>NC_089267.1:7810010-9108281 GCF_963930625.1 Muntiacus reevesi | reverse complement strand
TGGGTGTTCATTGGAAAGAATGATGCTGAAGCTGAAACTCCAATACTTTGGCCACCTCATGCAAAGAGTTGACTCGTTGGAAAAGACCCGGATGCTGGGAGGGATTGGGGGCAGGAGGAGAGGGGGAAGACAGAGGGTAAGATGGCTGGATGGCATCACCGACTTGATGGGCATGAGTTTGAGCAGACTCCGGGAGTTTGTGATGGACAGGGAGGCCTGGAGTGCTGCTATTCATGGAGTCACAAAGAGTCGGACATGACTGAGCAACTGAACTGAAGTGAACTGACATGAAATCAGCCATGGATTTACATGTGTTCCCCATCCCGATCCCCGCTCCCACCTCCCTCCCCATCCCATTCCTCTGGGTCTTCCCAGTGCACCAGCCCTGAGCACTTGTCTCATGCATCCATTAAAAAGAATTCATTTGAATCAGTTCTAATGAGATGGATAAAACTGAAGCCCATTATACAGAGTGAAGTAAGACAGAAAGATAAAGACCAATACAGTATACTAAATTATAGAATATTTTTAAAGCTGCTACTTGGCAGCAGACACAGTAACTGTAATTAGAAGAACAAATGCTGACTGAGAGAGATAACTGATACAAAGACTGAATAACTAATCCCAGTTACCACATTGGTTGGTTTGAAGTAGGATACCCTTTTAAACAGTTTATTTTTTTTTCCAAAAAAAAAAAAGTTTATTCTATTAAATAAGCCTTCCAACAATCTTCTCAGATAATACTGCTATTATAACTCATATCACATAATCACCAGCCTACTGCATTCTACATGCTCTGCAAACCTTCCTTCCCAAGTTATTTAAATGTAGACTGGGGGCTGAAGGTTCAGTCCGGGTGGCTGCGTGAGGCCAGAGGAGAGCAAAGGACATCTTACAAGGGTTCAGCAGATCCTATTCTTCCTTCAGCCCAGCTCTGTAAACTAGACTTGATTCTTCCCGACCCAGTTACCCAAAGGCCACAGGGTAGGAGCTTTTGAATGCTCAAAACTGATTAACTAAGTTGGCCAGTTTCATCCCCTGGTTTTCTCATGTTAGCTTGAACTTAATGTCTAACATAAACTACATTTCAGCTCAGTTCATCCATGCAAATAATCACTAATATCTAACTAGTGGTTTTTTATATGTTATATTCATATAAAACAATTTCAACTCAAGTATTTCAAATGTCAGTTTTTAAATCTTTCCCCCCAGGCAGCCTAGAGACCTGAGAAAATACATTTATGATGTAAGGATCACTAACTCACTGAGAGGTATGTGCTATGCACTGTTCCAAGTGGTTCACACATAGTCACTCATTTAATCGCAACTGTCCTATGAGGTGGAACTAGTATTATCTCCAATTTACACATAAGGATTCCGAAGCACAGAGAAGTTAAATAACTTACCCAAAGTTACATAAGCTAGTGAACAATAGAGCTGGGATTTGAACCCAAGTAATTGGCCCCAGAGTTAAAGATTTTCTGTTGTTACTGTGGCCTTAACCAAACTGTAGTGGACTACTTAACTCACGTTGAAAAAGTCACAATTACTTAGAACATGGCAACAGAATCATTTTTTAAAAGTTTTATTTACACTTGTATCTTATAAACCACTGATCAACTTAAATTGAAACATGATGAAATGAAAGTTTGCAGTTCTAATCATCCCTTAAATACCCCAAAACATTAAAATTAAAATTAATATGCTAATGTAAAAATACTTCCTCTTTCCTAATTTATAGCAGCCTATTTTCTTCCAAAGCTATCACATATATTTTAAAACACATTATAGAAATTAGGAGACTTAAATGATGTACAGAAAGACAATAATCAAAAATAAGTTAATTCAGATGTACACTATCAGAAAAGATACTGCAGTTAAACAACATGTGGCTTAAAAATCAATACAGCGTCCTTTTCGTTCCCAATCTCCATATCGGGTAGGTTCTGGGCCTCTGGGTCCACCTTTCTCTTTTGTAACAGGATTAATATCATCTGGAAATTCTGAAGAAATAATAAGTTTAAAAAAAAGCAGTTAATGGAGGTGGGAAAAGCATTATCGTCAATTCTGCAGATGAGGGTGCTGAGCTGACAGTTAATGAGGCTGGATGCTACTGATGAAGCTACTACTATGCAGTCCTTAAACACTCTAAGCGTGGTTCTTCCCAGCTTGAGAGATCACTTTAGGATATAATCTTCATACTCAATCAACTTTATTACTTGCATTAATGACTTAGAATTCTCAGACCCCTCTCAGGCTCTCATCTGGGGACTGGCTGGATTAGAACAGTAGGAAAGGGGTACAGAGAATACAGACTTCAAATCCACAGGGTTTGAAAGGCTGTGAAACAAGAGTACTTTGAACATTACTTTGACTCAATGCCTTATTTTTCTTATGAGTGAACTGGGGACAATCATACCTGCCTTGTTATCTTGAGAACTAAAAAAAGAAATGCATGTAACCGGCACAGTGCCAGGTACATAAGAATGCTCAATTAATTCTGGCTATGAGTATTAATTTTCCTCATCACACGGTTTTGGCTTCAGCAACTGGCTACCTGAAACTGCCATTTATGTGCATGTGCTTAGTCACCCAGTCGTATCTGACTCTTTGTGACCCCACGGACCACAGCCTAACAGGCTCCTCTGTCCATGGGACTTTCCAGGCAAGAATACTGAACGGGTTGCCATGCCCTCCTTCAGGGGACCTTCCCAACCCTGAAGGGTTTGAAGGGTTTGATCCAATTATTATCTCCACTCTACAGAAGAGGAGCTCAAGGTTACACAGCTACTAAGTGGTGAAAGCGAGTTTGAATTCACACATTCTGGCTGCAGTCTTGCTCTTGGCACACACACTGTACTGACTGTACCTGGGGAGAGCAGGAGAGGAACCAGCCTTTAGAACCACCCACTTCTTTTTCCAAAGGTATTTACATAATGAATATTCATTTATTTGACTGCACTGGGTCTTAGCTGTGGCATACAGGATCCTCCCTGTGTCACGGGGGATCTTCCATTGAGGTGCATGGACTCTAGTTGTGGCACGTGGGCTCCAGTGCGTGAGGGCATTGGCAGCTGCAGCTGTGGGCTCAGGAGCTGAGGCTCAAAGACTCTGGAGCATGTAGACTTCAGTAGCTGTGGAGTGCAGGCTCAGTAACTGTGTCCTTGCACTGGCTTAAGCTGCCCTGTGGTATCTGGAATCTTCCCAGGCCAGGGATGAAATTCCTGTCCCCTGCACTGGCAGGCAAATTCTTAACCACTGTACAACCAGGCAAGCCCTAAAGACAGTACTCTATATCCCTTAATCCCATACTCCTATCTTGGCTTCCCCACTTCCTCTCCCCAGTAGTAACCACTAGTTTAGTTTCCTATACCTGCTAGTCTGTTACTGTTTTGCTATATATCCCGTTGTTATTTTTTACGTTCCACATATACGAGATGAAAAGCAAGTATTTGTCTTTCTCTTTTTTTACAGCAGAATATTCTTGAGGTCCATTTCCATTGTTGCAAATGGCAGATTTCATTCTTTTTAATGGCTGGATAATATTCCTGTGTGTGTGTGCGTACACACCACATCTTCTTTACCCATTAATCTGTTGGTCATTTAGCTTGTTTTCATATCTTGGCTATTGTAAATAATGCTATGAACACTGGGGTGCAACCTGTCTCTTCAAATTAGTGTTTTCACTTTCTTTGGATATATACAGGCTAGTGGAATTGCTGGGTCATGTGGTAGTTCTATTTTCAGGTTTTTGAGGAAACGCTATAATATTTTCCATACTGTAAGAACCAATTTACATTCCCACCAACAGTGTATGAAAGTTTCCTTTTCTCCACACCTTCTCTAGTATTTATTTGTTGACTTGTTGACGATGGTCACTCTGACCACTGTGAGCTGATACCTCACTGTAGTTTTGATTTGCATTTCTCTAATAATTAGTGATGCTGAACATTTTTTCCCATGTGCCTACTGGCCACCTCTATGTCTTCTTTGGAAAAATGTCCATTCCCATCTTCTGCCCATTTTTTGATTGTTTTTTTTTTTTTTTTAATATGGAGTTGTATAAGCTGTTTATATATTTGGATATTAACCCTGTGTTGGTCAAATTGTTTGCAAGTATTTTCTCTTACTTCACAGGTTGTCTTTTCATTTTATCCATGGTTTCCTTCATTGTGCAAAAGTTTTTAAGTTTAATTAGGTCCTATCTGTTTATTTCTGCTTTTATCTCTTTTGCTTAGGAGACAGATTAAAAAAAATATTGCTACAATTTATGTCACAGAGTGTTATGTCTATGTTCTCTTTATGGTTTCAGGTCTTACATGTATATACTTAATCCACTGAGTATTTCTGTATGCCGTGTGAGGAAATGTTCCAATCCCAGTCTTTTACATGAAGCTGTCCAGTTTTCCCAACACAACTTTCTTTTTCCATTGTATAGTCTTGCCTCTTTTGTTGTAGATTAGTTGACCATAGGTGCATGGGTTCATTCTGGGATCTCCATTCTGTTTCATTAATCTATGTCTGTTTTTGTGCCAGTACCAGGCTGTTTTGATTACTGTTGTTTTGTAGTACACTCTGAATTCTGGGAGCTTGATATTTCCAGATCTGTTCTTCCTCTGGATTATTTTGGCAATTTGGGGGTCTTTTGTGGTTCTATATGAATGTTTGGATTATTTATTTTAGTTCTGTGAAAAATGACATGGTTATTTTGATAGGGATTGCCTTTAATCTGCAGATTACTCTGGGTAGTATGACCCAGAGTAGTAATTTTAACAATATTAATTCTTTCAGTTCAAGAGCACACGATATCCTCCCACTTCTTCCATCATCTTCTATTTCCTTCATTACTGTCTCAGTTTTCAGAGCAGAGGTTTTTCACCTTTAAGTTTATTCCTAGGTGTTTTATTCTTTTTGATGTGATTTTAAAGAAGATTTCTTTTTACTTTTTTATGATAGTTCATTATTAGTTTATGTAAAAGAAACATTTCTGTATATTAATCATATTCTGTAATTTTACAGAGTTTATTAGTTCTAGTAGTTTTTGGAATGAGACTTTAGGGATTTCTATATACAGTATCATTCATCTGCAAATAGTGACACACACTTCTTTCACAATTGCATACATATTTATCTTCCTTGTTCTACTGCTGTGGCTAGAACTTCCAACATGATGCTAAATAGGTGGCAAGAGTCGGCATCCCTGTCTTGTTTCTGAATTAGACGAAAGGCTTTCAGCTTTTACTATTGAATATGATGTTAGCTTTGGATTTGTCGTAAGTGGCCTGTATCAGGTTGAGATATGTTCCCTCTATATACCCACTCAGATGAAGAGTTTTATAATAAATTTTTTCAAAGGTTTTTCTGAATCTATTGAGATAATCAGGTGGTTTATATCCTTCCTTTTGTTAATGTATCCTATCACATTAATTGATTTGTAAATACTGAACAATCCTTGTGTCTCTGAAATAAATTCAAATTGATCATTGTATATAATCCTTTTAATATATTTTTGGATTCAGTTTGCTAATATTTTGGTGAGGATTTTAGAATCTATATTTATCAAAGATACTGACCTGTAACTTTCTTTTGTTGTAGTGTCTCTGCATGGTTTTGATATCAGGGTCATTACTGATGGTCTTGTAGAATGAATCTGAGAGTGTTCTGACCTCTTCACTTTTTTGGAATAGGTTGAGAAGGTTAGGTATTAGCTGTTACTTACATGTTTGGTAGAATTCTCCTTTGAAACTGGCCAGTCCTGGATTTTTGTTTGCTGGGAGTTTTAAAATTACAGATTCAATTTCACTATAATAATTGGTCTGTCCAAGTTGTGTAAGTCTTCTTCTTTCAGTCTTGACAGGTTCTATGTTTCTAGAAATTTATTTCTTCTAGGTTGTCCAATTCGTTGGCATATAACTATTTGTGACTCTTTTGTATTTCTGTGATTTTCATTGTCAGTTCTCCTTTCATTTACTTGGGTCTTTTTTTTTTTTTTGGTGATCCTGACTAAACTTTACCAGTTTTGTTCATTGTTCCAAAGAGCCAGCTCTTGGTTTCACTGATCTTTTCTATTGTTTTCATTGATCTTTATTTCCCTCTAATCTTTACTTTCTCCCTATTGCTGACTTTGGGCTTTGTTTGTTCTTCTTTTCCTAATTCTTTTAGGTGGCAGGTAAGGTTGTTTTCTTTCTTGAGGAAGGCCTGTATTGCTATAAACTTCCTTCTTAGAACTGCTTTTGCTGTACCCCATAGATTTTGGAGTGCTGCATTTTCATTTTCTTTGGTTTTGAGGTATTTTCTCATTTCCTCTTTGATTTCTTCATTGACCCATTGGTTTTTCAATAGCATGCTATTTAATGTCTAAGTATTTGCTCTTTACCCATTTTTCTTTCTGTAATAAACTTTTAGTTTTGTACTGCTATGGTCAGAAAAAAATGTTTGATATAATTTCTATCCTCTCATATTTGCTGGGACTTCTTTTATGGCCTAGCATGTGTTCTATCCTGGAGAATGTTTCATGTGCACTTGAAAAGAACGTGTATTCTTTTGCTTTTGGATGTAATGTCCTGTACATATCCATTAAGCCCAAGAGGTCTATTGTATTATTTAAGACCAGTGTTTCCCTACTAATTTTCTGTCTGGATGATTTGCCCATTAATGTAAGTATGGTGTAAGTACCCTACTATTTTTGTGTTATTATCAATTTCTCTCTTTTTTCTGTTAATATTTGCTTTATATGTTTAGGTGTTCCTGTATCAGCAGCAAATATGTTAATGATAATATCCTCTTATTAAATTTACCCCTTTATCATTATTATAATGCCCTTCTTCATATGCTGTTACAGTCTTTGCTTCAAGTCTACTTTATCTGAGTATTGCTACCCCTGGTTTCTTGCCATTTTTATTTGCATGAAATAACTGTTTCAATTCCTTCACTTTAAGTCTCTGTCTTTAGTTCTGAAGTGAGTCTCTTGTAGGCAGCATATAGAAGGAGTTCATTTTTAATTAAATTAGCCACCCTATGTCTTTAGATTAGAATATTTAGTCCTTTGACATTTAAAGTAATTATTGATAGGTATGAGGCTTCCCTGGTGGTTCAGTGGTAAAGAATCCACCCACCTGCTAATGCAGTAAATGCACAAGATGTGGGTTTGATCCCTGGGTCAGGAAGATCCCCTGGAGAGAGAAATGGCAATCCACTCCAGTATTCTTGCCTGAAAAAAAAAGTCCCATGAACAGAGGATCCTGGTGGGCTACAGTCTATGGGGTCACAGAGAACTGGAGAAGATTGAGTGTGTGCACACTTATTTAAGTGGTGGTCCTTCAGTTCAGTTCAGTTCAGTCGCTCAGTCCGACTCTTTGTGACCCCATGAATCACACAGCACACCAGGCCTCCCTGTCCATCACAAACTCCCAGAGTTTACTCAAAACTCATGTCCATCGGGTCGGTGATGCCATCCAGTTAGCTCATCCTCTGTCGTCCCCTTCTCCTCCTGCCCCCAATCCCTCCCAGCATCAGGGTCTTTTCCAATGAGTCAACTCTTCGCATGAGGTGGCCAAAGTATTGGAGTTTCAGCTTCAGCATCAGTCCTTCCAATGAACATCCAGGACTGATCTCCTTTAGGATGGACTGGTTGGATCTCCTTGCAGTCCAAGGGACTCTCAACAGTCTTCTCCAACACCACAGTTCAAAAGCATTAATTTTTCGGTGCTCAGCTTTCTTCACAGTCCAACTCTCACATCCATACATGACCACTGGAAAAACTATAGCCCTGACCAGACGGACCTCTGTTGACAAAGTAATGTTTCTGCTTTTTAATATGCTATCTTGGTTGGTCATAACTTTCCTTCCAAGGAGTAAGCGTCTTTTAATTTTATGGCTGCAGTCACCATCACCAAAAAATAAAGTCTGACACTGTTTCCACTGTCTCTCCATCTATTTCCCATGAGGTGATGGGACCAGATGCCATGATCTTAGTTTTCTGAATGTTGAGCTTTAAGCCAACTTTTTCACCCTCCTCCTTCACTTTCATCAAGAGGCTTTTCAGTTCCTCTTCACTTTCTGCCATAAGGGTGGTGTCATCTGCATATCTGAGGTTACTGATATATCTCCTGGCAATCTTGATTCCAGCTTGTGCTACTTCCAGCCCAGCGTTTCTCATGATGTACTCTGCATATAAGTTAAATAAGCAGGGTGGTCCTTAGTCCTCACTATACATTTGTCTTTTATAGCAGGATTTCCCCTTCTCTATAGTGGACTGCTTCTCCACTTAGAGAAGTCCCTTCAACATTTCTTTTAGGGTAAATTCAGTAATGATGAATTCTGTTTTTGTTTATCTGAGGTGCTCTTCATCACTCCTATTTTAATGATAATCTTGCTGGGAAGAGTACCATGGGTTACAGGTTTTCCCTTTTGCGATTTTAAATATATCTGCTGCTCCCTTCTGGTCTGTAAAGTTTCTGCAACGAAATCAGGTGATAGATTTATAGGGATTCCCTTGTATATGATAATTTTTCTCTTGCATCCTTCAGAATTCTCTCTTCAACATTTGCCATTTTAATTATGGTATGTCTTGGAGAGCATTTGTTTGGATTCATCTTCTTGGGACCCTCTTCCAGTACCTGTTTTCTTCTTCAGACTGTGAAATTTTTCAGTCATAATTTCCTCAAATACGTTTTCCATCTCCTCTTTCTCTCTTCTCCTTCTAACCCCCTCATATGTTATCCCAAAGATTTCCTAGATTGTTTTTGTTTTTAAAAATTTGCCTTTCTTTTTGCTGTTCTGACTGGGTGGTGTCCATTATTCTGTCTCTCAGATCACATGTGCATTATTCCGTGTCACTTAGCCAGCTACTCACTCCTTTCAGCGTGCTTTTTTAATTTAGCTAAAGAATTCTTCATTTCTGATTGGAGTTTTTTTATATTCTCTAGTTCCTTCTTAAAAATATCGCTATGCAGATATTCTTTCCCCTAATTCAGTTAACATTTTTTATAACAAATGCTTTAAATTTTTAATCTAGTCAGTTATCTATTTCACTAGTTGCTTTTTCAGGGGTTTGCTACTGCTCTATTGAGAGAAATTCCTCTGCTTTTTTATTTTGCTTAACTTTCTCTTTCTTGAGGAATTTAGATCAAACATTTTGTCCGAAGGGGTGCTCTTGTGAGGGAGTGCCCCTATGCAGACTGTGAGTGCTGAATGCCTTTGGTGGGAGACCTGAATCTGACATGGCTTCAGGTCACGTCTTTCCTCTGGCTGTGCGGATAGCCATCTCCTTGGCAGAAGGTGGGCCTGGTGGTGGAGGGGCGAGAGCTGGAGTCAGGTGTGGGATGGGACACCCCCTTTCCACAGCTAGGTGACTATCACTGCCCTCCTGGGGGTGAGGTATGACCCTGGGTTGCTGCAGCTGAAGCCCAAAGGGCAGGCATGAGCTGCTTCTGTTCCCTTTAAGTGTGTCTTCTCCTCTCTCCTTGCCCCAGAGTGGGAAGTTTCAAAGCAAATGAGGTCTGTCCAGGTTCTCAACTCATGCCAGCCATGCTGGGACTGGATCACCTCTGCATCCTACGGCTGAATCTTCTTTCTGGCTGTGGCTACCAGATTCAGGGTCACACCATGACATGGTGTGAATGGGTCCAGAGAACTGGCTTGTCTTGGGTTGAGGTGCACACTGACATAGTCACAGGAAAGCTGGCAGCTGCTGGAGCAGACCTCTCTCTGTCCTGCCTCTGGGTTAAGCCTGCATGCACCCTCCTCATAAGCAGAGTCCAGGTATCCCACTGCCTTCCTGTTAGTCCTAGTCACCATCCAACCAGCCAAGGGGGCTTGCCTCCACTGTGTAAGATACCAGGACGGGAGCACCCAATCTGTGGCTCTCACAGCTCATTCCCTAGAGTATGTCTCCATCATGTACTCTCCCATTTCCTCTGAGTCCTCTCCCAAGGGCATGGGTCCTGACCTGATCACTTTTCTTTCCTTCCAACCCAATTATGTGTGGATCTTTCTTACAGCCTTGATTATACCACTCTTTCTGCCAGTTTCCATTGAAAACTGTTCCACATGTAGTTGTATTTTTGATGTGTTCGTGAGGGAAGTTGAGCTCCATGTCCTTTTACTCCATCATCTCAATCAACCTCCCCAAACTACATCTCTTTAGAAAACTAAATCACCATCCAAATCTTGTAGTCCCTCTCTAAGCAAAAGAAAGGAGATACAGAATTTACCTAGAAAATTTTCAAATATTCATTCATTTAAAAATTCTATCTCCACTGTGAATAAACTGTCCTTCCCTCTCGTTATTATTCTGTTTTCTAAAGAACTCCTTGCTTTGACTTCCTTTGAAAGCCTCTCGAGTGGAAGCTTTCCCTCTCCCGTATCTCTGGGACTCACTGGTGCCTTAGTGCAGCCTGGGCTGCCATAATCAAATACCAGAAACTGGGTGGTTTAAAAAACAGAAATTAATTTTCTTATAGTCTGGAGACTGGGTGTCCAAAATCAACTCCAAATTATGTTCTGAGTTTCATTCTAGATGAATGCAATAGATTTCTAACTCATCTCTGTTTTCTAACTCTCATGGCTCCAGCCTAACCTGCATAGAAAGCTGAATTAGTATTTCAAAACAGAATACCACCCCCATTCATATTAAATGAAACAAGGCAGACACAAAAGACTATCTACTGTATGATTTGGCTAAAATTCTACAAAAAGAAGGCAAAACTATAGTGACAGAGATCAAAGGTTACCAGGGGGATGTGAGAATGAGACTAAGTATAAAGAGGCATGGGAATCTTTGAGGGGTGGAACTGTGTTATTCTTTGTGTTGGTTACACGACTGTAATCATGTTAAAATTTAATGAACCATTTCATTTAAAATGGGTAAATATTATTATATGCAGATTATACTTTAAGATGATTAAAACAATCTCCATCCAGTAACATTCAGTGTATTCCTCACTGTCCACTGCAAAAAGCCCATTTACTTCAAGTCCTCTCAGATTTGAACCGAATCTACTTTTCCAGCCTTATTTTCTATTAACCCACTATACAGTTTATGCACTGGCTACTTCTTTCACATGTCATGTTCCCAGTCCTTTCTTTCTGATTTCTTTTTCTCTTTATTGGAAACATTCCCCCACAACTCCCATCTACTTATCACGGTTTCACTGTTCCTTTAAACCTCAGCTCAAATGGTCTCTCTTTTGTCTACTTCTCTCTGAACTTTTTCTGTGTTATCTCTCATGACGGTTACCACACAGTGTCCTGTTTCATAGTAATCTACATATTTCATTCTCCTTTCCTCTTTTCACCTTTGCATCAGACAGGGTGGCTAGCCATAAAGTATGTACTAGAGGCTGTGAGACGAGATTAGAAGGAAGACAACAAGGAAGAGGACAGACTTGTTAGGAGGCCAAAAGAACTAGAGACAGCCAGAATTTAGGCTCTATTAATAGGATAGACTCCTTGGACTGCAAGGAGAGAAAACCAGTCAATCCTAAAAGAAACCAACCCTGAATACTCATTGGAAGGACCGATGCTGACGCTGAAGCTCCAATACTTCAGCCACCCGATGAGAAGAGCCGACTCACTGGAAAAGACCCTGATGCTGGGAAAGACTGAAGGCACAAGGAGAAGGGTGGCAGAGGATGAGATGGTTAGATAGCATCACGGACTCGATGGACATGAAACTGAGCAAACTCTGGGAGATAGTGAAGGACAGGGATGTCTTGCGTGTTGCAGTCCATGGGGTTGCAAAGACATGGATGCAACTTGGGGACTGAACGACAATAGAATGGAAAAGAGGAGGTGAATTTGAGAGATGTTAAGAAAGTAGAACCAAAAAGACTTGGTTAGTGATTGGATGCAGGCCACAGGAAGAGGTAGGAGTGCAGGATTATCCCCAGATTTCAGGCTTGGGTGACTGGGTTGATGGAGTATATTGGGAATCCAGAAGGAAGAGGACTGGAGTAGGCCTGGTGGAAGCGAACACTGAGAAGAGGATGAGTTCAGTTTTAGACGTATTAATTTGAAATATATCTGGAATATGCAAACAAAGACGTTGCAGTCATAGATAGGAGCAGCTCAGGAGAGAGGTGTGACTAAAGGTATAAATGTGTAATCATCAACACATACATGATACTTCAGATAATCTCAGGAAGATATGAGCTCTTCTAGGAATGTTTAGTGGAGAAGGAAATGGCAACCCACTCTAGTATCATTGCCTAGAGAATCCTGTGGACAGAGGAGCCTGGTGGGCTGCTGTCCATAGGGTTGCACAGAGTCAGATATGTGCTCTTCTAGGAATGTTCAGTGGAGAAGGAAATGGCAACCCACTCCAGTATTCTTGCCTGGAGAATCCCAGGGATGGAGGAGCCTGGTGGGCTGCCATCTATGGGGTTGCACAGAGTCGGATATGACTGAAGCAACTTAGCAGCAGCAGCAGGAATGTTTAGAGGGCTCAGGACAAAGATCTGGCAAATATATACATTTGGGAGTTGAGGAGATACAGAGGAGTTTAAAAAAGAGACCAGGAAGAAATGTTTAAAGAAGTAGAATGAGAAACTAAAGACAGCATAACCGAAACCAAAACAGAAGACTTCCATAAGTAGTACTCGTTACTGTCAAAGGTTGAAGACAGTTCAGATAAAATGAAGATTGCAAATCATCTGCTGGATTTGGTAATGTCTCTTCAACATAAACTTCAGTAACCCAAAAATTAAGATGAATGTCTAGCAATGTCAGACAGATGATTAACTGTTGAAATATGCTTTCTTCTTTGTATCTAGTATATATTTAACCATTTATAAGGGTACAATTCAGTGATATTAAATATTCACAATGCTGTATAACCAAAACACTATGGCCCAAACTTTTCATCATCCCCAGTATAAACTATGTACCCCCTAAACAAACTTTCCCTTCCCCCTTCCCGCTAGACCTTGGTGACCTCTAATCTACCTTCTGAATTTATGAATTTGCATACTCTGCATACCTAGTGTAGGTGAAATCATATAATATTTGTCCTTCCGTGTCTGTTTTGTTTCACTAAGCATAATGTTTCAAGGTCCACCCATGTTATGGCATCTATCAAAATGCCGTTCCTTTTTAGGACTGAACAGTACCTCACTACGTGTACAGAACACCCTTTGCTCATCTGTTCATCAGTGGACAGCTAAGTTGTTTCTATCTTTTGGCTACTGTGAATACAGCATGGATGTGCAGATACCTGTTTAAGTCTCTGTTTAATTATTTTGGATTTATATGTAGGAGTAAAATTGCAAGGTCACATGGTAGTTCTATATTTTACTTTTCGGGAAGTTGCAAAACTGTTTTCCATAGCAGTTGTATCATTTTACATTCCTACCAGAAGCGTGTGGTTCCAATTTCTCCACATTGTCACCATTAGTTATTATTTTCTAGTTTTTCTTAAACTACAGAGATGGTGTGAAATGGTGTGTCACCGTGATTTTGATTTTTACTTCCTTAATGATTAGTGACGTTGAGCATCTTTTCAAATGTATGTTGGTCATTTGTATATCTTCTTTGAAGAAATGTCTATTTGAGTTATTTGCCCATTTTTGAATTGGGTTGTTTTTGTTGTTGAGTTGTAATTTTTTTGTATTCTGGATACTAATTCTTTTCAGATATATGACTTACAAATATCTTCCCCCATTCCATAGGTTATTTTTTTCAATTTCTTGATAATGTTCTTGGATAAACAAAATTTCTTAATTTTGATGATGTCTTATTCATGTATTTTTATGTTTGTTGGTTGTGCTTTTGGTGTCACATGCACGAAATCATTGTCAAATCCAAGGGCATAAAGATTTTCTCCAATTTTCTTCTAAGAGTTTTACAGTTTTGCCTCTTAAGTTTAGGTCTTTGATATACTTAGTTTTTGAATATGGTATAAGGTAAGGGGTCCAATTTCATTCTTTTGTATGTGGATATCCAGTTTTCAAAGCACCACTTGTTGAAAAGACTCTTCTTTTCCCCACTGAATGGTCTTGGGAAGCTTGTCAAGAATTACTTAAGCATGTATGTGAGGGTCTATTTCTGAGACTGCTGCTTTTATGTGAGACACTATAAGGAAATCTTTCCTCTCAGATTTTTGTGCTTAGCTAAAACCTTCAAAGGAACATTTTACCTCCAGATTATAACACCTTTTAGAAGACTCCATCATCTTGGCTAGTTGATCTGCTTAATAGACTGGGCTTGGTACAGTGACATAACTGAAATATTTCACGAGTGAGCAAAATTCCAAAGTTTTATGTTCTAGAAAGAATTCCAGACACAGGTCCCTGTATCCTCTATTGGTATATTCTCACCTAGGACGCTTCACTATATAGATGGGTTACCTCTCATGAAACTGGAAAAATCACACAAGCAGGGCAACCTTGCCAAAGTTAAAAAGTGGCATGTTTACATTTATGCTGTATGAGATACTACTTTTTGAATAGCTAATATTTGCACATTTTCCACAATTCAAAGGTACAGAAGGGTACAGCATGAAAACAAAGCAGTACTTTAAAAAAAACCAGAGCTTTAACATATGAGCCAAAATTTGTACATACTGAATACAAAATAATGTTTGGTCTATCATCCTTCCTCTCCAGAAAACCTCTTTGTTCTCCAAACTTCCCCTTCTTTCCCCAAATCACATGGTCACAGTGAGAACAATCTCTTTCACTTGTGACCCAGGACCCTGGCCACTGGCTGACTTAGCTGTAGACACCAGATCCAAGCTGGGCCAATGAGCTTTCTTCTTAAGAAATTTGAAACTAAGACTAAGAAACTGTATTCTCAGTTTAGTTACTCTCTTGAACTGAGTAGCTGCTGGGAGCAGTTACTTTCTGCCCAGTGGACTCAGAAGGGAGTATGGAGACAGAAAACAGTTCAGTGTCAGCCAGAGACAAGAGAAGAAGGGAGACTATCTGGTTTCCACAGGGCTTAGTCCTCAGGTCCGTCTTCCTCCAATGGCCAGCAGCATCACTGCCCTAGAGAGCCTAACCTGTTCCCTGCACCTTACTAACAACACACCCTACCTTCTCTTTAGGCTGTTTAAGTAGGTTTCCATTATTTGCATCAATGTAGGTCTTAATTCATATATTTTTTCATGTCAATAATGGAATCAAATACACGAGCAAATATAATCAATCACTGCCAAGGGGCTGTAAATCTCTTTTTAAAACCCATACATATTGATGGTCAATACAGCAATTTTATTCATTGTTGAAATATTCTTTATTACTGTTAATGAAGAATTATAATCAATAATATGCATCTTTAATTTTTTTCTCAGTAACAGAAACACTTTCTTTGAGACCTCAGACATTAAGAGAGAAGTTTAAGTATACTCACTTGTCAGGGGTTCCTTCTCTAAATTGGAATCTTCTGGCGCATCAAAACGACCTTCTGGTAACTTTGGCTTCTTAAGAGGTTGTTTGCTAGGTTCAGGTTTTCCTCCTTGAGAACTTATTTTCCTCAAAGAATTACACAGAAGGGGTGATCCTGGCAGAGTGAAAAAAACAGAAGCTGTTCATTTATTCTACTCCAAAATTTAATATTTTTACTTACTTGTTTTAACCTTATACATTCACATTTATCAAAATTTTAAGTACAAAAGGAAATATAGTGACAATTCTTCCTTTTGCCCCTTTCACACAGCCAGTTCCCTTTTTTGGTGGCAACCAATGCTATCAGTTTGAAAAGAAGAGCTTTGAAATAAGTTAATCAATATCAAAATTGTAAAAACATATATAATGATTCTTATTTGAAACAATGCCCAAATGCCAGGAATCAGGTCACTAAGAGTAACTAAGTAGTAGGAACTTTTAAATGATAATACTTAGTATTTAAATTTCAAGATGTCACAAGGAATTGTATTTAAAACTCTTAAATTCTAATAATGGTCCTCTTTTTCTGTCAATTAAACGTTTTCAAGTGTACCGGGCACCTGTTGTTGCTGGTGTTTTAGTCATTAAGTCATGTCCGACTCTTTAGCGATTCATAGAGTGCAGTCTGCCAGGCTCCTCTGCCCATGGGATTCTCCAGGTAAGAATACTGGAGTGGGTTGCCATTTCCTTCTCCAGGGGATCTTCCCAACTCAGGGATCGAATCGATGTCTCCTGCACTGACAGGTAGATTGTTTACCACTGCGCAACCAGGAAAGCCCACTGGGTACCTGCAATGTATAAATGTGATCACTTTCTATGTTATAATGAGAAAGGAAAATTTACAGAATATTCATCAGAAGGACTGATGCCGAAGCTCAAGGTCCAATACTTTGGTCACCTGATGGGAGGAAGTGACTCATTGAAAAAGACCCTGATGCTGGGAAAGATCGAGGGTGGGAAGAGTTGGGGACGACTGAGGATGAGATGGTTGGATGGCATCACCGACTCAGTGAACATGAGTTTGAGTAAGCTCCGGAAGTTGGTGATGGACAGGGAGGCCTGGGGTGCTGCAGTTCATGGGGTTGCAAAGAGATGGACACGACTGAGCTACTGAACCACAACAACAAAAGTTTTCAGTATTACGAAAGTTATCCAACCCTTATTTAGATAACGTTCAATAAGGGCAAAACCACTCTGAAAAACCACCTCTGGGATGGAGGGTTTCAAGACTGTGAAGGAATGGCTTTATGGACAGAGGTGGGTACTAGTTCCAGTCACACCACTGTGGCAGCACTTTAACGGCCCTGATGTAGGGTGAGAACCTAATATCCAGAATCTTTGTGTGGGTTAGGTCAGATGGTGGAAGAGAATTTGGTAGCAGATGGAACTGAGGTTGCTAATCAGATGACCCTGATCTAGGGAGACTGTCCTGAACGATCTGAGTGGGTCTACTTTAATCACAAGGGTCCTTAAATGGGGAAGAGAGAATTAGAAGAGAGAACCAGAGAGGGGGCAGTGTGAGACAAACTTGACGATGTTGCTGACTCCAACGATGGAGGAAAGGGCCACCAAGATAAAGAAACTGGGCAGCCTCTGTGAGTTGGAAGAAGGAGGAAACAGATTCTCCCCAGGAACCTCCAGAAGACACACAACCCTAACACCTTGGTTTCCACACAGAGAGGCCCATTTCACATTTCTCACCTCCAGAACTATAAGGGTTTTTAAGCCACTGAGTGTGTGGTATTTCATTATACCAGCAATAGGAAACTAAAATAACTGCTTACTAGTTGTTTGATCCTTGTTATTTTTCCTTTTAAAATCCATTTCTTCCCCCTCTAAATTGAAGATAATAGTACCTATCTGATGAGATGACTAAATAGGGCAATTCATTCAAAGCACCTAGCATAATGACAAATTGTATCTATTATTATAGAATTATCTGGAAGCTCCTGGTAGTATTACATATAATCAAAATTTTCTTTCATTACACATATTTTACTCATTTCCTAACAGGCACTATATCATCCTACCCCTGCTTTAAAAAATTACATATATACACACACACACACAGAAATATATTGTGTGTGTGTATACATATACACCTTCCACAGCCAATTTGGAATTTACATGGCTTGTTTGCAAGATTACAAAAAGTTAACATCACAAACTACATTAACAATTTCAAGATAATACATTCTGCATATCCACTGCATAGATCTCAGTGACTGACAACATGGCTAACTCTCTGAATGACCAACTGTAATGCAAATTAGTCTTCTTCCTCAATGAAAGGGCCCATAAAATTCAACGATTAAGAAATAAATATAGTGAGAATAAGATGGTGGAGGAATAGGTGGACGTGGAATACATCTCTCTCCGTGGACACATCAGGAATACACCTTCAGACACAGAAGTGCATCAGTCCTTCCAATGAATATTCAGGGAATGTTTGATGTTTGATGAATGAATGTTTGATCTTCCTGCAGGCCAAGGAACTTTCAAGAGTCCTCCAGCACCACGATTTGCAAGCACTAATTCTTTGGAGCTCAGTATTTATGGTTCAACTCTCACATCCATACATGACTACTGAAAAACCATAACTTTGACTATACACGCCTTTGTTGGCAAAGTGACGTCCCCACTTTTTAATATGCTGTCCAGGTTTGTCATAGTTTTTCTTCCAAGGAGTAAGTGCCTTTTAATTTTATGCCTGCAGCCACCATCTGCAGTGATCCTGGAACCCAAGAAAATAAAATCTGTCACTGTTTCCAATTTTCTTCATCTATTTGTTATGAAATAATGGGACTGGATGCCATGATCTTACTTTTATGAATGTTGAGTTTTAAGCCAGCTTTTTCACTCTCCTCTTTCACCCTCATCAAGGGGCTCTTTAGTTTCTCTCCGCCTTCTGCCATTAGAATGGTATTATCTGCATATCTGAGATTGGTTACATTTCTCCCAGCAACCTTGATTCCAGCTTATGACTTACTATTCAATCCAGCATTTTGCATGATGTAATCGGCACATAAGTTAAATAAGCAAAGTGACAATATACAGCCTTGACGTACTTCATTTCTGATTTTGAACTAGTCCATTGTTCCATGTCTGGTTCTAACTATTGCTTCTTTACCTGCATATTGCTCTCTGAGGATACAGTTAAGATGGTCTGGCAGTACTCAGTTGAGTCAAGTTGCTCAGTCTTGTCTGACTCTTTGCGACCCTATGGACTGCAACACGCCAAGCCTCCATGTCCATCACCAACTCTCGGTGTTTACTCAAACTCATGTTCATTGAGTGATGCCATCCAACCACCTCATCCTCTGTTGTCCCCTTCTCCTCCTGCCTTCAGTCTTTCCCAGCATCAGGGTCCTTTCGAATGAATCAGCTCTTTGCATCAGGTGGCCAAAACATTGGAGTTTCAGCTTCAGCATCAGTCCTTCTAATAAATATTAAGGACTGATTTCCTTTAGAATGGACTTATTGGATCTCCTTGCAGTCCAAGGGATTCTCTAGAGTCTTCTCCAACAACACAGTTCAAAAGCATCAATTCTTTGGTGCTCAGTTTTCTTTATAGTCCAACTCTCACATCCATATATGACCACTGGAAAAATCATAGCCTTGACTAGACAGACCTTTGTTGGCAAAGTAATGTCTCTGCTTTTTAATATGCTGTCTGGATTGGTCATAACTTTTCTTTCAAGGAGTAGGTGTCTTTTAATTTCATGGCTGCAGTCACAATATGCAGTGATTTTGGAGCCCCCCAAAATAAAGTCTGCCACTGTTTCCCCATCTATTTGGCATGAAGTGATGGGATTGGATGCCATGATCTTAGTTTTCTGAATGTTGAACTTTAAGCCAACTTTTCCACTCTCTCCTCTTTCACTTTCAACAAGAGGTTCTTTAGTTCTTCTTCACCTTTGCCATAAGGGTGGTGTTGTCTGCATATCTGAGGTTATTGATATTTCTCCCGGCAATCTTGATTCCAACTTGTGTTTCATCTAGCCCAGCGTTTCTCATGATGTACTCTACATATAAGTTAAATAAACAGGCTGACAATATACAGCTTGGAGGTACTTCTTTTCCTATTTTGAACCAGTCTGTTCTTCTAGGTCCAGTTTTAACTGTTGCTGCCTGACCTGCATACAGATTTCTCAAGAGGCAGGTCAGGTGGTCTGGTATTCCCATCTCTTTGAGAATTTTCCAGTTTGTGGTGATTCACACAGTCAAAGACATGGCATAGTCAATAAAGCAGAAGTGTTTTGGAACTCTCTTGCTTTTTTGATGATCCAAAAGATGTTGGCAATTTGATCTCTGGTTCCTCTGCCTTTTCTAAAACCAGTTCGAACATCTGGAAGTTCACGATTCACATATTGCTGAAACCTGGCTTGGAGAATTTTGAGCATTACTTTACTAGCATGAGTGCAATTGTGCAGTAACTTGAGCATTCTTTGGCATTGCCTTTCTTTGGGATTGGAATGAAAACTGACCTTTTTGAGACGGCATCCAAGTACTGTGTTTCGGACTCTTTTGTTGACCATGATGGCTACTCCATTTCTTCTAAGGGATTCCTGCCCACAGTAGTAGATATAATTTAACTCTGGTCATCTGAGTTAAATTCACCCATTCCAGTCCATTTTAGTTTGGTGATTCCTAGAATGTCGATGTTCACTCTTGTCATCTCTTGTTTGACCACTTCCAATTTCCCTTGAATCATGGACCTAACATTCCAGGATATTGCTCTTTAGAGCATCAGACCTTGCTTCTATCACCAGTCATATCCACAACTGGGTATTGTTTTTGCTTTGGCTCCATCTCTTCATTCTTTCTGGAGTTACTCCTCCACTGATCTCTAGTAGCATATTGGGCAGCTACCAACCTGGGGAGTTCAACTTTCAGTGTCCTATCTTTTTGCCTTTTCATACTATTCATGGGGTTCTCAAGGCAGGAATACTGAAGTGGTTTGACATTCCCTTGTTCAGTGGACCACATTTTGTCAGAATTCTCCACCATGACCCGTCTGTCTTGGGTGGCCCTACACAGCATGACTCATAGTTTCATTGAGTTAGACAAGGCTGTGGTCCACATGATAAGATTGATTAGTTTTCTGTGATAGTGGTTTTCAGCCTGGTAATACTCTCTCTTTAAGAACTACCCACAGTTTGTTGTGATTCACACTCACAGGCTTTAGTGTAGTCAATGAAGCAGAAGTAGATGTTTTTCTGGAACTCCCTTGCTTTCTCCATGACTGAAAGAATGGTGGCAATTTGATCTGTGGTTCCTCTGCTTCTTCAAAACCCAGCTTATACATCTAGAAGTTCTTGGTTCTGTTGAAGCCTAACTTGAAGGATTTTGAGCATTACTTTGCTAGCATGTGAAATCAGTGCAATTGTGTGGTAGTTTGAGCATTCTTTGGCATTGCCCTTCTTTGGGATTGGAATGAAAACTGACCTTTTCCAGTCCCGTGGCTACTGCTGAGTTCTCCAAAATGCTGGCATATTTCATGCAGCATGTTTAGAGCATCATCTTTTAGGATTTGAAATAGCTCAGCTGGAATTGTGTCACCTCCATTAGCTTGTTTGTAGTGATGCTTCTTAAGGCCCACTTGACTTCACACTCCAGAATGCCTGGCTCTAGGTGAGTGACTCTACCATATGGTTATCTGGGTCACTAATATCTTTCTTATATAGTTCTTCTGTGTATTCTTTCCATCACTTCTTAATCTCTCCTGCTTCTATTATTAATAGTTCTTTACCATTTATCAGTTCCATCCATGCAAGAAATGGTCCCTTGGTTATCTCTAATTTTCCTGAATAGATCTCTAGTCTTTCGCATTCTATGGTTTTCCTCTATTTCTCTGCATTATTCATTGAAGAATGCCTTCTTATCTCTCCTTGCTATTCTCTGAAACTGTGCATTCAGTTGGATGTATCTTTCTCTTTCTCCCTTGCCTTTTGCTTCTGCTTTCTGCAGCTATTTGTAAAGCCTCCTCAAGACAATCAGTTTGCCTTCCTGAATTTCTTTTTCTTGGGATGGTTTTGTTCACGGCCTTGAGTACAATGTTACTAACCTCTGTCCATCGTTCTTAAGGCACTGGGTCTACCTCAAGATCTAATCTTTTGAGCCTAATTGTCACCTCCACTGTATAAGCAGAAGGGATTTTATTTAGGTCACCTGAATGGTCTAGTGGTTTCCCCTACTTTCTTCAATTGAAGCCTAAATTTTACAATAAGGTGGGGAAGGAAATGGCAACCCACTCCAATATTCCTGCCTGGAGAATTCCATGGACAGAAGAGCTTGGTGTACTACAGTCCACGGGGTCACAAAAAGTTGGACACAACTGAGTGACTTAAAACACTCTGCAATAAGGAGCTCATGATCTGAACCACAGTCAGCTCCAGGTCTTGTTTTTGGTGAGTGTATGATATGTTTCAAATTTTCTAGAAGTCCATAAGCATTTATGCGAAATAAAAATGGTACAAAATCCCTGGTTATCAAGTATAACATAAACAAAACCTGAAGCTAAAATTTTGCTTCTTAAATGATGCAGATATATGACAGTAAATAATAAAAGTAATATTATGCATTAGGTGCCAATGTGCCAGGCACTGTGTTAGGAGCTGGAAAAAATGTCAACTTATTTGTATAATTGTGATCTATACTAATTCTGTTTAATATGAACATGATCATTTCCTGGAAAGAAGGACACTGGGAAGATGTGGTAAAGACTGCTCAGTGCGTCCAGCAGCCCGGCTGCTTCCCCCCTTCCACTGAGTTTGAGAACACCCACTCCCACCATCTGTGCTCAAGCTGAGCAACAGGCCACTCACTTAGGGATCACATATCCCAGCCTTCCCTGCAGTCAAGCAGCCACATGTCCAAGTTGTGGCCAGTGGGCTGGGTTAGGAATAACATGTGCAAAATATTCAATTCAGTTCAGTTCAGTCACTCAGCCGTGTCCGACTCTTTGCAACCCCATGAATCGCAGCACACCAGGCCTCCCTGTCCATCACCAACTCCCGGAGTCTGCTCAAATTCATGCCCATTGAGTTGGTGATACCATCCAGCCATCTCATCCTCTGTTGTCCCCTTCTCCTCCTGCCCCCAATCCCTCCCAGCATCAGGGTCTTTTCCAACGAGTCAACTCTCCGCATGAGGTGGCCAAAGTATTGGAGTTTCATCTTCAGCATCAGTCCTTCCAATGAACACCCAGGACTGATATCCTTTAGGATGGACTAGTTGGATCTCCTTGCAGTCCAAGGGACTCTCAAGAGTCTTCTCCAACACCACATTTCAAAAGCATCAAGTTTTCAGCGCTCAGCTTTCCTCACAGTCCAACTCTCAGATCCATACATGACTATTGGAAAAACCATAGCCTTGACTAGAGGGACCTCTGTTGACAAAGTAATGTCTCTGCTTTTTAATATGTTGTCTATAAGAAATGTCAAACTCTTCAATGATAAACAAATAACCCTTTTCTAAAGCCAGCTTGAACATCTGGAAGTTCACGGTTCACGTATTGCTGAAGCCTGGCTTGGAGAATTTTGAGAATTACTTTACTAACGTGTGAGATGAGTGCAATTGTACGGCAGTTTGAGCATTCTTTGGCATTGCCTTTCTTAGGGATTGGAATGAAAACTGACCTTTTCCAGTCCTGTGGCCACTGTTGAGTTTTCCAAATTTGCTGTCACACTGAGTGCAGCACTTTCACAGCATCATCTTTCAGGATTTGAAATAGCTCAACTGGAATTCCATCACCTCCACTAGCTTTCTTCGTAGTGATGCTTTCTAAGGCCCACCTGACTTGACATTCCCGGATGCCTGGCTCTAGGTGAGTGATCACACCACTGTGATTATTGGGTCATGAAGATCTTTTTTGTACAGTTCTTCTGTGTATTCTTGCCACCTCTTCTTAATATCTTCTGCTTCTGTCAGGTCCATACTATTTCTGTCCTTTATCGAACCCATCTTTGCATGAAATGTTCCCTTGGTATCTCTAATTTTCTTGAAGAGATCTCTAGTCTTTCCCATTCTGTTGTTTTCCTCTACTTCTTTGCATTGATCACTGAGGAAGGCTTTCTTATCTCTCCTGGCTATTCTTTGGAACTCTGCATTCAAATGGGAATATCTTTCCTTTTTTCCTTTGCTTTTCGCTTCTCTTCTTTTCTCAGCTATTTGTAAGGCCTCCTCAGGCAACCATTTTGCCTTTTTGCATTTTTTTTCCTGTGGGGATGGTCTTGATCCCTGTCTCCTGTACAATGTCACGAACCTCCGTCCATAGTTCATTAGGCTGTCTATCAGATCTAGTCTCTTAAATCTATTTCTCACTTCTACTGTATAGTCATAAGGGATTTGACTTAGGTCATGCCTGAATGGTCTAGTGGTCATCCCTACCTTCTTCAGTTTAAGTTTGAATCTGGCAATTAAGGAGTTCATGATCTGAGCCACAGTCAGCTCTCGGTCTTGTTTTTGCTGACTGTATAGAGTTTCTCCATCTTTGGCTGCAAAGAACATAATCAATCTGATTTTGGTGTTGACCATCTGGTGATGTCCATGTGTAGAGTCTTCTCTTGTGTTGTTGGAACAGGGTGCTTGCTATGACCAGTGCGTTCTCTTGGCAGAACTCTATTAGCCTTTGCCCTGCTTCAGTCTGTACTCCAAGGCCAAATCTGCCTGTTACTCCAGGTGTTTCTTGACTTCCTACTTTTGCAAAATATTTCTCTTATTTCTGCATGGTACATGATTAGACAGGACACTGGGCTCCTTTACAGAAATGAGGACATTCACCATAAAGCTCACATTTTCTTTTTCATGGGACTTTGGCCTTATCCAAAGCCTATTTACAATTGTGTCTATAAGAACATTACAGGCAAGAAGATGACTTTCTAAGAGAACTTAGTAGATTTGGTATGACCTAAGATTATGCATTTTAACAAGTTCCAAGGTGATGCTCCCGTTGCTGGTCCAAAGAGCAAGGGATTAGAAGACAAACTCTAGCTAATGAACACCTTTGTTCTGTGTAAAGATGTTAAAAAAGAAGGCCCTTTGATATTTTAAAGCACTGGTTGACATATCTGTGTTTATGTCAGATTACACACTATGTGCAAGGTTCAAAGACCCTCAGGGAAGCATCTTTCTACAATGTGGATTAGTCTGAGGCTGAAGTTCTTTCAGACACACGGCAGAAGCAAATCCTCTGAGGATAAACAGCTTTTCAACTCACATCTTATGGAAGTCTCAAAGAGGGAATACCAATAAAACATTCAAGGAAACAAGCTATTATATGCAATATCAATAAACAACGGAGCTAGGACCATAAAGATCTGTAAACTGAAATAAAAATTAAAATAAGTAATATGTTTAGGGAAATAAAAATGGAACCAAAGAGAAAAATGAGTAAGAGACTGAAAATTCACTAGGCCAATATTTAAAAGAAAAACAACCCAAAAACAAACAAACAAACACCCCCCAAAACCACAAATTTAAATTTAAAGCTCAATAAAAGGCCTAAATAGCAGAATAGATACAGCTGAAAAGAGTTTGTGGCCCAGAATAAAGTTTTGAAGAAATTATACAGAAAAAATCATAGCAGCAAGGAAATAAATAAAAGTGATGTTAAAATATTTGGAGGATAAAATGAGGGCTAACAAATGTTTGTTTAATCATAGTTCCAGAAGGGGATAATGAAAAGACCAAGACACGTCCAACAGACAGGAATTTTCAGATGTAGGAAACGCAGAGAGCTGCAAAAAAAAAAAAAAAAAAAATTAAATAAGAAAAACACATCTAGACACAAAGTACAATGAAGAAGCCAACATTCTGCTTTTTTAGGAAGATCTAAAAAGTAGCTAGGTAAAGGAGAGATTATTAATGAAGGAACAAACATTAGACAGAGGACCTCCCAAGAGCTATAAAGAAAGCCAGCAGACAGAGAGCTGTGAGACAATGATACATTTACTGAAACTACTTTCCAAGAACGAGAGAAATAAATCATATTTTCAGATTAAAAATAAAATACATGTTTAAAAAAAAGCACTTAGAAACTTTATCACAAGACTATCACCAAAGGGAACTTCTAAACAATGTACTGTAAGAAACTGAATCAAGAAGTAAAGTGTGAGATAAAAAGAGAAAAACAGAAGTTTTAAACATTGACTATATAAAAATGTAATATGTTGATTTGTGTTACTACACAATTCCACCCTAACATATACACAAGAAAACATACACTCACACACACACACAACCCTAAAAGGCTGAACAACAGAGTAGGAGGGTGAATGAATTCAAAGCATTTCTAAGCTTTGTACTGTTTAGGAGGAACATGAAGATATTAATTAACTTCAACTTCCTCAAGCATGCATTCAGATTTCAAGAGCAACCAATAAAAAGCAATGTGTATCTTCAAAATCACAGAGGAAAAAAATGAAAGAAGAAAACATTTAATTGAAAGTATGACAAATAGAAGGTACAAAAAATGAGATGGCAGAAATAAGGTCAATTTTATCAGTAAATATACAGTATTGACTATGCCAAAGCCTTTGACTGTGTGGATCACAATAAACTGTGGAAAATTCTGAAAGAGACTGGCATCAGACCACCTGACCTGCCTCTTGAGAAACCTGTATGCAGGTCAGGAAGCAACAGTTAGAACTGGAAATGGAACAACAGACTGGTTCCAAATAGGAAAAGGAGTACATCAAGGCTGTATATTGTCACCCTGCTTATTTAACTTATATGCAGAGTACATCATAGAAACGCTGGGCTGGAGGAAGCACAAGCTGGAATCAAGATTGCCCAGAGAAATATCAATAACCTCAGATATGCAGATGACACCACCCTTATGGCAGAAAGTGAAGAACTAAAGAGCCTCTTGATGAAAGTGAAAGAGGAGAGTGAAAAAGTTGGCTTAAAGATCAACATTCAGAAAACTAATATCATGGCATTCCGGTCGCATCACTTCATGGCAAACAGAGGGGGACACAGTGTCAGACTTTATTTTTCTGGGCTCTAAAATCACTGCAGATGGTGACTGAAGCCATGAAATTAAAAGATGTTTACTCCTTGGAAGGAAAGTTATGACCAACCTAGAGAGCATATTAAAAAGCAGAGACATTACTTTGTCAACAAAGGTCCGTCTAGTCAAGGCTATGGTTTTTCCAGCAGTTATGTATGGATGAGAGTTGGACTAAAGAAAGCTGAGTGCCAAAGAATTGATGCTTTTGAACTGTGGTGTTGGAGAAGACTCTTGAGAGTCCCTTGGACTGCAAGGAGGTCCAACCAGTCCATCCTAAAGGAGATCAGTCCTGGGTGTTCATTGGAAGGACTGATGCTGAAGCTGAAACTCCAATACTTTGGCCACCTGATGCAAAGAGCTGACTCATTGGAAAAGACCCTGATGCTGGGAGGGATTCGGGGCAGGAGGAGAAGGGGACGACAGAGGACGAGATGGTTGGATGGCATCACTGACTCGATGGACATAGGTTTGAGTAAACTCCGGGAGTTGGTGATGGACAGGGAGGCCTGGCGTGCTGTGGTTCATGGGGTCACAAAGAGTCGGACATGACTGAGCGACTGAACTGAAATGGAGTCCCCGATAAACAAAACAGTTCCAGTCTGAGAGTGTTTGTAAGTCCTACTTGTTCATAAGTCCGACAGAGGCGCCTGCAATGCAGGAGCCTTCAGTTCGATTCCTGGGTTTAGAAGCTCCCCTGGAGAAGGGATAGGCTGCCCATTCCAGTATTCCTGGGCCTCCCTGGTGGCGCAGATGGTAAAGAATCCACCCACAGTGTGGGAGACCTGGGTTCAATCTCCGGGTTGGGAAGATCTGGAGGAGGGCATGGCAACCCACTACAGTATTCTTGCCTGAGGAATCCCCATGGACAGAGGAGCCTGGTGGGCTACAGTCCATGAGGTTGCAAAGAGCTGGACACAACTGACATGACTGAGTGACTAAGCACAACATACAGTAAGTCCCCTACATACCAAAGTTCCAGTCCAAGAGCGTTTGTTAAGTCCTACGTGTTTGTAAGTCCAACAGAGTTAGTCTTCCCCTGTTAAAGGTAGCTCAATTGGTAAAGAATCCACCTGTAATGCAGGAGACCCCGGTTTGATTCCTGGGTCAGGAAGATCCCCTGGAGAAGGGATAGGCTACCCACTCCAGTATTCCTGGGCTTCCTCCGTGGCCCAGCTGGTAAAGAATCCACCTGCAATGCAGGAGACCTGGGTTCAATCCCTGGGTTAAGAAGATCCCCTGGAGAAGAGAAAGGCTACCCACTCCAGTATTCTGGCCTGGAGGATTCCAGGGACTGTATAGCCCATGGGGTGGGTCGCAGAGAGTCGGGCATGACTGAGCAACTTTCACTTTTCATCCAAGTATCACAGTGGGCTATATAGTACTGTACTATAAGTTTATAAAACTTCTCACAGAAATAATACATAAAAAAAACAAACACAAAAATAAAGAAAACATTTTTAATCTTATGGTACAGTACCTTGAAAAATACAGTATGACAGCTCAACAACTGCCATACAAGGGCTGGGCTGGCATCAAGTGAACAGGCAGGAGTTACTGCCTGGAGGAAGGAGAGGAGGTGGAAGATGGTAGAGCTGAAGAATCATCAGCAATAGATGCAGGGCAAGTTGCAATTTCAATCTCACCTGACGTTGACAGAACACATGTTCACATCTTTGAAAGTTCACAACCTGAAGATTTAGATGTAGGTGACTTACAGTGACTGCAAATAGATTGAGCTCTCCAGTTAAAAGGTATATACTATCAGACTTCAAAATAAAAACTCACCAAAATCTAGTCTTATGCTGTTTATATATAAGAGAATTATCATGTGTTACCAACAGTGTTACCTGTTGGATATTCCAGGCAAGAATACTGGCGTGGGTTGCCATGCCCTTCTCCAAGAGATCTTCCCAACCCAGGAATCAAACTTGAGTCTCTGAAGTCTCCTGCACTGCAGGTGACTTTATTCCTGGTAGAATAATGACTTAAATACAAAAAAGCCAAACTACAGACCTTTAAAGAGAAAATATAGGAGAATATCTTTACGACCTTACAGCTGGGAAGGCCTTCTTACAGAAGACTACAAAGTACTGATAATAAAAGGATCAAGACAAGAAGAAAACATTACAAATTTGTTTACCAAAAGCGCCAACTGGGAAGCCCACATAGCTATATAGAGAGCAAAAATTAGAACTTTATGCCGATATATTTAAAGTATACAAAGTGAACAATTTCCTAGAAAAATCCATCAAAACTTAATTAAGAAGAGAAAATCTGATAAATACCACAATATTCATTACAGAAATTAAACTAGTAATTTAAAATCTTACCTCACACCAAAGGGCAGTGTAAATTGTAATAAACACTCAAGGAATGGCTTATTTCAATCTTAAAGAAATGGATGAAAAGACTCTTAAATTCCTTGTAAGAGGCTAGAATAACTTTAATTTCAAAACCAGAAAAGGAAATTACAAGAGAGGAAAACTACGGGGCAGTTTTTAAACAAAATATCAGCATACCACACCCAATATTATGATAACATAACCATTCTGATACATCTGAATATTTTCTAGGAATCCAAGAGTAAATCAGCACTAGAAAAATCTGTAATTCACTAACCTACCGTATTAAACAAGAAAAATGAATTAACAATAAGATGAAGAAAAATGAATTTTTCAAGATTTCTTCTGTCTTAAAAAAACAGATAACCACATAAACAAACAAACAAAACCTCAATCCTTCTAGAAATGGCAAGGAACTTCATTAACTTAATGAAGGGCACATCTACAGCTAATATTGCATGATGAAATATGAACACATTCCCTTTATAATTATGAACAAGTATGCCTACCATCACTTCTAGTCAACACTGTACTGAAAAACTTGACCAAGAACAGAAAAACAAGAGACAATAAAAAAGATATAAAGACTGAAAAGGGAGAAATAGATTTTCATTATTTGCAGGCAATATTTGTGTCTGCCCAGCACCACCCCCACCAAAATCTGCAAATAAATTATTGAAATTAATAAAGTAATTTACCCAGGTTACCAGATACAAAATCAATAAACAAGTCAACTGTGTTTCCATACATAAGCAGAAATTAGAAAATAATAATCTTAGAATATACTGAGCAGTTGTAACCAAATTCCAGCAGAAACTTTTAAAAAATAATTTTATATGGAAGCAGATATCCAAGAATAGCCAAGACACTTCTGAAAAAAAAACATGAGAGGACTTACCCTACTAAATATTAAGAGTTGCTACAAAAGCATGGTTATTAAGATAGGTATTACATCACAGAACAGACAAATAGATCAGTGAAACTGAAAAGAGAGCCAAGAAATAAACCCAGGTGTCCATGCATATGTAAGATAGCTGCATTTCATCAGGGGGCGGGGGGAAGTCCAACATACGGACATGGGACAACTGGTTGCTGACATGGGAAAAAAGTGAAATCAGTTTCCTGCCTCACGCCATGCATGAAAATAAATGCCTGGTAGAATAAAGACTTAAATACAAAAAAACCAAAGTATAGACCTTTAAGGAGAAAATATAGAATATCTTTAGGACCTTAGGGTTGGGAAAGCTTTCTTACAGAAGACTACAAAGCACTGGTAATAAACAAAAGGATCAAGACAAGAAGATAACATTACAAATTTGTTTACCAAGAGATATCTTTCCTTTGAAGCTCTGAAATTGTACAGTCAGATACATAATTTTATTCTGTCTACTGCTGAAGATAATTTTATTTTAAATTTTATTTTTGGCTTTATTTTTATTTTGGGTCTTCTTGCTCTGTGGGCTTTTCTCTAGTTGCAGCGAGTAGGCACAGAGGTGCATCACTGCAGAGCCTTCTCCTGTTGCTGAGCACCGGGTGGATGGGCATCAACAGCTGTGGGCATCAACAGCTGTGGCACGGGCTCAGTGGTTGAATCCACCGGCTCTTGGGCACAGGCTCAAAAGCTGTGGTGCACAGGCTCAGCCGCTCTACAGCATTTGGGATCTTCCTGGACCAGGGATCGAACCCGTGTCTCCTGCACTGGCAGGTGAATTCTTTACCAATGAGCCACCAGGGAAGCTCTGAAGATAGTTTTTTAAGAAAGACACCATAAGAGTGACAAAAACAGTTCACAAACCTAGCTTGTATGGCTGATATCTTAACTGATATCTTGGGCCTACATAGTTCCTCCAGTCTTTCCGCTGACCCTACCCAGGACTGTATGGGGTAAATCGCTCTCTATTATCAAGGGCTCAGTAGTTGATAGATACTGTTTAATAATCATTAGGATCAGGTGACCCCTAAATTGTTTAGTCCCCTTAAACAAGGATGAAAACCTTAGCTGACATATTCCCAGCCGCCACGAGACCAATTAGTTAGTTAAGTCGCTCAGTCGTGTCCGACTCTTTTCGACCCCATGGACTGTAGTCCACCAGGCTCCTCCATCCATGGGATTCTCCAGGCAAGAATACTGGAGTGGGTTGCCATTTCCCTCGATCTTCCCGACCCTGGGATTGAACCTGGGACTCCTGCATTGCAGGCAGATGATTTAACCTCTGAGCCACCAGGGAACTACCATTAGCCATTCATAAATCTTGACTTAGGAAGATGCACTTCCTGCTTCTACATACATACCTTCCACCTTCACATGCTGTTGTGCTGTGCTTAATCGCTCAGTCGTGTCCTCCTCTTTGTGACCCCATGGACTGAAGCCCACCAGGCTCCACTGTTCATAGGGATTCTCCAGGCAATACTGGAGTGGGTTGCCATTTCCTTCTCCAGGGGATCTTCCCGACCCAGAGATCAAACCCAGGTCTCCTGCATTGTGGGCAGATTCTTTACTGTCTGAGCCACCAGGGAGGCCCAGGAATGCTCAATGGGGTAGCCTACTCCTTCTCCAGGGAAACTTCACAACTCACGAACTGAACCAGGGCCCCCTGCACTGCAGGCGGGTTCTTTACCAGCTGAGCTACCAGGGAAGCCCATACACCTTCATACCCTAGGTTAACTATGAAACTGTCCCAGCGGTCCCTTGGCAGTGTAGAGTACAGCTGCTAGTGCTTCCTGATGGCCGCGTGCCTGATCCCAGTCTGTAAGTCACCTTATGATAAACTGACCTGCTGATTGTATGAACCTCCCTGCCTCACTTTTTCAGTCTCAAGATGCCTTCTCAGTTCAGTATCCACTTGTCATTTCTGTCATCCTCAAACAGAGCTATTTGCCACACATACACAACTTAAAAAAGGCATAGTGGTCAAATATATGTAAAGAATATAGATAAGCAAGACAAACAATCCAATAAGAAAATGAAGATACATTTCACCAGAAAAATAAAAAAACTTCTGAAAAGATGTTTCATTTCTCTAACCAGAGAAATGCAAAATCATAATGAAATACTATTTCAACACCCTACACACAGACAAAAATTAAATTTTCTGATGCTATCAGATGTTGGCAAGTATTTGGAGAAATAGGAACTCTGATACACTGCTGGCAGAAGTATAAATTGCCAGTAGGAATGAAAAATGCCTTTACAACTTGGCATCACATTGTAAAACTGAACAGGTCTTTACCATATATTCCAGGAATTCGACCTCTTGTGCAAGTGCACCCACATATACACCAGATGTGTAGCAGCCAAACCTGGGGCTTCCCGAATTACACAACGTCTACTGAGAGGGGGAAAGGAAAAAAGTATGATGTGTGTGTCTTTAATTGCTAAGTTGTGTCCGACTCTCTTGTGACCCCAGGGACTGCCAGGTCCCTCTGTCCATGGAATCTCCCAGGCAAGAATACTAGAGTGGGTTGCCATTTCCTTCTCCTGGGGATTTCCCCCACCCAAGGATGGAACCCACATCTCCTGCTTGGCAGGCGGATTCTTTACCACAGAGCCACTTGGGAAACCCCCTAAAGGTATGATAACACTTTCACCATTTACTAATTACAACATCACATAACAATATGGATGGATTTCAGAACAATGTTGGTTGAAAATTTGTTTCAAGTAAAACAAATACAAAAGGCATGAAGTCATTTCTATAAAGTTACACAACTGCAAAACCAAGCAGCACACAGCTCGGCAATGGAAACATTCTATTTCTTAAAGTGGAAAATGGGTTCATAAATGTTGGCTTTGCTTCTTCACTCATATATGTTGTATAAATTTTTGGTATGAAACACTTCATTGTTAAGCTTTTAACCTTAGTGGAAAAGGGATGTTAAATAAACTCACAGCAAAATTTTATACAGTTATTACTTTGAGATTTGCATAGCAAGGGGGCTTTTACTTTCCATATTATTCATTTCCAGACCATTTACAATTTTTACAATCAGCAAGTGGTATGTCTGGGTCATGTACACATTGCTATATTCAAAATGAATAACCAAAGACCCATTGTTTAGCCAGTCAAACTGTACTTAATGTTATGTGCTAGCCTGGATGGGGCAGGAGGGCGTGGTTTGAGAGAGAATGGATACATGTATATGTATGGCTGGGTCCCTTTCCCGCTCCCTTGACACTACCACAACATTGTTAATCCGCTATACACTGATAAAAATAAAAAGCTTAAAGTCTGAAAAAAATACAAAAACAAAAAGCAGTATGTCTGGGGAGAAATGATGATACAAATGAAAACAAGCTATATATAAATAAAAACTATATATATATATATATATATATATATATGTATGAAAGCAAACATCTTGGGCCCATTAGGATGCCGGCTGGAACTGTCTTCCACTTTCAATTTCTCCAGGATGTCCTAAATTAAAACTATGCTTAGAATATTCTGTGGGTTAAGGCTGTAACATATATCGAGAAAAATTGTCAACAAAAAGGGCTTTAAAAAAAAAGTCTGTTTTTTACTGAAAGCATGCATACTTTAATAGCCTCCTGTTTTCATCTAATTTTTATTATACTTTTTTGCCTTGGCCTACTTTTCCAAAATTCAGTGCTCTCCCATATTTTGTACTGCAAGCTGCCATAAATCCTTCCCGATGTAAATACCCTTAGTAAACGCGGTTGCACTGCCATAGGGCCCGCTTTTCCGCACTGTGCACGCGCACTAGCGCGCGGCGCGCCCTCCAGAACCCGGAACTTCCGCCCCCCTTGGTGGCCAGTCCGGCGGCCGGCGGAAAGCAGGCGAGCGGCCGGGCGGGCCCTGTGACCGTGCCGCTTGGGTTCCACCTGAGCCCGGGAGGGAAGGACCCGCCCGCGCACGAGTCCGACGAACAGGGAGGCTCCGCGGCCCCGGAGGCCCCCGAGACTGCAGCACACCGCCGCCCCGCCGGACACGTTTCTCTCGGGGCTTGGGCCTTCGCGACCCTGTCCACGACCTCGGCCCCGGCCCGGGCGCCTTACTTGCCGCTCTCCACGCTGTAGCCGGGACGCGGCCCAGCAACGAAGCGAGGCCTAACGCAGCCATGGCGTCCGCTCCCGCGGCGTCCGCAACGGCCTGCCCTGAGGTGTTAGCGGGTCGCGTAGTCCCGGCACGCCCCGCGACTGGGGCGAGGCTGCGTGCGGACGGGGGCGGGGCCTGTGCGGCAGGGGCGTGGCCTGAAGGGGGCGGGGCTCTCTGGCGCGGAGCTGGCCTCTCTGCGGTCCGACCCTGGGCGGTCTGCAAGAAAAAGTTGAACAGCTCAGCCTTCTCTTGAAGAACAACCCAAACTACCCTTAACCCCATGTTGATGAAAACCTCAAATTGTGTCTAAAGGTGGATCCCCCCCAAACGGAGGGAATGCCTTCGTTTGTTCATCTTAATCTGTTTGCTTCGCCTCAACTTGAAGGTGAAGGTCTCTTGGGAGCTTGCTGTTCCAGGCCACAAAGATTGGGCACCTGCTGCTCTTTGCTCGTGCAGTAGGTTTCTTTCTCCTCAGTTCTCTCTCTCTAATTTTTTACATGTCTGCTTATTCAGTGAACTCGCACTCACTTACCGGGCGGACTGGAAGATGCAGTTTGAGTGCAGCACCGAGCAGAAGGCTCTCATCTCGTCCAGCTGCAGGGAGGGAGAACTGCATCTGCGTTCCTGGTCCAGCGGCTCCAGTGACGTTCGGAGAACGTATGGCAGGGCAGGAGGCTTCATGGGACCCGTGGAGGGCTACACAGAATCACAGTGGCGTCCCTTTGAGAGAGAGATATATATATATTTATATATAATATATTATTATATTTAATATATATTATTATATATAATATACACATAATAATATATATTAATAATATATAATATACATAATATATATAATAAAATATATATTTATTATTATATATATATTATTTTTTTTAAGCAAAGTTTTTGTCTTGCTCTTGGGCCCATTACTTTGCCAACAAAGGTCTGTCTAGTCAAAGTCTTGGTTTTTCCAGTAGTCATGTATGGATGTGAGAGTTGGACTATTAACAAAGCTGAGCGCCAAAGAATTGGTGCTTTTGAACTGTGGTGTTGGAGGAGTGTGGATGCTTTGGCTGCAAGAAGATCCAACCAGTCCATCCTGAAAGACATCAGTCCTGAATACTCATTGGAAGGACTGATGTTCGAGCTGAAACTTCCATACTTTGACCACCTGATGTGAAGAACTGACTTGTTTGAAAAGACCCTGATGCTGGGAAAGATCAAAAGCAGGAAGAGAAAGGGACGACAGAGGGTGAGATGGTTGGCATCATGGACTCAATGGACATGAGTTTGAGTAAGCTCTGGGAGTTGGTGATGGACAGGGAGGCCTGGCATGCTGCAGTCCATGGGGTTGCAAAAAGTCAGACACGACTGAGTGACTGAGCTGAGCTGAACTGGGCCCTGGTCATGTCTGACCAAGTAACATCACATGGCTGCAATCTGTGTTCTCTGAATGAGAGATATCTGTTTCTCCTAGATAAGGACTCCTTTCACCAAGAGGAAGTGGTATTTTCAGAAAGGCCCAAAGCCAAAACCCCAGCAGGTTTCATTAACAAGTAGCTCGGTAGGTTGCACACACACCTCTTCACCCTTAGTTCATATTTACAGCTTGATAATGAGTTCTATGTGACCACTTGATCGAGGAAAAAAACTCAAAATTAATTGCAGAGGGCTTTGCTCAATATACTGACCAGTTCTGGCAAATGACTGCTTTGGTAGTTCGAGCCCCATTTTACAGGTGCCTTGAGGAACAGCAGAGACAAAAAAAGTAAAAATAAATCCTCCCAGAGGGAAGAACTTTATCTTATACTCTGCCTGGAAGGAGGCAGAACTTGAAATAAAGATATGCATCATTTCATGGGCACTGAAACAAGTGGTGAGGGACTGGGAAAATGTAAAGGTTTTGTGATACTTTTTTGGAATTAGGACATCTCCAAATGACATCAAAGCATAACATTTGGGTCCCACTGAATGCTCAAAAGAAGGGTCCTGTTGCAAAAAGGCTTTTAATCAGAACAAGAGTCAGTTCAGTTCAGTTGCTCAGTCATGTCCAACTCTTTGCCAGGCTTCTGTGTCCATCACCAACCCTGGAGCTTGCTCAAACTCAGGTCCATACAGTCTGTGATGTCATCACACCATCTCATCCTCTGTCATCCCCTGCTCCTCCGCCTTCAATCTTTCCTAGCATCCGGGTCTTTTCTAGTCACATCAGGTGGCCAAAGTATTGGAGCTTCAGCTTCAGCATCAGTCCTTTCAATGAATATTCAGGACTGATTTCCTTTAGGGTTGACTGGTTTGGTCTCCTTGCAGTCCAAGGAACCCTCAAGAGTCTTCTCCAACACCACAGTTCAAAAGCATCAATTCTTTGGTGCTAAGTTTTCTTTATGGTTCAACTCTCACATCCATACATGACTACTGGAAAAACCAAAGCTTTGACTGCAGAACAAGATTACTGTAGGTTATCTATTGCTACCTAACATACCAACATTTTGTGGCTTAAAACAATAAACATCTATTCTCTCACCGCTTTTGTGCCTCCGGCTCTAGGTATTAAATGAGATTGCAGTCAAGCTGTGAGCTGGGTTCGTGTCTCACATGGAGGCTTGACTAATGGGAGGATCGGCTCCTGAGCTCACCCACCTGATTATTGGCAGGTATTAGTTCTTTGCAATTTTTGGACTGAAGACCTTCCTCAGTTCTGCGCTATATGGGCTTCTCCAGAAGTCATCTTACAACATGGCAGCTGAGAGTCCACGAACAAGCAGGAGAACAATGGAGACTGCTGGAGATGGAAGGCACGGTCCCTTTGTAATCTCACCTCAGAAGTGACGACCTATCACTTTTGCTGAATTCTTAATTAGCAGTGAACCAGCGAACCCAGCCCACGTCAGAGAGAGGGGATCACACCAGGGGAGAATGCCAGCAGTGGGGGTCACTGAAGGGCTTTTTAGCGGCTGGTTACCACTGCGACAACTCTGTAGGCATCAGTCAGTCTCTGCCCCTCACCACAGCTGTGCTTGTTCAGTGCATCCCTGACAAGGCAGCCACAGTGGCATGGAGGCATGACTGTATTGTTAACATAATTTCACCCTGGCCAAGTCTGATGGGCTAGCACCACTACTTGCAAAGACAAACCCAATCTTGATATAGTATGGAACGGCCTGAGTGGCGGCTCTTGACTATAAGTGACTCTACTATGATGAGTGAAGTGAAAGTTGCTCAGTCGTGTCTGACTCTTTGCGACCCCATGGAATTCTCCAGGTCAGAGTATTGGAGTGGGTAGCCTTTCCCTTCTCCAGGGGATCTTTCCAGCCCAGGGATTGAACCCAGGTCTCCTACATCTATAATGAAGGAGGTAGCAATTTGCTGTATAGGAATAAACAATTATTTGGGGTTTGGATTGTTATGCCTGACTTGTGCTTCTTTTATGCACTTCACCTGTGGACTTACTGAATACCTTACATTCCATACACTTCATGTCGCCTCCCTTACAAAATTGTTTCTTACCAAAGAACTCACTGATGACTGTGGGTACAGAGGCCTGTGGGATAAACCAGCTTCATCACATATCCCATCAACCCAGAAGCAACTGGTCTTGTAGGACAGCCCCATGTGAGAAAAAAACACTTTGGGATCCTGTCCTACAGGATTTGGCATATGCTTCAAATGAATTAACCGTGTTCAGTGGTAGCTCTCATGTTGAGAGAGTAACAGTGCCCCAGGAGTAGAGGGATTGATGCCTTGCTGTGACATCTGACAGCTCTGGGAAGACACTTCCATGGGTCGAGCATTCCTGCGTATCACTGCTGAGCATGCCAACTGCAGCTTCATTGCCTGGCAGGGCAGTTTCTGTAGATGGTCACATGGGCCTCGAAGTAGGTCAAGGCAACCACAGCATCACTACCATTTAACTGTTGCTCTCCTGGGGGAAAGACCTGGATTGTGTGCTGTCAGGTAAAAAAATAGCCCTGGGTTGCTTTTCTCTAATAATCAGTGATGGTGAACATCTTTTCACGTGCTGTTTTGGTCCATCTATGTGTCTTCTTTGGAGAAGTGTCTATTTAGGTTTTGTGCCTATGTTTTGGTTGGGTTATTTGTGGGGTTTTTTGTTTTTTGATATTGAGCTGCATGAGGGAGGTGTTTGTATATTTTGGATATTAATCTCTTGTCAGTTGCTTGATTTGCAAATATTTTCTTCAATTCTGAGGGTTGTATTTTTGTTTTGTTTATGGTTTTCTCTGCTGTGTAAAAGTTTTTGTTTAATTAGATCCCAATTTTTAAATTTTTGTTTTTATTTTCATTACTCGAGGAGGTGGGTCAAAAAAGATCCTCCTGTGATTTATGTCAGAGTGTTCTGCCTGTGTTTTTTTCTAAGAGTTTTGTATTGTCTGGCCTTACATTCAGGTCTTTAATCCATTTAAATTTGTTTTTGTGTATGGTGTGAAAGTGTTCTAATTTCATTATTTTTTATGTAACTGTCCAGTTTTCCTAGCACCACTAATTGAAGAGACAGCCTTTTCTTCATTGCATATTCTTGCCTCCTTTGTAATAGATAAGGTACCATAGGTGCATGGGTTTATCTTTGGACTTTCAAATGTTTCATTGATCTATTTGTTTCTTTTTGTGCTAGTACCATACTGTGATTACTGTAGCTTTGTAGTATAGTCTGAAGTCAGGGAGTCTGATTCCCCCAGCTCCATTTTTCTTTCTCAAAATTAGTTTGGCTATTCAGGGTCTTCTGTGTTTCCAGAAAAATCATAAGTGAAAATCAAAACTACAATGAGGTATCATCTCACACTGATCAGAATGGCCATCATCAAAAAATTGAAAAACAATAAATACTGGAGAGGATGTGGAGAAAAGGGAACAATCCTACACTGATAGTGGGAATATAAATTGGTACATCCACTATGAAGAACAGTATGAAGGTTCCTTAAAAAACAAAAAATAGAATTACCATATGATCCAGCAATCCCACTCCTGGACATATATCCAGAGAAAACCTTAATTGGAAATGATAGGTACACTATCATAGGTGCCCAATGTTCATTGCAATGTTCATTTTGTTTTCTTGGCTCCAAAATCACTGCAGATGGTGACTGCAGCCATGAAATTAAAAGACGCTTGTTCCTTGGAAGGAAAGTTATGACCAACCTAGATGGCATATTAAAAAGCAGAAACATCCCTTTGCCAACGAAGGTCCATACAGTCAAAGCTATGGTTTTCCAGTAGTCATGTATGGATGTGAGAACTGGACCATAAAGAAGGCTGAGTGCTGAAAAATTGATGCTTTCAAACTATGATGCCGGAGAAGACTCTTGAGAATTCCTTGGACTGCAAAGATATCAAGTCAGTCACTCCTAAAGGGAATCAACCCTGAATATTCATTGGAAGGACTGATGCTGAAGCTCCAGTATTTTGGCCATCTGATGCAAAGAGCTGACTCACTGGAAAAGACCCTGATGTTGGGGGAAGATTGAGGGCAGGAAGAGAAGGGGATGACAGAGGATGAGATGATTTGATGGCATCACTGACTCAATGGAAATGAGTTTGAGCAAACTCCTGGGAAATAGTGGACAGGGAAGCCTGGCATGCTGCAGTCCATGGGGACACAAAGTCTGACATAGCGACTGAACAACTGGGTAAGGGGTTAGTAGTAGTAGTTAAGGTTGCTAGCTGTAGTGATGGGCCCTATGACCACAGGAGAAAAGGGAGCAGAGACTGCCTAGAGCTTGGAGGACCTCGTCTCCTGGAGTACCTGTTCACAATATCATGTTGAACTGTAAACATTAAGTAGACTATTGCAAGCATGTAGAGGCAGGATCACCCAAGCCTCAGATCTTTGGGTAAAGAAACCTTATCAGCTGAGGTGCTGGCTGAACAGAAAGCCAACAGGGAATAGGGCAGTGGTGACAGCTCATAACCATCTAGCCTCGTGACCAGTGGCAGAACTGAGGGCTGTATTTACCATGGCTTTGCTTTGAAATTGGAGAGCTTTGGAACATTAAAACATGCTGCTCCTCAAATCCTGCCCTGGAGATTATGCTTCAGCTGGTCTGTTTTGGAGTCCCCACGGAATTCACCAAGGAAACTTGCAAATCACTGCTCTAGTTGTATTTTTTTCCTCACTGGCTCATGCATGTGCTTACACTGTTAATAATTTCTTTTCTCTCATTGTACATTGGAGGTGGTGGTGATGAAGTCATAGTTTTCTCTGTGGCTGCACATTACTGAGGCAAGATCATTACAGAACCAGCGGAGAGATGGACAGAACACCAAGATCCTGGACCTGAAGCTGGACGGGGGTGTTAGCAGTGTTGGGTCAGGAGGAAGCATCTGTATAAACGTGTGAGTACGATACTTGTGATGCTGGGAAGGCAGAGAGGTGGACTGTAGTGGACTTGGTGTGTTCTTCTCTTTGGGGCTCAGTCATCACAGCCCTTCCTGAATTCTGGCAGAAGAAATGGTCCCATCTTCTACTGGGGAAGCTGAGAAAGCCTGCTATCCTTACCTGGGTGGGTGCCTGGCAGCTTGAGTGCTGGCACAGGATAGCCTGCCAAGCACATGTTCAAGAAACTTTGAATCTGGAATGAGTGATGCAAAGCAGCAGATGTAATCCAGTTTTCAGAGAAATCCCTGCAAGCAGAAACATACACAAACCTCTAGCTCCTCTGGAGTGGGGACCTGGCTATAATTTTGGTCACCTAGCTTCCTTGGTTTCTACCTATTTTCTAAGAGTAGTTTTCTAGTCTTTCCGTCAATTTTGTGAACTACATATATTTTTCAATAAATTCTTTTTCTGCTTAAGTTAATCACAATGGTTTTTTTTTGTTTACAACCCAAAATTCTAACTGATGTAAACTTTAATGACATTCATTCTCTAAGAGTCAACTACACTGTATCAGATGATCATTGCCCCACCCCTGCACTCTGAATTTGAAGGTGAATAGTGTATAACAGTTTCTCTGGTAAATCAGAAGTTAAATCTATTGGACTGGAAACCATGATCACTGATATGTTTTTAAAACTGTATTAAAACAACAAACATCCAATCAACCAACCATGATCATAAGAGCAATTTTCCCTTAAAAACAATAGTATGATTATTAATAAGAATGAATACTTTGATAAACCCAGAAGATTATTCAAACTCATACGTGAAACTTCTTTTAGTTAAAATAAGAAATGAAAAGAAATACAAGAAAAAAGTATGGTATTTTAAACTCAGGACCAAGGAATGTGAAGATGAAAAAATGTGTGTAGAAAAAATACAGGGTGAATAATGCATTTACATTTTCCAGTTATAATGCACTTGGAATATTATTGCTTACTCAATTCAAAAATTTTCATATGCTTTTTAAAAAGTAAATAATTATGGAGCATAATATGTTTTAACATATGCAAATGATATAAATTATAAAAATAGTTCACAAAGGTATAAGTTACACAATCACACTGTCCTATAAAGTTAGTTAATATAGTCTATCCAATTATAAATAAAAATATACCTCTAGTATTCTGAAAATAAGCGAGTGTTTTAGCTGTTCCTCCAGATAGTCATTTGTTCATTTATTAGCAGCAGAGGCAATAACACAATGCTAAAAATAAACATGCATCAATTTTACAATACATATTTACAAAAGCCTTCTATCACAACTGGTAAATGCAAATAGACCTTCTATCTATCCTTAGTGCATTATTATTTTCACAAGTAAAACAGGAAAGGAAAATAGTGAATTTAATGCTATTCAGCACCTTGAGTAAAGTCAAGAGACTTAACATCTCCATATATCAAAACATTTGCATCTGTGTCACCAAACATGTAAAGTTAATTATTCTGTTCCATGAATTATTTTATTTACATTACTCTTTAGTTCAACAAATTTTAGCAATATTTAAAAATTATCTAAATTCATAAAAGTATTTCATAAATTTCAACATTTAATTATTATGTACATACAAGGAAGTCCATGAAAAAGTTAAAGAAATGTAGTCAGAAAGTTCAAGCAACATTACCAAATTTAGCAAAATTCCAACCAAATCAAGGCAGAGGGCATTCAAACATTCAAAAAATCTCTAGATGCTGCTAACATGAACATGAAAAGTTCCAGTAATAAAAGTCAATATGAGAAATAATGTTTAAATCACCTGTAGAAAATATATTTTAATAGGCATGGCAGATGTTTACTAGCAACAGTAATAATAACTTTTTATAGAAAACTTTTATAACATTGTCATATATGAACTACCTGGTTTGAAAGGGCAAAATAGTTGATTTCAAAAAATATATTTTAGCAGCCATAATCTTATTTCCAGTTAAACATAGTAAAATGTTAAAAGTAAAATTTATGACTAACTAAATAATACCCCCATACTAGAAAATTTAAAATCTCATGCTATTCTAGCAATTCAGTTCAGTCACTCAGTTGTGTGACTCTTTGTGACCCGATGCACTATGGCACACCAGTCTTCCCTGTCTATCACCAACTCCTGGAGCTTCCCTGTCTAGCACATCGAGTCAGTGATGCCATCCGACCATCTCATCCTCTGTCGTCTCCTTCTTCTCCTCCCTTCAATTTCTGATAGCATCAGGGTCTTTTCCAAGGAGTCAGTTCTTCACATCAGGTGGCCAAAGTATTGGAGTTTCAGCTTCAACATCAGTCCTTCCAATGAACACCCAGGACTGATCTTCTTTAGGATGGATTGGTTGGATCTCCTTGCAGTCCCAGGGACTCTCAAGAGTCTTCTCCAACAACACAATTCAAAAGCGTCAATTCTTTGGCGCTCAGCTTTCTTTATTGTCCAACACTCACATCCATACACGACTACTGGAAAAACCATAGCTGTGACTAGATGGACCTTTGTCAGCAAAGTAATGCCTCAGCTTTTTAATATTCTGTCTACCTTGGTCATAGCTTTTCTTCCAAGGAGCAAGCGTCTTTTAATTTCATGGCTGCAGTCACCATCTGCAGTGATTTTGGAGTGATTCTAGCAATAATGGCCTTTAATATGACCTGTCTGATGTACGGATTGTGGAAAGCCAATAATAAAACAATCACACATACATATGGGCTTAAAGTGTCACTGAAATACTTATGTAGCAAAATATATGAAAAAGTAATAGAAAAGTAAAAAGATGAAATTAAAAAATATTGCACAGGCACATTACCTAGAAAGTAAAGTTGATGTTTAAAAAGCTCTAAACATGGATGATATAAATTATCTTCCATATAAAAAGGTATAAATATTTCTTAGAACTTATCAGCATCTATAGTTTATTATAATAGATTATCTAAATCATTGCTGAATGAGGTAATTGTCAAGTCTCTACCAATGTTTTTAATTCTATTGGAAATATTTGAGGGCAGCAACCAGAAAGAATTTCTCTAAAAATATTTCTGAATCCAGAACAGCTATATGTGCAGCTCTGCCAATGAGTGAATCAGCTGTATTGGGCAATGCATTGATGACATTATATCGAACCAAGTTACAGTCCTTGCTTTGCAGAACCGGGCGAAGTAAGTTGTGGATCATTTCTGAATAGATCTGTCCTATGGGACAAATATAAAAAAGGAAAGTCAGTTCACAAAAAGAACTGAAAAAAATTCTTCTCCAACTTTTATATAATTAAAAAAATTTAGTTACATTATTTCCATTTAAAGCAGAAAAATGTCTTTTAAAAGAATTTTTTGCTTGAATATAATTTTTGAGACTATTGTAGAGAAAATATAAATGATCACATTATCTAGCCAAGTAAAACAACAAATTTATTATACATTGTTTTTTTCAACTTGGTATTAATTAAAAATAATGAATATAATAGAGCAAATAGTTTTCTTGAACATGGAAGTCTCTTACGACTGTAGAGGAGCCATGATGAGACATTCTGACAAGGCTAAATTTAAAACTTGAGTCTAGAGCAAACACTTTAAAAAAGTTTCCATAGCAGTTAACATTATTCCATATATTTCTAAATTATTTTGAGAAAGAATAGTAACTTTCCATAATCAGAAGAACAATGTGAGTTGGCTCAAAGATCAAATAGAATTCTTTCTATTTTTTAGCCTGCAGGTTTATTTAATGCTTGTTTTACTTTTAATTCCAAAATTGTGCTCCTTTCTCTCTTTCTGGTTAATTCTTATAATGGATTTATTGAGAGCATGCAAAGCAGAAATGATAAATTTTACATACATATATACACATAACAGCACAAACTGCCTTAAAAGGGGCAAGACAGTTTTTAATGCTCATACATTACTTCATTATTAACAGATGAGTGCTAACATATATCCATCAAACATGAATTTTAGGGATGAAGGTACTAAATTTCAGAGAAGAGGAAGGATGTAGTCTGGAGGAACGATGAGAAGGGAATAGTATACAGAAGTATAATTAGAGAAAGAAGAGTGAGAAGTGTCTAAAAGAGGGATTACTATCATACAGATTTACAAAAAAGCTTATAATTTTTTTAAAAATTGAAGTATAGTTGATTTATAGTATTATATTAGTTTCAGGTATACACTGATTCTATATTTTCATAGATTATACTCCATTTAAAGTTACTATGAAATATTGGCTACATTCCCTGTACTGTATATTCTTCTGTCTTCTCAGGTAGTGTTAGTGGTCAAGAAGTCCCCTGCCAATGCAGGAGACATAAGATACATGGGTTCAATCCCTGGGTAGGGAAGATCCCCTGTAGGAGGGCATGGCAACCCACTCCAGTATCCTTGCCTGGAGAATTCCATGGACAGAGGAGCCTGGTGGGCTAGAGTCCATAGGGTCGCAAAGAGTTGGACACAACTGAAGCGACTTAGCATGCATGTATATTCTTATAGTTTGTTTTACACATAGTAGTTTGTATCTACCCATATCTTGCCCCTCCCCCACCCCTTCCCCAGTGGTAATCACTAGTTTGTTCTTTGTAGCTGTGAATTTGTTTCTTCTTTGTTATATTTAATCATCTGCTTTACTTTTTAGATTCCACATATATGTGATAACACATTGTGTATTTATCTTTCTCTGACTTATTTCACTAAGCGTAATACCTCTAGGTCCATCCATGTTGTTACAAAGGGCAATATTCCATTCTTTTAAACGACTGAGTAATATTCCACTGTTTATATGTACCACATCTTCTTTATCCATTCATCTGTTGATGGACACAGGTTGCCTCCATATCTTGACTACTCTAAACAATGCTGCTATGACTATTGGGGTGCATGTATCTTTTGGAATTAGTGTTTTCTTTCTCTTTGGCAATATACCCAGAAGTGGAATTACTGGATCATATGGTAGTTCTATTTTTAATTTTTTGAAGAAACTCCATATTGTTTGACACAATGGCTGAACCAGTTTACATTCCCACTACAAATATACAAGGATTCCCTTTTCTCCACATTCTCACTAACATTTGTTATTGTGATTCTGATTTGCATTTCCCTGATGATTAGCAATGTTGAGCGGCTTTTCATGTGCCTATTGGCCATCTGTATGTTTTTTTTGGAGAAATGTCTGTTCAGGTGTTCTGCCCATTTTATAATTTGGTTTATTTTTGTTTGTTTGTTTTTGTTTTTGATGTTGAGTTGTATGAGCTGTGTATTTAATTTGGTTTACTGGTCATATCATTTGCAAGTATTTTCTCCCATTCAGCAGATGGTCTTTTTGTTTTTTCTTGATGGTTTCCTTTGCTGTGCAAAAGCGTTAACACTGAAAGTTTTATTTAGGTCTCATTTGTTTATTTTTGCTTTTGTGGGTTCTTTACCACTAACGCCACTTGGGAAGCCCGCTGAGAGGAGACAGATGCAAATACTGCTATGACTTGTGTCAAAGAGTGTTCTATTTTTTTTTGGCCTATGTTTTCTTATAGGACTTTTGAGTTTAATTTTGTATATGTTGTGAGAAAATGTTCTATTTTCATCTTTTTACATGTAGCTGCCCAGTTTTTCCAGTACCACTTATGGAAGAGACTATCTTTCCCCATTGTATGTTTTTGCCTCTTTTGTCACAGATTAACTGACCATATAGGTGTGTGGATTTATGTCTGGGGACTCTAGTCTGTTCCGCTGATCTCTGTGGCTGTTTTTTTGTGAGCAACATGTTGTTTTGATTACAGTAGTTTCATAGCATAGTCTGAAGTCAGGGAGTGTGACTGTCCAGCTTTGTTCTTTTTTTCCTCAAGATTGCTTTGGTTATCTGGGATCTTTTTTGGTTCCATATAAATTTTAGGATTATTTGTTCTAGTTCTATGAAAAATGCCACTGGTATGTTGATGTTGAACCTGTAAATTGCTTGGGGGAGTACAGACATTTTAATAGTGTTAATTCTTCCAATCCATGGGTATCTTTCCATTTCTTTCTATCATCTTCAATTTCCTTCATCAGTGTTTCATAGTTTTCAGAGTGTAGGTCTTTCATCTCATTGTTTATTCCTAGGGATTTTGTTTTTGATGGAATTTCAAACAGGACTGTTTTCTTGCTTTCTCTTTCTTACAGTTCATTATCAGTGCATAGAAAAGCAAATAGTATCATGACATCTGCAAACAGTAACAGTTTTACTTCTTCTCTTCTAGTTTGGATGACTTTTATTTCTTTTTCTGCCTGATTGCTATGAGTTGTTGTTTTTCAGTCGCTCAGTCATGTCTGACTCTTTGTGACTCCGTGCACTGCAACATGCCAGGCTTCCCAGTCCTTCACCATCTCCTGGAGCTTTCTCAAACTCATGTTCATTGAGTTGGTAATGCCATCCAACCATCTCGTTCTCTGTCATCCAATTCTCTGCCTTCAATCTTTCCCAGCATCAGGGTCTTTTCCAGTGAGTTGGCTCTTCGCATCAGGTGGCCAAAGTCTTGGAGCTTCAGCCTCAACATCAGTCCCTACAACGAATATTCAGGATTGATGTCCTTTAGGATTGACTGGTTTGATCTCCTTGCAGTCCAAGGGACTCTCAAGAATCTTCTCCAACACCACAGTTCAAAAGCATCAATTCTTCAGCACTCAGCCTTCTTTATGGTCCAACTCTCACATCCATACATGACTACTGGAAAAACCATAGATTTGACTATAGGGGCCTTTGTCAGTAAAGTATTATCTCTACTTTTAAAATATGCTGTCTAGGTGTGTCATAGCTTTTCTTCCAAGGAGCAAGCATCTTTTAATTTCATGGCTGCAGTGATTTGGAAGCCCAAGAAAATAAAGTCTGTCAGTGTTTCCACTGTTTCCCCACCTATCTGCCATGAAGTGATGGGACCAGCGGCTATGATCTTAGTTTTCTGGACTTTCAATACTATTTCAATAAAAGTGGCAAGAGTGGATTTATTCCTGGTCTTAGAGGAAATGCTTTTAGCTTTCACTATTCATTTTTTTTTGAATATGAAGTTAGCTATGGGTTTTGTTTCTCATAAATGGCCTTCATTATGTTGAGATATATTCTCTTTATACTCACTGTGATGAGTTTTCATCATGAATGGACGGTCAATTTTGTCAAATACTTTTTCAGCATCAATTGAGATGACGATGTGTTTTATATCATTTGTTAATGTGATGAATCACATCAATTGATTGCAGATAATGAATTATCCTTGCATCCCTAGGATAAGTCCCACTTTTGATGTGTGATCCCTTTAATACATTGTTGAATTTGGTTTGCTAATATTTTGTTGAGGATTTTTGCTTCTATGTTCATCAATGATACTGGCTCGTAATTTTCCTTTTTTTGTGGTGCCTTTGTCCAGTTTTGGTATCAGGGTGATGCTGGCTTTGTAGAATAATGTCAATCTTTCTTCTCATTCAATTTTTTAGAATAGTTTGAGGATAGCTACTACCTCTATTGAAACTTTTGGTAGAATTCACTAATGAATCTGTGTGGTCCTGTACTTGTATTTGTTGGGAAGGGTTTTTTCCTCCTCTGAGTAAATTCCACTGTTGGTAATTATGTTCATATTTTCTATTTCTTCCTGTTTCAGTCTGTGGAGATTTTACATTTCTAGAAATGTATTAATTTCTTCTAGGTTGTCCATTTTATCAGTGTATGATTGTTCACAGTGTCTTAGGATCTTTGTATTTTTATGGTGTCAGATGCAACTATTCCACTTTCATTTCTAATTTTATTTTGGTCTCCTCTTTTTTTCTTTCTTCCATTTATTTTTATTAGCTGGAGGCTAATTACTTTAACATATTGTAGTGGTTTTTGTCATACATTGACATGAATCAGCCATGGATTTACATGTATTCCCCATCCCGATCCCCCATCCCACCTCCCTCTCCACTCAATTCCTCTGGGTCTTCCCAGTGCACCAGGCCCGAGCACTCGTCTCATGCATCCCACCTGGGCTGGTGATCTGTTTCACCCTAGATAATATACATGTTTTGATGCTGTTCCCTTGAAACATCCCACCCTCACCTTCTCCCACAGAGTCCAAAAGTATGTTCTGTACATCTGTGTCTCTTTTTCTGTTTTGCATATAGGGTTATCGTTACCATCTTTCTAAATTCCATATATATGCGTTAGTATACTGTATTGGTCTTTATCTTTCTGGCTTACTTCACTCTGTATAATGGGCTCCAGTTTCATCATCTCATCAGAACTGATTCAAATGAATTCTTTTTAATGGTTGAGTAATATTCCATGGTGTATATGTACCATAGCTTCCTTATCCACTCGTCTGCTGATGGGCATCTAGGTTGCTTCCATGTCCTGGCTTTTATAAACAGTGATACGATGAACATTGGGGTGCACGTGTCTCTTTCAGATCTGGTTTCCTCGGTGTGTATGCCCAGAAGTGGAATTGCTGGGTCATATGGAAGTTCTATTTCCAGTTTTTTAAGAAATCTCCACACTGTTCTTCATAGCGGCTGTACTAGTTTGCATCCCCACCAACAGTGTAAGAGGGTTCCCTTTTCTCCACACCCTCTCCAGCATTTATTGCTTGTAGACTTTTGGATAGCAGCCATCCTGACTGGCGTGTAATGGTACCTCATTGTGGTTTTGATTTGCATTTCTCTGATAATGAGTGATGTTGAGCATCTTTTCATGTGTTTGTTAGCCATCCGTATGTCTTCTTTGGAGAAATGTTTGTTTAGTTCTTTGGCCCATTTTTTGATTGGGTCATTTATTTTTCTGGAATTGAGCTTCAGGAGTTGCTTGTATATTTTTGAGATTAATCCTTTGTCTGTTGCTTCATTTGCTATTATTTTCTCCCAATCTGAGGGATGTCCTTTCACCTTGCTTATAGTTTCCTTTGTTGTGCAAAAGCTTTTAAGTTTCATTAGGTCCCATCTGTTTATTTTTGCTTTTATTTCCAATATTCTGGGAGGTGGGTCATAGAGGATCCTGCTGTGATTTATGTCGGAGAGTGTTTTGCCTACATTCTCCTCTAGGAGCTTTATAGTTTCTGGTCTTACATTTAGATCTTTGATCCATTTTGAGTTTATTTTTGTGTATAGTGTTAGAAAGTGTTCTAGTTTCATTCTTATACAAGTGGTTGACCAGTGTTCCCAGCACCACTTGTTAAAGAGGTTGTCTTTTTTCCATTGTATATTCTTGCCTCCTTTGTCGAAGATAACTCCTTTTTTCTTGACTACTCTACTGCTGCCAACAAGTATAGTTACTCTACTCTTTGTCTAAAAGTAAAGTATTGCCAAACATGCAGCATGACCTTTACCACAACCACCAATCCCAAGAAACCAGAGGAAACTGAAGCACAAATTACTTCTGAAGCAGTAAAATGGAGAAGCATTTGTAATTATATGAAAAAGAGATTTCAAAAGAACAACTAGTGTTTCACTGGCCAAAACATCTTACATGGCAGAAGAAAACAAATGAAGAAAAATGGAGAAAGGATAGCTGTTACAATCAGCAGGTGGAAAAGGAAGTCAGAGGAAAGCAAGGACAAGAGAAAGAAGAGAGAACATGAAAGCAAGAAAAATTTGGGAGAGACTCATATATAGACAGAACTCTCTAAAATATTTCTAATTTACTTTGTTACCTGACTGTTTGTCCTTCAAAGCTGTCTTGCACATTTCAATGCGGGCAGAATGATAAGGAACATAGCGATCTTGCAGAGATCCCACTAGGACAACATTTCTGAAATAGTGAAGCCCTGTGAAGAAAAAAATACTGAGTTATAGTGCAACAATTAACCAGATTTTAAATAACTTACTAGTATCATATTAAGCGACCATAAATGTACTTCCTCAATAGTATTAAGTTTATGCCTTTTTAAGTACCTGATGAATTCCTTCTCCAAATTTCTAGGTATTTTCTACCAAAACTGCCAGTTTCATTGTATGTAGTTTACGTGCTGATATGAGAACTGCGTGTCTGCACTGAGAGAGGGCAAGGGTTGTAGTATGGGGGTGAGGGAGAAACTGGATAGGTGGACTGAAATTTTACCATAATGTTATGTCATAATGTTCTTATTTCCAAAGGATATTCATCAATATTCAGAATTATTTCCCAAGGTAACAAAAATACACTCTTCCATAAAAAAAAACCACTCTGTATAAAATCATTTAAAGCTGACTTTTTAAGTTTGCATTTAACCCTTGTCTAATATTACTTATATTTTCTCCTTATTTAAGCATGATGGCAAAATGATAAATACCTTGAAGTTTTAATAAAAAGTTTTATGATCCATTCAACAAACTTTTTGTTAGGTCTATTTAAATTTTTTAATTTTTCAGTAAACTAGGTGAATTTAGGGCTTGTGTCCTTGGGATACTTTGCTAAATAACTCATTTAAATACTGAAACTACATTCCTGACCATTTTAGTACTAGTGATCTTCTCATTTTACTCTTTGGCTCAGACCAGTAAATACAAAATCAAATTTTATATGATTAATTAAATAAAGTACATATAGACATTGATAACACATTAGAATTGGTTATCTAGTACATAAAATTTTGTTCTGGAATGTTCCAGAATAAAATGTTGATATTTTTTATGCCCTAAAACTCAGATTCTTAGGGACAGTCAATTGTGGGGACTACTGTGGATCCAGAATATAAAAAGCCTTCATCGAAGCTCCCTGTCTTCCCTGGAACTTAAGAACCCTAATGACAAGAAGGGTTTAGACTGACAAACAGCCAGGTGAAATGGTATATACCTTCTATGCCAAATATAAGGTCATCCTTTCTTTTGTCAATGAGAAGATACTACTTTGTGGCCACTTGAATATATAAAATTATAGGAATAGAAGTGAAATAACAGAATGGCTATAATACTAATGAACTCAGTTGCATAAACATTTTAAAAATTATATTTTAGAAAGATTAAGAAAATTTTTTCCCCTTCATTCTCACATTTCATGAGACAAATTCATTTCCCTCTGACAGCACTTGAGACCAATGTCTTCACTGGTGCGACTCTGGGAATCATCTGTGTGAACTAAGCAGAGGTCTTCGAGCTGGCATACACTTATCCTTTGGGGTAATTTAAGATTCCATGGGGCAGATAAGCATTTACATCTTTTAAGAAAACTGGTTTCTACATCCCAGCTTCCATATGAGCACTTTTCTAAAAATGATTTTTCCTTCTCCTACCTTATGAGAGAAAGATATTTCTCCAATTTATTTCAGATCTTCTTATGGTACATACCCCGGGAGAATCAAGCCAAAAATGAAGTCTTACTTTCTCTTACAAAAAGTTTTATTTGATCGATTGTTTGACAGTTGAGAAATGACTGTGTCAATTAGATGTTATGGCACATATTTCCCACAAATTAAATGAGCTAAATTTATAGCTCAAAGTCTTTACATTTTTATGAAAATACAATTATAGTAAATGTATACTACCTCACATGCCAGAAAATATATCCCTTGCAACTATTTAAAATTATAGAAAATAGTTGTAGGTATCACTATAAAATTATACAAGGGGATACAAACTGTTTCAAAATTCTTTTAAGGTGTCAACAAGCCAAAAAATGTGAAAGCCACCATCCCATGGCACATTTTCACTTCTAACCCAGTTACCTTAGGTGCTGTGCTTCCTAAATCTGACACTGTTAACTGAAATTTTATCTTGAGCTGCATGAAACCAGCCATGTAACAGCAGAGTTGGCTTTTTCTATTACCTAACATATATGCCCGAAGGGACCCCACTCCGGTACCCTTGCCTGGAAAATCCCATGGACGAAGGAGTCTGGTAGGCTGCAGTCCATGGCGTCGCTAAGAGTTGGACACGACTGAACGTCTTCACTTTCACTTTTCACTTTTTACTTTCATGCACTGGAGAAGGAAATGGCAACCCACTCCAGTGTTCTTGCCTGGAGAATCCCAGGGACGGGGAAGGCTGGTGGGCTGCCGTCTATGGGGTTGCACAGAATCGGATGCCACTGAAGTGACTTAGCAGCAGCAACATGTATGCCTGTGTGTCCTCTGTAAAGGCAACCACACTGCACAGCTCTGGGGGCATCACTCCCATCACACTGACAGCAATGATGCTGCATAGCCCGTGGCAGTCTTGCTCAGTAATGGTCATTTCTATACGTTTTCTCAAAACAGCAGCATATTTAAAATTTTTACCAGTATGTAAAATCTTATATATCTCTCATGTTAAAAAAATGTCACTCACTCAACAAATCTGTCCTTGGACTTTATGCTCCCCTCCAATTACCACCCCACTTATTGGCACTCTATTTCTATAGTTTATATTATAAAAATTATAGTCATTAAATTAAAATTTAAATATATTTTCCCAAATAATCACTCTTTGCAGAAATTCTGCTGTGCTTCTACAGAAATAATGGCATTCAGGCTCAGAATCACTGCATTAGATTTAGATCCTTGGTGCGTTGAGGAGGGTTGGTGTCTCCTAGGTTCAGGCAGCTTGGTGGAGTGGACGTATGCAAACCAAGAAACGACGAGGAGGGGGTGTCCAAGAAACCCTTAAGCTCTCTGATTCCATGATGATAAAATAAATACAATCAAAGACACCAACACTGATATAGATACACGGTACTGCTGTATTTTAAAATGTGATTTCCAAGATAACACTGTACTTTAAAAAGGCACTGTACTTGAAAAATGCATTTTAAATTGAATTATTTTAATAACATGTTTTCAACAACAATGTATTTATTACTGACACTGAGCATCCTGTATGGAAGGCCTGCTTTTTGCATTAGCCAAGTGAAACAGACTCTGGCCCCTCTTTTGAGTCTTTGTTTCCACTCCTGTGTAGCAGTGTTGGCTAGAGAGGGCAGAAGCACAAAGAGGAAGTACGGTGACCCCCAAGGTGCAGTGCTGGTGGGAATCATGGCAGCACTTCATGTGAGCAAAGTCCAGCTGACGGACACATCTCAAGGCCGTGTTTGGGGAGCCTTGTACTGTAGGTTCATCCTCTCTGCACCTGCACTGACTACCTGCTCAAAGACAGCCTTGTCCACTGACGTTCACTCAGCCCAAGGTGACTAATTTTTGATTGAAAAGTTACCTCTAACTTGGTAAAGTAATACTTCTTTCCCATCTGTAGAGTGAGACCGTTTAACTAGAAAAGTTTCTAAATATTTTATCTGCTTTTCAGGATTGCCAAGAAAAAGATAAAAAGTAAATATTCAAAATTTTTCTGGACTGTATAATTACATGACTTATGTATGAATGAACATTATAATAGAAAATTTCATCTTCATTTTTTAGTCTTCCTGATACTTTTGACTGCTCATTTGTTTTTCATGAAAAATTTAATGATCTTTAAAGCAATTCACTGGAGAATCCCATGGATAGAGGAGCCTTGTGAGCTACAGTCCATAGGGTCATAAAGAGTCAGACACAACTGAAGCGACTTAGGATGCACGCACAAAGCAATTCATACTGACTCATTTCTGTTTATTTTCTGGAATTGACAAAAATAGCAGTTTTGAACTGGTGGTTTCGCACCTCACGGAACATTTAGTAGTGTCCAGAGACAATGCTGTTTCTCACAAGCAGGGGCTAGGACATGAGGGGCTAAGGTGTGTGTGTACTATTTATTGGGCAGAGGCCAGGGATGCTGCTGAACATCCTACAATGCACAGGACAGACCCTGACAACAAACAACATTCAGCCCAGAATACCCAGTGCTGAGAGGGTGAGAAATCCTGTGTTTTCTAAAGGGACATATTCTACACAATATTAAATTGTTCTTATTTTTACTCATGTATTTTTAAACACATTTGAAAGAATTCGCTTAAAATAATGTGAGCTGATGCTTTCTTATACTTTCAGAAACAAAACACAAATGTTAATTACAAATCAAGTCAAACCTATTATTAAACATCTCTCTAATCTGCTGTAAGAAAAAATTATTTTGTGCCCAAGTGGTACTGCAAGAGACTTCTTTAATTGTTATATTTTATTTGTCAGAATTCAACAGCTGGTAAAGAGAGTCTAAGCAGATGTATTTAGGAAGATCTTAAAATAAGGATATTTGGTTTTTGAAATTCTAACAATGAATAGTTTGTACTGTGGCTATTTTTGAGGCCTCATCATGGAATGCTGGGGAGCACCCCTGACCCTTCTTTCTCTGTGATCCTGACCATTCAGTACTGCTGTCACCTAATCTAGATACAGTTTACCTTCCATATTGCTCTAGTTCTAGCTTTTGATTAAGCAAAGTTATTACCCAATGATACGTTGCAGAGATAAAAAAAAGACTTTCACAAAATGAAGACCCACGGGGGAGGCCTTGCTTAAATAAAAAAGGGAAGAGGGTAGGAGTCTGATTTTGCTTTAGACAGATGATTTTAGGCTTTCTCAAAAGAAGGAAACTGGCCGTTCAGACGAAACAGAAGCAAGAATCGGACCAAGGCATCCGAGACTTTGTATTTAGCTTTAGCAGAGTAAAGTATAACAGAACAGTTATCAGCAGGGCTCCTGTTTTAAAAAAGCTGAGAATGGCATGCTGGCTAAGCAAATCCATTAAGTAAATGCTGCTCTATGTTTTCCTGTTTTATTAATATTTACTTAAAAGTTTCTGATGTGAACCCACCTATTTCTATCTTGTAAATAAAGAATTATATGTACATATACAGGTGTAGAGCTTTCCTAGGAATTGACTACTCATATTTCATTGAGATGATTAAAAAAAAAAAAAAAAGGGAAAAAACAGCTCGGAGAGACTTGCTCCAACTCCTATGACAATATTATAATTTAAAAGCAAATTAATGAATATTTGCTGATATTTAAAGCTAAAATTGGAAAAGTCTTCTCAAACCCTTGCGAGTACGTGGTCCTGGCTCAGCACAGGCTGGCCTGGCCGTGCAGGCTGGTACAGGCTTGTGGGCGGCAGTGGGCGCTCAGCCGCTTCACATGTCTGTGTCTCAGCTGTAAAGGGGGCAACCGGGCTCTCACGTCACAGGTATGACAGGCTAGCATTTTCATAAGTCATCTGCATAATTTTATAGCTAGCAATATTGACAGTTCAGCTAAAAAACACTCCCCAAACAGATTTATAAATCCATAATATTATTTTAGTTCAGGCTCCTCTTCATTTAGAGGTGTTTTTACTAATTAATATTTACTGAGTTTTGTATTATTCAGAATGCTGATCATTTTATATGAATTATCTTGTTTAACCTTTAATGGTCTTGTGAGAAAGATTGTACTCATTGTACCACTGGAAAAACTGAGTGTTATTTAGATTAAGTAAACTTGTCAGTGTTTCTGCTAAAACTAGTACCCACGTGTGCTCTCAAAGTTTGACTCCCAAACAGTGCTGGTACAACCAGAGGTGAGATGAAAGTCCTGCCACACATTATAAAGCAAATAATAAATCAGTAACTTGTAAGCAAAAGTTATAACTAATTCTTAAAAAAGAATTCAAGCACAAAAGATCTATTCAGGTCTACAAATAATTTTACAACGTAATGTAAATATCTGTTGGGAGGGGAATGCCATGGATTACAGAATGTTTACAGTAAAATTTTACAGTTATACTTTCTCTCATGTTTTTCTTATGTTGTTATTATTGTTCTTGTTGTTATTGTTTAGTCGCTAAGTTGTGTTTGACTCTTTTGCGACCCTACGGACTGAGGTCGCCAGGCTCTTCTATCCATAGGATTTCTCAGGCAAAAATACTAGAGTGAGTTGCCATTTCCTTCTCTGGGGGATCTTCCCAACAGGATCAAACTCTCATCTCCTGCACTGCAGTGAGATTCTTTACTGCTGAGCCACAGGGGAAGCCCTGCTATTATTACTATTGCTAATTAAATGTTACTTTGTAAAATGCAGTATAGATACACAGACCCCAGGGAACATTTACATTCAGTTTGCCTTTTGTATACTTCCTATCCTGTCCCATCACTTCATGACAAATAGATGGGGAAAAAGTGGAAACAGTGACAGACTTTATTTTCTTGGGCTCCACAATCACTGCAGATGGTGACTGCCGCCATGAAATAAAAAAGACGCTTGCTCTTTAAAAGGAAGAAATGACAAACCTAGGCTGTGTATTAAAAAGCAGAGACATCCCTTTGCCAATAAAGGTCCATACAGTTAAAGCTATGGTTTTTCCAGTAGTCATGTACAGATGTGAGAGTGGACCATAAAGAAGGCTGAGTGCCAAAGAATTGATACTTTCGAACTGTGGTGCTGGAGAAAACTCTTGAGAGTCCATTGGACTGCAAGGAAATCAAACCAGTCCATCCTAAAGGAAATCAACCCTGAATATTCATTAGAAGGACTGACGCTGAAGCTAAAGCTCCAATACTTCGGTGACCTGAGCCAACTCACTGGAAAAGACTCTGATGCTAGGAAAGATAGAAGGTCAAAGGAGAAGTGGGCAGGAGAGGATGAGATGGGCAGAGAAAACAACAGTCTCAATGCACATGAATTTGAGTAAACTCCTCAGGAGATAGTGGAGGATAGAGGAGCCTGGCATGCTGCAGGCCATGGGGTCACAAAGAGTCAGACACAGCTTAGTGACTGAATAACAACAACATATCCTGTCAGCAGCAGTGGTACAAACTCCATAGCTACACACAATGTTTCTAGTCAGTCTAAGTTTTTCTCTCGTGAGAACCATGTGATGTTGTAGGAATATCTTGTGATTTTGTGACTCAAGCATATACTTCTGTATACTGTGAATAACTCATTACTTGTACCCTTAGAAACGAAATCATAAAACTTCACCAAAAAAGAAGAACCTTTCTTTCCTGGATTCTAATAACAGATAACACATGAGATAACCATTTCCAATTATCTTCCTCACATTCATAACAGTATTTAAGGCAGAATCCTGAAAAGGATAAAGCAAGACTCAAATGAAGTGGGCTATATTCAATGACTAAATCTGCCTGGTGTTCATATCAAATGTTTCAAGAGCAGGAGGAGGACATGGTAATAGAGATGAAGATGAAAAATAAATTTAAAAGGCTAGGGCTTAAGTTTACTAGTTTAAATTACTCAAGAAACATGGGTTTGATTTTCAGCTTACCATACAACATTTGACCTGCTTTTGGGTATTGAACATAACATTGAAAAGATCATTCATTGATTTAATGGCTTTGTAGCGAACACCTATTGGGAAGAAGTATGCTAAGTGGTTCTTGAGGGTATTGTAAGTAGTATTGAGGGAGGGTACATGTTGGAGTGGGGTGGGAAAGGGTTGTCATGACAGACCCTACTCAGGGAAAAAAGGCCAAGAGACATAAAAATGACTGACATGAGATAAGCTGTAATGAGTATGATAAAAGATGTCCATATGTAATGTTAGAGCAGCTCAGAGATGACACTCACAATTCAGGATGTGGTGTACACAATGAAGCAGGATCCACCACAGATGTGACTGAGATGTTTCACACCAAGTCATCCAGAGGACAAGTACCATTTAGAAAAGGTTGAAAGAAGAGGAAGCAGCAGAAGAAAACGTTCAATTTCAGACACACTTAGTTTGAAATGTAAGCACAGGTATCTAGCAGGTAAATGAGGACTGGAATGAGGTCTGTCTGGAGACAGAAGACTTAGGATATGAAGGTATATACTGGGTACTCTGACAGAAGTGAAAAGTGAAAGTCACTCAGTCATGCCTGACTCTCTGCAACTCCACAGTCTTTAGCCCACCAGGCTCCTCAGTCCATGGAATTCTCTAGGCAAGAATACTGGAGTGGGTTGCCATTCCCTTCTCCAGGGGATTGTCCTAACCCAGGAGTTGAACCTGGGTTTCCTACATTGCTGACTGATTCTTTACCATCGGAGCCAACAGGGAAGGAACATTAAATCAGACAGGGCATCAGGGAAAGCTCTGGATAGGTGACGGTATGGAGTGTAATTTCAGGAATGAAGATTAGTTCTGCAAAGATGTGCAGTCACAGGGAGGAATGGTGGTAGAAAAAGCAGTGAATGCAGGAAGCACAAACATGTATGACGTGACTACAGCAAAGGATGCGTGTGTTCAAAGATGATAGGATATTAGTGACAGAATGAAAAACTGGTTGAAATTTCAGGGTAGCGTGTAGCCATGTGCGGTTTCACAGCGGAGTGGAATGGAACGTTACCAGGGTTGAGAAAGGCTCTTTAATGCTTAATGAACCATTTAAAGAGCTGCTTGTGGAATTACCAAAAATGATGCCAGGATTAAGCATATTAAGATTCAAGAAAACATCTTTTCCTAAAGCATAACTGCAGTAAATATTTGTCAATGAACTCCTATCAAAGTTCTCACTGACCATGCAAGGAGGGACCAGGCAGGAGGTCATCATACTTAAGAAGGCAGTGGAGCCTGGGTGGGATAAGCCTCACAGGAAGCAGTTTCATGGGACGGTGGAGGAATAACTGCTGTGCTGGGATGGAGAGCAAGAGGACATGCTCCCCCTCTAGGTGGGCCTTGGTAACAAGAAATCAGAAGTCCAGCTGCTTCTACAGCAAAGGTGGTACAGTGTGGCCTGTGTGATCTGGACTGTTGCCTTTTTACTTCTTTCATAAATAAAGTTTGTTTGAAACACAGCCACACTCATCAGCTCATGTGTTGGCTACAGCTGTTTTTGTGCTCCAATGGTATGTTAGGTCGTTACAACTGAGACCCCATGGACCACAAGTCAGAATGTGTACTATCTAGCCCTTCAGCAAAGAAGTGTGCTACTCCTCTGCTCTGTCGCCAGGGGGAGCAGGGAGCTGGGGACTGAGGGCTGGGGGACTCTGCAGGATGCAGAGATCAATGGGCTGTGTAGAGGACACAGATGAATGCAGTCTGTTCTCCACAAGGGGAGATTTCAAAGGACACAGTGTAAAGAGCGTGCCGGGAAGATGTGAGCATGAGGAGAGAGTAAGTCAGGGAGAGATGAAAGGTCAGAGGTGAGGTCACTTAGAGAGAGTGAGACTGGATGGGGAAAGACTATTGGGGGCTTCTGGGAGTAAAAGTTCAGAATATTCATGCAATATTCATGCAATATCTAATAACTGGTTAACGCCCCCTGGTAGCTCAGTTAGTAAAGAATCTGCCTGCAATGTAGGAGACCCCGGTTTGATTCCTAGGCTGGGAAGATCCCCTGGAGAAGGGACAGGCTATCTGCTCCAGTATTCTGGCCTGGAGAATTCCATGGACTGTATAGTCCATGGGATCACAAAGAGTCGGATACAACTGAGTGACTTTCACTTTCACTTTCTTTCACTTAATGAGATGTCTTACCAGATTCATCCAGTGGCCAGAATTTGTAGAAGAAATAACTACTAATAGTTTGAAAGTGAAAGTGTTAGTTGCTCCCTAGTGTCTGACTCTTTGTGACCCCATAGACTATAGCCCCTAACCATGGAACTCTCCAGGCAAGAATACTGGAGTGGGTTGACATTCCCTTCTCCAGGGGATCTTCCTAACTCAGGGATCAAAGCCAGGTCTCATGCATTGCAGGTAGATTCTTTACTATTCGAGCCACTGGGAAAGCCCCGAGAATACTGGAGTGGGTAGCCATTAGTTTCTCACATTTTCCAGAAATATTTATAATAATAAAGTAAAAAAATACATGGCAGTTTAAAACAAGGGCTGAAGATTGGGGTTGGGAGCAGACATGAAAACTAGGACATACAGAGGCCTGGTTCAAAAACTAACTCATGGTATGAACTATAAACGTTAAAATTTTTAGGATAATCTCAAAATAGCTGTGCAACTCACAAAAAATAAATACAACCATATAAAAAATTAAATCATGCTATCAACTGTTTGGTTTTAATTATGAGTCGATTTCATTAAGAAATTACAACCAGTTGATAGTTTTTTAATCATCAGAAAGATATGTTGTTAATTTATTTGCTAAAGGTTTATTTTAAAAGAGGTTTTCAAGTGCATGTTTTTAAAACTGCTACTATATACTTACCTGCTTTATTACTAAGCTTGTATAAGAAAGTTTGGCGAGGGTCTGAATGATCACGACATGTCAATTGTAAAAGAGAACCTGATTTTTTCCATTTCTGCATAAACCACAGACCTAGAAAATTATTAATGGTATGAGACATGTGAGAGTTATAAACTGGAAAATATAGTACCATATGACAAGGTTATTAATTTTAATATACATATTTTACTTTAAAATGATACGGCTCGAATTAGCATTTTGTTGGTTAATAAAAAATGCATTTGCAAAATATTTCCATTTTCTGATAATGAATATAAACACAAACACACTGGGGTTAACGATGGATTAACAGATCATTGACAGAAGGCTTCCTATTTCTATCTGATTCTGTAATTAAACAGGTAATGGTCTATCAAGAACAAATTTGGGGATATTACACCTTTAGATATACTTCTTCATTTTAAGATGAAGCGAAGGGGGATATAACTTCAAACACAGTAGTAGCTCCACATGCCTGAGCATTGAGGCTTTAGAGCAATCAAAGCTCACTTCCGGGATGAGCCATTAGTTGATGTTTTCTAGTAACACTGAATATAATTAAAATTTCATATTTAATTGTATGTCTTTATATTATCAGTTACCTGCATTTATTTTAAGATACTTCTCTATTTATTTATTTTTGGCTGTGCTGGGTCTTTGTTGCTGTGCCCGGGGCTCTCTCGTGGCTAGCTGGGGGGTACTTTATGCTGAGGCATGCAAGCGCTACAGCATGGGCTCAGTAGCTGTGGCACATGGGTTCAGCCGCTCTGTGGCATGGGGGAGCTTCCTGGACCAGGGATCGAACTGGTGTGCCCTGCATTGGCAGGCAGACTCTTAACCATCAGACCACCATGGAAGTCCAGTTTTCTGTATTTAAGTGCACCTTCCACTTAACTGAAACCTCAATCACTCTGGAGCTGGTTTTCAAGACTGTAGACTTACAGTCATAAAGTCATTTCTACTTTTGTTGATTCTAACATTACTGAGGTGAATGAGGAAAAGAAGAAAAAAACTTTTAATTGATTAAGGCTGCTAACTGCAATCCTATCTGGGGAAAAGTTTAGTAAAGGAAGAAATTGAAAAGAAACCAATTCAAGGTACTGCGTCCTACTCATACTGGGTTCTATTTTGTATTATTTATACATTTCAACTTTCTTTTGCCCTCTTTTTGAAACTGTAAAAATCTAGAACAAGCCAGATTCTGAAAACCACCCTTAAAAATGAGATTCAAATGAAAATGTTGTGGTTTATTTGTCAATGAAAGAAGTAGAGGAGAAAATGGAAATAAGAGTCTCAAGGCTTGATGAAAAAAATTAGGTTGAAACCTAATTTATTCTTTCAATGAGAATCAATTGACTATACTAGAAAAGCCATTTTAAAATTCTAAGGGAAAAAAAAAAGTCAAATAAGGGCAAGTAAAGTATAAGATCTTTCTTAGTGAGAATATTTATTCTAATAAAAATTGAGGTCTTAATTTTTAATTTCTTTGAAAAGTTTAGAATTTATTTTCTCATAATATCCTTTTATTGTTATCAAATCAAAATCAGAGTTAACATTCTATATAAAACATTTTGTAACTTTATGTTAATTATAGTCATTTATTTGTTATCTGCTCAACTAATAGAATAACAGAATAGCCTGTTTATAACACTAATATTTACTGAAAGAAACACTTAATGAAAAAAAGAGAAAAAAATGCTCTTGTGGCTTGACAAATAACTCAACAGAATATCATTTTCTGAAATGAGTTTATCAGCTTATTTCTTATGCATGACAAAACAGAAAAATAGCTGCATCTTTTGTTTCATGAAATTCCAAGTATGAGACAAACTGGCTCTAAGATAAACATTGGAAAATATTAAATTTGGATTTAAATCTCCCCAGGCCATATTTTTTATACTGAACAATAAAACTTCTTACCTGTATTAACAAGAGCACTGCTATTGTAGAGTGTACCAAGGTGAGGTCCAGAAAGTGAAAGAAAGGTATGAAGCCTGTTGAGGTAATATTTAAACCGTGGTCTTGTAAGCACTGAACGGATTATTAAATTGCCCAACGAATGTCCAATAAAGCTATAAGAGAAAAAAAATGACATTTCTCCCATAGCATTAGTTTCAAAAACAAAAGTCAAAGCTGCTATCACTATACAGAGATTTGAAATACTAAGAATATAAAATTTTCTAATATGTTTTAAAACTGTTTATATGTTTATATGATTTTATTCTATATGTTTTATTTTATATATTTTATTTTATACATTTATATGTTTATATGATTTGATACTCTGAAATGATGTAACTTACATTTTGAAGGAAATGTGAGAAAACAGCAAAAAAGTCCTATGATTATATAATTTGTATATTTAATCTACAGAAAAAAGATATCACTTACCAGAAAATTTTTGCTCCTAGTTTGTAACTGCTTAGAAATACATTTAAAAAGTAGTAACGCATTGACTACATGATAAATTTTCCTTTTTAGGTACACACAGCAATTATTTACTTGTTAAGTCATGATTTAAAACAAAATAATGAAAACGTATCAGTGAGGATGATTTAGGAGACATTACATCCCTATTTCTCTTATTTTTGGTCCACACTCCACAGTGGGGGAGCTCTTTGACTGAACACATTTCAACACACATGAAATATACATGCATTTTTGTACTTGAAGTGTAAGATTATACCAAAATAATAACTAATACAGAGGATTTCATCTTTATGAAGGAACAGTTTAAATCAAAAGAGCCTAAAAAAAACTCAGAGCCTTTTCTGCTTCCCATTATTTTAGAATAGACAGTAGATGCATCCCTGGGGACAATGAACATGGAAAGAAGAGAGCCTGAGAGCTGTCTCAGCAATGGCTTATAGACAACCACCAGGGAGGAGCTGACAAATTTCTTGAAGCTGGGAAGGCAAGTCTGATATCAAACAGTTCTCAATGAGCTAGATCAAGCCTCTGGATTTTATAGCTCACTACAATTGACAATCTAATCTAAAAGAGCCATACTCTTGTGATGAATGAAAAAATGAAAACAATAGACTTACTTTCTCATCATAAAATAGCAAATTAATAAAAGGAATACAAGATGACTACAGAAAACTTAGCAAACAATGAAAATTCATAAATGACAAAAATAATTAGAAAACAATCTCTTCTCCCCACCGACAACATACTCACATCTCTCACCATATTCTAACAGAAATTTGTTTTTAAAAAATGACTTCAGATAAAAACCTGCTTCTCTCTGCTCTTCGTCCCTATTCTATACTAACTGGAAATGGATTTTACAAAGGCCTATAGTATAAAGAGCTAGCCTCCTCCTCTGACCTACCATCAGCTTATTCTACTCTTTTTTTGAGGCAAGATTATTTTTAATTTTTTCTTTTTATCTTACTGGACTAGAAGAAACAATTAGTTTTCTCTCTCCCATGTCTACTCACAACATGTGATTAAAGAATGAGACACATTGGGTTCATCATCATCTCCTGCTTGGGTATACTATACTACAGTATACTACACAGTATACTATACTATACCCATGAGTACACTCTCAAAGTATAGTCATGACACTGAAAATATTCTTACAGTTTCATTTCCTTACATATATCTCCCTACAACTTTTCTTTTTGGGAACAGTTTTATTGAGATATAATTCATATACCATACAATTCACCCACTAAAAGTGTATAATTCAATGGTTTTGATTGTATTTACAGAGTAGTGTAGCATCACTATAAAAAATTTTAGAACATCCCACCACCTTTAAAAGAAATCCTACATTCTTTACATCATTCTACATCAGCCTCCATCTCCTCCTCCCTCAGTCCTAAGTAATCATTGATCTACTTCTCTCTATATAATTTTGCCAATTCTCGACAATTCACATAAACAGAATTATACAATATGTAGTATTTCCCTAAAATCTTTTAATTTTTTCTCTTTATATTAATTTGAATCACTGTCTCCTATATTTTAGAACAGGACAAAAAATTTCCAGACATTCTGTGTAATTTTTCTATAATTCATAGATACATAAAAATAATTACATAAATTAGAAAAGTTACCTTATTTTTGAGACTGTTAGACTATATATCTGAATATATTGTATTATCTCATCCAGAAGGCGATCAGTCATGCTATCAAAATCAGCAAAAGTATCATTCTAAACAAAAGCAAAACACACACATGACATACACAAGAAAAACTGAATATAAACATTACCTTTAATTTGGGTACTGAAAATATGGTTAAAGACCAGTTTTTTTTTAGAGAAGTTAGTGAATGTAATATTCATTATACTAAAATGAACAAGCAATGAATTTCCAGAAAAAAAGACTCAGTGTTCTCATTAATACTTTGTTTAGATTAACTGTTTAGCCCACTATCAGAACTGAACATAAGGTTATTTAAAATTGTTTAATTTTTAATGAAATATTTGCATAGAAATGTGAAATATTAGAAATTTTGCACATGTAAAGAGTTCATAAATTGAGTTATAAATCATTTTCAATTCCTTAGGATAGACATGAATGTTAAATTTCACAGAAATCAGAAAAATTATTTCTACTACTATAGACATTTTGTAGTAAGCACTATTTAGGTAGAAACTGGTAGAAGCATGTGTGCTTTCACTGAAAACACAGATATACTGTACCTGATTTCTTTCAGACATAAGAAAATCAATTCTTTCCCCAGGCAGCCCAAGTTCAATGTAAGTTTTTACTAATCGGAGATCTGCACTGTTACCTAGAAAACGAAGAAAATGAAAATTCTGTCTAAAGGACAAGATAAAGCAAAAGATGCAGCACGCATCCTCACAGGTTGTTAACTATCTTGAGGACAAGTGGAGGGCCTAAGTCAGCTGTGAAGAGACAAGACCCTGTGTACCAGAACCCACAGTGTTCATGTCACAGCTGATCGCCATCAGCAGACAATGTCCGCCAACAGCCTGTGTCTCCAGAGGTCTGGCTGCACGATGCTTTCAGTTCCCCATGCCCATCCCGGCTCCCCCTGTGTCTGCCTCACGGTCAGCGCATGCTCTGCTGACCACTGGCAATGGTGGCTGTGAGCGACCAACTGACCAACTCATCACCATCACTCTCGCATGAGCATTTAACCAAACGAGTGCATTTTCGATTTAGTCTATTGAGTTTTTCTTTGGCAGTACTAGGTCAGACAAATAGAAATAAAAATCTATGTAAATAATCTAAAGTAGTTTAATTACTAACTTAAAAGATGTATATATAAATATAAAATATTTATAACAGCTATCATACATAAATATAATTAGTATATACATATATAACACATAAATATAAATAATTAGTACCTTTAAAATTAGTCCAGTGGCTTTTCAGTTAGTTCTTTTGGCTTACTTAGGAATATATACATATCATTATCAATTGCTGCATTTTTACTTTATCCCTTCTTTTAGCTATGTCATGAACAGACAGAATTAACTGTTTTATTCCTGATTTTTAAAAGAAATGCCTCTAGCATCTCACTACTAGGTATGTGTTTTCCATGAGCTGTAAGTATACATGTTTAATTACATTAATGAATTAGACTAGTGCTATTTAAGGCTTAAAGTTTGATGCTTACTTGTCATAACTGGAAAAGAATATTGAATTTTACATTACTTGATTTACTAATATATTTTATTAATAAATTTCTTTATATTTACCTATCTTTGTATTCTGGGAACTAAATTCTATTTACTGTAGCTACTTTAATATATTGATTCATTTGCTGGAGGGTTTTGGGAGACATTTAATCAATTAACTAATTCATTTTTCTACAATATTACTGGAGTCTTATTAAGTATATCTAGTTAGATTGCTCCACTTTTTTTTGGAGTGTGGGTGTTACATCTTTTTCAGATTTAATAACAAGGTTAGGTTAACTTCAAGGAATAAAATATGCTCCATTCCATCTTTTTTTCCTATTATTCTGGACCAATTTCTTTAACATGGGATAGTGTTTCTTGGAAATTTCTCGGAAATTTCAAAGAGGGCTTTATCAGAGATTCTGTTAAGCCAAGAAACTTTTCTTGGAGGATAATTCTATGAATATTTTATTAGGTAAAGGAAAGAGGTTAGTATTTGAGGTATTTTATTTCTTGAGTTGCAGTTGTTTTTTTTAATTAAAAATCTCCAATTTAATGAGAATTTACTAGTTTAGACCTGTGGTGGCTCAGATGGTAAAGAGTCTGCCTGCAGTACGGGAGACCGGAGTTGGATCCCTATGTTGGGAAGATTCCCTGGAGAAGGAAATGGCAACCCACTCCAGTATTCTTGCCTGGAGAATCCCACGGACAGAGGAGCCTGACAGGAGTCTGTGAAGTCGCAAAGAATCAGACACGACTGGGAGACTTCACTTTAGCATTTTTATAATCCGTAAAATCTTTTGTTACTTGTTATTACAGAATCACATTATAACACAGTAATACTCTGCTAGTCTAGAGATATCTGGTATCTTCTAAAGCAGTTCCTAACCAAGAAAAATAAGCTGCTGAGTAACCAAAATAGCTGTCATAAAATTACAGCAAGTAAAAACAGGTATTAAGAATTTAAATTATGCCCTTATTAATCAGTGAATCTTTTATTCTTAGGTATTGATTTTTCTTATCCATAGAATTTAAAGCACCAAGCTAGACAGGAGCAGAAAGACAACCAAAGGGAGACAAAACAATTGCTATGAGTGACAGTTGATGAAAATAACAATAAGAGAGCAGACAGAAAAACCCCAAGTTAATATAAGCAAAATGTCGGCATGTGGATATCAATTTCATGGAAAATCTGCTTTAAAAAAAATATAATATTATACTCACAAAAATAAGACATAATTTAAGATAATTAATATCAGCAATTTAGAACTCTTTTTTCAGGTCAAGGATTAAATAAAACTAAACGAGATCTACTAGGAAAAGAAAATATTGAGTTGGTACGGGTTACATCCACAGATGTTACACACCGTCTAGGCCATGCACACAGACAATGAGATGGACTCCATCTTCACAATGGTCCTCCTCCTCCTCCTCCACGCAAAAATAAGGGACTGAGGATGCCAGCAGAGGAACATCGCTGTACATGAACCCAGGGAGTTTAAGTTGCTTCAATTCATCTTTTGCCTGAAGGAAGCTAAAGCAAAATGTTATAAAAGATATTCTTTACTAAGTATTACATTCAGTTTTTAGAACCAAAAAGATAATCTGCTGAATTTAGAGAACTACAGAAAAGGAAACCCAGAAATATTTGATTGTAAAATCCTGAATATGTGGGATCACCTAAATGATTTAGAAATTAGACAGTGATTTTCTTTATTAGGGCTCCCCTGGTGGCCCAGCTGGTAAAGACTCTGCCTGCAATGCAGGAGACCTGGGTTCCATCCCTGTTTTTAGTACACACTGACCAAATACAATGAGTAATTACACCCCAACATCACTTAAAAATATTCTTTTAAACTTGAAATCCACTAGAAAATATTAGGAATGCAGTTATGCTTTTTACAGAACTTTACATTGTATGCACAGAAAAGCTGGGAGAAGTAACACAAAGAGTAACAGTCTGATGCTGATCCTGTGACCAAATCTTACCCTCCTTGCTCCTTTTTGTGCTATATGTGCTTAGTCACTCAGTCGTGTCCGACTCTTTGCGACCCCATGGACTGTAGCCTGCCAGACTCCTCTGTTCATGGGGACTCTCCAGGCAAGAACAGTGGAGTGGTTTGCCATGCCCTCCTCCAGGGGAACTTCCCGACCCAGGTTTTGACCAGGGTCTCCTGCATTGCAGGCAGATTCTTTACCAGCTGAGCTACTTGGGAAGTCCCTTGCTCCTTTTTAATCTTGCATAAATGGAAAAGAAGGCACTATTCTACACAGTGTACTGGTGAGAATGGCAGGTATCAAGTTTAGTAAATTAAGTTAATTGTATTTTTCTCTAAAAATATCAATAAGAAAGAATAGAACTAAGGGGGGATGTGATTAAATAAAATTGGCATAGACATATCTATTTAACTTGGGGATTTAGAACATGAAAAATTATGAACTATTTTAATATTATATCATTTGGGCTGATGAAAGTAAAACTCAAAGAAGCTGCTGAACACTAAACTGAGGGGGACACACTGGGTGAATACTGCTTTCATGTTTGACTCAGGAAGAGACTGAGGTGCCAGGAGGTGAAATAACCTCCAACTTCTTAGCACATCTGTCACTGTTTAGTCACTCTGTGTCCAACTCTTTGCAATCCCATGGACTATAGCCTGCCAGGTTCCTCTGTCCATGACCATTTCTCAGGGAAGAATACTGGAGTGGTTTGCCATTTCCTTCTCCAGGGGATCTTCCGGACCCAGGGATTGAACCTGTGTCTCCTGCATTGGTAGGTGGATTCTTCACCGCTGAGCTACCAGGGAAGCCCCCTCCTAGCACATTATAATTCTTCAATAGGCTCTTCTCACCTGGTTCAAAATTGGGAATGGAGTATGTCAAGGCTATATATTGTCACCCTGCTTATTTAACTTCTATGCAGAATATAAGATGCGAAAGCTTGGGCTGGATGAAGCACAAGCTGGAATCAAGATTGCTGGGAGAAATATCAATATCCTCAGATATGCAGATGACATCACCCTTATGGCAGAAAGTGAAGAGGAACTAAAAAGCCTCTTGATGAACATGAAAGAAGAGAGTGAGAAAGCTGGCTTAAAACTCAACATTAAAAAAACTAAGATCATGGCATCCAGTCCCATCACTTCAAGGCAAACAGATTGGGAAACAATGAAAATAGTGACAAGACTTTATTTTATTGGGCTCCAAAATCACTGCAGATGGTGACTGCAGCCATGAAATTAAAACATGCTTGCTCTTTGGAAGAAAACTATGACAAATCTAGACAGCAATATTAAGAAGGAGAGATATCACTTTGCTGACAAAGGTCTGTAAAGTCATATGTGGCTGTGAGAACTGGACCATAAAGAAGGCTGAGCACTGAAGAATTGATGCTTTCCAACTGCAGTGTTGGAGAAGATTCTTGAGAGTCCCTTGCAAGAGGTTGAATCAATCAATCCTAAAGGAAATCAACCTTGAATATTCCTTGGAGGACTAATGCTGAAGCTGAAGCTCCAATACTGAGTCCACCTGATGTGAACAGCCAACTCATTGGAAAATAACCTGAAGCTGGGAAAGATTGAAGGCAAGAGAGGGGGACGACAGAGGACGAGATGGTTGGATGGCATCACCAACTCAACGGACATGAGTTTGAGCAAACTCTGGAAGATCACGAAGGACAGGGAAACCTGGTGTGGTGTAGTCTGTGGGGTCACAAAGAGTTGGACACGGCCGAGTGACTGAATAACAATAAATTCTCATCTCAGTGGGTTCACTAGCTGTAGGCACCATGGATCTCACTTATGTGCACACATCAGAATAATATGGGAACTTAAAAACCTACAGTAGCCAAACCTAGATATTATACACTAGGGATTATAATTCGATCTGGAGTAAGGTAGTAGAAAAGAGTGCCATACTAGTAAATCTATGTCATCTTCAAATTTTTCTGGATTTTTTTTTTTTTAAACTGGACCATTAAATCTCAATTCTGGAACCACTGACTTAGCTGAGGCAATCCGAGTCTGGTAGGCTGAGGAAGTTTCTAGTAATTAACTAATATTGTCCTTAATTGCTAGATGTCCTTAAAAAACCTAACTTCTGTCTGGGAGTAAATGGGGGAGAAATGAGGTATTGACGGTGAAAAAGGGTTTTAAGCTCAACTATTTCACACTTTTACCACACAACTACCAATGAAAAAGTAGTATCAGGGATGTACAACCTATAGAACAGGACAATCATACAGGAATCTACAGCTCTGTCTCAAGGAGCATACTGAGTTCACTTCTCCATTTTGGACAGCTAATCAAAGAAATACTTTCTGTATTACAGAAGTCAGAGAATGTGAATATGCATGTTTCCAGAGAAAGATATATACATGTTCTCTCTCTGGCAGCATGTGCCATCACGCTCCACTACTTACGCTTGTATCTGAGGCTTTGGCGAGTTTTCGTACCAGGACAGCAATGAGGTGCAGCTGTGGGAGGCGCTGCTTGGCTGCTTGGTAATAGCATCACACTTACTCTTGGAAGAGTACTTAACGCCACAAGGGGACTCTCGTGGTGCAGACGGGAAAGACAGACAGCCAGAAGTACAGACAGTAGGCACGGTTATACCATCCCTCAGATAGTCGCTGGCCAGTCTTTCAGACTTGGCAAGTCTTTCTTCTCCTAGGTCAGCTCTGTCTGCACAGTGAGCATCTCCTGCGGCCTCCAGAGTGGAGTAATCTGCCTCCTCATAATACCCATTTTGAACCATTTGTTGATCCTGCTCTTCCTCTTCCTCATCTTTACCCTGCTCCTGCTGAGGATTACTCATTTCTTTTCCAGAAGTTTCTTTTTGAGGGCTAACTGAATGGCTGTAGCTAATAGCACATGTGTCGGAAACATCCGTACTGCTTTGACAGCCAAAATGATTTTCCACAAGCCCTTGCTTTACCATATCAAGACTGGCTGAAAAAGCATCACCTGTATCCAGGTAAGTTTCATCTTTAACCGCAGGGGCTTCTGAACACATTTGTTTGGGATTTAATACATTGCTATTTTTTCTTTTCACAGTTCTATCTTCACTGCTATCTGCCCTGGTGGAAACGGAACCTGAAACGACACAAGGGGTGCCTAAACAAGCCAGTTCTGAACTTAATGGAACTGTGGTTCCTACAGAGTCACTGGATTTATCAGGACTCTGGGAGTCTTTATACACAGTGTCCAAGTTAGGTTTGGAGCTGCAACTACTTTTCACATCACTGGAAGTATCTTCATCTGAAAAAACAAGTTGTAAAGGGTCTTTAGTGCTTGAATTTAAGGAATGTACTTCTATAGTTTCGTTGTCCGAATGCCCTGAAAATATGACACTCTGCTGCTGCAGAATAATACTTGACTTTTTCCTATCATCATATTTTGGCACATCAATTGTTCCTAGATTTAACACAGTTTTGCTATCGCTTAGGTGGCATTCAGATACAGCAGATTTCTTAGGATTTTCATCAGGTGACAGCTCGTCATCAGAAGGCAGAGAATTTATGGATGTTAAGGACGACTGGATCTCACTGAAAGCACTTGTACTCTCAGTACAGTGACTGCCTAGTGAAAACTTTACATTACAGTCAGGCTTCATCAAAAGCTGAGGAAATAACCTTTCGCTGATGTAAAGACCTTGCCCCTGTGCAGTTTCAAAGACTATGTCAGGGTTTGGGTGCGCTGCAGCAGAGCTTGGTTCACTTTCCACACCTGAGTCTGAGAACCGAGATGAGGCACACGTGGCACTAATGTCTGGTAACTTAATGGAGTCTCCACTCACTACAAGGTGGTATTCTCTTGTAGAAGCAGGTTGATTATTTCTTAACTTAGCTAACGATTCTCCGACAGAATGACACTTCGCTTCCTGCAAAGCTTCCTTTTCAAGTGTTATTTCCGTAGGTTTAGATTTACCGTTAGAGTCTAAGGACTCAAAGTTGGGCAGTTGTAAATTATCCACAAATATTTCATCTTGTTGAAGCTCTGTCCAAGGTCCTATTTTAACAGTTACTTTCTCTCCACTGAAACAGTCTTTATTACAGGGCTTAACTTCAATTGTCCTAACTCCTGAAGTGGGTGCAGACTGATGATCATGACAATCGTCTGATGAGCTTCTGGATGCCACACTGTGTTCCACTTGTGCAATTTCACTATCATCCTGGGAGATACCAAGTTTACCTGAAATGGACAAATTTGCACAAAGATTTAGGCTGCCAGAGTTCAAAGGATCAAACAGGTCTGGTTGCATATTTTCAATATCTGGAGACTTTTGTTCAGTTCTCTCTGTATTAGCTGGCAAATAGCTAGCTTCCTTTTGACTTGTCTGTCTGATGTAGGTCTTTGGATCAAAATTATATCCATATATTGTGGGGTCCAGACCTTCCTTCTGACTATGTGAAGGGTTGCCTTCAAAGCTTTTAAAGAGATCATTTGATGCTGTACTTTTCAAGCATTTGTAGCCTACCAAAACCACCAAATCCTTAGAGTTCTGTTTTATTAATTTTTTTGTGTTTTCAGGTTTCATTGTTTTCATGAGCTTAGTAACCTTAACCTTGGATTTATTTGATTCTTCATTCTTTCCTTTTAGAGACTTTGTTAGCTGCTTTTCACCTTCTGTAGACCAAAAACTGGAGGTCCCAGCAGGTCTGACTTTCAACTCTGGGCTGGAAAGTCCAGCTAGAGCACTTTCTTCAGTCTCACATTTATCCATTCTACTGGACTCTGATCTCTGAAGACTCTGAATTCCCATCCAGGGTGCATCTAAGTCTTTTATCCAAAGAAAAAGAAATTCAGATTTAAGACAAGGTGTAAGACTCATATGATTAAAACTACTTTTTCTGACTATAACTTTCTAATATCCTCAAAAATAAATAAAACTAGAGGGGGAAAACAGTCCCACATTAAGGAATGGCTTTATGTATAGCAGGTAGAATATACTGCCAATGATACATAGCTTACATATTTTAGTTAGATTACACTTACCTTCAGTAACTGAATCTAAATACCTATCTTCAAAGATAATAGGTAATGAATTGAGATCTCCATCTAATTCACTACATTCGATAGGCAGGGGTGGGAGAGAGCTGCAGAAGGAAGTGTTTTTGATAGCGGTGCACATCTGGAGATGACTCTGCGCACTGAAAAACATGTCTCACGTCAGACTGCAACTGAGATAATCACACCAGTTCCACCGCATAGTCCCCCAGGCACTGGCCCCTCATCAGTCATGGGCTCCCCACCACTCAAGGCACAAGCTCCTGACAAAGGAGCTCCTGGCTCAGAGAGAAAACCTGCTACAATGAAAATTATTGACTTATAAAATTATGGCTTATTGACAAATGTTACTTCAAAGTGATTTATCTGTACTTACTATATGAACTTCCTAATTAGCTGAGAACATAGAAGAGAAAGACCAAAAGCTCAAATGCCTACTAATGATTTGATGATAATGTTGAAAAAAAGTGTTCCGTTCCTAATGCTTACTTAACACATACTGACAAACACAACAGCTATTTTAAAAAAGGTATATAATTTTCTAATATAAAAGTTAAAAAAAACCTTTTTCTTATGAAAAATTTCCCAAACAAATCAAAGTACACAGAAAAGCACAATAATCCCATCAACATCAACAATGAGCATTTTCCCTCTTGCTTTGTCTGGACCTCCACTCATACACCCTATGATTATTTACCGTTCTCTTTGGAGCTACAGTTGACAGGTACTGAAACAAATATACCTGAGCTGTATGGTTCTGACAAGTGGACACACAGTCAGAATATTTCCACCTGTCTAGACAGCATTCTAATGTCATCCCAGGCAAACTCTCAGCCCAAGTCAACACCAAGACAACCACTGTCCTGACTTTAACTTCACCTTAGTTTTATGTGTTCCAGAGCTTCATATGAACAGAATCATATATAATTTATTCTCTTATGTCTCACTTCTTTTCACTCAGCATAATGTCCTCAAAATATTCTTTAAAGCCAAAGAAAACCAGATCTAAAAATACACAGTAGGGAAAAAGGAAGGCATCTACTCTGGATATTTGAATTATAGATCTTTTATATAACGGCAAGAAGTGCCAGTCAGACTACTTATGAGAACCTGCAATGCATACTTGTAAAGGTAAGAGACTCTGACCTGTGAAAATAAAGATACAAAATGACCAGATGGAAGGCTGGCACCAGGGCCAGTAGGACTCCCAGGGGTGGGTAGATCTCATGTGTGGGATGGGGTTAACAGTGTGCTCCTTTACGGAAGGCAGGGGTCTTCCATGAAGCAGTTCACAAGATTAAACACATTTGATTAAACAGATTTCTGAACTTCAAATTCTCATTTCTTTTGCTGTAAATATTGTATATTCTGCCATGATAAATTCTGAGATGATATCTTATATTAAAGGAAACAAAATAATTTAAACTGGATTTGTGCTACTCACTGAAGTTCCTGGTATGCAATGGCAGCTTCTCTTGGATGTTCAAAACAAAAGAATGCCTCAGAAAACCTGCGCACCTGAAAAATTCCAAAAGGGAGTATGAATAATATGGCACATCTAAAAAATCAATCAGGTTTTGGGTGGTAGGAAGAAAAACACCCTCCGCAAGGGCCCCCATAGCCACCCCCATGAAGATTAACCTCCTCTGTTGCCAAACCTCTGTATGTTGTTACTTACTGCATGAGTTAAAAGAAAGAATAGAATGCAAAGTAAGAAATTTCGGATTACATTATGGATTCACCATTCATCCTCCTTGAAGACAGGATTCTGTTCATTTTACATACCGCTACATCCCCCACACCAAGAAGAGTGCCCAGCACACAAAAAAATGGTAGGACCACATAGCTCCTGCTCCATGCTGTGTGCTAGGCAGCCTAGGACATGTCAGGCGAGCTGACGGGCAGACTCACTGACACTGTGACCTCAGGCATTTCGTCATCTTGGGAGCCTCGATGACTCGCTTTCAATTACACTTAATACTTAGTCTACACATGGGGTTATTATTAAGAGTAAGCATAATAATGTGTTTGATACTTCTTTTTTAATCTGGAAGGTATATGTAAATATAAGCTATGACAATTACCATTGTAGCATTCACCACATTTTTCCTTAAAATAACTGTTTATGTGAATTGTCTCCCTCCCTAATGTGTAATGTTCTTTAGAGCAGGAGCTATGTTTGGGATGATCTTTGCTATTTCCCTAAAATATATCTTGGTATGTTATAAAAGCAAGTGCTTTGTAAATACTGGTCAAGTCTAGTTGAATATTTCTTCCATCATATTCGTATTTTGACCTTTTCATTTCTAATTATTCAAACTTTGTCAGCTACGGACAGCAATTGAAGCACCAGTAAGGGCATGGAAAATATATTTTGTTTGAAGGGTACATGGAGAGAGAAATCAGATTACAGCTAGGAATTACATTACATTGAAACTTTTTCCTAAAGGGAAAGAAGACTTGAGGTTCTTTGGTTTTAAATACACAATTAAGTGGAGAAATGTTTTATTCGTCATCAAGATACAGCCAACTGAGTTTCTGATTTCCTCAGCCTGTCTCCCTGAGTTGGTGAGACAGGACCTTCAAAGGGACAAGGGGAGGCATGAGGCATCTGTGAGGGAAGGATGCAACTGTGTCTTCACCTTCAAATGCTGCAACTGCCTCTACTTGCTCTCCAACACTAGCGGAGAGATGGGGAAAACGGCCTGTCCGTCAGAGAGGTTTTCCTGAGGGCTCTAAAGTGTGAAGAAATCCAGCCTGAAGTGATCTGCGACTGCAGCTGGGCCTGCCTTCTCGATTCCTAAGTTAAGAGCCATCATTTCTGGAAAGCAGCCTCCCTCCTAAGCTCCATGCTAAGCCTTTACTTTTTTATTCTTTGATTTAAACCATATGAAAACCCTATGAAGTGAATATATTTTCATTGAGCAAGTGAGAAAACAGGCAGAATGAAGTTAAATACTTGGCCAAGACAATAGAGCTGGCCTGTGATACACATGGGATTCAAATAAGGACTCGAGAAAAAGGGTCGTCTTGTGCTCCAACCACTGAGCTCTTCCCTTCTGCATTAAGACTCCCTATTCCCAGAAAGTCTTTCTTTCCTTTCCTCTCTGAGCCCAGACGAAGTTCTCGCCTAAACTTTCTCCTGCCCTGATTTTCATGCAGTGGCAACATGTGATGAATAAGACTGGTGACCATGCTGAGACCATGACTAAGCATCACTGCCACCTGACGGCAGCAAAGCTTAATTCTGGGCAACAGGCATTCATAGAAAAAATGTTAAATTTACAAATTCAAACTCAGGATATGAGTAACAGATATTAATACTTTGGCATACGTAGTTGTGGGCTTCCCAGTGGCCCTAGTGGTAAAGAACCCACCTGCCAGTGTGGGAGACATTAGAGACACAGGTTTGACCCCTGGGTCAGGAAGATCCCTGGAGAAGGGCATGGCAACCCACTCCAGTATTCTTGCCTGGAGAATCCCATGGACAGAGGAGCCTGGTGGGCTACAGTCCATGGGGTCACAGAGAATCGAACATGACTAAAGTGACTTAGCATGCAAACATAATTGTAAAACAAGTTTTGAGTATGTACCCTAATTTTAAAGAATCCACTCATTTGGCAACAGCAACTATTCAAAATTTAACCAGAAAGTTAAAAAAAAAAATAGCCTTCAAGGGTTCAAAAGGGGTGTTTATAGTGCTTTACAGAATTAAATATTTCTTTTATCTGTGTTCATCCTAATATGTTGCTTAAAGTGCTAAATAAGGTTTATTATGATAATTTTAAGTAGTATTTGTTATCATTGTAACTATGTTTATTATAGTTATTAAAATTAATTATAAAGGAAAATTATTTTATTAAATATTATTCAATAAATAATAGTATTTATTATTAAATATATTATTAAATACAATTATTTAACAATTACTTAGCAAATAATTATTAAAATATATTTTATTATTAAATATGTTAAAATTATTAAATGCAATACTTATATTTTATTAAATATATTAAATATATTTTACTAATTTTAAAGTATTAAAATATTTATTTATTAAATATGTATTAGAATATATTTTATTATCATAAATACAATATTATTGTGTTAAATATAATATTTATGAAATAATTTTATATCAAAATGTGTTTTAATGTTATTAAAACATACTATTTTATTAATATTTACTAAATAACTTTATATATCCACATCCAAGTTAAAGTCTAATCATTAGTGTAGAGTCTAAATATGTGATGTATTATTTATGCTGCCTTGAAGAAAGAACACATCTCACAAATGCTTACTGAACAAATATTCTTTACATTCTTGCATTACATTCACAGTAGGATACTTTAGAGTCCACTTTTTATACAAAACTGATTTATGCTTATTATTAGATAAAATTTTAAGTGATTTAAGTTATTTGGTTTCCCACTCCACAGTACATTAAAAGAGCAAATGAACCAAGGGAAAAGGAGAGTTACTGAATATAGATTGTGTACAGAGGCATTAAGTGTATGTTAAGTATATGAGGCCAAAGAAACAACTTGATGCTGAAACAAAAATGCCTCCCTACACAAGGTGCATAATGGTAACTAACTCATTTTCAAAAGGCTAACTTAGGTTCTGTACACTCTACTTCAGAAGGTAGGGAACCATGAGGAACATTACAAAGTATCCATGTAAAATGATCAGAAATAATTTAAGAGAAAATCAGCCCTTTAAAAAGCACATATTGGATAAAAACAAAGGTCCCTTTTTGTTAGACTTATTTCCTGAAAACCCCTTCATGGATCACTGCCCTGTCATGGTGAAGAGGCTTATGTAACTCAATGAAGATATGAGCCATGCCAAGCAGGGCCACCCAAGACAGACAGGTCACAGTGAAGGGTTCTGACAAAATGTGATACACTGGAGGAGGAAATGGTAAACCACCGCAGTATACCTGCCATGAAAACCCCATGAACTGTACAAAAAGGCAAAAAGATATGACACCAAAAGAGGAGTCCCCTAGTTCGGAAGCTGTCCAATATGCTACTGGCAAAGAGCAGAGAACAACTACTAATAGCTCCAGAAAGAAGGAAGGGGCAGGGCCAAAGTGGGAACAACATTCAGCTGTGAATGTGCCTGGTGATGAAAGTAGAATCTGATGCTGTAAAGAACAGTACTGTATAGGAACCTGGAAAGTTAGGTCCAACAATCAAGGTAGATTGGACGTGATCAAGCAGGAGATGGCAAGAGTAAATAAACACTGACATCTTAGGAATCGCTGAACTAAATGGACAGCAATGGGTGACTTTAACTCAGATGACCATCATATCTACTACTGTGGGCAAGAATCCCACAGAAGTAATGGAGTAGCCCTCACAATCAACAAAAGAGTTTGAAATGCAGCATTTGGGTGCAATCTCAAAAACGACAGAATGATGTCTGTTCGTTTCCAAGGCAAATCATTCAACATCACAGTAATTCAAATCTCTGCTCCAACCACCGCTGCTGAAGAAACTGAAGGTTGATCAGTTCTATGAAGACCTAGAAGACCTCCTAGAACTAACGCCAAAAAAAGATGTCCTATTCATCACAGGGGTCGCAAAGAGTTGGACACAACTGAGTGGCTAAGCACAGCACAGCAATCATCAGAGGGGACTGGAATGCAAAAGCAGGAAGTTTAAGAGATACCTGGAATAATAGGCAAGTTTGGCCTTGGAGTACAAAATGAAGCAGGGCAAAGGCTAACAGAGTTTTGCCAAGAGAATGCACTGGTCATAGCAAATACCCTTTTACAACAACACAAGAGATGATTTATACATGGAAATCACCAAATAGTCACTAGGAAAATCAGATTGATTACATTCTTTGTAGCGGAAGATGGAGAAGCTCTATACAGTTAGCAAAAACAAGACCTGGAGCTGACTGTGGCTCAGATCATAAGCTTCTCATAGCAAAATTCAGGCTTAAACTAAAGAAAGCAGGGAAAACTGCTAGGCCAGCCAGGAACAACTAAAATCAAACCACGTATGAATATACAGTGGAGGTGACGAATAGATTCAAGGGACTATATCTAGTAAAGAGAGTGCCTGAAGAACTATGGACAGAGTTCCCTAATATTCTACAGGAGGCAGTGAACAAAACCACCCCAAAGAAAAAGAAAAGCAAGAAGGCCAAGTGATTGTCTGAGGAGGCTTTACAAATAGCTGAAGATAAGTGAAAAGCAAGGGAGAAAAGAAAATGCACACCCAACTAAGCTGGGTGTTCCAGAAAATGGAGTTCCAGAGAATAGCAAGGAGAGACAAGAAGGCCTTCTATGGACAATGCAAACAAATGGAGGAAAACACCAGAAGGGGAAAGACTAGAGATCTCTTTAAGAAAATTGGAAATGTCAAAGGAACATTTCATCCAAAGATGGGCACAATAAAGGACAGAAATAGTAAAGACCTAATAGAAGCAAAGAGACCAAGAAGAGATGGAAAGAATACCCAGAAGAACTGTACAAAAAATTTCTCAATGACCTTGATAACCACAATGGTGTGGTCATTCACCTAGAGCTAGACATTCTGGAGTGTGAAGTCAAGTGGACCTTAGGAAGCACTGCTTAGGAAGCACTAAATGTCAATAAAGTTAGTGGAGATGATGGAATTCCAGCAGAGCTATTTAAAATACTAAAAGATGATGGCTATCAGAGTGTTGCACTCAATATGTCAGCAAATTTGGAAAACCCAGCAGTGGTCGCAAAACTGGAAAAGGTCAATCCTCATCCCAATTAGCAAGAAGGGCAGTACTAAAGAATGTTCAAACCACCAGACAATTGTCCTCATCTCCCTGCTAGTAAGGTTATGCTCAAGCATTATGTGAACCAAGAACTTCCAGATGTCCAAACTGGGTTTAGAAAAAGCAGGGGAACCAGAGATCAAATTGTCAACATTTGCTGGATCACAGAGAAAGCAAGGGAATTCCAGAAAAAAAAATCTACTTCTGTTTCATTGACTAAAGTTTCTGTGTGGCTCATAACAGACTGTGTTAAAGAGATGGAAATACCAGACCACCTTCTACCTGTTTCCTGAAAAACCTGTATGCGGGTGAAGAAGCAACAGTGAGAACTTTGTATGGAGTGACCAACTGCTTCAGGATTGTGAAAGAATATGACAAGGCTGTTTACTGTCACTCTGTTTATTCAGCTTACACACAGAGTGCATCATGAGACATGCTGGGCTGGATGAGTTACAAGCTGGAATCAAGGTTGCCAGGAGAAACACCAACAACCTCAGATATGTGGATGATACCACTCTAATGGCAGAAAGAGAAGAGGAACTAAAGAAACTCTTGATGAGGGTGAAGGAGGAGGGGGGAAAAGGCAGCTTAAAACTAAACATTAAAAAAACTAAGACCATGGCATCTGGTCCCATCACTTCACGGCAAATTAGAAGGGGAAAGGTGGAAGCAGTGACAGATTTCCTCTTCTTGGGCTCTAAAATCACTGTGGATGGTGACTGCAGCCATGAAATCAGAAGACGCCTGCTCCTTGGCAGGAAAGCTATGACGAACCTAGACAGTGTGTCAAAAAGCAAAGACATCACTTTGCCGAGAGTCTGTATAGTCAAGGCTATGGTCTTTACAGTAGTCATATAGCTGTGAGAGTTGGACCATAAAAATGGCTGAGCACTGAAGAATTGATGTTTTCAAATTGCAGTGCTGGAGAAGACTTTTTTTTTTTTTTTTCCAGTGGGTTTTGTCATACATTGATATGAATCAGCCATAGAGTTATACGTATTCCCCATCCCGGTCCCCCATCCCACCTCCCTCTCCACCCGATTCCTCTGGGTCTTCTCAGCCCACCAGGCCCGAGCACTTGACTCATGCCTCCCACCTGGGCTGGTGGTCTGTTTCACCACAGATAATATACATGCTGTTCTTTCGAAACATCCCACCCTCACCTCCTCCCACAGAGTTCAAAAGTTTGTTCTGTACTTCTGCGTCTCTTCTTCTGCCCTGCATATAGGGCCATCATTACCATCTTTCTAAATTCCGTATATATGTGTTAGTATACTGTAATGTTCTTTATCTTTCTGGCTTACTTCCCTCTGTATAATGGGCTCCAGTTTCATCCATCTCATTAGAACTGATTCAAATGAATTCTTTTTAACGGCTGAGTAATATTCCATGATGTATATGTACCACAGCTTCCTTATCCATTCATCTGCTGATGGGCATCTAGGTTGCTTCCATGTCCTGGCTATTATAAACAGTGCTGCGATGAACATTGGGGTGCACGTGTCTCTTTCAGATCTGGATTCCTCAGTGTGTATGCCCAGAAGTGGTATTGCTGGGTCATATGGTAGTTCTATTTCCAGTTTTTTAAGAAATCTCCACACTGTTTTCCATATTGGCTGTACTAGTTTGCATTCCCACCAACAGTGTAAGAGGGTTCCCTTTTCTCCACACCCTCTCCAGCATTCATTGCTTGTAGACTTTTGGATAGCAGCCATCCTGACTGGCGTGTAATGGTACCTCATTGTGGTTTTGATTTGCATTTCTCTGATAATGAGTGATGTTGAGCATCTCTTCATGTGTTTGTTAGCCATCTGTATGTCTTCTTTGGAGAAATGTCCGTTTAGTTCTTTGGCCCATTTTTTGATTGGGTCATTTATTTTTCTGGAATTGAGCTTCAGGAGTTGCTTGTATATTTTTTAGATTAATCCTTTGTCTGTTTCCTCATTTGCTATTATTTTCTCCCAATCTGAGGGCTGTCTTTTCACCTCACTTATAGTTTCCTTTGTTGTGCAAAAGCTTTTAATTTTCATTAGGTCCCATTTGTTTATTTTTGCTTTTATTTCCAATATTCTGGGAGGTGGGTCATAGAAGATCTTGCTGTGATTTATGTCAGAGAGTGTTTTGCCTATGTTCTCCTCTAGGAGTTTTATAGTTTCTGGTCTTACATTTAGATCTTTAATCCATTTTGAGTTTATTTTTGTGTATGGTGTTAGAAAGTGTTCTAGTTTCATTCTTTTACAAGTGGTTGACCAGTTTTCCCAGCACCACTTGTTAAAGAGATTGTCTTTTTTCCATTGTATATCCTTGCCTCCTTTGTCAAAGATAAGGTGTCCATAGGTTCGTGGATTTATCTCTGGGCTTTCTATTCTGTTCCATTGATCTATATTTCTGTCTTTGTGCCAGTACCATACTGTCTTGATGACTGTGGCTTTGCAGTAGAGTCTGAAGTCAGGCAGGTTGATTCCTCCAGTTCCATTCTTCTTTCTCAAGATTACTTTGGCTATTCGAGGTTTCTTGTATTTCCATACAAATTGTGAAATTATTTGTTCTAGTTCTGTGACAAATACCGTTGGTAGCTTGATAGGGATTGCATTCAATCTATAGATTGCTTTGGGTAGAATAGCCATTTTGACAATATTGATTCTTCCAATCCATGAGCACGGTATGTTTCTCCATCTGTTTGTGTCCTCTTTGATTTCTTTCATCAGTGTTTTATAGTTTTCTGTGTATAGGTCTTTTGTTTCTTTAGGTAGATATACTCCTAAGTATTTTATTTTTTTTGTTGCAATGGTGAATGGTATTGTTTCCTTAATTTCTCTTTCTGTTTTTTCATTGTTAGTATATAGGAATGCAAGGGATTTCTGTGTGTTAATTTTATATCCTGCAACTTTATTATATTCATTGATTAGCTCTAGTAATTTTCTGGAAGAGTCTTTAGGGTTTTTTATGTAGAGGATCATGTCATCTGCAAACAGCGAGAGTTTCACTTCTTCTTTTCCTATCTGGATTCCTTTTACGTCATTTTCTGCTCTGATTGCTGTGGCCTTTGAGAGTCCCTTGGACAGCAAGGAGATAAAACCAGTCAGTCCTAAAGGAAATCAAACCTGAATTTCACTGGAAGGACTGATGCTTCTGGAGCCAAAGCTCCATTACTTTCACCACCTGATTAGAACAGCCGACTCATTGAAAAAGACCCTGATGCTGGGAAAGACTGAAGGCAGAAGAGAGTGACAGAGAATGGGATGGTTGGATGGCATCACTGACTCAATGGACATGAGTTTGAGCAAGTTCTGGGAGATGGTGAAGGACAGGTAAGCCTGGCATGCTGCAGTCCATGGGGTCGCAAAGAGTCAAACATGACTGAGCGACTGAACATGTACGTATGTGTATGTGTGTGTACTGACAATGGAATATTAGTCAGCCATAGAAAAGAATGAAATAATGCCACTTGCAGCAACATGGATGCACCTAGAGATTATCATACTAAGTCAAGTAAGTCACAGAGAAAGACAAATACCCAATGATATCACTTGTATGTGGAATCTAAAATATGACACAAATGAACTTATCTATGAAACAGACTCACAGAGAACAGACTTGTGGTTGTCAAGGAGGAGGATGACAGGAGGAGGGAAGAACTGGGAGTCTGGGATTCATAGATGCAAACTATTATATACAGATCAAATAAACAAGGTCCTAATGTATAGCACAGGGAACAATATTCAATATTCTGTGATAAACCATAATGGAAAAAGGAAAACAAAAAAACACGAACTAAAACAAAAAGGTATTCTTTCCATAGCCAGAGGCAGGTTGAACCTGCCTCGAGGGAAGACAGGCTAGATTTCAGCTCCCACTCCCCCTAGCAGAATCTTCTTATTTAGGGAAAGGCCTAACTCTGTTCTCAGGTGACACAGGGGTAAAGAATCTGCCCGCCAAGCAGGAGACACACATTTGATCCCTGAGTCAGGAAGATCCCCTGGAGAAGGTAATGGAAACCTATTCTAGTATTCTTGCCTGGGAAATCTCATGAAAGAGGAGTATGGCAGGCTACAGTCCGTGGGGTAGCAAAGAGTCAGACGTGACTTGGTGACTAAACCACTACTACCACCCAACCCTGTTAATCAACTGGAGAACTTTAAAAAATCTATCCATGTGTGGACCCCATTTAGCACCGGTAATTTTTAAAGTTCCCAAGATGGCTCTAATACACAGCCAAAGATGAAAAGCACTACCTAACTTCACTGAGACCAGAATAGAGAAACTGGTATTGGATTGACCCTACTGAAAACAACTTACAAAACTGGACAAAATACATGGAGCAACTGCTTCAAGCCCAGAAAAACACCCACTGGACATGCAAAGAAGTGGGAAAATGTACCTTATAATCAAGAGATAAAAGCAGTTTGTTGAAGTAGATTCCACAATAACCCAGATGCTAGAATTAGCAAGCAAGAATTAAAAAAAAAATTAAAACTAAAGTTTTTTTTTTTAAAGAGCAGTTTTAAACTGGTCAGAAAGTATAGAAAGTTCCAAGTATACACCAAGCCCCCAAGTTTTTCCTATTATTTGTGTATTGTATTTGTTATAATTTGATGATGTTGGTCAGTTGCTAAGTTGTGTCCCCCTCTTCTGCCACTCCATTGATTGTAGCCTGCCAGGCTCCTCGGTCCATGGGGTCTTCGAGGCAAGAATACTGGTGTGGGCTGCCATTTCCTTCTCCAATAATTTGATGCATTTGTTATAACTGATGAACCAATGTTGACACATCATTAACTAAAATACATCATTTCATTAAGGTTAACCCTTGGTATTGTGCATGGTATGGGCTTTGACAAAAGTATTAAAGACAAATATCTACCATTACAATATCGTAGAGAACAGTTCCACTTTCCTAAAGATCTCCCATGCTCCACCCACTTGACTCTCTCCCAATTCCCCTGGGCCCCGGGCAACTACTGATCATATCTTTAGATTTTCGTTTTCCAGAAAGTCATAGAGTTGGAATCATATAGTAAGTAACTCTCTTCAGATTGGCTTCATTTAGCAAAAATATATTTTTAAGGTTTTTCTATGTCTTTTAATGGTTTGATAGCTCATTTCTTCTTATTACTGAAAAAAAATTCCCTTATATGGATAAACAAAGGTTTATTCATTCACCTGAAGAAGAACAGTTTGGTTCAAGTTTTGGCAATTATGGAAAAAACTGCTATAATATATGTGCAGGCTTTTGTGTAGACCTAAGTTTCGATTAATTTGGGGAAAAAAATGAAAAAGCATGATAGCTGGATTGTAATGTAAGAGTATGTTTGGATTTGTATGAAATTGCCAAACCATCTTCCAAACTGGCTGCACCATTTTGCATTCCCAACAGCAATGAATGAGAATTCCTGTTGGGTCCCCATCCTTATCAGTATTTGGTGTTGTCAGTGTTTTTGATTTTAGTCATTCTTATAGGTGTGTATGGCATCTCATTGTTTTAATTTGCAATCCTCTAATAATGTAAGTTGGGAATTTTCCTTCCCCAAGTGAATGGCTAGAGAGGGTTGGGATTGGGTCCTCCAGGTCAGCTGGGCTCCAGAAAGACAGTTTCTGAGGAGGAAGGTCTTGTTAAGGACAGAATGTTCTGAATGTGTCTACAAGTGACTATTTCCACCTCTCCCTCCAAGAGGGGATTTCTTTGACCATCATTATGCAAATCTGGTAGGGTTCCTCGAGCTAAAATTCATAGAAGTGTGGGTATCCCCTAAGACTGGGCCCTCTGGAGTTGCTACCTCAAACTTGTCCACACCGTCTCCAAAAATTTGTCAATTACAGTGTAAGTTTTGCTCCCCTGGTACTGTTCTGTTCATGGATATGTTTCTGCTTTAGCAAGATGTAATTCTCTGTAACTGGCTATCTCTCTTCCAGTTCGGGGGAGGTGGGCAGAAGTTTATCATGTGGCCTCAATTCTCAAATGAATATAAAAAGATGTGTTGACATTTGGTTTCTTCAGCTCTTTTCTTGTTGGTAGAAAAGAAGTGATGAAGTCCAGGTCACTTACAAACCAGATCAGAAACCAGAAGTCCATGTAAGTACTTCTAGGCAATAATTATACACTACCAAATGACTGAGAGCAGCTGATCATAATGAAGGAAGAAATGAGGAACCTCAGCAGAAAAATGAAACCATTAAAAAAAAATACCAAGGGGAAATTTTGGAAGTAAGAAGTATAATATCAGAAATGAAAATTTTACTAAGTAAGATTTAGACCAGATCAGACACTACAGAAATGAGTTAATGAATTCAGAGATAGAGTAACAAAAATTATTCACCCCAAGCAACATGGAGAAAAAAAAACTAAAGACCTCAAAATATCAAAAGTGTAACATAAGTGATATGAGAGTGCCAGAGAGAGAGTGGAGGGAAATACTAGGGCATAAAAAAATTTATAGTTATGGCTAAAATTTTGATAAAAATATCACACTGTGGATCTGAGAATTAAAGCAAATCATAAGGAAGATAAACTAAGAAAATAAAAGACAGATCAGAATTAAATTGCTAAAAAACAAAGATAAAGAGAAGACCCTAACAGCAGCTGGAGGAGAACAGCAGTATAAATCAGTGTTCCCCGACCTTTTGGGCAGCAGTGAGGGACACGTTTAGTGGAAGACAATTTTTCCATGGAAGGGGGTGGTGGTGGTGGTGGTTTTCAGGTGACTCTCGTACGGGGAGCACACTCTAGAGCCCTTGCAGGCACAGTTTCGCAGTAGGGTTCATGAGCCTATGACAATCTCATGCCACTGTTGGCCTGACGGGAGCTGGAGCCTAAGAGGTACTGTGAGTGACGGGGAGCTGTAAACACAGCAGCAGCTCTGCTCACTGGCTTGCCACTCACCTGCTGCTCTGTAGGCCCGTCCGTGGCCCAGGGGTTGGGAACCCTGATATCAGTGACTGATTTAATATCACAGAGTATGGAGGACAGAGGATAATGGGATGTCTTTAAAATAGCAAAGCAGAGAGGAAAAAAATGGCTATCTACAATACTGATTAAACATCCCTATGAATCAACATGACCCAATTTAGATTTATAATATACTATACCTATAAGTTTAGCAGAGTCATACGATATAAAGTCAATACACAAAAATCAATTGTACTTTTATACTCTAGTAACAGCCTTTAAAAAAATGAAATTAAAAGACCATTTATAACATCATATAATATAATCACATAAAAAGCTTATAAATAAATTTAAGAGACTGAAAACTACAAAACACTTCTGAGAGAAATTAAAGAAGACCTAAGTAAATGGGGAGCCAGGCCATGTTCACAGATTGGCTCAATAATTAAGGGGAAAATTCTGTCTAAATTGATCTATAGATTTTATTTAAACTAAAATTCCAGCATTATGTTTTTTCAGACTTTAAACTTTTGTATTGGGTATAGTATAGCCAATTAACAATGCTGTAGCAGTTTCAGGTGAACAGAGAAGGGAATCAGCCATTTATACACACGTATCCATTCTCCCCAAATCCCCCTCCCAACCAGATTGGCATGTAATGTTGAGTAGAGTTCCATGTGCTATACAATAGGTCCTTGTTGGTTATTCATTTTAAATACAGCAGTGTGTTCATGATCTTCCAAATTCCCTAACTATCCCTTCCCCCAGGCAATCATAAATTCTTTTTCTAAATCTGTGAGTCTCTTTGTTTTGTAAGTAAGTTCATTTGTTATCATTTATTTTTAGATTCCATATGTAAGGGATGTCATATGATATTTATCCTTCTCTGTCTGACTTACTTCACTCAGTATGACATGGTCTAGGTCCACCCATGTTGCTGCAAATGGCATTATTTCATTCTTTTTAATGGAAGAATATTCCATTGTATATACATACCACATCTTCTTTTTTAAAAAATTAATTATTTTAATTGGAGACTAATTACTTTACAATATTGTGGTGCTTTTTGCCATACATTGACATGAATCTGCCATGGGTGCACATGTGTCCCCCATCCTGAACCCCCCTCCCGCCTCCCTACCCATCCCATCCCTCTGGGTCGCCCCAGTGCACCGGCCCTGAGCACTTGTCTCATGCATCCAATCTGGACTGATGATCTGTTTCACATATGGTAATATACATGTTCCAAAGCTATTCTCTCAAATCAACCCACCCTCGCATTCTCCCACAGAGTCCAAAAGTCTGTTCTTTGTATCTGTGTCTCTTTTGCTGTCTCACACATAGGGTCATCGTTACCATCTTTCTAAATTCCATATATATGCATTAATACACTGTATTGGTGTCTTTCTTTCTGACTTACTTCACTCTGTATAATAGGCTCCAGTTTCATCCACCTCATTAGAACTGATTCAAATGCATTCTTTTTAATAGCTGAGTATAGTCCATTATGTAGACGTATCACAGCTTTCTTATCCATTCACCTGCCGATGGACATCTAGGTTGCTTCCATGTCCTGGCTATTGTGAACAGTGCTGCAATGAACATGGGTACACGTGTCTCTTTCAATTCTGGTTTCCTCGGTGTGTGTGCCCAGCAATACCACATCTTCTTTATCCATTCCTCTGTCAATGAACACTTAGGCTTCTTCCGTGTCTTGCCTATTGTAAACAGTGCTGCAATGAACACTGGGGTGCATGTATCCTTTCAGATCATGTTTTCCTCCTGATACATGCTGAGGAGTGGGATTGCAGGGTCATACGGTAGCTCTATATTTAGTTTTTTAAGGAAACTTGATACTGTTCTCCATAGTGGCTATACCAATTTACATTCCCACCAACAGTGTAAGAGGGTTGCCTACTCTCCATGTCCTCCCCAGCACTTATTTTTTGTCAGTTTTTTGATGATAGCCATCCTGACCAGTGTGAGGTGGTATCTCATTGCAGCTTTGATTTGCATTTCCTTAATAACTAGTAACGTTGAACATCTTCTCATGTGTCTGCTGGCCATCTATATGTCCTCTTTGGAGAAATATCTATTCAGGTCTTCTGTCCATTTTTGAAGTGCTCTGTTGGCTTTGATGCTGTTAAGCATCACAAACTGTTTGTAAATTCTGGAGATTAATCCCTTATCAGTCACATCATTTGCAAATATTTTCTCCCAATCTGTGGGTTGTCTTTTCATTTTGTTTATTGTTTCCTTTGCTGTGCAAAAGCTTTTGAGTTTAAGTAGGTCCCATTTGTTTTGTTTTTATTCCCATTATTCTGGGAAATGAATTGAAAAAGATATTGCTGTGATTTAAAGCACCATTTGTTGAAGAGACTGTCTTTCCAACATGCCTCCTTTGTCATCAATTAATTGGCCATAGGTGAATGGGATTGTTTCTGCATTTTCTATCCTGTTCCATTGATCTATATTTCTAGTTTTGTGCCAGTACCATACTGTTTTGATGACTGTAGCTTTGTAGTATAGTCAGGGAGCCTGATTTCTCCAGCTCCGTTTTTTAAGCTTGCTTTGGCTATTTGGAATCTTTTTTGTCTCCATACAAATTTTCAGATTTTTTTTGGTCTAGTTCTGTGAAAAATGTTATTGGTAATTTGATAGGGATTCTGCTGAATCTGTAGATTGCCTCGGGTACTACAGTCATTTCGACAATATTGATTCTTGCAGTCCAAAAATATGGTGTATCTTCCCATCTGTTTATGTCTTCTTTGATTTCTTCCATCAGTATCTTACAGTTTTCAGAGTACAGGTTTTTTGTATCCTTAGGTAGATTTATCCCCTGGTATTTTATTCTTTTTGATGCAATGGTAAATGGAATTGCTTTCTGAATTTCTCTTTCTGATCTTTCATTGTTAGTGTAGAGAAATGCAACAGATCTGTGTATTAATTTTTTAACCTGCAAATTTACCAAATTCATTGGTGAGTTTTAGTAATTTTTGGGTAGCATCTTTAGGATCTATGTATAGTATCATGTCATCTGCAAACAGTGATAGTTTAACTTCTTTTTCAATTTAGATTCCCCTTACTTTTTCTTCTCTGATTGCTATAGCTAGGACTTCCAAAACTATGTTGAATAAAAGAGGCAAGAGTGGACATCCTGGTCTTATTCCTGATCTTAGAGGGAATGTCAGCTTTTCACTATTGAGTATGATGCTAGCTGTAGGTTTGTCAAATATGGTCTTTATTATGTTGATTTATGTACCCTCTATGTCCACTTTCTGGAGTTTTTTTTAATCATAAATGGGTGCTGAATTTCATCAAAAGCTTTTTCAGCATCTATTGAGATGATCATATAGTTTTTATTATTCAATTTGTTGATGTGGTGTTTTACCTTGATTGATTTGTGGATGTTGAAAAATGCTTCCATCCCTGGGATGAATCCCACTTGATCATAGTGTTAAGATTTTTTCAATGTATTGTGGGATACAGACTGCTAGTATTTTGTTGAGGATTTTTCCAACTATGTTCATCAGTGATACTGGATTATAATTTGTGTGTGTGTGTGTGGGGGGGGTATCTTTGTCTGGTTTTGGTATCAGAGTGATGGGGGCCTCATAAAATAAACTGGGGAGTTTTCCTTCTGCAATTATTTTGGAACGGTTTCAGAAGGAGAGGTGTTAACTCTTCTCTGACCATTTGATAAAATTTGCCTGTGAAGTCAGGACCTGGACTTTTGTTTGTTGGGAGGTTTTAATAACAGTTTCAATTTCAGGGCTTGTGACTGGTCTGTTCATGTTTTCTATTTCATCTCGGTTCAGTCTAAGGAGACTGTACCTTTTCAAGAACTTGTGCATTTCTTCTAAGTTGTCCATTTCATTGGCATACAATTGTTCATAGTAGTCTCTTATGATCCTTGGTATTTCTATGGAGTCAGTTGTAACTTCTCCTTTTTCATTTCTAATTTAATTGATTTGAATCCTCCCCCCTTTCCCCTTGATTTCTGGCTAAAGGCTTATCAATTTTGCTTATCTTTTCAAAGAACCAGCTTTTAGTTTCATTGATCTTTGAGATTTTTCTCTTTGTCTCTATTTCATTCATTTCTGCTCTGATTTTTATGATTTCCTTCCTTCTGTTAACTGTAGGTTTGCTTTTTCTTCTTTCTCTAATTGTTTTAGGTGTAAGATTAGGTTGCTTGAGATTTTCCTTGTTTCTTGAGGTAATTGTGTATTGCCATAAACTTTCCACTTATAACTGTTTTTGCTGCATCCCATAAGTTTTGGACCATTGTGCTTTCATTTTCATTTGGCTCTAAGTTTTTTTTTTTTTAATTTCCTCTTTGAGTTTTTCAGTGATTCAATGGTTTCTGAGTAGCATGTTGTTTAGCTGCCATGTATTTATGTTTTTCAGAGTACTTTCTTGTGGGTTATTTCTAATCGCAGAGCTTTGTGACAGAAAAAATGCTATAATTTTGATTTTCTTAAATTTACCAAGACTTGCCTTGTGGCCCAGCATGTGGTCAATCCTGGAGAGTGTTCCATGTGGATTTGAGAAGAATGTAAAGTTGCCACTTTTGGGTGAAATGCTCTATAAATATCAATTAAATCCAACTGATCTAAATTGTCAGTTAAGGTCTGTGCTCCTTTTCAATTTTCTGTCTAGATGATCTGCCCACTGATGAAAGTGAGGTATTAAAGTCCCCCACTTATTCTGTTACTGTTGATTTCTCTGTTTATATTTGCTAGTATTTGCCTTACATATTGAGGTGCTCCTATGTTGGGTGCATATATAATTGTTATATCTTCTTCTCAGATTGAACACTTGATTATTATCAAGTGTTCTTATTTGTCTCTTATAACAGTCTTTTTTTTTTTTTCTATTTATTTTTATTAGTTGGAGGCTAATTACTTTACAATATTGTAGTGGTTTTTGCCATACATTGACATGAATCAGCCATGGATTTCTTTAAAGTCTATTTTGTCTGATGGGAGTATTGTTACTCCAGCTTTCTTATGAATTCACTATATGTGGAATACCTTCTCCCATCCCCTTACATTCAGTCTGTAAGTCTGAGGTGGGTCTCTTGTAGACAACGTATCTATGGGTCTTGTTTCTGTATCTACCCAGCCAGTCTTGTCTTTTGGTTGGGGTCTTTAATCCATTTACATTTAAGGCAATTATTAAGGCATTATGTATGATCCCAGAGGTCTCTTAGGCTGTCTTCATTTCTTTTCATTCTTTTTTCTACATTCTGTTTTGTGGCAGTGATTTCCACCCTTTCTGTCTTCCAGGTCACTAATCTGTTCTTTTGCCTCAGTTATTCTGCTATTAATTCCTTCTAAAGTATTGTTCATCTCTGTCTGTTTGTTCTTTAGTTTTTCCAGGCTTTTGGTAAACATTTATTGCACCTTCTCAATCTTTGCCCTCCATTCTTTTTCCGAGATCCTGGATCATCTTCACTATCATTATTCTGAATTCTTTTCAAGAATTTTCAGAATTATTCTGAATTCATTTAAGACCAATAAATCAATATATTGAGACAAAAAAAAAAAAACCTCCTTGAGAAATATAATTTACCAAAATTGACTGAAAAAGAAATACAATGTAGGAATAATACTATAACATCTAAATCTAATCATAATGAAACTGAAGACCAGATTGAACACTGGTCTAAAAATTACTGGCTAAAGTTGTGAAAGACAAAGAAAATAAAAGGAAGAATCAAGATTAAGTGAGTTTGAAGAGTTTAAAGGGATGTGATAACTGACTGCAATGTGTGACCCTGAGATTGATCTTGGAAAAGGTTGTCACACGGGGTGTTATTAAGACAACTGACCAGATTTAAAAATGAATCATGGAGTAGGTATCAGTATTTCAGTACAGTTCAATTACTCACAGTCATGTCTGACTCTTTGCGACCCCATGGACTGCAGCACGCCAGGCCTCCCTGTCCATCACCAACTCCCAGAGATTGCTCAAAATCATGTCTATCGAACTGGTGATGCCATCCAACCATCTCATCTTATCTTCTGTTGTCCCCTTCTCTTCCTATCTTCAGTCTCTCCCAGTATCAGTGTCTTTACCAGTGCGTCAGTTCTTCACATCAGGTGGTCAAAGTATTGGAGTTTCAGCTTCAGCATCAGTCCTTCCAATGGATATTCAGGACTGATTTCCTTTAAGATTGACTGGTTGGATCTCCTTGCAGTCCAAGAGACTCTCAAGAGTCTTCTCCAACAACACAGTTCAAAAGCATCAATTTTTCAATGCTCAGCTTTCTTTATAGTCCAACTCTCACATCCATACATGACTACTGGAATAACCATAGCTTTGACTAGATGGACCTTTGTTGGCAGAGTAATGTTTCTGCTTTTTAATATGCTGTCTTTAACAGGTTGGTCTAGCTTTTCTTCTAAGGAGCAAGCGTCTTTTAATTTCATGGCTGCAGTCACCATATGCAGTGACTTTGGAGCCCCCAAAAATAAAGTCTCTCACTGTTTCCATTGTTTCCCCATCCATTTGCCATGAAGTGATGGGACTGCATAACATGATCTTAGTTTTTTGAATGTTGAGTTTTAAGCCAGCTTCTTCACTCTCCTCTTTAACTTTCATCAAGAGGCTCTTTAGTTCTTCTTTGGTTTCTGCCATAAGGGTGGTGTCATCTGCATATATGAGATTATTGATATTTCTCTCGGCAGTCTTGATGCCAGCTTGTGCTTCATCCAGCCCAGCATTTTGCATGATGTATTCTTCTTATAAGTTAAATAAGCAGGGTAACAATATTCAGCCTTGATGTACTCCTTTCCCAATTTGGAATCAGTCTGTTGTTCCATGTAGGTTCTAACTGTTGCTTCTTGGCCTGCATACGGGTATCTTACGAGGCAGGTCAGGTGGTCTGGTATTCTCATCTCTTTAAGAATTTTCCACAGTTTGTTGTGATTTACACAGTCAAAGGCTTTGGTGTAATCAATACAGCAGAAGTAGATGTTTTTCTGGTATTCTCTTGCTTTTTCAATGATCTAGCAGGTGTTGGCAATTTGATGTGTGGTTTCTCTGCCTTTTCTAAATCTAGCTTGAACATCTGGAAGTTCACAGTTCACTTACTGTTGAAGTCTGGCTTGAAGAATTTTGAGCATTACTTTGCCAGGGTGTGAGATGCATGCAATTATGCGGTAGTTTGCACATTCTTTGGCGTTGCCTTTCTTTGGGACTGGAATGAAAACTGACCTTTTCCAGTCCTGTGGTCACTGCTGAGTTTTCCAAATTTGCTGGCATATTGAGTGCAGCACTTTCACAGCATTATCTTTTAGGATTAGAAATAGCTCAACTGGAATTCCATTACCTTCACTAGCTTTGTTCATAGTGATGCTTCCTAAGGCCCACTTGACTTTGAGTACAAGGATGTCTGGCTCTAGGTGAGCGATCACGCCATCATGGTTATTTGTGTCATTTAAGACCTTTTTTGTATAGTTCTGTGTATTCTTGCCACCACCTCTTAATCTCTTCTGCTTTTGTTAGGTCCCTGCCCTTTATTGTACCCATCTTTGCATGAAATTTTCCCTTGGTATCTCTAATTTTCTTGAGGAGATCTCTAGTCCTTCCCTTTCTGTGGTTTTCCTCTATTTCTTTGCACTGATCACTGAGGAAGGCTTTCTTATCTCTCCTTAGCTATTATTTGAAACTCTGCATTCCAATGGGCTTATCTTTCCTTTTCTCCTTTGCCTTTAGCTTCAGTATTAAATGACTTGAGTTGATCACTGTACTGTGGTTAAGTAAAAGGATATCTTTGTTCTTAGTCAATATGCCCTGAAATATTTAAGGAAAAACTGAGCATGATGTCTGTAACTATCAAAAGGCCCAGAAAAAAAATATATGTGTGTGTCTATTTACATGTGTGCTGTGCTGTGCTTAGTCACTCAGTTGTGTCTGACTCTTTTGGACCCCATGGACTGAACCCCACCAGCTCCTTTGTCCATGGGGATTCTCTAGGCAAGAACACTGGAGTAGGTTGCCATGCCCTCCTCCAGGGGGCTCTTCCCAGCCCAGGGATTGAACCCAGATCTTCTGCATTGCAAGTGGATTCTTTATCACCTGGGCCACCAAGAAAGCTCAAGAATACTGGAGTGGGTAGCCTATCCCTTCTCCAGGAGAATTTCCTGATCCAGGAATCGAACTGGGGTCTCCAGAATTGTGGGAGGATTCTTTACCAGTTGAGTGACTGGGAATGTATATCTATTGACAAAAAGAAGGAATGATGAAGCAAATGTGCCAAAATGGTAACCTGTGATTCTGACAAAGAATATATGGGAGTAAGTTTTACTACTTCTGTAATATTTCTGATAGTTCTCTATTTTAGAAACTTTATGATTTTGCCTTTCATGTCTGTTTTTAGTCCACCTGGAACTGAATTTTATATAATTCAGTTATATAATAGCCAATTGTCCCAATATCATTTATTGAAAATGTCACATCTTCCTTGCTGATCTGTACATATTATGTCCAAATACAGGTGTGTCTCTGTCTGGCTTTCCTCTTGAGTTCCAATGACAAATTAAGACCTCTACTTCATCAAAAGATAGCATGAAGATAGTGGAAAAAACCATGAAATCAGAAAAGATTTATAAAACATTTAACAAAGATCAGTACTTAGAATACACAGAAAACTATTATAAATCAAGAAGAAAAAGAAAGCTAATCCAACAGAAAAATGGGCAGCCAGTTTGGACAGGTACTTCACAAACAGGAAATCTACACAGCCAACAGTCATACAAAATGGTGCTCAACTATTACCAAGTCATCAAAAAATACAAATAAAACCAAAATGATACACCATTTTATATCCATCTTGCAAAAGTTTAAAAGTCTGCCAATATTAAGAATTGGGGAGGAGGTGGAGTAAGAACTTTCATATGGTGCTTGTGGGAGTGAAAATCAGCACCACTTTGGAAACCAGGGTAGCACTGCATAATAGAATTGACATTATTTGTACCCTATGACACAGCAATCGCTTTCATAGGTAAATACATCACAGAAACTGTTATGACAGGAAATAAGTGTAAGAATATTCACAGCAGCTTGGTTTACAGTAGCTATAAATCTGAAATAATTCAAACACTTATCAACAGTAAAATGGACAAATTGTAGGTATATTCAAATGGAAATACAGTATAGCAATGAAAATGAGCAAGCTACAGCTACTAACAACAACAACAAAATAGATTAATCTCCAAAACAAAATCTTGACTGAAGAAGCACTATACAAAAGAATACACACTGTATGAATCTATTTATGTAGAATTCAGTAATATAGGCTGAATAACGAAAAGAGAAAGAAGGAACTTACTGAGAAGGATGGTGCTTCCTTGTAAATGTCATAAAGGGGTAGAAATTGGAACAAATACACAGAACATGTCTGTGGTATTGACAATACTGTATTTCTTGATCTGGGTGATCGTTAAAAGGGTATGTGCTTTTAACCACTTGTTAAAATGTGCATGTGATCCCACCTGCCAACGCAGAAGACCCTGGTTTGATCCCTGGGTTGGGAAGATCCCTTGGAGCAAGGAATGGCAATCCACTCCAGTGTTCCTGCCTAGGGAATTCCATGGAGGGACCATGGGGTCACAAAGAGTTGGACATGACTGAGCAACTAACACTTTCACTTGTGCTTTATAATTAAGAAAAGAAAAACCAAAAAAGAAAAGAAAATACACATGATGTTTTGTGGAACTAATTCAGGAAAATTAATGTGCATACAGAGTACATAAGGAGATAAGGCTGAAAAGACAGAGATTTAACATCTTGAAGCTTCTTGACACAATAAAATTGTACAAAATTTTCTGCATAGTGTCCATACCAGACCTATAACAACCTGCATGTCTAGATTACTCCCCCAATCCTGCAAAGTTCATAATGTATATCTCTAAATGAGGTGAAGGAAGAAGAGAGGAAAGGAGGGAGTACGAGGTTTGGAGAGACACATTCTGTCTATTCTGAGATGGCTTTTTAGTTCTGGTTTCTTTTTCTTAAGAAATCTAGTGATAATTCCTGTTCCTTGATTCCAAGAGCTATTCTGTATTGTATATTTTATTTCATATAGGTGGTGTCTCTTAGTAGCAAGGGTTGTAACTGAGATAGGTCATATACTCAAGTGTATTGTTCTATTATTAACTTTGATAACAATCAAACAATACCACAATGATAGATGTCTTTTTTCTCATTTATGAACATATTAGATAAAAATCAGAATTTTTATTCATAAGAAATTTCTAAAGATAAATGACAGTACTCGTTAAAATGCTCTAAAATAACTTTTTTTATAACTTACCCTCAGAGTATGGTGCTCTTGTGCTAGTAATAGTCTTAGTTCCTCATGTAGTGTTATAACTTCCAGAAATTGTCCCCATAAAGCCATTAAAAGTGAACAAAGTTGTGCAAGATTCATATTTATAAGTTCTGCCAGTTCATCAGGATTTTCTATTTTCTGAAATGACAAGAAAAAAAAACTTAAGTACTCTCTGAGAATTACCATAACACGTATATTGGATATTAATACAAAGGCATATTTTTTAGCTTTAAAATATGTGCATTTGTGCATGCTTGCATGTATGTGTAGAGAGAGACCAATTGACCAATGGCTTTTTTCCTATCTTGGTAGTTACTCTAGCATTTTTGACAATTTAACTAATATTTCAATATCTGAAAGAATATCAGATATAGTCTAAAGTTACAAATCAGGATTCTATAGAACATGATCAAATCCAAACACTAAAACTAGGAATTTTAAGCACAACAAATCATGATCAAAGTTATAAAATTTTTGAAAAATTGTGAAATCTTTAAATATGATTTATTTTCAATCAGTTAAGTAATTTAAAGGTCACGTGCTCCTCAGAAAGGATTGAGATTCCCTCTAAAGCTGCTCTTCCTTCACATCTCTGCTCCTAGACTTTATTTTGCTCACAGAAACCCTTTCCCAGAGTTGTCAAACACTTCTTTCTTCTTCTTTTCTAACAATTCATGCATCTAATATTTATTAAGCACATTTTACATGCTAGGTGGCTACATTCTACAGACACCAAGATTAACATGAAAAGCTCACAGTCCAACGAGGAGAGAAAAGTGGGTAAACAAATATATATTTATTATATGTATATATATTATGAATGTTCTAATAGTGATATTTAAGTTGTCCTGTTTATTTAAATATTCATCTTAATTGATGACAGAAATTAAGAGTACTGAATGAGAGGTAGATTTTCTTGAAGGCTTTTAGTTTTCTTGAATTGATAAAGTAAGAACTTCTAAACAAAGAATAACAAAGACTATAAAGCAGAATGATGTTTCTCAGAAGGACATTTTATCCACTAAGGCAGCAGTCAGTTTCTACGCAGATAGTATCTTGATGGAAAAATTTGTCTTTAATTATTAGTAACACTAGGAAATCTACTTCAAATATACACACAGGTGCTGATTTCACTTTCCTACCATAAAGATGGGGGAGGTTGTGTATTCAGACTGAAGTTAACAGCCACTCCCACAGCTCATCTCCACCTGCACACCAACCACCACTACATCTATGTCTCTGGATCAAGTATCCCTGATGTCTAGACCCAACAACAATTGGACAGCTATGCTAGGACAATTCACCATGCCCCCAATTATACTCATTATATCTGCACCAGTCCCCCTTAAAAAACAAATGAAACCCCTAAATGTTGCTCATCATATATGATATTCTCTTTGTTTATACAGACCCCTTTTTAAAGTCTGAAATTCAGCAGGCTTTTCTTCCCTGACCCGAACCAAGCTTCCATTTATCTTCTTAACTCAGAGGACACATAAAACAAAAACTCAGCAAAATAAGTAAGAAGGGGAGGGATCATGTCTTATTCACTTGTGTGACTGGTAACCAGTATACAGTAGTCACTCAATAGATATGTACCAAACAAATAAATGAATGAATGAATGAATGAATAAGGAATTATAGGCTTCAGATAAGGAAAAAGTTCCCAGAATACAAGGAGAAATTCAGAAAATATTGACAAATTCCAGAATTCTAGAATGGAAGCTAACGAGTCAACAGATGATAAACACCAGCTCAACACACACAGAAATTCTACAGAAGGGTTTTGCCTCAGGGATGATGTATAAATATTGTTAGAAATAAAGCTACCAAGTTTTTTATGTCTCTTAACACACAGAAGATTAAAATGGAGTATAAATAAGCTGAAACCTGTAGTATGGTTTCAAGAATGAGTTTAATGAAGTTAGCAAAAGAAGACTAGAATTAAGTATTTGACAGTAATTAAAGAGTACTGTGTAAGGCAAGCAATTCTATGCCTGGTATAATCTACACACAAGCAAAAATAATTCCCCCCAGAGAGCAAGGCTGTCTAGATACCTTGTATTTATTAACTGTATTTCTCAGGCAGCATGGCATCAAGTTTCTGAGAAAGGACTTTTGGTATTTTCATTATTGAGAAAAGCATCCTATAAACAAATTACTCCTTTGGTTTATGTAACTCTTTATGATAAAGGTCAAAATAGAAATAATAATTCTTTTTTATATTAAAAAGAAAATTGGAATTAAGTTTGACAAGATTTTTTATATATATAAATGTAGGAATAATAAGACATTTATACTTGTATAATATTTTTAAAAATAAATTCATTATCTTGTTTTATATAGATGTATACCTTTTCATAGCATTCATTAACATTTTTTGACTGAAAAAATAAAGTTCATTTTAGTATACAGCCTTCAATTATTTTCAGTTACAGAAAAGAAAAAACCAGAATCATATTTTTATGCCACTTTCACTGAATAACACAGTATGGGCATTTTCCTACATCATCAAATACTTGTTGAAAGCATCACCTTTAAGGTTGCACAATGTTTTTACATTATGAGTGTCCCATGATTTGTTTCACCATTGTCTTATCGTTGTGTATTTATTTAGGTTAATGTTTTACAATATCACAAATTACATTATACATGAATTTCTGATTGTTTATTTGGTACGAATTGAGAAGGAATATTTTTTATGGTGTTGGATACATACTGCCAAATTCATCTCTGAAAAAGATCTACAAGGTATGGGAATCTGTATCTCACCATAACTCAACAAAGATTATATTGTTATTTAAAAAAAATCATAGTCATGCAGAACACCAGCTGACAGAGGACAGGAGTACCTGACCAGTGGAAAAGAATATACAGAACCACGCAAAACTTGGTAGGACAAAGGGACTACGAGGAAAAACAGGAGTGCTAGTAGGACCGGACCTGCACTCAGTGGGTGGAGCAACTGAAGCAGGGGTCCGATCCCTACATTGGAGCAATTGTCTGAGTCACAGGAGAAACATTTAAGGCTGAGAGTGAAACAGCTGATCTGTGGCAGCCTAAATGGAATGAGAATCAGACAGTCCTTGCTGCAGCCATACATACCCCAGACAGGGATACAGGTCCCCTAGGAAGTGCAGCAGCTGGCAGCTGGAGTTTAGGGATTGTGGAGCAATCCCAGGGAGAGGGTTGCTGTTGACTGCGGAGGGACAGACCGAGGGGATGTGAGAGAGGATATTGTGGTAAGAAATGCCTGTGGAGGAAAGCCAGGCAGCCATGGAAGCAAGGAGACACTGCTGAGTCATGCATAGGGGGTTGAGCCATCACCATAGCCTTGCTCTCCCCACCTGCCAGCAACGAGAGCTGAACAACAGAGAGGCTGGCCCATCAAGCCACTGATGCACTGAACTACAGAGTAGGACCCCATCCAGGGAGCACCTTTAAGTGCCTGACGCGCCCATCTAAAGAGCAGGACTGCAGCCGGGGGCCCTCTATGTGCCTGAACGGGCAGAGCTGCGGAGAAAGACTAGCCACAGAGCCCCTCTGATCGCCAGCGACAGGAGGCTCGATAAAAGACTCTGAGAGGGCCGTAACTCCTGCGGTGGAGGCAGTCCATGTCCCTGCAAATCAAGCAGCTGCGCCACCTTCACACTCAACTCTCATTGGGGCAGAGCTGCCACAGATCAAAAAAAGTCTTGTGTCTACGCACACAGGGTCACTTTGGTCGTGTCCAACTATTTGTGACCCTGTGGACTATAGTCTGCCAGGCTTCTCTCTCAGGGGCTTCTCCAGGCATGAATACTAGAGCTTATCAGTCAATACAGATTGCCATACTCTTCTGCTGCTGCTGCTGCTAAGTCACTTCAGTCCGACCCTGTGCGACCCCATAGATGGCAGCCCACCAGGCTCCTCTGTCCCTGGGACTCTCCAGGCAAGAACACTGGAGTGGGTTGCCGTTTCCTTCTCCAATGTGTGAAAGTGAAAAGTGAAAGTGAAGTCGCCCAGTCGTGTCCGACTCTTCGCGCCATCCCCTTCTAGGGCACTGTGCTTCCTGCTGCCCTAGCTGCCAACTCCCCTGAGGACCTGGTGCTGTCAGGGCCCCTGCCACCCAAGCAGCTGCACGGCTTCTGCACCTGGCCCCCACTGGGGCAGACCCAAGTCCTCCAGGGCAGCCTCAGGAGCAAACCCCAGTGGACGACCCAGTGGCCATCAACAACAAATCTACAAACAATAGATGCTGGAGAGGGTATGGAGAAAAGGGACAGCTCTTGCACTGCTGGTGGGGATGTAAACTGATACAGCTACTATGGGAGACGGTATGGAGATCCCTTAAAAAACTAGGAATAAAATCACCATATGACACAGCAATCCCACTCCTAGGCATATACCCTGAGGGAACCAAAACTGAAAGAGACACATGTATCCCATGGTTCACTGCAGCACTATCTACAATAGCTAGAACATGGAAGCAGTCTAGATGTCCCTCGACAGATGAATGGATAAAGACACAATGGAATATTACTCAGCCATAAAAAGGAACACATTTGAGTCAGTTCTAATGAGGTGGATGAACCTAGAACTTATCATACAGAGTGAAGTAAGTCAGAAAGAGAAAGATAAATATCGTATTCTAACGTATATATACAAAATCTAGAAAAATGGTGCTGAATGATTCATTTACAGGGTACCAGTGGAGAAACAAACATATAGAATAGACTTATGGACATCAGGAGAGGGGAGGAGAGGGTGAGAAGTATGGGAAGAGTAACATGGAAACTTACATTACCATATGTAAAATAGATAGCCAATGGGAATTTGCCAAATGACTCAGGAAACTCAAACAGGGGCTCTATATCAACCAAGCCGGGTGGGATGGGGTGGGAGATGTGGGGGAGGTTCAAAAGAAAGAGGATATATGTATACCTATGGCTAATTCCTGTTGAGGTTTGACAGAAAACAACAAAATTCTGTAAAGCAATTATCCTTCAATTAAAAATAAATAAATAAAAAATCACAGCTAATCTGATAGGTTAAAAATCATGTCAGAATATTTAAATTTTTGTTTCTTTTATAATTAAATTTTTTTTCACATACTTATTAGCATTTTATAACTGGATAACTGGGTGTCTAAACTATATTAATATTAAAAATGGGATATTACAGGATTTCTTACTGATTTATAAGACCTGTTTAAATATTATTCCATCTTCTGTCTAGTCTATCTACTCTAGTTTATATTCAATTTTATGATGTCCACTTAAATACTGAAATTAAGTATGAGCATGTAAAATTCATTAGTAATATCTGAGTACATATGTATTTCTTAAAACTTAATATAGATGGAAATAGAGTAAAGAACAAATGTTTTCCTTTATAGCCTCATTCTTTGTGGTATTCTTTTCTATATTACCATTTATAGTTGAAATGTGTATATATGTGTGTGTATGTATCCTTTCAAATATTTTTTTCCCCATTTATTTTTATTAGTTGGAGGCTAATTAGTTTACAATAAATATTTTATATGCAATCTAATCACATAAACATGATCAAATATTTACATAGCTTTTCTAACATATAAAAATCATATTCATATTTTTCTCCAATTTATTTTTTCTATTAATATATCCTAAAGAGTTTTTCAACATGAAAACAGTACTGTACATCATAGAGGAATATGTATTTCTTGAGTTAAAAAATCCATATCAATGCACAGCTGCTACTGCTACTGCTGCTAAGTCACTTCAATCGTATCCGACTCTGTGCGACCCCATAGACGGCAGCCCACCAGGCTCCCCCATCCCTGGGATTCTCCAGGCAAGAACACTGGAGTGGGTTGCCATTTCCTTCTCCAATGCATGAAAGTGAAAAGTGAAAGTGAAGTCGCTCAGTCGCGTCCGACTCTTCACAACCCCATGGACTGCAGCCTACCAGGCTCCTCCGTCCATGGGATTTTCCAGACAAGAGTACTGGAGTGGGTTGCCATTGCTTTCTCCACAGAGATTCACCTAATTCTTTTAAATGGCTACATGGTAGTTGATAATGCTTTATATTTGTTGAAATGAATTAGTACTTTTTGTGGGATACATTTCTAAATAAAAACTATTTTGTGGCAGAGCATGTGGGTGTTTTTGGGACAGATGATGAACTGACCTAAAAAATGTACCATTTCTACCCTTACCAACAGCCTATGCAGACACTAGTTTCCTTACCACCTTACCAACGATGGAGATTAGCAATCACTTTCATTTCCCCAAATTTCATGGTAAAAAAAACCACTTTATTGCTTAAATCTGCATCTCCTTGGTCTTCAGTAAGAATGAATGTCACCTAAACAGCTAACTTGCTCTAAGAACTGTGTTTTGTACATTGCCTCTATGTGTATCCCTTTTTCCCAGGGGTGTTTTGAAACTGATACATAGGAGTTCTTTATGTATTTTCAGTAGTATTTGCCACTTTCAGGTATTGTAAATATTTTCTCCCAGTCTATTGCTTCCGTTTAACTTTATATTTTATTTTGTTTTAAAGAAGTTTTAAATCATTAATATCATATTGTTTACTGTTACTCTGAAGAAGTTATTTCATATTCCAAGGATAGATTGCTTATATATACAAGTATACATATATTTGTCTTACAGGTTTTTTTGACATTTAACTCTTCAAGTTCATTTAGAATTTGCTTCTATAACATGTTATTTTGCCATGCTACTATGTAACTGAATGTTTGTGAAATTTTATCATATACTCAATTCTTACACATATTTAATGACTGTACCAGTGCTATTTAGTTCCATTGATTTGTCTTTCTGTTCTTTTAGAGAAATCCTACTCTATTTCCATTACTGTAGTTTTTATATATATTTCAGCATCCACTTGGGCAAGTCCCTCTATATTATTGTTTTTTTCAAAAGTTTTTCTTAGTCATTCTTACCTTTCTTCAAGTGACCTTTAGAATAAGTTTAATTTTAAAGTTTCCAACAGGATTTTGATATAGATGCATTAATATTAACTTTGTGAAAAACTGGGTAGCTTTCAGTGATCAGGGAGTATCATATGTTTATTCACTCAAATTTCCTTTAATGTCAGTGAATAAGTCAGTATATTTTTTCTACATTTATCACAAACATCTTATTATTTCTAAAATCCTTTGGGACAACTATTATAATGATATAAGTGATTTTCTTTTTTTAAAAGAAGACATTTAACTTACTTGAACTGTGGGGGAAGCTGCTAGAATGGGATATGAAATTGTCTCTTCTATGTATAATTTTACAAGAAGGTAAATATCTTTTTCAAAGGGATCAAGTTCTCATTTATATTTACATACAGAAATATATCCCAAAGTCAAATATATATTTTTGTTTGATTCATGTTTCTGATGTCTTCCATTAACATAGCTAAACAACAGTGAAATACACAGGGATCCTAAAATAGTCAAAACATTTAGTTCCGTGGGGAAGAAAAGGAAAAACAAAAATCTATTCAATTTAACTGTAAGAATGAACTGGTAGAAAAATAACCCAAGAGAAACTCATTTCTTGAAATAAAATAAATTTCCATTTCTAAACAATATCATTTTATAAAAGTATGTAAATTCAAGTAATGCTTAAAAAAATTTGTCCAGAAAGTCTCTGAGTTAACTAACAGGAGGAAAAAGCACACTTCTGATCAGTTAATTGTCTCTGCTATTTCATTTATATGCAGAATATCCAGAATATCCACATATCTATGGGCAACTTATCTTTTACAAAGAAGGTAAAAATATACAAAGGAGAAAAGAGAGTCTCTTCAATAAGTGGTGCTGGGAAAACTGGTCAGTTACGTGGAAAAGAATGAAATTAGAACTCGTCTCAACACCATACACAAAAATGAACTCAAAATAGATTAAAAACCTAAATGTAAGACCAAAAACTAATAACGTCTTTGAGGAAAACATAGGCAGACACGTCTCTTTGACATAAATCACAGGAGGATCCTCTAAGACCCACCTCCTAGAGTAATGGAAATAAAAACAAAAGTATACAAATGGGACCTAGCTTTTGCACAATTAAGGAAACTATAAGCAAGGTGAAAAAGACAACCCTCAGAATGGCAGAAAATAATAGCAAATGACAAATGACAAAGGATTAATCTCCAAAATATACGAGCAGCTCAAGTGGCTCAATACCACACCTACACAAAAAAATACACAATCAAAAAGTGAGCAGAAGACCTAACCAGACATTTCTCTAAAGACATACATATGGGTAATAAACATATGATAAGATGCTCAACATCACACATTATTAGAAAAATGCAAATCAAATCTACAATGAAGTATCACTTAACACCAGTCAGAATGGCCATCATCAAAAAAAGTCTACAGACAATACACGCTGGAGAGGGTGTGGAGAAAAGGGAACCCTCTTACACTGTTGGTGGGAATGCAAATTGATATAGCCACTATGGAGAACAGTATGGAAATTCCTTAAAAAACTAGGACTACAACTATCATATGACCCAGTAATCCTACTACTGGACATACACCCTGAGGAAACCATAAGTGAAAAAGACACATGTACCCCAGTGTTCACTGCAGCACTACTTACGATAGCTAGGACATGGAAGTCACCTAGATGTCCCCTGACAGATGAATGGATAAAGAAGTTGTGGTACATACACACAATGGAATATCACTCAGCCATATGTTAAATAGACAGCCAGTGGGATTTGCTGTATGACGTGGAAAACCAAAGCCAGTGCTCTGTGACGACAAGACAGGTGGGATGGAGAGGAAGGCGGGAGGCAGGTGCAAGAGGAGGGGACACATGTATACCTGTGGCTGATTCATGCTGATATGTGACAGAAACCATCACAATATTGCAAAGTAATTATCCTCCAAATAAAAATAAAATTTTAAAAAAAGATTCTAATCAATAATGATTAGAAAAAAAGATAATTTAACTTCACACTCAAGTCAAATGTTGGTCAACTAAGTTGTGTTTCTACCTAGAATCAACAATTTTATCTTTGCATTTGAGAAAGGAAAAATAATAATTTATTGTCAATAAAGTATTTAAAAAGGAAACAGAATCCATTCAAATAATTTGGTAATGTGAATTTTAAAAATCCAAATACCTTAACTTCTTCACATAATTCAGTAAGTCGAGCTTCTACATCCATTTCCTCTGAAAGGAGTAAACAGTAATTAAAGTAAGTATTTCAATGTTATATATCTGAAAATTAATTTTGAAATTTTATAAGTAAATTACTTTTAAAAACCTAGGAGGTTGCAAAATATCTGGACTATATTAAATGAATTAAATTTCAATGTAATGTACTTCCATAAATACATTAAATTAAGCAGGTAATGTGATGATTATTAAATTATATGTTCTGATTACAGGCATACCTCAAAAATACTGTGGTTCAGGTCCAGAACACTACAATTGGGAAAATACTGCAATAAAGCCAGCAACATGAATTTTTTGGTTTCTCAGTGCATGTAAGTTATGTTTACACTATATTGTAGAATATTAAGTATACAATAGCATTATGTGTAAAAAAAAACAATGTACATACCTTCATTAAAAAATACTGTATTGATAAAAAAAATGCCAAGCATCATCTGAGCCTTCAAGGAGTTCTAATTTTTTTTGTAATAGCTACATTAAAAAAAAATCACTGATCATAGATCACCATAATATAAGAATAACAATGAAAAAGCTTGAAATGTTGGGAGAACTACCAAAATGTGACACAGAAACACAAAACAGTGCCAACAGACCTGCTTGGTACAGGGCTGCCATAAACCTTCAGTTTGCGAAAACACAGTATCCTGAAGCGCAATAAAGTGAAGTATGCCTGTATTAAATTAAGAGTCTAACACTGTCAAGAAGTACTGACTATATGTCTCAAGTAACTTGCACAACTATATCATGGAAAAGTTAAAATATATAACTAAAGTTTTATTGTATTTCACATATTAAAAATTCTAGTAATCTTAATATTTTATATTACATATACACATACTTTACTTTTTACAATAGCTATTTCTAAAAAGTTCAAGTCAAAATAATAAAAACATACCTGGAATATAAGTTATTTAATGAAAATGAATGACAAAATTCTTTTCAACAAAAATGTAAGTTTATATCTTAGTTCAATAAATTTAGTTTCCTATAAGGCAGTGTAAAACCAAGGCCATTTTTTCTATGTAATCTTGATTTATATTTAATGTATGCTATAACCATTTACACAGGGGGAATGCTGACTAACTTACAATTAAAATGGTAATATTTACAAAGGAATATAGAAACCAACAGAATAGAAAGATCAGTTATTTTTTGCAGGGAAAAGATTTTGCTAATGTCTAAAATATCACGTTTAGATACACTTAAGTTTATCTGAAATCAAACTAAAATGAGTTTTCCTAGGACAACTCTAACAGCACAGTTATCAAGACACAAAATTCCGTAATCTTGCTGCTGGAGTGACTTTAATTGATCATTCTCACACAAAGACAAGAAAACATTTTTGTGGTATCTTTGAATTCATTCCTCAGCTCACTATCTCATAAGGTATAGTAAATATTTATTTCTTGATAAAAGAATGGTAAACATTTCAATTTGATAAAATAAGCAGTTACACTGCTGTGGAGAACAAACCAAGCTATGATCTGAACAACAAATACTCAACTGATTACTAAAACCAGTAGGGCACACAAATGTTTTGTAATTCACAAAATATATATAAGTAACCACTGATAACTAAAGAAATTTGCTTTGATTTCACAAATCACTTCACTATCAGATAAATCAGTAGTTTCTAATGTTATGTTAAAAAAAAAAATCTGCTGCAGACCCTGTGTTAAAATTGTAATTTTCATATATCAACATCTATTTTCGTATCACTCATAATGTTTTCCTGAGACAGAAGAAAATCAGCAAAACTGATCTCAGTAGGTTACATATCCTATTAATTTTTAAAAAATGAGCATAAACTTTGTAGAGTTTTGATACACTTTTGTCACCTTTACATACCAGAGCTTAAATGAGGAAACTGGTCTATTTGCATTATAATTCTTGAGAGCTACTTCAATGCAAACACCTTAAGGGATGCTTAAATGTAAAACAACTTCAAAATCTTTGGGTTGAAATGACTTCAAAATAATTTAGGATTTTAACTGAGTTTAATTTCTTTTTAAAATGCCTATATATCTATTTATACAATTTTCTAGAGATTTACATAAAATTTCTAGAATAACAAAGGTTATTATTTTCTTACTTTTTTTTTTTGCCATGTCATGTAGCTTGTGGGATCTGTTTCTCAACCAGGTTTTGAATTCAGGCCATGACAGTGAAAGCCCAGAATCCTAGCCAGTAGGCCACCAGGGAACTCCCTACAAACTTTTTTTAACTTGGTTCCTCTTGCTAATCCAAGGTGGCAACCCAGAACACATATTTTCAAATATACACATATATTTGATCTGGAGTTAGTGTTTTATAAAAATGGGCTGTATTTTGCAAACTTTCTGTCTGAAATCTCAGTAATATTTCATGCAAATCTGATATGCAGCTCTAAAGCACATTTTAAAAAATGGCTATATAGTATTCCTTAGTGTAGGGACCTCATAATTTTCTTCATATTCTATTCTTTGCTGAATGATGGACATTTATCTGTGTTTTCAGTGTTCTGTCACTAAGAATACTGTGATGAACATGTGTGTACAAATACCATTACAAAGTAGTAATCCTTTCTATGCTACAAAACACTAGTACTCCTTCCTATGAACAAAAGTGTAACTGCTAGGTCAAAGGGTAAATGTATCTTAAATTTATTTTCTAAATCTATTTACCCACTCATCTATTCATTCATTCAACAGATATTTACAGTACAGTTTAGATAATGCTAATACAATGCCAGGAATGAAGAATAAAAGATAAATATATATTTTTAGAAGTATTATTTAATTAAGTTCATTATGTTTTGGTTTTGAATCACATCTTTTCCCATCCAACCAAAAACTGGGCTCTTCTTTATACAGACCTTATTAAATGAGCAGCATTTTAAAAAATCATTTAGCAAGCTCACATGTAAACTGATAGGCTGGCAATACAACAGAAAATGAGAAGCACAATTTTTTGCTAAAAAGAATACTAAAATATGTCATAAATGACCATAATTTCACACTATGAATTATTTAACTTTATACTTAAGTTACTTAATGACAGGATAAAATTATGTTCCAAAATAATGACCATAAATAAATCTTCAACTTTTCTTTTTTCCTTCTTGCCAAGTTTCTCGCTTAACAATTTTAGTGAAAACTCAGTGTAAATATTTCTGAGCTAATTTTCATCTGAGAAATGTGGAGAAAGATTTTGGCTCCTTAATTTCCTTTTGGGCATACTTCTGAAAACTGAGAGACAAATGTTGTGATTTCATTTTATTTTTTATTTCTATAACTTTTCATAACTTTTAAAAAATGTTAATTGTGATGGTCTATTCAAAGTAAAACCTTTCAATATACTTAGGGAAAGATAATAAATTAAGTACTATTGCTATTCAAGAAAAAAAGTCTAAAACATATAGAGAAATATATCAATGAAAAAATGAAATCAGAATATCTCTTTTCAAATATGTAATATATCTGGGTAGCAGTGATTTGATATTCCTGGATTTTGCTTTTTAAATTTAGAAAAAAATAAATGCAAACTGACTCAAAAAACAAAACCAGATATTAAAGGTTTCTCTCTCTATTTCTGTAATGCATGAAATTAGCTTCAGTTTTCAAACCACATTTTATTATCTTTAGCCCTACCCAAAGACAAATTGAACAAATTTAAGCCATTATCATTAAACTAACAAATTTTGGCAGTGAACATGGTTTCTAAAAAGTGCTCTTTCCAGGAATTCTAAAATAAATATGGAAAAAAAACCAAACAAATCTTTGCATTTAACATTTCCAATTTTAAATGTTCCAAAAACCTGAACATTAAAAACTAAGTAACCAAAGCTCATCTACAAATCAAGTTGATTCTTAAAGTAAGTTCTTAAGTAAGGGTGGCGGGAATATACAGTATTAAAAATATATATTTATGAAATTTGATACTAAATTAAAGCAAAGTTTCATACTGATTAAAAGGGATTATTTACTTAATCTATTTGTGAACGTACCTAGACAGGTGTCTTTCTGGGTTGGTGGCTGTTTTCTTCTGAGAAGGCGCTCATAAAGGACCTGCATGTTGGCTTTGGCTAGTTATAAGGATTGCACACAGCACTAGTTACTATACTCCTTTTACAACAAAATTTACTAGAATTTTCCACTGTTATTAATAGATTTAGTATTGATCCGCTAGTGCAATTAGATTAGAACACCAAAGCAGAATCTTTCAGTTAGTTAATTAGATTATTAGAATTACAAATGATGTACATTCATGTTTATGTTACTTTGTTCTTTTTTCTAAGTGCATGTGCCACTCAACATTTCATAATTCAATATTATTTTTATGTTTTAATATCTTAAACTCAGAATTTTAGAGTTGGCAGAGGTGTCAGAGATCAGCAACGTCAATCCTCTGTTTTTACAAGTAAGTGTAGAGACTGGGGCCAAAAAGGTTTCATGACTTGCAAAAGCCTAGATTTCAGAATTCATGATGCTCATTTTCAAAAACAGCTCTTTACCAAACCAGTATTTTAACTGATTGCCATTAAAAAAAATGTACATCATTCATCTACGAGAAAAGAAAAAGACACAAGCAAAATGGAATTCAAGGCATTATTTTTAAAAAGGGAATGGAGTTTAGATAAACTCTTCATAGCATGGCAGAATTTGAAGACTTTATTAAACTTATTTGAAATATAGACTTACTTAAAATATAGACTTATTTGAAAGCTCAAGAAAAGTGCTAAATAGTAGAAGGAACTAGAATACACCCTCTAACCAAGAATTACTTTTTATAAACTTATTAAAACTGGTGGATATAATAATATTTAGTGAACAGTGTTTTACAGAAATATCTGGTACCTACAAATTTAGTTTTGCTAGGATAAAAATAAACAATGTTAACAGTTTAGAAAGTGCAATAGTTTTATTCTGAATAGTTAACAAAAATTTTAGATTTTTTCCTAGAAGACGCCCTCAAGAATAAACTAAAATTCGCAACAAATAGAAAACAAAATATAAATAATAATGAAAAGTTTAAGGATAACCCGAAGTATTACTAATAAATATTCATTGAAGATGATTGATTTTTAAAAATCCCTAGGAAACTACTATAAAGTATGTGCTGATGCCTATGTACTTTTCAACTGTCAACAAAACCGTCATTGTGCTATTTCATTCACTCATCTACTCACCAAATATATTTTGAGTAAATACTATGCGTAAGGTACTAATAATTTTATTCTACCACTATTATCTACTTATCTAAAACTTAAGTCTGGGTTTGCTTTAGAATTTTTCTGGTGAAATATTTTAAGCAAATAATTTGGAATAAAATTGATATTTATTTATTTAGTAACTGACTTCTGAAATTAAATATAAGGGCTTTAAAAAATTATGGTATTTTCTATATTATATTCATAAGTTCAAAATAATATATGTGTGTCATACAAGCCATCTTTATCTGAGAGAAAGTTAAAAAGCATATAAATAAATGAATTATCAAATTGAGGTTAGCTAAGTTAGTGGTAATAAAGTGGTAATACTGTCTATGCTTTGAAAGAAATCTTTGCCTTTGACAAGAGATGCCTGTTTAAACATTATTTCCTTTTGGAGAAAATTATTTTTTTCTAAGTTAAAATGTGGTTTAAGTGTTATTCATTTGAAAATACTACACGTTAAAACGATTTGAAAATTACACAGGCATGGACAGGCCCACTTCACTTAGGGTGCTCTGTACTAAAACCACAAGGAATGCCCCCTGGTTGGGGGTGTTTCTCTGGCCTCTCTCAATGTTGGACTGATTCCTCATTAAGGGAACGGGGAGGTCAAAGCTCTCCAGAGACAGAGACCTGCCCTTTCCACAGCACCTTGCTCAGTCCGAGGGAATTCCTCCATTAACACCCTCTGCTTTCTGCATGCCCTCATCTTTCCTTCCCGACACACTCTGCACATCTGGATCCTATCAACCCTCCTGTCCTTAGAGCAGGAGTCAGTCTGCATACACGGTCCCAGTTACTTACAAGTAGTAAGGGACAATAGTGGTGCAAACAGGCAGGCCTAAGCACTACATGATGATGCCTCTGTGAATTCTGCAACAGTCAAGACCTAAACTGTTAACAGATTCCCCTCAGAAATGCCAATACACACGGCTTCTGTGTTAACCACTACTTTCCAGGAACACGGTATTGTCCTTTATTAATATTATGGTTTGACAGTTTTGTGGTCTGACTGTTAAACCTAAATTAATCAAAATTCATCACATAATTCTCCTAAGAAAATGTGTTTGAGTTCCAAAGGACAAAATTTAAAAATAAATGAAGTATAATTTACCCATTAATTGAGAATAAGTAATAGCCTAAATTAGTTCTATTCCATAAACAATTCTTTCATTTTCAAAAAACAACATTTTTAAAAGTTCACATTTGAGGCAGTAGTCTCTTAAAGAACTTTCCTAAGGGAAACAGATGGATGCTAAGTATGTAAAACAGCAAGGAAAAAGAATATTCCAGAGAAAAGTAACCAAAATGTTTCTGTGCTACTGTTTTTGTCTTAAGGAAGAATACATGAGCAAAAAAGAACAAACTTTCTTACTGTTTGTAAAGGAGCTACACTGAGATCCTTGAATTAAGCACTCTAAATAGTCAACTGAGTAATACCTGCTTAATGGAATATTTGAATAATGGAATTATCAAACCCACTGGAGCCACTGCTGATAGGTAGGGGTACAACAGCCAGCCTGTTCTCACAGCTGGCTGAATTTAAGTGAGGTACAGATCATTTCACTTTCTTACAATTCTTTTGTAGTCCAAGGTAGGCAATTATAAAAGTGGGCTAATCAGTCTCAAAGCCAAGAATTATTTTCAGTAACAGTTACTATTTTTCATAGTGCATCAATACTGTTAAAAGACTAAGATCCTTGGGAAACAAAGAAGTAAGAACAGTGATCAACTTCAGTAAAATTCAAAAAGCAATTTCTCATTCATTCAAGTAAGTATGATGAAAATAATTTATTCCAAAAAAATTATTAAAATGTGCTTTTGAGCTATTAGCTGATATTTGAAAATAAAAGTTTATAAAACTTTCATAAAATGTCTGAATAAAAACATTTTCATAAATCAATAATCTTATGTGAAATGATATATGTATTTTGCAAACTATAAGTGGTATACAAAATCAAGGCAAATGATTTTTTATTACGTGTTACAACATACAGGTATATATTAATGGACTAAAGCTGCAGACTGATTTTTAGAAGTTATTTAAATGATTTTCAAAATATTAAAACTGAGTAATGTTATTATTTTCTGAAGTGAAACAGAAGAAAGAGGATCTGAAATCACCTAAAATCAATATATTTTACAAAAGGTACCAAGTACCTATAATCTGCTTAGACTGTTAACTATTTGGAAGTATGGATTTAATTTACGTTTCCTAATCTGTTGAATTTATTTTCCCTAATTTATCTTCCTATCCAATAATTCTATTAAACATTTGCTTTCCAGTACACTTTCTGGTTATATTCTAAGAGAAGAAGTACTGACACACTGTTAAAAAAATCTATCAAAAAAGACTCATTTCAAACTTAGCACCAAGAAATTATTTCTCACTATCATAAAACTTTTTAAAATTTCAGTAAGTAATTATCAAAGACTGAAAAAGATGGAGTTGAGAGAGCAGTAAAGGTGAAGCACATGAAGCTAGTTTAGTGCAGAAACTATGGCCACGCTGATAACACAGCATGAGAACGAAGAGGGCCTGGCTCCTTTCAACATACCCAGTTCTAGTTTCTGACAAGAGGGAAGCTCTTCTGTTACCGTAATGAAGTAGCTGTGCAGCCCCTTGAAGGCCAGCAACAGGGTGGCGCAGAGGGTGTAGTGGAAACGGTAGGCGTGACGCAGGAAGGAGTCTGCGATGACGAAGCTGCAGCCCTGAACAAAGGGGCGATTTGGGATACAATGTTAGTAACCAGAGTCTAAGAATAGCACACCGGAAACTTAGAAAAACAAAGGATTTACTAATCACAGTCATTCTAAAACATGTAGGAAGTCTAGCAGCATCTTAGGAAGTTGTTCTCATTCATACAGGTAATCTAAACGCAGGAAATGTGACTCGAGAAATCTTAGTTTCACTGGACTTTAAAAACAAGCAGATCAAATGATGATTTTTGAAAATTTGAGATTCAGATTGTATTTCAGCTGCGGGACACTGTTTTTATAGTATGAACCTTCTCTTCTTTTTGGGGAGTAACAGCTATACTTATACTGCTGCAAGTTAGGTCTCAACTCTGGCAGTGGCTCTTCACAGACTTCTCTGGAATGATCCTACCAGCTCCATTAAGAGAGCAACAGGTGACAGTAACAAGTTAAAAAAGGCACTGCCTGTCAAAGAACTCTATTCATTAAATTTTGTAAAATCTTGAAGCTCCAGGTTCGTTTTCATAAAAAACTGGAACCAATCAACTTGTGAAGATTATGTTTAATTAGATCTATAAGTCGTTGAGCTCAAATAATTCATAAAAGAACTATCAGGTCCACAGATATATAACAGTTAAAACACATTTCATTCAAAACAAGAGAAAAAAGGCTTTATAAACACATCAGTTCTTACGTCTGGCGATAACTGCTTTGTGTAGTTAATACCAAAGACCACGCTTTCAAGAGTAGGAATCACAGAATCTTTGTTTTGTGCTGGTGCATTTCTGTTTAACCAAGTCGTCTTCACAGGACGAGGAAAACTGGAGGAACAAGCATCACATTATTGTTGTCATAACAGTATATTTTTAGAGTGTGAAGTTAAATGTTTATAAAAGAAAGTCTTCGAGGAATAGAACAAAAAGCAAGGACTTTGCAAGATTATGATTTCTAAAGTATTCTTAAAGTACTTTTACAATATTTCATTTAAAATTTGAAATATTATTATTTAAAAAAACTAAGATTAGATGCTTGAGATTACTTCTGTATTACTGGGCTTTCAGGAGAGAGAGAACAGGGTGGGATCAAGAGTAGCTCAGTGACAAATGAGGGTCCAGCTTTAATTTGGAAATACTGACCTGTCAGAACTGGTGACCAAATTCACAAAGTTAACAGTCAAATATAGGAGATTCTTACAGAAACAGAGGTCCCACTTAAGGGCAGAAAAAGGAAAACCATGAGTCTACTTTTTCTCTCTATTCTTCGAAAACAAGGTGTTTCCTTTCTCTTCACTAAAAGTCTATAAATTCTACTAAGATACTCTTAGTAAGTGCTTCAAGGCACTACCTCAATCACACAGGGTATGAACCACTATTAGTACTAACATTACATTTAACATATCACAAATTCTACAGAATAAGAACCATGTTCTGCTTGAATGTTTAAAAATCACAGACAACTTTTTTCTGAGATTAAGTACTAGCTAATTATAAGGCCAAAGCATTTGACTGTCTGGCAGTTTAGCAAAAGGGGTAAGACAGGAAAGTCAATCAAATGTACTAAAAGCAGAGGGCAGCCTTCATGTGCAAAATCAATTTGGTTTGCAACAATGAAATCTCTAGATCCTAGGCAAGAGGGTATAGCAAGGCAATGGTAAATTCCACCTGCTATGACAGAACTGAGTTTCCCAGGATTGAGTCAAAGAAGCTGTACTTAAAAAAAATTAAGTATAAGAAAAAAGTTATGCAAAAAACAAGTAAAGAAAGAAATTTGAATCCCAGTTAAAGTAACTGATTTATATCTATAGTTGGGTTGATCATAGAAATTGTTTTATGTAAAAATAATGTTTAAAAAGGTAATATTCTAAATTAATTTTTTTCACTTATTTTAGAGGATTAAAAAGTCCAGCCATAACAAAACTTCAGGGAAAAACTTGTCTTCACAGAAACATAGTGAGGAATGTTACCATTAACAGGACCCTCTATTGCATGCCACCAGCAGAGAGCCTTCTTCTTTCCTTGCTTTCCTTCCCTACCCAACCGTCTAGTTTATAGGCCAAGAAGTGCAGGAAAGCCACTGCTCCCTCTGGGGCACAGCTCCAGCAGCAAAAGAGGGGACTTCAGAGCCCAGGCAACCACGGAAAGGGGAGCCACCTCAGCTGTTACAGGCGTCCCAGTCTCCTCTCCCATCACCGACCAGAGCCAACAGCTAATCCCCTTGGCTTCTGATTCTGAGCCAAAAGTGCCTTCTCCTTCCAGCACAAGGTCTCTAGGATGCGCGCTGCCTCTCTCCCCTACTAGCTTGTGGCAAAAACAGCCGCGCTGCAAGAGGAGGCACACATTGATGTTACCAGGATGAGTTCTATGTAACCAGGGACTAAAAAGCAGCACTTTTCACCCGAGTGAACCTTAATGAACTGTTCATACACTTTTTCAGAAAAGAAACCAAGCCATAAATGTATTTCTTTGTTACAAAGAAAAAGGAATGGTTGGAATAGTATAGTTCAGGATTCTTACTGAAATTACAAAATAAGAAATTCAGAAGACTACAGGAATGTATTTTATAAACAGATAAAAACTTTTAATTTCAAAACCTAACATGTAATTCATATCAAATATACTACTTATTCAAAAGCTATATTTCAAAAAATACACTTTCCTATCAAAGAAGTTTCATTGAGTTATCATGTTATTAAATATTAATTTATTTAATTGACATCTAAAATTGTTTTGAAGATGTTTATCATAAAATTAAACAGGAACACTTTCCTGTTTAAAAAGTTATAGCAACTGAGAACAAGCTCTCAAAGATCTAACAGGAAAGACAAAACTCATACAATAACTAGTTACAGATCTTACTACAGAATAAGGAAGGCAAAAGTAGGTCATCAGGAGAAACAGACTCTACCTGGCCCCATATTCTAAAGACATCACAGGACAACACAGGGGAAGACATGCTCACGATTTTTACAGCAACTTAAAGATATGCAACAGGGTGTTACTAGGGGGAAAATTTGTTAAAGTGTCTTGGTTTTCTATAAATTCTCAGGGTAATTCCAAAAATCACCTAGTTTTCTGCTAAGTCAGTTTAACATCATAACCCTCGAGCATCATCCCTAATATCAGTTGCTAGAATAAGATTTATGCCAGAAATTATAAAGAAGTTCAGAAATCAAGTCAATTTGGAATCTTTTCACATAAGCTACTGATTTAAAAATGTCATTTCTGTTGCCCCTGCCATAAGCATGATGTTATTTTATTCTTACTTTAATGAATGAAAATTCATCTCCCCATAGAAGTGAGCAGAAAAAACAATTATCCCCATGCATTTATTATGATCCAGAATATTATATACCTTTAGGCTAATATGATATAGCTTAAAAAGATTTATTTAGTAAAGATCCATAAAACTGGTTAATAACTTAGAAAACAAGAACTATTGCATAGTATAGATTTAAGAAGATACAACTAAGTCCATTCAGAGAAAAGACAAAAAAACTATGAAAAGATGAGTGTACTCCCCAGAGAATGAATAATTATAGTGCAGCTACATAAACGCTACACTAAACAACACTATATGGTTGTTTCCAGACTATATTATTTCTCCTGGTCAGTGTGACAAAGATTGTTCCATACTTTTGCAATAAAAAAGTCATCAATTTAATATTCCTATGCTCTTAAATTTTACTAACACTTTAGTATAAAAATGAAAGTATTAAATAAGTGTGACTTTAGAAATTCCTATTTCAGTTATCTTCACCAAAGCATATGCTTTCATTATAAAAATAAAAGACACTATATTAAGAAGGATCAGGGAGCTGGTTACATTTACCTTATCAGTGGCTGGTGTAGCGCAACCAGTGACGCATGTACTGTAACAGACACGACAGAAAGGTGGAAGTAATCAAACATGACATTAACGTGGTGATGGAGGCCTCTCTGGAGGCTGAAGTGCAGCTTTAGTGTGCGGCTGCTTATTAGCTGCAAGGCGTTCAGATCATCTGCCCTATGAAAAGCAACCCGTTTGTGTGTTAGTACGGAAATTTAGTGAAGGCCAACGTTTCGTTGAGTAAACTATCAAAATATTTAATTATTTAACTACTTTTTAAAAACAAAATTAGAACACTTTTTAAAGGATCACATTTGCATTAGACAGCAATATGAAAGCTAACAATAAAGAAATAACCAGATCTTACTTACAGTTTTCTATCTGTACTTACAGTTTCCATGTTAATGGACTGTTTTTCACTACTGTGCCTACAAAATGAACCTTTTTTTGATACTTTAGGAAATACTCTCATCCTAAAATTTTACTCCAGTAAGGAATACTGTTTATAGTAAAGCTGCAGTATTATGTAGGTCAAGTCCTATTATGATAAATCCCAAAAGGTATTTAAAACTTTTTATGGTAAAAAATTTTGTTATTAAATGTTGCTCAAAAATAAGCAAGTAATTAGTATATATTTTATCATCAATATTTAGTCATTAGATTTACACATACAAAAACTGAAACAATGCCACAAAAATTACTTCCAAATATATACATATTTTTAACCAATACATACCTACAGCTATGAACTATGTATTCATTTCAGCTTACCCTACTAATAGAATTCTGACTTGGTTTAAGAAAGAATTCCCTCAAGGACTTCTCTGCAATAAACAATTATTCCAGAGGAGCAGCAGCTACCATGTAAAGACTTATTTCTCTGCAGTAGTAAAGAGGGCATCTCACATCAGACCTCTCAGTACTGTGGCTGTCTAGACATTTATGCCATAAGCAGTCTGAATTCATATACAATTTTCAAGAAGCATTTCTACAAAAGTAGAATAGTAAAATGGATCTCTGTTTCTTGTTTTAAATGGATACAAGCACAGCTTGTCCCTAAAATGTGTGACTACTTGTCCAGATGTGTGGACAAGTTTAGGGTTGTTTTAGTCACTAAGTCGTGTGTGACTCTTGTGACCCCATGGACTGTAGCCCGCAAGGCTCTTCTGTCCATGGGATTGCCCAGGCAAGAATACTGAAATGGGCTGCCGTTTCCCTCTCAGGGGATCTTCCTGAACCAGGGTAGCCAGTCCTAAACCTTCCTCGTGGACTCTGGAAACAACTGTCAGATCTAAGAGTCATGAGTCTCAGTAACTCTCTGAAATCAAGAAAGGCTCGCCTGAAGCTGGCATCACTCACACCACCAAGAGTAGCCCCTGACACAGTGGAATGGAGTTAGGCAGGTTTAAATGCCGCAAGGCAGTGGTGCTGTATCAACAGCGCAATTTCCAAGAGTCTCAGAAGCTGTTTCATGTTTCTCAACTCATCTGGCTTTGTTACCTACAGCTCGTGGAATCAGCATGTGCACAAAAAAGCAGGACTGACCATTCCCATGAGACTCTCCCAGGGGGGAGAAGTTCACAATAAATAAGAAGAGGGTAGGCTGGGTTCCAAGAAGAAAACAGGGACTTTAATACGGACAGATAACAGTCACACATGACTATAGATTTTAACTGTTTGATTAGCCTACTCACGAATAATCTCCATCTGTGAAGTGTAGATCCAAGGATAACAGAAAATTCATTTCCTCAAGGGTTTCTTCAATCTGAAGAGAAATCAGACTATGAGATGCCTTTTGAATATTTTATAGAAAGTTAGAAAATATGCCTTGAGGCTTTACAAAAATATTGATCTAAATATATATGAAGAAATTTTTACCTTTTTTTCATCCAACAACATTTTAACTTTGAAGATCATGACATCATTTAAAACAACCTCCTCATTTTTATATAGAATTTGAAATGTTTTACTGCAAATCAGAGAATCATGAACTGAAGCTGGAAAGGCTAAAGTCATACCTAAAATAGATAAGATATGCAATTGACAGGTAAAAAGGAAAATATAATTAAAACTTGTGGTTACTTTAAAATACTATATGTTTGATTATACAGCTCCAACACCATTATTTTATATAGCAGTACCGGAACATTTCTGAAAGTTTACTAATTACTATGATAAAAATGGATAAGAACATTATAACCATTACAGAACTCTTGTACAACTAATTTTAATCTGGGAAGGTAAATGAGAAACCTCAAGGTGAATTTTTAGAGTGAACAATTCATCCATACAGCAGAGGAATCTGGTCGGCTTTTGTCCTGGTTGCTAGGAAGTAACTTCTAAGCCCTGGGAATAAAGAATTTGGTCAGCTTTTCTCCCTAATTAAGTCCAGAATTTCTCAGTGACACAAGTGTCTGTTATTCACAGTAGCACAGATAGTATACGATGAGGAGGACTCTGGATGGGGACTGGCCACACCCGTATGACGACTGTGACTGGAAAGTCGGGGTTTTCAGCTGCATGCTGTACGCCCAGCATCCAGGAGGAAAGGGGGCTGGAGACCGAGGCATGTGGCTGCTGAGCCAGCCAGTCACGCCCACGCGAGGCAACGCCAAGCAACTCGAGGCACTGCGCCGTGGTCCCTCCTCGCTGTGTTGCCACACAGGCTTCCCGGGCGGGAGATGCACTCCCGACTCCCTGGGGAGAGAGCAACAGGAGCTTCACAGCTCTGGGGCCCTCCAGACCTGGCTGAGTGCATCTGTTCTCCTGGATGGCTCTGCTTTGCACTTCTTTGCTGCAACACAACTTTAATAACAAGTAGAGCTGTGTGAGTTACTAGTGAATCACTGAACCTGAGGGGAGATCAGGACTCCCAACTTGCAGCCACATGATCAGAAGTGAGGGTAGCCTGTGGATCCTCCAGTCATAGCTGGCGTCTGAGATGAGAGCATCTTACAGAAAACTGCATGCTGGAAAGGGTGGTCCGCCTCCAGGCTGTTGGTGTCAGCTCATCCCAACAGCCTATTTGCTGTCTTGTTACTCTATCCTCCAGAAATGGTGGTGGTGGTGGTTTACTCGCTAAGTCGTGCCTGACTCTTGCAATCCCATTGACTGTAGCCTGCCAGGCCCCTCTGTTCACGGGATTCTCCAGGCAAGAACACTGGAGTGGCTTGCCATTTCCTTCTCCAGGGAAATATCTTCCAGAAGTAACATGACAGAAAAAGCAGTCACAGAAGCTAGAGCTGGTCAGTGGGCACCTCTGCGGTCAGAGCTCACAGTGTGACACCTGTGTCCACCTGGAGCAAGGAGGGGGTCCCCGTGGGTGACGTCAGTGCCTCTGCAGGAGGGGACGCCGGTCCAGGCAGAACAGGGCGCTGGGCACTCATGTGAGATGAGGGGCAACTGTACAAGAGGACACCTACGGCTTGCAGAGGAGGGGTCCTGGCAGAGGGGCACCACAAAAGGGTGAAACTCCCACCTGAGTGTGAAGGTGGGTGTGGGCAGCGGCAGCCTGACGCACTCCAACAGAGCTGGCGAGAGGAGGGGAGACTCCCTGCAGGAAGGAGAGGCTCAGGTGGGGTGAGGAGGGTCCCGGGGATGGCAGCTGCCTGAGGGGCTGAAGCCCAAGAGGCGCGCGGACACATCCACGAGGGAGCAGGCACGGCGCAGCAGCCTGCTCATGGAATGGACTGACAGGTGACCAAGGGCCTCAAGGACAGTGTCAGCCAGCTTCCTCACCGAAACCTCCGGGCAAAGGAGGGACACAAACGGAAAGGAGACCCAGCTACAGAGTGAGTCCTGCAGCACTAGATGAGAATCAGAAACACTGATGCGAATTCAAGGCTCTTCTATATGCCTAGATAAAGAAAAACAGGTGTAAACGTGTCCATGTATGTATAAATACATGTTTGTATGTAGAGATCCTCACCAGCTCTATCCATTCAAAGGGGCTGAGAACACAACCCCAGTACTGGCTCCTAACACTGTTCTCATTAAGAGGAACCAGGACTTTGGAGAAATGGCTGACTCCAGAGCTGGGCACACACAGGACAAGACAAGCCTGGCCCAACATTTCACACCAGAAAGTAACTGCTAGAAAAATGAGGGGACATATCAAAAGAACAGGAAGCCAGGTTGAAGCGGCTACCCGAGTCAGATCTGGGATCAACTGAACATCAAAATAAATTATGAGAGAAATGGATTAACATGCACTGGACAAGAGAGAAATTCACAAATCCACAGATATAAACAAATAAAAGCCCAGAAGGCTGAAGGGAAAAAGAGTGACTTTATAGTGGAGGAGTGACAGAGGATCAAATGATCCAAGTTGACGTCACATGAAGGGGACACGCTGAGGGCATTGCCACCTAATAAGACACCATGAGACGAGCACAGCACCACTCCTGAGTCAGTCCTATCACGGAGCACGAGGGAATCAGAGCAGTGAACACCGAAGGACATTCTACAAACTATCGGGGTTACAGTACTCAAGAGCATTAAGGTCCTGAAAGTCAAGGACAGACCGAGCAACTGTCCAGAATGAAGGTGACGCAGGAGGCACAGCACCTGTTACAGGGCACGATTCTGCACTGGATCATTTGCTGCAAAGGCCTTTATGGGGAGAGGTCACAAACTTCAATGGGTCTGAGGATACAGTGGGAGGGAGGTATCAATGTCAGTTTTATAATCTGATGCTTTCACTGGGTTATACAGGAAGTACTTGGGGATGGTGGAGCACAGTTCAGGAGAGAAGTGCTTTGTATCATACGTACAACTTTTCCCTTCACACATATACAAAGGAAATCGAGTAGATCACAAACTCAACTTATATAAAGGGGTAGAGGTGAAAGAGGAAGAAAGTTTCCTCAATGGAAAGAAAAACTTTAAAGCACTCAGATAACGCAGAGGTAGAATCTGCCACCTCAGAAAGCTCCAGAACGACTGCAGTTCCGGAGCGGGCGGGGCTTCTTCCTCCTCCATGATGCCCTCCCGCACGCCTGCAGCTCCTGTGCGCCCATGGGTGCTTGCAGACAGGCTCCGTGACTCCTATGGCCACCTCCACCACCTCCGAATGGCAGGGAGTTAGGCAGCACCACGCACCACCTGCAGACTCCTGGAAGCCCTCATGCTTGAAGGCTCTAGCACTCAAGTCAAGGTTGTGTGCACGTGCGTGCTTAGTCACTCAGTCGTGTCTGACTCGCAACCCCATGGACTGTAGTCCTCCAGCTCCTCTGTCCACGGGTCTTTTCAGGCAAGAATGCTGGACTGAGTTGCCATTACTTCATCTCAAACAACTCCAGGCATCACTGTGGGTGATAAATCACCCCAATTCATTCCCTCCCCTCCCTCAGGATTCTTGCCTTGCAGCCCTCCTAGCTACCACTCCTAGACTTGTCCCCTAAAGCTTTACATGACCAATTACTGCAATCCTTTGGTAACTTACATTTCAATCAACACCCTCTCTCATGCCCCAGCCTTGCTTTTCAGTTCATTCTGTCTAAGACCAGCACTTCAGCAATCCTTTGACACCCCTCTCTAAGGAGGAGAGTCCCCGAATCCTACTCTTCTCAGCCCTCTGCTTCCTCTCAAGTCCTCACTTCCCTCCCCAACTTTTACTTAAACTCCATGGTCCAGTGTCATCAGTGGTACCCCTTCCTTGGTGCTGCCGAGCAGTCACACTGCTGCTGCTGCTGCTAAGTCACTTCAGTCATGTCCGACCCTGTGCGACCCCATAGACGGCAGCCCACCAGGCTCCCCTGTCCCTGGGATTCTCCAGGCAAGAACACTGGAGTGGGTTGCCATTTCCTTCTCCAATGTGTGAAAGTGAAAAGTGAAAGTGAAGTTGCTCAGTCATATGTCCGACTGGTAGCAGACCCGATGGACTGCAGCCCATCAGGCTCCTCTGTCCATGGGATTTTCCAGGCAAGAGTTCTGGAGTGGGGTGCCATTGCCTTCAAGCAGTCACACTACATTTTCAGAATTCATTCTCTCTCAGCCTTCCCGGATGACTATTTCATATATTTCCTCCTCTCCCTCAGTCTCAACCAAGAAGTTTGGTTCTTCTTTCATAAGAAGATATAAGCTCCACTAAGGCATCTACCCACGACACCCCCTGGACAAGTTCCCCATTTCTCTGACCCCCTTTCTGGCAAACGCCTCAAACGATTCTCTGCATTTAATGTCCCTGCTTCACCTCCCTCCTTTCTCTCTTTAGCCCATTTCATGACAGCTGGTCTTCAGGATGTCCCCACCCTGACTCTCACCGTGTGGTTTTCACATCCTCATGTCCGCCTCCCACAAAGTCCTGGGGGGATCTTTGTGACACAGCAGAGTAACAGACTGCAACCTCTTGAGACCATGAGCCAGAGGTAAACTGCTAAGCAACTTCCGGATTCCAGATCCAAAGAAACTGTGAGATAATGTTTGTTGTTTTAAACTAAGTTTGGGGGTAAATTCTTATACAACGATAATTAATCCACACTTAACTAGACTTTGGCCAAGTAACTGGTCTTATCAAGACCAAAGAATGACCTCCACTTTGCTAAAAGGAATGCTCAGTTCTTAGAGCTCATCTTGGTTGACTTATAATCAGCCTCTGATCAGTGACATACTCTCTCCTTCCTGAAGGCATCCTGGCTGTCCCACTTTCCTGGTTTTGCTCCTACCTCATCGGCCATGCCCTTTTAGTCTTTTTTTTTTTTTTTTGGCTGTTGTTTTCTTATCCAAGAAGCATAGCCTCACGTATAAGGACAGACCGTGGTTGAAATTCAGGCTCTGCCACTTATTAGCCCTAATTCGATTGTTACTAATCTTTTACGCCTACATCCGATCTTCAGTAAATCCCACTAGCTCTGCCAACAAACTACGCACATCCAGCACTACTGAGTGAGAGTGACAGTTTGAACTGAAACAACCCCACTGTCAGGAGTGCCCTGAGTGGGATTCTAAAGTACAGGGTAAGAAATTGTACACAGAATAAATTATCCTAAACTGCTTTGGAGTGACAGTAATTAACCTTCTGTGAGGGTCACCTCTGTCCTCAATGAACATCAACATTTAAAGCTTTCAAAAAGATGTACCAATGATTTACACAATAAACTTTTAAAATTTTATTCTCAAATCAGGAGCCAAGGGCAAAAGGCAGCATAATCCCATTCATTTATTCATTCATCCAGTTAACAAGTATTTACTGAATACCTATTACAACAGCTATTATTATAATCCATTAGTCATCACATAATACTTTCTAGGTGTTAGAGATAAACAGTAAAATTAAAGAGATAAGAACCTCTGACCTTTTGGAGCTCACATCTTAATGGGAAGGAAGACAGAGAATAAAATAGTAAATAAGAAAAATGACACAGTGTGTTTGAAGGCTGGTGAGAAAGGCAGCGGTTTTAAACAGAGAAGCCAGGCAACACTTAATGGAGAAGCTGACCTCTCAGCAAGGAACAGAACACACTCCCACATCCTCTCCCCGCCATGGCCCCCCTTCACCAGAGAAGTCTGGAAGCTTGTTCCCTGGAGAGGGTGAAACAGAGCCCTCTGAATGGGCGATCACCTGGCAAAGCAGAGAGCACCAAGGTATGAGCAGAGGGATCCTGACCCTGGATGCAGAAGTTCGCAGAGCTCTTCCTCCTTGGGTTCCCAGAAGGCTGGCAGTTAGATTCTTCCTCTCTAGGAAGGAAACAGGCTAGCCTTCTCTGGCATCTGAGGAACTGTGATGAGTCTAAGATCTAACCCTACTTGCAAACTAATAAGCTAGCTTGCCACAGTGTCATGGTGCTGGCAGGAGACACAGGATTCCTGGGCCAGAGAGACACAGCAACAGCCTGAGTTTCAAGTTCACCTCCATTCCCCTTGTTCTCACCCACCATGGGAACATGGGGGTGACACAGGTCAATACTATTCATGCAGTGGGGTTCTGGTCACAGTTGAGGAACTCTAAGCTTACGAAACCTCAATCTTTTTTAAGGGGCTATACGAAAAACTCATGTAAACTTTGAACTGGAACTAGACCTTATCTCTCAGTGTGTATGTCTGTCAGCTGCTCAGTCATGTCTGACTCTTTGTGACTCTATGGACTGTTGCCTGCTGGCCTCCCCTGTTCATGCCAGGCCAGAATACTGGAGTGGGTAGCCATTCCCTTCTCCAGGGGATCATCCTGACCCAGAGATCAAACCCCTGCATTGCAGGGGTCTCCTGCATTGCAGGCAAATTCTTTACCATCTGAGCCACTATCTATACCTTCCAAAGCTCTTTACTACAGCCACATCTTTAAAAAGATGATTTGGAGCAAAAGCCTTTCAGTGTCTCTGCTCACAAGATGTACAGAAACTGGGAAACCATGGATTACTTTCAACAACTTACAAGGTAAAATCTGATTTTCCACAACTCTTGACATGGGGAATCTGACAAGTCGGTATATCTATAATAGATGTATTATGTAAATTTATTTTATTAGATAAGATCTATAGATGCTGACTTAACAGATTCCTTAGCAATCAGCTCACCAACATCACCCCACTATGAAGCTCAAAGACACAAGTCCCAGGTATGTTTTTCCAAACATCCAATCAGCTTCCTTGTCTCCTCCTGCAGACACCTGAGGATAATCAGACATCTGAAGAATGCTTCTAACATGCAAGTTAGAAACCAAAGCAGAGAAAAAAGCAAGTTGTAGAGAGAAAGTTAAAAAAACTATCAGTGTTGTTCTTAGAGAAAAGACATTGCATTCATGAAATAAGAAACTACTACTATAACTGGTGGCAAGAGAGGGATGGATTGGGAGGTTAGGGTTAGCAGATGCAAACTACTGTATATAGGATGCATAAACAACCAGGTCCTACTGTATAGCACAGGGAACTATATCCACTATCCTGTGATAAACCATAATGGAAAAGAATATGAGAAAGAATGCATATAAATACATATATATGTACGTGTGTATATGTATCAGCTTGCTGTACAGTAAAAACACAACGTTGAAATCAACTAATCAACTATATTTCAATACAATAAACTTTTAATAAAAAAAATGTTGCTACAACAAAGGAACAGTCACAGAACAAAAGAGCATTTGAGTTTTAAAAGAAAAAAATGGGGTGAGGGGGAGCAAGGAAAAACAGGAAAGTGAGATGGGAAATAGAGAAAGGGAGAAAGAGAAAAGCAAAAAGCTCAAAAAGGTGGCTAAAGTTGAATTAAAAAAACCTGTTAAATACATCAAAAAGACAGAAATGGAAAAAAAGTGAGAGGAAAAATACTAAAAACTATAAGAACCAGTGAAGGTGATCAACCATCTATATGATAGAAGTTCCATAAAGAAAGAACACAGAAAACAGGTAGGAGAAAATAACAAACAGAACATTTCTCCTAACTGAAGTCCATGTGCTTCTGAGAGGAAAAGGCCCAGTGAGCCTCAGAGATCACAGGGGCATCATCATGTGCGCTAGGGCTGCAGAAAGAGAGAGACGAGTCCACAGGATTCTTGACAGGGGAAAAGATCACATCCCTTGACCTAGAGCTTTGGGGCTCTCAACAGCCAAGCTGCAACCCCAAAAGACAAGGGACCAACATTCCCAAAATTCTGAAGGAAAGAGAATTCCTTTCCACCCTAGAATTCTATGCTCGGCTAAACACATGTAAGGGTAGAATAGACATTTTAGAGATTAAGTGTTTCAGTCTTTATGTCTGAAAGATAAGTATGCCACATTTCCCAACAAGATGTTGGAGAACAGGCTCCACCAAAATGAGACAGAAAACCAAGAGAAAAAACAGGTGGAGGGAAGAAGACCAAAGCACAAGGGAGGCTGAGGGAGTGGCAGGAGGAGGGTGAGGACGCTTCCAAAGAGGGCCTCTGTCTTAGATAGAGGTGATGCACCAAGATTGGATCAGTGTGCTCAGAACAGACAGCTATGTTGAGGTCTACCTTCTTAAAGACTTTTGCTGCCATGGTGCCTTTTTTTTTTTTTTTAACCTAAGGACAAATTAAAAGCTTGGCCAGATTCCTCTCAGCACTAGCTGTGTTTGAGGATATACTCAGGACATTTCTGCCCCATGAGAGCCTGGATCACACAAGGGCAGTCTCTGCACCTCACAGAGGCTTTCCGCTTGGCCTTCCCCCTAAGAGTTGCAGGAAGGAAAGCTGAGTGGTATGTGCAGACGCACACCAGACCATTTCATGCTTTGTACACCCAGTACTCCATCAGACCACCGCCTTGGCGGGAGCCCTAGATGTGTGGCTCTGTGTTTCATACAACGCAGTCCTGGCCTTGCCTACTAACTTCCCTAGAGGTATCCTCAGGCCCCTCAGCACGCAGAAACGCACCACAGCCAGGGATGACTTGGCTTTCTCATGGATGCTTCTTGCAAAGCGCAGTGTGACTGCAGCATCCCTTATACCAGATTACTTAGTTCCTCCAAACTCAACCAGGCCCGTCCATGGCAGACACTCGTAGGTCATGAAAGTGTAAACAAAACAAAAGAATGATTAACACCAAAGTCAGGAGAAGTGTTCAGGATGCCTTTATGGTACTAGTAATATTCCATTTCTTAAATGAAGGGTTAGGTACCTGGGTGTATTTTTATCACTTAATAAAATAATGTTTTATATTAGCTTCAAAAATATCTGAACATTGCACAATAAAATTTTAAATGCTTATTGTAAAGGTACTCTATGTCATGCATTGTTCTAAGCTAAGTAGATCAAACCAAAAAACCACTCTCTTCACTCTTATCTAATTCTGTAAATGCATTTCCACCAAGTTTTACAGAGAAGGAGAGAGCCATGACATCTTATAAGATGATGATGAACTTGGTCAGTGGAGTCAGGAAATGCTTTGGTGGCAATATAGCATTGAGTTAAAATATCATTAAAAAGCTTGTCAAATTAAGATGGAAAAGAAGAAAATTTCAAGAGGAAGGAGCAGAAATTTCATGAAGGCAAGGTCTACAATCAGCATTTGTGGAGAAATGAGAACTTGTGTGTACTGTTGGTGGGAACGTAAAATGGCTATAGCTATTGTGGAAGCAGTATGGAGGTTCCTCAAAAAATTAAAAATAGAACCAGCATATGGTCTAGCAATCCTACTTCTGGGTATTTATACAAAAGAATAGAAGACATAAATATCTGCACTCTTATGTTCACTGAAGGATTGTTCACAGTACTCAAGAGGTGGAAACAACCAAAATGACCATCAACAGATAAATGGATAAAGAAAGTGAGATATAAGATGGAATATTTTCAGCTTTAAAAGAAAAAAAGGAAATCCTGTCATATGCTACCACATGGATGAACAATGAGGACTTATGCTAAGTGCATGTGACAGGTCAAATACTGCCATGATTCTACTTACACAAGGGCTCTCAAATAGTCACTCATGGAAGCAGAAAGCAGAGTGGTTGAAAGGGGCTGGAAGCTGGGGGAGATGAGGAGTTTATGTTTCACCATGCTCAACTTACAGGTTCAGTCAAGCAACAATGTGCATGCAATTAGAAACACTTACTGAACACTGAAAAGTTTGTTACTAGAAGAGATTTCATGTTATGCACTTAAAAAAAAAAAGTGTGATTTACTCTGGAATATTAGTAACATACATTGTTGTTCAGTCACTCAGTCGTGTCCCACTCTTTGTGACCCCATGAACTGCAGCACACTAGGCCTTCCTGTCCATCACCATCTCCCAGAACTTACTCAAACTCATGTCCATTGAGTTGGTGATGCCATACAACCATCTCATTTCTGTCATCCCCTTCTCCCCCTGCCTTCAATCTTTCCCAGCATCAGGGCATTTTCTAATGAGTAGGCTCTTCGCATCAGGTAGAAGTATTGGAATTTCAGCTTCCAACTCATTCCTTCCAATGAATATTAAGGACTGATTTCCTTTAGGATTGACTGGTTTGACTTCCATGAAGTCCAAGGGACTTTCAAGAGTCTTTTCAAACACCACAGTTCAAAAGTATCAGTTTTTCAGCACTCAACCTTCTTTATAGTCCAACTCTCACATCCATACATGACTACTGGAAATACCATAGCTTTGACTAGACGGACCTTTGTTGGCAAAGTAATGCCTCTGCTTTTAAATATGCTATCTAGGTTTGTCATGGCTTTTCTTCGAAGGAGCAAGCATTTTTAATTTCATGGCTGTAGTCACCATCTGCAGTAATTCTGGAGTCCAAGAAAATAAAGTAATCTACGGCAATTTATTTAGACAAAAGCTTTGCGATTTTGTCCTAAAGTAAAATGTTAGTCATTCAGTCATGTTCAACTCTTTGCGACCCCACAGACTGTAGCCTGTCAGGCTCCCCAAGGTTAACATTAATTTCCTGACACTGTACCCTGGGCCTGGGGTGCCTGGCTGACCCGATTACAGACCTTTAATTTATCCCTGTTTTCAGGCCCCCATCTCAATTTCCTTAGTCTGCTATTCCTGTCTGTGCTCTTGGGCGGGGGGAAGTGTCCTGAAAAGGTCATTCAGCTCCCACTCTGCTTCCTGTCCTTCAAAACTCACTTCAATATTTTTCTTATTCCTTCTTGTACTTCTCTATTGCTATTACCAAGGAGTCTTGGAAACAAGAAGACCCATATATACACTGTACTCAAGTTCATTGTCTTGATCAGAAACTTTCCCTACTTTTCAAAACTTATTTGATAATAACCTCTCTCCATGAGATTAGGAACCACATAAACATTTTTCATTGCTCTAATTTGTGAGTGAGAACCATGTCTTACACCTAATAGGTACTCAGCAAGTATTTATTGAATAAATGAACTTTGATTAAACATCTTAATTTAGTGCTCTATCTCCTTGTTGAAATGATTCTATTTTCACTTTGCCTATCAGTCGTCTAACCCCAAACATCAATCCTACACTTTGAAAGACTTTATTTCCATTAAATCATGACAATTCAGATTTTCTTCTTATCACCATCTTTGTGCATTTTCATTTCCTTTGTTTAAACAGTGAGCATTTGTATCCCTTATTTATTCTGTGAACAAGCAAGCATTCATTCAACCATAATTTGCCTCTAAAACATCAGGAACTAAGAGATATGAACATAAATAAGAATACTGCTCTTGTTTTCAGAGTTCCCAATCTAATTTGGATAGAAACATTCAAGCAAATAATTGTAGTACAATGTGATAATCTCCTGACTCCCTCTTTCCGGAAACCAAAGCAAATGGTGCTGTAATTATCACTGTCTCTTCAACCAGGTAAAAAGACAGCAAATGGCAGTGACAGAGGAAGCTGCTGAATCCAAGGAAAGAATGTGGAAGCTTGTGTGCCAAATGGACTCAAGTTTCACAATCTATGCAGAGTCTATTGTAAGCTTTAACTTCATGGTGTTTTCCTTTCACAGTTGTTTCTTTTCACAATTATTTGATTACTGGTAACAGTAATGGATTAATGACATAATATAAGTTGCCTCCAGCTGTATATTTCTTTAAACTGCCCTCATTTTAAAAAGCATGTTTATTGAATGATTCTGTTTGTTTGTATTAGAATTCCATTTATTTATTTTTTTTTAATTTTTTTATTTTTTATTTTATTTTATTAGTTGGAGGCCAATTACTTCACAACATTTCAGTGGGTTTTGTCATACATTAACATGAATCAGCCATAGAGTTACACGTATTCCCCATCCCGATCACTCCTCCCACCCCGCCCTCCACCCGACTCCTCTGGGTCCTCCCAGTGCACCAGGCCCGAGCACTCGTCTCATGCATCTCACCCGGGCTAGTGATCTGTTTCACCACAGATAATATACATGCTGTTCTTTTGAAACATCCCACCCTCACCTTCTCCCACAGAGTTCAAAAGTCTGTTCTGGACTTCTGTGTCTCTTTTTCTGTTTTGCATATTGGGTTATCATTACCATCTTTCTAAATCCCATATATATGTGTTAGTATGCTGTAATGTTCTTTATCTTTCTGGCTTACTTCACTCTGTATAATGGGCTCCAGTTTCATCCATCTCATTAGAACTGATTCAAATGAATTCTTTTTAACGGCTGAGTAATATTCCATGGTGTATATGTACCACAGCTTCCTTATCCATTCATCTGCTGATGGGCATCTAGGTTACTTCCATGTCCTGGCTATTATAAACAGTGCTGCGATGAACATTGGGGTACACGTGTCTCTTTCAGATCTGGTTTCTTCGGTGTGTATGCCCAGAAGTGGTATTGCTGGGTCATATGGCAGTTCTATTTCCAGTTTTTTAAGGAATCTCCACACTGTTTTCCATAGTGGCTGTACTAGTTTGCATTCCTACCAACAGTGTAAGAGGGTTCCCTTTTCTCCACACCCTCTCCAGCATTTATTGCTTGTAGACTTTTGGATAGCAGCCATCCTGACTGGCGTGTAATGGTACCTCATTGTGGTTTTGATTTGCATTTCTCTGATAATGAGTGATGTTGAGCATCTTTTCATGTGTTTGTTAGCCATCTGTATGTCTTCTTTGGAGAAATGTCTGTTCAGTTCTTTGGCCCATTTTTTGATTGGGTCATTTATTTTTCTGGAATTGAGTTTCAGGAGTTGCTTGTGTATTTTTGAGATTAATCCTTTGTCTGTTTCCTCATTTGCTATTATTTTCTCCCAATCTGAGGGCTGTCTTTTCACCTTACTTATAGTTTCCTTTGTAGTGCAGAAGCTTTTAAGTTTCATTAGGTCCCATTTGTTTAGTTTTGCTTTTATGAATATAGTAAAGTTGCAGGATATAAAATTAACACACAGAAATCCCTTGCATTCCTATATACTAACAATGAAACAACAGAAAGAGAAATTAAGGAAACAATACCATTCACCATTGCAACAAAAAAAATAAAATACTTAGGAGTATACCTACCTAAAGAAACAAAAGACCTGTACATAGAAAACTATAAAACACTGATGAAAGAAATCAAAGAGGACACAAACAGATGGAGAAACATACCGTGTTCATGGATTGGAAGAATCAATATTGTCAAAATGGCTATTCTATCCAAAGCAATCTATAGATTCAATGCAATCCCTATCAAGCTACCAACGGTATTTGTCACAGAACCAGAACAAATAATTTCACAATTTGTATGGAAATACAGAAAACCACGAATAGCCAAAGTAATCTTGAGAAAGAAGAATGGAACTGGAGGAATCAACCTGCCTGACTTCAGACTCTACTGCAAAGCCACAGTCATCAAGACAGTATGGTACTGGCACAAAGACAGAAATATAGATCAATGGAACAGAATAGAAAGTCCAGAGAAATCCACGAACCTATGGATACCTTATCTTTGACAAAGGAGGCAAGGATATACAATGGAAAAAAGACAACCTCTTTAACAAGTGGTGCTGGGAAAACTGGTCAACCACTTGTAAAAGAATGAAACTAGAACACTTTCTAACACCATACACAAAAATAAACTCAAAATGGATTAAAGATCTAAATGTAAGACCAGAAACTATAAAACTCCTAGAGGAGAACATAGGCAAAACACTCTCCGACATAAATCTCAGTGGGGTCCTCTATGACCCACCTTCCAGAATATTGGAAATAGAATTCCATTTATGAACTGGAAAAATTTATAAGATGCTAAGAGCTGAAAGAGACCTGTAGAACGTGCTATGACAACAGGGCCTAGTGTCACTGCTTGGAGTCATTTACAGGCTAATAAAGGAGACGAAGAGGAGGAGGAAGGTGCACAGAATACAAGGGAGGTGAAACCCAGCAAATTTGTTCCAGAGAATCTAACAGGGACAATGGCAGGAAACAAAAGTCAGACACGTAGGATGGGGTCAAATCATGACAACCTTCACAATTCAGCAAAACTGTCACAACATTTCAGTGACTCTCAAAGGAAGGCTCTGAAAGGTTGGTGGGTAGGTAGAGCTTAAGGAGACAACTAACAGGGGAGAGAGAGATGGTTCTTGTAGCAGCATTCCAAAATGCTGATGCTTTATTACAAGCCCCCAAGGCAAAGCACTGGGTCAACCCTTCCTTACTTTGATAACTAGCCCTCACTTCCAGACTTCCTTTTTTTTCTTGACATTAGTTTTTTTAACCACTATAAAAACACTGGGTGGTAGTAGGTAGGAAGAAGAATGCAATATATATACAAACAAAGAATCTTATCCAGAAGAGATGGCCTTAGAAAAACACTGGTCAAATACAAATAGCTGAAAATTTCCTTTTGTTAAGCCAGATTGATTTCTTATTAGTTCAAATGTTTATCTAGTTGTGAAGCTGCTATCAAATTGGAGAATATTCTTTTTTGGTAATAAGACTCCCTGCATGTTACTGCTTGAATTTTGTACAATTTCCCTTTCTTCCTCCTCAAAAATAGCAGTCATATAGAAGAACTAAATTGATTTTTTCCCAAAAATAATGCCAAAATGGTCAACAGTCATGTAAAAAGATGCTCAACATGGTTAATGATCAGGGAAATGCAAATCAAACCCACAGTGCCCATTAACAGATGAAAGGATAAAGAAGATGTGGTAGAAATATACACAATGCAATGTTATTAAGCCACAAGAAAGGAGGATATCCTGTCATTTGCAACAACATGGATGGACCTTGAGCCCATTATGCTAAGTGAAATAAGTTGAGGGTAAAAATGAGTAGTAAATAAGCCATACAGATCTACTACACAATGTAATGAATAAAGACAATACTGTATTATAATTATGTAACATGATAGACGTTATTACAATGGTAATCACAATACAATATATAAATGTATCAAAGTAACTTGTACACAATGTTAAACTTGCATGTTATATTTATTCAATAAAAATGTTAAATTTATTCAATAAAAAGAAAAATAACTTACTTTTAATTACTTCTTATTTTTTATTACTTCTCACTATAGCTACTAGCTACCATCTATAGAGCACTTACTACGTGCCAGGCACTGTGTTTTACATATATTGTTGTTAATCCTTCAGGCAAACTTACAGGGCAGGGATTAATTTCCATGTTATAGATACCAAGGCTCTGATAACATAAATAATTTGTCCAGGATGTAAATGTCACTGCTGTTTGCTCCACAGGCTATGCCTGGTCTCTATGACGCACTGAAAAACTAGTTCAAACACATATGTGTTGTTAACTCTTATGCTTACCACAGAACACCCATGCTAGCAGGGAAAAGGGGTCTCATTGGGGAAGAAAAGACCCAAAGATGGTTCTGAAGAGGGCAAAACCATGTCAATCAGCTCCACAGTGCACAAGCAAGGCTAGCCCTTACACAAGGTGCAGGGAAAGGCAGGAAAATGGCCCCAGTCAGCTTCTTCTTCATTCAGGGACTGTCTCTCCCAACATCAACAGGTGCTGAGATCCCAGAGTTTACCTCTTTCAGTTTTTTAACATCTAGGGCAGTTAAAACAGAAAAAGAAGCAGGACAAAGGCACCCAATATTCACAGAGCACCACACTGGGCCTCTCTACTGAATTTTCTCATTTAACTTTCAAAAACAAACTGTAAGACATGGATTATTTCCATTTCACTAATTAGGAAAGGCTCAGAGAAACTGAATAATCTGCTTAAAACTCTACAGCTAGTAAATGATAGAGTAAGACTTGAAACTAGTTACGTCTAAATTCAAATACTCTGCACATTAAGCTGGTTTTATATGAATAGAAATGGAAGCCCAAGGACCCAGATTTCCTTTTTAAGTCACAGAGTCTAGGGTCTTCTCTGAGGTCTCTTCCTTCCTTGAGTTTTCCCTTCCTGACTGGTCATTCTGGTTCATACTTCTTATCCAAGAAATGGTTAATTGATTTTTTTAAATTAGATTTACTTATTAACATGAGATATGCTATAATGCATAATGGAAAATATAAAAATCATAGGAAAACATCAAATTAATTTTAATGTAAGTTTCAGCTCTTTGCAATATCATATACTTTACAAACAGCATTCTAGACAGCTTCTTACTTTCTTGTATTAATAGAAGTTCATTAATAATACCCAACATGTATATGGTTCTTCACAGTTTGCTATGAATTTTCACTTATTGTAAAGCAGGTTAACATTTTGCAGATGAGAAACTGAAACTCGCAGCAAGAGGTTGAGTTTTCCAGGTAACATAAAAGGAAGCTGGTATCCTGATTCCACATAACTACTTCCTTAACCACAACGAAGCTGCATCTCTGACTCCAACAAAACAGAACTATATAGCTATCTCGATGTCACAGGTGACCTGATCAATGCCAAAACAGGAACTAGATTTGCCTTGTCTTGCCAGAAACTCTTCTTCTTTATGTTGGAAACTCATTTCAATTATATAAACTCTTTCCCTCTTGTGTTACCATAAAAATGCAAATGCTGTTTACTTGTTTTTAACATTTGGAATAAACCCATAGACAAAATATACAAGATTTAACTACAGCTCCAAATCTGAATATGAATGTTAGCAATCTTGATAATGTAAAACAAAGGATATATCTAACAGGCTGCAAAGTTGACAGAAAAAGAAAATTTGAAAAAAGAGGTAAGATTATGTATATCTTTACTTTTCAAAATGAGAGATCTGTCATATTTAGCTTTAAATGTATCATATGAAGTTCCAGTGATGATCAATGAGAGATGTGGGATTAATGGTATCTCTTTTAAAAAGCAGGAGGAGAGGAAGTGGTGTGAGAATTGTCATTTATCATCACCGGATGTGGAATGTCCATGGAGAGGAAACCATTAGGACTAGAGAAACAGTTAAAAGTGGATGCATCTAGAGAAGGAGCTATGCTTTTCACTACTAATCTTTCTGGATTAATGGATCTTTAACTATTTGCATATACTATTTACAAAAAGTTTTTTGTTTTTCAGAGAAAAGGGATGCATATCAAACAGCAAATAAAACAGTATATATTTCTTTATAAAAAATACTATCACTATTAGAAATGGCTAGTTGCTACTCAACTTTTTATCGAAATTGTACACAGTCCTCTAACCTTTCAAGCTGGGGCCAGCTTCCATGAACCAGCAATGTCCTCTCTGTTGTAGAAATCTCTGAATGCACTGTTATTATTCCATTTCCAACAGCCCATAAATGCGCATTGTCTTTCATGGCTGATGTTACTACAGATGACAGCTATGTGCTGACCCAAACCTCTCCCTGTCAGCACAATCTCATGCTGGAAATAATTTAAATATGTTGCAATAAAATTCCCAACCCGTCTAACCTGCCCTACATTTTTTCAGACAAAATCATTTTTTCCCTTCTTTCCAAAAGATTTCCAGAAATATACATAAGGTGTAGGATATGGTAGAATATAAACCTGGAAAGAAACAGTCTTGAGATAAAAGCACAAATTTGAATTAGAAGAAAAATAGGACATGTTAATAAAAAGTACAGAGAAAAGTCAAGACCTTGGAAGAAAAAGTCAACTACTAAGGAACAGAAGTGAAAAGAGACTTAACATAAAGATATTTATGTTGTTTTCAAAGATGAGTCTAGAAGTCAGTGGTATATATTTATTAAAAGAAAGTCAGTTAAATACATAGGAGTAATTTCTGAAGGCAAAAAACTTTTGAAAGGATACATTTTCCTAACAAATTTACTAAAATTAAAAAGGTAAAAAAATAAAAGGTACATACATTTCAAGGACTCTTAAAAATGATTTTAAAATGGGACAAATCTTGGAGGAAGAAGGAAAGAAAGAAAAAGAACCTCTTGGACTGGAATAAACTGGCTGCCTGCTATGCTCTTTGCTTGTCAGACTGTTGGTGAGGAAACTCACTTGAACATGAGAACATAATACTGCATCTACTATAGCTATAAGCCTCTAATAAGTCACCACACTGCATCAACCATTATTCTGTAATTTTCATATTAACTTTAACATTCCACATAATAGGCTATTCTGAGGTAGCATGGTAGGAAATACAACTGGAATGACAGATTTATATCACCATGGAGGCTTCAGAGGATGGTTCAGAAGCTGTGGAATATGACACACACATGAAAGATAACCATTTCTGGTACTGGGCAGGAAAAGCAGCATATCTCACAATGCATTCAGGGCTACTTTATTAGTAAATGTCTACACCTTTGTGTACCATAAAGAACAAAAATATGACATTCCAAACTATAGTTAAAGAAAAAACACTGATAAAACATTTGGAATAAAAAAGATCTTGTGTAATCATATTAGTTTCTACATTTCAGGCATGAGAGACAGAAGTTGGCTATTTTTTTTTAAAGTGAGAAAAAAGTGTAAAAAAATGTTTACATATTTTTTTCCTGCTGTCAAAAATCTAGTTCATGTGTTTGCCATTTTGGCTGCTATAATTTAATTGAAAGTATACAGCAGAGGAGCCTGGAAGGCTACAGTCTGTGGGGTTGCAAGAGTCAGACATGAATGAGTGACTAACACTTTCACTCTTTCATGCAATCTCTTAAAAAATTTCTGGTATAATGTTTTATTTATACATACATAATGCTTTCTCTATAGGTTAAAATTACATATCATGGAAGTCTACTGTTTTCCAAATCCAGGTGACTCTTATAAAAACTGGTGTCTACTATAAACAATTTACTTTTAAGATACTTTCTTTTGAAAACTAGCAAGCTATCAGGTCACTGACATCTCACAGTCAATAATATATAGTTGACTGTATCAGAAACTTGAAACTGAATGGGTAACAACAATGACTAAATCTAGATTTATAACTAATAAAAAACAAAATAACAGTGCCTAGCAAAAGGCACTTAGAAAGAAGGCTCATTTAGGTATTTCTGAAACACAAATTTTCACAATGTCAAAATAATATTACTCTGCAAAAAATATTAATTACTTGTAATATTTCTGTCATACCAATGACCTGGAAAGGTCTCAAACAACATAACCTTACACCTCAAGAAACTAGAAAAAGAACAACAAAGCCCAAAGTTAGCAGAAGGAAGGGAATAACCAAGATCAGAGTAGAAGTAAATGAAATAGAGGTAAGAAAGACAACAGAAAAGATGAATGAAACTGGGTTTTTTTGAAAAATAAACAAAATTGACAAATCTATAAAAAAAGAGATGACTCAAATAAAGCTATAAGTGAAACAGGAGATATTACAACAAATACCACAGAAATACAAGGAATAAAAGACTATGATGAACAATAACCCCAACAAATTAGATAACTTAGAAGAAATGGATAAATTCCTAGAGACGTACCTTATCAAGACTGAGTGATGAAAAAACAGAAAATCTGCACAGACCAGTAATGAGTAAGGTAACTGAATCACTAATAAATCTCCCAACAAAATAATAGTCCAGGATCAGAAGTCTTCATAGGTGAAATCTACCAAACATATAAAGAAGAATTAATACTAATCCTTCTCAAGCTCTTTCAAAAACTGACTAGCAAGAAACACTTTCAAACTAATTTACAAGGCTAGTACCACCCTGATACAGAAGCCAGACAAACAAACTTAGGAAAAGAAAATTACAGGAAAAGAATCTGAAAAAAAATAGATATACACAGATGTTCTGGCAACCCATTCTAGTATTCTTGCCTGGAGAATCCCCACGGACAGAAGAGCCTAGAGGGTTGTAGTCCATGGGATTGCAAAGAGTTGGACAGGATTGAGTGACTAAATACAGCACATACATATATGTTTAACTGAAAGGTGAGTCAGGTCCCTGTTACTTTATTTGGTCAGAAATCCAAGTGGAAGAGAGTTATATTCTCTTGGGACTCAACATGAATTTCATAAAGACACCCTTACGCAGAAAGTGAAGAGGAACTAAAAAGCTTCGTGATGAAACTGAAAGAGGAGAGTGAAAAAGTTGGCTTAAAGATCAACATTCAGAAAACTAAGATCATGGCAACTGGTCCCACCACTTCATGGGAAATAGATGGGGAAACAGGGGAAACAGTGTCAGGCTTTATTTTTCTGGGCTCCAAAATCACTGCAGATGGTGACTGCAGCCATGAAATTAAAAGATGCTTACTGTTGGAAGGAAAGTTATGACCAACTTAGATAGCATATTAAAAAGCAGAGACATTACTTTGCCAACAAAGGTCCGTCTAGTCAAGGCTATGGTTTTTCCTGTGGTCATGTATGGATGTAAGAGTTGGACTGGGAAGAAAGTGGAGTGCCAAAAAATTGATGTTTTTGAACTGTGGTGTTGGAGAAGACTCTTGAGAGTCCCTTGGACTGCAAGGAGATACAACCAGTCCATCCTAAAGGAGATCAGTCCTGGGTGTTCATTGGAAGGACTGATGCTGAAGCTAAAACTCCAGTACTTTGGCCACCTCATGCAAAGAGTTGACTCATTGGAAAAGACCCTGATGCTGAGAGAGGTTGGGGGCAGGAGGAGAAGGGGACGACAGAGAATGAGATGGCTGGATGGCATCACCGACTCGATGGACATGAGTTTGAGTAAACTCCAGGAGTTGGTGATGAACAGGGAGGCCTGGTGTGCTGCAATTCATGGGGTCACAAAGAGTCGGACATGACTGAGTGACTGAACTGACTGAACTGAAGAGAATATGTCATTCACTGCTACAGGAAATGACCAGAGTACCACACCTGAAGCCTCAAAGGTCAAGCCCTGAGCCTTTGGAGTGGAAGTACTGACTCCAAGATCCTAGACTACCAGAGAACTAACCCTATGGAGTAGCAAATAGTGAGAACTCACACAAAGGAAAACACTAGAATACTAGACCCGGCATCACCCAACCACCAATAGCACCTCGTGCAGCATGTCTCATCTAAACAACAAACAAAACAAAAATACAATCCAAATCATCAGCAGAAAGGATCACCAACTCACTCAGCTTTGCCCATCAGAGGAAAACAAACAAACAAACAAAAACTCAGCACAAATCTCACTCTATAAGAAACTTACACAAACCACTGGACCAACCTTAGAGGGCAGAAACCAAAAGGAAGAAAGAATTCAACCTTGAAGCCTGGGAAAGAAGACCTCAAACACAGTAAGTTAAAAAAAAATAATGAAAGGCAGAGAAATACTACACCAATGAAGGAACAAACTAGAAACACAGAAGTCCAAATAAATAAAGAGGAAATAGGCAAACTACCTGAAAAAAAAACTCAGAATAATGATAGTAAAGATAATCAAAAACCTTGAAGGCAAAATGAAGAAAATGAAAAAAATCAATTAACAAAGACCTAGAAGAATTAAAGAATAAACATATAGGGACAAACAACACAAATACTGAAATTAAAAATATTCTAGAAGGAATCAATAGCAGAATATCTGAAGCAGAAGAATCAGTGAGCTGGAAGATAAAATGGTGGAAATAACTTCTGAAGAGCAGAAGAAAGTGAAAAGAATGACAAGAGCTGAGGATAGTCTCAGAGACCTCTGGGCCCATATCAAACACACGAGCATTCAAATTATAGGGGTCCCAGAAGAAGAGAAAATTTTTGAAGAGATTATAGATGAAAATTTCCCCAACATGGAAAAGGAAATAGTCAATCAAGTCCAAGAGGCACGAAGAGTCCCATACAGGATAAACCCAAGGAGAAACATCCAAGACACATACTAATCAAATGAACAAAGACTAAACACAAAGAAAGAATATTAAAAGCAGCAAGGGAGAAGCAACAAATAACATACAAGGGAAATCCCATACGTTTAACAGCTGATCTTTCAGCAGAAACTCTGAAAGCCAGAAGGGAATGGCAGGATATATTTAAAGTACTGAAACGGAAAAACCTATAAACAAGATGACTGTACCTGGCAAGGACCTCGTTCAAAATTGATGGAGAAATCAAAGGCTTTTCAGACAAGCAAAAGTTAAGAGTATTCAGTACCACCAAATTAGCTTTACAACAAATGTTAAACGGACTTATATAGTCAAGAAATGTAACAGAAGAAAAAAGATCTACAAAATCAACCCCAAACAATTAAGAAAATAGCAATAGGAACATATATACCAATAATTACTTTAAATGTAAGTGAATTAAATGCTCCAACCAAAGACACAGACTGGCTGAAAGTGAAAGTTGCTCAGTCGTGTCCAACTCTTTGCAACTCCATGGACTATACAGTTCATGGAATTCTCCAGGCCAGAATACTTGAGTGGGTAGCCTTTCCCTTCTCCAGAGGATCTTCTCAACGCAGGGATCGAACCCAGGTCTCCTGCATTGCAGGCAGAATCTTTACCAGCTGAGCCACAAGGGAAGCCACAAACTGGCTGAATGGATACAAAAACAAGACCCATATATATGCTGTCTACAAGAAATTCACTTTAGACCTCAGGGCACATATAGACTGAAACTGAGTGGATGGAAAAATATATTCCATGCAAATGGGAAGCAAAAGAAAGCTGGAGTAGCAATCCTCATATCAAACAAAACAGACCTTAAAATAAAGAAGATTACCAGAGATAAGGAAGGACACTACATAATGATCAAGGGATCAATCCAAGAGGAAGACGTAATAATTGTAAATATCTATAAACCCAACATAGGAGTACCTCAATATATAAGACAAACATTAACTGACATAAAGGAGAAACTGACAGTAACAGAATAATAGTAGAAGACTTTAACACCCCACTCACACCAATGGATAGATCATCAAAACAGAAAATTCATAAGGAAACACAAGTCTTAAATGATACATTAGATGAGATGGATCTCACTGATATCTTCAGGACATTCCATCCAAATGCAGAAGAATACACCTTCTGCTCAAATGCACATGGAACACTCTCCAGGAGAGACCACATCTTGGGTCACAAACCAAACCTCAGTAAATTTAAGAAAATTGAAATCATATCACGCATCTTTTCTGACCACAATGCTATGAGACTAGATATCAATCACATGAAAAACACTGTAAGAAACACAAATGCATGGAGATTAAACAACACATTTCTAAATAACCAAAAGGTTACTGAAGACAACAAAAGGGAAATAAAAAAATTTCTAGAAACAAATGACAATGAAAACATGAAAACTCAAAACATTTGGGATGGAGCAAAAGCAGTCCTAAGAGAGAAGTTTATAGCAATAAAATCTCACCTCAAGAAACAAGAAAAACATTGAATAGACAGCCTAACTACACCTAAAACAACTGGAAAAATAAGAACAAAAAAACCCAAAAATTAGTAGAAAGAAAGAAATCATAAAGATATGAACAGAAATTAATGAAGAAGAAATGAAAGAAACAATGAGTAAAGATTAATAAAACTAAAATCTGGTTCTTTGAGAGAATGAACAAAATTGACAAACCTTTAGTCACACTCATCACGAAAAAATGAGAGAAGAATCAAATCAACAAAATTAGAAATGAAAAAAAGAGAGGTTACAACAGACAATGCAGAAATACAAAGGATTCTAAGGGACTATAATGAACTATATGATAATAAAATGGATAACTTGGAAGAAATGGACAGATTCTTAGAAAAGTTCAATCTTCCAAGACTAAACCAGGAAGTATGAACAACCCAATTACAAGCACTGAAATTGAAGCTGTGACCAAAAATCTCCCAAAAAGCAAAAGCCCAGGACCAGACGGCATCACAGGAGAATTCTATCAAACATTTAGAGAAGAGCAAATGCCTATCCTTCTAAAACTCTTTCAAAAAATCGCAGAGGAGGGAACACTTTCAAACTCATTCTACAAGGCCACCATCACCCTGATACCAAAACCAGACAAAGACAACATGAAAAAAGAAAACTTCAGGCCAATATTACTGATGAATTTACATGCAAAAATCCTCAACAAAATTCTAGCAAACAGAATTTGGCAACACATCAAAAAGCTCATACACCATGATCAAGTTGGGTTCATTCCAATAATGCAAAGATTCTTCAATATTCACAAGTCAATCAATGTGATATACCATATTAACAAATTGAAAGATAAAAACCATATGATAATCTCAATAGATGCAGAAAAAGCCTTTGACAAAATTCAGCACCCATTTATGCTTAAAACTCTTCAAAAAATGGGCATAGAAGGAACCTACCTCAACATAGTAAAGGCCATATATGATAAGCCCACAGCAAACATTGTCTACAATGGTGAGAAACTGACAGCACTCCCCCTAAGATCAGGAATAAGACAAGGGTGTCCACACTCACCACTATTATTCAACATAATTCTGGAAGTCCTAGCTACAGCAATCAGAGAAGAAAAGGAAATAAAAGGAATCCAAATCAGAAAAGAAGTAAAGCTCTCACTGTTTGCAGATGACATGATACTGAACACAGAAAACCCTAAAGATCAGTTCAGTTCAGTCGCTCTATCGTGTCCGATTCTTTGCGACCCCATGAATCGCAGCACACCAGGCCTCCCTGTCCATTACCAACTCCTGGAGCCTACTCAAACTCATGTCCATCGAGTCGGTGATGCCATCCAGCCATCTCATTCTCTATCGTCCCCTTCTCCTCCTGCCCCCAACCCCTCTCAGCATCAGGGTCTTTTCCAATGAGTTAACTCTTTGCATGAGGTGGCCAAAGTACTGGAGTTTTAGCTTCAGCATCAGTCCTTCCAATGAACACCCAGGACTGATCTCCTTTAGGATGGACTGGTTGGATCTCCTTGCAGTCCAAGGGACTCTCAAGAGTCTTCTCCAACACCACAGTTCAAAAGCTGTCAGGGAATGTTTGATGGGAGGATTCCTACATGCTGTCTCTCATGAATCCTTTGTCCCTCTTCAAGTGGAACAGCACGCTGCTCCCAGGGACTGAGGTCACTGTGTGAGGCAAGCATGAGTCTCCTTTAGTAAACATTCTCCTTAGGACAAAACAGCTTAATCTCCTTCCCCTTTCTTGAGATATGGATTGTGTCCTGACCTTGTGACTAACATTACCCCTTGTTCCCTTGGTAACGGTTGCTGTACATTTGGTTTTCTGATCTCTATCATTCCCGAAAGAAGTTTCTTGTACTGTAGCCTATATATACTCATAGAAAAATCATTAAATCACCTTTGCTCCATCAGAGCTTAGGTCCCCGGGTCTTTTTTGTCTCTCTCTCTCTTTCTCCCTCTCTCTTTCTCTCTTTTACTTTCTTATCGTCGACTCCGTACCACTAGGTTCCAGTCCATTAAAGGGCCCCAACAAATGGCGCCAAGGAACAGGGACACTGGTATACGTGGCATATCGGGCGGAGTGACTCAGGGACCTATTGAGGTCGGTAAGTACTAAGGCATGGGTCAAACGGCTGGCCAGCCCCGTTATTTTTCTACTTTACTTCACCATTTGTTTAAATTTCAGGGACTTCTGGCTTTATGGCAATGAATAGAGGCTTGCCTTCAAACAGCAGTTGAACATAATCCTTAGTTTTCTGATAAATGCAGTTTTGATTTAGAAATTTGGCTCCAGGTCAAAGAAAATGTTAAATGAGCAGCCAAACAAGGAAAAAATATTCCAATTGATCTCTAGCCCCTATGGGCTCTTATTAAAGCTATAATTTTGCCATTTCAAGGTACATTCTAGCCCTTCCAATATTCAGCAACAGACAGAACACTTATTACATAAATATAAATTAAATGATTAAACTTTACAAAAGGCCCAATTAAATCAATACAAAATATCTCAAAATTTTCTTACTAGCCCTGCCCTGGCTGCTCCAAATGCTTCTCCTCTGCCAACAGTCACAACTCCAAAAGTCTCTCATTTGTTGGAACCTAATGAAAAGTTATCTTAATTTTTAAACTAGATTAGAAGCTACTATTTCCTGTACTGTAATCGGAGAAGAAACCAAAAAACAGCTAGAGAAATTACTTGCTTATGAGAATGCAAATCAAAAATGTCAAAGAGCTATAGCTGCAATTTGTGAGACTAAAATTATTATTGATTACTTAAAAGCTTATCACAATCTAGGATCAGAAGCTCAAAAGATGCAAATGCTGATTGAGGCAATGGCTATTATCTTTAAAAAGGGAAATGAAAGATGCTTTAATTGTGTGGAGATAAAAATCATTTAAAAAGGGACTGCCCTAAGAAGGCTAATAAAATACCAAAAAATCTAAAAAAAAAATAAAATAAAATAAAATACCAAAAAATTTGCCCTCGCTGCCGTAGAAGAATGCACTGGGCCAAAAGTTGTAAATTTAAATTTGATATTGATGGAAAACCTATTCCAGGAAACTCCAAACAGGAGCAAATTCTATCTTTTCCCTCAAACCCTCAACATCCGGCAGTGCTGCCGTCGATATACCAGCCCTAAATGATTTTTTCCTTTACCCTCAAACAGTCCCTACTAGAGTGCCTACCGGACTCTTTGGACCCCTGCCCCCACAAATTTTTGGTCTTTTGCTTGGCCGATCTAGTCTGACTTCTAAAGGAATTACTGTTCACCCTAGAATAATTGACTCAGATTATAAAGGAGAGATTCAAATTCTGATGTCATCTCAGATTCTATGGCAATTCAAAAAGGGGGACAAAATTGCTCAATTACTTCTTTTACCTTACGTTTCTATTAATTCCTCTAATAATGTACGGACAGATAGGTTTGACAGTACAGATCAAAAACAATCTTTGTGGACATCATTAGTATCTGAGTATGCCCGACCAAATATAAATATCAAAATTAATGGTAAAAGATTTTCTGGTCTCCTTGACACTGGATCTGATATTACTATTATTTCCAAATATTTATGGCCCAAATCCTGGCCTGTACAAAAGGTCTCTTGCCAAATTCAAGAATTTCTCAAACTAAAGTACAAGAAGTTTATCAAAGTGTTCAAATATATTCATGTGAGGGACCAGAAAGCCAACCTGCAACATTAAAACCTTATGTGATAAATGTACCCTTTACTCTAATAGGAAGGGACTTACTTATACAATGGCAAACTCAGATATACATTCCACATTTTTCCTAGGGGCCACTGCTCATTTAACAAACAAAACAATTATTAAAATAACTAAGAAAAACTATGAGCCTATTTGGACAAAGCAATGGCCCCTTACAAAAGAAAAATTACAAGCTACTAAAGAACTTATAAACACACAATTAAAATTGAAACATATTGAAGAATCTTGCTCTTTTTGGAACTCTATTTTTGTTATAAAAAAGAAACATAACAAATGGTGTCTCTTAACAGAGTTTAGAAAAGTTAATTCTTTTATGAAACCTATGGGTACATTGCAACCAGAGATCCCATCACCTATTACTATTCCTCAAAATTGGCACATTATTATTACTGATTCACAAGATTGCCTTTTAAATATACCTTTACACCCTTTAGGCCGGGAGAGATTCACTTTCTCTCTCCCTTATCCTAATCTTATCGGGCCTCATAAAAGATTTCAATAGACTATGTTACCTCAAGGTATGCTTAAAAGTCCTGCTACTGCTGCTGCTAAGTCACTTCGGTCATGTCCTACTCCATGTGAGCACATGGATGTCAGCCCGCCAGGCTCCCCCATCCCTAGGATTCTCCAGACAAGAGTACTGAAATAAGATGTCATTGCCGTCTCCATAACAGTTCTAGTATTTGTCAAAATTTTGTAGCCAAGGTTTTACTTCCTATGTGACAACAATTCCCTCATGCATATATCATTAATAATACACTATAGCTACAAAAAAGAGAAATGATATTTTTGACACTAAATGGCTATGATATTCTTTAGACTCTGGAGGAAACTGATGAAAATAAAATCTTTTTTGAAATTGCAAAACCAGTTCTTCTTGCATGTGCAGTTAGGAAAAGGTTAACTTGTTAAAATATTTTTTTTTTGAGCTCCAGTTCTGCCTGGGAAACAAAAATAGGCCTAAGAAAAAACCTTACGTTAACTCTTATCATGTCCTTGGGATACACAGCCCACTCTATCTAGGACTCCAGCCATTAACAAATTGGTGGAGCTCAAAATAAATAAAACAAAAGGATATTTTAAATTTCAAATGGAGAACTATGCCTATGATCTAAAATTTTCTATGTCTCAATGTATGTCTTTGTTTTTGGATAGTGTAGAATTAATGAGCTCTATTTGGATTCAGCTTTACATAAACTGAAGGGTGTTCAACGTTGGGTATAATGTTTATTTAAATGTGAATGTGATTTAAATATAACTATTTGTTAATCTAGTTGGGACATGTCTTAAGTCATCAACATTATATAATACTTTTATTATGCCTTGGTTTAAGGTAAACTAAGTTTGTCAACAAAAAGGTAACTCTTTATATATCTATATACACAAATATATAGATGAGATAAAAACTTTTAGATAAGCTCTTAGAAATAATTGTATTTTTGATAGAATGATCTGTTATCTATAATCTAGAGCCATCTCTTGGGATTAGAGTGACTTAGGTTTCTAGAGTTGTGCTGAACTAAGTAATAGAAGTTTGTTGAATGGCTGGGTCATTTCCAAATGAAGTAAGATTTTGAAGCGTTAATTGCTGAACATTGGCTTACTCTTAAAAGGGGTTTTTCTTGCAGAAGAGTTAAAGAGATTTTGAGCTGTTAATGAATATAAATATATATTTATATAGGAATGGATATATATATATGATTTGAAAAATATGTTCAATGGTCCATAAAATGCTAACATACAAGATATTTCATGGTTGCTATAGAAAAGTAAAATATATGCTTTTAATAGAAAGATATAAGAAATGGCAAATAAAATGATGAATACAAAAATATTTTTTTAATTGTTGAAACATTTATTATAGAATAAAGTGGTATTTATATAAGCTTTACTAGACTAGTTTTTCATTGTTGTTCTAGCTACAGCAAATGTTCTTTCTCCAAATTAAACCAAATTGGAAATAAGAGAAAAATTCTGAAAAGACAATATTTAACAAAATTAACTTTGGTCAGCAGATACATTCAGACTGCAAATATATTAGAAAATGCAGTTGAAATGCTTGGGTGGATCACAGTGAAAACCACAAAGTATGGTATGTTTATTTGAAATAAACATTGCATTTGTTTATTATGCTATCATACTTTGTTTTGGCCTTTTAACTTTTAAAGATATTTAGTGCTGGAATTTTAAAAAGGCTTATGACAAATGAAGGAAAATTTTATGGCAAATTGATGTAGCTCATTGTCCTAAACTTTCTTCCTCTTCCTTCTTACATGTCTCAATCAATACAAATTCTTCTTTTCTAGGGGCAACACTTCTCTAAGGTAAGACTACACAACATGTTATAACCCACCTATCAACTTACTTCACGATAATGAGAACACCTAATTCTATAAAAGCAGACAATGACTCTGCCTATATTTCTAAGCAGTTCAAACAATTTTTACATTCATTCTCTATTAAACAGATTGCAGACATTCCTTATAGTCCACAAACACAAGACATGATTGGACAAACACATTACACACTGTAACTGCAAATAAAAATTTAAATAAGAGAAAATACACAGGAACACGTCTGTCTTCCTTGTCCAAAGCAAACTTTGCTAGATTCTGGTGTAATGTAGTCTTTAAGCCTATAACTATTGTTGGTGTGACTATTTCTGTTCCCAGTGTGTAGGATTCTTAAAGCAGGGTGAAAATGGCATTAAAAAAAAAAAAAAAAAAGACACCATTTCCCGAATGGATTATTTGTTCCTAAGAATATCAGAAATGCGGAATGTTTGCCTTCTTTTCAGGTCTGTCTTGGAAGTGTAGTCATCCTCTTTAACACACTGAACAGTGAGATTCAACAGTTGCTAAGCTGCATTTCTTTTTCAAGGACAAGGTCAAACATATTTGGATGTGAGCAACATTTCATTTGTCAAGTTGTTCTGCATCACCTTTTCAATAATTTCACTTAGGAAAAAATATTTAAATGGTTACTCCTAATTCTTTGCCCCAAATAACACAAACTACAGCCAAATACCAGTCCCAAACAGATTTCTGAATGATTTGTTTTCATTTGGACTGAAATATTTCCTAAGAATGTTTTCATCATTATCTCTTTCCTCTCTTTTTATAACTATTGTTAATATAGCCTTATTTGTTTTAAAGTTTTTAAACTTACCACAAAGAGATGTTTTGACAAAAGCAAAAAACAAACAAACAAAAAAAGAAGTTTTGAAACATTAAAGGACACCTCCTTTCCTTTGCCCATTTGATATCAAAACGGGTTAACTAATCAATAGAAGTCTAAGAAACTAATCTTACAGGGAAAAGATATGCTTCTATTTCTCCAGATGGATCCAACGAGCTCACATTACTTCCTCTTCAGAAGATTCAACCTAAGGGGGCCCCCAGCATTCAGACTAGAGATGAAACAGCAAAAAACCCAGGAAGAAAGAATTCCAATATAAGCCATGGCGACATTAAAAATTTCCAAAAAACGCTGCACTCAACATCATCGACATTATGATCTCCCTACTTGGGGACAGATAAAAACCCTAACTAATTAAACTGAAAACCTGATTTCTCAACAGGGAATGCCTCGGAATCCTAAAAATATTTTTCTTCGCTATGCTTGCTTTTGCTTCCCCCGCTCAGGCTGACCTGATTGATCACACTTACTGGGCTTATATACCTAACCCCCCTTTTTTATTGTAGGTTGTAAAATGGACAGATATAGAACCAATCATATCCACTAACAAGTCAACACATATGCCCCCTCCTTGGAACTGGAGGGGCTCTCTCATCCTGAAGAAAAAGAAAAACTAATTAATATCGTTCTAGGTTATGAAGTCCTTCCTTTATGTATGGGCCCAGCAAAATTATGTACAAACGTTAGTCGACAAACTTGGGCTTTCGTCCTGCCTCCAAAAAAGGATTTTTGGACACTACTTGGGTTATTTACTACCCTTTCTTTGTCAGTGAACCATGTTTATACTACTGAAACTTTAGAGAAAAAATCAGGGAAAGAACAAAGAACAACATGCCAAGGGGTTACTAATAAGAACTTTAAATATATTCCTGTTCATTGGGACTAATGTCAGGCCAAACAAGAAAAATTAATGTTTATAGCTAATCATACAACTGTCAATTGGGGACCCCATAGTATGTGGTTATTGAACTGCTCAGATGATATTAACAATACTATGTATGATTGTATTACTCAAGTAACATGGAAGGTTACTAATACTACAATAGAACATTACCATGACAGAGGACTTCTTGGCTAGCTTGATGATGGAATGGCCCCCAACTCGTCCTCGAATCATCTTTGATAAACAGATTGGGCCTAAACAATGGGACATCTGAAAACTTGCTGCAAACACCGAAGAACTTGGGACTTGGACCAGACATTCCGCAGGGACCAATCATAGCTATAGCAATTATTTCTTTCACTATAATCAATCATATTTTATACAAGCCTGTGTTCCATTTCCTTTTGTTATAGCTATAGGAAACTTACAATTCAATAAGACTATACATTCTGTAACTTGCATAAATTGCAGATTATATACTTGTCTTAACTCCTCTATTTCCTTAAGGTATGACTCTCTTTTAATTCTTCGATCTCGACGTAGTCTATGGTTACCAATAAATCTCCAACGGCCCTGGGAAGAAGGTCCCATGGCTGGACTTGCTTCCCGGTTGCTTACTAAATTGCTCCGGTGATCTAAACGATTCATTGGATGGCTGATTTTTAGTATTTTGGGATTAATAGCCATTTGCACCACTGCTGCTGTCACTGGTGTTGCTTTATAAACCTCTATTCAGACACACAATTTTATTCAAAATTGGACTAAACATGCCCATAGTATATGGGCCACTCAGACTCAGATAGATGAGGAAATTCAAGAAGAAATACAGGAACTGAAAACAGCCATCGAATGGGTTAGAGATCAATTAACAGATGTACGAAAACAGGTGATGCTAAAATGTGACTAGAATTCTACTCAATTTTGTGTTACTCCTGTTCATTTTAATAATAGTGCCTACAACTGGGAACAAATCAAGTTTCATTTACAAAACATACATGATAATGTCTCTCTGAATGTACAATTATTACAAAAAGAAATATTTGAAACTTTTTCTAATAATCTGCCCTCTTCCATTGATATGGAAACTTTAGCTAAACAATTAACTGATCAATTATCTGGGCTAGACCCACGTGGATGGTTTCAAAGTCTTACTCATAGCATTGGATCTGGAACCATAATTTTGGTGATTGTCTTAACAATTATATTTGTTGTCTACCGTTGCCTTCATGCAAAGATTGTCAAAACTAAACAAACTCTGATGGTCAGAACTCTTCTTACAAATATTATAAATAAATAAGGGGGAATTGTCAGGGAATGTTTGATGGGAGGATTCCTGCATGCTGTCTCTCATGAGTCCTTTGTCCCTCTTCAAGTGGAACAGCACGCTGCTCCCAGGGACTGAGGTCATTGTGTGAGGCAAGCATGAGTCTCCTTTAGTAAACATTCTCCTTAGGACAAAACAGCTTAATCTCCTTCCCCTTTCTTGAGATATGGATTGTGCCTGACCTTGTGACTAACATTACCCCTTGTCCCCTTGGTAACAGTTGCTATACATTTGGTTTTCTGATCTCTATCATTCCCGAAAGAAGCTTCTTGTACTGTAGCCTATATATACTCATAGAAAAATCATTAAATCACCTTTGCTCCATCAGAGCTTAGGTCCCCGGGTCTTTTTTGTCTCTCTCTCTCTTTCTCCCTCTCTCTTTCTCTCTTTTACTTTCTTATCGTCGACTCCGTACCACTAGGTTCCGGTGCATTAAAGGACCCCAACAAAAAGCATCAATTCTTCGGTGCTCAGTTTTCTTCACAGTCCAACTCTCACATCCATACATGACCACTAAAGATAGTATCAGAAAATTACTAGAGCTAACCAGCGAATTTAGCAAAGTCTCGGGATACAAAATCAATACACAGAAATCACTTGCATTTCTATAGACTAACGATGAAAAATCAGAAAGAGAAATTAAGGAATCAATCCCATTCACCATTACAACAAAAACAATTAAATATCTAGGAATAAGCTTACCTAAGGAGACAAAAGAACTGTACATTGAAAAGTATAAGACACTGATGAAAGAAATTCAAAGACGATATAAACAGATGGAGAGACATTCCATGTTCCTGGATAGGAAGAATCAATATTGTGAAAATGACTATGCTACTAAATGCAATCTACAGATTCAATGTGATCCCTATCAAATCACCAATGACATTTTTCACAGAAGTAGAACAAAAATTTCACAATTAATATGGAAACACAAAAGACCCCTAATAACCAAAGCAGTCTTGAGAAAGAAGAATGGAGCTGGAGGAATCAACCTTCCTGACTTCAGATTATACTACAAAGCTACAGTCATCAAGACAGTATGGTACTGGCACAAAAACAGAAATATAGACCAATGGAACAAGACAGGAAGTCCAGAAATAAGCCCATGCACCTATGGATACCTTATTTTTGACAAAGGAGGCAAGAATATACAATGGGGCAAAAACAGCCTCTTCTGTAAGTGGTGCTAGGAAAATGGCACAGCTACATGTAAAATGACTGAAATTAGAACACTTCCTAACACCACACACAATGCTAACCTCAAAATGGATTAAAGAACTAAATTTAAGACCAGAAACTATAAAAATCTTACAGGAAAACATAGGCAGAACTCTTGATGACATAAATCAAAGCAGATCTTCTATGACCCACCTCCTAGAGTAATGAAAATAAAAACAAAAGTAAACAAGTGGGACCTGATTAAACTTAAAAACTTTTGCATAGCAAAGGAAACTATAAGCAAGGTGAAAATACAACCCTCAGAATGGGAGAAAATAATAGCAAGTGAAACAACTGACAAAGGATTAGTTTCCAAAATATACAAGCAGCTCATACAACCCAATACCAGTAAAACAAACAACCCAATCAAAACGTGGGAAAGAGACCTAAACAGACATTTCTCCAAAAAAGACATGCAGATGACTAACAAGCACATGAAAAGATGCTCAACATTCCTCATTATTAGAGAAATGCAAATCAAAACTACAATGAGATATCACCTCACACCAGTCAGAATGGCCATCATCAAAAAGTCTAAAAATAATAAATACTGTGGAGGGTGTGGAAAGAAGGGAACCCTATTACACTGTTGGTGGGAGTGTAAATTGATACAGCCACTATGGAAGACGGCATGTAGAATCCTTAAAAAACTAGGAGTAAAACTACCATATGACTCAACAATCCCACTCCTAGGCATATATCCTGAGGAAACCAGGGTTGAATAAGACACATGTATCCCATTGTTCATTGCAGCACTATTGACAATAGCTAGAACGTAGAAGCAATTTAGATGCCTATCAACAGATGAATGGATAAAGAAGTTGTGGTATATATGCACAATGGAGTATTACTCAGCCATAAAAAGTAATGCATTTGAGTCAGTTCTGATGAGGTGAAGTGAGTCAGAGTGAAGTCAGTCAGAAAGAGAAAGATAAATATTGTATTCTAACACACATCTATGGAATCTAGAAAAACAGTTCTGAAGAATTTATTTACAGGACAGCAATGGAGAAACAGACATAGAGAATAGACTTATGGACATGGGGAGAGGAGAGGAGAGGGTGAAATATATGGAAACAGTAACATAGAAACTTACATTAACATATGTAAAATAGATAGCCAACAGGAATTTGCTGTATGGCTCAGGAAACTCAAACAGGGGCTCTGTATCAACCTAGAGGGGTGGGATGGGGAGGGAGATGGGAGCAAGGTTCAAAAGGGTTGGGCTATATATATACCTATGGCCGATTCATGTTGAGGTTTGATAGAAAACAGCAAATTCTGGAAATCAATCATCCTTCAATAAAAAAATTAAAAAAAGAATGCGGGAAAAAAACACAAAATCGGTGAATTTTTGTATAGTTATTTTAATACTGAAGATGGAAGAAAAAAGCAACATGTGTGCCATATTATGCTTATTTCAAGAAAGGTATAAATATAACTGAAATGCAAAAAAGATTTGTGCAGTGTATGGAAAAGGTACTGTGACTGATCAAATGTGTCAAAAATGGTTTGCAAAGCTCGTGCTGGAGATTTCTTGCTGGACAATGCCCCACCATAGGTTAGAGCAGCAGAAATTGATAGTGATCATTTCGAGCCACTAACTGAGAACAAATTAATGTTATACCACAGCCAACATACTCAAAATATCCAAATCAAGCAATGAAAGTCATTTGCACCAGCTCAGTTATGTTAGTCACTTTGATGTTTTGGTTCTACTTAAGTTAAACAGAAAAAACCTTCTTGATGGTATTTCTGCACGAGATTCTCTACTTAAATGTAATGAAAATGTTCCATTTTTAAAACAAATTATGATGGTGATGAAAAGTGGATACTGTACAATAATCTGGGAAGAAGAGATTATGGGGCAAGCAAAATGAACCATCACCAACCATACCAAAGGCTGGTCTTCATCCAAGTAATTGATTCCAAAAAATACTGCTCCTAATTAGACCAACTGAAGGTAGTAGCACTTAATGAAAGCATCCAGAATCAGTTAAGAGAAAACACATACTCTTCCATCAAGGTAATGCAACGATACATATTTCTTTAATAACCTGTTACAGCTTGGCTGGGAAGTTCTGATTCATCTGCCATAATCACCAGACCTTGCACTTTGAATGTTCATTAATTGTGGTTTTTATGATATTCTCTTAATGGAAAAAAAATTCAATTCCCTGGAAGACTGTAAAAGGCACTTGGAACAGTTCTTTGCTCAAAGAGATAAAAAGTTTTGCAAAGATGGATTACGAAATTGCTTGAAAATTGGCAGAAGGTAGTGGAACAAAATGGTGAATACATTGTTCAATAAACAAAAAATATTCTCTGTGAAAATGAAAAATGTGCCTTTTATTTTTACTTTAAAAATGAAAGGAAATTTTGACCAACCAATATCTAACAAACCAAATTCAAGAGCATATTAAAAGGATCATACACTATAATCAGTGGGATTTATCCCTGGGAAGCATGGATGGTTTGACATATGCAAATCAATAAACATATACCACATTAAGAAAATGATGATAAATGAAGGATAACAGTCATATAATCATCTCAAAAGATGCAGAAAAATAATTTGACAACATTCAACATACTTGCATGACAAAAACTCAGTCAATTAGGTACAGAAGGAATGTATCTCAATATAATAAAGGCCATTTATGACAAGCCCACAGCTATCATCCTTAATGGTAAAAAGTTGAAAGTGCTCCTTTCAACTAAGGAACAAGACAAGGATGCTCACTTTCATCACTCCTTTCTGATATAGTACTGGAAGTCCTAGCCACACACACACACAAAAAGGAAATTAAATGTATCCAAATAGGAAAGGAAGAAATAAAAGTGTCTGTACAGATGACATGATCTTATACACAGAAAACCCTAAAGATTCCACCAAAAAGCTGTTAGAACTAATCCATGAATTTGGTAAAGTTGCAGGACACAAAATCAACATACAAAAACCAATTGCATTTCTATACATTAACAATGAACTACTTGAAAAATCTCACTTACACTAGCATCAAAAGCAATAAAATACTTAGGTATAAATTTAACCAAAGGAGATGAAATACCTGTACATTAAAAACTGTAAGATACTGAGGAAAGAAACTGAAGAAAACAGAAATAAATGGAAAGAAAACCTATGTTCTTAGATTGGAAGAATTAATATTGCTAAAATATCTATATTACCTGAAGTGATCTACAAATTCAATAAAATCGCTATCAAAATTCCAATGGCATTTTTCATAGAAATAGAAAAAATTATCCTAAAATTTGTATTAGACCACAAAAGTCCCTGAATAGCCAAAGCAATCTTAAGAGCAAAAGAACAAAGCTGGAGGCATCACACTTCTTAATTTCAAACTATACTGCATGGCTATAGTAACCAAAATAGTATGGTAGTAGTATGAAAACAGGCACATAGATCAATGGAAGGAAAAAAGAGAGCCCAGAAATCAGCCCACACACATATGATCAACTAATAACTGACAGGGTGCCAAGAACACATAATAAGAAAAAGAAAGTCCCTTCAATAAATCATGCTGGGAAAACTGGATATACACATGCAAAAGAATAAAACTGGACTCCTATTATATATTACTCAGAAAAATTAACTCAAAATGGATTAGACTTAAATTTTAAGACCTGAAACCACAAACTTCTAGAAGAAAACATAGGGAGAAAGCTCCTTTACCTTGGTCTTGTGTAATATTTATGTTTGACACCAAAGCAAAGGCAACAGACAGGTGGGATTACATAAAACTACAAGGCTTCTGCACAGTGGAAGACACCACCAACAAAAGAAAAAGCAACCTACTGAATGGAATAAAATATCTGCCAATCATACAACTGATAGGGGATAACATTAAAAATCTATAAAGAACCAAGCAACTGACTAGCAAAAACAAAAAATCTGACTTTAAAATGGGCAGAAGAAATGAATAGACATTTTTCCCCAAAGAATCCATAAAGCCCTGGTGATCCAGTGGCTAAGACTCCTAATGGAGTCATGCTCCTAATGGAGGGGGGCCAAGTTTGACCCCTGGTCAGGGAACTAGATCCTACATTCCACAACTAAGAGTTCACACCGTGCAATTAAAAGATCCCACATGCCGCAAGGAAGATTGAAGATCCTGCACGCCACTAACCAAATAAATGAATAGGTAAGTAGAAACACTAAAAAGAAAGACATACAAATGGCCAACGGGTACATAAAATAGTGCTCAACACCACTAATCATCACAAATTATTGATTTTCAGGGAAATATAAATCAAAAGCATAAAGAGCTATCTCTTCACACTTGTTAGACTGGTTATTTAAAAAACAAGTCCAGAGATAACAAATGTTATGATGTGAAAAGAGATGTTAGAATGTGAAAAGAGAACACTTGTGTGCAGTGTTGGTGGGAAATGTGAATTGGTGCAGTTACTATAAAAAACAGTATGGAGGATCCACAAAATATTAAAAACAGAATTTGCACAGGATCCAGCAATCCCACTCCCAGATATATATTTGGAAGAAATGAAATCAGTATCTCAAAGAAAGTTTTGCAAGCACATTTTCATTGCAGCGTTATCCACAACTGCCAAGATATGGAAATAACCCAAGTGTCTGTCAGTGGATGAATAGATAAAGAAAATGCAGTGTATATATTCACAATGGATATTGTTCAGCCATAAAAAGATGGAAATCCTGTCATCTGCAGCAATATGGATGAAGCTGGAGGGCATTATGCTATACAAAATAAGTCAGACAGAGAAAAGACAGATATTGGATGTTATCACTTACATGTGGAAACAAAACAAAATCAATTTTGGGGACTTTTCCTGAAGATCCAGTGGTTAAACTCCTCATTCCCAAGCAGAGAGTTTGAGTTCAATCCCTGTTAAGAGAACTAGACCCTGCACGTGACAACTAAGACCCAGCACAGCTAACTTAAAAAAAAAGTGAATTTCATAGAGACAGACAACCAAATGGTGGTTGCCAGGGGCTGGGGTATGAGAGAAATTGTAAGGTGTAGTTCAAAGGGTACAAACTTTTAGTTATAAGAAAAATAAGTTCTGAGGATCTCAAGCACAGCATTGTGACTATAGGTAGTAAGAAAGTACTGTATACTTAAAATTTGTTAAGAATAATCTTAAGCCTTCTTTACCACAAACACACAAAAAAACTATGTGAGGTGATAGATGTGCTAATTATCTAGATTATGGTAATTTTTTCACACTGTATCTGTATAACAAATCACATATTTATATGACTTATATAGTGTATATATGTATATATATATAAAACAAACCATGTTGTACATTTTTAATATATAAAATTATGTTTGTTAATTATTCCTTGATAAAGCTGAAAAAATAAGCAAATAAAAAGTCCAGAAAAAAGAAGTCTTTCTAGCTTTTTTTTTCAACAGACAATGTTAAGAAATACAACAGAGCAAGACATTTAGTTTACTAGATTAAGGAACTTCAAAAAGGGAGGATCAATCCATCTTATAACACTAGTTGCTTTAACCTCTGTTTCCTAGAAAGCAGACTTACAAAAGACCTACTGACAATAAATATATACATTAACATGTAAAGTTCAACATTCAGAAAGCTAAGGTCATGGCATCTGGTCCCATCACTTCATGGGAAATAGATGGGGAGAGAGCAGAAACAGTGTCAGACTTTATTTTTTTGTGTCTCCAAAATCACTGCAGATGGTGACTGCAGCCATGAAATTAAAAGAGGCTTACTCCTTGGAAGGAAAGTTATGACCAACTTAGATAGCATATTAAAAAGCAGAGACATTACTTTGCCAACAAAGGTCCGTCTATGGTTTTTCCAGCGGTCATGTTTGGATGTGAGAGTTGGACTGTGAAGAAAGCTGAGCGCCAAAGAATTGAACTGCAAGGAGATCCACACAGTCCATGCTAAAGGAGATCAGTCCTGGGTGTTCATTGGAAGGACAGATGCTGAAGCTGAAACTCCAGTACTTTGGCCACCTCATGCGAAGAGGTAACTCATTGGAAAAGACCCTGATGCTGGGAGGGATTGGGGGCAGGAGGAGAAGGGGACGACAGAGGATGAGATGGCTGGATGGCATCACCGACTCGATGGACATGAGTTTGAGTAGGCTCCGGGAGTTGGTGACAGACAGGGAGGCCTGGTGTGCTACGATTCATGGGGTTGCAAAGAGTCGGACAAGACTGAGCGACTGAACTGAACTGAACATGTACAAAAGGCCAAGAAGAAAATTTATTTTTTCTTTTTAAAAGAAATATACATCTTTTTGGTCATAAGCAATATGAGCATTTTGACAGTCTTCAAAAACATATAAACTCTTCATCATGTAAAATACATTAAACTTTTAACATGAACCAGCATTTTAGTATCCACAGTATGCTAAGAAAGATAACCTTCAGCACATCAGATTGCCAGAATATATTTTTAAATTTCAAAAATGAACTAAATTGTGCTCAATACAGCTTTACGCTGTTGTTGTTCAGTCAGTAATTGTCTGACTCTTTGCAACCCACATACTGCAGCACACCAGATTTCTCTGTCTTCATTATCTCCTGGAGTGTGCCCAAGTCATGGCCATTGAGTTAGTGAAGTCATCCAATCATCTCATCCTGTTACCCTCTTCACCTCCTGCCCACAATCTTTCCCAGCATCATGGTCTTTTCAAATGAGTCAGCTCTTCACATCAGGTGGCCAAAGTACTAGAGCTTTAGCATCAGTCCTTCGAATGAATATTCAGGGTTGATTTCCTTTAGGATTGACTGGCTTGATTTCCTTGCTTTCCAAGGGACTCTCAAGTCTTCTCTAACACCACAATTGGAAAGCATCAATTCCTCAGCCCTCAGCCATCTTTACTGTCCAGCTCTCACATCCATACATGACTACTGGAAAAACCATAGCTTTAACTAGATGGACCTTTGTTGGCAAAGTAACGTCTCTGCTTTTTTTTTTTTCTTTTTCCATTTATTTTTATTAGTTGGAGGCTAATTACTTTACAACATTGTAGTGAGTTTTGTCATACATTGACATGAATCAGCCATGGAGTTACATGTATTCCCCATCCCGATCCCCGCCCCCCCCAACCTCCCTCTCTACCCGATCCCTCTGGGTCTTCCCAGTGCACCAGCCCTGAGCACTTGTCTCATGCATCCCACCTGGGCTGGTGATCTGTTTCACCCTAGATAATATACATGTTTCGATGCTGTTCTCTCGAAACATCCCACCCTTGCCTTCTCCCACAGAGACCAAAAGTCTGTTCTGTACATCTGTGTCTCTTTTTCTGTTTTGCATATAGGGTTATCATTACCATCTTTCTAAATTCCATATATATGTGTTCGTATCCTGTAAAGGTCTTTATCGTTCTGGCTTACTTCACTCTGTATAATGGGCTCCAGTTTCATCCAGCTCATTAGAACTGATTCAAATGAATTCTTTTTAACGGCTGAGTAATATTCCATGGTGTATATGTACCACAGCTTCCTTATCCATTCATCTGCTGATGGACATCTAGGTTGCTTCCATGTCCTGGCTATTATAAACAGTGCTGCGATGAACATTGGGGTGCATGTGTCTCTTTCAGATTTGGTTTCCTCGGTGTGTGTGCCTAGAAGTGGAATTGCTGGGTCATATGGCAGTTCTATTTCCAGTTTTTTAAGGAATCTCCACACTGTTCTCCATAGTGGCTGTACTAGTTTGCATCCCCACCAACAGTGTAAGAGGGTTCCCTTTTCTCCACACCCTCTCCAGCATTTATTGCTTGTAGACTTTTGGATAGCAGCCATCCTGACTGGCGTGTAATGGTACCTCATTGTGGTTTTGATTTGCATTTCCCTGATAATGAGTGATGTTGTCTCTGCTTTTTAATATGCTGTCTAGGTTGGTCATACCTTTACTTCCAGGAGCAATTATCTTTTAATTTCATGGCTACAGTCGCCATCTGCAGTATTTTGGGAGCCCAAGAAAATAAAATCTGCCATTGTTTACACTTTTCCCCTGTTTATTTGCCATGAGGTGATGGGACTGGATGCCATGATCTTAATTTTTTGAATGCTGAGTTTTAAGCCAGCTTTTTCACTCTCTTTCACCCTCATCAAGAGGCTCTTTTGTTCCTCTTCACTTTCTGCCATTAGAGTGGCATCATCTGTATATCTGAAGTTGTTGATATTTCTCCCGGCAATCTTGATTCCAGCTTGGGATTCATCCAGCCCAGCATTTCACATGATGTATTTTGCACAGAAGTTAAATAAGCAAGGTGACAATATACAGGCTTGACATACTCCTTTCCCAATTTTGAACCAGTCCATTGTTCCATGTCCAGTTTTAACTGTTCCTTCTTGACCTTCATACAGGTTTCTTAGGAGACAGGTAAAGTAGTCTGGTAATACCATCTCTTTAAGAATTTTCCACAGTTTGTTATAATCTACACAAAGACTTTAGTGTAGTCAATGAAGCAGAAGTAGACATTTTTCCAGAATTCTCTTGTTTTGTGTGTGTGTGTGAGCCAAGAGATGCTGGCAATTTGATCTCGGGTTCCTCTACCTTTTTAAAATTCAGCTTGTACATCTAAAAGTTCTTGGTTCACTAACTGCTGAAGCCTAGCTTGAAGGATTTTCAGCATTACCTTGCTAGCATGTGAAATGAGCACAATTGTGCAGTAGTTTGAACATTCTCTGGCATTGCCTTTCTTTGGGATTGGAATGAAAACTGACTTTTCCCAGTGCTGTGGCTACTGTTGAGTTTTCCAAATTTGCTGGCCTATTAAGTGCAGTACTTTCACAGCATCATCTTTTAGGATTTAAAAGAGCTCAGCTGGAATTCCATCACTTTCACTAGCTTTGTTCATAGTCATGCTTCCTAAGGCCCTCTTGACTTCACATTCCAGGATGTCTGGTTCTAGGTGACTGACTGCACCATCATGACTGACTGCACGGGGTTATTAAGATTTTTCTGTTTTAGCTCTTCTGTATATTCTTGCCACGTGTTCTCAATCTCTTCTGTTTCTGTTAGGTCCCTGCCATTTCTGACCTTTATTGTGCCCATCTTTGCATGAAATGTTCCCTTGGTATCTCTGATTTTCTTCAAGAGATCTCCAGTCTTTCCCATTCTATTGTTTTCCTCTATTTCATCACGTTGTTCACTTAAGGCTTTCTCATCTCCACTTGTTATCCTCTGGAAGCTTGCACTCAGTTGGATATATCTTTCCCTTTCACTTCTCTTCTTTTCTCAGCTATTTGTAAGCCCTCTTCAGACAATCATTTGCCTTCTTGCATTTCTTTTTCTTGGGGATGGTTTTGGCGACTGCTTCTGGTACAATGCTACGAATCGTTGTCCATAGTTCTTCAAGCAGCCTGTCTACCAGATTTAATCCCTTGAATCTATCTGTCACTTTCACTGTAAACTCATAAGGAATTTGATTTAGGTCATACCTGAATGGGCAAGTGGTTTTCTCTACTTTCTTCAATTTAGGCCTAAATTTGGCAGTAAGTTCATGATCTGAGCCACAGTCAGCTCCAGGTCTTATTTTTTCTGACTGTATAGAACTTGTCCATCTTTCACTGCAAAGAACTAATCAATCTGATTTTGCTATTGACCATCTGATGATGTCCATGTATAGAGTAGTCTCTTAAGTTGCTGGAAGAGGGTGTCTGCTATGACCAGTATGCTCTCCTGGCAAAACTCTGTTAGCCTTTGCCCTACTTCATTTTGAAGGCCATACCCGCCTATTACTCTAGGTAACTCTTGACTTTCTAATTCTGCACCCCCACAATTGAGCATCATTTCCGCTTTGGCCCAGCCTCTTCATTCTTTCTGGAGCTATTCTTCTGTTCTTCTGCAGTAGCATACTGGATACCTACCAACCTGGGGGGCTCATCTTTCATATTTTTCCCTTTTCACCCTGTCCATGGTGTTCTCGAGGCAAAAATACTGAAGTGGTGTGCCATTCTCTTCTCCAGTGGGCTGTGTTTTGTTCAAACTCTCCACCATGACCTATCTGTCTTGGGTGGCCCTACACATAATGGCTCACAGCTTCACTGAGCTAGCTTTATATTAGGTGTTTTTTAATGTTTTGTGATGCATTAAAAACTATTTGTTCATATTAGAAATGAAAACTCTCTATTATGTTTCATTCATCATTGTATTTTCTAACTGCTTAACAGAATATACTGTATCAAGAAAGCTAAAAAAAAATGAACAATGATTACATCCGGACCACTAGTTTTGGTTCAAATCCTTTAATGCTAGAGTGTCTCCTTAGAATATGAGTAAATAAAAGAGCTGTTACAACATGTCTATTTTATACTTTCTGACCCTTTTTTTTCTCATTAATCAAGTAAAAAAAAAGTAGGTGAAAAAATAAACTCAAAACACATACTATAAAACTTTATCATAAAACAGCTTTGTGATCATATGTCAAATTATGTATTCACATTCACTATGCATTTGTTAAAAGTACATATTACATGATATAATTGATATCACCCTTACTTATGTTTGTTTTCATGGAAATTTCAAATACTTTTCTTGCTCATCCTAAGAAACCTAAGATGGAGACAAGGAATATATAATCAAGCCTGTTTTACTGAGACCTCAAATATATTTCTTATATAAAGTATGAGAATGATGCTCTTTGGCATCTTGTGTTCATAATTAAAAGATAAAAATAATTATGAAAAGCCATTATTGGTCATTATAATCTTGCTTCATTGTTTTTTTTTTAATTGAGAATATTCCTTGGCTTACCTGCTGCATGTAGCAAACTAGCTTCTACTCTGTGTGGAACTCTTGGTGGAATTTTCATAGATGCACGAATCTGATAAAAACTAAAGCAAAAGAGACAAAAGAAGTCACTTCGAAACATTTAAAAAATATGCAATGCCCCTATTTCTATATATCTATATGTATTAAAAAATAAAGTTCGTCTGCTTTATCAGTCTCCCATAGTATTTACTATTGGTGGAAAACAGTGTACCAGATCCACATACAGATCAAAGATTACAACTGCATTGCATATAACCCAAAGAGAAACAGACATATGTAAAGACAGAAACATTCTTACTTTAAATGAGAGAATGTCATAACAATAGCAGGAGTTTACTAAGGATTCTAAGGCTTTCACTGCTTAATCTGGTTTATTTATTTTTTCATTTAAAAGACAATAAAAATATTCTTAAGCACAATTTTGAGAAAACACAGGATTAATAGCAAACAGCTTTAAAAATTGGTTTCATACCATAAGACATGTATTATGTTGAAAGAATTCAGTTTTATTCAAGGTCAGTGCTATTCTGTTTAGTTTATGTACTTGCATAAGATTATATATATATATATATATATATATATATAAATCTACCAGTCATTAACAATCAGTTTAAATAGAAAAAATTATGAGGTAAAAACAAATGCTTCTGTTTTAACATCATTACACTATAAGTTTGTGCATGTAATGGAGGATATATGTATCTATGTATACAAACACACATACACATACACAAAGGGTTACTAAAAGCTAAATGATGATTATAAATCAGGGATGAGTTTAGATGGACACTAGAGAGTTGAATATTTAATTTTAATTTTTATTTAATGATTTCCTAGGCAGGAGTATAAATCTGTAAATAATACAAAGATTATTTAAAATACATAAATTTATTACTATGATATCTAGGAAACCATGGTGTTGGAGAGAATATATGGACAATGACAGATTTAAAGAGTGAAAGAAAGAGTGGTCAATTAAACTTAGAACCTTTAAAATCACAATTTGGCCCTAAAAAGAACTGGCAAAATGCTACAGAGATAGATGCTGAGTTAAGATTAAGATGAGGTCACCCTGAAAACATGAGATGACTGAGAACAAAAATCAAAGTGGAAAAAGCAGGAACCTTGGCATTAGATAGCAAAGTTTTAATTTTAATTAAAGAGTAAATCAAACACTGATATTTTGAAATATTCAGGTATGCCATATAAAAGCTAAGAATAAACAACTGATATGTTTCATTTTAAACTCCTTACTAAACTTCCTAAACAGGAACTATGACCTACTTATAAGTGTACACCCACAATTATAATATAATTGATTTGTACACATTACATTCAAAGACATTTAAACAACACTGCCTTTATCGTATACCATTAGAGTATCTTATTTAAAACTCCCTGAACTTAAATGTGCGTGTGTACATATAATATATACATGTACCATTAATTCACGACTTACAGAGGACCCACCAACGTGTTAGCCACTGGGCTAAGCACTAGAAACACAAGGAAAACAAACCACTAGTAGTAATTACATACATTATTTTAAACGATGTTCCTTTTGCATTTGTAATAGCAGCCTATTATGACTGCAAATACATTTTTAAAATTAGAATTAATGGTACTTTAAGGTACAAATCCCCAAAAATGAGCAAAACTTTCAACTGTGTGTGTTAGCTACTTTCAAGACTGTGCATATGTTAACTATTTTTTACATAAAATATCAAGCAACAAAATTTTTAAAACACAGGATAAAATACATCCTTTTTAAGGGCCATGGTGAGCTAGCTTATTTAGAACTTCTTGCTTAAAAAACAAGGGAAACTGCCAAATAAAGTATCAAAATGTATCTTTATAAGATTATTGAAGAAGTAACAAAATAGTATAGAATTATCAAAATCAGTCAGGCAGGCAACACAATGAAGCTGTTTCTGTCCTGAATGCATCTGCTGATCCATTCAGACAAATCTTACTTTCACTTTTAAAAGCCTGACTTATATTCCTAATATATAAAGAGCATCTAAAAACAGAGAAAAAGATCAATTAACCTAAAAAAAGTGTGTAAAAGATATTAATAAATGGTTCACCAAAAAAGAAATGCCAATGTCTCTTAAATACATGAAAAAATGTTCAATCTTACTTATAATTTTAAAAACCACAAATTAAAACTATAATGAGCTATCTTTTCTCACCTATCACATTGACGGAAATTCAACTATTTGACTAAATACTCTGTTGGTGACAGTCTGGACAAAAAGGAATTCTGCACTGCTGGAGAGGTAAAAGGATGCAAGCCCATGTGGAACGGAATTTAGCCACAAAGAGCAAAAACACACATATTTACTCTTTGACCTAGCATCACACTTGTTAGACTATCTCCCAAAGATACTTTAGCAAAACTTTTCAGTGAGGTAGCATAAGGCTATTCACTGCAGTATTAAACTGCACAAGAAAACTCGAGAAAAAATGTCTATCAATAAAGGACTGGCTGAATAACTATGGTGCAGTACCACACAGTTATAAAACATAATCTTATATGCATATATACATACATCTATATATGTGTGTGTGCATGCTAAGTTGCTTCAGTTGTGCCTGACTGCGACCCTGTGGACCATAGCCTGCCAGGCTCCTGTGTCCTAACGATTCTCCAGGCAAGAATACTTGGAGTGGGTTGGCATGCCCTCCTCCAGGGGATCTTCCCAACCCAGGGATCAAACCCATGCCTCATGTCTCCTGCACTGGCAGGCAGGTTCTTTACCCCTAGTCCCACTAGCATATCTGTATCTATATTTAGCATATCTATATATACTACAAAGCAGTGATCTCTAAGATACATTTTTTAAAGACAAAAGCCCCAAGTATAGAATATGTATATTATGCTATCTTTGTTTGAAAATAAAGGATATGATTATGTATTTTTTGCCTTTTAAAAAAAGTAATAAAAAAGGAGAAGGACATACACAAAACTAATAAAAAATAAAATGGCTTTTATAGGTGGGGAGACGAGGAAATGGGGGTGAAGAGAAGGAAAAGGGATGAAAATAAGGCCCTTTTCAATGAACGTACTTCAGAGTTTTTATTTTGGAATCATAATATCTTTTTATAAAAAAGCAAAATACATTAACTTTAAAAAGCAATCCCTTAAACCACCCTAAAATAACTGAACTTAATGTGTATCTACTTAATTGCAATTTCACAGAGTACTTTCAAGTGATTTTTAAAACACAGTACTTTCAGTGCCTGTTCCTTATGGGATATACAATAAAAGAAAACCCCAAAGCGGTTCCAAACAACATTAATAGTCTTGCTGGCTATGTTGCTACCATTATTTTGAAATTATCTTAGACATATCTACACACACATGAATAAAGCAATGAGTAATTATGTTATTAGGAACCAAGACTTTCAGTGTAAATGAAAAGAGATAGAAATATAAAGCTAAAAAAATCAAAAGTTAGAACAGGAAAATAGCAAAAATTTATGAAGTATCTTTCTTTAAAAAAAGTGTACTTTCTGTGTCAACTGAGAAGGCCTAGAAACAATGATTCAATAAAAATGTGTACTTTTAACACATATATTATGATCTCTAAACACTATTTCCTACTAAAAGGAACTAGAGCCCCTTGGCTGATTCTAAATGTAGAACAGGGAATATCACTAGAGTCTGAAACAACTAGCAATAGTAGGAGACAAACACTGCTTGGATTATCCCATGAGAAGTTTGCAGAAATCAACCTACAGGGCTCCCTCTGAACATCAGGAAGTCATGATGCAGTATAACCCATCAAGTATGATAAAAATACTTTGGCCTCCTGATGCGAAGAACTGACTCATTGGAAAGGACCCTGATGCTGGGAAAGATTGAAGGTGGGAGGAGAAGGGGAAGACAGAGGATGAGATGGTTGGATGGCATTGCTGACTTGATGGACATGAGTTTGAGTAAGTTCTGGGAGTTGGTGATGGACAGGGAAGCCTGGCATGTGGCAGTCCATGGGATCACAAAGAGTCAGACAGGACTGAGAGACTGAACAACAACATTCACAAATATTTTATTTTTTAAAAGCTGAAGGTTTGTAGCAACCACGCGTCAAGTGTCTACCGACATGATTTTCTCAATAGCATTCACTCACTTTGTGTCTCAGTGTCATGCTCTGATAATTCAGGCAGTATTTCAAACTTTTTCATTATTATTGCATTTGTTACGGTGATCTGTGATCAGTGAACTTTGATGTTACTCCTGTTGTTGTTCTGTGGTGCCAGGAACCATCATGTTATGCAGTGAGCTGAAACTTCTCTGGCAGCCCAGTGGTGGAGACTGCTTCCACTGCAGGGCCACAGATTCCATTTTTGTTTGGGGAACTAAGACCCCCCGTGCCACGTGGCCAAAAAGTAGAAATAAATAAATAAAATTGGGCCAAAATTTTTAACAGAGAATTAAAAAAAAAAAAAGACACTGAACTCACAAATACTGTGTGTGTTTTGAGAGCTCTACCAACTGGCTGTACCCCCATCTCTCCCCCTCTCCCCAAGCTTCCCAGTTAAGTCACACAATATTGAAATTAGGCCAATTAACAATTCTACAATGGCTTCTAAGTGAAAGGAAGAGCTGGTTGTTTCTCACTTTAAATCAAAAGCTAGAATTAATTAAGCTTAGTGAGGAAGGCACATTCAAGGCAGAAAACTCAGCCTCTTGTGCCAAACAGCCAACCAAGCTGTAGATTCAAAGGAAAAGCCCTGACAGAAATTACAAATGCTACTCCAGTGAACACACGAATGAAAAGAAAGCAAACAACCTGACTGCTGACATGAAGAATGTTTCAGTGATCTAAGGAGAAGATGAAACCAGCTATACATTTCCTCATGCCAAAGTCTAAAACCAGAGCAAGGCCCTAAATACCTTCAATTCTACAAAGGCTGAGTGAAGCAAGGAAGCTGTAGAAGGGAAGTTTGAAGCCAGCAGAGGCTGGTTCCCGACATTTAAGCAAAGAGGCCATCTCCATGACATAGAAGTGCAAGGTGAAGCTGCAAGTCACCCAGGAGATCTAGCTAAGATAATTCATGAGAGTGGCTACTCTAAACAGCAGATTTTCAATGCAGACAAAACAGTCTTCTATTGGGAAAAAATGCTATCTAGAAGTTTCATAGCTGGAGAGGAGAAGTCAATGCCTGGCTTCAAAATGTCAAAGAACTGGCTGATTCTCTTGTTAGGAGCTAATGCAGCTGGTGACTTAACTTGAAGTCAATGCTCTTTCATCATTCTGAAAGTTCTAGAGCTAAATCTCTGCTGGGGCTCTATATATGAAACAACAAAGAATAGATGACATAACATCTGCTTACAACATAGTTTACTTAATATTTTAAGCACACTGTTGAAACCTACTGCCCAGAAAAAAAGATGACTTTCAAGATGTTACTACTCACTGAAAATGTACCTGGTTCCCTAACAGCTCTGATGGAGATAGACAACAAGATTAAAGTTGCTTTCATTACTGATAACATAACATCTATTCTGCAGCCTACGGATCAAGGAGTAATTTCCAATTTAAGTCTTACAATTTAAAAAATATATTCTATAAGGCTATAGCTTCCAGAGATAGTAATTCCTCTGGTGGATCCATGCAAAGTAAATCGAAAACCTCCCAGAAAGAATTCATCATTCTAGATGCCATTAAAAATATTCATGATTTACAGAAGAGGTCAAAACATCAACATTAAAATAGGAGTTGGGGCCTTCCATGGTGAGCCAGTGGCTAAGACTCCTCACTCCCAATGCAGGGAGCCCAGAGTTTGATACCTGGTCAGGGAATTAGATCCCACATGCTGCAACTAAAGATCCTGAGGGTAGCAACTGAGACCCGGTAAGGCCAAATAAATAAATGTTTAAAAAAATAAAATAAGGAGTTTGGAAGAAGCTAATTCCAATTTTCATAGATGACTTTGAGGGGTTTGAAACTTCAGGGGAGAGACTAAGATGCAGATGTGGCTAAGACAGCAAGAGAACCAGAATTCGAAGTGGAACCTGAGATATGCCTAAATTACTGCAATTTCATGACAAAACTTTAATGGAAGAGGAGTTGCTTTTTATGGATGAGCAGAGGCAGTGGTTTTTTGAGATGGAATCTACTGAAGATGCTGTGAAGACTGTTGAAATGACAACAAAGGATTTAGAGTATTAAGCTTAGTTGATGAAGAAGGGATAGGGTTTGAAAGGATTAACTCCAATTCTGAAAGAAGTTCTATTGCAGATAAAATGGTATCAAATATTGCTAAATGCTACAGAGAAATGGTTGGTGAAAGGAAGAGTCAACCAATGGGGCACGCTTCACTGTCTTATTTTGTCATAATACCATGTCAACCTTGAGCTATCATCATCCTGATCAGTCAGCAGTCATCAATACTAAGGCAAGACTACCAGCCAAAAGATTACAACTCACTGAAGGCTCACATGATGGTTAGCATTTTTTAGCAATAAAATATTTTTAAATTAAGGTATGTGCATTGTTTCTCTAGACAAAATCCTATTGCACATTTAATTTTTTAACAACTTTTACACGCTCCAGGAAATAAAAAAAATTCCTGGGAATGTGTTTATTGTGAAATTCATGTTATTGTGATGATCTGGAACTGAACTCACAATATCTCCAAGGTATGCCTGTACTAAATAAAAACTTACAATATTTGAAAGATGCTAGGGCAACAACTCAATATTCTGAAAACTAATAAATAAAGAAAGGAACAAAACATCTGCCATGCCTTTCTTTCTACAGGATAAACTGTATTTCAAAGTAACCAAATAGCTAATGAGATAAAATTCTTCATAGAATTACAGCCAATAAATGCAGAAGAAATAATAGAATATCATCATTTTGTAGGCCTTAGTAATATAAAACAATGACTCTGGACAAAAGTTATCAATAGGTACCACCAACTAAATGATGTGGAACTTCATAATGGATGTATCAGGTTGACAACACCTTACTCAAATTTATGAAAAGAGATATTTTATGCCCCCAGGTGTAATGTAACAGGAAAAACACAGCATCACCTATGAACAATTTTTCTCAAAAACTATCAGAATTTAATTAAGCCTAAACTGAACAATTATAAATTAAAAAAAACAATTTAAGAGACCTTAACATTCAAATGCAACCTATAAATTTTGGTGGGATACTGAATCAAACATAAATTATAAAAATACACTTATAAGATGACTGAAGAAACAAGAACCCTGTTTTACTTGATAAAAAATTATTTTTAAAATTTCTTTAAGTGTCATAATGACTTTGCAGATTTTCAAAAACAAAAGCCTTCCTGCATTAGAGATATTGAAAAAAGAAATAAGGAGGTAAAATAAAGAGGAAAAAATTTTGATAATTACTGGCTAGACAGTTGGTTTGTCTGTGTTTACTGTACTTTGATATGTTTCAAAATTTTCCTTCAAGAAACAAAAGGTGGTCCTAGATTGGTATTTTCCAAGGGCCAGACATAAGAAAAGGAAAATCTCTCTCAAAGAATAAACCTGAAGATCTCTGCAGAAATCAGAACATGAAAAAGAGAGAGAGAGAGAGATGGGGAAAAAAATATAAGAGGGAATATAAAAAGCACAAAATATAACGGATAGAAAAACAAACATTATCAACAATCACATTAACTATAAGTGGACTAAACGTTCCAGTTAAAAGACAAAGAATGTTCCAAAGAATGAAAAAGGAAATACCACTGTATGTTGTTTACAACAGACAAAGCTAAAATACAAGGACAGAGAAAGTTTGAAAATAAAAGAATGGTAAAAGGTACACTTTGTAAATGCTAAACAAAAGAAAACTGATGTTACAATATCAATATTAGAACAAAGTGAAAAGCAAAAAGCATTATTAGGATATAAAAGTATTTTCATAATGATGCACTAAGTCGTTTTAGTCAGGTCTGACTCTTTGCGATCCCATGGACTCCCACCAGACTCCTCTGTCCATGGAATTCTCTAAGCAAGAATACTGGAGTGGGTTGCCATTTCCTTCGCCAATCATTTCCCTTCATAATGATAAAAGCTTCAATTCATCAAGTAAGAATTTTTAATCTGTAGGTATCTGTTCTCAAAACATGGGATATTTAAAACCCAAAAGTCTGCCTTTAAACAGAAAAACTTAAAACTATTTTGAGTTTTATGGCCACGATAATTTTAAATGCTTGAATTTGTCATCTCATTCTACAGTTTTTGATGTTGCTGATGTTTTCCGTTCTTTCACTTGCTATGTTAATGTTGGTTAGCCTGCTTATTTTTTTTTTCCAATAACCACATTTAAACTTTAATTTCATTAGGAAGCAATTAAAATTTTCAGAAACATTAGTTTACAGGTATAAGATTTTATAGAAAGACATTTTTAAAAATTTTGATTTACATTTAGGTAAGAGGCCAAATTTAACAATTACTCCTCCTACCATCATTCTCCTTTTTCATATTTTATTAATAAGTCTGGAGAACCAATTCACTAATCTGTTCAAAATGAGCAAAATTTAAAGAACCCTAACATTTAATTTAATAAATGTATTATCTGACTTATTTTATCATTTTAATCTGTTTCAAAGTCAATTCCTTATTACAGCTTCCTTAGAGTTCTAAATCTTTACTCCCTCTGCTGTTGTTCAGAACATATCACAAGTAACATAGTCAAAAAGAGTAAATAAAGAGTATATTTTCTAAGACACTATATTTTCTTAGAATATCTTCCTACTGTTACTAAAGACAGAATACTGTGGTCACTATATTTTTCCTGAAGGGGATAATGTGTTATTGTAGGATCATGAGTAATTTTAAGAAAAAAGTTTGAGTAGATTCACATTTCTTTTTAGGTAAAATTTTTTGAAACTAGATACCTAGAGAACTCGTTAATTTTAGAAAGCTAAACTTTTTACCCCAATATGTTAACATTTAAAATCTATCCTTTGACTCATGCATCCCACCTGGGCTGGTGATCTGTTTCACCATAGATAATATACATGCTAGTCAAGTGCTCGGGCCTGGTGCACTGGGAAGACCCAGAGGAGTCGGGTGGAGAGGGAGGTGGGAGGGGGGATTGGGATGGGGAATACGTGTAACTCTATGGCTGATTCATATCAATGTATGACAAAACCCACTGGAAAAAAAATAATAATAATTAAAAAAAAATAAAATAAAATAAATAAAATCTATCCTTTAATTTTGTCAAGAAAATAAAGGGCTTACTTGCTATCTCAAAAAGTTTTATTAAGATCAGGAAAGATCTATTCTTGTTTATTACTGAGCTGAATTCGTTGGTTACCTGTTTGAGAACATCTTGTTGTTTACAGGTGGAACTCTCATAAAATCCATACAGATAGTCCCTGGGTTAAGTAATATTTGACCCATAAATAAATTCATCTTTGTGTAAACTGTTTCATAATTTAATTATTTGCACTAATATGGAAACACGTTAAATTTGAATTTGTGAGTACACAAACTCAGAAGTTTCATGTTTCTCCTCCCACAGGTGTTTGTTTGCATTGCATTAAAGTCATTTATGCTTTGATTTTCGTGTAGACACTTCTCATAATAAAAACTGTCCTTTAATGGAAGGATTTCCTTCTAGCTAATTGACAACATTAACAGTACACTATTTTTCTCTGTTTTCCCTATTTTTTTTTCATAGTTCATAATTTGATTTTTCTGTTTATTTATACTTCACACACAGGTCAGTCAAGGCCAGTACTGGCTAATTTTTGGGATCCCAATCACTATCAACTCTGTCATTGTGATTCTTCAAAGAATGCAGACGTCCTGTTTCACACAGGCCACAAATGGCAGACCTATACCATGGCATCACTTTTCAAAAATGAGGTAGGACACAACAATGGGAGAAATCTAAATATTTAGAAATAGTCTAACTGATGCAAACTGCTTTTGAGAAAACTAACTTTCTGACTACAGAGTGGCTGATTCACTAATATGAAAAACTGATTAACTTCTTACAGAATATTCTCAGTTCTTATACCTTACTGAAAAAACAGACAACTTTAGACACTTTTGAAGGCGCTGAAGAAAACTTGAGGTGGTTTCTTGTGAGTCCCAATCAGTACCACTTAATCAGAAGTTCCCAATTTTTGAAATTTACACAACATATACATGACATTATAGGCAAGGGATTATCTTTTCCAAAGTTGTAATCAATGTCAATAATCCAAAAAAATCAGCATGCAATTTTCTCTTTTGACTGATAGTCATTTTAAAATCAAACTATAAACTTCTCATTAGTTTAACCACCTCAGAATCATAAATAGAAAGGATTTAAGATTTACTTAGTTCAGAGCATTTAAAGACTGTTGTATGGAATCTAGTTTCTAGGGTTCCACAAACCTTTCCTAAGAGGATTTCAGTTCCACTATCTTCGATGTTACTACAATTTAAGAAAAACAAATTCTAAGTCCATATCCTTGTTCTTCTTTATTTCCAAATCATAATATATTACTCACCTTGCAGTAATATAGTTTATGACAAGGAAATGGTATAGGACTGAATGGGAAAAGCAGCTGTAGCTACATATATGCAATTAAACTGGTTTATGAGAACCTATATACTAAAGAAAATAAAAAATAACAGTATTACTATCAACATTGTTTCAACTTTCACACCCCAGTTTACCGTACTTGTTTTATGCTGATTATGGACTATCCCAAACACACCTGCAAACACATTGATAACATCTCACCTGCTTTTCAAAAGACTGTTAAAACATGTAACACTTTGTCAAAGTTCTCACACTTTCTAAATATCTGAGAATACCTAATGCTAGTCCCAGCTTCCCAAGTGGTGATAGTGGTAAAGAATCTGCCTGCCAATGCAGGAGACATAAGAGATGTGGGTTTGATCCCTGGGTCGGGAAGATCCCCTGGAGGAGGGTATGGCACCTCACTCCAGTAATCTTGCCTGGAGAATCCAATGCCGGAGAGCCTGGGGGGCTACAGTCCATGGGGTCGCAAAGAGTCGGACACGACTATAGCAACTTAGCATCATGCATGCATGCAAAGCTAGTCCATTTGCCTCCTTCTGAAATGAATTAAACTCAACTCCATTCTAGAAGCCATTCACTAATTCTAAAGCTGTGTTCCTTAAACTGTGGTAGGTACACAGGTGCATCTTTGTGACATGTTATCAATCTGCAGTGAAATAAAGTAAATCAACCTCATCTCAGAGCACACAATTTTAGTTAGCCCTTTTTTTTTTAAGCAAGACTTTCTCATTGAAGAAAACAGCGCATTAATTAACATTTTGGCAAAAGTATTTCACCTTTTCTTGAATTAGTAACAAACTGTGCAGATGAGTATTATAGATAACATTATCTTAATGAATTCCAGAAAAAAATGCATTAATAATTTTGTAGTGGTCTCCAAAGAGAGGAAACTTCCCCTCCAGTTTAATACCAGACTTTAGTTGTTATATCTTCAATTTAATCCCACTTTCATATCCTTTATGCTGTTGAGAGCAGATGTCCAAACAACAATCTTCCACGTATATTTAAAAGGCAAAATTTCTTCCCCCTTTAAGCCCTCTTGAGAAATGAATTTTGAAAGAGTCATTTGGGAAGACCACCATCTTGAAATCATGTATTGCTAGTAAATAAATTCAAAACAAGTTAATTATACTGAGCTCTCATAGCACTCATTTATAAGACATACATCCACATACCATTCAATAACATCGAATTTATAATCAATGCTTTACAGTCTCAATTTTGTTTTCAAGAGTTTAAAATCTACCATATTTTTAAAAAGAACAGATTAAAATGAAAATAAAGGTAGTTTTTCTTTACATTGTTGGTATCTTGACTATTTGATTACCATTAAGGAAACAGTGATGTAATTACGGTAAAAATGGACCTACTCAGATGTCACATGTTCTCTCTCTCTGTGCCTGCCTGGAGTTTCACTTCAGTTCAGTTCAGTCGCTCAGTCGTGTCCGACTCTTGGTGACCCCATGAATCGCAGGACGCCAGGCCTCCCTGTCCATCACCAACTCCCAGAGTTTACTCAAACTCATGCCCATCGAGTCGGTGATGTCATCCAGCCAGCTCATCCTCTGTGGTCCCCTTCTCCTCCTGCCCCCAATCCCTCCCAGCATCAGGGTCTTTTCCAATGAGTCAACTCTTCGCATGAGGTGGCCAAAGTACTGGAGTTTCAGCTTCAGCATCAGTCCTTCCAATAAACACCCAGGACTGATCTCCTTTAGGATGGACTGGTTGGATCTCCTTGCAGTCCAAGGGACTCTCAAGAGTCTTCTCCAACACCACAGTTCAAAAGCATCAATTTTTCAGCGCTCAGCTTTCTTCACAGTCCAACTCTCACATCCAAACATGACCACTGGAAAAACCATAGCCTTGACTAGACAGACCTTTGTTGGCAAAGTAATGTCTCTGCTTTTTAATATGCTATCTAAGTTGGTCATAACTTTCCTTCCAAGGAGTAAAGCGTCTTTTAACTTCATGGCTGCAGTCACCAAAATGTTAATGCAGTGATCTTGGAGTCCAAAAAAATAAAGTCTGACACTGTTTCCACTGTCTCCCCATCTATTTCCCATGAGGTGATGGGGCCAGATGCCATGATCTTAGTTTTCTGAATGTTGAGCTTTAAGCCAACTTTTTCACTCTCCTCTTTCACTTTCTGCCATAAGGGTGGTGTCATCTGCATATCTGAGATTATTGATATTTCTCCCGGCAATCTTGATTCCACCATGTGCTTCTTCCAGCCCAGCGTTTCTCATGATGTACTCTGCATATAAGTTAAATAAGCAGGGTGACAATATACAGCCTTGATGTACTCCTTTTCCTATTTGGAAACAGTCTGTTGGTCCATGTCCAGTTCTAACTGTTGCTTCCTGACCTGCATACAGGTTTCTCAAGAGTCAGGTCAGGTGGTCTGGTATTCCCATCTCTTTCAGAATTTTCTACAGTTTATTGTGATCCACACAGTCAAAGGCTTTGGCGTAGTCAATAAAGCAGAAATAGATGTTTTTCTGGAACTCTCTTGCTTTTTCGATGATCCAGCGGATGTTGGCAATTTGATCTCTGGTTCCTCTGCCTTTTCTAAAACCAGCTTGAACATCTGGAAGTTCACGGTTCACGTATTGCTGAAGCCTGGTTTGAGAATTTTGAGCATTACTTTACTAGCGTGTGAGATGAGTGCAATTGTGTGGTAGTTTGAGCATTCTTTGGGGTTGCCTTTCTTTGGGAGCCTGGAGTTTAGGCCTTGCCTAACTGGTTCCTTATCGTGTAACAACACTGGCAAAATTAAACACTCAGCCCTAGGGACTACAGGACAAGTACTGTTGCCAAACGTGCACAAGTAGTGCTTATTCATACTCTGCTTCCATTTAGTTCCTGCTGGGCTATGACTCCAGCGCTATTCAGTTACCGATGTTATTTTTAAAACATTGAAGGAAAGTACTCCAGAGGACTGCAGGCAGATCTCATTTTATCACACTTCCGTTTACTGTACCTTGTGGATTATGTGTTTTTTCACAAATTGAAGTTTTGTGGTAACTCTGTGCTGAGCAGCCTATTGGTGCCATTTTCCCAACAGCATTTGCTCACTTTGTGTCTCTGTGCCACAGAAAATGTGGTAATTTTAACAAAATTTCACTTTCATTGCTATTATATTTGCTATGGTGATCTGTGATAGGTAATCTTTGATGTGACTACTGCAAAAAGATCACCAAAAGCTCAGATGATGGTTAGCATTTTCTAGCATTAGGGTACTTTTTACTTACAGTGTGTATACTGTATTATTAGACATAACAGACTACAGTTTAGTATAAATATCACGTTTATATGCAGTAAGCAACCACAAACTTCACATGACTTCACTGTGATACCCACTTTCCTGCAGTGTTCAGAAGCTAAACCTGTAGTATTTGTGAGGTCTGCCTCCATTTCATTTCTTGAATTTTTAAGTTTCTTATCTCAGTCTCCTAAAAAGTCATTTCACATACAGAAAATAAACTGGAAAAGACATATTTTATTTCCTCACATTTAAATATAAATTTAGAGAAATGTATCTGTTTATATATCAAAGCTGACAGGTACTTAACATAACAGCAAACACAAGCTCCAAGTTAACTGACTTATACGGCAAAGGCAGTAAAGGCTCAATAAGAAGCATAAAGAAAAGATTTAAAAGGTAGGAACTAATTAAATCAGAATAGAAAAAAGACTAAATTATATCCTTGAAAACATTCTTACAAATAAACAAGTCAAGTAACATATCTAAAAACAATAAGCCTCTAATTACTAGATTTTTCAAAGATCAGTAACAACTTTCTTCAAGAGACCTCAATGGATGTGGAAACTAGATTGCAGAACAACAGAAAATAAATGAAAGCAGCAATCATACACGCTATGCTCATGACGGCTGACAGTAAGATGGAAAAGCAGTTCACTTAGACCGTATTTCCAGTTCCAAATCTTCAATTATGAACTGTCTCTACTGGATCTTACCTCACAACCTGACAAAATGAACCAACCTTAAATTCCACACTATGATCCCAAGTAACTTTGTTATGTACATGAGTATCACTAACATTGTCCAAGTCAATGGGATGGAAAACTTCAGCAATATCATTAAAACTTTTTTATTAAAAATTCCAAATTTGTAAAAAGTAGAGCAGTGAACTCAATCCCCACTGCCCATTTTCCACCAATGAAAAAGATTTTGCCACATTTGATTCATATGTAATTTTTTTCTTTGCTGAGCTATTTCAAAGTAATCCTAGACATCATGTAAAGTCACACACCTCCACATACATACTTTTTAATGTTTTTTCTGTCTCTGCAACATCCTCCACATGGAATCAGTCATTAAATCCTACTCTTAATAATCTCATAGCTCAGTTGGTAAAGAATCAGCCTGCAATACAGAAGACGCCAGTTCGATTCCTGGGCCAGGAAGATCCGCTGCAGAAGAGATAGGCTACCCACTCCAGTATTCTTGGGTTTCCCTGGTGGCTCAGCTGGTAAAGAATCCACCTGCAAGGTGAGAGACCTGGGTTCGACCCCTGGGTTGGGAAGATCTCCTGGAGAAGGGAAAGGCTACCCACTCCTGTATTCTGGCCTGGAGAATTCCACGGACTGTGTAGACCATAGGGTTGCAAAGAGTCAGACACAACTAAGCAACTTTCACTTTCACTTAATATCCTCAAAAGGTCTCACAGAAATTAATAACAAACCCCAAAAAACATTAGTGTGTGGGAGACTGACTTAAAGGTCCTCAATTTTTTTCATCCATCCTCGTATCCATGCCTCTGACAGTAAGATTCCCATCAACAAGTGGGGTGTGAGTCCCCATCTCTTGCACCTGGGCTGGCCTGACCACTTGTCTTAGGCAGTATGCTGTGGCAGAGAGGACTGTGAGCTGGTGCCAAGCCCAGGTCTTTTTGTAGGGCTTCTCTGTCTCTCTGGACTCCTGCGTCCTCAGAAAGAATAACACTGCAGGATGAGAGGTGACAGAGCAGAGTTGAGTGCAACCAGGGAAGTCTGTTCTACACCACGCAGCTCCCTGCCAGCCGACTGCGAGCGAGTCCAGCCAACACATATTAGTGCAACCATCCAGCTGGTCCACAGATCTGTGAGCACAAACAAATGTTCACCGTGTGATGCCACTAGGGCTTTGGGCTTTTTGTTAGCTGCATTACTGTGGCAATAAATAACTAATACGGAAATTGGTACTAATAAAAACAAAATACGTGTCATTGACTTTGGGACCAAAGTAGTAGTTACAGTAATGGCAAGAAAAATAATAAGGAAACTATATGAGACTTAAAAAACAGTGACCCATGTTTTGTAGTAATAAACTTTTGGTGACTATGCTTTCGAACAATAACTTAACAGAAGTCAGACTGTATCTAAAAGAAACTTTTTGGCTTGAGCAAGCTAATTTCCTGGCAGAATGCTGAAAACGTCACCTGGTTGCTCTAAGCCAAATACAGTAAGGTTCTGCAAGAAAGAGATGAGCTAAAGAAACACCTGGTCATTTTATAAGCAGAAGCTAGAGAAAACAGAGAGGAACCAAGACTTCCTGGTTTGGAAAATAAAACTTCATACAAAGATCTAATCAAGGGTGTGGCTGTAAATCTCTTTCTTAAGATCTCCAAAAGAGCTAAGGGCAGTGTCTAAGCAGACATTTTCAGCTTGACAAAAGGGCTTTTAGGAAGTTCAAGGGCAGGATCCCACAGAATTCTGATCTCCACATAGTAGTGATTCATCTAGAGAGCAGTCATGTCTCACTAGACAACTGTGAGTGTGGGTTTCAGAGCACGGAATCAACCATACCAGACACGCAGAATTCCCATCAAGTTTTACAGAAGTTTCACTGGCCAAAGACCCACCAGCCCAGACCTGGGAAGGCTTAGCCAGCAGAACACAGTGTGGTGACAACTGTGTCAATGTAGGGAGCCTGCACCTTCTGCTCTCTTTCTTGGACTCCCCCTCAGCCAGGGCAACAAGCCCAAGCTCTCCTGCTGATGGGTGAGAGACCATGTGGAGCAGAGCACAGCTGTTTTTGTTTTTTCAACAAGATGGCAAAGCCGAGATAAACCATCAACAATAGAATTATTTCTTTCATCATCTCCTCAGTCATGGCCCCACCACTACCATCCCCAGCATAAAGACTCAAGTTTATAGCCTGAGATATTGTGAGCCCCTCTACCCTCCCCCTGGGCCTCTATCTCTTCTGCCAGACCATCCATTCAGTATCATCACGCTCTCCATATGCCAGTAAGTACTAATTGTAATATTGGTAACCATGTCATCTGTTCTTGGAAACCATCAGTGGCTATCCCAATCCCTAGTGTCAACTCTCCTCCAGACAGCAAAAGCCCTTCACAAACATAACCTCCCTCTGCTGTCTTTTCTTCGGCAATTCTACCAGAAAACATCCAGCCTCTTACGACTCTTTAAAATAACAGGCTCATTCCTACTTCCAAGACTGGATTCACAATGTTTTCTCCTACCGAGAGGTTCTTTCACCTTATCCTCTTATCCTCTCCCTATCACTCTTATCCATGCTTTGACCCTATCCCCCTGTAATGGGCCTTTCCTGATGTGCTAGCCCAGAAAGGTCTTTCGCTTCTGATTCCTAGAGCACTTTCTATATATACTTTTTAAAGAGTCATCATTTTGTATTCCTACTAAGCTGTTTTGTGTATGTATATTGTGTGTGTATATTCTGCTTTGTTGAAAGCCCATACACTGTTATCTTTTAAAAAAGCAGAAATGAAATCTTTCTTATCAATTTTCTTTGAAGTCCTCTCAATGCTCAGTACAAATTCATAAACATAAGTTAAATATATCCAGAATCTTCATTAAATCCATAGGAATAATACTCATTTATTTAGAAATAAAATTTCACTAAGAAAACCCTTGAACATAGTTCATTGTTTTCTTTATATATGCTCGGACAAAAGCATGTACTTAAATTTAAATGAAAACTGTAAGATTTATCTTATGCAAAATATATAATTTTCACAATAAAATACAAACCCTCTCTGAAATAAATCCACATTGTAGAACTTGTTTAGCTCCACGGAGAATTCTACCATTGCTTGAACTTCAGTCATTTTTAGTTTATACTCAGAAGACAAATCAGGTAACAGCACCTTGGTTAAAGTGGGGGAAAAAAATCATGAGAAGCACACAAAAAAAATGCCAACTTACAAAATCACCAACATTAAACATATTTCAGAGTGTGATACACAGGCAGGAAATAAAAATGAAGACAATTCGCTTACTGCTCCTTACTTGGCTTGATCCGACTGTACAGCACCAGAATCTACACTCACTACACACACGTTCAGTTCAGTTCAGCTCAGTCGCTCAGCCGTGTCTGACTCTCTGCGACCCCATGAATCGCAGCATGCCAGGCCTCCCTGTCCATCACGTACTAAGGAAATACTAAACAGCACTACCCTAGATCATCTGCCCTGTTTGAATGCTTTTCTAAGATTTGTTTCTCTTTGTGACAACTATGTGATAATAAATAATACAGAAAATTGCTAAAAGTAACTCTTGACTTTATCACAGGTAAAAGGTGACTTTTTAAGAGAAAAATTAAGTTACCTAATTATTCTCTTCTAGTTCTACACTGCATTGGCGACCCACTCCAGTCCTCTTGCCTGGAAAATCCCAAGGACAGAGGAACCTGGTAGGATGCAGTCCATGGGGTTGTGAAGAGTTGGACACGACTGAGCAACTTCACTTTCACTTTTCATTTTCATGCACTGGAGAAGGAAATGGCAACCCACTCCAGTGTTCTTGCCTGGAGAAGCCCAGGGACGGGGGAGCCTGGTGGGCTGCCGTCTATGGGGTTGCACAGAGTCGGACACGATTGAAGCAACGTAGCAGCAGCAGTAGCAGCAGTTCTATACTGCACTTCACATAAAGGCAACTCAGAGTCAAAAATAAGAATTGGCAATCTTTAATTCCCATTTAAGTTTATGAAGCTTTTTCTCTGTCAGGTGAAGTTCTTACATGACTGCTCATTTTTTAATTAAAAACAATTTTCCCCTCATTACAAAAGTCTAAAGTGTTCATTTTCAAGAGGTCAAAAAGAAAGAGACAAGCAAAAAAAGAAAACATTTATAATTCTAACCACTGAAATACACACTTTCATATATATTCTTCATATATGTGTATATCTGTACAATTTCTATAAAAGTAGGATCAAATTATGTATACATTTAATTTAATCTGCTTATTTCATTTATTTTTACCAATATCTATGCTAATAACTATTATACTGTGATGTTAAAATTTAAACAATCTCCTATTGTTAGGTATTAATAGGTCAATAATTTCCATCTTCACACCATTTCAAAAAACATCATTGCAATCATCCTTATCAATAATACATACTTTAAAAAGCAATTTGATGTAGTAAGAAAGTGTTGAAAGACAATTCTGAGAATCCTTATGTTTCTGCATGTCTTGCAAGCAGAGACACTGACTGCCTTTATTTCAGACTATTTTTCAAGGACACATGTTTAGCAAAGCGTCAGGAATCAGGGACAGCGTCTCATACTGGAGTTAAGGGCAAATCTTTCTACTGGTCCCATGTGATAGAGATAAAGTCTCCTCTGAGGCATAAATCAGCAGGCTCACTGTCCCTCACGAAAGATTCAGGTCCCTGAGCTCAGGTGTCCTCTCATATAACACAAACTACTCATATGCAGGCTGCCTCGTACTCCAACCACTGCTACTACCCTGAATATAAACCTTCCTTTTCTCTGACCCAGGAGGAGTCTTGAGTCTTCTGCTGACATCCATGGTGCTTGGGAAGGCTAATTTGTTATTTGCAAGTGGGATAATATTGACCCTTCGCATTTCTTAAAACAGTTCTTCATAGAAATCTAGCAAATATTTTGATCTATTATGAATTAAACGCAAAAGAAATGCCATAGTCTTACCTCTGCTGATCAAAACTTCATTTTAATATCATTAAATAACCAATGTTGTACTTCCAGTTAGTGATTCTTGCTAAAAAAAACAGTGCTCCCCCTATGAGAAAGAAAAAATAACATCTCAAACAAAATAGGAGGCATACAAATGTCCATTTTAAGGAAATCTATGCTTTGTTAGTTACTTAGTACTTTCAATTTATCCAAAAGATCCATGTCCTCCATAAGGCTTATGAATAAGGGTTAGAAATTTGTTTTCATTCAGTTTCACACATCAATAGTAACTACTATCTTTGTTATGATTCACTTGTGTACACTTCCAAGCACAATAATAGATAGAGGAGTATTTTCCTAGTTCAGTGGTTCAGAAACAATCCTCATAAACACCCAAAACAGTATAAGCTTTTCACTTTTTAAAGAATTTTCTGTTTATTTATTATTTTTGGCTGTGCTGGGTCTTTGCTGCTGTGCGCAGGTTTTCTCTGGTTGCGGCGCACGGGCTTCTCCCTGTGCGGGCTTCTCTCGCTGTGCAGCACGGGCTCTGGACGTGTGGGCCCAGCAGTTATCATGCACGGCTCAGCTGCCCCACAGCATGCGGGGTCTTCCTGGCCCAAGAACCGAGCCTGTGTCCCCTGCACCAGCAGGTGGACTCCCAACCACTGGACCCACCAAGGAAGTCCTAAGCTTATCAATTTTTAAGATGTAGAACTCACCATTTTAAAATATGTCATTCCCTTGGTAGAAGAAATGATTTCTGAAACTTCACACACAGATAAAATAGAGAGATATGAAACATGTGTGTGTATATACATACACACATATGCTATGAGCTATTTAGAATATTTTGATGAAAAAGGTGCCTGGATACACTGTGGATAGTTTTTTTTTTTTTTTCCCACTCTCCAAATATTTATTGCTTAAATTTAAAAAGAGTCTTTTGCCTTTGGTATAATTATTTTAGGTACTAAAAATGTTAGAATAAAGACTACATTCACACTTCTTCACAGATTTTTTTCTTCTTTCCATCATATATAAACTTTACCACCTTCCTTGTTATTTTAAAGCTTAATAATCACATCAAAAGATTTTTACAGTAACTATTTCTAAGGAGATCAAAATGATACTGCCCTTATATATTTCCTGTTCATGGAAGTAGTCTCTTCTCTAAGACAGCTTCTCCTGTAAAAATATTCTTGTGTTCTAGCCCTGACTGTGTGTAAAGTTTGGTTAGGTCTCTATGCCTTAACTTACTCAGAAATAAAATAGGTATTCATTCATTCAAACATTTATTGAACACTTACTATAAGATAGGAAATGCAAGAGGTCAAGGCCCAGGTAAGTTCCTGACACCTCAAAAAGCTCACTAGCCACCAGGAACAGATTAATATAGATTAAGTACAGCACACTGATTAAAACAAGGCTTAGGATCTGAGTCCAAATCCAACCTTTTTTTTACCCCTCATGTCTTCATTTCCTTCATGGGACATAGCATCTCTACCACCCGTATCAGTAGGCCTGTTACCTGAGGAAGAAATATATTTCTCCCTCATTTAAGCTATTTCACTCTTGTATCCCTTTACAGCAGCCTTTTCTTCAATACAGAAATTAATACCAGAATTAGCGAACTGTCATAACAAAATTCTTAAATATGTGGCACTAGCTAAATCACTGGGTAGCAGGCAACAGCGTAACAGACAAAACTACTAATAAAATAATGGTGACCCTGGTTATATTGGAGCAAAACATGCCATAAACTGTTGCCAACAATAACTTACAGAACATGGTGCCCATAAAAACCTCAGAACCTCAAGGTAAGAATATGAAAAGAAACACAACGTTCATGTGTGTCAGCGGTTCTTTGCTGCCTTTACCCAGGCAAGAACTGGCCAGTTGGCAACGAAAGATGGAAGGAAATAAAGAGTAGAAATGGGTTCCTGTAGTCAACTCCTTCAATATTTGCAATATCAGGAGATAAGATTATTAGTACTTTTCCCAAGGACTTCTATTAAGACATTTTTTTCACAACAAACTTTTTATTGAAGTATAGTTGACTTAGAATGTATTCACTTCAGGTACACAGCAAAGTGATTCAGTTACATACATATTCCTTTTCAGACTCTTTTCCATTATAATTTCTTACAAGATATTGAATATAGTTCCTTGTGCTATAAAATAGGTCCTTGTTATTTATTTTATATACAGTGGTTTTTATATCTTCTATCCCAACATCCTAATTTATTCCTTTCTCCCCCACATTTCCCCTTTTGTAACGATAAATTTGTTTTCTATGTGAGTCTATTTCTGTTTGGTGAATAAGTTCATTTGTATCTTTTTTTTTTAATTCCACATATAAGAGATATCATATGACTATCTGTCTTCCTCTATCTGACTTACTTCACTTAATATGATAATCTCTAGGTCCATCCAATTCTGCAAATGGCACTATTTCACTCTTTTTTATGGCATCACCAAGTCAATGGACATGAGTTTGGGTAAACTCCAGGAGTCGGTGATGGACAGGGAGGCCTGGTGTGCTGCAAGTCCATGGGGCCGCAGAGTCGGACACGACTGAGCGACCGAACTGAACTGAAAATTCCAATGTATATATGTACCACATATTTATCCATTTATCTGCTGATGAACATTTACGTTGCTTCCATGTCTTGACTACCGTAAATAGTGCTGCTATGAACAGTGAGTTGCATGCATCTTTTCAAATTAGAGTTTTCATCTTTTCCAGATGTATGTGCAGAAGTGGGACTGCTGGATCATATGGTAACTCTATTGTTTTTAAGGAAACTCCATACTGTTCTCTATAGTGGCTGTACCAATTTACATTAGCACCAACAGTGTAGGAGGATTCCCTCTACTCCACACCCTCGCAAACATTTACTGATGATGGCCGTTCTGACTGGTATGAGACAATACCTCATTGTAGTTTCTATTTTTTATTGAAGTATAGTTGATTTACAATGTTGTGTTAACTTCTATGGTACAGCAAAGTGACTCAGTTATACACACATATATCCACTGTTTTTCATTATGATTTATCTCAAGATAATGAGTATTATTTGTTCCCTATGCCATATAGCAGGACCTTGTTGTTTCTCTACCCTGTATGTAATGATTTGTATCTACTAACCCCAAACTCCCAGTCCATCCTTCCCCAAACCCTCCCACTTTGTACACAAATCTGTTCTATATGTCTGTAGATAAGTTTAATTTTAAATTCCACACTTAAGTGATACCATATGGTACTTGTCTTTCTTTTTCTGACATACTTCACTTAGTATGATAATCTCTAGTTGCAGCCATGTTGCTGTAAATGGCCTTACGTCATTCCTTTGTCATTATGCTGAGCAGTATGTCATCACATATATACGTATATGTACACACACACACAAATATTAATATACACACACATACCACATCCTCATCATCCATTCCTCTATCAAGGGACATTTAGGTTGCTTCCACGTCTTGACTATCGTAAACAGTGCTGCTACAGAACATAAAGATGCATGTATCTTTTTGAATTATAGTTTTGCCTGAATATATAGCCCAGGAGTGAGATTACTGGATCACATAGTAATTCTATTTTTCGTTTGCTGGGGAACCTCCAGCTTGTTTTCCATAATGGCTGCACTAAGTTGCCAATCAGTGAGAATGCTTCCTCCACACCCTCTCTAGCATTTGCTATTTGTAAACTTTTTAATGATAGTCATTCTCACCAGTATGCAGTGATATTTCATTAAGGTTTTGCTTTTCATTTCTCTAATGGCTCTATGTTAGGCATCTTTTCATTTGCCTATTGGCCACCTGCATGGCTCCTTTGGAGAAATGTCTATTTAGGTCTTCTGCCTGTTTTTTGATTTTTTTTTTTTTTTTTGCTGAATCGTATAAGTTGTTTGTATATTTTGGAAATTAGGTCCTTGTCAGTTGCATGATTTGCAAATATTTTCTCTCATTTTGTAGTTAAATCTTCATTTTTTTATGGTTTCCTTTGCTGTGTAAAAGTTTATAAGTTTGATTAGGTTCCATTTGTTTATTTTTTATTTATTAGAGTGTTGGTCTGTTGTACTCTAGGAGTTTTATGGTATCCAAACTTACATTTAGGTCTTTAATCCATTTTGAGTTTATTTTGGTATATGGAGTTAGAGAATGCTGCAATTTCATTTTTTTACATGCAATTGCTCAGTTTTCTCAGCACACTTATTGAAGAGACTGTTTTTTCTCCTCTGTCTATTCTCCTTCCTTTGCCATTGAATAATTGACATAAGAGTAAGGGTCTATGTACAGGCTTTCTATCCTCTTTCACTGATCTATATGTCTGTTTTGATTACTGCAGCTTTCTATATAGCTTCAGTATATAGCTTTCTATACAGCCTCAGTATACAGCTTCAGTACAGCCTGAAGTCAAGGAGTATGATTCCTCCAGCTCTGCTCTTCTTAAGATTTTTTTTTGGATATTTGAGGTCTTTTGTGTTTCCATACACATCTTAAAATTTCTGTTCTAGAAAACCCTAACAATGCTACAGTAAACTAATGGAACTCATCAATGAATTCAGTAAAGTTGCAGGGTACTAAATTAATATACAGATATCTGTTCTATACCTGTAGACAAAAGTGAACTATCAGAAAGGAAAATCAAGGAACAATACCATTTACCATTGCATCAAAAAGAATAAAATGCCAAGGAATAAACCTACCTAAGGAGGCAAGATCTGTACTCCGAAAACTCTAAGACACAGATGAAAGAATCGGAGTCAACAAAAACAAGATGGAAAGATATACCATGTTCTTGAATTAGAAGAATCAATACTGTTAAAATGACTATCCCACCTAAGGCCATATACAGATTTAATGCAATCCTTATCAAATTACCAATGGCATTTCTCACAGAACTTTTAAGACTTCCTGATGAAACAAAGAAATACAGCGCTGTGGAAAAGATTATATTAGGGTGCTGCCATCCCTCTCAGCAATGCTTTCTGTTTCAGATGACTTCAAGACAAAGAGAAAGTGCCAAGTGCACAAAAAAGCAATAAATTTAAGTCAGGCTTAAGAACCACAGCAGGAAAGAACTATTTTGCCATAGTCACTGGCACCAGAACTGAATGGAGACAAACACAAATGAATCCTACTATATTTTTGAGAGAATTGTATTTGTCAAAGATATTAAAAGCTAACCTGCAAACACCTGTGACTGTGTAACTTGCAGGATGGCAAGCCTACTGAAGCAGAAAGCTAACTATGAAAACTAGATGCCTTCCCAACTGGGAAAATTTTCAGTACCAACTTCAGGTGTGATCATGGAGGTTAACATAAGGAAGAAACACCCGAACAGCGAAGACAGGGGTCAGAGTACAATGAATATAGGCATTCTTACCAGAAGAGCTGCTACACCATTACTGCCCAGCATTACCCTCACCCAGTGACTTCTCTCATTGTTTGCTTACCCAAATGGAAAATTTTATTATTCTTTTCCTGTTTTTGATCCATCACTATGTCCAGTGTATGTGGGAGGTGCAAGGGAGGAACAGTAACTGTGTCTTGTCTCCAGGTCACTGGACTTGCAGATCTAACAGGTGGATCTACTCTCTCCATTGGATTAATGTAACAGGAGGATGGATCCTGGATTGTCTCCTTCGGCAATGGGAACTGGAGTATTTTCAATAGGCAGGATGAAGGATTCACATGGATACTTTGGTAGGTGAACTGCAAGACTGTGGTTGACAATTTGTCACTTCTGTTTTCCTCTTTTTTTCCTGCTGAATGATCAGCAATCCTGAGACAACATTTCCCAACCAGCTCTGAGGCAACTGTGGCCAATCCACTCTTTCTGTAGACTGCAAACTGAAGTCCACAGACAAATATGCAACGTCTGCCTCACTTGTTTAAAAGGAAATTCTTGGCTCCGGATTTCATCACTTCCTTTTTCTACATGCTGGAATACCTTCTTAATAGTGATCTAGTACCAACCACACAGATTAAAACAGAACCCTGAAAAATGGTAAAACAGAAAGATGGAAAGATTCTGGATTCTGGAATGGTTTCATAGAGCACAGATGTCAAATTTATCTAGACTGCTCAGACTTTCGTTTTATAACTCTTTATCACAGCAACTGTACCTAATCTATACCTTAAGTAATATGTCCTCCCTTCTGGCTATTTTCAAAGAAGCAGGCGAATGATCCATTATATTACATATGTTAATAATTATATATTACATACAATAACAATAAAATAAAATGCTATATGATAATATACATGATTTGAAAATAATTCAAATCATCTCTCTTTGTTCCATTCCAAGCCCCCAATGGCTTCCCACCATGTTCAACAGTACTACCTTACAATGGCCTATATGACGACCTTACAGAACCTGGTTCTTCCACCTCTCTGACCTCATCTCCTCCTCATCTCGGCTCACTCCAATCACACTGCTTGTTATTTCTCAAACACACCAAAGAGATTAATGCTTCGGGGCTTTTGCAGTTGTTCCCTTGGACACTCTTCCCTCCAGGGTATCCAAATGACTCACCCACGTACCTCCTAGTCTTCATTCACTGAGTGAGACAAGGCTGTGGTCCACAGGATCAGTTTGGTTAGCTTTCTGTGACTGGTTTTCACTCTGTCTGCCCTCTGATGGATGAGGATAAGACACTTGTGGAAACTTCCTGATTGGAAGCATTGGCTGTGGTGAAAACTGGGTCTTGAGCAAGGCCATGCTCAGTAACTCTTTGATCCAATTTTCTGTTGATGGGTGGGGCTGTGTTCCCTCCCTGTAGTTTGGTCTGAGGTCAAACTATGGTAAGGGTAATGGTGACTTTCTGCAAAAGGACTTAGGTCAGCACCCATGGCTCCTAGGACTGTTGTAGTCAATGATACTGACCCTGTGGCAGGCCACTGTCAACTCATGCCTCCGCTGGAGACTCCTTGATGCCTTCAGGCAAGTCTGGCTCAGTCGCTTGTGGGGTCACTGCTCCTATCTCCTGGGTCCTGGTGCATACAAGGTTTTCTTGTGCCCTCCAAGAGTCTGTTTCCCCAGTTCTGTGGAAGTTCTGTAATCAAATCCTGCTGACCTTCAATGTCAGATTCCCTGGGGATATGCAGTTCCTTTACTGGATCCCCAGGTTGGGAAATCTGTTGTGGAGCCTAGAACTTTTGCAACAGTGTGAGAACTTCTTTGGTATAATTGTTCTGATCACATGGATCACAGCCTTGTCTAACTCAATGAAACTCTGAGCCATGCTGTGCAGGGCCACCCAAGATGGATGGGACATGTTGGAGAGTTCAGACAAAACGTGGTCCACTGGAGAAGGGAACAGCAAACCACTTCAGCATTCTTACCTTGAGAACTCCATGAACAGTATGAAAAGGTAAAAAGATATGACACTGAAAGACGAACTCCCAAGATCAGTACGTGCCCAAGATGCTACTGCAGAAGAGCAGAGAAATAGCTCCAGAAAGAATGAAGAGGCTGAGACAAAGCGGAAACAACACCCAGTTGTGGATGTGACTGGTGGTGAAAGTAAAATCCAATGCTGTAAAGAACAATACTGCACAGGAACCTGGAATGTTAGGTCCATGAATCAAGGTTAACTGGAAGTGGTCAAACAGCAGATGGCAAGAGTGAATTTTAGGAATCAGTGAACTCATATGGACTGGAATGGGCAAATTTAATTCAGATGACCATTATAACTACTACTGTGGGCAAGAATCCCTAAGATGAAATGGAGTAGCCATCATAGTCAACAAGGGAGTCAGAAATATAGTACTTGGGTGCAATCTCAAAATGACAGAATGACCTCAGTTCGTTTCCAATGCAAACCATTCAATATCACAGTAATACAAGGCTATGCCCCAACTACTAATGCCGAAGAAGTTGAAGTTGAATGGTTTTGTGAAGACCTACAAGATCTTCTAAAACTAATACCAAAAAAAAAAAAAAAAAAAAAGATGTCCTTTTGATCATAGGGGACTGGACTGCAAAAGTAGGAAGTCAATAGAAAGCTGGAGTAACAGGCAAGTTTGGCCTTGGAGTATAGAATGAAGCAGGGCAAAGGCTGACAGAGTTTTGCCAAGAGAATGCACTGGTCATTGGAGGAGCAAACACCTTCCTCCAACACCACAAGAGATGATGACTCTACACATGGACATCACCAGATGGTCAATACCGAAATCAGACTGATTCTAATCTTTGCAGCCAAAGATGGAGAAGCTCTATACAGTCAGCAGAAACAAGACTGGAAGCTGACTGTGGCTCAGATCATGATCTTCTTATTGGCAAATTCAGACTTAAATTGAAGAAAATAGGAAAAACCACTAGGCCATTCATATATGACCTATATCGGGTCCCTTACGATTATAGAGAAGTGACAAGTAAGATTCAAGGGATTAGATCTGATAGACAACGTCTGAGTAACTACGGAGGTTTGTAATATTGTACAGGAGACCATCAAAGCCATCAAAGAAATGCAAAAAGGCAAAAGAGTTGTCTGAGGAGGCCTTACAAGTAGCTGAGAAAAGAAGAGAAGAGAAAGGCAAAGAAGAAAAGGAAATGCAGAGTTCCATCTGAATGCAGAGTTCCAGAATAGCAAGGAGAGATAGGTAAGACTTCCTAAGTGAACAATGCAAAGAAATAGAGGAAACAGTAGAATGGAAAAAGACTAGAGATCTCTTCAAGAAAATTATAGAGATACCAAGGGAACATTTCATGCAAAGATGAGCACAATAAAGGACAGAAACCTAAAGGCAGGGACCCTACAGAAGCAGAAGAGATTAAGAAAAGGTGGCAAGGACACACAGAACTATACAAAAAAGATCTTATATGACCCAAATAACCACGATGGTGTGATCACTCACCTAGAGCCAGACATCTTGGAGTGCAAAGTCACATGGGCCTTAGGCAGCATCACTACAAAGCTAGCGGAGATTATGGAATTCCAGGTAAGTTATTCATATCCTAAAAGATGATGTTGTGAAAGTGATGAACTCAACATATCAGCAAATCTGGAAAACTCAGCAATGGCCACAGGACTGGGAAAGGTCAGTCTTCATTCTAATCCCAAAGAAGGGCTATGCCAAAGAATGTTCAAACTACTACACAATTGCACTCATTTCACATATTAGCAAAGTAATGCTCAAAATCAAGCTGGGCTTCAACAGTACGTGAACCATCAACTTTCAGAGATTCAAGCTGGATTTAGAAAAGGTGGATGAACCAGAGATCAAATTGCCAACATCCACTGGATCATAGCAAAAGACAGATTTCCAGAAAACTCAAGAGAATTTTTTTCAAGAGACTTCCAGAAAAACATCTACTTCTGTTTCATTGACGACGCCAAGCCTTTGACTGCGTGGATCACAACAAAATGTGGAAAATTCTTCAAGAGATGGGAATACAGACCCACCTTACCTGCCTCCTGAGAAACCTGTATGCAAGTCAAGAAGCAACAGTTAGAACCGGACATGGAACAACGGACTGGTTCCAAATTGGGAAAGGGATACGTCAAGGCTGCATATCATCACCCTGCTTATTTAACTTTTACTCAGAGTACATCATGCAAAATGCCAGGCTGGATGAAGTGTAAGCTGAAATCAAGATTGCCAGGAGAATTATCAATAATCTCAGATATGCAGATGACACCACCCTTTTGAGAGAAAGCAAAGAGGAACTAAAGAGCCTCTTCATGAAAGAGGAGAGAGAAAAAGCTGGCTTAAAACTCAACATTCAAAAAATGAAGATCACGGCATCAGGTCCCATAACTTCATGGCAACATGATGGGGAAACAATGGAAAGAGTGACAGATTTTATTTTCTTGGACTCAAAAATCACCGCAGATGGTGACTGCAGCCATGAAATTAAAAGACGCTTACTCCTTGGAAGGAAAGCCATGACAAACCTAGACATCCTAGAAAGTAGACACATTACTCTGCCAACAAAGGTCCATATAGTCAAAGCTATGGTTTTTCCAGTATGGGTGTGAGAATTAGACCATAAAGAAGTCTGAGCAGGAAAGAACTGATGCTTTTGAACTGTACTGGAGAAGACTCTTGAAAGTCCCCTCAATTGCAGGGAGTTCAAACCAGTCTATCCTAAAGGAAATTAATGCTGAATTCTCACGGAAGGACTGATGCTGAAGCTGAAGCTCCAATATTCTGGCCACCTGATGCAAAGAACTGACTCACTGGAAAAGACCCTAATGCTGGGGAAGACTGAAGGCAGGAGGAAAAGGGGACAACAGAGGACAAACGAGATGGTTGGATGGCATCACCTACTCAATGGACATGATTCTGAGCAAACTCTGGGAGATGGTGAAGGAGAGGGAAGCCTAGTGTGCTGCAGTCCATGGGGTCGCGAAGAGTAGGACATGATTGAGCAACTGAACAATAATTCCATAAATATTAACTATTATTATTTTTCTATTTAAATCCAACCAACTTGAAGAAAGGAATTATTACACTGATAAACTGAAAACAGATGCGAATGAACAAATCTTTATAAAATTAATTACCAGTATAAATCCAAGGTTTGTTAGTAGTTTCCTTCACTTTTCCTCTCATATCCTGCTGCGCTTTTTGTTCTTTAGTTGCTGCCTAATTTTTCTCAATTTATCCCTTTTTACTGATTATTCCCTAAGTGGAAACATACAGTACATGTACAGATATACACAGAGTAATACTAATAAATCTATTTTTCATCCCCCCCCAAAAAAAAAGCCCAAAAGAATTATTTTTACATATTGGTAGAAGAAAAAAATTCAAAGGGACTAAAGGAAATGGAGAGTAGACTAAAGAGAAAGAAAAGAGAAATTCAGAGGACTCTCAGAGCCCAGGGGCTCTATGGGACTCTCCTCTTCCCCGTTTTACGGAAGGACTGCCACTATCTCGACACAGGCTGACCCAGCATGATCACGGGCTTCTAAAGTTTCAAGTAGAAATTGCTAAGAGCTTTCACCTAAATTTCTCCTAAATTTTAGATGTTGCCAACTAGTTAAAAAACAAACACAAATAAAACAGGCAAACAAAATCTGTGCAGTTAAAATCAAATTCCTCTACAGGGCAAACTCATTTCAAGTCTGCAGTCTTCGACTTAGCATAGGTTCTCATCCCACTCAATTCATCAGGCAAACATCTTTCATGAAACAGGGAAATTCTGGCTTGTCTTCTCTCAAGAGTGAAAGAAGCTGAAGAAAGGATTTCTTTCCTTTTACCCAGAAATGCCTGGGAGACTTTCCACTGCCAGGAACTCCCTTCACCATGGCCTTTCACAGTCTGCTAGCAGGCTCAGATCTGTCACCTTCATCTGAGCCTGTGAAGCTGTAGGAACCCTGACTTATCTGAGACTGATCATCCACTCTATTATCTTGGCCCTGGCAAAGTAGCCTAAACAGAGCAATCTGAGAGGTCTGTTCAAGTAGGCCCCTATCTGGGTCATTTCCAAGGTCCCTAAGAAAGAACTTAGCTAAATAGACTATAACCTTCAACCCAAAGATGCCACAGGGGAACCTAAAACAGGAACTGTCCTGATACAAAACGAGAACCATTCGCTGAATGGCTCTAAGATCTGAGGAGATATTTCTCTGACAGTCAAACCTGACAATCCCCTTGTAATACCAAAGGGAAAGGCAGACTGCTCCCAAAGAAGCAAGATCATCTGTTGGTCTGAAAGACAGTTGGGCCCTTGAGAGCCGGTCCATCCCACACCACGGCCACGAGCCACACGTGGTCAGTAATTTGATTTACTGCACAATCAAAACTCAACTACTGTGACTGAAGAAATGCATTTAAAAATTTTTACTTTTACATTTACATCCAAACACTGAAGCAGTGTAATTATTTTTTAATTAAACATAACTTTATTGCTGACAGGACTGTATTTTACTTAAACTGTTACAGATGTAGTTGCTAATTGAGATATGCTGTAGATGTACACACTGGGTTTCAGAAACTTAGTACACAAAAGGATGTAAATATCTCAATAATGTTTTTTATATTGACCACCTCTTGAAATACAGAGAAGGGAATGGCAACCCACTCCAGTATTCTTGCCTGGAGAATCCCATGGACAGAGGAGCCTGACAGGCTACATACAGTCCATAGGGTCACACAGAGTCAGACACGACTGAAGTAACTTAGCATGTGTGCACCTTGAAACAATATTTTGCATACGTTGGATTAAATAAAATTTATTATACAAATTAATTTTATCAGTTTGTTTTTATTTTTAAAAATGCAGCTCCTTGGACATGTTTAATTACATGTCTCTCTCAGATTTCTACTGGATCTAAGCCTAGGAATGCCAATCCATCCCCCCAACTACTAGAGTGCACAGTAACTGTCCCAGAAACAGCGTTCGGTGCTTAAACACTTGACCTAGCTTCTAAGACCAGGGCTGTTCACTCGCATCGGATCAGTTGAGACCTCCAGTATCTGCAAGGGGCGTCCAGGCACAGATATCTGGAAAAATATGCAAGATGCTCCTGTACCACCCACACCATCCTGAAACAATAGCTAACCATTCTGAACTTAGCCTGAACTTCTGACTGTTTCAGAAATCTAAAGAGGACACAGACATGTCTGAAACTGAGAGGCACAGCTCAGAGGTTCCTTAAAATAGACTGGAGACCACAGGCAATGAGAGATCCTCTCTCAGAAATCAAAGAGCGAACAGCCTTGACTCTTGAACTACAAACCCAAAATAGGTATCTTGAGGATGGTTCCTTCTCCTAAAGCTGAAGGTAAACAAGCTAAACAAATTAGAGATTCCAGACACTCCCTTTGTCAACCCAAGAAATCAAGGGACCACTTCTATCAATTATGAAGCCAATGACTCCAGCTTCTGAATCCCATTCCCATTAGCAGCCATGGGACAAATGGGTTCAGAGCCTATAATACTGACAGTCCAAATAACAATGCCCAGCTGTATGCATAAGTTAGGTACTAAAGACACCATATAAGGCAAAAATCATCTATGGAACCACTTATCTGTAGAACAGCTCCACATTAGGAATTAATACACCATTTCTCAATGAGTAAAGCACAGTCATTTTTTTCTTTCAGCTTTAGGAAAAAAATTCACTAGTTCTTCAGATGAACACTATATAATGTAGCAAACTTGCACTTAGGAGCCAAAGTGTACAAAAACCTACATGTCTTTAAATGTTCACAATGAATGTAATGAGATGTTCACATTCAGATAGACACACAGGAACTGAAACCAAGTGAGAGAACATCAAGTTAAAGCCCAACCAGATAAGGGACTCACACTATGACAGACATCAAGAAACTGAGAGTGACACTGGGATCCAGGACCAGTGAGGGGAAGGGCATCTAACCTAACATGCATATTTAAATTATAGTTTGTTAAATAGGAATACGATGGGAACAAAAAGATCTTTTAGATCTTTTAGAAGGTTAACTCAATCCATTTAATAATAGTCAATTTTGGGTCCATTCTGGGGGGGTGTCTTCTCCCAATGAATAAGCAGGAGGCCCCAAAGAGGGGCACCCCAGAAGCCTTCAGAATGCTGTTCTCATAACTTTGTGAATAATAAAATATTTCTGTAACATCCAAGTTCTGTGTGAGAGTAGGAAGATCCATCTCTTGGACAAAGTATCCTCAGCCACCACCTTTCCAAAGTACCACTCACTGATGGCACAGCAGAATTCCAATATACAAAAGTCAGGCCCTTCAGCTAATCTTGATCAAGTCAAACCAGACAGCCATAAACTGAGAATAAATAGCCAGTGACGTCTATAGAGTTGTACACCTGTAATCCTGCTATCTGGTGTAACTCTGGCCACCTAGATTGATTAAGTCTGCATTGGTTGGTTCAGTCTAAATATCTGGCCTATGGTCCTGTTTCTGGATTTACATTCAGTTCCCTTTTGGACTGACTGAGGTCTTGACACCCTGACCACCTCTGAAAGCTCCCTCTTTCTGGAGCTAAACACACTAAGCCATTGGATTACATCCTACTCTAAAATGGTCAAGTCACCTGGCACTCTCCTGACTCAGGATCACCATCACTCAGGTGGCTGTTAACCTTTTTGCCCTCACAATTATTCACACATGCAACACCCTTTCATCAGTAACATCTCTCATCTTAAAAGGTGATTTATAATGAAGAGGAGCTTAAAAGAATTGCTATGAATAAAGGGGACATGGAAAGTAAGGAAAATCACTGGTCTAGAATCTTTTCCTGTCACTTAATCACTCAACACAATAAACTCCTGAGGACCATACATGATACTGCACAAGTTATATTTAGAACTAGTTAAGAAAGGAACAGAGTACTAAGTTCTTCTCTTCTAGGGCGAGGGTAAAAGGGAGATCTTCCAGAGGAAAGATAAGCAGAAAACCTTGAAAGACAAACTATATTTTAAAAAGCGATATGTTTGCCTGTTGATATCAAATGTAGAACAAACAGCAATATCAAATACAAACACTGAGAACTTTTTGGAGCCCTTACTCTTCTACAAGTAGCTCTCATTAACATTACTTCATCTCATTCTCATAAAAATCTGAAAGAGCTATTATTACTCCATTTTACAGGTGAAGAAACTAAGGAGGGAAAAGTTTACACAATTTATCCAAGGTCACATGGTTAGAAAACAATGGAAAAAGCACAAAACTCTCGAAAGTGTCAAACTTCACAGCCTATATTTAAACTTATGTAATTCTAAAGTCTACACCTTAATTGTTTTAGGAAACAGATTCAATAGCCATCAAACCATGAAATAAATATGCCCCTACTAAAAGAAAACCTGAAATCAGAATGCAATATTGATAAAAAAAAAAACACACTTGATAAATTAACTACATTCCATTTTCCATGTAATTAACATTATTCCCTAATCATGAAATCTTCAAATTCCTCACACCCACAAATACAAAATCTGAAGTTTAAAGGTACTGACATCTCGTGTGTGTGTGTGTGTGCATGAAATCTTCAAATTCCTCACACCCACAAATACAAAATCTGAAGTTTAAAGGCACTGAAATCGTGTGTGTGTGTGTGTGTGTGTGTGTGTGTGTGTGTGTGGTGTGTGTGTGTGTGTCGTGTGTGTGTGTGTGTGTGTGTGTGTGTGTGTGGCGCTCAGTTGGGTCCAACTCTTTGCAACCCCATGAAGTGCAGCCCACCAGGCTTCCTCTGTCCATGGAATTTTCCAGGCAGGAATACTGGGGCAGGTTGCCATTTCCTCCTCCAGGGTATCTTCCCGACCCAGAGATGGAATCTGCATCTCCTGTATTGGCAGCCAGATTCTTTACCACTGCACTACCCGGGAAGCCCTACTATCTTCTAATTTCTTAAAAATCTGGGTTTAAACACTTGGGTCTAATAATAGAGAAATACATTACTTCTCATCTTAGAACTGACATTTAAGATTAAGGAGCACCCTCAGAACATTATTAATTTTGGATAACTGTGTTAATATGAGAAAATCCATAGAAAAACAAAGCGTAAACCTAATGTAGAAAGAACGTCAGTAGCCTCTGAGATCATTTGGATGGTTGACTTACTGCAGGAAGCAGTAAGGAGAGCAGAGGAGAGCCCTTCCTGCTCATTATGGAACACCTAGTAAAAGGCACCCCAGGGAGGGCAGGGATTTTTAAGAGCAGCTCACGTAAAGTTTTCATGCTGTTCATGTGCCATCAAACACACCTGACAGTGACACAACACAGAATGTCTTTGAGTATGTCATGTTATTATATACCTTAAAAATCCCAGAAGAGCCCAAAGAACCAAAACTAGTCACTCCTTTTAACATGAAAAGAAATTCATTATTTCACAGTCATTATCTGTTACCTAGTTCCAGGATCTGCTCAGCATTTCTCAAAATATTTCATCAACAGAGAACAAAGCTCAGAACCAAAACAACAAGCACAATCCTCTGCCTAAAAAATATTCCAAGAAACAAACAATGTTTTCTTAACAGCTTATGCTTTCCTGCTTTCTTCAGTACATCATTAACTTGGTAGCAGATAGACCTGGATTCTAATTCAGACTCTCGAAGCCTCAGTTTTCTCAAATGGAAAGATGTATAATTTCTACGTTCAAAGGACCTGACACTTTTCATATTTCCATTAAGAAAAAAGATGCCCATTGTTATTAAATTTAGAACATCACTGACAACGAAGTATGACCCTATTTTAAAAATGGCAATCTTTAAAAATAAAATGGTAAAACCCACTGTGAAGATATTTCACTACATTCCTTCTGAAAAATCTAGACCTGCCTAACAACTTGTGCTTCCCAACTTCTCTGAAAATCCACCGGGCCCATTAGGAATGCTTTTTTCTGTACTACCACTTTGCTTCTTACTCAAATTCATTTCAAAACCTCCTTCCTGACAAACAACTCAAGGAAAAAAAGGAAATAACATTACTCACTTCAGACATATGCTCCCATCTCCATCCATTTAAACACACAATAGAACATATCACAAAACTCACTTTTAATCATTCTTAATCCTTCGAATCAAAGGAAATCCTCACCTTGTCTATCACCTAAAGAACCTCCACTCTCAAATGTTCATAGCTACAGGAAACAAATATAAACTGTAAGACAACAGAATTTCATGAAAGTTACCAAAACACTGTTAACTTTACATTTTCAGTATCAAATTCTGGCAAACATAGGGCAAACATACTGAATGTGGCAGTGTCTGTTTCACTGCATATGAAGGTTCATTTAAACTAGTTCATGTTTATAACACATGCTACTAAACTTTTCACATAAGTCTGAAACTAAAAAAAAACAAACAAAAACCCAAAAACTAAATTGCAGTGATCTGGGATTTAAGCATTCAGTTCTACTCTTATGACAGTCTAAGAGAGACAAAAACTAAGTGTTTTATATAGCAATTTTTGTCTGTGGTGGCCCTAAGCATGCTTAAATGATTAGGGTTTACTTTGCTTTTGAAAGATTAGTGGGTAGCCACTTGTTTACTCACATATTATAAGGAGAGACACTGAAGGTATACAGGTTAAGTGACTTCTACAAATTAATGTCATGAGTCATCGTAAGAGTGTAGATCCTCTGACATCCAGCCATGTGCCCATTGTCCACCATGAATCTTTATTTTCATTTCTAAGAGCACAGAATCAACTTACTATAAATACCAACAAGAATGTGTAAGCATTTACTTTTTTAATAAACAGTTACCCAGAAATAGAAGGACTCGCCTTTGAAAGATGGGAAGATTTTCTTCAGAAGCAACAGGTATCTCTATCTACACTGGAAAAATCATTTTAAAAAATCCTAAAAGCTGAGTTCATCACATCCTACCATACACAACTGCTGATTCTTCCAAAAGAGGTGTGGTTTCACAACATCAAGCTCTGCTTTTACACTAATATCATGTCAAATAAGAAAGTACACATTTTTGTCTTGGTGCGTCCCTTCTATACTACACAAACAGAAAAATTCAACTCTACCTGACACAGAAACATAAGGAAGAATTTACTGTTTGTGGACTGCTTTGAGATTACAGAATGAAATACATAATCCAGTTGCACCTCAGCCCTAGAATAAAGGCAAATTTCACTGAGAGTGACTACTACAGCAGATGCCTTCAAAATAAGATCCTACAATGTTATTTATATAGAGAAGTTTTTTATAAGCCAAATTTTGATCACAATAAAATGGAGCAAAAGAACCTCCACAACTGTTTAGAAAGTTCTTTTACCCAATTCACAAATTTAATACTTCTGTCCCCTTACTAAATTTCTCCTTTAGTAAGGACACTAATTCCGTAAGTTAGTAAAAATTGTTAGCACTTATGGCAGAGAACAGAGACCATCACAAAAATGATGCGATCAACTGCAATGGCAAATGTATAAAATATCAAATTAATAACTAATTTTTAAATTTTTTTGATAAATTTCACTCAGTATTCGTTCCTGGACAACTGTATTTCCTGGAGAACAATAAAATCTCAAAATTTTAACCTTAGGTCTGGAGGTTAGCCTTCATATTTTCACCAAGCCTCTCCTCAAGTTGCTTCTTCTTGACATGTCAGGTAAACATAATTCTTGAAAATTAAAGGTTTGATCAGTTAAGTGTAACAGGTTACGGCTACTGTCACTCCTGTTGTTACTTCCAGAATGAAAGATTTCATAAAACTGTCAACTGAACTAAGTACACTGAGCAATTACCTAGTTTAGGTAGAAAGTAAAAAGAGACTAGCAAGGAGATCCAACCAGTCCATCCTAGAGGAGATCAATCCTGGGTGTTCATTGGAAGGACTGATGCTGAAGCTGAAACTCCAGTACTGTGGTCACCTCACGCGAAGAGTTGACTCATTGGAAAAGACCCTGATGCTGGGAGGGACTGGGGACAGGAGAAGGGGACGACAGAGGATGAGATGGCTGGATGGCATCACCGACTCGATGGACATGGGTTTGGGTGGACTCCGGGAGTTGGTGATAGACAGGGAGGCTTGGCGTGCTACGATTCATAGGGTCGCAAAGAGTCGGACACGACTGAGCGACTGAACTGAACTGAAAAGAGACTAGAACTTCTCAGAAATTTCATAAAAAGTAAAACGGAGAGGAGTTAAGAGACTCGACCTATGCAAACGGGAAAAAAACAACAGTTTCAGTGAGGAAAAAAGATCAAGATTCGAGAGTTAAGGGTTGGGGTCAGAATGGAGAGAGACGGGAGGACAGGGAGGGATCATCAGACGGAGAGGGGTGAAGTCAGGGCAGAGAGGAAGGATTCGGGGCGCCAGGGCCTCCGAAGATGAAGTCCTGCGCCAAGTGATGCTGAAGCAAAACCCTGTCAGAAGCTAACGCAAGACGGGAAAGGCGAAGAACCTAAGGGGGGAAACGGGCAGAGCAGAGCGAGCGAAGGAAGGAATGACAGAGGGAGCGGAGAAGGGAGCCGGCGGCGGGCGAAGAGCCGGCCCAGGGGCGCCCAGAGGAGGGAGGGGACCTAGGGGCACCCCGCCTCCCACGGAGGGGCCGCTGGGGATGAGGGGCGCGGCGCGGCAGGGAGAAGGCGCGAGGACGCGCAGGGGGCGAAGAGCGGCCGGGAGCTCGCGGGTCGCGCGAGGGTCGGCCCGAAGCGCGGCGGGCAGCGCGGCTCCGCAGCCCGAGCGCGCCCGCCGGCCGTCCCAGCCGACCTTCAGGGGCCCGGCGCCGGCTCCAACCCGGAGCGGCCGGGTAGGGCCGGAACCGAGAGCGGGGACCCGGCGCAGAGGAGGCCGCTCCCCGCCCGGCCGCGGGGAGGGGACGCGAACAGGGTCGCGGGGGTCGCGGGCCGCGACAGCCGGACGTCGAGAGCTCACCTCTCGCCCGGCTCAGCCGCCGCCGCCCGTCGAACCGTGGAGCTCGCTGTCTCTGTGGAAGAAGGCGGCCCCGCCCGGGTCAGCACCATCCCGCCGCGGGCCCCTCACATCGCCGTCGCAGCACCGCAACCTCCGCCGCTGAGGAGCCGGCTCGTAACCGCCGCCCGGCGAGCGGCCCCGCGCGGCCAACGAGCATGCGCACTGCGCCGGTCCCCGGGGGAGCGCCGCGGGCCGCGCTACCTGCGAGCCACAGGTCCCGGCCGCGGCCCCGCCCCCAGGCCGCCCAGCCGGCCGCGCCCTCCCCTCGCCAGGCGAGGCCCCGCCCTCCCAGGCCTGCGCCCCGCCCCCCGCGCGCCCGGCGCTCCCCGGCCTGGGTTCCAGACCCAGCGCTGACTGAGATTTTGAGAGCTGTGTCCACCCTATCGGGCTCAGGCTCCCAAGCTCCCGCGAGAACGGGAAGTTGGCGTCAATAAAAGGCGCTGGCCCGTGGAAAGGGCAGGATTGCGGGCGTCAGGAGGGTGAGAGCTATGACTCTGGAGACGAGGGAGAGCGAGGAGAGCGACTGCTGGGCTGTACTTCTCGTTTTGTCGTTTATTCTCTCTTCCTCACCTTCTTCCTCCGATCCGGGATGAAGAGTCTGGTCCTTGCGCAGTAGGAGGGGAAGGACAGCTGCTGTTGGGGTTGGGAGGGGGACTCAGTTGCAGCCTTTGGGGGGAGGTATCTGTTGCTATGGTTATGCTTGGTGAAGGACGCCTGAACGTAGCTCTTTGATTCCCTTGACGGATCCCGAGAAGGATAATCCTTAAGTGATCTACTCCTTCACTCTCCCTAGTTTCTGAACCTTTTGTGGTGCAGAAAGCTCAGTGTGTTACAAAAGCAAAGTTGAAAAGAAGGAAGTTGCGGCTGCAGCGTGTGTTTAGTGGTGATGGCGTTTAATAGCACTGAACTGCACTTTTTAAAGTGGTTTAAGTGGGGGCGAGGGACGGATATCGGCATTTTTGAGGAACAGGTACACACCCCTATATATAAAATAGATAACCAGTAAGGGCACGCAGTATAGTACACGGAATTATATTAAGTATTTTGTAATAATCTGTAAGGGCAAAGAATCTGAACCACTTCACTGTAAATCCGAAACTAACACCACATTGTAAGTCAACTATACTTAAATAAGAATAAAATTGTTTAAAATGGTTGTATTTTATGTTATGTAATACCTTATAACAATAAAAATGGAAAGAAAAAGGTTTGTGCACCAGTTTGGGAATAAAACCGATGCCTTGTAATGTAGACCATTTGGGGGGGGCAGGTTTTTTTTTTTTTTTTTTTAAATATTATTTTATTAGTTGGAGGCCAATCACTTTATAACATTTCAGTGGGTGGGGGGCAGGTTTTGAAAATAGTTTAACCTCTGTGTTTTCTTCATCTTAGTATGTGTTGTACACATGCTTAAAAGTGCCTTTTTGTCCTATGATAACCAGTATATTAGCATTTACATGAAAGGCTTGCCATTGTAGTTCTTAATCGTTGTCTTTGTAAAAAAATAAAAAATAGCAGAATAGTGTTTTTACTGTCCTTTTACATAAAAGTTTGTTTTGTGATTTGAATTGTAGCCTCACAATTGAAAGCCTTTTTCTATTTTTATTTTTCAGTTCTGTGTTTCTTAGGAAAATATACTGAATATCCAATTATTTGCAGTTCCATATCTATGCTTTCCTTCAACTTCATCCTGTGCCAAGATTCCTTCTCTATTAATGTATTCTTTCTGTTCAAATCGCATTTTAAAATCATCTGTGTGCCTGAGTGTGCTAATCTTGGAGATCCCAACATGAATAAAGCAGAACTTGGGTGCATTGTTTATGGAACTGCCTCATAACGTGTTGTGTGTAGTTAGAGATGCATGCACAAGGAATTACTGGAGCTCAGAATAGGATTAATCTGATTTAGGTTGGCAGAAGTCATGAATCAAGAAAGACTTCCGGGAGGAAATGATTCCAGAGAGTTAATGCAGTGGAATATATGTGTGTTTGAGGGCCAAGTGCGGTAGGGAAAGGTGTGGGAAAAACAATTGCTTGAACAAAACCATACAACCAGAAACTGATGCTTGCACAGAATGAGATTAAGCAATTTTGTACCACAATTTGGGGGTATGAAGCTAGAGAAGCAGGCAAAGTTCAGATCATGGTGCCCCTTTAAAGGATTTCAAGGAAAGATCAATTTAACTAGTATTTTTTCATTACTTATTCAATATGTGCCAAGCACTGTGCTAGTTACCAGGATGCAATGAGGAGTAAGTCATTCCCAACTCTCAGGAAGTTTACAATCTAATAAGGGGACACAGGTACCTCACAAGTCAAAACATTGTACCAGAGTTAAAATTGGGGAAGGCAGAGGTCATTTGGGAGCCCAGAAGAAGAGCTCCCTTCTAACTCACCTAGAGAGTTAGACAAGACTTCTGGAAATGATTCGTCAGGAGAAGAATATAAAATATTCTCTTAAAAATTAGAAAAAATGTTATCTCCTGACACAGTATTAGAGTGCAGAATGCCTTGACCTAGGTGTCAGATTACCTGGTTCAGGTTCTAGCTCTGCAGTACACTAATCTGAAAAATCTGTATAATCTATGTAATCCTAACTTCTCTAGATTTCAGTTTCTCTTGTAACAAATTATATTCTTTTAGGAATTTTGTGACTTTAAATTTACTTCCCATTTATGCCCGCAGGTTTTGAGTCAGTCTTTATGCTGCTGATATAATGGTTTTGTGTCACACTTAACACGCTTACCATTTAAACTATGTCATGTTATATATGTCATTTTCTATTCAAGCCATGCATGCTCAAAGGATGCAAAGTTGGGATACTTTTTATCCCATAGTTTACTAGCTATGGTCTACATGATTTAACTTTGGCATAGAATGTATTCAAATATTTCCTAAGTCCTTCTAACTGGAGTGTCCTCTTAAACTTCTACACAGTCGCACAATATTGGCTCAGTTGAAGACTTGAGAGGTTAGAAGAAATGAATATTGTAAATCTGGAAATAGCCTAGTGGAAAGATATCTATTTGTTGCTAGACATCAACTCACTCAGCAAGTAAACTTACTTTTTCCTTCTTGGGATTTATGATGGTTAAAACACTCCTGTTACTTTAAGGAGGTCACTATCAACTGTAAAATTTTAAATTAACATTAAGATGTGGTCAGAATCATTCCACAGCTTTTTCCAGGAATGTGATTCTTTATGCCATTTTATACAGGAAATTCTGACTTCCCTTAAACAATTTGTTTTAAAGAATTGGATTATTTTCATATAAGTAGAGTATTATAATATTAATAAAATACTAAACCCCCTTCTGGGGCAACCATTCTTGAATCTGTTTAAAATACAGATTTAATCATTTGCAAACACTTGAGAGCATGCTCACTGTACTCAAGACAAATTTTTTAAAGGTTATATAATCTTACCAAATATGAGATGGGGTAAAACAAAGTTTCATTATAAGACTTCCTTCATGGGTTAGTAACAACTACAAACCAGAAGGGCAAATGTATTACTTCATAACTTAATGTCATAACATTTTTTCATGACTTAATAACTACGAAGGAACAATCACAATATAAAACTCAGTCTTCCCTGTAATACAATAGCAATCCCTCAAAAAAAAAAAAAAAAAAAAGAGGCAGTTTTCTTTCTTTCTTTCTCTCTCTTTCTCTTTTACCAGATAATGTTGGTTGCTTCTGAGAGGGATACTTGGAAGGCTGGGCTTTTGGTGAGGGAAGGGAAAGAAGAGTTCCTACTGTATATTCATCTGAATTTGAACCTAGTGAGTATATTAAAGGAAAACATGTTTGAATCTATATTAAACACAGTTTTTTGAATGTATGTAGTCTTTAATAATGATGCTACAGAAAAAAGAAAACCCAATAGCTACATAAGGAATAAAAATGCACACAAGTTTTTGCGATACAGTGTGAAAGGGGCAAACAGTGACTCCTTGGTTGCAGCTCAGATAATCTGAATTTCCTAAAGCCAGAGTGTCTGCTTGGGTTATTCAGAGAGACTCTGTTAAAGAAGATGTTCCTCCTACCACCACCCCCACTGAGTCATTCCTGTGAAGAATAATTATCTAGTACCTTGTGACAGTACTGAAATGATTTCTCAATTATTCTCTTCCTCATGTGCTTAAAGCATACCATGATGTTTTAAAAATAATAATGTATATACTAGTTACGATTTGATCTGTGATAGTAAACATATCAGGGCAACTGTCTCACTCTTCTAGGGACTCACACAGTCTAATCTCAAGTCCCGATCCTTAACTCTGGCCACAAAGATTCTTTCTGCCTCCTATCAGACCTTGCCACAGAGCTCTCCTGCCAACTCCTCTTACTCAACACACCCCAGACCCATCCTGCTCTCCTCTCCCCTCACACACAGCTCCATCTCCCTCCCCACCTCCAAGCATCTTTTAATGATCCTCCTCCCCTGCCATTTATGGATTGAACACATAATCAAACATTCAAAATAGTATTCTAATATCTACAACATATATTTGCATAACTTTCTTTTCTAGGCCTTCTTGATCTGTAAGATGGACATAATAAGAAGCTTCTTTATGAGAATGTTGTGAAATTATTGTGTGTATGTGCTCAATCATTAAGTTGTGTCCAACTCTTTTCAACCCCATGGACTGTATCCCACCAGGCTCCTCTGTCCATGGGATTTTCTAGGCAAAAATACTGCGGTGTGTTGCCATTGCCTCCTGCGGAGATCTTCCCAACCCAGGAATCGAATCCCTGTCTCCTGCCTCTCCTGCACTGACAGGCTGGTTCTTTACTACTGAGCCACCTGAGAAGCCCTATGAAATTACTACAAAGATCTTTTACCAAAAAAAAAAAAAAAGAAGAAAGGTACATATTTCTGATTATTCCTGGCACTGGAAGGAAATAATGTTAAGTAATGGGATATTCATAGATCAATTTAACTTATAATAAACATCCATCCATAATTAGTATTTAATTTCCTCTTTAAAACACATACAATTCTAAACTCCCATACAATTTGTGGACTATAGAGAATGCAAAATTAACCTCTTATGTTTAAAATCTTTTCACCAGAAAACTCTTCTTTCCACTTCTTAGTTTTTACATTGGAAAGATTGATGGGAACACAGTAAAAGGAAAAAAATCATTTTTCTATATTACAGTTCTCATTATGTTTTATTTTTTCCCCTTGCGAAGTGAAAGTCTCTCAGTTGTGTCCAACTTTTTGTGACCCAATTGACTATACAGTCCTTGGACTTCTCCAGGCCAGAATACTGGAGTGGGTAGCCTATCCCTTTTCCAGTGGGTCTTCCCAACCAAGGCATTGAACTGTGAACTCCTGCATTGCAGGTAGCTTCTTTACCAACTGAGCTATCAGAGAATCCCTTCCCTTGGGTAACTACCAAATTTATCTATCCTTAGATTTATTTAAAGTGTTTAACAGTTGCCAGGTTTCCCTTAGGTATTGAAAAAATAAAAGCTTCTTTCTTTAAGAAATAGAAATTTATTTATTATTTTCACTGTGTTTTTAAAAGCTACATAAATCACTGTTTTTTAATTATTCAGGGGGAATAAAAGCAGTTTAAAGTGATCTGGGAGGTGAAGAAATAGTTAGCTTTTGGATGATTCTATTTGTAGAAATTCCTTGACAAGAACATATGCCTTTGTACTTGCTTTTACAGGTTAAGAAAAAATTTTCTTGGCAGTTGTTTTTCTTTTTTCTGGCTTTGTCACCATGCAGAGTTTAAGAACTGAAAGCTAACAGAAGATTTTACTGTAACTCCTTTAAGAAAATATCTTCTACTCACTTTTTTTTTTTGTTTCACATGCTAGCAAGGAAGTACTCAAAATCCTTCAAGCTAAGCTTCAACAGTCCATGAGCCAAGAACTTCCAGATGTACAAGCCAGATTTAGAAAAGGCAGAGGAACCAGAGATCACATAGCCAACATTTGCTGGATCATAGAAAAAGCAAGGGAATTCCAAAAAAAAAAAAAATCTACTTCTGCTTCATTGACTATGCTAAAGCCTTTGACTGTGTAGATCACAACAAACTGGAAAATTCTTCAAGAGATGGAAATACCAGACCAACTTACTTGTCTTCAGAGAAACTTGTATATAGGACAAGAAGTAACAGTTGGAACTGGACATGGAACAAAAGACTGGTTCCAAATGGGAAAGGAGTACATCAAGGCTGTATATTGTCACCCTGCTTATTTTACCTAAATGCAGAGTACATCCTACAAAATGCCTGATTGCATGAATCCCAAGATGGAATCAAGATTGTGGGGTGATATATCAACAATCTCAGATATACAGATGATACTACTCTAATGGCAGAAAGTGAAGAGAAACTAAAGAGCCTCTTGAGGGTGAAAGAGGAGAGTGAAAAAGCTGACTTAAAACTCAATATTCAAAAAACTAAGATCATAACATCCAGTATCATCACTTAATGGCAAATAGATAGGGAAACAATGGAAACAGTGATAGGCTTTATTTTCTTGGGCTCCAAAATCACTGTAGATGGTGACTGCAGTCACGAAATTAAAAGATGCATGATCTTTGGAAGAAAAGCTATGGCAAACCTAGACAGCATATTAAAAAGCAGAGACATCACTTTGCCGACAAAGGTCCATACAGTCAAAGCTATGGTTTTTCCAGTAGTCATGTACAGATGTAAAGGCTGAACCATAAGGAAGGCTGAGTGCTGAAGAGATGATGCTCTCAAATTGTGGTGCTGGAGAAGACACGAGATGTCCGTTGCACAGCAAGGAGGTCAAAACTAGTCAATCCTAAAGGAAATCAATCCTGAATATTCACTGGAGGGACTGATGCTAAAGCTCCAATACTTTGGCCACCTGATGCAAAGAGTCAACTGATTGGGAAAAAAAAAAACCCTGATGCTGAGAAAGATTGAGGGCAGGAGGAGAAGGGGGCACCAGAGGATGAGATGGTATCACTGACTCAATGGACATGAGTTTGAGTGAACTTCGAGAGACAGTGAAGGACTATCTTCACTATCTTCAGGAGATATCAGTGAAGATATTCAGGAGATATTCAGTGAAGGATATCTTCACTATCTTCAGGAAGATATCACTAACTTCAGGAAGCCTGGCATCCTGAAGTTCATGGGGTTGCAAAAGAGTTGGACACAACTTAGAGACTGAACAACAACAATTTTTTGGTGGTTTAAATTGATCATATAAATATTATATTGTCAAGATTGAAATCTGTAGATGAAAATTTTACAAGTTTTAAAGTGAAATTTTATTAGATTTAAAAATAGCTTATTGAGATAGAATTGACAAAAATTACACTTATTTAACATGTACAATACCTATTGATGTTTGTAACATCATCACCATAACCAGGATAAGGAGCATATTTAATGACTGACCATGAAAAGTTTTCTTGAGCCTCCTTGTAACTCTATATCCTGTCCCTTTCCCTACCCATGCTAAACCCTATGCAAACCCAAACCAATTTATTTCTCTTATAGGTTAGATTTCATTTTCTAGAATTTTATATGAATGAACTCAATCATACAATGCTTACATTTTTTGTCTGACTTCTTGGACTCAGTGCAATTATTTTGAGATTCATTGTGTTGTTGTACATCCCAATAATTTATTCCTTTTTATTGTTAAGTAGTACTCCGTTGGATTAGTCATGTCTGGCTACAACAGAACACCATAGATTGGGGGGCTTAGACAACAGAAATTTAATTCCCATAGTTCTGGAAAGTCCAAGATCAAGGTGCTGACATGTTTGGTTCCCGGTGAGAGCTGTGTTCCTGGCTTGCTGAAGGCTGCCTTCTTGTTGTGTCCTCACATGGTAGAAAGAGAAAGAGCAACATCTTCTTCTTCTTACAAGAACACCAATCCTATTGAATTAGAGTACCACTCTTTAAACCTCATTTAACCTTAAATGCCTCATAAGTCTTATCTTCAAATACAGTCTCACTGGGGGTTAGGGAATTAATGTATGATCCGGTGATAGCAGTAGTGGTGGAGTGGTGTTTACAGTTTGGGACTATTACAAATTAAACAACAGTGAACATTTTTACATGTATTCATATGAATATATACTTTCTCTTTGATAGTACCTAGGAGTGGAATGAATGGATCATATGGTAGGTGTATGTTTAATTTTTAAAGAAACTATCAAATTGTTTTCCCAGTGATTTTACTAATTTGTTTTCCCACAAGCAGTGTTTGAAAGTTTCTTTAGTGTTTGTGTTTAGTGTTTGAAAGTTGCTTTAAATCCTCTTGAACTTGGTATGGTCAATCTTTTTTAATGTTAGTATCTTAATAGTATATAATGTGTAAGTATAATAGTATACTTATAATAGTATAATACTTATAATAGCATATAATAGTATAAGTATATAATGATATTTTATTGTGGTTTTAGTTTATATTTATCTAATAACTAATGTGTGGAGAGAGGCTTTGGTCATGAGTTTTTTGTCATCACGTAACTTTGATGAAGTCTTTAACTTTTTTTCACATTTTGTTATAGGTTGTTTTCTTGTTATTGAGTTTTGAGAGTTCTTTATATATTTTGGACATACTGATATACGGTCACAAAGATTTTCTCCTGTGTTTTCTTATGAAAGTTTTAACATTTAAATCTAAAATCTACTTTGAGTTTATTGTTATATGTGGTGTGAGATATGGATTGAAATTCTTTAGTTATTGCATATTGAAATCCATTTTTTCCAGCACCATTTGTTGAAAAGATAATTCTTTGTCAATTGAATTGCCTTTGCACCTTTGTTGAAAAATCAGGTGATGATATATGAGTGATTATTTCTGAACTTCTATCCTATTCCATTGACCTATTGGCATATATTTATGCTAATATGGCTATGTTTTGATTAGCTTTATTTTTTACTTTTGTAAGTCTTGAAGCTAGATAAAAAGTTTTTCAACCATATTCTTTCTCAAAATTATTTCTGCTACTATAGATCCTTTGCATTTTCATATGCATTTAATTAGTTTGTCAGTTTCTACATTAAGACTTGCTAGAGTTTTGATTTGGTGGTATTTTGAATCATTAGATCAATTTATGAAAAATTAACATCTTAATAATATTAATGATTATCATGTCTCCTCAGTATTTTGGGTCTTCTTTGAACTCCCTCAGCAGTATTTTCAAGTGTCAGAGTCCAGGTCATACATATATTTGTCAAATTTATCCCTAAGAATTTCATATTTTGATACTATTATAAATTTTATTGTTTTTATTTAAATTTCCAATTGCTATTTGTATATAGAGATACAATTGATTTTTGTAAACTGTTATATCCTGCAACTTTGCCACACTCACTTAAAGGTTCTAATAGCTATTTGCGTAGATTTCATTGGGTCCTCTATGTAGATGATAACATCATCTGTGAATGAAGATAGTTTTACTACTTTTTAATCAGGAGGCCTCTCATTTATTTTTCTTGTGTTATTGCACTGACTAGAACCTCCTATACATTGTTAAAGAAAAATAGTGAGATCACCATCCTTGTCTTATTCTTAATCTTAGAAAAAAAAATTCCATCTTTCATATGAGGTTTTATGTTTAGTTCAGTTCAGTCGCTCAGTCATGTCCGACTCTGCAACTCCGTGGACTGTAGCATGCCAGGCCTCCCTGTCCATCACCAACTCCCGGAGCTTGCTCAAACTCATGTCCATCTCATCAGTGATGCCATACAACCATCTCATCCTCTGTCATCCCCTTCTCCTCCTTCTTCAATCTTTCTCAGCATCCAGGTCTTTTCCAATGAGTCAGTTCTTTGCATCAGGTGGCCAAAGTATTGGAGTTTCAGCTTCAATATCAGTCCTTTCAATGAATATTCAGGACTGATTTCCTTTAGGATGGACTGGTTGGATCTCCTTGCAGTTTAAGGGACTCTCAAGAGTCTTCTCCAATAACACAGTTCAAAAGTATCAGTTCTTCGGCCCTCAACTTTCTTTATAGTCCAACTCTAATATCCATACTTGACTACTGGAAAAGCCATAGTTTTGACTAGACAGACCTTTGTTGGCAAAGTAATGTCTCTGCTTTTTAATATGCTGTCTACATTGGTCATAGCTTTTCTTCCAGGGAGCAAGAGTCTTTTAATTTCAGTGTTAACTGAAGTTATTTGTTTGGTTTTGGCTTTTGTTTGTATACTTTTTTTGGTAGATATCATTTCTCAGGTTGAGGAAGTTCTATTCTTGGTTTGCTGAGAATTTTTATCAGGATTGAACATTGAATTTTGTCAACTGCCTTTCCTGAATCTATTGAGATGAATATATAGTTTTTCATTATTAGCTTGTTAATATGGTGAATTACATTGAGCAATTTCAAATATTGAACAAATCTTCCATTCCTGGATAAACCCCAGTTGGTCATGATGTATTGTCTTTTTAAAATATAGTGTCAGACTCAATTTGCTGAAATTTTGTTCACATTTTTTGGATCTATGTCAATGAGGGATATTGGACTATAGATTTTTTTATTGTAATATCTTTATCTTATTTTGCATGCATGCTAAGTCACTTCAGTCATATCCAATTCTTTGCAGCACTTTGAACTGTAGTCTGCTAAGCTCCTCTGTCCATGGAATTTTCCAGTCAAAAATACTGGGGTAGGTTGCTGTTCCCTTCTGCAGGGGATCTTCCCAACCCAGGGATTGCAGGCAGATTCTTTTACCATCTGAGCCACCAGAAAAGTGCTTGTCTTATTTTAGCATAAGGGTAATACTAACCTTCCTCATGAATTTTTTGGAAGATTTTGTGTAGAATTGATACCTTTATTTCTTCCTTAAATGTTAGGTAGAATTCCCCAGTGAAGCCATCTGGGCCTGAGGTTTTCTTTGTGAGAAAACAGTTTTAACTACAAATTTATGTTTTTAATTTTTTTATAGACTTAAGGTGGTTATGGGTATTATCTTTTCTTCAATAAGCTTTGATAATCTGTGTTTTTCAGGAAAAATTTGTTAATTTCGTTGTCAAATTTATTGGCATACAGTTTTTCATAATGCTCTCTCAAGGCCCTTATAAAAGCAGCCCAAGAATGGCACCCTTTTCCTCTCCACTATGCAAGGACAGAGTGAAAGGATGACATCTGAACCAGGAAGAGGGCCCTTACCAGACACTGAAGCTGATAGTGTCTTAATCTTGGACTTCTAGCTTCGATAACTATGAGAAATAATTTTATGTTGTTTACAAGTTACCTAGTTTATGGTATTTTGTTATAATAATCCAAACAGAGTAAGACAAGGACTTAGGGTTTTCTATTCTCTTACTAAAATAAGGGAACTTCCAGTTTCCTAGGTAATACTTCTTATGTAGTGTCCTGGAACAGGAAGATGTTAATCTTCCTTTGAATTTTACATGACTTAAAGATTCCTTTAAAGTAGAAACCATATCCTGTTCTTCCTTCTATGACACAGTGCCTTGCACAGAGTGGGCTTCAGTGAACGTTCTCTTTTATATTTATGCTGTCACATACTTTGTTTAATTTCATTAAATAACTCATTAAGAATGCACGTTAAGATGATATTTACTTTAAAATTCTGGGCCTCTGAAAAAAACTGAAATAGAACTCACCTATTTTTTAATCCTTAAGGAATTAATACTTAGTGGTAAAGAACCCACCTGCCAATGTAAGAGATGTAAGTCATAAGGGTTTGATCCCTAGGTCAGGAAGATCCCCTGAAGGAGGGCATGGCAATCCATTCCAGTATTCTTGTCTGGAGAATCCCAGGGACAAAGGGGCCTGGTGGGCTACAGTCCATTGGGTCAGAAAGAGTTGGACACGACTGAGCAACTTAGCACACCGCATAGACACAGCACAATATCAAAGCAATAAAACCAGTCCTGCTTGAAATCAGCTAATGAATCCTTTGTAAACAAATGAATAATCTGCCTTTCTTACAGGTAGACAGAGAGCATAAGATTTTAAATTGAGGATTTTCAAATTTGATGAAGATATTGTTATTTAGCCCATCTCCTTCTTTCTGTCCACAAGCAAATAAAAGAGCTTTGACATTCCACAGCTGATATGTTCATGGTCTCTTGAGTCATTTGTCTAAAACTGTCTCTATTTCACTGATAATAACAAGGCCTCTGATTAGCCCATCTTCTTTTCCTTCTTCTATTTCTTTTTGTTATTTTTAGTTTACTCTGAATATCTGCAACTTTCAGTTGATGTCCCTTCAAGGCATCTCCCAGTGAATTTTCTAACTGAAAATAGGAAGATAATTTATCATTTATAGGTGTTCAGATTCTTAGGCAGCATCCTTACCTGATGGAAAAAGACCCTCTCTTGGAGATCCTTGATCCTGAGTTGGATACAGTGACTGAATGGGATTTTGAACTGTTTTCTTGTGAAGGGGTAAGTAGGGAAGAAGAGTCAAAGACTATGTCATGCCCAGGAGGATAGACCAGGGAAGGTTGCTTCGCTATTTAATCCTATTTCTCTCTCCTCCTGGTACGTGTTACTTTATATTTCCAGCCTCCCATAGTAGAGGCAACCATGTGACTAAGTTCTATCAGCAGGATGTTAGTGAAAGTGATGGGTACCATTTCATGACCTAGCCCACAACAGAAGTTTCCCATGTTTGATTTTCTCTCTCTCCCTGTCTGCTGGTCAGATGTCAGTTCTCTGGTAGCCTCAGAGGTCACATATGAAGACGGCGAAAGCCCGTAGTGATGAGGTGGACAGTACATCCCATGCTACCCCCATGGTTACTCAGGGCACCATCGGTAAAAGTAAGGGCCAGAATTTCCGCCAGATAGGTAGTGAGGGATTTGCTTTCTTATAAATGTATTTCCATGTAAAATATTTCACACATATAAAAATACGGAGAGAAGTATAAAATTGAGCCTTCACATCCATTTTTGTCAAATCTTAATCCATTTTTTCCCTTTGTGATTCTCAGTGGTTTGCATTTTGGCTACTATGAGGTTTTTGTGTAGTGGTCTGTATGGGCACACGTGTGTGCTCAGTCGTGTCCGACTCTTTGCAACCCATGGACTGTATGTAGCCCACCAGGTTCCTCTGTCCATGGGATTTCCCAGACAAGAATACTGATGCGGGTTGCCATTTCCTCCTCCAAGCAATTTTCCTGACCTAGGGATTGAACCCATGTATCCTGCATTCGTAGGCAGATTCTTTACTACTGAGTCACCTGGGATTGTTTTAAATTACTGATCTCAATTTCAAATTCATTTCTAAAACCATGCATTTGTACAGATGATTTTACTACTTATGTCTTTTAATGTGTTCTATCTATGTGTGTGAAAGATTTCCTACCTTTATTGTATGTTTCCTTTACCGGTGAGTTTTTAATTTTGTAATTTTCTTCTTTCTAGGTGTGTCTTTTTCTTTTTTATCTAGAGAAGTTCCTTTAGAATATGTTGCAAAGCTGTTTTGGTGATGCTGAATTCTCTTAGCTTTTGTTTGAACTGAATTTTGATGTTGCTTGTATTATTAATTTTACCCATACTTTGAGAGTTATTTCTTATTGTGGTAGAATATCTACTTTGAAAGTTTTATTTTGTGGTTTTTTTAATTATAAAATTTTATATCAAAATATGCTATTATATATATGTGAAAGTGTTAGTCACTCACTCATGTCCAGCTCTTTGCGACCCCATGGACTATAGCCCACTAGGCTCCTCTATCCCTAGAATTCTCCAGGCAAGAATACTGGAGTGGGTTGCCACTTCCTTTTCTAGGGGATCGTCCCGATGCAGGGATCAAACTTATGTCTCCTGCATTGCAAGTGAATTCTTTACTGTCTGAGCCATCAGGGAAGCCCATATTTTATATATTTATATAAAATACTGAGTAATTTTAAGTTTAGATATGCAGGCTGCATGCTAGTCACATTAGTTTTATTTAGATAGTTACTAATAGGCAAGTCAAGTGGGCCTTAGCATCACTACGAACAAAGCTAGTGGAGGTGATGGAATTCCAGTTGAGTTATTTCAAATCCTGAAAGATTATGCTGTGAAAGTGCTGCACTCAATATGCCAGCAAATTTAGAAAACTCAGCAGTGGCCACAGGACTGGAAAAGGTCAGTTTTCATTCCAATCCCAAAGAAAGGCAATCCCAAATAACGCTCAAACTACCGCACAATTGCACTCATCTCACACGCTAGTAAAGTAACGCTCAAAATTCTCCAAGCCAGGCTTCAGCAATACATGAACCATGAACTTCCAGATGTTCAAGCTGGTTTTAGAAAAGGCAGAAGAACCAGAGATCAAATTGCCAACATCTGCTGGATCATCAAAAAACCAAGAGAGTTCCAGAAAAACATCTATTTCTGCTTTATTGACTATGCCAAAGTCTTTGACTGTGTGGATCACAATAAACCGTGGAAAATCCTGAAAGAGATGGGAATACTAGACCACCTGACCTGACTCTTGAGAAACCTGTATGCAGGTCAGGAAGCAACAGTTAGAACTGGACATGGACCAACAGACTGGTTCCAAATAGGAAAAGGAGTACGTCAAGGCTGTATATTGTCACCCTGCTTATTTTACTTATATGCTGAGTACACCATGAGAAACACTGGGTTGGAAGAAGCACAAGGTGGAATCAAGATTGCCGGGAGAAATATCAACAATCTCAGATATGAAGATGACACCACCCTTATGTCAGAAAGTGAAGAGGAACTAAAGAGCCTCTTGATGAAAGTGAAAGAGGAGAGTGAAAAAGTTGGCTTAAAGCTCAACATTCAGAAAACTAAGATCATAGCATCTGGTCTCATCACTTCATGGGAAATAGATGGAGAAGCAGTGGAAAGAGTGGCTGACTATAATTTTTTGGGTTCCAAAATCACTGCAGACGGTGATTGCAGCCATGAAATGAAAAGATGTTTACACCTTGGAAGGAAAGTTATAACCAACCTAGATAGCATATTAAAAAGCAGAGACATTACTTTGCCAACAAAGGTCTGTCTAGTCAAGGCTATGGTTTTTCCAGTGGTCATGTATGGATGTGAAAGTTGGACTGGGAAGGAAGCTAAGTGCCAAAGAATTGATGCTTTTGAACTGTGGTGTTGGAGAAGACTCTTGAGAGTCCCTTGGACTGCAAGGAGATCCAACCAGTCCATCCTAAAGGAGATCAGTCCTGGGTGTTCATTGGAAGGACTGATGCTGAAGTTGAAATTCCAATACTTTGGCCACCTCATGTGAAGAGTTGATTCATTGGAAAAGACCCTGATGCTGGGAGGGATCGGGGGCAGGAGGAGAAGGGGATGACAGAGGATGAGATGGCTGGATGGCATCACCAACTTGATGGACATGAGTTTGAGTAATCTCTGGGAGTTGGTGATGGACAGGGAGGCCTGGCGTCCTGCAATTCATGGGGTCACAAGGAGTCGGACACGACTGAGCAACTGAACTGAACTGAACTGAATAGGCAATATAATATACTTGTCAATAGTTCTCGCTCTTAAAAACAAAGAAAACTTAGCTTTAAATTTTGGCTCAGCTGTGGAACTCTGGGCAAGTTACTGCCCCAAATTTTCTCTGTAAAATGGTGAAAGAACAGCAACTTTTTGGAATTGTGAGCTTTGTTCATTGCAAAAGCATGTAAGGTGTTTAGCTCAGTACCTACTGCACAACAAAGTACTGAACACAGAATTAACTTACTTGATTTCAGGAGAATGTTTTTCCCACAGAGGATTTAACTTCCCTCATGTCCTTACATTTCAGAAGTGAGGTCCCGTTTGTGGTGTTCTATGCATTACGAGCATCCTCAGGTCCCAAGCAGGTGAGTAGTGATCGTGTTTGCCCTGATGACCAAGGAGAGGTGCTGCCTTGCTGTTGTCTTCCTCCTCCTGGCGTCCAGCTCCTGCTGTGAGTTGGGTGTGTGCCCGGCTGGAGGAAGGCGTGTCCCAGAGCCGTCTTGCCTGCACAGTCACACCACAGACACAAGGAAAACACACCAAGGAGGCTAGGCTTTTCTCTGAGTGGAAAGAGGGCAGATGCTCCCGGGGCTGTTTGTCTTCCAGGCAGAGGGGGCACTTCTTGGTTGCGGTCCCACTTAAACACAGACGCTTACTCCCCGTCCCCCACTTCCTCAGTGAAGGCGCTGCACTGTGCTTTAAGGGAACAGCTCACAGCCTCATCAAAGGTGACATGGACAAACACTTATTGACTTTTTATAACAAATAAGGCAATGCTGTTTAAAAAACCATAAAACATAGTTCTGTTGACAATGCACTTTTCTCCTGTTATCCTGAGTTTGTGTCATGATAGAGACATGATGGCAAGCTTTCCAGGACATTCAGCCTTCAGTCACAGTACTCTGGGATTACTGGTTTGCTGAAATATGAAATATGAATATAAAAACACCTGACTCACCCAATTATTTCCTAGAATAGTTAGCTGGGTGGAGGCTCCCCGAGTTAATAACTAAACCCAACCCTCAAATCTATTGGCAAAGGGCATGTTTAAGCTTAATGACTCTGTATCCACCCAGAGAGATAAAGGAGGCTTTGATAGCCTACTCAGTAGACTGGGAGAGGGGCATGAGTCATTGGGTACCTGGGAGCTGAAGGTGTGGCCTGTACTGGGAATATTTTGAAAGGTAAGTCGAAGTACTAGCCTAGACCTTCAGAGACTTCCCCACATCAAGCCTGAGGCAGAGGATGGTTCAAGAAATAGGACTTGAACAAGAGAAGGTCTTGTGCAAGAGGAGCATAGGGCAGAGCAAATAATCTCTGCATTATGACATGTGGGTCAAGAGTTATGCTGGCTCACACAGGATCCACCGTCCCACTCCGGGGCATATAGCTGGACAAAACTGTAATTCAAAAGGAGGCATGTTCCTCATTGTTCATTGCAGCACTATTTGCAATAGCCAAGACATGGAGGCAACCCAAATGTTCACTGACAGAGGAATGGATAAAGAGGATGTGGTGTATATATATATACATGTATATATACACACATACAAATATATGGAATATATACTGTTCCCTTGTATTTATATACAATGGAGTGTCATTCAGCCATAGAAAAGAATGAAATAATGCCATTTGCAGCACCATGGGGGCCTAGAGATTGTCATACTCAGTAAAGTAAGTCAGACAGAGAAAAACAAATATCATATAATACTGCCTACATGGGGAATCTAAACTATGACACAAGTGAACTTATCTACAAACAGAAACAGGTTCATAGACATAGAGAAGAGACTTGTGGTTGCCCAGAGCAAGGGGGATGGGGGAGAGATGGATTGATCATTTGGGATTAACAGATGCAAACTATTATACATAGGATGGATAAACAACAAGGTCCTACTGTAGAACACAGAGAACTATATTCAACATCCTGTGAAAAATCATAAAAAAGAATATGAAAAAGAATGTGTATGTGTGTGTGTGTGTGTGTGTGTGTGTGTGTGTGTGTGTGTGTGTGTGTGTGTGTGTATAATGGAATCACTTCACTGTACAGCAGAAATTGGGCTTCCCTGGTAGCTCAGACGGTAAAGCGTCTGCCTGCAATGCAGGAGACCTGGGTTCGATCCCCGGGTCGGGAAGATCCCCTGGAGAAGGAAATGGCAATCCACTCTAGTACTCTTGCTTGGAAAATTCCATGGATGGAGGAGCCTGGTAGGCTACAGTTATGGGATCACAAAGAGTTGGACATGACTGAGCAACTTCACTGACTGACAGCAGAAATTAACACAACATTGTAAATAGACTATTAGTTCAATAAAATAAAAAGAGCAATCAGGTTTAGAAAAAGAAAATTTCCACAGCTTAAAAAATTTCGTATCTAATCATACTGTTGAATGACAGTATGTGACGTGTCTAGCCCAGTGTCTGGCCGGCATCTAGTGTCACTCAATCTGTTTCTTCCCTTCATCTGTGATCTTCGTTTTTTATTTTATTTTTTTAAGAATAAGAGTACTTAAAGATGGTATCTCTAAATGTCTATGTGAGTTCCTATTTCTAATGTATTAATTAGTATCTAAAGCCTAGTTCTCTCATTGGTTTCACTGTGAACAATAATGAAACATGACAGCAAATTTAGTCATCTGTATCAAATTTCTGCCATATGGTTCAGAAATTATTTGGGGAAACATCTTGGAATGAAGACTCTTAGATCACTTTGGTATCTTACCATAGTCTTCCCAAAAAAACAACCCCCCCCACAAAACCCAACCCTGTACATATAACCAGAATACGAATTTTAAAACATCACTGGTAGGTAACTCTATGTAAGTTACTCATTTTTGAATACTAAACTTCCAGAGTTGCATTTTAAATTTGGGGCCAATCTTTCCAGTTCTTTTCCCGAGAAAATAAATTATGCTTTGAAGTATTAGTAAACTAGAGAAACTTTTCAGCTGTTCCACAATAAATTATTCCACAAGCTAGAAAAAAATCATTTCACAAGTCCTAGTAAAAGTCACTGTATTATATAAGTTCCTGTTGTATAGCACGGGAACCTATGCTCAATAGTTTATAATAACCTATAAAGGAAAAAAAGCTGAAAAAGAATATATATGTATATTCATAACTGAATCACTTTGCTGTATACCCGAAACTAATACAACAATGTAAATCAACTGTATTTCTATTAAAAAAGCCACTGTATCCTGAATAGGGCAACAAACACTCTAACACATAAAACCCAATGTATATAAGGCATGGACAATATAAAATATTTGAGAGCATCTTTTTCAACTCCACCTAGTCACCTATTTCATATTTTCTTAATGTGTGTATGAAATAATTCTATATACTTAAGCCTTCATTAAACCTAAGTATATGAGGTAACTCCAAAATAATGTTTTTGTCAATAACATTTAATCATGCATCTCTGATTTAATGATGTTTTATTAAAGTCAAGTTTTTCTTTTCTAGAATATGCTAATATTGCTATCTTCTAGAACAAAATATCAGTAAAAAAAAGTAAAAAGGATTTACTTGACTGCTTATTATGAAATTTTGAGAGGCTGGATTTTAACTCTTTGAAGATTCGCTTTCCTATTGTATCTCTCCCCTCCCCCACACCCCTCTGCTCCAACACGTATTGGGGCAAGTTTGCCTTGAACAGATAGGCCTTGTTGTTGGGCCAGTCTGGCTACAGACAGGATGTAACTTGCAGGAAGGAGAAAGCGTGGAGCCCCAGAAAGACCGAGGCTGTCAGCGGAGGGGCCAGCCCGCCTCTTCCCCTTGCTTTGCTGGACAGCGCGTGTGTGGCCCACTGTCACCCCGGAGCTGGGGAGCTGTGACCCGGGCCGGGCTCCCTGTAAGGAAAGGGGGAGAACTCAGGACGCAGTGCAATTCAAGGGCAGGACGTGCTTCCCCAGGAGGAAAGAAGAGCCGGAAAGGGTGATTTGAAGACTTCAGATGATTTGGCAACTCTTTACCTAGGGCCTGTGAGTGTGTGTGTGTGTGTAGGAAGGAAGCAGCGTTGCGAAACATCCCCGCGTACCACTGGCCCGCCTCCCTGTCTTTGAAAAACAACAATAAAAAACAAACTACTTTGAATCCTTTCATAACAGGAAATAACATACTGGAAACTAGAGAATTGCGATGTTAAAAAAAAATCCAAGAACTTAGAACAATAGCGGCTAAATAATTTATTTAATGGTTTGTATAATAGAAGTTGGGAATAATAGAACGGGAGCACCCAGTTTAGTTGAGCAGGGATCAAATAAGGTATCGAAAGTAGCTGAGAGCCACACATTTGCCGGTTTTCAAACATAACCAAGAATTGTCAGCACTCTCATCTCCAAATATCATTGTAACCTAAATTGTCTTCGCATTGCAACTTTTGTAAATTCAAATAATAGCAGTAAGGAACTGACAAAGGATCAGTTGTATAGGTTTCAGAAAAACAAGTGTTGATTTCCCTTTAGTAAGAAAATCTAGTCAAGAAAAATGGGTTCCCATAGAATAAAAAACACATGTTTCATATGCCACTGTAGTCAAATCAGAGGGAGTTCCTCTCTCTATAATGAGTAGGGGTGATGCATATGTGATGAGTTATTAAAGAGCTGCTGGTATTTTGTGATATGATATCCACTTAGAACATGATTCTGAAATTGTTTATACCCACATCTAACGCAGATGGTCCCAGCCAGAAGCCTTCCAGAAGTCATCACATGCCACACAGGCAAACACCATGTTGCTGAGGAGAAAGGGTCTTCCCCCGACACTCCTGGCTGATTTATTATCTTCTCAGTCTAGCTCTCAGGACCTCTGTTTCTTCTAGACACAGAACACCTCTGCTGTCTTCTTATGAACTCACCCACGTGAACCTTCACTGTTTTTCATTTGACCTGACTTATTGTCAGATAAAGAATCAAAGAAGGGAGGAAATGAAGAGAAGGGACCTAAAGGGGTGCTCCAGTTTTGGGGTTCTCCCTGGTGGAGAGCCCTCTGTGGCTTCCAGACCTGATAGATGTGGGTCTGAAACTGGTGCTCAGGGGCTGCTCTTCATAATATTCACTGTTGCTGCTGCTGCTGCTAAGTCGCTTCAGTCGTGTCTGACTCTGAGCAACCCCATAGATGGCAGCCCACCAGGCTCCCCCATCCCTGGGATTCTCCAGGCAAGAACACTGGAGTGGGTTGCCATTTCCTTCTCCAATGCATGAAAGTGAAAAGTGAGAGTGAAGCCGCTCAGTCGTGCCAGACTCCTAGCGACCCCACGGACCTCAACCTACCAGGCCCCTCCGTTCATGGGACTTTCCAGGCAAGAGAATTGGAGTGGGTTGCCATTGCCTTCTCCATATTCATTGTTGAGAGTTTATTTTGCAGAAGTTACCTTGTAAGTTTGCTTATAAAATGCACCTCTTACTTGCATTTATCCACTTGCTATGACTAATCTTCAGTCTCATTTTTTTGTTTTTGGCCTCAGTTTGATTCATTGTACTTCAACAAATTGTTGAAGTGACCCATTTCTTTAACATAATTTTTTGTATAATTTTTTAAACTTTTTTTTGTATAGACAACCAAATCCTTGAAAAGAGGTGAAGTAATGATTCTTTGATTAGAGACCTCTACTGTCACTCTTATGCCCTAATGTTGTTTTGTGAATGATGTTTAAAGTATTTAATAAATTGTGTCTTTAATATGATCATTGAAATGATTTCCTAGTTATAATACTCCAATTTACAACAAACTACTGAATGCTGAAAGTGAACAGAAATGCATTTATCTGTATAAATGACTTGAAATAATTATATCTAAGATGTGTTTTTTATGCTGTGTAGTGAGCTCTATGGGAGTTTTAAGCCATTCAGCTGGAGGATAAGAAATCCTCCAGACGTTTATAGTAAGTATGAAAACCCAGGTATGAGACTGATGGTTCTATGACTAAGCCTTACTTTATATAGCGTGTTATACAATCAGTTTTGGAATCTTTTAGAGTAACTGAGAGGATATTAAAACAATAATCGTTCCTTTTCCAATAACTTGCTTACATGTTAATCAGCATATTCAAGCTTCCTTCTCATTAGTTTTAAAAAATTCTAGGAAATACTTTCCATTGTATGTTATGAGTGATTTTATTAGAGGATTAAAATCCTTTCAATAGACAATAGGGATGTGAAGCTGGATACAGGTATTTTGTATCCTAAGCCAACTCTCCAGTCCCAGGTAAATCTTGAAAAGGACTCAATTTAGTTATTTTTATACTTTGTTTTATGGTAAAAGTAGCCATGCAATAAATTTTGCATGCCACATCTTACCTCAAATTCTCAGTCCTGGCTCTTGTTTCTACATTCAGAACCCTGGAAAAATTGCTAAGAAAAATCTCTGGCCAAAAAATGTTTTTCTTGCAATACTTTACTTTTCATTGCATATCTGCTGAGTCCTTGATGAGACTTGTTTTTCCCCTTTGAGAAGGGACACACCCTCCCATCATTAGCTGACCCTAAACTCCACTTCTGCACTGACTTCCTGTATGTGGCCGCAGGTGGCCTTGCTCTTACTTTATAGACAAAACTGAAGCACCAGATGGAAACTCTCTTCAGCTTTACCAGCGACAGTCTACACACTTCACTTTTCGGCTCCCACACAGATCCTCAGGGTTTTCTTTCTCGGGGGGGCGTGTCGTTCTTTGGATGAAGGCTAACCATTTATCTGTGTTCCCGATCACAGGCTCTCCAAGGCCCTGGTGCTGTGCTGCATCACTAGCCCCTCGTCTGTTCTCCCCTGGGCCCTCATCACAGCCCTTCGCTGTCTGCCCAGCCCCTTTCCTTCTCTCCTGCGTACCTCACAAACGAGATCCCACTCACATCCCTGGCTTCAAGCGCTCACTAAAGATGTCTGCATCTGGCTCTGGCCCTGACTGCTCTCCCAAGAGCGCTTGACGAAAGCTCTACTCATCTGTCCAAAGATGCTTCATCATAAAACGTTCAAAATGAATCCATAATTGGGGACACTTTTTATAATCTTATCTTCTGTATTCTCCTTGATAATGAATGGGGCTACGATTGTCCAGGCTTGAAGCCTAGGAGTCATCTTTGTCTCTTCCCTCTCTCTGACTCTCTGCTTTCAGAAAATTACCAAGTTCTGTGATATAATAATAATTAACTGTGCTTAATATGGGCTGAGCATTTTTCTAAGAGGATTACATGTATCATCTCAATCTTCATCATTACTGTATTCTGTGGGTAGCTATTACTGTTACCATTTTATTTATTTAAAGTACCATTTTATTTACTTATTTTTAAAGCACGTGTTTATTTGGCTGCCTGGGGTCTCAGTTGTGGCATGCGGGATCTCGTGTCGTGGTGCGGGGGCTTCTTTCTAGTTGCAGCCCATGGGCTCAGCTGTCCTGCAGCATGTGGGATCTCAGTTCCTCCAGTAGGGTTCAAACTGTGTCCCCCACCCTGGAAGGTGGATGCTTAACCACTGGACCACCAGGGAACTCCGCCACTAGCATTTTAAAGGTAAGAAACCTGAGGCACAGAGAGGCAAGACAGTTTGTCAGCAGACAGTGGAATAAAGGGTAAGGCTGGGGTCTAATCACACAGCCGACTTTTAGGTTTTCGACAACCACACTGCTGCCTTTCAGCATGCTGCTGCTGCTGCTTAGTCATTTCACTCATGTCTGACACTTTGTGACCCTGTGGACTGCAGCCTGCCAGGATCCTTTGACCATGAGATTCTCTAGGCAAGAATACTAGAGTGGGTTGCTATCCCCTCTTCCAGGGGATCTTCCTGACCCAGGGATCAAACCCAAGTCTCCTGCATTGCAGGCAGATTCTTTACCACTTAGCCACCAGGGAAGTCTGCCTTTCAGCATGTCAGGACCCTAAATATCCTGAATTCATTTCCTCCTACTCTTTCTTTTTATTAATTAATTTATTTCTTATTGAAGGATAATTGCTTTACAGAGTTTTGCTATTTTCTGTCAAACCTCAACATGAATCAACCATAGGAATACATATATTCCGTCCCTTTTGAAACTCTCTCCCATCTCCCACCCAATCCCATCCCTTTAGGTTGATATAGAGGCCCCTGTTTGAGTTTCCTGAGACATATAGGAAATTCCCACTGGTTATCTACTTTACATATGGTAATGTAAGTTTCCATGTTACTCTTTCCATACATCTCACCCTCTCCTCCCATCTCTCCATGTCCATAAGTCTATTCCCTATGTCTGTTTCTCCATTGCTGCCCTGTAAATAAATTCTTCAGTGCCATTTTTTAATATTCCATATATATGCATTGGAATACAGTGTTTATCTTTCTCTTTCTGACTCACTTTACTCTGTATAATAGGTTCTAGGTTCATCCAGGTCATTAGAACTGACTCAGATGTGTTCCGTTTTATGGCTGAGTAATATTCCATTGTGTATATATACCACAATTTCTTTATTCATTCATCTGTCAATGGACATCTAGGTTGCTTCCGTGTTCTAGCTATTGTAAATAGTGCTGCAATGAACATTGGGATATATGAGTCTCTTTCAATTTTGGCTTCCTCAGTGTTTATGCCTAAGACTGGGATTCCTGGGTCATATGGTGGTTTTATTACTAGTTTTTAAAGGAATCTTTATACTGTCTTCCTTAGTGACTGTATCAATTTACATTCCACCAATAGTGCAAAAGCATTCACTTTTCTTCACACCCTCTCCAGCATCTATTGTTTATAGAATTTTTGATGAGGGCCATTCTGACCGGTGTGAGGTGATATCTCATTGTAGTTTTGATTTGCATTTGTCTAATAATGAGGAATGTTGAGCATCTTTTCATGTGCTTGTTAGCCATCTGTATGTCTTCTTTGGAGAAATGTCTTCTTAGGTATTTTCCCCACTTTTTGATTGGGTTGTTGGTTTTTCTGGTATTGAGCTGTATGAGCTGCTTCCATATTTTGGAAATTAATCCCTTGTCAGTTGTTTCATTTGCTATTCTTTTCTCCCATTCTGAGCATTGTCTTTTCACCTTGTTTATAGTTTCCTTTGCTGTGTAAAAGCTTTTAAGTTTAATCAGGTTCCACTTGTTTACTTTTGTTTTTATTTCCATTAGTCTAGGAGGTGGGTCATAGAGGATCTTATTTGATTTATTTTGTTGAGTGTTCTGCCTGTGTTTTCCTCTAAGAGTTTTATAGCTTCTGGTCTTACATTTGTGTCTTTAATCCATTTTGAGTTTATCTTTGTGTATGGTGTTAGGAATTAGTCTAATTTCATTCTTTTACATGTAACTGTCCAGTTTTCCCAGCACCATTTATTCAAGAGGGTGTCTTTGCCCCATTGTATGTTCTTGCCTCCTTTGTTAAAAATAAGGTACCCGTAGGTGCATGGGTTTATCTCTGGGCTTTCTATCTTGTTCTATTGCTCTATATTTGTTTTTTGTGCCAGTACCATATTGTTTAGATGACTGTTGCTTTGTAGTATTATCTGACGTAAAGGTTAATTCCTCCAGCTCAATTCTTCTTTCTCAAGACTGCTTTGGCTATTTGGGGTCTTTTGTGTTTCTACATGAATTGTGAAATTTTTTGTTCTAGTTCTGTGAAAATATGCCATTGGTAATTTGATAGGGTTTGCATTAAATTTGTAGATTGTTTTTGGTAGTATAGTCATTTTCACAATATTGATTCTTCCTACCCAGTAACATGGAATATCTCTCCATCTGTTTATGTCGTCTTTGATTTTTTTCATCAGTGTCTTATAATTTTCTGTGTGCAATTCTTTTGTCTCCTTAGGTAAGTTTATTCCTAGATATTTAATTCTTTTTGTTGCAATGGTGAATGGGATTGATTCCTTAATTTCTCTTTCTGATTTTTCATTGTTAGCATATAGAAATGCAAGTGACTTCTGTGTATTGATTTTGTATCCTGCAACTTTGCTAAACTCACTGATTAGCTTGAGTAATTTTCTGATACTATCTTTAGGGTTTCCTATGTACAGTATCATGTCATCTGTATCATGTCATCTGCAAACAGTGAGAACTTTATTTCTTTTTTTCCAATCTGGATTCCTTTTATTTCTTTTTCTTTGATTGCAGTAGCTAGAACTTCCAGAACTATGCTGAATAATAGTGGGAAAAGAGGATACCCTTGTTTTGTTCCTGATCTTAGGCGGAATGCTTTCAGTTTTTCACCATTGAGAATAATGTTTGCTGTAGGCTTATCATATATGGCCTTTACTTCCTTAGGTACGTTCCTTCTATACTCATTTTTTAAAGAATTTTAATCTTAAATGGGTGCTAAATTTTGTCAAAGGCTTTTTCTGCATATATTGAAATGATCATATGGTTTTTATCTTTCAGTTTGTTGATATGGTGTATCACATTGATTGATTCACGTATATTGAAGAATTCTTGCATTCCTGGAATAAACCTAACTTGATCATGGTGTATGAGCTTTTTGATGTGTTGCTGAATTCTGTTTGCTAGAATTTTGTTGAGGATTTTTGCATCTATGTTCATCAGTGATATTGGCCTGTAGTTTTCTTTTTTTGTGTTGTCTTTGTCTGATTTGGGTATCAGGGTGATGGTGGCCTCATAGAATGAATTTGGAAGTGTTCCTTCTTCTGCAATTTTTCTGAAAGAGTTTTAGAAGGATAGGCATTAGTTCTTCTCTAAATGTTTGATAGTATTCTCCTGTGAATCCATCTGGTCCTGGACTTTTGGGTTTTGGGAGATTTTTGATCACAGCTTCAATTTCAGTGCTTGTAATTGGGTTGTTTATAATTCCTATTTCTTCCTGGCTCAGACTGGGAAGACTGAACTTTTCTAAGAATCTGTCCATTTCTTCCAGGTTATCTATTTTATTTCCATTTAATTGTTCATAATATTCTCTTTTAATCCTTTGTATTTCTGCAATGTCTGTTGTAACCTCTCCGTTTTCATTTCTAATTTTGTTGATTTGATTCTTCTCTCTTTTTTTCTTGATGAGTCTGGCTAAAGGTTGTCAATTTTGTTTATCTTCTCAAAGAACCAGCTTTTAGTTTTATTAATCTTTACTATTGTTTCTTTCATTTCTTTTTCATTTATTTCTGCTTGGATCTTTATGATTTCTTTCCTTCTACCAATTTTGGGGTTTTTTGTTCTTCTTTTTCCAGGTGTTTTAGGTGTAAAGTTAGGTTGTCTATTCGATGTTTTTCTTGTTTCTTGAGGTAGGATTGTATTGCTATAAACTTCCCTCTTAGGACTGCTTTTGCTGCATCCCATACATTTTGAGTTGTTGTGTTTTCATTGTTATTTGCTTCTAGAAATTTTATGATTTCAATTTTGATTTCTTCAGTAACCTGTTGGTTATTTAGAAACTTGTTTTCTAATCGTCATGTGTTTGTGTTTCTTACACTTTTTTTCTTGCAATTGATATCTAGTCTCATAGCATTGTGGTCCAAGAAGATGCTTGATACCATTTCAGTTTTCTTAAATTTACTGAGGTTTGATTTGTGACCCAAGATGTGGTCTCTCCTGGACAATGGTCCATGTCCATTTGAGAAGAAGATGTATTCGTCTGCATTTGGATGGAATGTCCTGAAGATATCAATGAGATCCATCTCATCTAATGTATCATTTAAGACTTGTGTTTCCTTATGAATTTTCTGTTTTGATGATCTATCCATTGGTGTGAGTGGGGTGTTAAAATTTCCTACTGTTACTGTGTTACTGTCAACTTCTCCTTTTATGTCTGTTAATGTTTGTCTTATGTATCGAGTTGCTCCTATGTTGGGTTCATAGAGATTTACAATTGTTATGTCTTCCTCTTGGATTGATCCCTTGATCATTATGTAGTGTCCTTCCTTATCTCTGGTAATCTTCTTTATTTTAAGGTCTGTTTTGTGTGATATGAGGATTGCTACTCCAGCTTTCTTTTGCTTCCCATTTGCATGGAATATATTTTCCCATCCTCTCAATTTCAGTCTTTATGTGTCTTGAGGTCTGAACTGGGTTTCTTATAGACAGCATATATATGAGTCTTGTTTTTGTATACATTCTGTGTATACAAAAGTATACAGTATACAAAAGCCAGTTTGTGTCTCTTGGTCGGAGCATTTAATCCATTTACAATTAAAGTGATTATTGGTATATATGTTCCTATTGCCATTTTCTTAATTCTTTGGGGCCGATTTTGTAGATCTTTTTTCTTCCCTTTTATTTCTTGACTATATAAGTCCCTGTAATGTTTGTTGTAAAGCAGGTTTGGTGGTGCTGAATTCTCTTAACTTTTGCTTGTCTGAAAAGTTTTTTATTTCTCCATCATTTCTGAATGAGATCCTTGCTGGGTACAGTAATCTTGTTTGTAGATTTTTCCCTTTCAATACTTTAAATATATCCTGCCATTCCCTTTTGGCCTTCAGAGTTTCAGCTGAAAGATCAGCTGTTAAATGTATGGGGTTTCCCTTGTATGTTACTTGCTGCTTTTCCCTTGCTGCTTTTAATATTCTTTGTGTTTAGTCTTTGTTCATTTGATTAGTTTGTGTCTTGGAAGTTTCTCCTTGGGTTTATCCTGTATGGGACTCTTTGTGCCTCTTGGACTTGATTGACTATTTTCTTTTCTATGTTGGGGAAATTTTCATCTATAACCTCTTCAAAAATTTTCTCATACCCTTTCTTTTTCTCTTCTTCTTCTGGGACCCCCTGTAATTCAAATGTTGGTATGTCTGATATGGTCCCAGAAGTCTCTGAGACTGTCCTCAGTTTTTTCATTCTATTTGCTTTATTCTGCTCTTCAGAAGTTATTTCCACCATTTTATCTTCCAGCTCACTGATTCATTCTTCTGCTTCAGATATTCTGCTGTTGATTCCTTCTAGAATATTTTTAATTTCAGTAATTGTGTTGTTTGTTTCTGTATGTATGTTTATTCTTTAATTCTTCTAGGTGTTTGTGTAATCTTCTTATAGCTGAGATTTGTGCTGAGTTTTTGGTTGTTTGTTTGTTTGTTTGTTTTTCTTCTGATGGGCAAGGCTGAGTGGGGTGGTAATCCAGTCTGCTGATGATTGGGTTTGTATTTTTGTTTTGTTTGTTGTTTAGATGTGGCGTCCTGCACAGGGTGCTATTGGTGGTTGGGTGATGCTGGGTTGTATATTCAAGTGGCTTCCTTTGTGTGAGTTCTCACTATTTGATACTCCCAGGATTAGTTCTCTGATAGTCTAGGGTCTTGGAGTCAGTGCTCCCACTCCTAAGTCTCAGGGCTTGATCTCTTGTCAGGAATGAAGATTCTACAAGTAGTTTGTTATGGCATTAAGTGAGATTAAAACAAATATCCAAAAAGGAGAAACAAAAGATGAGCCCCAGACAAATGGCAGGTACAAAATCAGGCAAATAATTATTAGAATAATGGAATATACACATACACATATATAACCATGAGCAAAGTGAAAATAGTCCAGCAAAAATAAAGTACAGTAGATTGACCCAGAAAACAAAAGAAATCAAAAATTATATTTACCAGTTAAGAACAAAACTAACTTAGGCACTAACTGGAAAACAAAGCTAAAACAAGTTGCCAAGTGGGGAATAAAGCAATGAAAACAAAACGAACAAATATGTTGAGAGGAAAGGAAAGGAAGAATAGATATGCAAAGTTAGATTGAGGTAGAGAAAGAAGATCTATATACATTAAAAGTTAACTGCAAGGGGAAAAGAACAGTAGGAAAGGCAGACAAAGGAATAAATGTAGAAAAATATAATAGGTTTTAAAAAATTAAAAATTAAAATTATAAAAAAAGAAGAAAACGGAGGAAGAAAGAAAAAAAAAAAAAACCAGAAAGAAAAACTCCACAGAACTGCAAAAGCTCAGTGTAGAGACAGAGGTTTATAACAATAGAAAGTGTGACTGAATATACACATTACATATACACCCATAAGCAAAGTCAAAACATTACAACAAAAATAAGGTACAATAGATTGACCCAGTGAACAAAGGAAACCAAAAATTATATTCACCAGAACAAAACTAATTAAAGCACAAACTGGAAAACAAAACTAAAGCAAGGTGCCAATTGGGGAATAAAGTAATGAAAATAAAACTAACAAATATTTTGAGAGGAAAGCAGAGAAAGAGAAGAAAGAAAGAATAGATATTCAAAGTTAGATAGAGGCATATAAAGAAGATTTATATATGTTAAAGTTTAACTGCAAGGGGAAAAGAATAGTAGGGAAAACAAGAAAAGGAATAAATGTAGAAAAAATAATAGTAAGTTTAAAAAGTTAAAATAAAGAAAAGAGAAAAGCAAAAAAAAAAAAAAAAAAAAAGAAAGAAAAACTCCACAGAACTGCAAAAGCCCAACATAAAGGCAAATGTTTATGACAACAATAAAAAATGTGACTGAGGGAAAAAAAATAGCTCAAAAGCTTAATTGGATTTCTTAGTGCCAATAAAATTGACAACTACAACAGAGGAAGAAAAAAAGGAAAAAGAAAAATAAATTCAAAAGAATCTACAGAGTAAGTCAAAACATAAGAATAATGAAATTTTTTCTTGAGTCACTGCTGTCAGTGTCCTCTTCCTCGCTGGGAGTCACAGTCCACCTCACCTCCCTAGGATGCCCTCCAGCACTCTGCTGGTCTCTGGACCTTCCATGGGGGCAGCTCAGGGTCTAATCTGGTCCTACTCCTGGTTCTTGCCTCCAATGTCCACAGCTATCAGGACTAGAGTGTTTTCTCTTGTGGGAGCGCTCAATGCCCTTTTATATCTTCCATAGACACAGAGGTTGCCTAGCTGATCATGTGGATTTAATCTGCAGGTGGTGGGAAGGTTTTGGGTCTTCTTCCTTAGCCACACTGCCCCTGGGTTTCAATTGTGGTTTTGTTTCCACCTCTGCATGTGGGTCGTCCACTGGGGTGTGCTCCTGAGTCTGCCCTGGAGGACTTGGGTCTGCCCCAGTGAGGGCCAGGTGTGGAGGTGGTGCAGCTGCTTGGGTCGCAGGGGTTCTGGCAGCACCAGGTACTCAGGGGGTTGGTGACTAGGGCAGCAGGAAATATAGTGCTCTAGAAGGGTATGGCAACCAGGATTGGCCCATACACTCCTGTTTTCTTGCCTGGAGAACCCCTCTCTGACAGAGAAGCCTGGCAGGCCACAGTCCACAAGGTTGCAAAGAGTTGAACACGACCAAAGCGACTCTGCGTGCACAGATGCAAGACTTTTTCCCCTGTGTCAGCTCTGCCCCAGTGAGAGTTGAATGCAATGGTGGCGCAGCTGCTTGGCTTTCGGGGACCTTGGTGGCACCGAGTGTGCAGGGACACGGCCGGCCTCCACTGCAGGGGTTACGGCCTGATCAGAGTTTTGAGCCTCTCGTAGCTGATCAGAAGGCCTCTTTGGCCAGTCTTTCTCCATAGTTCTGCCCGTTCAGGCACTTGGAGGGCTCCCTTGCCTGGGGTCCTTCTCTGTTGTTTGGCGCGTCAGGCACATAGAGGGAGGCCCTGGCTGGGGTCCTTCTCTGTATATCAGCGCTTCAGGCACTTAAAGGGGCACCCTGGGTGGGGTCCTACCACGTAGTTCCTGCAGCAGTCACTCATAGAAGCACCCTGGGTGGGGTCCTCCTCTGTAGTTCAGCGCGTCAGGTGCTTGATGGGCCAGCCTCTCTATTGTTCAGCTGCCAGTGCCGGCATGTGGGGAGATCAAGGCTATGGTGATGGCTGCACCCACTACGCGTGACTCAGCAGTGTCGCCTTGCTTCCACGGCTGCCTGGCTTTCCTCCACCGGCATTTCCCACCATGATCTCCTCCCTCACATCCCCTCGATCCGTCCCTCCGCAGTCAACAGCAGCCCTCTCCTGGGATTGCTCCACAATCTCTAAACCCCAGCTCCCAGCCACTGCACCTTCCAGGGGACCTGTGTTCCTGTCTGGGGTATGTATGGCTATGGTAAGGACTGTCTGATTCTCATTCCATTTACTCTGCCACAGATCAGCTGTTTCACTCTTAGCCTTAAGTGTTTCTCCTCTGACTCAGGCAATTGCCCCCCGGTGGGAATTGGACCCCGTGCTTCAGTTCCCCCACCCGCCAAGGGCAGGTCCGGTCCTACTGACACTCCTGTTTTCCCTCTTAGTTCTTTCTTCCTACTGAGTTTTGCGTGGTTCTATATATTCTTTTCCACTGATCAGGTACTCTTGTCCACTCTCAGCTGGTGTTCTGCATGCACTTCTGTGTCTGAAGGTATATTCCTGATGTATCCCTGGAGAGAGATGTACTCCACATCCACCTACTCCTCCACCATCCTGTTCTCCCACACTCTCCTGTTCTTTCTTATTTCAGCTGATTTTCATGTGCTTCCTTATTTCTTGCTTGTGTAACTTACTACAGCTTCCCTCCCCAAATCCATTTTCTGGGATATGTCTGATTAAGTAGTCCTAGTCAAATTTTCTGAAGTGTTGGCTTAGCTATGTCTTTGTAATTTATGGATTTGAATCTTTATTTCAGGAACATTTATACAAATGTACACTTTTTTCTACCCCTATTTCGTGAGCCCTTTTCTTTGAGGATAGTGATAATTTTTATGTTGTCCCATCCCTATTTGCCATCTTCTTCCTTATTTTTATCTCTTCGTTCTTTTTCATTTCATTTTGTTATTTCCTCAAGCCTATTCTCTTTGTTTCTGGATATACTTTTATCCATGTCTGTTTTCCTTTTGGGGGGTCTAAGGAGAAATTCATTTCTGTAAAGTGTGTTAGTCACTTAGTCATGTCCAACTCTTTGCGACCTCGTGGACTGTAGACCGCCAGGCTCATCTGTCCATGGAATTCTCCAGGCAAGAATACTGGAGAGGGTAGCCATTTCCTTCTCCAAGGGATCTTTCCAACCTAGCGATTGAACCCAGCTCTCCTGCACTGCAGGCAGATTCCTTACCATCTTAACCACCAGGGATGCCCCAATATATTTTAGTTATATTTTACAGCTAAAATATAGACCAAATAGTGCTCAAATTGACTATGGTAACAGGCAGATGGGCTGGAAAAAATTTTGGATTGTCCCTCTGGGAAGGTGGAGTCTTTGTTTAATCAGAAGAATCTGAAGGGGTAAAGAAAATTGCCTAGAGTGGGGGCAGGTGTGGAGAAAGTTGGGCTCACCCTTCCCGCCCTGAATAATTTCATATTCAGAAGAGTTCATTCCTGAGATTCATAAGCTCACTTTTCGTCTCCTGTTCTCTTGTTATCTCTTGCTTGATCACCTGTTTTTCAGGCTTATTTTGTCAGGAAGGGCAACTTGGTTTTAATTTCTTTGAATATTAGGTGCACTATTTGTTTGAAATCGACCTGTTTTGTAGGAAAGGCCCCAAATTCTGTATTCTTCATTTGACTTTTGTTTGTTTCTTTCCTTTCTTTTTCTTCAGTATCTCTGCTTCCATCAGAGAGATGGATATTTCAGAAAGAATGAAGAATAAAAACAGGTGATAGCTTCTGAAATAAAAAAAAATAGTGGAAGTCGCTCAGTAAGTTTTGAGAGAGAATTTTGTGTGCTCAATCAACAGAGTAGGTGTGTCCAACTCTGCGACCTCATGGACTGCAGCACACCAGGCTACTTTGTCCTCTCTTCCAGGGTTTGCTCAAATTCATGTCCATTGAGTCCATGATGAAATCTAAGTATCTCATCCTCTTCTGCCCCCTTTTCCTTTTACCTTCAGTCTTTCTCAGTGACAGGGTCTTTTCCAATGAGTCGGCTCTTCACATCAGGTAGCCAGAGTATTAGAGCTTCAGCTTCAGCATCAGTCTTTCCAATGAATATTCAGGGTTGATCTCCTTTAGGATGGACAGGTTTGATCTCCTTGCAGTCCAAGGGACTCTGAAGAGACTTCTCCAACACCACAGTTCAAAAGCATCAATTCTTTGGCACTCAGCCTTCTTTATGATCCAAGTCTCACATCCATACATGACTACTGGAAAGGCCATAGTTTTGACTATATGGATCTTTATTGGCAAAGTGATGTTTCAACTTTTCAACATGCTGTCTAGGTTTGTCATAGCTTTCCTTCCAAGGAGCAAGTGTCTTTTAATTTCATGGCTTCAGTCATCATCTGCAGTGATTTTGGAGCCCAAGAAAATAAAATCTACTTCTACTTTTCCCCCTTCTATTTGCCATGAAGTGATGGGACCAAATGCCACAATCTTAGTTTTTGGAATATTGAATTTCAAACTGGCTTTTTCACTCTCCTCTTTAACCTCATTGACCAAGGGCTGAATCTGGATGACCCAGCACATAGATTTCTCATGGAATTTTAAAAAGATACACCTTCAGCCAATGATGGTGAAAACTTTATATCAGATAAGTAGAGGCCTGCTTTCAACAGTAGGAGGAAGATATGATATAGGTAACATCCAACAAAAGGTTGCTTGTGTTCCAGCATAGAAACGAGGAGAGAGAAGTGAAGGAGGGAAGAGATTCTGGAAGCATGTGTCCTAGCTTTGCCCTAATTACATGAAAGGGTGAAGGGCTTTCACCTCAGTTTTCTGCTTAGGATTCTGAGAGGAGCTTACTCCTCTGGAAATCTGGGTACATCACAGTCACGTTTTTGGAGGCTCTTATGTTTTGTTTCCCTGTTGTCTTACGTGCCCCTTCAGAGGCAAACTGAAGGAAAGGATTTGGATACAGGAGGATTTACTGGGGGCATGTTCCCAGGAAACACCAATAGGTTAGTGGAGAGGTTAAGTATAATGGAAGAAAGCCAATAAGGGTGCAGTGCTGGAATACCCCATTGTCCTCCTGTGTGTCTCCTTCACTTATCACACTGAACACTTCACTGTGACACTTCTGATCACCACACGTGTGGGGTCTTTTCTGTGTTCCAAGCAATTCATCATGATACCAGGTGAGTGTCTTACAGTTTAACCTAACTCTGACCGCATCTGCTGGAGGTGGCGTCAGATCCCCTAGGTTAAGGTCTCAGTCCCCCAAGACTGCCCCAGCCCTGTTCAGGTGCCAACTACAAGGAGCAGATCCTCAGGGTACCCAGCACTTCTGTCTGACTTAGCTGCCAACCAGGATTCCCATGATGCCCTCCTCAGATTCCATTAATTCTAGAGCAGCTCACTGAGAACCACGTACATTTACCAAGTTGAAGGATATTTTAAAGGATACAGGTGAGCAGCCAGATGAAGATGCCTGGGAGGGTCCTGAGCACAGGAGCTCCTGTCCTGGCAGAGGTGGGCTGCCTTACACTGAGCCCCCTCCAGGGCAGATGTGTTCAGCAACTTGCAAGCCCCTAAACCCACCAATACTGGGATTTTTATGGAAGCATCGTCATGCAGGCCTGACCCATCATTCACTCCATTTTCAGCCCTTCTCCCTTCTCAAGAGAATGTGAGGGTAGGGCTAAAATTCCAAGCCTCTAACCATGGCTTGTTCTTTTTTGTGACCAGCTCCACCCAGGAACCACCTAGGGGCTCACTCAGAGTTGCCTCATTGGAACATCAGCCTCCCATCAGCCAAGAAATTACAAGGGTTCTCAGGAGCCCTACATCAGGAACCAGAGTCAAGGACCAAATTTTTGAGCAAGTGATGTTCCTTGTGCTGTTATTACTTTTAGGAAATGACAAGGTTCTCGGGATCTCTGTTCCAGGAACCAGAGGCAGAGACCAATATACAGATTTTCTATTATCTCACAGATGTGCTGTCAAACAAGTTACTACGTGGGCAACGGGCATCTAACCTTGCTGGGGAGGCTGGGGAGTACATTAGAACACGTATCTCAGGTGACCCACCCCTCGGCAAAGGGGGTTAGGTCTTTATCTCCCAGACAGTCATTGGTGCTGCTCCCAAAGGGCCTTAATTATCTGGTGTTTCCTGCTTGTGAGTAGCCATTGGTGTCCAGAGAAAGTCTTCAGCCCCAAAACCAAGTTGGCCAGTGGAGTCAGGCTGGCGTCCACGGAAACTGGGGAATATTGTCTGGACACTGACTGTATCTCATACAACTGGTCTTTCACTTCCAGGTGTGAGGATGCCGGCTCCATGTGGCGTCCTGACGGCAAGGCCCTGAGACACCTAGGCTGAGGCAGAGAGGGTCCAGGCAGAGACTGGGGGGCCCTCAGCCAGGAGGGCCAAGGGGAGGTCGCCTGAACCTGAAGACAGAGGCAGGAATTTCAAGGCCGTGTGGGCTCACACTGCAGTGAAGTTATGCGGAAAGAGATGTTGCCTCTTCATTTCTGTCTGTAACAAGTCTTATCTGAAGCCTCTAGGTTCTGATTGGTAGGAAAAACAGTCCCATGTTACGCCTATTACATTAAAAACCTACTCTGGCCCTAGAAGCTAAACTGTGTTCAGGTGAAGTTCAATCGATTGAAGATATGTTCAAACTGCCAGGTCCCTTCTGTTCCCATGTCTGCCACTTGCGACACCTACACAAGTGACATCAGGCACCTGGAGAGAGGGAGGTACCTTCCTCGGCCTCTCGCGGTGGAGGAGTCAGGGTGTGACAGGTGTGTCTTCAGGTGTGACATCCTCTGTGCCATACTTTACACATCATGCAAGGTTTGGCCAAAGTTTATTTTATTTAGCCATCATCCCAGTTTTAGAGTCATTCTTTGCATTTTACACTGGTCATCAGCTCACCATGTCACCCCTCTTCCTTGATAACCAAGCTCCTAACTGTCCGCCACATAAGTGGTCCTGTGACCCCATCAGAGGGCCTTACCCATTGTCACAGGGATTATCAATCTAAGGAATGAGCTTGGAAGCCAGGCTGACCCAGTCCAGATCTCATTAGGATTGTTCAATCTGGAACTGAGACATTGGAAGGAAGTGAATCTGGAATTAGACGACGGTGTCCCTTCCTTGGTGGAGAAGCTGCTTGGAGAGAATGAGGCAGGCATCACTGGGAGGCAGAAATAAGAGCGAGAGGGACAGTCTTGATGGAATTAAAATTCCTGCTTCCAGTCACACCTAGAGTCAACCTTTGGCCTTTCTGTAGCGTGGTTATGTGAGCCTGACAAGTCGCTTTTCAGAGTTTGCTTCTAATACTTATAAGCAAGAGAATCTGCAAGGGAAAGTTACTACTGCTGTGTAATTCGTAGGAGTGAAAAGCAAATTCAGCCATTTAAGAACTGCCATATGACCCAGCAATACAACTTCTGGGCATACACACTGAGGAATCCAGATCTGAAAGAGACACGTGCACCCCAATGTTCATCGCAGCACTGTTTATAATAGCCAGGACATGGAAGCAACCTAGATGCCCATCAGCAGATGAATGGATAAGGAAGCTGTGGTACATATACACCATGGAATATTACTCAGCCATTAAAAAGAATTCATTTGAATCAGTTCTAATGAGCTGGATGAAACTGGAGCCCGTTATACAGAGTGAAGTAAGCCAGAAAGATAAAGATCATTACAGCATACTAACACATATATATATGGAATTTAGAAAGATGGTAATGATAGCCCTATATGCAAAACAGAAAAAGAGATGCAGAAGTACAGAACAGACTTTTGAACTCTATGGGAGAAGGCGAGGGTGGGATGTTTCGAGAGAACAGCATGTATATTATCTATGGTGAAACAGATCACCAGCCCAGGTGGGATGCATGAGACAAGTGCTCGGGCCTGGTGCACTGGGAAGACCCAGAGGAATCGGGTGGAGAGGGAGGTGGGAGGGGGGATTGGGATGGGGAATACATGTAACTCCATGGCTGATTCATGTCAATGTATGACAAAACCCACTGCAATGTTGTGAAGTAATTAGCCTCCAACTAATAAAAATAAATGAACAAACAAACAAACAAAAAAGAACATAACTGTGTACAACCACTTGGAAAAAACAATTTGACATTATCTGCTCGAGTTAAAGATATGTGTACCAATGATCCAGGATTTCCACTGCTAGAGATTCCATCATGAGAAACTTGCACATGGGCAAAAGGCATGTCTAAGAATGTTAATAGCATCATTTTTGGTAACAGAATAAAACCCTCAAACTGGAAACAACCCAAATACCTTTTTCATGAAAGCAAGAATCAGTACTTTATGATATATATTCAGAAAATTGAATAAAGAACACTGAAAATGAATGAAGTACAGATATACTTGTTGACATGGTAAATATAAAAAAAAGGAATGCTGAATAAATAAAATTTTTGAAGAATGCTGCTACCCGATTTCATTTATTTAATGCTTAAAACCTCTGGAGCAGGAACTGGCAACCCATTCCAGTATTCTTGCCTGGAGAATTTCATGGACAGAGGAGCCTGGCGGACTATAGTCCATGGGAGTTGCAAACAGTCAGACATGACTGAGCTAGTAACACACACACAATACTTAAAACATGTCAAGCTAAGCAATATGTGTAATTATATGTACCACATACACATGAAAATTGCAGAGAAAAGCATGGAGTGATAGTCATGAAATTCAAGATAGTGTTTGCCTCTTATGGAGGAGAAAGGGGACAGAGTTTGATCTACTTCTTAAGTTGTGTGGTAGGTACATGGGTGTGTGTTTCGTTATTATTTTTCAAACTGCACATATAAATTGTACTCTCTTGTTCATAATGATATACTTAATTAAAGTAAATCAAAATAATTAATTTTGAAGTACTATGTTAATAAGTTAGGTCCATTTTCAGATATTAAATCACAAGAAATTAAAAACATGTTAAGAATTCAGTTTTGTGGAAGCAGTTGTCATCAACTCTGATACCAAATTGTTTCTAAGTTTCTAAATATTGTATAACTTAAAACAGCACACACGGGCACACCATCCAAAGCTGTCTTATCTAGATGTATTAATAGTGTGAATCAATTCAAACAGTGAAATGAGAAGCCATTGATTGTAACTTCATCTTCTGACGTCTTCAAGTCTTAGTTTAGTTCCTGGCTAATCAGACCTAAATCAAAATAAATTCAAGAATTTTTTTAAGTTGCAAAATGATGGCCTTTGCCCTTGTAAACCTCAGAAAATTACTCGCCTTCTCCTTTAGGACCTATATTATTTCTCCATGTTTGGTTGGGAATCATAGAAACTACAGCTGAAAACATTGGTGGATCAAGCAAACATGACTATTTTTAAGATGATTTTTAATATAGTCAGCACTAAACGTGTAAGTCATATGGAATTAGATGGGCGCTATATTTAGTGTTGAATGTATCCTGGCAACCTTCGATCAAATGCCTTCCAATTAAACATCATAAGACCTCTGCAGTGTGAGTCCTCTGCGCTGGTACACAGACAAATATTTACACTAACCAGAGGCACAGCTGGGCTCTAATTTTAGCAGTTCATGCAGATGCAACCCAACATCTATACTGGGAACCTGTATTACCTCCCTCAGGCTTTTGAAATCCTTTACAAATTTTTATTGCAAAATATTAGTATAACATATATTCATAGAGACACATACAACACAAAAAGAGACAAGTGTTTTAAAGGGGACACAGGTGTAACCACCTCCCAGGTCAAGAAGTAGAACACAGCCAGCATCCCAGAAGTCCCCCATGTGCCTTTCCTTACGGCAGTCCCTCACGCCATACCTTTTAGCCGGAACCAATATCTTGCTAACATTTTTTTTTTTTTTTGGCTAATTCCTTGCTTTGCTTTCTAGCTCTGCCCCCCTGACTATGCATCACCAAAAAATATGTTTTAATTGTGGCTGTCTTTGTTTAGCATTGCTTCTTTTATTCGACATTATATTACATGAGCTGCATTTGTGTTATTTTATATTGTTGTTTTGTAGATCAATCGTGTCCAACTCTTTGCGACCCCATGGACTGCAGTACGCCAGGCTTCCCTGTCCTTCACTATTTCCCAGAGTTTGCTCAAACTTTTGTCCTTTGAGTCAGTGGTGCCATCCTCATCCTAGGTCATCCCCTCCTCCTCCTGCCTTCACTCTTTCCCAGCATTAGGGTCTTTCCAATGAGTTGTCGACTCTTCTCATCAGGTGGCCAAAGTATTGGAGCATCAGCTTCAGCATCTGTCCTTCCAATGAGATTCAGAGTTGATTTCCTTTAGGATGGGCTGGTTTGGTCTCCTTGCTGTCCAAGGGACTCTCAGGAGTCTTCTCCAGCACCATGGTTGCTGTTGCTGCTAAGTCACTTCAGTCGTGTCCGACTCTGTGCGACCCCATAGACGGCAGCCCACCAGGCTCCCCCGTCCCTGGGATTCTCCAGGCAAGAACACTGGAGTGGATTGCCATTTCCTTCTCCAATGGTTAGAAAGCATCAATCCTTCAGCACTCAGCCTTCTTTCGGTGCTCTCTTAAAACTTGTAAATCTTTCTGACATCCTCTATCTGCCCTGGTTTTTAATCTGTACAGCACTCCAGTGATGGGAAAGATCAATAATTTTACTTTGATGTGTTTGTAATTAGAACCTCCCTGACCTGCCCACCACATAACAATATTTTTTAAAATTATAACATTTTGTGAGTATCTACAGCGTCCCAGGACTGCATGAAACAGAGTTCAAATAATACGAGTATATTCTTGATAATTCTGCACAGTGTGTAGATTTAGCATATTGTTTTTACAGATAAAGTGAAGCTCAGAAAGATAAGTAAGTTCAGGCCCTTCTGAGATTTAGTTATCAGGAGCACTAATTTTGTTTTTATTTTTTATAAAGATTTAAAAAAAAAAACAAAACTAAAGTTCTTTACTGTATAGGTTACTACAAAATATTGAGTAGAGTTCCCTGTGGTATACAGTAGGTCCTTGTTTATCTGTTTTATATAGTGGTGTGTATATGTTAATCCCAAACTTCTGATATATCCCTCTCCCCCTTCCTGTCTGGTAACCATAATTTTGTTTTCTACATCTGTTATTTTGCTTCTGATTGTAAATAAGTGCATTAGTGTCCTTGTTTAGATTCCACATAAGAGTGATATCATATAATATTTGTCTTTCTCTGTCTGACAGTATGATTGTCTCTGGGTCCATCCATGAGGTTGCAAATGACATTATTTCATTCTTTTTTTAGTGGCTGGGTAATATTGATCCATGTCAAAGAATGAAATGAGAGCACCCTGTAACATCATACACAAAAGTTAACTAAAAATGGAGTTTTGATTTTTATTTTTTACAATTGTACTCCTGTTAAGTGAATCATGAGTGAATTTGCCATTTCAGAGTGATCTCTGTCTGTCTCTCCAAGCTCCTGGCTCTTGGTTTTAATGTCTCTGGGTGCTGGCATCCTTTATCCTCTCCTGAAGGTGACAGCTCTTCTGCTGCTTTTGGCACAGAGGTAGCCTCCTTCTCGTCTGTGGCACCTGCAGGGAACTGAGAGTGTCCCTTCCAGGAAGCACTAGAGAGGCAACCGCTCCTGCCTCAGGGACCTAGCAGGGGAGCAGTCCAGACCGGCAAGGTGTCGGGATAGGGAGCCCAGAGCTGAGAGTGAGGCTCCATCGCTTCTGCTTGGCTGTGATTAGTCATGATCCAGCTGTATGACCTTGGGGGGAAAGTCCTTTAACCTCTCTGGGGCTCAGGTTCATTCTGAGTATGTGAAGAGGTCAGCCAGGAGGTTTCACCCTGAGCTCAAGGATCACCCTGAGTTCTTGTGTTAAATGCAGATCTGGGGATCTCACGAGAACCTTCCAGCTTGGGAATCCATCTGTTGAACAAACTCTCCATGTGATTCTTCGGCTCACCTTGAGCCGGAGTCAACAAAGTAAGGGATCACCTGATTTTCTCTGATTTTAAAGTTCTGGGCTAGAACTCTATAGAATAAGTTTTGGTACCTTATTATCTTTCATTAGAGCCAAGTGCCTACTTATTTCAAAGAGCTCCGTTTGCTTTTGTTAACAAAAATAAACACAGAGCCATTAAAATTTAAGATGCTAAATAAATCCTGGCTCTGAGTGAATGACAATAATACATGCAGGTATTAGTCATCCAAACAGCTTGGGACTGTTTGGTATTCATAAACTGAACACAGAATGACTGCTCCAGTGAAACTGTACCCATATCATTAAGAACCATTAACACAGCAGAGCAGGAGACACAGCCGGCCTCTCTGGAGGACACGGTGGCCTCAATATGATGGACAATAAGGAAGACACAGAGTGCCATGAAGTCACAGGAGGAAACTAAGTAGTTTAGACTCTCAAAACAACTTTAAAGTCAGCTTATTTAATTATAAATACGCTAAATATATCACCCAGCAGATTGGAGACAGGCTGCTGACTTATTTTTCACTTGGATATTGCATTTCTTACATATTTTTAAAATTTTGCATGACAGTTTATGGGGAAAGTTTCCTTATATTTTTTAATATTTTCTGGGAGTTATTCCTTATATTCTGTGGAACTGGAGTCACTCAATTAATTGCTCTCAATTTGGGGAGGATTCACTTTATGTCTGGGAATTATCAACCCGAGATTTTGTAAGAGGTCTGCCGGTTCCCACCCCCAATGCTCTGTAGTGGGCTTCTCTGGAGGCTCAGATGGTGAAGAATTTGCCTGCAATCTGAGAGACCTGGGTTCAACCCCTGGGCTGGGAAGATCTGCTGGAGGAGGGCATGGCAACCCACTCCAGTATTCTTTCCTGGAGAATCCCCATGGACAGAGGAGCCTGGCGGGTTATAGTCCATGGGGTGGCAAAGAGTTGGACATGACTGAGCGATTAAGCACAGCACAGCTTGTTCTGCAGTGATTCTCAGACCCATAGAGGAGGCAAGTAGTACATCCATCCATGAGAAGACTCACAAGTTAGGGGTTCTCAAGCAGCAGGCTAGCCTCCAAGGGAAGTGATAACAGAATCTCCAGGAGCTTGGGTAATTTCAAAAAGCTCCACAGGCATTTTCCTCTAATGCTTGAATTGCAGTGCTCGGATCAAAACCTGCCAACTAGCAATTGTTCACATATTCAGCAGAAAGCTGGAAACCTTGAATCCAGGAGTTGCTGTTTTACTAAAAAACAAGACATTACTATTTGAAGTAAGTGGGAAACTTCAATATCAATAGCGAATGATTGCTTTTAAAAGTGTATAGTTACTGGTCACTGTATTCATAGAGACATTGTTAATTATTTACTTAATCATTTTACCCTTCTCCTCTTTTTAAAGTTTTATTTATTTATTTTTTACTTTTTGCCCACGTAGCTTGTGAGATCTAAGTTCTCCAACCAGGGATTGAACCCATGACCCCCTGCAGTGGAATCATGGAGTCTTAACCCCTGGTCCGCCAGCAAAGTCCCTACCCTTCTCTTCTTCCTAGCCCACATGTAAGGTAAAATAGACAAATTTTTTTAGTAATTATCCTCACTTTCTCTTCTTCCACCTTTCTCATAGAAGATTTGAAAATTAACTTGGCTTTGAAGGACAGGTGAGGTTGATTACCTGAGAGGAGGCAGATGGGCAGGTGGTATACCAGTCAGCTTAATGGATTGTGAGGACAGTGAGAAGCCCGTCTGGGCTGAAGCAGGTGGGAGGTGGTTATAGGATGAAAAGATGAGGATGATCTAGCCTGTCAAGTGTCAGATGGCAGGCTGAAGAGGGGATAAGAATAAGTGAGAAGTCACTGAGCTTGTGTGTGTGTGTGCAGAGATGTATTTCCATTATTTATTTATTTCTATTGAGATACAAGTGACACATGTAACACTATATTAGTTTCAGGTGTATGACATCATGATTTGATACTTGTATATATGGTGAAATGATCATGCAATAAGTCACATTAACATCATCAACTCACATAGTTACGAATTTATGTGTGTGTGGGGTTGGAGTGTGTGGATGAGAGGAGAGTTTTTAAGGTCTCCTCTCCCACTGGAACTTTCAAATGGACAATCCCATGAGGTAACTGGCATTCTAGAAGATTAATCTGGCATTCTATTCATTTAACTGTCCCCTCATACTACCAAATTCTAATCTATTCTAATTTATCAACTTGTATGATTTTGTTCATCTTCCACAGCAAATCCCGAAGCTGCAGCTTTGCCCGCATGGCTCTCCTGAGCCACAGAGCTGTGTTTTCATTTTCTAGATGTCTCCACTTGGATGACTCACAAACATTTCAAAATCAACACGTTCAAAACTGAACTCAATATATCCTCCTCCAAAACCTGCTTGCCCATTTCCCTTCCCTGTCTGAGTTAATGATCTTGCTGTCCAACTATCCGGCCAAGCTAAATCTATCCGAGATTCCCTGTTAATGTTCGTGCACAGGGCATTTTGTGTCATCTTGTCGGTTCTACTTCCCTCTGGACCCATCGCCCCTGCCTTTGTTCAGGTCCACGTTGTTTCCTGGGGAGACTCTTCCTCACGCATCCCAGTACATCTAGTTTATCTCCAGTCCAGTCCATCCTTCAGATTGTCATGTTGGAGACATTTTCTAAAACAATTCTATATTCCATTGTATTCCAAGTCTGTTTAAACAAAAACCTTCTTTTCCTGCCAGTGTGGTTTTGCATATTTCATTCCTACAGCATCCCTCCTGAATTCTTCAGCTAACAAATTCCTATTCTCTGATCAAAGTCCAACTCGAATCACCCCACCACCTTTGCCAACCTTTCAGGGTGGCATTGCCGGGATTTAGAGTCTCCTCCTCAGTTTAGCAAGACACACTGATATTTTCTAAGCATTCAAATTCAAGAGGATTGATTCACATTAGTTAGACTTATGGCATTCACACAAGTATGACTTTTTAAAAATTTATATTTAATTGAAGGATACTCACTTTAAAATATTTTGTTTCTGCCATGCATCAACATGAATCAGACATAGGTATAATATGTCCCTTCCTTTGAACCAATTTATTAATTTACTATGAAAAGCATAGCCATCAAGTGAATTGTAATGTGCATTATGTAGCATGGGAACTAACATGTAATGTTCATGTAACTAGCATGGGAGCTCACTGCTCCCAGGAGGCTACGTGGCTATCAGGTTGTTAGTCAGACACGGAATGAGGATAAGAAGATGAACGTGGTGATCCCACTGGCTGCTGCTGCTGCTGCTAAGTCGCTTCAGTCGTGTCTGACTCTGTGCGACCCCATAGACGGTCGCCCACCAGGCTCCACTGTCCCTGGGCTTCTCCAGGCAAGAGCATTGGAGTGGGTTGCCATTTCCTTCTCCAATGCATGAAAGTGAAAAGTGAAAATGAAGTCGCTCAGTCGTGTCCGACTCTTTGCGGCCCCATGGACTGCAGCCCACCAGGTTCCTCTGTCCATGGGATTTTCCAGGCAAGATCCCAGTGGCAGCTGCCACCAAACTAAGAGAGCTTGATGCATCTCTCTGTGTTATAAGGATATCTGTGCCCTGCCAGAGCCTGAATGTGAAAACAGCCAAGACGCTGCCTATCTGGGCTAACTCTAGAGACAGACCAGAAGAGCCTTGCCCCCTTTTCTAGACTGCGCAGACACTATGTCCCCTTTGCCCCTGGTCCCTTCTCCATGTCCAGAAACATTGGATATTTTAGCTGTGATTATGATAGAGCCATCGTGGTCGCATTGTCATAGATCGTCCTGCCTCACCCCCCATCCTGCCCTCCAGCCCCAGGAGCTTCCAGGAGCATTTCCTTGGGTTCAAACACAAGCCTTGGACATCTCTGTGTGCGAGTCAGCTGTGGCCTTCAGACACTGATGCTTCCAAATAGGAGCAGGTTTGCTCTGGAATCCTGCCGCTCGGGCACTGATGGATCGCGCCTTTCCTCCCTGGTGACCGACCACCATCCTTTCCTGCCTGAAGTATAACGGCTTCAAGTTCTCCCTTAGTCCAGGCATGTCCTCCCAGACTTGACTCTCCATAGAGCCGCCAGAGTAACTGTTCAAAGTCACGTGCAATCCTGTCCCTCCTTCCCTTGAAACCTTCCATGGCTTCTCACCTCGCTCAGGGAGAGACCTCTGTCCTTCTCTGCCTGGATAACCCTGCTCTAGCTCCTGGCCTCCTTGCTCTCTGGACACACCGGGCACACCCTCAGCTCAGACATTTATAGCTGCTGTTCCCTCCCCTGGTATTTCTCCTCCCCTGCTACCCTCCCGGCCCTCCCCACCCCTGGATTTAAAGCAGCAGCCCTCTCTATCTCCCTTCCCTGTTCTGTTGCTCTTCATCACACTTGCACCATTGAATCCATTAGACGGTAGTTTATTTGCCTATCATGTGTATCTTGCCACCGGATGATAAACTCCGTGAGGGCTGAGGTTGAGTCTCGTTGATTCTCTGCTGCATCCCCATGGGGCTGGGACGGTGAGGGGTCTGCTGTGTCATAGGTGCTCTGTGAGTGCTTGTTGAGTAAATAAATCCAAAAACTTTACCTTCACTCTTTTCATGGAGATGCAGATGTTTAAAAGTAACTGTAAGGCAGGTGGCAGTCTTCATGTCTCTTTTTTTTAGGAGAAAAAAAAAACCCTGCTAAGGCAGGAGAGAGAGTGTTTCTCTTTGGTTGTTGTATATACATACATATACAAAGCATGAATGGAGAAGGCAATGGCACCCCATTCCAGTACTCTTGCCTGGAGAATCCCATGGACGGAGGGGCCTGGTGGGCTACAGTCTATGTAGTTGCACAGAGTCAGACATGACTAAGCAAGTAACACACACACACACAAAGCGTGAGAGGGAAAGTGTCAGTCGCTCAGCCATGCCCAACTCTTTGAGACCCCATGGACTGCAGCCCACCACACTCTTCTGTCCACGGAATTTTCCAGGGAAGAATATTGGAGTGGGTAGCCATTTCCTTCTCCAGAGGATCTTCCTGACCCAGGGATCAAACCTGGGTCTCCTGAAATAGCAGGCAGATCTTTACTGACTGAGCTAAATAAAAAGAGAGAGGAGATTTGGAGGAACTGACTCCTGTGATTGTAGGGGCTGTCAAGTTCAAAGCTGCAGGACGGGCTGGAAACCCAGGTAGGAGTTGATGCTGCAGCTTGACCCTAAAGGCAGACTGCAGGGAGAATTACCTGTTCTTCTGGGGAACTTCAGTCTGGTCTCTGGAGGCCTTCAACTGATCAGATGAGGCCCACCTACAACCAGAGGATAAATGGTTTTACTCTAAGTCTACCAATTTAAATGTGAATATCATCACCCTGGAGGAGGAAATGGCAACCCACTCCAGTGTTCTTGCCTGGAAAATTCCATGAACAGAGGAGCCTGGCTGGCTATAGTCCACAGGATTGTAGAGTCAGACACAACTGAGCATCTGAACACACACATAAGCACATCATTAAAATAAAAATACCTTCTCAGCAATATCAAGATTGGCACTGGGTCAAATATCTCGGTGCTTTGGCCTCATCAAAATAGCACATAAAATTAACCATCACAGTTCCTCAGTCCTGGGTTTTCAGGCTCCTGTGTTGACGGGGATCTGTTGAGGGAGAGAACCATTATTTATGCAACCAGAGGTTGCTGGCATTTGTGTTGAACTTTGTGGTTGCTTTATTTTTCTGTATCTGTAGAAAAGTTATTTGTTTACCAGTTTACTAGTTTAATAATTACCGACTTGTTCCTGGACTTCCCTAGTGGCTCAGCGGTAATCCACTTGGAATGTAGGGGATGCAGGAGACATGGGTTAGATCCCTGGGTCTGGAAGATCCCCTGGAGGATCATGGCATGGCAACCCACTCCTGTATTCTTGCCTGGAGAATCCCATGGGCAGAGGAGCCTGGTGGGCTGAGTCTATAGGGTCACAAAGGGTCAGACACAATTGAAGCGACTGAGCACGCATGCACACGACTTGCTCCTACCTTATCTTCCTAATCTTTTTTGAGCAATAGCTTATTTAAGATCCCACAGCAATGAATTCTTAACTCACAGAGTAGGAAAAACCTATTTTGATATAGATTACTTTTTGAAAGCTTAGACTTATAAAATCCACATAAGAAAAGCTATAGGTTTAAAAACAGCAACCAAAAAAGCATTTTGGACATGATATGAAAGCAAAATTTGATTTTACACTCTGCTATTTGCTATCTGAGTCTTCAATAATCTACTTTAACTTTCAGAAACACTGTTCATCTCATCATTATTCTTGAAAATGGCTTTCATCTTAGCCGTTATAATCTGCTGACTATAGCCTCAAGGATTTCTGAGTCATGAATTCAGTGCGGACATGCTCTATCTAGCCCAACTTGCTCTGGGAGCTGCAGCATCTAGGCATCTCTGCTGTTGTGCAAATGCTTGGATTGGGGCCCACTGGGCACTGTCTAAAAAAGTACAGGGTGCAAAATTGTAGTTAGTAATGAAAAATCAGTTGGAAATCCATCACCCTGTTTACAGTAGTTCAGTGGTGTATACAAATGCACATGGCAAAAAAAGTGCTTTTAAAAAAATTGATATTTTCAAATCATTTATTTCTGTTTTTTTCCCTCAAAACAGAAGACAAGAATTAAAGGAAATTTCCTTTTATATTCCTCCTCCTAGACATTCTGAAGATTTCTCTAACACGTCAGGTAGTGGGTTGGCCCAAAAGTTCATTCGGGTTTTTGATAACATCTCATGGAAAAACCCAAAAGAAATTTTGGGCCAACCCACTGTCCTTTTTGAGAGTGACCTGTGATTTTCAAATGAATATCATAATCTCTCATATTTTCCTTCTGAACACCTCCCATAAGGTTGGCAAGATGTCTATAAGGTACATGGAAAAAATATGACTTCATCTTATGCTTCCAGAACATTTTTAGATTAGGTCATGCTTTTGGAAAACCTCGAGATATCTGGCATACAATAAGTACATTTCTCACTATTCTTTTTTCTTATCTTTTCTTTTTTAAAAAAGACTGTTTTGAAATTGTGATCTGTATTCTGATAAGTGATTGCAGAAATTTTGGTGTGAGGTTAGAAATTTCAGTTATGTATTGAGTAGCTTCAGGTGGTTTGAAAGGTGATGAAGAAATGACAAGGTAGATGATGATTTGATATTTGATACCAGCGATGTTTGGAGCAGATCCCCAGTCATTCGTTTTTCCTCTTTGTCCACTGCTAACTTTTCACCTTTTCATGGAGTTCTCATTGGAGAAGACCCTGATGCTGGGAAAGATTGAAGGCAAAAGGAGAAGGGGTTGGCAGAGGATGAGATGGCTAGGTAGCAGCACAGACTCAATGGACATGTGTTTGAGCAAACTCCAGCAGATAGTGGAAGACAGAGGAACCTGTCATGCAATAGTCCATAGGATCTCAAAGAGTAGGACATGACTTAGTGACTGCCCAGCAATAACCACTGCTAGCTTATTGTACTTATTACAATAGCCTTTAAGGGTTTGACGTGAGGGTTCTCTATCAGTACTTACACTGCAGCTAAGCTCTTATCAACTTTCTGACAGGCACATCTTTTCAGATTTTATCAAGGTTGCTGAGAAAGAGCTGAGAACAGTCCATCTTTTGTTGAGAATGGAAACTCTGCTGGAACCTAGCATTCTCTATTGATGCAGCTTGCTCATGTAGCGGGTTTAGATACATCTTATCCCTTCCCACTTCAGTGAAACAATGGATGGCTGGGACTGCAGATGCTTTGCATCAGAATTTGGTAGCATGAACATGTTATCCTTTAGCCACGATTTCCATAGATTCACAAGTTGGTAACTGGGCAGAATCTTCCTGTGTCTTCCCAATAATTTTCACAGAACCACAGTTTCTTACGATGTATATTTTCCCTTTCAAGGTTTTCTTCATATTTTCCTATGTGTGTAGAATAAACATATTTGGGAATATAGTCTGGGTGGGAATCTACAGCTGAAAATATATCGTATTGTCCTTGTTTCTATTTTAGATTTTTTGGTGCCCAGCGTATTTATTATTTGAGTTTTGCTGCACGTGGTGAGATTTATCTGTGGACTTTGCCACACTGCAGACTTCCTTTTCCTTACTTATCAGCTTCCCACACATTTCTAGTCATAACCTTTCACGTTTTCTTTTTATTTTTGGCCCCATGATATAGCACAATGTGATAACGCACTTGTAACTCTCATATACCATATCTTATCACCAAACATAGTCTAATCTCAGCTAGCAGATGAGGGCTGGGTCAAATCAAATTGGCCAGGAAAAATGCCTTCTCTTGCAGTTTTCACTGTTAGTTTGGTGGCCATCACAGAAGTTTTAAGTGACCTGGAATGTCTGTTAGGGTTTTTGGAAAAAAGGAGTTTTAGTTTCTACCCTTCTTTTCTTTCCTAGAGTCATAGAGGATTTGAGGACGCTGGCAGTCAGCAACTGTCTTGAAAACCTCTTCCTGAGGCAGAATCATTGTTTCATTCAAATGGAAAAGACAGGTCAGTTGTCAACAACACCCTACAGTCAGGTCTTGTAGTAGATTTGTTCTTGTGTGCGTGCATGCATCCTCAGTTGCGTCAATCATGTTTGACTCTGCAACACTATGGACTGTAGGCTGCCAGCCTTCTCTGTCTATGGGATTCTCCAGGCCGGAATTCTGGGGTGGTTGCCATGCCTTCCTCCAGGGGATCTTCCCAACCCAGGGATCGAACCTATATGTCCTGCATCTCCTGCATTGCAGCAGATTCTTTACCTCTGAGCCACTGGGGAAGCCCCATATTTGTTCTTAATAAAAGTTAAATAAAGCCCAGTATTTGTAAATGGCCTCATCTTTAAATGGAGTAGAGGAGTGTGTCACCAGGAATTGTGGTTGCAAGACACCCAAAGGACTGGATTTCTCTGAGTCCCCATGGTCTCTTGTTCCTTCTTTTTGGTCTATGCTTTCTCCTGCCTTCGTGCTGGCCTTGCTTCTCCTCTTCCCCGTGCCAGCCTGAAACCCCCAGCTTCCACTCCCCTAGAACTAGAAACACTAGGCTTCGTCTTGCTCTGTGTGGATTCAAGCTCTCTCTCCACAGCCTCTCAGTCCCAGAACCAAGAACAAGTGGGCTCTGTCTTCGTTCTGTCACCCCTTTGAGCTGTCAGTAAACTAGCCAGCCCTGGGCAGTCTGCCCAATCACCGGTGTCTTGGGGGTACTGTGCTATGCTTAGTCGCTCAGTAACATCCGACTCTTTGAGACCCTGTGAACTGTAGCCCGTCAGGCTCCTCTGTCCACGGGATTCTCCAGGCGAGAATACTGGAGTGTCTCTCCATGTCCTCCTCCAGGGGATCTTCCTAAGCTAGGGATTGAACCTAGGTCTCCCGCATTGCAGGTGGATTCTTTACCATCTGAGCCACCAGAGAAGCCCAGGAATATTGAGTGGGTAGCCTATCCCTTCTCCAAGGGAGCTTCCAAGCCAGGAATTGAACTGGGCTCTCCTGCATTGCAGGCAGATTCCTTACCAGCTGAGCTACCTGGGAGGCCTGTCTTGGGGGTAGGGTATGAGATGATGTGGTACAAACATGGATAGCTGGGCTGGTTCCTTGGGTAGGATTAAGGTAAGAGTAGTTTGCAGAGACGAAGGCTGAGGATGGAGTCAGTACCCCTAGACATGTTGACCACTAGGAGCATACACAACTATTCAAAGGAAAAGTCCTTTGGTGAATCTGGCAAAATAGGTTATTTTTTCTTTTTCGTAGAACAGTTTTCTGTACCTAGAATCACCTGGTGTGATTAAAATGGTTGGACTGCACAGTCCAATGTGATGATGGCAACATTCTCCAGAGGGTGTAAGAGGGAAATGAAAGAGGGAGTTTTTCTTTTGCTTTAATTTCAATTCAGTCAGGAGATTTACATTTTCTCTTCCGTTGTACAAAAATACAAGTCTGAATTATGCTACGCAATTTAAGACCTTATTTCATGCATTTAACTCTTTTCTTTCTGCTACCTGTACAGGTGAAACTTCTGCAAGATCTTTTGGTTCTGCCTCTAAAATACGCCCTGAATCTGACCACTTCAGCCATATCCGCTGGCCGAGCTGTTTCTTTGCTTATCATCCTCTAACGTCCCCTCACTGCTGTTAGATACACCTTACCACAGCTGACAAGAGACTGCACAACCCCATGCAGCCTGTTCTCCAGACTTCCCCTCGCACACCTCCTTCCTTCCCGTCTTGTGTCCCATCCCTGAGCATCAGCCTCTTCCTCCAGCAGCTTATTCGCATCTCTGTGTGTCTTCACTTGCTCTGTTTGTTCCTTCGACCTGAAACTCCCTCTTTGCAGATCTTGGCTTAGTTGGCACCTTATCAATTTTTTTTGACATAAGTGCAAATGTCACCTTCACATAGAGACCTTTCCTGACTCTCTGAACCAAATTAGCCCTTCCCTCTCATAACTTTTCATCATCCTTCAAATTTTCTTTATAGTTTTTTTTACCATAAAAAATGAACTTATTTTATTTTTAGGTGCTCTTATCTGTGTCTATTCACTGCAAGGAAAGGCCGCAGGTGCAGAAATGCTGGGTTGGTAATAGATATGTCTTTGGTGCCTAAGATAATGTCTAGAGTTTAATCACCACATTTGCTGAATGAAAGAATAAAAAGAAAAATCAATGAATAAGTTTTTTCATGTTTCACGTTGTGTTCTATTTCTTAGAGTTACATTCGTATTATCGATATTGGGTGGGCACATGTTTTGAACTAAAAAGTGTTATATGTTCCTGGGCATCCTCAATGTTACTATTTAGATTATAAATCTGAATCTCATCTATATGTCTGCAAGCTAAGTTGATTCAGTCGTGTCTGATTCTTTGCAACCCCATGGATGGTAGCCTACCAGGCTTTTCTGTCCATGAGATTCTCCAGCCAAGAATACTGGAGTGGGTTGCCATGCCCTCCTCCAGGGAATCATTCTGACCCAGTGATCAAACCAGCATCTCTTATGATTCCTGCACTGGAAGGAGGGGTTCTTTACCACTGGCACCACCTGGGATAGATGTTTGTTTAACCCAAAAGTAGAATATTAAAAGGGGCTTTTCTGATGGCTCAGACAGTAAAGAATCCACCTGCAATGCGGCAGACCTGGGTTAGGTCCCTGGGTTGGGAACATCCCCTGGAGGAGGGCATGGCAACCCACTTCAGTTTTCTTGACTGGAGAACCCCCATGGACAGAGGAACCTGGCGGGCTACAGTCCATGGGGTTGCAAAGAGTCAGACACGACTGAGCGACTAAGCACAGCATATTAAAAAACAAAAACATTGCCCTTTGCTTAATTCCACTTAAAAACTACATCTCAATTGCCAATAAGACTATTCACGAGGTGCTCCATGCTATTTGGAAGCAATATTGTTTCAATGATTTTGATGTTAAAAAACTTTCCCATTGTAATGTTGGTTTTATGCACAAATATAAAGGTACCCTACAGTCCATGGGGTTGCAAGAGAGTCTAGAGACACATTTATTAAATGTACATTGCTGTCTCCAAAGGACACCATGGAGAGGCCAAGCATGTTGTCCTTGGAGTCAGACAGATCTGGATTTGAATCCAAGTTCAGGAGCTTATCGACTTGGCCACCGTGGCTTAACATATGTAAAACGTCTTGTCCAACGTTCAGTAACGGATGGTAACTGTCCTCATCACGTTGTACATCAGTTTTTATTGAGTAAGTTCATAAGGCAATTTGTGAGTCATCTGCAGGTGCTACTAGCAGATTGAGGTCAAGTTTGAGAAACAGCACTCTTGAGAAATAAAAATAAAATTTGAAGCAAACTCAAAGTCAGATGCTATTTCAACATAGGTAGTCTTCGAAAAAAGTTTATACTAACACCTTTATCAAGAGGTAAAATAAAAAGATGCAAATAAGAATTTAGTGAATTTAACAGTGTCATGTCTTAGACAATTTGAGTATTTTATAATTTGCAAGTAAAATGTACAAAATCAAACTGAAGAGATATATAAAGTGGCTTTTGAAAATAGGAAATGGCAAAGAGATTTGTATGTTTACTCATTAATTTGAGTGTCTATTGAGGCTAAGCATGGTGATATGTTGAAAGCACAAACTCATTTGAAATGTATAAATGAGTAGTAGCTTTTGTTTGAGCTTCAGAAAAGCCCCTGGAGCAATATCCTTGATTTTGCTTCCAAATACATACAAATTATTTACATTATAAAACGTTGCTTGGACCAAGACAATTCAACAATTGGGGCAATTACAGTCTCTTCAACAAATGATGCTAAGACAACTGGATATTCACATGCAAAAGAATGAAGTTGGACTCAAACTTCACACATACAAAAATTCATTCAAGGTGAATCATCAATCTAATGGAAGAGCTACACAATCAAACTCTTAAAGAAAAGCAGGAGTAAATCTGTGACCCTAAGTTAGACAATGGCTACTTAGGTATGACAACAAAAGCAAAAGTGACAAAAGAAAAAAGTGGAAGATTAAACCATGGGAAAAAAACTTATGTGCTGCAAAGAGTGCCATTAGAAAGTGAAATGGTAACCCTTAGCATTGGAAAAAATATTTGCAAATCATGTATCAGATAAAGGACTTATATCCAGAATATATAAACAACAAACAGAACTCAATAATTAAAAAGACAACTCAATTACAAACAGGCAATACATTTCAACAGGTACATCTCTAAAGAAAATATATTAAAAAAAAAAAGAAAATATATAACTTGGTTAGTGGCGCTAGTTGTAAAGAATGCATCTGCCAATGCAGGAGACATAAGAGACCTGGGTTCAATCCCTTGGTTGAGAAGATCCCCTGGAGAAGGAAGTGGCAACCCACTCCAGTATTCTTGCCTGGAGAATCCCGTGGACAGAGGAGCCTGGTGGGCTACAGTCCATGGGGTCACAAAGAGTCGGACACAGCTGAAGCAACCAGGTGTGAGCATGAGCCTGAGTGGGAATATAAAATGGTGCAGCCACTATGGAAAGCAGTTTGGCATTTCCCCAAAAGGTTAAACATGGAATTATATGATTCAGGGATTCCACTCCTAGGTATAACCCCCTGAATTTGAAAACACATATATTTGTATGCTAGTGTTCACAGTAGCATTATTCAGAATAGCCAAAAGGTAGAAACAACCCAGATGTTCATCAACTGATGAATGGATAAAGAAAATGTGATCTATCTTATCATTATATAATATTATCGATGTGATATATAGAATATTTTATATTTTCAGTAATAAATAGAAAGGAAAAAAAGTTCTGATGCATGCTACATCATAGATGAATCTTGAAAACATTATTCTAAGTTTATGAAGCCAAACTCAAAAGGCCACATATTGTATGATTCCATTTATATGAAATATTCAGAACAGGCAACTCTATAGAAACACAGAGTAGATTAGGGTTTGCTGAGTGGGGGGTTGTAGAGGGAATGTGTATTGACAGTCAGTGGGTACAGGGCTTCTTATAAAGGAAACAAAATCTTCTGAAGTTAGATTGTGGTGATGGTTGTATAATTTTGTGGCTTTATTGGAAAATATTGAATTGTACACTATAAATGGTTGAATTATATGGTATGTGAATTTTTTTCCAGTAAGTTGTTTAAAAATGTTGTTTGGAGTGAAAATTGCCATTATATTTAAAGACATTTAAGTCATTCAATACACCACCAGATGGTTTCAATTTAAATTCAACCAAGCTGTTAATCTGTAAGTGTGTGTTTCTAATAGTTGCAGATATATATTCTGTGTTCATTCCAAGGTGGGTAGAGGGGAGAACCGTGATTTTAACCTCTGTATTTCTCACTTATGCTATTCTGTTATAATATTTATCTAGCTAAAAATAAGCAAATTTTAGGGAAAATATCTTTCTTTTCCTCCACCATTTTCTTCCCTTTTCTGATGTATGCCAACTTGTTAAATTCTAGTATCCTAAATTTTCATATGGGAAATATGAATCTGGCATAAAGAAAGACTTATTAATTATTTGACCCAAGATATTATAAAAATTTTCTGTATGCCTACCATTCCCAATTGTGTCCAACTCTTTATGACCTCATGGAATTCTCCAGGCCAGAATACTGAAGTGGGTAGCCATTCATTTCTCCAGGGGATCCTCCCAACCCAGGGATGGAACCCAGGTCTCCCGTTTTACAGGCAGATTCTTTACCAGCTGAGCCACCAAGGAAGCCCAAGAATACTGGAATGGGTAGCCTATCTCTTCTCCAGGGGATCTTCCTGACCCAGGAATTGAACTGGGGTCTCCTGCATTGCAGGCAGATTCTTCACCTACTGAGCCACAAGAGAAGCCCAAAGAAAGGCAATGTCAAAGAATGTTCAAACTACTGCACAATTGCACTCATCTCACACACTAGCAAAAAATGCTCAAAATTCTCCAAGCCAGGCTTCAACAGTTCATAAACCGAGAACTTCCAGATGTTCAAGCTGGATTTAGAAAAGGCAGAAGAACCAGAGATTACATTGCCAACATCCGCTAGATCATCAAAAAAGCAAGAGAGTTCCAGAAAAACATCTACTTTTGCTCTATTGACTACGCCAAAGCCTCTGACTGTGTGGATCACAACAAAAGTGGAAAATTCTTCAAGAGATGGGAATACCAGACCACCTGACTTGCATCATGAGAAATCTGTATGTAGGTCAAGAAGCAACAGTTAGAACTAGACATGGAACAACAGACTGGTTCCAAATTGGGAAAGGAGTACGTCAAGGCTGTATATTGTCACCCTGCTTATTTAACTATTATGCAGAGTACATCATGCAAAATGCCGGCCTGGATGAAGCACAAGCTGGAATCAAGATTGCTGTGGGAAATATCAGTAATCTCAGATATGCAGGCGACACCACTCTTATGGCAGAAAGCAAAGAACTAAAGAGCCTCTTGAAGAAAGTGAAAGAGGAGAGTGAAAAAGTTGGCTGAAAGCTCAACATTCAGAAAACTAAGATCATGGCATCTGGTTCCATCACGTCATGGCAAATAGATGGGGAAACAGTGGAAACAGTGACAGACTATATTTTCTTGGGCTCCAAAATCATTGCAGACGGTGACTGTAGCCATGAAATTTAAAGACACCTGCTCCTTGGAAGAAAAGCTACAACCAACCTAGACAGCATATTAAAAAGCAGAGACATTACTTTGCCAACAAAGGTGCGTCTGGTCAAGGGTATGGTTTTTCCAGTAGTCATGTATGGATGTAAGAGTTGGACTGTAAAGAAAGCTGAGCACAGAAGAATAGATGCTTTTGAACTGTGGTGTTGGAGAAGACTCTTGAGAATCCCTTGAACTGCAAGGAGATGCAACCAGTCCATCCTAAAGGAGATCAGTCCTGGGTGTTCATTGGAAGGACTGATGCTGAAGCTGAAACTCCAATACTTTGGCCACCTGATGCGAAGAACCTACTCAGTGGGAAAGACCCAGATGCTGGCAAGATTGAAGGCAGGAGGAGAGGGGGATGACAGAGGATGAGATGGTTGGATGGCATCACCGACTTGATGGACATGAGTTTGGGTGAACTCCGGGAATTGGTGATGGACAGGGAGGCCTGGCATGCTGCAGTTCATGGGGTCACAGTCGGACATGACTGAGCGACTGAACTGAACAGAGCCATTCCCAGAGTTTTAACTACTTTTAGACTAAGGCTGAGTCGCCAGGTCTCTGCCATCTAGTGGCAGTACTGAAGAGCTACTATTGGTTTCCTACAGAGCTCTGAGTGTACAAACGTTGGTAGATGTCCAAGAAACTGTTAAGAACCATCAGCAAATTAATGACTGATCTTATGTTTACTCTTTAGTTCAAGTACTGAGCTACATGTTTACACAAAGTTTTTATGAGTTTATCAGTCATTTATTTTTTTGATGTTAGCTGCCCGAAATACAAAAACCTGGGACTTCAGTTCAGTTTAGTTCAGTTCAGTCACTCAGTTGTGTCCGACTCTTTGTGACCCCATGGACTGCAGCATGCCAGGCCTCCCTGTCCATCACCAACTCCTGGAGTCCACCCAAATCCATGTCCATTGAGTCAGTAATGCCATCCAACCATCTTATCCTCTGTCGTCCCCCTCTCCTGCCCTCAATCTTTCCCAGCATCAGAGTCTTTTCAAATGAGTCAGCTCTTCGCATCAGGTGGCCAAAGTATTGCAATTTCAGCTTCAGCATCAGTCCTTCCAATGAACACCCAGGACTGATCTCCTTTAGGATGGACTGGTTGCATCTCCTTGCAGTCAAAGGAACTTTCAAGAGTTTTCTCCAACACCACAGTTCAAAAGTGTCAATTCTTTGGCGCTCAGCTTCCTTCACAGTCCAACTCTCACATCCATACATGACCACTGGAAAAACCATAGCCTTGACCAGACGCACCTTTGTTGGCAAAGTAATGTCTCTGCTTTTTAATATGCTGTCTAGGTTGGCCATAACTTTCCTTCAAAAGAGTAAGCATCTTTTAATTTCATGGCTGCAATCACCATCTGCGGTGATTTTGAAGCCCAGAAAAATAAAGTCAGCTACTGTTCCCACTGTTTCCCCATCTATTTGCCATGAAGTGATGGGACCGGATGCCATGATCTTAGTTTTCTGAATGTTGAGCTTTCAGCCAACTTTTTCACTCTCCTCTTTCACTTTCTTCAAGAGGCTCTTTAGTTCTTCTTCACTCTCTGCCATAAAGGTAGTGTCATCTGCATATCAGAGGTTACTGATATTTCTCCCGGCAATCTTGATTCCAGCCTGTGTTTCCTCCAGCCCAGAGTTTCTCATGATGTACTCTGCATATAAGTTCAAGGAATACTAATTTATTACTAGTTTCTCATCACTTATAATTGAGACAGATTGTATTTTACAGTCATTTCTGTTTGCAGACAATTGAAGAATTTGCTATTTCTTGTCAGTTTTTGTAATACCTGCATTCAAGTATAGTTCTTAAGTTCTGAAAATTTCCATATTAAAGATTGGTTATGTTCACCATTTTAAATTGTTTTAGTTTAATATACTTCCCTTCAAGTAACAGTGATGGATGTCTATAATATGGGTTATCTATAAGTTGAATAACCTTACGTTTGTCCTGTTAAAGCTCAAAAATGATGCCTCATTCCTTAGTATATGTAAAATCCATTGCTGGTAATGTGTTTATTGGCAACACTTAACAAAGCTTTAAAAAAGCCATCTTATAATAAGTATATTACGTTGCTAATGATAAGTTATGCTTACTTGAGAGTGGATTGCTTTTATAAAACTTGCAGCATGCAGTTTGATTTAGCTCAGCTAATGTTATTCAATGACAGAAAAATGCTTCTTTATTAAAAATGGAAAATGCTGAGGTTAATTTTAAAAGTAAAATAAAGTACGATTATATAAAATAGAAACGAGGTAATTTGTTTACATTATGGACTGATTTTAGCTCACTTCTGAGTAAACGTTAATTTTTTTTAAAGAAAATCCTGTCTGACATGTAGGCAACACATTCAGTAATAACTTGGGTGAGGACTTTAATAAATTCTCTTCCAGATACTCAGCTATAGCATTTATATTCAAATGAACCAAAAATCTCATTATTATGGATGAATTTAGAAAGGATAAGCTTAGAACTTAATCCTCAACAGATTATCAGGTTTAGAACTGACACTGGCATGCTGTGAATCTTTCCATCTCTTTAGAAAATGGAATTAGCATATGTGTGTATGTTTGTAAATTATAAAGCTGTTCATTTTTTGATGGGGTTGTACAGAGGAGGGGTGCAAAGGCTAGTGAAAACCACACGGCTAGTGCTTTTTTCTGCCCAAATGCTGTTGAGTGGTTCATAATATGTACATGACCCAAAACCCTGTTGTTTTGGTTTGTGTATATGTTTGCCTGTTCTTTGAGTCTGATCAACCATAATTTTTCCAGTGCTGATGAATTTCCAGCAGAGGTTTGCTGGATGTACACATCTAATCTTCTCAGAAAGATCTACACAGTTTGTCCCTTAAAGCCTGGATCTTATATTTTTGTCATTCTAGGGCCGGGCCAGACTACCCACTGAATGTTTAACTCCAGCCCAGAAATCTATAAATAAGAATGAAAAGAGAGAGCAGGAACAATGCAGGGGTGGAAATGCAACACACAGAGAAAAATGCAACACAGATCTTGGAATGAAATCTACGACTTCCACTGAGGCTGTTGCTTGAAAATCTGTATGCGGATGGCTTCCCCAGGAGTGAATATATTGAACAGAGAAGAAGCGCCCTTGAACTGTCTCTTTGAAGACGCTCTTAATTAATAAGGAACAAGAGGAAAGTCAGGAAAGGACTCACAATTGTCTACAGACATGTTAGGAAGGGATCCAGGAGAGAGAGTTGTCCAGGAAGCCCAAGTACAAAGCGGGAAGACCTGCGCACAGTACAGAGGAACATGCAGAAGCCGGATTTCCTGGACCTTGGGTCCAGAGGTTGGGGCCTGTGGAGTTATTACCACTTGGCGACAGGAGGGGGCAGCAGCGAGCCGCAGAGTGGCCAAGTGACTCGAAGTCAACAGGGGCCAAAAGAAGACAGAAGCGGGGCTACAACGCTTCCCGTGGTGGTTACAGAAGCTCCAGCGGGGCTGGCTAAGGGGTGAAGGCCTGCAGGGGACGCTCCTGCACGAGCCCCAGGCCTGGAAGGCTTTCCCTTAAAGGACCTTTCAAACACCCGCCTTGTTGTGGCTGCAAAGGTGTGGCCCAGGTCCTAAGAGACGCCGGGCTGTATGTAGTGCTTTGCCTGGAGTCCATCGGTCACACTCAGCTGTGTGAAGCCAGCTGTGATTTCACCAGCGCGTGAAATCGGCTGTGGCTGGTGACCTTCCCTATGGCCCCTCACGGCTCGAAACTGTCCCCAGGAGCCACCCTTGACCTCAGTTTCTGCCCGATGGCTGCTGAGCTCCGTCTGGGAACTTGATCTCAGTGCTATTAATGTCAGGACAATGGAAGAACTCCTGAAGCAGTGGAAACCTGGGACTTCCTTTGAGGCTGTTAAGACACTTTGTAAGGGGATGGTGTCCCAACTCTACTTGGGCCAGTGTTTTGGTCACTCTTGTCCCTGGAGTGTGATGAGCACCCCACTATGGGGACCAAGGTCAAGTTTAAGGTCGTGAGCCAAGGTCAGGAGCAGCTGGCTAGTGCTCTTGGGCCTGGAAGGTGTGGTCTAGTCTCTTTCTATTCTTCTAGGAAGCCCAGCACTCGCTAGCAAAATAGATGAACTATCTTACTGTGTCTGCCATGAATGGGGAGCCCTGGCTCAACCAAGACAGAAGCTGGGGAGGCTGAAGACCTCGCTGGTGGGCTGGTTGTAGACAGATTCAGGAGGGGCTTACGGAGGCCTGCATGTGGTACTGTGTGTGAACCAGCGTGTCCTGGCTTCTGAGCCCTGACTGTCCGTCACCAGCGCGATGTAACTGTCAGCGTCTCTGTTACATCACGGCGGCGACTGGCCGTGAAGGGAATCCTTGCTGCACAGAAGTGGGAGTGCTTTGAAGGTGAGCCTCCTGTCTTCTCACCCCGAACGAATGCTCGTGATTCAACATTTGCCAGAACACCACTGCCCAGGCGCCAGACTCAAGGCTGGTCCTCATGCTGGCCCGGGCAGGGGTGGTGGAGTCCTGGTGCCGTTGGCAGGTCTATCCTCCTTTGTTTCTTACTAGAATCTCCAAAGCTGCTCGGTATCATAACCCACAAGGTGAAAGTCCACCATTTTCCTACCTACCCTCTGACCTTGTAGACATGGACTTTGTTTTTTTTTTTTTTTCTGAATAGTTTGGGTGTGAGGAGAAATCATTTGGACCAGGTCCAGGGCTGGCTATGCGGTGTAGAAGCATCATCAAAGCTGGGACCAACCAGTCCATCCTAAAGGAAATTAGTCCTGAATATTCATTGGAAGGACTGATGCTGAAGCTGAGGTTCCAAAACTTTGGTCCCCTGATGTGAAGAGCTGACTCATTTGAAAAGACCCTGATGCTGGGAAAGATGGAAGGTGGGAAGAGAAGGGGGTGACAGAGGATGAGATGGTTGGATGGCATCACTGACTCAAAGGACATGAGTTTGAGTAAACTCTGGGAGTTGGTAGTGGACAGGGAGGCCTGGTGTGCTGCAGTCCATGGGGTTGCAAAGAGTTGGACACGACTGAGTGACTGAACTGAACTATACTTGGGTGAAACAGATACTCCCCACCTAACCTCAAGTTTCTTGCTCTGTGAAATAAAGGGGCTTGGTCTAGCAAGCTCTAATTATCCCTGCTCTTGTGTTCTGAACTACAAATCTCATTTTCTTTTGGAATACCAAGCGTCAGTATACTTGGGGTTATCAGCTGTCAACTCTAAATAATTTGCCCCAAACCTCTACTTGTACTGAAGCTCTTTTAGCTCCCCTAAACATTCTGCATCAGGTCTCTGGGCTTTGCACTTAGTGTTCCCTTTTATGGAATGTCCTGCCTTCCTCTCTGTCCATCTGACACGATCCTGCTCTTCTTTGAAGGGTCAGCGGGTGTGTGGCCACCGCTGTAAGGCTCTCCAGGACTTCAGTGCCCCATCTTGCTGTTTCCCAGAGTCCTGACATCATTCACCCTGGCACAGCGGGAGGGTGGGGAGGAAACCCGGCTGCAGGTGTGGGTCCCCCGGATTCTCAGTCAGCTCCATCCTGTGTTACCTCTGTGAGTGCATTTGCTCTGTTTAGTTTGGCTGAGCTTTGGATTCAGCTACTGCTTCATTTTCACCTCTGCCCAGCACTACCCTTTGGATTTGATGGGATCCCTTTGGATATAACTTTCCTTCCCCTTTGGTTCCTGACCCCAAGGGCCATTTCTGTTATTCCACATCCATACCTTGTTACAACTCCTGAAATGCCACGCCTGGCCACAGACCTAATTCCCTACCCACCTGAGCAGGGTGTTGTGCTGAGAACTTGGAAATTCATTAGGGGAGAAACTGTACTTCCCCTTGGTCCTTGGTGTCTATTGTCATGTCTGGAACAGAGAAGTATTCAGTGAATATCTATTGAATGAGCACGTGAATGACTAGGAGGAGAACTGACCCAGCGAAGATGTATTTAGGATGCAGATTTGCAGGCTGAGTTTGGATTTTGCCCCTAGATTGGTGGTTCTCAGCCTTTTTTAGGGCCTCAAGGAGGACGTGAAAAAAACAGAATATTCTTACCAGCAAAACAACGCACAGTATAAAAAAGCTGGCCCAGAATTTCAGTGTTTTCAAAGCGCCTGTCGAAGCCTATCCTTTAACGCCATAGAATAGGCCCTGCAGCCCACAACGGGGAAACCTGGAAAGATTTTAGGTCTGGGAAAGACACGGTGAAGATGATGGTTCAAGGAGGTATTCAGGGTGGACTGGAGGCAGGAACTGAAGACCCGGAGTTTCTGAGTATAAGGTGAGGAAGGGCTGGGAGAAAGTGGGATACAGTGGGTGGGGAGAGAGACACAGGGTGGGACGGACCGCGGGGCTTGAGTGTGACTTGTGTGGAGGAGCCCCCTGCCAGTGACTCTGTGCTCCTGAAGACAGATCCCCGAAGCCTCATTTACTGACAAGATGACACAATAATCACTGTGTTTCAAAAATTTATTTTATTGGCAGATAGTTACTTTAAAATGTGTTAATTTCTGCTGTACAGCCAAGTGATTCAGTTATACACAAGCATATTCTTTTTCCTACTCTTTTCCATTACGGTTCATCACAGGATATACTGAATACTGTTCTCTGTACTATCTAGTAGGACCTTGTTGCTTATCCATCCATGTATAGCAGTTCGTGTCTGCTGATCTCAAACTCTCAATCCATCCCTCAACTACCCCTTGTTTTTAAAGCGTGATACTGGCACACAGGAGTTATTACCTCTAAATCTGTTGACTCATGTGTTGGGAACAGTACTTTTGCATTCAGTTATCCACTGACTTGACATCACTGGCTTAGGAACTTAGTGGGAGAGAGCAAAATAGGAGAGAGGATGTCTTAGACAACTTTCCAGAGATTTTAGAACTGGAAAGTCTCCCACCCTCCTTCTCTCCCCCTACCCCCTCCTTCCCTCCCTTCTTTTCTTCTTAATATAAAGCAGAACACACTTTTATGTAGCTTACTTTTTTTTCCCAACCATTTTGTTTTCAAATTAAGTGTGCCTTTTTCTCATGTTTGGTGTCCGACACAAACAAGACGCCTGCCTGCAGGAGCTGTGGGCAGTGACCTTGTGCTCCCATTGAGTCAGGCTGGTAAACGCTCTTCTACCCCACAGTTGCCAATCTAAATGCATGAAATTTAGAGGAAGCATAGGAGTGACCGCTCAGAGAGGCTTGAAAAACATGGAAGATTTAGAAGACATCAGGCTTAGAGTAAATTAAGACAAGGTTTTAAGAGGAGTCTGTGGGGATGAAGCTGAATACATTTAAATATTCGAGACAAGATGAACACAAGCTCAGCCATTTGGAAATTCCCTTGATTATGTCTCCATCAGAGGATGGGAGGAAGTGGTCCGTTTCGCTATTGTTAGGTTTTCTTCCACTTTTAATCATTCCTTTTCTAATTTGTTTCTTCTCCCATTTTACTTTCCTTTGCTCCTGTCCTTGAGCAAACATTCCTTCCAAGATTCCTCTCTTCACTGTTGCCTCGAATCTCAGTCTTTCATTTCTTTTCATGAAGGTGGACCTCTCCTTTCCTCCCATCTTTTATTGCTTCGGCAGTGTCTCTCTTTTTTGTCTCTTCACCTGGAACAGACAAAGTCCAGTGGGTTCCAACGGGCTTACTACCTTCTCAGGCAACCACCTTCTCGTTCTCTCTCTTTTTTGGGGTCAAACTCGGTGTGCTGTTCTTAGTCGCTCAGTCGTGTCTGACTCTTTGCCACCCCACTTACTGTAGCCCTCCAGGCGTCTCTGTCCATGGGGTTTTCCAGGCAAGAATCCTGGAGTGGGTGGCCGTGCAGACCTCCAGGGGATCTTCCCAACCCTGGCATGGAACCCAGGTCTCCTGCATCGCAGGCAGATTCTTTAATGTCTGAGCCACCAGGGGAGCTCCAAACCCAGTGTAACCTATGCATTTTGCTCCATCTTCCAGTCTGTCTTCTCCTTTATCAGGATGCGGGACAGGTGATGCTGTGATAGCAGACGCACATGAACACTGCAGAGCTCAGCAAACAGAGACGTGAGTCTGCCCACCGTGCGGTCTGACCCGGGCTGTGTGCGCAGCGTCTCTCCTGAGTCTGACCTGGAGACCTCAGTTACATCCAGCCCCGCGCTGCCCTGCTAGAGTCTAGCCTTAGTTCCCCTTAGGTTCCCATTTAGGAAAGAGCTAGTCCCGTCCTCACATGGATGCACAGGGCTGGGAAATCTTGAGCACGAGTACTGATGGACCTGGCCTATCCCGTTTCTCAATGCCGTGTTTCTCCTCCCCGTCTTTGAAGGAGAGAAAAGCAGATCATGATCTGGGTACACATCATGGCCTTCAGGCTGCCCTTGGCACTGCTTGGGAAGATGAGGTCACGGTACTAAACTGAATATATTAATAAGATTGGAAACATGCTTTAGGTTGAAATATAGTTGGTTTATAACTTTGTGTTGATTTTTCTGTACAGCAAAGTGATTCAGTTTTATATACATATATACACATACACACATATTCTTTTCCATATGATATTCCATCATTGTTTATCATGGGGTATTGAATATAGCTCCCTGTGCTATAAGATTTGTAGATCAGATTTTTTAAAAATTTAATTAGCATCTTTTTTTTTCATTTATTTTTATTAGTTGAAGGCTAACTACTTCACAATATTGTAGTGGTTTTTGTCATACATTGACATGTATTTACATCATGGATTACATCAGCCATGGATTTACATGTATTCCCCATCCCGATCCCCCCTCCCACCTCCCTCTCCACCCAATTCCTCTGAGTCTTCCCAGTGCACCAGGCCCGAGCACTTGTCTCAGATTTTTAAACTGACCTAATCTGGACTGGATGCTTAAATAGTTAAAGGGGCCAGAAAGCTATGGGGTCTGCCTGAGATGTTATTAAGGGTCAGGAAAGAATTGACAAAGTATATTTGAAAGCAGTGACTGGGAGAAAATAAACCAGTTAATATTTGTACCACACTGTGTCCAAGACTGTCCAATATAAAACCTGTGTTTAGTTTGGAGAATAATATCATCAAATATAAATAAGACTATGCGAGGATTCAATGTAAGCTACATGAAGAAACCAAAGATTAATATTCTTTTGTTTTTGAATGAGCTTAAACAATGACTTTACATCAGCTTAGATAACAGGAAAAGGAATTTAATCACATTTTAAATTAAATTCAAAGACAGATCTAAAAATAATTGAAGTTTGGCGAATGCCTTTCTGCCAAGAGTGCTCTGAAACTCTCATAATTAAATTAGCATGTTTAATTCCCCTGGAGCATTGCAGCAGGTGCGAATCAGCCCTATTCATAAAGTACACCCCATTCAAACAAAGTAAATGCCCTTTAATGTCCTTGCAATGACCTCTGGGTGGAGTTTCCAGTTCTCATAAATTCTCATGCACGATCTTAGCTTCTAGGGACTTTGGCATGAATTATGATTCAAAGATAGAGTTTGATTAATAATGCATGCCCATGGATAATTAAAAGACCTCTTTCTTTATAGAAAAAAACATACTTGAATTCTGAAGAAAACGTCTCAGATGATGTTCAGAGAGCGGGGATGTGCCTGCCATGTCATCCTGTCCTCTTGCTTTCGAAGCTGCCCCTCCGCAACTGCTCTGTCTTTAAAGACCTCCAGAGAAAGATGCTACCATCACACAGGTCAAGCATCCTTCTGACTACCACCAAACCTGTACATTATGGACCACACTGAACATTCTTTATTATATATTTATTAAAGCCAAGCCTATTATGTTCTTACAAATTTTCTTATTACTTATTTGTGTGAAACCTTATTTGAAAATTTTCAAGTTCCTTCCTCTTTTAAAAGACACAGCCTTTATTTATTATGAAACAACACATGGTTGGAATATAAAATAATGTTCAGATTGGAAAGACACTGCATGATTTTAAAACTGGAAAGACCCTACAGGAATATCTATGAAAGCGAAAGTGAAAGTCGCTCAGTTGTGTCTGGCTCTTTGCAACCCCATGGACTATACAGTCCCTGGGATTCTCCAGGCCAGAATACTGGAGTTGGGTAGCCTTTCCCTGCTCCAGGGAATCTTCCCAACCCAGGGATCAAATCCAGGTCTCCTGCATTGCAGGTGGATTCTTTACCAGCTGAGCCACAAGGGAAGCCCAAGAACACTGAAGTGGGTAACCTTTTCCTTCTCCAGGGGATCTTCCTGACCCAGGGATCGAACTGGGGTCTCCTGCATTGCAGGCAGATTCTTTACCAACTGAGCTACCAGGGAACATCTATGGTGCCACCTAATTTTACAGAATCTAAGTTTCACAGAGTCTGTGAGTGCACTTGGTGGCAGAGCTGGGAATCAACTCATTTTTGGGCCGGTGTTTTGTGCTTGATGAAATAATCTCTCCACTGTGTGTAGCTCTTTACATACATAGAGGGGATGGTGAAGCTGATTAGGGTTTAAGCAAGTTAGAGTAATAGCAATAGCTGAGAAGTACTATGGACAAATTGCTTACAGAATACAGACAAAATAAAAATTATTGTTCATAGTTGTGTACTAATTTATTTTATTATTCACTGGAGGGACTCTTGCTGAAGCTGAAGCTCCAATACTTTGGCCACCTGATGCAAAGAACTGACTCACTGGAAAAGACCCTGATGCTGGGAAAGATTGAGGGCAGGAGGAGAAGGGGACGACAGAGGATGAGATGGTTGGATGGCATCACTGACTCGATGGGCATGAGTTTGAGTAAACTCTGGGAGCTGGTGATGGACAGGGAGGCCTGGCGTGCTGCAGTTCATGGGGTTGCAAGGGATCAGACATGACTACGTGACTGAACTGAATTGAATATCTGTTTGATCCACTAAATTATAAATGCCAAGAGAGCAACAATTACATTTTAATTTTGATAATAGGCATATAATTGTCCTTTTAAAAAGGGATATTTAATTTGACAACTTATGACTCCTCTTTAAATATTTTCTCTAATATTATATGAACTATTCTACAGATAATTTCCAAGGTCTGCATTTCATGAATTTTATGTATGTTTCTTTTTCATAAAGTCATCCTTTAAAGTAATTGCTGAACTTTATATATGTTTCTAAATGTCATCAGAAAAGGTACATTTCAGTACTTTCTTGAATTTTTGACATTGTTCTAAAGGATCTTTTCACTGCAATACTTGTTAATTATGTCACTTTAACATAGAGAAATGAATCAATGAGACGTCTCCCAAATTGAGAGCGAATATTGATGAAACTGGGCTTCCCCAGGGGCTCAGCAGTAACGAATCCGCCTGTAATGCAGGAGACCCTGGGTTTGATCCCTGGGTTGGGAAGATACCCTGGAGGAGAGCGTGGCAACCCACTCCATTATTCTTGCCTGGAGAATCCCATGGACTGAGGACCCTGGTCGGCTACAGTCCATAGAGGGGCAAAGAGTCGGACATAACAGACGTGACAGAGCGTGCATGCACGCATTGATGAAACTGACAATTGATGTCTTTCATTGATGGCTGGTTTGACGTGCAGCTGGTCTGCTCCTGAGTCTAAAAGAAAACTGAAAATATCACTCTAAGTGAGCTATAGGGCTCTTTCCCTGGGTTTATTCTTAGTTATTTTAAATAATAAAAAAATACACTAATATATTCTCATAGGAAAGTTAAATAAAATAGCAGTTGCAGAGCAAAAACTGAAGTTCTTCCTTCCAACTGTCTTAGTCTGCTCAGGTTGCCATTACACAATACGGCAGACTTGACAACAGGCATTTATTTTCCCACAGTCTGGAGGCTGGCGGTCTGAGGCCTGGGAGCCAGCACAGTGGGTTCTCCTGAGGGCTCTCTTCCTGACTTGCAGATGGCCGCTTTCTGGCTTTGTGCTCACAGGCTGGACGCAAGAGGCAGCGCTCTGGTGTCTCTTCTTGAAGGACACTCATCCCATCCAGAGGGCCTGCCGTTATGACCTCATCTGAAGACAACTACCGTCCAAAGTTTCCTTTCCAAATTACATCACAACAGGGGTTCGGGCCTCAAAGTGTGAACTTGGGAGGGGAGACACACTCAGTCCATAGCTATAAAACTGGTGAACATTTGTGTGTGCGTGCATGCATGCTCAGTTGTGTCCGACTCTGTGACCCCATGGGCTGTAGCCCTCCAGGCTCCTCTGTCAATGGGATTTCCCAGGCAAGAATACTAGAGTGGGTTGCCATTTCCTACTTCAGGGGATCTTCCCAATCCTGGGATTGAACCTGCGTCTCTTGAGTCTCCTGCATTGGCAGGCGAAATTTTTTTTTTTACTGCTGTGCCTCATGGGAAGCCCTGAACGCTCTACTTTACTCCTCTCTCAGCCCTCACCCTTTCCAGATAAGCCTCGTCAGAGGTAACTGGCCAGCAAGTGTCATGAGTTCTTCTAAGCCCCTTTGTGGACCGTCTTGGGCTCTGTGTTTGGTGACTGGGTTCCTCAGGAGAGTGATGCTGTAGCCCGTGGCATATGGAACATGACTGGCTGACCCTGCTGGACTGCTCTCCTCCCGGTATCTGCCCCTTCTCATACCTCACTGAGGCTTACCAGGCCTGCAGATGGCTACCAAGCAGCTCTTCCTCAAGGAAGCCCCAGAGCCCCCACCCCCTTTTTTCTAGAGGGAGAAAAATGAGATGTAGAGAGGCAAATCGATTTCCAAGAGGCTGTCCAGCTGTTTGGTATCAGAGCCGGGTCTGGAATTCATGCCTCTGAATCTCGCCGAGAGCTCACCTCCAACACCACTTTGATTTTCTGGAACTCAAACTGCCCCCCTAAGATTCAGGGGAGAAATTCACACGAGTTCCACTGTCTTGTGATTTGGCTGATTCTGGAGAAGTGTATTTTAGATCTTGAGTCTTTAAACTGAGTCTTCCTAAATACAGCAGCAAAATAACAGAGACCATTTTAGTTTTGGGCACAAGACACAAAACAGATGTTTGAAATTACTTATGTGAAAGACAGGGTCATTTAAAATGATTTTTTGATTTTAGCTTCTATGAAGTTACGGACGGACCATACTATTATTGTGTCCGACTCTTTGGACCATGGTCCATAACCTAACAGGCTCCTCTGTCCATAGAATTTTCCAGGCAAGAGTGCTGGAGTGGGTTGCCATTTCCCTCTCCTGGGGATCCTCCCGACCCAGAGATCGAACCCAGGTCTCCCGCATTGCAGGCAGACACTTTACCATCTGAGCCACCAGGGAAGTCATTAGAAAAGCAGAGAGGATCATGTTTTTATAACAAGTTAAATCTGACTGTGTAAGTGAATGTGTATTAGTTGCCTGTTGTTATCAGCATATTATCACATACTCAGCAGCTTAAAATAGCACAAATTTATTATTTTGCAGTTGTGTAGGTCAGAAGCCCGCCAGGCTCAGCTGCTTTCCCTGCAAAAGGTGCCACAGGCTGAAATCAAGGTGCCGGTCAGCCTTAAGTCTTACCGGAGGGAAAATCCACCTCCATGCTCATTTGTTCGGATTTCAGTTCCACGTAGACAGCCCTGAGTCCCTCATTTCTGAACCGGTTGTTGACTGAGGGTTGTTCCCTGCTTCTGGAGGCTGCCTGCATCCTTGGCTTATGGCCTCTTTCTCCATCCTTATAGCAGCCGTGGTGGCCCAGTCTGCATTCGTGACCTGTGGCCTCTTTCTCCAACCTTAAAGTAGCAATGGTAGTTCAGTTTTTCTCATACTTATCTCTTGTGACTTCTCCTTTTGCCTTATCTTTCCTGCCTTCTTTTCTGTGGCACCTCTCTTATTAACTCTTCCATTTTCCTCTCCTATGTTTAAGCATCTTGCTTAAGAATATACCAGGTCCAGTCGAATAATCCATTATAATATGGCTATTTTAATGTCCATGACCATAATCACATGGACAAAGGGATTATGCCTCCATTTTGCCACACAGAGTAACATTCTTCTGGGAATTACGGAAATTTGGGGAGCTTGTTCTTCTGCTTACTCAGCCTTCCTTCTGGCACTCAAAGATTCATGTCCACCCCACATAACAAAATACATTCATCGCATACCAAGATCCTCCACGTCTCTTCTCATTACAGCAAATTAAAAAATCTCATCTCCTCTAGAGTCTTAAATCTGATCACCTGATTCATCTAAATCAGCTATGAGTGAAACTTTCTTGGAGCACAATTCCTCACCATCTTTATGCCTGTGTAACTAAACAAACAAGCTGTTTCCTCCAAACGTACAGAGATGTGATGGGCAGCAGGTGACAGTTTCAGATGTTCTGGTTGACAGGGAGAAAGGAGTCACCGGTGACCCATGATTTTGAAATCCCTTCGTGCAAACTCCATTAGATTTCAAGGTTGGAGGGAAGCTTGGCTCTGGGTTACACCCTCTGGGCTCTTGCTTCGTGCTTTCTTTTCCACAAAAGGCAGCCCTTGTTTGCAGCTGAGTAGTTTTATCAGTCTGTTTCCACAGGTAAAATTGTGGGGGTTGCCAGCCCCTGTCTGTCCGAGGCGGTGGTGTTTCTGCTGCCATAACACGCTTAAGGTCTTTGTGTGTCTTCCATGTATGTCACGGGAATTTGCTTGTACACAGATCTTTCCTGGATAATCGCATCTCTATTTATGGTTTCTGCTGGTCTGGCTGAAAGGATCTATGAATATAGAGACTTTTAGTCTCTTCAAACAGCCCTTTGTGCAACATTCTTAACTTTGGTGATTTCTAAGGTATTAGCAAAAAGGTTTTATAGACACAGCTGGGCTTTTCCTCTATATATGTCTTCCTGAAAAGAGGATTTCTTCAAAGCCAGCAGTGATGGGTCAAGCCCTCCTCAGGTTTTGATTACCTCTTACCTTCCCTTCTGTCTCATCTCTCTTCTGCCTCACCTCTCTGTCTGACTCCAGCCAGAGAAATCTCTCCACACTGAAGTGCTCAAGTGATTTGAACGGGCACACTTTCCTAATCCAAGAGAATCTTCGTAATTCAGGATCCATACCATTATTTACATTTTCAACATCTTTTGCTATGCAGCGTAACATAGGTTCTGGGAACTGACATGTGGAAATCTTTGGAGGACCGTTATCTTGTCTCCTACAGAGCGAAACCCCACACTATCTATCCAGGTAGGAATAAGAGAGGGGAGATGGCAACTGAAGAGGAAACAGCTCCTGGAAGCCAAAGGAAGTAGGAAAGTGTCCGACATCACTTGGACCACAGGTGTCAGAGCAACTGTGGAAGACTGGAAGCTGAGTGTCCTAAGCAGCTGCTCAACACCATGACAAACCCAGACAAACCCTTCTGGTTTGAACCAGGAAGGCAAACTTAGGCAGTAAGGAAGCTCAAGAAGGAAAAAAAAAGATTATATCTTTAGTCATCATGAACAAGTCTGATCAGGAGTCTGACTGTGAAAGGACAGAGATAGGTTGGCTTCACGGACCAATACCAAACTCTGTTATGTTATGTAACTAAGTGTTTTAGTTTAGTTCTGAGTCCAAACAAGCTTGTCTCATCTTGCAGACATTCTTGTGAGTGTAAGAGTATAGATGAGTCATAAACCAGTAGCATCAAACTCTATGAAACCATTTATTAGAAGAACTCTTTATAGCAGTGGGTCAGTGGTAAAGAATCTGCTTGCAATTCAGGCAACACAGGAGACATGGGTGTGATCTCTGGGTCAGGAAGATCCCCTGGAGGAGGAAATGGCAACCCATTCCAGTGTTCTTTCTTGGAGAATCCTATGGACAGAGGAGCCTGGAGGGCTACAGTCCATGGGGTCACCAAGAACTGGACACGACTGAAGTGACTGAACACACACACAGAACTCCTGTTAGGGTGTCAATAGAATTTCACCTGGTTAGAACACAGAGCCATAAGAGCCATCACTTATCAGAGTAGCAATACGGTAGCTGGATATTTTTTTCTGCAGTACAATCTTTCATCTGGGTCACACAAGTCACTCACCCTCTGACCTGGCAGTTTAATAGTCGTAGCAGATACCCACAAGTAAATCACATTAAGATACGCACTGGTCCTCAAAGAAGACACTTCTGAATCCCGGAACAGTGTGCAGGAATCTATTTAAGGACTCTGCCATTTCCTTCTGCTTAATTTAAATTACATTGCCAGTGTGACAATCAAGCCGTCTTGTACTAGAAAATTAATCCAAGAACCTCATTTGTGTCAGTTTGCTTTTCTGTGGCGTTGGCTAGCAAACACAGAAGTATGATGAGATTCTGTTGTTAACCTAGCACTTAAATCAAGGCTACAGGCTCTCTTAAGTATAGATAGTGATTTTAGTGAGTTAGTATTCCTTTCCTTGCCCCGATAGCTTGCTTTCTAAATGGAATTCTTTCCAAATCCCTTACATAGGGGGAAATCAAAACAACCTAAAATCTGAAACAAGCCAATATCTAGTAGTTCACACAACATATTTAATCAGGAAGCTAAATCTTAAATTTAAAAAATTTCCAATTATCATGAATGTGGACTTGGGCCACAGTAATAACTGAAAGTTTCTTTTATTTTTGGCTTTTGGTGGTGAAATAGAGTTATGCGTGTGTGTGTAGGGGAAGCAGTTATTGGCCATTTTTTTCATTTATGTCTTTCTTAATACCAGTATATACATATTGTATGCAAACCCCATTCCAGAACACCATTTTGTCTTCTGTGGAAGTAACTTTTCTTCATTGTGCCATGATCCCCTAGGACAGTGTGGAGCGGGGCCAGACAGTGGGAGAGAGTCTGTCTTTTTACTTACCTAAATTTATGGCCGTTTAATTTTCAGGTGACCTTTCCTCAAATGTGCCCACCCCACCCGCACCCCTGCCATAGAAACCTTCAATCTTTCTACTAACCATGTGAATGTTCTCTGTGAATGTATTCTTTTTTTGGGGGGGGGGATGGAAACTGATGAAAGGTTTGTATTTTCTGTACATATTGACGCCTAGTGAAATAGAGACACATCTGTGGAAGCCAAGGCAGAAGCGGTCTTGGGAATATTCAGTTCAGTTCAGTCACTCAGTAATGTCCGACTCTCTGTGACCCCATGGACAGCAACATGCCTGGCTTCCCTGACCATCACCAACTCCTGGAGCTTGCTCAAACTCATGTTCATTGAGTTACTGGTACTGTCCAACCATCTCGTCCTCTGTCATCCCCTGCTTCAATCTCTGCCTTCAATCTTTCCTAGCATCAGGGTCTTTTCTAGTCATATCAGGTGGCCAAAGTATTGGAGCTTCAGCTTTAACATCAGTCCTTCCAATGAATATTCAGAACTGATTTCCCTTAGGATGGACAGATTGGATCTCCTTGCAGTTCAAGGGATTCTCAAGAGTCTTCTCCAACACCACAGTTCAAAAGCATCAATTTTTCAGTGCTCAGCTTTCTTTATGATCCAACTCTCACATCCATACACGACTACTGGAAAAACCATAGCTTTGACTAGATGGACCTTTGTTGGCAAAGTTATGTCTCTGCTTTTTAAAATGCTATCTAGGTTGGTCATAGGTTTTCTTCCAAGGAGCAAATATCTTTTAATTTCATGGCTGCAGACACCATCTGCAGTGATTTTGGAGCCCAAGAAAATAAAGTCTCTCACTGTTTCCACTGTTTTCCCATCTATTTGCCATGAAGTGATGGGACTGGATGCCATGATCTTTGTTTTTTGAATGTTGAGTTTTAAGCCAACTTTCCCACTCTCCTCTTTCACTTTCATCAAGAGGCTGTTTAGTTCCTCTTTGCTTTCTGCCATAAGGGTGGTGTCATCTGCATATCTGAGGGTATTGATATCTCTCCCTTCAACCTTGATTCCAGCTTGTGTTTCGTCCAACCTGGCATTTCTTATGATGTACTCTACATATAAGTTAAATAGTCACCTGAAAATCTGCAACATCCTGGGGAAGGCTTTGGGCCTTGGCAGAACAGAGCACTTTCATCAAGACCTCAGGTAGTGGAGAGACCCCAGTTTCCATCTGCATGACGCATATTAGCTCAATAAAGCACTTCAAGGTCATTGTCAGAACCACTGTCATCAGACACCAGTGTCAGTTAAAAGTTCGACTCAACAGAAGAACCATCCCTGAGAAGGCTTCCCTGGTAGTTCAGATGGTAAAGAGTCTACCTGCAATGCAAGAGACCCAGGTTCAATCCCTGAGTTGGGAAGATCCCCTGGAGGAGGAAATGATAATAACCCACTCCAGTATTCTTGTCTGGGATATCCCACGGACAGAGAAGCTTGGTGGGCTACAGTCCATGGGGTTGCAGAGAGTCAGACAAAGAATCAAACATGACCGAGTGACTAACACTTTTGCTTTCACTTTCACTCCTGAGAAAGGACTCAGCACAAAGGTGACTTGCCTTCCTGACAGTCAGCTCCAGGCACTGGAGTACAATCTGGCAAGGCTTCGAAAATCAAACTCACAACATCTTCCTACTGCGTCTAAATCGAATTCCAACCCCCATACTTTTGTCCTCTCTCACTCTGATTTGTACTTGAATATTAGACAAAATGAGATGACCTTGTCTGCCAAAGGTGGAGTCTGATATACAGCTAACTGCTCATCCAGGGGAGCAGCCACAGCCAAGCATAACCACACGCTGCTATGCCTTTGACATCGTGCTGGCAATTTCACAAACTGTCATCAGCAGAGTCCTAAATATGCCAGGAAACCTGCAGTCTCAACACTGAAGGTTTGTTGTGTCTTCAGGATCTGTGAGCACACATCTGGGAGGAAGGGGTCGGCCACGTGTTTGCTTTCAGGCAACTGTATGGTCAAAGTCGTTTTAAATATAAAGCGGGCTCTGAGTTAATTTCTCAGTGAAAGAAGCTTTTTGCTTCTTGCTCTGACCTACATAGACTTTACCAAGGAGACTGCCGGACAAACAAGAACTGTCCTTGTCTGCTGTGGAGAGGCCAGAAAAATGATGAGAAGGGCATACCAGGTCCTTTCATAAAAGAAAACTGTCCTAAGCCACAACTCGCAGAATTCTTATTCGGCTTTTCCAGACTTCACATACTTCTGCAACATTTGAAGAAACATTTTAAAAAATATGTTTAAAACTTCTCTAAATTTAGCTGTTTTATCATTTGGTTCTGTAGTTAAGATATAAATAGACAGTTAGCATATGTGTGGGAGTTACTGGTTTATTTGAACACCATATTAAGAAATCTTTTGAGATGTGTAAAGTCGTGGCTATAAATATGTTGTTTTTAGAGCTGGGGATGTCATTGATGGGCGCTACACATCCTGAAGGTACTTGAAACGAGATTTTCTGCAGTGATGTATTTGTTCTACCTAACTTTCCTGTGCTATCAGTTACTGAAAATAAGGAAAAAGTAACACTATGCGAGCAAAGATGAGAGAAATACATATTTTCATATATAATATACATATAAACATACATATTCTATAGAATATGTGTCTACAACATATATAACATAAATATATAATACATATTATGTATATAATATATATCTTTTCTTGGATAATGGGAGTGAAATATGAAAAAAAATGTTGGCAGACTGTGTCAAGATGAATCTCATGTATCTTTTGACTCCTGGTGGAATCATTCTGGCTTTAAAGTCTTATGTTTTGATGATGAACAAATTTGATTTAGTCCCCTATTTTTGGCTCATCCACTATAAATCATTATAACCTCACCTCGTTTTCTCCAGTTTTTTCTACAAGCTACAGAAATTTCTCTTCTTCAATTATGACTTCAATCATAATTGAATAATAACATCTGACATGTATTGGATGCTTCCATGGGCATATGCAAAGCAGTTTGATGTATTTCTTCATTTAATCCTCAGAACAACTCCATACAGGAGTATTATTAACTCTATTTTGCAAATGAAATTATTCATATACTGTGTGGTTAGGTAACTTGACCATAAGGCTAATAAACTGTTGAACTGGGATATAGTAATAACAAATGTTAATCTCAAACTCCGAATTTATCCCCTCCCTTTCCCCTTTGGTAACCATAGTTTCTTTTCTATGTCTGTGAGTCTATTTTTGTTTGTAAATAAGGTTTTTTGTATCATTTTTTAGAATGATTTTGGGATTAATAAATACACTCTACTCTAAATTAAAGGGCTTCCCAGGTGGTGCCAGTAGTAAAGAAACCTCCCACCAATGCAGGAGACTAAAGAGACATGGGTTTGATCCCTGGGTCGGGAAGATCCCCTGGAGAAGGAAATGGCAACGCCCTCCAGTTTCTTGCCTGGAGAATCCCATGGACAGAGGATGCTGGTGGGCTACAGTCCATAGCGTTGCAAAGAGTCGGATATGACTGAAGAGGTTTAGCACACACCCATATATAAAATAGATAATCAACAAGGACCTATGTATAGCACAGGGAGCTATACACAATATCTTATAATAACTTATAAGGGAAAACAATCTAAAAAAAATGTGTGTAACACCTGAAACAGACACAACATTGTAAATCAACTGTACTTTAATAAGAATAAACTAAAAAACCACAATTGCTAAGATTTACATAGCATTTATCTAACTCATAGAATCTTCATGTCAACCCAACCATGGGGGAGAAAGAAATAGCAAGAATGGTGAAGGCAGCTGTTTAAACCTTGTCAGTGTGACTTCGACCCTGAGTATTTCCTGTTACTGTTAAGATATAAAGCTGTGCTGTCCATATGGTTGCCACTAGATTCACATCACAATTCAAATTTAAATTAGCATTTTAAAAAAGTTCCACTCTGGTGGCGGCAGTAGCTCCATTCAAGCGCCCATGGCATGCTACTGGCCCAGTGAAGCCTATTCAAATCACCTTGTTCCTTTTCTCTACTATGGAGCCTGGAAACTGAAAAGTAAATTCTCTTGCTGCTGGGTATGGTCATGTTATTTATTCTGATCAACAGGTTGAAGGGAGATATCTGAGGAAGGCCTGTCTACTTATTTCCCAAGAAGAAAATAAGAAGAGATTTTGTTACTTACACTATCCTTTCTTTTTTCTTCTTGGAATGTGGATATGCCGCTTAAAGTGCAACAGCCATTTTGAGGACAATATCCACAAGCAAATGACAATACAGCAGGAAAACAGTAGACATGATTGATGATTCTCATTATAACTTCTTCAGCTCTGAGCTGTCTGCTTTTGGAATTCTTACTGAGTGAGAAACATATGCTCCATACTTGTTTAAACCAATATTTGCCAGTTTTACCGTCCCTGTTTGTGGTTGCCCTCCTAACTGATTTGAGATGCATATAAAATCCAGAATTAAACAATAGCAACAGCATCAAACAAGTGCCCAGTAGCTGTATGTGGCCTCAGCTACCATCCTGGACAGCGCTGCTGAGTTTATTTCCATCACCACACAACGTTCCCTAGAACAGTGCTTATCTCTAGGCTCTACACAATGTTTTCCTGAGGAAATCTTAGTAAAATAGTGTGAACGCTAGAAAAAGACTCAGACAGTAAAGCGTCTGCCTGCAGTGCGGGAGACCTGGGTTCAATCCCTGGGTTGGGAAGATCCCCTGGAGAAGGAAATGGCAACTCCCTCCAGTATTCTTGCCTGGAGAATCCCATGGATGGAGGAGCCTCATAGGCTACAATCCACGGGGTCGCAAAGAGTTAGACACGACTGAGCGACTTCTCTTTCTTTCTTTCTAAGTTTTATTGCCAACACATGAGCTTATCATCATTTGAGTTGGATTAATTTAACTGATGGATTGTTTAATTAACTTTATTTTTATTCTTTTTATCATAAATTCCACACGGGAAAAATTTCTGGTTGTGTCCCTAAATTCTGGAAATTTTGTATCCTTATTTCAAATCTGTGACTCCCCTTCCAAGGCTATGTAACTCCAAATAAGTTTCCATTTCAGAACGTTAAGTGGTTAAACTATTTTCAAGGAGAAGAGAGGTACAAGGGAGTATTAAGAATTCACTCTGGGCTTCCATGGTCATTCAGGGGTTAAGAATTCGCCTTGCAATGCAGGGCACACTGGTTTGACCTCTGGTTTGGGAAGATCACACATGCTGGGGAACAGCTAAGCCTGGGCATCACAACATCGAGCCAGAGCTCCAGAGCCACGAGCTGCAACTACTGAGCCCACAGGCAGCAGCTCCTGAAGCCCATGAGCCCTGAAGCCCATGCTCCTCGGCAAGCGAAACCACCACGGTGAGAAGCCTCGCGCTGGAGCTGGAGTAGCTTCTGCTTGCAGCAACTAGAAAAAAGCCCCTGGGCGCCAGCGAAGACCGACCACAACCAAGATAAATCAATCAATCTTGAAAACTTTACTCCAAAGATGGGAGTTCTCCCAATAAGTAAATATACAGGATTCTTTGCTAGGAATAATGCTGTTTAAATGAACCATCTCCCCCACATTGCATTCTGCTTAGTTATTTAAAATACACCTTGTCTTCTCTGGATGGTGCATATAGCTTTATCTTAATGTTATTTCAAGAATAAAATAATCAAGAAGAAATGTTCTTACTTTGAATATTGTTGGTGTTTTTATGGATATCTAAGTTGGGTTCTTCCTTCTTCATTTTTTGACTTGAAAATGAGAAAACGCAGCTTGCTGCCCAAGTGCTGATGTTCCGGGTACCTGTTGGATTTATTCCAGTTTATAATGGTGCTCTGAATGATAATTTCAGAATTGACTGGATGCATTTCAGATGGAAAACTGTTTCTATGGCAACATATTGGATTTACAGACTGAAAGACTATTCCAAATAGCATTAACAAAAATTGCATATGCATGACACGAGTCCCCTCCTTCCCTAGAAAGCTCATTAAAAGGAATAAAAAGCTAGAGCAGGCTGAACCCAATTATCCAGTTGCCTATGGGTTGTCCATCCTACCCAGCCTAGAAACAAGCAATTTCATAGCCAGTATGTGCTATGGGAGGGAGTTCCTTACTAGGGCAGCTTGGGTGCCAGCACTAGTGAGGTTAAGGAAGCTGCCACTGGTTACTTCTGGGAGCATCTTGCTGGGGGCATGAGCTAGGCATCATTTCAGCAGGGGATGGAGCCTTGGGCCTTGTCTTCTTTTTAAAAAAAAATTATTTTTTAACTGGAGGATAATTACTTTACAATCTTGTGTTGGTTTCCGCCACACATCAGCATGAATCAGCCACAGGTATACATGTGTCCCCTTCTTCTTGAACCTCCCTTCCGCCTCCCGTTGAGAAACTAGCAGTGAAACATATACATTAGCATATGTAAAAGAGCCAGCCAACAAGTATCTGCTGTATGATGCGTGAGGCTCAAATCCAATGCTCTGTGACAACCTTGAAGGGTGGGATGGGGTGGTCCTTGTCTTTGAAGAAAGAACTCTACAAAAGACCACGATTCTAAAATAAGCACAGAGTTTGTTATAAGCACAGTACATGTGGGAGAAGCAGTTTATTTAAGAAAGGAGTGAAAAGCCAACCCGTCCATCCTAAAGGAGATCAGTGCTGGGTGTTCATTGGGAGGACTGATGTTGAAGCTGAAACTCCAATACTTTGTCCACGTGATGCGAAGAGCTGACTCATTGGAAAAGACCCTGATGCTGGGGAAGATTGAGGGCAGGAGGAGAAGGGGATGACAGAGGATGAGATGGTTGCATGGCATCACCAACTCAATGGACATGAGTTTGGGTGAACTCCAGGAGTTGGTGATGGACACGGAGGCCTGGCGTGCTGTGGTCCATGGGGTTGCAAAGAGTCAGACGTGACTGAGCAACTGAACTGAACTAGCAGAAAGTCATACACTCAAAGAAGAGTGTGAGTGAGCATCCTCGTGAATAGGGGTCCCTTAGGTTTTTAGTATGGGGTTAATCTTTCAGGGTTTGGGTGAGAGGGACTCTCTTTTCCTTCCTCTAGGATTGCATCATCAGTGGTTCCTCATTTGGGCTTCCACCAGCCATCATTTTGAATCTTCCCTGTGAGCACCTAAACAAAACCTCCGTAGGCAGGGTATGGGGTGTGGGCGGGGCAAAACCACAATTCAAATGATATTATAATGACATTGCAAAGTGACCGAGGTTACTAGAGGATGGCCTGAACCCCTCAGTGCATGTGTCAGGCTGGGAAATCTGCTTGAGCCCAGAAATGAGGGGGCCGTGGTGAGCTGTTTTGTCTTTTAACTCCATTATCAGCAACCTGTGCCTTTTCATTTGTGCATGTTCCACTGTTTTCAAGGTCAGAGTTTCGTGCTCAGATGCCACAAAGTTTCTGTTTTAGATGCCATTCTGTGCGTCATGGCCTCATTAAGTGCAAAACAAGGCGGCTTTTCCTTGCCTTAATGCCTACAGGTGAGGAGGCTGTCCTTGGTCCCCGCCCTGTCTTCATGCCTCAGGCAGGTGACTCAGAGGCCAGTTTCAGAGCTGGGGCTGAGAAGGAGGAGCCCAGGCTCCAGAACAAAATCAAGGACTGGATTCAGTGCAGCGAAGTCACCAGGGAACAAAAGGGAAAACACGCGGCCATCTGGGACTGGGGTGGTGAGGAGGATGGTGCTGTGCTGAGCGGCCTTGGAAGGTAGAGATACTGCCTCTATCTGAAGGGAAGTCAAGTCTGTTGGTGAAAGTAAAGTAAAAGTGAAAGTCACTCAGTTGTATCCGACTCTTTGAGACCTCATGGACTATACAGTCCTTGGAATTCTCCAGGCCAAAATACTGGAGTGGGTAGCCTTTCCCTTCTCCAGGGGATCATCCCAACCCAGGGATCAAACCCAGGTCTCCCACACTGCAGGCGGATTCTTTACCAGCTGAGCCACCAGGGAAACCCAAGAATACTGGAGTGGGTAGCCTATCCCTTCTCCAGTGGATCTTCCCGATCCAGGAATCAAACCAGGGTCTCCTGCATTGCAGGCAGATTCCTTGCTGACTGAACTATGAGGGAAGTCTGTTTACCCTGCTGTGTAATAGGTGAGTCTCCCTCCGGGGTAAGGTCTGCCGGGCTGACTGAACATTTTAACTGGGGTTTCCTAAGCTCTCCTGCAGCACGCTCCATCCCACATGCAGGCCTTGCCTGACCTTCTTCACGTCCCCTATGGGAACTGGAGCTCAGGGCCCGACCCAAATGCTGGTTCTCTGGCTATAGCCATGAAGAGTAAAACTGTCCTTGGTCTCTGATCCCGGAGTCTTTCGTCTTCTGCCACCATCTGTGAACATATGGTCACTTGTTCTGCTAGCTTGCCAAGGGTTAGAATTTTAGACCCTTGACAGGTCTCAACAGTCAGTAGGGTTTGGAAGTGTTTTTCACCTTCCTTAGTCTGAGCCCTGAAATACTTGAGAAGAGGCTGTGGTCACTCAAGGCACCAACAAACATGGCCTCAGCCTCTCCACGCTCTCTTCACCGTAGTGAGCATTCGGGTGGGAAGAGCCTTGACCTTTCTGAGTAGGTCTCTGGCATCCCTTGCTGCCCTGTTTCCCAGGGTCTCTAGCATAAAGGATGGAGAGATTTAATTTCTAGTTGTAGACATGTAATCAGATTTTGGATTTGATAATGATGCCTAGCTTTAACCTTTTTTGGTCATGTTTGTCCTTTTGTGCAGGATCATCGTATGATCATTTGGTCTAGATTGTGCACTTTTTGTCATCAATGGCTGCTACCATCTCACATGGATACTGACACCTACTTTGAACTGGGTTTGAGTTTCTCTGTGCTTCCTTAGATTTGGCTGCCATGAAACATGCCATGCATGTTTACGGCTTGCCTGGAGGTGACACTTTGTTTGACAAGCGAAAGTGTTAGTCACTCAGTCAAGTCCAACTCTTTGTGACCCCATGGACTGTAGCCCACCAGGCTACATGGGATTTTCCATGCAAGAATACTGGAGTGGGGTGCCATTTCCTACTCCAGGGGATATTCCCAACCCAGGGATCAAACTCTGTCTCTTGTATCCCTGCATTGCAGGAGGATTCTTTACCACTGAGCTACCAGGGAAGTCTCATTTTTGATAGAGTATAACATTTCAGTGTGCTCTCCAACATAAAGCCTCTACTGGTTTTCCTCAATAAAAGATCTCTTAAGAAATAATACAGATGAACTTATTTGCAAAAGAGAAATAGACTCACAGACATAGAAAACCAACTCATGGTTACAAAATGAGATAGGGGTGATGGGAGCTATAAATCAGGAGTTTGGAATTAACATATACATATATATAAAATTGATAAACAACAAAGATTTACAATAGAGCACAGGGAACTATATTCAATAGCTTGCATAAACTGTAATGGAAAAGAATATGAAAAAGAAAATATACATATATAAAAACAACTGAATCACTTTGCTATACACTTGAAACTAACACAACATTGTAAATTAAGTATACCTCAAAAAAAAAAAAAAAGATCTTTATGGAAAGCATGGAAATGTGCCATGTCCAGGATTTCTCTGAGAAAAAGATATCCTAAAGATGGATGGAAATGGTATTTTAAAGACATTTTATTAAACTTTTCCAGATGTCAGCAGTGTTTTGTAACACACAGTATTGGAGAATTTGGAAATAATTGAGACCCTGACAATTTTAGGTCTGGTTGTTGATTCTACCACTTGTAACTCTGGTTGTCCAACCACTTTTAAGAGTATTTTAATTTTTTTAAGTTGCTGAACAGACTTCTTGTTTAGTCACTAAGTCGTGTCCGATTTTTTGTGACCCGATGGACTATAACCCTCCAAGCTCCTCTGTCCATGGATTTCCCCAACTAAGAATACTGGAGGGGGTTGCCATTTCCTTCTCCAGGAGATCTTTCTGACTCAAGGATCAAACCCATATGTCCTGCTTATCGGTTGGATTCTTCACCTTGAGATCATGTAGCTTAGCAGCACACACTAAAAAATGAATTAAGGGTTAGCACCAAAAACTCTGCCTCTCTGCCAGCCTACTGAAAGAGTCACACAGGGACTCTGCCCTTGGTTGTCACATGGTCAAGACTCACTGTCATTACCACTGATGGATATCGGTTCCTTTTCTCCATGTGTGGCTAGTGGAAGGCAGTCTCCTTTGGTTTATGCTTTACCAAAGGTCAACTGTAAGGAAGCAGATGATAAGACTGACATGTAGGGAGAAATTAGGAGTATAAAATAATGTTAAGAAAAAGGCAGCAGACATGAATTGCTTCAGGAACATCCTTGCAATTATGCTGGCCCCAAAATATGTGGTGATATAACTCAGATTTAAATATATGCTGAGAACAAATACACACAGCTAAAATGTAAATTATAAATCAACAGTTTTTATCCCTTTTAGACAGTTCTTCATAGCAGCTTTATGATTCTATTTTTCTTTGGAAATATATAGGACAAATTGAAATACCAAAACTTAAGCAACAAATCATATTTATACCAGACATTATTATTCATTCTAAGGAGAAATAATTAGGAACAAAATATTTCATGCATATGAATAGAAAATCCTGTTTGCTTAAGGTCACAGTATTTATTTGAATACTTTCAAGGATATTATAAAGTTTATGAATTTGACTTGGGGTGATTTGTAATCCATCAATTAGCTGCAGGTTGTCTTGTTTATGCCTCACATTTGATTGAATTCATGTAGAGTCCAACACTTTGTTATTTCCACTCTTCCTCCACCTTTTATTACTTAGTTTTGCTTAACTCTTATAAAATCTTCTCTATGTAATTCTTCAGATACATTATGCGTGATGAGCTTCAGCCCACAGGAACCACTAGTGTGGTCTTAGGTCATTTGATTTATCAGAGCCTTGAAAATTTCTTTATATTATAATATTGAAACGAGGACAGTTATCCTGCACACCACTGGAAGGATTCCAGATGATACATACAGAGCATGGTGGTAGCTTCCACGCAGTGGGGGTCAGGGTAGGGGTGAGGGAGGTGACTGGTGGGTCCATCTACCCTATTCTGCAGGCATTCACCCCCTCCTTGGACCCCTCCCACCTGCACTCCTGGAAGAAGTGGGAAACTGGTCACATGACGTCTCCATCTTTCGTGAATGGACTCAAAATGGGTGCACAGAGGTCGATACTTACCTTTCTTTCTCGTCCATGACTGCCTTCTTCTGCAACTGTGATCTTCTTAACAAAGCCCTGCAGGACCTGTATTGAACTTGGGAGTGTTTCTTATGAATGGACCTTGAAGTTCAGGCTTTCTTCCTTGGAGATTTAATGTATAGCCCTGAGGAAACCAAGGGGAACAGTTTTCATAGGAAGAAAGAGAGAACAGGAACTTCAGGGATGGGTTTGCTAAGAGGGAAGCAGAAGAAAGGAAAGAATACCAAAACACAGGGAAAAAGGCATTTTTGCTTTCTCTTCCCAAAATAAACAAGATCATCAATAAGAACAAAATTTTAAAAATCAAGAATTTGAAGGAAAGTTACATTAAGATTGAATGTAAAAGACTTCAATTTAATTTATAACTTAGCTTATGAAAATGACAAGTAAACAAATATGGTGGTATAATTAGATAATTACTTAGATATACAAGTGATAGTTCAGGGCAAAGTTGTGAATCCCTAACACAGGAGAGCTCTCCTGCCGTGAGAGCCAACAGCAGGAAAACACAAGCTATCTGGTGGTCCCAGAGGAATGTGCCTGTGTTCTAAGTCCTTAAGTGGTGGGGTGGGAGACGGGGCAATGAAAAAGGGAAGGAAAAAGGATTAAAGCACTTCCTAAAGGTGCTCATCCGAAAAGACATAGGGTAGTTAGCCTGCAGAGAGCTAAATCTGAGGCAATATTAACAATGGTCTGAGTTTGGTTGGGTTTAATTTTGTTCCCTTTGAAACACACACACACACACACACACACACACACACCCCCCAGGTGTAGACAGTGGGGGAAAAGAAGAAATAAGACAGCATTCCTACTCTCAGGATTTTAACTTTCTTATTGGAAAGCTTATTTTTTACATAAAAGACATAAAGACTAATTTAAAGGCAATATAAATCAGTAACATGATTGCCTATTTTTGTACTGTTTAGTTTTCTAATTTCAAAGATCATAATGCCTATGGTAGAGAAGCTAGTAGTTAAAAACTGTGGAGAGGAAAGTACTGATCACCCCTAATCCCTGAGCAGCCCCTCTTTTGAGTTCAGATAGCATCTCTGCTCTCCCTCTGGATATTGACTTCTCCTTCTCAGCCCACAAATGTTGTCAGACTTTCCTTGTCTCTACAGAGGGGACAACTGTGTCCTCCTCTCTCAGTTATTGTGCAATTAAATAAGTTAATATAGATAAAAAGAACAATGCTCAGCATGTAGCAAACACCATACACTTGCTATTTTAAAGTTATTATCATTTTAAAAAATTTATTTAGTTTTGGCTGCCCTAGGGTTTTGGTTGCTGTGTACCAGCTTTCTCTAATTGCGGTTAGCGGGGTCTTCTCTTGTTACAGAGCAACGGGGGCTTCAGTAGTTGCGGTGCAAGGGCTTACTTGCCCCACAGCATGTGGGATCTTCCCAGACCAGGGATTGAACCTGTGTTGCCTGATTTGGCAGGCAGATTCTTAACCACTGGACCACCAGGAAGTCCTAAAGTTATTATTTATAAAAGAGGAAAACAAGAAATCTGTTGAGTAGGTTCTGTCCTCCTGGAACCACTGTCTGAGCTTCTCCATGCCTGATACCCTGGCTCTCTTGACACCATTCTCTTCCCTCCCCTCAGTGGTCAGGTGATGCAAACCCACCCTCACTCTCCCAGGGCAGCATCACCTCCACTCTCCCCCAGCATCCACCTGCCTTGCTACCCTGGTCGGTCCAAGGCCACATCTGAGCCTTTTCGCCTTTTCTGGAAATAAAAAACCCCCAATCTTTAGCAACAATGCTCTGCCATCTCCTGTCAGACTTTACCCATAGACATCTAGGCTTAAGCCTTTCTGTCTGCCTGTCTGCCCAGACCTAATCCCTGCCCAGTAAGCTCTTTCTTTATGAAGTTTATCAACATCTGCTTATACTGGCAGCATCACTGCATGCCTGCCTGTCCTGCCAGACAGATGACAGAGACCCACAGTGCTTACTTTTGCATCTCAAGAGCTTATATCATGGATGTTGGTCAAACTGAGTTAAAGTCTCCTGATTTTAGGTGCCTCTGTCTTTTCCACTATACCTTCCTGCCTGGGGAATGGAAGCTATTCATTGCAAATAGCTTTTCCCATGAGCAATCAGAATGCAAAACACAGAAACAATTTACATGTCCAGTGACAGATGAATGGATAAAGAAGATGTGGTACATAAACACAATGGACTGTTACTCAGCCATGGTGAAGAATGAAGTAACGCCACGGATGCAACGAGAGATTATAATTCTAAGTGAAGCAATCCAGAAAGAGAAAGACATGTGTCATATGGTGTTACTCATATGTGGAATCTAAAATATGACACAAATTAAGCTACCTATGAAACAGAACCAGGCTCACAGAGGTAGAGAACAGACTTTGGTTACCAAGGGGGTGTGTGCAAGAGGGGTGAATTGGGAGCTGGGGATTAGCAGATGCAGACTATTACATATAGAATGGATGGACAACAAGATCCTACTGTACAGCACAGGGAGCTATATTCAATATCCTGTGATAAACTATAACGTGTGATAAACTTTAAAATAAACTGTTTATAAACTGTGATAAACTTTAAAATGTGTACATATTTGTGTATATATATATGTACATATATATATATATAATGGAATCATTTTGGTGTACAGCAGAAATTAAGACAACATTGTAAATCTATACTTCAATTTAAAAAATGCTCAAAAAAAAAAAAAAAAAAGAGAGAGAGCAGAGCACCTGGCTGGAGGTTAGGGTGGAAGGAGTTTCATGCAGGCGGTGGGCTTGCTTGTTAGGGACTCTGAAGGGTGCTCAGAGGGAAGATATATCCATGCTGGGGAAAGTCTTATATTAAAATTGCTTTCACTATTTTTCACTTGATAAAACAGTGGTACTTATTTTATTTATTTTTAAATAAAATTTATTTTTACAGGTGGCACTTGAATGGTTAATATACAAATTACAGTTGAATTTGTTGCCAGTGACTCTGGACATAGGAGTGACAGAGTGATAGGGCTTTGTGGGCAACACAGCAAAATCCTGAGGCTTTTTATAACCTTTCGATTTCTTTTTTTTTTTTAATTTTATGATTATTTATAGTCCAGTGAGGTCACCTTACTTGGTGGATTTTCTTTTTCTTGTAAAATAACTGCTCTCAATAACACACCAAGGAGCTGTCATTGAGCCTCTGGATATGACATCAAAGTCATTTCTTTCTTGCTTTCTGTGTTTATAGCATGTATTTATGGACAACTTTATTATAGTACAAATCTGTAGCCAAATGACATTTCCCAGTATTGTACCAAGAGACAGATTTCTAGTGGTTACTCCCGTGATTCTTGTAATAATATTTTACACGTTCTTCTCACTTTCAACAGCGTCCTGTCAGATAACAAAGCTTATAAGAACATCTATGGTGATGAAAGCCTTGTGGGGCTGCAATTTCTCCACTTCTTCCGAAACCAGCCCTCTGTAGCAAGTTCCGCTTGAAGAGGCCAATATTTCTAGGTCATTTATTCTTTTATTGCTTCTTCGCTATTTTGTTCTACTTGACAGAATAGGTTTTAGGAAATCTGCCATGGGCATGCTGATTTCCACTTGGGTTGCTCCGGCTACACTACATTTTCCCGGCCTCCCTTTTGAGCTACACTCCAGAGCTCATTTCACTGTTCATAGCAACTTCAGTTTCAAATCTCCTCCCTGCACACAACACGTCTGCTGTTCTTGGCTGTGTGCCTTCACCCTTGCATCCTGAAGCCATCACTTAGCATGTACCAGGATTCTTTTAGGCTGTTATTTATTTTTTTTAAAGTAAGTGAGAGTGAAACTCTCTCTGTCGTGTCCGACTCTTTGTGACCCCATGGACTATACAGTCCAAGGAATTCTCCAGGTCATAATACTGGACTGGGTAGCCTATTCCTTCTCCAGCGGATCTTCCTGACCCAGGAATTGAACTGGGGTCTCCTGCATTGCAGGCGGATTCTTTCCCAACTGAGCTATCAGGGAAGCCCTTTTAAAGTCATGTAGATCTTTATTTACTGATGAGCTTTCCCCCAAGGAAATGAAAGCATTGCTAACTGGTTATGCCACTGATCCTTCCTAGCCTCTGACTTCAGGCAGACTGCCTGACTACAGGCAGGCTTTATAGTCTAATACTGATACTAAAGAGGAAAAAACAACTTGTAGTTGAAGTGGTAGCAAATAACTTCTGTGTCCTAGGGAAGGCCCCGTGTTTCCTTTGCCCTGGCTCCTGGTATCAGGCACGTGGTGGTCCTTATGTCTTGATGGAATTCTCAAACTGAGAAGGCTTTGCGGACAACAGTTAAGTTTCTCCTGGAACTGTGCCAGCCTAGAATCAAAGCTTTTACTTCTCCCTTCTCCATGGCAGCAAATGGATGGCTGATTTGTTTTCCAGTGACAAAATATGAATGTGATCAGTGGCCTAATAAAAGAGAGTCGTAAACACTGTTATAGCCCTCATTTTTTTAGTAAATGTGTAAATTAGTTTTCTTAACCCCTAAGTCCATAATGACACAGAAATCATATTTCAAAAAGTGAAGTCATTTTTTATACATATACATGTATACCTGAGACCGTCACAACATTGCTAATCAACTATGTACTGTGCTCAGTTGCTTGGTTGTGTCTGACTCTTTGCGACCCCTTGGATAGTAGCCCGCCAGGCTCCTCTGCCCCTGGGGACTCTCCAGGCAAGAATACTGGAGTGGGTTGCCATGCCTTCCTCCAGGGGAACTTCCTGACCCAGGAATTGAACCGGGGTCTCCTGCATTGCAGGCGGATTCTTTATCAGCTGAGCTACCAGGGAAGCCCTAATTGACTATACTACAACGTAAAAGTTAAAAAAGGTGAAGTCACGCCTTTGACATAATTCAATCCATGCCTATGATGCCTCCGAGGTTCTGTCTTCCTTATTCCAATTGCCTTGTCACTCCTTATACCCTTGTCTGCCTGTAAAATCTGATTCATTCTTCAAGGTCAAGTTAAAGTGTCACTTGTCTGTGAAATGTTCTAGAATCTTTCTGGAAGTATCGGTTACTTTTGCCTTTCTGTCTCTAGAGCACTTTGTGGTTCTCCTTATTTTCATTGAGGAGTCCTTTAAGGCTAAAGTTAAACTTAAAACTGAAGCAGTTTTAAGGTGTGTGTGTCCTTCTTCTTTGGGGATAGATAAGGCATTATTTGGCTCTGAAAGTTTCCTTAATACACAACATTGTGATTTAAATATGTTGTTGGCTGAAGTGTTGACTGCTGATGAATATACAAGGCTGGCTGCAGGAGGTCATAAAGGAAGAGAGGTTATAAATAATCTAGGTCCCTAACCTGAGAGAGTTTAAAATTTGAGACAAATTTTGATATGAATAGAACCACTTGAAAATATAGAAAAGATCTTTACTACTACTTTCTGTAGTTTCAGCAAAAGCACCCAAGAAACAAATCTTTGGACACAGTTTGCTCAGTGAGGGCACCAAGTTTGTTGTCTGTACAAGGACAAATTTTATCAGCTCTTGAAGGGGTTTTTAGCTTAGGGATTTATTTATTCATTTTTTAATATTTCCAATATAGACTGTATTTTCATACTTTTACAATGTGGACAAATGAGTGAAACAGGGAAGTAATTACACTACCATGGAAGCTAGGAGTTTGTGAAGAAAGGAAAATAATTGTGTAGGAGTAGATGCATAGTAAGGTGAAAAATGTACTTAAGATCATTGCTCATGTGAGTCATGTGTGTGTGGACTCAGAAGCAACAAATTACAGGACGGATATTGGCTGTGGTGCCAGATAAACCCAAGCTTAGCTTTGGCATCTCATCTGGAGTGTCCTTTAGCAAGGTTTCTAACGTCTGTGAGCCTCACTCACCTCACTTATAAATTGGCGATAATGGTGAGCTGCGTAGATGGAGAGGATAACACCTTTTCAAGCATGAAGCAGTTCCTGGCATAGCAGAGGGATCTCTTCCCTCACTCCCTCCTTATATTGCACTTCTAGAAAAGCCCTGGAAGCCTGGGAGGAGCCCTTCATGGAGACAGACGGGATGACACCAGTGGTCCCCCTCTTGAGCCTCTGACAGCATCCTGTTCTCCCCGCCCAGCAGTCCTGCTGGTCCATCCTGGACAGACCTCTGCCTGGAATCACTGAGCACTCTATTGCTAGAGCCCTTTCAGCTTGTGGGGGCTCTAAGGTCAGCCCTTGAGGACAAAGACTCTTTTATCACCTGCCCCCGTGTCAGTTGCCATCGCTATTCCTGGCATCAGTGGTGGCTTCAAGGGTATTTGAAATGCAGGAAAGGCAGGAGGCGGGGCTCCCCTGTGGTGGCCCTCGGTGCCTCCGGAATGTCTGCCACGCCTCGACTGCTTTGCGGTTAGTCAGTTGACTGTGAGTTTAAGGTCCCATGTGGCTTTGAGTGAGAAAAGGAATGTCTTTCAAAAAACCGTGGACTGCTGGAAGAATCTGCCCCAGTTACTCAAAGGTTCCTTTCTCTACAGTTATTTTCTCTTTCGAGGTTACTGCAGTTAGAATTAAAAGCTGTAATCTTGACTTCAGGGCTAAGAGCTTACACTGAACTTTGCTTTCTATTCTGTACGTGACACATCCTTGCATTTAAATTTTGGGAAAGAAAGTGTGTAAGTTCTTTGCGACGTGCATTTATGGGAATCATGAAGCTGTGTAGAATTTGATCACAACTTGCACATAGAAAAGGAACTGGAAAAAACATTCTAAATGGTAATAGTAAGTTGTCTCAATGAGTGATTTTTCTCCCTTTTTCTTTCTTTATCTCTTTTTTCTACTTTTCTATGTGTGTTGTGCTTAATCTCTCAGTCATGTCTGACTCTTTGCGACCCCATGGACTGTTGCCTGCCAGGATCCTCAGGCCATGGGGATTCTCCAGGCAAGAATACTGGAGTGGGTTTCCATGCCCTCCTCCAGGGGATCTTCCCAACCCAGGGATCAAACCCAGGTCTCCCGCAGTGCAGGTGGATTCTTTACCACCTGAGCCACCAGTGAAGCCCTTTTCTACAGTGATCACATATTACTTCTAAAATGAAGAAGCCAAATATATTTAGAGAGAGTAAGGAGAGAGAGAGTAAGCAGCAGTTTCACCGTTTTATGGTAATGGATGGCATTGCCTTTTCTTTGTATCTGCTCAAGATTCAATCAATAGACTGGGGACCTCTGTTGTCACCATGAACTTAGGCAGCTCCCTTCCACCTTCACCCATTTATTCAGCAGGAAAACAGGATGGTGACATCTGTCTTGTTGGATTGCTTTGGGATGCAAAGGAGATTATGATGATAAATGTTCTTGAAAAACCACAGTGCATTATGAAAGAGAAGGTTTTATTGATGCTCAAGTGACCTTATGGGGCTCATTAAGAGCAGTTTTGTAGGAGGAAGAATCATAAAAGTGTAGCAAACAGTCAAAGATGTACATATGCAAGGGAAGAGGGGGCTTTCAGTTGGTTTACTTTGATCATTGTGGGTGGATTTCCCACCAGTGGTGTATCATCTAGGAGTTTTAGCTTCTAGCACAAACACACAACCCACACAAGGAAAGCTTTTCTAGGGCGATCTCAATGAGCCATCACTTGTCCCAGCAGAGTGGGGCTGAGTGAGAGAATTAAGTTGAGGAGAATGAGTTACAGCAACAAAAACATTTATGGCTGAAATTTATTGTGTTCCAGTCACCGTGTTAAACTCTAGTTTAACTGTTATAATATACCTATTAGATAGATGCTTTTATTATTCATGTTTACACATGGGAAAGTTGAGTTACAGGGAGATTAATGATATCTTCAAGGTTTCATAGCTTAATGAGGTTAGTGCTGAGAATTTGAACCTAACTAGTTTGCTCTATAACCCACCCTGTTAACCTTGGGGATGACCTGCTTAGTGATAAGGCTCAATTTGGTGATGGTGAGAGGTGGAGAGAGCGAATGACTCACCTCTTGGGGCAGAATTAAATTTAGTTGTTTACTTAATGTCTTTGTACTTCAATAGACTTTCTGAACAATCAGCATGCATTGTATTTGTACATTTACTCTGAGAACAACTCCAAAATGGAATCAGTTATAATACTCCAATGCATACATATAGAAAATAACCAAGAATGGGATGTTTGTTTAAAATCAAAAGTCGTTTCCTTTAAGACTGGAAATTAGATTCTAGTCTGATGCCTTAGTTCAGGTTTCGAATTTCAGGATTACACTGCCATCTAGTGCAGACAAAACATTTTCCCAGAATGTGGAAGCTAATGAATATACATAAAATTTCATGGGATGCAACATTAAATGATGTTTATTTAAGGGTTCTTTCATAAAAGAGAAAGAATGATTAAATATACTGATAAAGGATAACATGGAATTCAGGAACACACTTTCTATTTAACAGGTGATAATAGTATAGAAGGGAAGGCTTGAGTTCCTATACTTCATTTAATTTCAAGTAAATCTCTTTAACATATGCCCAATAAAGAAATTAGTACAGTTGTTTTTTTTCTTCCATGAACTTGAAAGTTCCTGTAAGTCTTATGAGTTCAGCTGATAATTATTTTTAAAATTTATTCTTCAAATACTTATTAAATGCTACAGCCAATGTTGGCTGTGAAAAGGAAAAGTAGCTTAATGGAGCTGAAAACATTTCTTTTATGAGCAGCCTTTCTTGGCCAGTAGCACCAGGGGCACCCGGGAGCTTGTTAGAAATGTATATTCTCATGCCCAGCTGAAATCTCCTGAATCAGAAACTCTGGGGGTTAAAACCCCAGGATGTCATTTTAACAAGCCATTCAGGTGGTTCTGGTATGCCTTTGGGAACAACTGTTAGAAAAGGAGATTATAGTATGTAGGAAAATATGCTGAGGGACCAGAATATGAAGTTATTTGGAAGTACAAGAAGAGGCTCAGGATGTGTACTAGCTTCCACTAACTGAAGACCCACAAGGCAGCAGATGTAGCAATATGTATTGGAGGCACATATAAAGTGGAGGGGAGTTGATTTTTCTCTTTCTTGGGGACAAGGAAATGCCCATATTAATATTTCAGAGGAAGCAAAAGTAACATACTTGGGATGGGGATGGGGTTTGTTGTTGTATTCTTGTATTAATGGTCCATGACAAGAACACATTTATTTGTGAGGGATTTCAGAGAGAAATGGCTTTCATCATGGGGCTCTATTTGCTTGCTATATATGATTAGGCTATGATTACAGTATAGAATCAAAGTAAGCAGATTAAAAATAGAGCTTTGATTGTGGAGAAATTTCTTTATAGTAAAAATAACCCGACACATAACTGTGGAGGTCTTAGTTTTAGCAACTCTCTGATTATTAATCATCTCTCAGCCAGATTTCTATGATAAATTTCAGGCTTTCATTCTGGCTAATCTGTGGCAACCTCACACAACTGGTATGTGCCCTTAGGCATTTGGGGGTCTTTTATTTTTAAAGACAAGAGAGATGGAAGAAAACTTAAACCTAGATACTATTTGGAAGCCAGTTTTTGAAGTGCCTCTTTGTTTTAATCTATAATGTAATTAAATGTTGGACTCGTGGCATCTTTAATGTTATAAGTTAATGGCAATGTCACTTCAAATGGATGCTTTTTTTTTAAATATTATTTTATTAGTTGGAGGCCAATCACTTCACAACATTTCAGTGGGTACTTTTTAAAAAGACATTCATGTAAAAAAACAAGGAACTTGGCCTGCCATTCAAGAATCTTATTGGGCATCTCAACTATTGTGCCCCATACCAAGAAATAAGAGGAAAGATACCTCTTGGCATTTCTAGTGCCTACTATATCTTAATCCAGTGTTTTTCAAACCATGGGTTGCAACCCATTAGATGGTCCTGAAATCAATTTATTGAGTTGATCATCATCACTAAAAAATGTAATAGGATAAAACAGAAAATAGAATATGCCACAATTACATATGTAAGTACTGTCTTCTGAAACCTCTGTTTCAGTTGTGCATATTTATCAAATCCATTTCGTGTATCTTTCAAGAAATGCCAGAACCATGTTTCTGAAGACACACCTAAAAAATTTGTTCTTGTCCATAACCTCGTCACTCATTTGTTTAGCAGCCAGAATAAAGTCCAAACTCCAAGATTTTCAAGATCCCCTACTCATCTCCTTCCCTATGGTCCGCCTAATTGCATTTCAGAGAGTATCATCATCTACTCAGTTACTTAAATTTCTACTCCCCCATCCAGTCCTTTTCTAATGTACCACTCATCAGTCTTACCTCTTCACTCTCGCCTTGTCTGAGTCAATATTTACTCTCTCAGATAAGACTTTTCTCACTCCTCTGTCTAGATCAGCCTCTAAACCAACCCCTCCCTTCCTCTAGCACACTTTGCCATCTTTTATAATTTAAATACTTTAAAAAATTTCAGTTCCAGCTGAAATTATCTTGTTTATTCTTGTAAACATATTTAGTATCTGTCTCCCCACCAGCTCAGTTGGTAAAAATTCGCCTGCAACGCAAGAGACCCCGGTTTGATTCCTGGGTCAGGAAGCTCCGCTGGAGAAGGGATAGGCTGCCCACTCAAATATTCCGGGGCTTCCATTGTGGCTAAGCTGGTAAAGAATCCACCTGCCATGTGGGAAACATGGGTTCGATCCCTGGGTTGGGAAGATCCCCTGGAGAAGGGAAAGGCTACCCAGTCCAGTATTCTGGCCTGGAGAATTCCATGGACCATATAGTCCATGAGGTCGCAAAGAGTCGGACACGACTGAGTGACTTTCACACACCCACACATCCCCATCAGCATATAAGCTGCCCAGGTCAGGGACCTGGTCTTGCTCTGTCCTATTTATGTGCTGAGGTCTGTTCAGGGCTCATGGTAGAAATGTCAGAAACAAATATTTACCAAGTGAGGAACTTCTCTGGTGTTCCAGTAGCTACGACTCTGTGCTTGAAATACAGGGGCATAGGCTCAATCCCTGGCCAGGGAACTAGATCCCATATGTCACAACTAAGAGTTTGCATGCTACAACTAAAGATCTTGCATGCTGCAATGAAGATCAAAGATCCTGCATGCAACAACCAAGACCTGGAGCAGCCAAATAAATAGAGCACCCATGCCACAGAAAGTAGGCATGCCCAGACCACACAGGAGATGCCCCTTGAGCACCCAGCTCTGGTGGCTAGGGTAGGTTGTACTTCTGGGCCCCCTGGGACTTTTACCCAAGGTCACTCCTTCAAGATTGGCAGAAGTAGCTGATTTGCCTAATACATAGAAACAAGTACAGAGAGTCAGGAAAAATGAGGAAATACAGGAGTAAGTTTTGAATGAAAGAACAAGGCAAAACTTCAGAAAAAAATCTTTATAACATGGAGATCAGCAATTTACCAGATAAAGAAGTCAAAATATTGATCATAGGGATGTTCACCAAACTTGGGAGAAGAATGGATGATCACAGTGAGAATTTCAACAAAGAGAGAAAATATAAGAAAATACCAAATAGGTTACAGAGTGGAAGAATACAATTACTGAACTGAAGAATACAACAGAGGGATTCAACAGGAGACTGGACAAAGCGGAAGAATAGATCAGTGAACTGGAAGACAAAGTAATGGAACTTAGAGCAGAAAAGAAAAAAAGAATTTTAAAAAGTAAAGGTATTTTAAGGAACCTTTGGGACAACATCAAGTAGACTAGCATTTACCTTATAATGGTCCAAAACAGCAAAGACGAGAGAGGGCCATAAAACTTACTTGAATGAAAAAACGGCTGAGGCCCCCCTTAATCTTGGGAAGGAAACAGGTCTAGGGACCCCAAAGAGTTCTAAATAAGTTGAACCCCCAGAGATAGACTAAGACATATTATAATGGAATTGATAAGAGTTAAAGATAATGAGAGAATCTTAAATGCATCAAAAGAAAAATACCTTGTTATGAACAAGGGAAACACCATAAGACTACCAGTATATTTTTAGCAGAAACTTTGTAGGCCAAAAGGGAGTGGCATGAGATATTTAAAGTGACCAAAGGGCGGGGGTGGGGGGGGGTGGGGGGGGTGGGATGGGGAAACAAAACCTTTAACCAAGAATTCTCTATCTGGCAAGTTATTTTTCAGAATTAAAAGAGAGATTAAGAATTTTCCAGATAAGGAAAACCTAAAAAAGTTCATCACCACAAAACAAGAAATGTTAAAGGGACTTCTTTTAACTAAAAAGTTGCGTCTAACTCTTTGTGAGCCCATGAACTGCAGCACACCAGGCATCCCTGCCCTTCACCAACACCCAGAGCTTGCTCAAACTCATGTCCTTTGAGTTGGTGATGCCATCCAACCATCTCGTCCTCTGTTGTCCCCTTCCCCTCCTGCCTTCAATCTTTCCTAGCATCAGGGTCTTTCCTAATGAGTTGGCTCTTTGCATCAGGTGGCCAATGTATTGGAGCTTCAACTTCAGTATCAGTCCTTCCAAGGAATATTCAGGATTGATTTCCTTTAGGATTGAGTAGTTGGATCTCCTTGTCCAAGGGTTTCTCAACAGTCTTCTCCTATACCACAGTTCAAAAGCATCAATTCTCTGGCCTTCAGCCTTCTTTATGATACAACTCTCACAACGATACATGATTACTGGAAAAACCATAGCTTTGACTAGACAGACCTTTGTTGGCAAAGTAATGTCTCTGCTTTTTAATATGCTGTCTTGAATTGCCATAGTTTTTCTTCCAAGGAGCAAGCATCTTTTAATTTCATGGCTGCAGTCATGGTCCACTGTGATTTTGGAGCCTAAGAAAATAAAGTCTGTCACAATTTCATTGTTTCCCCATCTCTTTGCCATGAAGATAGTACAAGATACATGATCTTGGTTTTTTGAATGTTGAGTTTTAAGCCAGGTTTTTCACTCTCCTCTTCACTTTCATCAAGAGTCTCTTTAGTTCCTCTTTGCTTTCTGCCATTAGCATGGTGTCATCTGCATATCTGAGTTTATTGATATTTCTCCTGGCAGTCTTGATTCCAGCTTGTGCTTCATCTAGGCTGGCATTTCGCATGGTATACTCTGCATATAAGTTAAATAAGCAGGATGACAGTATATAGCCTTGACATACTCCTGTCCCAAACTAAAAAGAAACAGTACTAATAAACAGCAAAAGACATACTAAAGTAAAAAAATCTTACCAGAAAAGGTAAATGTAATGGATTAATCACTTATAAGGCAAGTATGATGGTTAAGAGGCAGAAGTACTAAAGTGAACTGAAACTACAGTAATTAAGTGATGCATTAAATGAAAACATATAAAAGGTGATGTCAAAAATATAAAACCTGGTGGGGGAAGTAAAAATGTAAAGTTATGGAACACGTTCAAATTTAAGTTATTAACTTACAACAGACCATGTTATACATAAAATATTATAGGTGAACCCCACAGTGACCACAAATCAAAAATGTATAGTAAATATACACAAAAAAATGAGGATGCAAACTAAACATATTAAAGAAAGCACTGAAACCCCAAGGGAAGAAAGCAAGAGATGAAGAAAGAAACAGAGAAGAAATACAAAAATGGTCAGAAAAAATTAACAAAATGGCAGTAAGTACATGTCTGTCAATAATTACTTTAAATGTAAATGCAATAAATTCTCCAATTAAGACATAAAGTAGCTAAATGGATAAAAAAATAAAACCTATCTATATGTTGCCTGTGAGAGATTCAATTTGAAAGGAAAGACACACTCAACTGAAAGTGAAGGAACGGACAAAGAGATTCCATGACAATGGAAAGGGGGAAAGAACTGGCATAGATATACTCATATCAGACAAAATAGACTTTAAAACAAAGACTGTAATAAAAGTCAAAGGAGGGCATTACACAATGATGATGAGTCAATCCAGAAAGAGGATATAACATTTATACATATATATGAACCTAATATAGGAACACCAAAATAGATAAAACAAAGGTTAGTGAACTTATAGGAAGAAATTGGCAGCACTACAAAAATAGCAGGGGACTTTAACACCCCACTTATATCAATGAATAGTGATCACCATGACAAAAAATCAGTAAGGAAGATTTTGCTTAAATAGTACATTAATCAGATAGACTAAATATATGTAAATGAGGAACAGAGGAAGAAATATAAGAACTGATTAACGTGTATTCTGCTGCTGTTAGATGGCATGTTCTGGCAGAAAACATATTCTTCTCAAGTGCATATGGACCATTCTCCAAGATAGATCACATGTTAGGTCACAAAATATCTCAATAAATTTAAGAAAATTGAAATCATATCAAGCATCTCTTCTGATCACTATGGTACAAAATTAGAAACTAATTACAAGGAGAAAACTGAAAAAAATGTGGAGATTAAACAATATGCTACTGAATTATCAAAGGCTCATTCAATAAATCAAAGGAGAAATTAAAAAATACCCAGAGAATAGTGAAAACAGAAATATGACATACCAAAATCTATGGGATACAGCAAAAGAGGTTCTAAGAGGGAAGTTCATAGTAATATAGGCCTATCTCAGAAGACAAGAAAAGACCTCAAGTAAACAATCTAACTTTATATCTATTAATAAAAGGCCTGGAAGAACAGATGAAGCCTGAAGTTAGTAGAAGGAAAGAAATAATAAAGACCACAGTAGAAGCAAATGAAATAGAGACTAACAAGACATCAGAAAAGATCAATAAAACTATTAATAAAAGTTGATTCTTTGAGATGATAAACAAAATTGGCGAGCCTTTAGCTAGACAAACCAATAAAAAAAGAGTGACTATTCAAATAAAATTAGAAATGAAAGAGAAGTTATAACTGATACCATGGATATACAAAGGACCACAAGAGACTAGTATAAACAATTATAAGCCAACAAACTGAACAACTTGGAAGAAAAGGATAAATTCCTAGAGATGTACAATCTGCCAAAACTTCATCATGAACAAAAAGAAACTGGAATAAACAGGTTCTTAGTAATGACATAGAAATCAATGATCAAAAATCTTCCAGTAAACAAAAGTCTAGGACCAGATCTCTTCACTGATGAATTCTACCAAACATTCAAAGAAGACTTAATACCTATATGTCTAAAATTCTTCCAAAGAATTGAAGAGTAGAGAATGCTTCCAAATTCATTTTATGAAGTCAGCATTACCTTGATACCAAAACCAGACAAGGGCAACACAGAAAAGAAAATTGCAGGCCAATATTCTAGATGCTGAAGAATTGATGCTTTTGAACTGTGGTGTTGGAGAAGACTCTTGAGAGTCCCTTGGATTGCAAGGAGATACAACCAGTTCATCCTAAAGGAAATCAGTCCTGAATATTCATTGGAAGGACTGATGCTGACACTGAAGCTCCAATACTTTGGCCACCTGATGTGAAGAACTGACTCCTTGAAAAAGACCCTGATGCTGGGAAAGATTGAAGGTGGGAGGAGAAGGGGACGACAGAGGATGAAATGGTTGGATGGCATCACTGGCTCGATGGAGTAGGTGATGGACAGGGAGGCCTGGCCTGTTGCAATCAATGGGGTCGCAAAGAGTCGGATATGACTGAGCGACAGAACTGAACTGAACTGATGTAAACACATATGGACAATTAATTTATGAAAGGGGATCTAAGGAGAAAGGAGAGTCTCTTCAATAAAGGGTGTTATGAAACTGTACAACCATATGCACAGAATGAGGCTAGACACCTATCTTACACCACACACAAAAATTACCTTAAAATGGGTTAAAGAGTTGAATATAAGACCTGATATCACAAAATCCTAGGAGAAGACATATGCAGTAAAGCTCCTTGACATCATTCTTAGCAATGCTTTTGTGACTCTGACTCCAAAGGCAAGAGACACAAAAGCAAAAGTAAACATACGGGACTGTATCAAACAAAAAAGCTTCTGCACAGTGAAGGAATCCATCATCAAATGAAAAGGTAACCTACTGAATGGGAGAGGGTATTTACAAATAAAATATCTGGTAAGGGCTTAAAATATTCATTCAAAATATATAAAGAACTCGTACAACTCAATAAAATAAACAGACAACCTGGTTAAAAAATAGGCAGAGGATCTGAATAGACATTTTTCAAAGAAGTCATGCAGATGGGAAACAGATACATGAAAAGATATTCAACATCACTAATTATTAGGGAGATGCATATCAAAACCACAATGAAATATCACCTCACACCTACTAGAAAGGCTATTCTCAAAAAGATAAGAAATAACAAGTGTTGGCAAGGATGTGGGAAAAAAAGGACCCCTTTTAAACTGATGATGGGACTATAAATTTGTTGCAGCCACTAACTAAAAATATATACTTACCCCCATGTTTGTTGCAGTACTATTTACAATAGTCAAGATATGAGAATAATACACATCTATCACTGGATGAATGGATAAAGAAGGTGTGATACATATATACAATGGAATATTGCATACTTTGCTATAAAAAGAGTGAAATCTTGGTATTTGTGGCAACATGGATGGACCTGGGAAGTACTATTCTAAGTGAAACAAAGAAGAAGAAAGACAAACACTATATGATATCACTCATATATGGAATCTGAAAAAAAACCTCAAATAAACAAATAAAAAAATCATAAATGCAGAGAACAAACTGGTAGTTACCAAGGAGATAGAGGGTTGGACGGTCAGCAAAGTGGGTGAAAGGTCAATTGTGTGTTGCTTTTTTTAAACTGAAAAATTTCTCAGTGCTCCTGGACAGAGTTCATACTTGTTTTCAGTAATGGCGAGCCTCTTTCACTGGTTATTTTGCAGTCGTTCTTACATTTGATTCCCTACTGAGCCATGATCTTCCTCAGGGCAAGGTTGTATTTATTTGTACTTTTTCTTTCTTCAACTCCTGACACTCGGTAGCAGTGACATACATTTGGGGCACACTTCTTGATTCAAGAAGTGCTTGTCAAATGAATGAGTGAACAAATGAAAGAAAGTAGATGATCAAGGAAACTGATTATTTGTGATGATGTTCCCCAATTTAAACTGTAAGTAAATGGAATTCTGGCTTGATAGAAAGGAAAATACCAGCGTGTATATATGTTATGTAGAGCACAGTGTTTTGAGGGGGGTTAATCAAGGCTGTATATTGTCACCCTGCTTATTTAACTTATATGCAGAGTACATCATGAGAAATGCTGGGTTGGAAGAGGCACAAACTGGAATTAAGATTGCCGGGAGAAATATCAATAACCTCAGATATGCGGATGACACCACCCTTATGGCCTTTTGATGAAAGTGAGAGAGGAGAGTGGAAAAGTTGGCTTAAAGCTCAACATTCAGAAAACTAAGATCATGGCATCTGGTTCCATCACTTCATGGGAAATAGATGGGGAGACAGTGGAAACCGTGTCAGACTTTATTTTGGGGGGCTCCAAAATCACAGCAGATGGTGACTGCAGCCATGAAATTAAAAGATGCTTACTCCTTGGAAGGAAAGTTATGACCAACCTAGAGAGCATATTAAAAAGCAGAGACATTACTTTGCCAACAAAGATCCGTCTGGTCAAGGCTATGGTTTTTCCAGTGGTCATGTATGGATGTGAGAGTTGGACTGTGAAGAAAGCTGAGCGCTGAAAAATTGATGCTTTTGAACTGCGCTGTTGGAGAAGACTCCTGAGAGTCTCTTGGACTGCAAGGAGATCCAACCAGTCCATCCTGAAGGAGATAAGTCCTGGGTGTTCATTGGAAGGACTGATGCTGAAGTTGAAACTCCAATACTTTGGCCACCTCATGCGAAGAGTTGACTCATTGGAAAAGACCCTGATACAGGGAGGATTGGGGGCAGGAGGAGAAGGGGACAACAGAGGATGAGATGGCTGGATGGCATCTCCGACTCGATGGGCATGAGTTTGAGTAAACTCTGGGAGTTTGTGATGGACAGGGAGGCCTGGCGTGCTGAGATTCATGGGGTTGCAAAGAGTTGGACATGACTGAGCGACTGAACTGAACTGAACTGAAGACAGGTTAAAGTACAATTAGCCCGTATCAAATACTTCTGTTTATAAAATGGATCATTTAAAACATCAAGCTGTCTTGGTGCATTTGCAGCCTGACATAAACAACCAGATTTCATTTCCAGGATTAGAACTGTTAGGTATAGTGAGGCAATAGAGTTAATGATGAAAAAACTTGTGTACCTATGATTTTAGGGTGCAGCATGACCAGATGGGAATAGTGTAGGGTTTGTACTGCTCCCTTTTAGACCCTAATGTCATATGAGTCATTCAGTCGTGTCTAACTCTGTGATCTCATGGACTGTAGCCCGCCAGGCTCCTCTCTGTCCATGGGATTCTCCAGGCAAAAATACTGGGCTGGGTTGCCTTTTCCTTCTCCAGGGGATTTTACCGACCCAGGGATGGATCCTGGGTCTCTGGAATTGTAGGCAGACTCTTTACAGTCTAAGCCACAATGATAGTGGTTAATGTCATATTAGAAAATATGACTAATAGAAAATGGGGTGGGAGAAGGAGGGAAAAAGTGTCCTTAAATATGCATGTTAGATAAAAATATCTTTTTATCTTGCTTAAAAAATATTTTATATTTATATATTTTTTAAAAATATATTTTTTCTCTGGATTTAGTTTTTTTTTTTAGAGTAGTTGCTTGCTCTTCACCATCTTAAATAAAACTGCCAAGCTGGAAATACACCAAACCACTTATAAGCAAACCCATTTTCTTCTCTATCCTTTTATCTTTTTATTAAAACTTTGCCTTCAGATCCTAGCTATAGAAGATTCTTCAAAGTGGGATGAGGCAGGAGCAAAAGCAGAGGTGAGATTTCTAAAACACTTAACAAAAGAATTTCTCAAAAAACATAATTCCATGGGGAAATCTGCCAGTTCTTTCCTGGAGTAATATATTAGAGGCCTTGTTTAGCAAATAGATAACTTCAGTGGAGAGTATGCCTTTGGAGAAAGCCCTTTTCCCTATGGATCTAGGGCTGGCTTTACTCTGTGTGATTTTGGGATGTCAAGATGTCTCCTTTGATGTCCTATCAGTGGAGAGTCAATTCTTTTCTTTTTTAATCATCATTTTCTCTGAATTTTATTAAAGCAATTTTAAAGTTTATTGGCAGCAGATAAAAGCTGATATTACAACCTGGTCTGTGTTGGTTTTTGCCACATAAAGGAGATCTAACACTTATTTTGTACAGGAAGCATAGGCCCCCTTAATTACACAGAGCATAATTAGGTTACTAACAGGAGAATTGGGACCCATATGGCCCTTTGGAAGCAGAAGTCAGAAGGTAACAGAGATGAGGATTTCTGTGCTTCCTGAGATGCTGTGCAATAGAAGATTCCTTTTATAACTAGAAACCAGTGCAGAATTTCATCATTTCATTTGGCTCGTTCAAAGGCTTTTTACATTGTTCTAAGAATGGCTGTGATAATGCAACCCCCACTTTTATAATTTTGACCCAGTTTGTCATATTTGTGGAATAGCACTTACTGGATCACATCTTGATGTCACTCTTTATTTACTCACAGAAGTGTGGGCTCTTCTAGGTCAAGGGCTCCAGCTTATGCAGGGGAGATTTTCTGTCCTCAGTCTGAACACACTCTTACTTAAGAGTGAGTCACTGCTGAAGTTTCTAAATACTAAGTGAGGTTTATCTAGAGTCAGTTCTTTGGGCTAGTAAACTGTTCTATTTATATAAGGTAAGCCCTGGTTGACTTTTAAGAGTAAGCTAAGGCAGGACTGTCTATAATTCTGTGACTCAGCCAAATTGACTGCCCAAGGAAATCATCTTGGATAGATGGAATGAGAAGGACAGGGATGCATGGGAAGCTCCAAATAACATGAGGAAACAGATGTCCCAGTGCTGTGGGGAGAAAAGCAATGGAAAGCAAATGGGTGGTGGAGTTTGCCTAGCTCCCATCTCCTCAGCCAAACCCTTCAGTGAGCTGAAGGAGGCAGAAGAGGAAGGGAATTTTTTTGGGGGGTGGGTGGGGATGGGGCAAGGGGAGCAAACAAACCATAAGAAGAAACACTGCTTATTTTGCAGAGAAAGAAAAATTTTAGTTAATATAAAAATTAAAGAAATGTCGAGGAAGCAAAACTCCTTCATGCTAGCTACCGTGACTCATTAGGATTTTTGGATCCCCTGTCCCTGAAAGTCCTTGAGTCTGGGCTGGACCGTCCTAAGTGGGTGGGGTGGGGACTCACTCTTGACCTGCTCAGCTTCTGGGAGAAGGTGGGTATGTCTGACACGGGACTGATGTAAATCTCTCTCTCCAGATTTGTGTTCTCGTAACTTGCACTCAACTTGTTTTTAAAGCATAAGATGTCACTGATTTCCAAGGATCTTCTGCTCAACTCATACTGTAACTATAAAGTTTAGGAAGAAATAAGACCCGGGGCTTGAGATTTTATCAGAATCTCCAGCCATCAAGTGCAGAGAGCTCACAAGTGTTGAGTAAATTAGTTATGCAACTTTGAAGTTACAAGTTACTTCATATTCTGTGCCTCAGTTGTCTCACCTCTAAAATGGGAATAATTTTAGTCTTATCTTATAATTTCATGAAAACTAAATGTTATCAGGCTTCAAGTACTTTCAGTAGAGGGGCACACATGGTGAAATATTAACTACAATGACAGCGATGATGGGAATAATGATGGTTCTCCTGAGCCAGGTGTGAGACTCGGCTTGCTATTCAGTTTAATTCTCTAAACAACTGTTTGGGGGTAACTATTTTCAACTTGTTTCGCAGTTAAGGCAACAGAGCTACAGATGTATTAACCAATTCGCTGGAGGACATACAACTGAAGAGTGTCAGAACAGATGGAGATTCAGAAAAAGGTTGATTGGGTACCAGGGCCCCCATGAATCCCCATATCCCTGCCTTCCTCTAAAAGCTTCCACTGTATTCCTATAGCAGTTCTCAAAGTTTCCACTGTGTCCTTATAGTAGCTTGCCTGTGAACTTCTCCACATCCTGGTTTTTTTTTTCTTTTCAGCAAACATTCCCTTGCTAGTCCCTCCTTCTGTATAACCTCGTTAGCTTTGGGGACACACCCCTGACTAGGCCTGGCCTTACTGGGCGGCATCTCCCCACCCCTTCTGCTTTGGCTTAAAGTATCACCAGATGCCTCTGGTCCACTCCCTTTGCTTTTAGCCCTCACAAGGGCAGGAGGGACCAAAGCTGGCCCAGAACTCAACCCTGGGGTGGTCCTGAAGGTGTCTTGGGGGAGTACCTGCTCCCCTACAGTCCCATCTTCACTGGGACTGTTGGCAACAAAGGAAAGCCAGTTGGGAAAATGAGGAGCTTATGGTAAGACTTTCAGATGGAAAACAGTGGTGGGGAGACTGGACTGGGGGCGCTCAGAGCCGGGGGTCTGTGTTTTTACAAGTAGGGGTAGGAGGGGAGGAGAGAAAGCGGGCAGGGGAGAGGAGGGAGACAGAGAGATAGATGAGCGAGAGAGAAGAGCGAAAATGAGAGAGAGAAGAGAGACAGCCGCCAAAACGGAGAGGCAGAAAAAGAAGATAAAAGAACGCAGAGACAGGGAGAGAGGTGTAGATGCTTCTAGCAAGACAGGTAGGTATGGGGAAAGCGAGACAGGAGAAACCAGTAGTCTCATGATCATTTTAAAATAGGAGTTGGGAAACGGAATTCATTAACTCTCTCAATTGAATTTAATAAGGAAAATGGAAAAAATAAACTAGGCTGCAGACCAGTCGCCTGCATTCATCAAGTGTGCCACTTTTAAAATAGTGGCATAGTCCCCACCTGGAGGGACTCCTGTTTGAGTCGATTTTCTTCTCTCCTCTGCAGGAAAATTCCAGTTCTCTTCTTTGTTTGCAGTTTCCTGGGGACCTGGGCATCAGTGACTGTCAAGCGTCGCCCAAGTAAGAGGTCCCAGTTTCTCGATTTCAAAATACTTCTTGTTTCCTGAAAGGACCAGGCAGGTCTGGCTGAGTGAGGCAGCCAGGGTCCTTCACACCCTCCTTCTTCAATCCTTCTTTGGCTGTGGGTGTATCTGATGCCCAAGTTCAGTGACGCGTGTGCAAAAGTCCTGGCTGTGACCACAGCGGGGCAGGAAACCTCACCTGTGTCTGGCCCAGCACCAACCTGGTTCAGATGGTGGTTGATAATGTTAGATGGATGGATGGATGGATGGATGAATAGATAGAAGCCAATAATCTGAGGTCAGATGAGGTATAAAGAGTATGTTTGATGTACTGAAACTGCAGGCCAAAGCTATGCAACTGGAAAATGCTTTTTCTGAAATCTAGGAAGTGTCTGTCACCAGATGAGTCTCAGAAGGGCACTGGGTTTGGAGAGTTACAAGAAGCCTTTTGTGTTGTTGAAAAAAGAGTCCCTCCCTACAACCTTTTACTTGCTAAGAAGCATCAAATTTCATTCTAGGATTTTTCGTACTTCTTGTGATTGAGGGTTTAATTCGCATGATTTCTTTTCTTCTCCTCACTATTCTTCCCCATTCTAAGATGCTGGTAATATTCTAGTTGGAACCTTTATTTGATCTCTTAGAAGAAATTTATGAAATCAAGTGCATTGTCTCTATTTATCTAGGCTTAGGGAATCCTAAGTAATCCTCAGCTCCTTCCTCTATTTGACAAAGATTCTTAAGAACTCCACTCTTCAGAAGTACCATTGAACTGGCTCTGGATTCTCTCAGGATTGCTAAAATTTGTGGTGATTAAAGCAATATATTCTAGCCCAAACCAAATAGACTTCTGACACTGTGCCATTCAGAACATCATGCAGATGTGGTTCCAAAAAGAACAAATTCCAAACTTCCCCAAAGGGAACATTTTCCCAACAGAAGTTATTAAAGCGACTTTGTGTCTTCAACCCAGGATGGATTGAATATGAATAAATTATAATCATAGGGTTGTAGAGTTAAAGCCAAATATACTGCTAGTAATGAAGCTGTTTAGTATAATATTGCATTTTAAATAGTTGCTCAACTCTTATTATTATTGGTATATTCCTATGATCTCTGTAGGGGTTGAGGTAAGATGACATGCTATCTCTTTTGCAGGGTTCCCTGTTAATTCAAATTCCAATGGTGAAAATGAACTCTGTCCAAAGGTCAGGATTGGACAAGATGATTTACCAGGTGAGTAGCAGTGTATCATATTGAGCACGCATGCTTTCTATAAATTTACCTGATACATCTTTTATTTGGAAAGCCTCTGGAGAGGAATGAAAACAGTCTCATTTTACTTTTATCTTGTGTTCCCTTTCTGTAGGATATGACTTGATTTCTCAGTTCCAGATAGATAAAGCAGCATCCAGAAGAGCTATCCAGAGGGTAGTTGGATCAACTGCCTTACAGGTGGCTTACAAGCTGGGAAATAATGTAGACTTCAGGATTCCAACCAGGTAATATAAAAAAATACTTGATTTAGTTATTTGCCTCAAACACAGTTAAAAAAATGAAAATCTATCCAATGTTAGAGAGTCTTCCCCAGCTCAATATTTCTTGGACCATGACTTTATTTAAAGATGAAGGAATTTATTTGCCTACTATCTTTAGTGCCCAAATATGTGAATGCTTTTCATGTTTTCAGAGTGTAATTTACTTTCCATTCCAGGAAAAGAAATCACTGAGACTATTATACATTGATTCAGGACATGTTCTTATTACTTTGCTCTCTGTTTTTCTATAATTTGTCTGGTTTTTGCCTGAAAGGACCCTCTGTGAAAAGTGCCAGGAGTTAAGCATAAATTTAACTAGAAACCACCCAGTGGTTAGAAGGCTCACAATGGCGCTGTTCAAGCATCCTGGTGCTGAAATAGATCCACACATCCAATGCTTGGCTCCTGGCAGGATTCAGACTAAAACCAGAATAATGATAAGAGAAACAATGGCAGTGATAATACTTTTAAAATCCTGTATGTCCTTCTCTGGAGCTAAGCTTTTTCTTCTTTAAATCATTTATAACGGAGGTGTTTTAATGCATGTGAAAGTATTGAGTCATGACATTGTTATGAATGAGCTTCAGGGTTTTCAGCTTTATATCACCTAAATACCTTAAATGTGATAATGATGATGATTGAATGTTTTGGGGCACTGTAAAAACTATGGTTAAGATTTCTCTAGTATATGAACAAGAAAATTAGGACTTCAATAGAAATTAAGATGTAAAGGTAAATAATGACTAATTAGAACAGTAATAGAATATCATAGAAATGCTAAGCATTTATAATAGTGAACATTTTGGCAAAATTAGAATATTCTGATATAGTGCCAGATTGCATACAGAAATTCATGTTTTGAACATACTATATTTTATAAAACAATAATAGTCCATGTATAAGCTCTTTTTCTAGATTTACTAATCAACATCAAATTGCATCCTTATTACAATTTTGTGGTGGGGACATTTTTATCCATATTTCATGGAAGAGGAAACTGAGGCCAGAAAGTTTAAGTTACTTGCATAAGGTCACAGGGTGAGGAGGTGCTAAGAGGACTGAAATCCAGGCAGAATTGTTTCAGGGGCTGTGCCTCTAACCACTACCCCATAGTGACCCTGGAAACCAGTTGCATTTGGAAAGATTAAAAGCATGATAATAGCCATTGATATTTTTCATGTATTTTCTTTTCATGTACAGAAGGGCTGGATGTATTCTTAGATAAGCTTTTGAATACCCTGATTTTTATTTCTTTAATAAAATAATTGAACATGACACCAGACTCTTAATGCTGACCTTTCTTCTCTAAATTTAAGGTACTGTCTGGACTGTCATTAACTCTAAGTTCCGAGGTGGAGGCCAAGCAGCCTTCCTTCCTCTTGCTTGTCTTTCTTGTTGTTTTTCTCTAAGCACCTAAAGTGGTCACCAAATATTTTTCATAGGCTACAACTAATGTTCCATATTCTCTCTTTCTTACTCCCTGTCCCCACAAAGACTAAAGGCTCTTGTTTAACTTATTAAGACATGAAGGAAGAAGGAGGAAGGAAGTAGAAGAAGAGAGTAGGAGAAAGATATAAAAAGGGAAGGAGGAGAGGCAGGGTGAGATGGATGGAGTGCCTTGGGCAAGTTGCTTAAACTGCCTTTGACCCAGTTCCCTCAGGTTAGAATTAGGAATAGTAGTAACAATGTCACTGGTTGCCATGAAGAGTAAATGTCACTAAACTGAGAGGGCTCCAGGAGAGCCTGGCACACATGGGCATTGGTGAGGTGTTTGCTGTAACAATGAGAGTGCTAGAGGGCAGAGGTGCTGCGGGGGTCTTTTCACCTTGAGGACTTTTTCTCTTTGAGCTGCCCTGCACCATCCCACTGAAGTCGCTCAGTTGTGTCCGACTCTTTGCGACCCCATGGACTGTAGCCTCCCACGCTCCTCCGTCCATGGGATTTTCCAGGCAAGAGTACGGGAGTGGGTTGCCATTGCCTTCTCCAGGGGACCTTCCCAACCCAGGGATCGAACCCGGGCCAGACACTTTATCATCTGAGGCACCAGGGAAGTCTAAGCAGTCCTGCTCACAAAAGGCAGAAACTGGAATTGTTCCCAAACCATGCATGCAGTGGACTGCCTTGACTTTTAAGGGGATTTCTGTGCTGGAGAATATAGGCTGATCTTCGTGGGAGGAAGACTATAGCACATGGAGCTAACATGACAGAATCGTAATTTGTGGTTATTTGTCTTTCCAATTTTTAAACAATATTCATAACCACATACTTTTGATGCTTTTAATTCTTTATTTTAGGCATAAGAGTTTTACATTCTCATCTCGTGCTTCAGACATTTGTCTTTGTTTGCAGCAACAAATACAATCTTTAGCTTTTCATGGGTTAAGGTCATAAATAAATGTTCCATGGTCCAAGGACTTCTTATCTTTTATTCAAACTGTATGATTCTCCTTTTAAGATATTCTGTGCAGATTGTAGCATAATGAAATAAATCATTTATAGATTCAGCCTCTTTTAAATTATGTACGCTGTCAAGTTTACTTATTGAAGTGCAATGCATATTTTCAAGAACAGAAGCTTAGGTATCCAAAAAAGACAAGGGGACTAGCTGTTCTTTGAATTAGACTTGTAAGGAGTTTTAAATGGTCTTGGGTATATTCAAGTACAGGTATATATATAACCAATCTGAACACTAAAAGGAATTTTCTCTTCTTACCATGCTTCTCCTCTTACCTTTTAATGCATTAACTTAGTTTGAAAGATTAATAACATGACAATCTTGATTATATTTGTATACACACATATTATATTCACACATATGGAGAGAGAGAGAGCTGGATACTCTTGACTTAACAATATGTCCATAAATGAATTGTTTTCTAGTGACCCCAATACCTCCCATTAAAAAAGAAAACAACTTGTCATTACATGACCAAGTCAGAAGTAAATGAAGACATTTTGTCATATCCTACCTTCAACATCATCTCTTTGCTTATTTAGCAGGGACATTTGATGAAGCACAAACTGGGAGAGATCCCTCAGTTAACCTCCTAATGTCTTTGCGAAGGAGTCGTGTGAAGAAGTTACTGTGACTTCCAGAATCAAAACAAATAGACTTGTTTTCCTTGATGAAATTCTACAGCTTTCCCCAGTACATCTTTAAACAAATAATAGGTGACATGTACAGTTTTTAAAAGCCTAGGAAGTTAATGCTTTAAGTAAGAGGAGACAAAGCGTTAGGGTTTATATCCTCTTTCTTGGAAAACCTCACACCTCAACAATAACCATTTTTAACTACTGGCCCCAATTCTTTTAAGTATCCAGTTAAATTCAGGTCAATTATTGAAAAGAATACGCAGGAGACTATATATGTAATTTAAACTGCAAAATTGCCAAATTTCACCATTGAATAAAACTTTAAAATGTATCTCCTAGTTCCAAATTAATTTAGGTTGTTAGATGGGGTGTACAGCATTCCATAAGGTTTTATAATTACACACAGTAGGCAGTATTTTAAACTGTCATCAGTGAACCTCTTAGCTTCTTCTCAGCGGGCTCCCTGGAATAAGTATAGTCTGAAAAATCTTAAGTCAAAGGAAATAATCTATGTTAAAAAATATCAAAATATGTATGTTAGACATCCCCATCTGGGGAAAATAGGATAGTAAATAGTTGCTGTATATATTTTTTCTTCTTAAGCTCCAAAGTGAATCTTTTTAAATGTACATGTTTAAACCTCCCATACACATGACAAATATAAAATATATGTAGAGAATTGAAAGTTTTTGCAAGATAATAATAAGCATCACCAGTAATCAGTTAAAAATAAAAGCTGCAAATGAAATTTACCCAGTATTATAAATAAAAGCCAGTTATATTAGAAAACAATGGCTAAAAGAAGTACTTGGATGATAAGAGTACTCAAAAGAAAAACTTCACTTGTTGACCTAGTTGACCCATTTTATTGAAGATTTGCAAAAATATTTGAAGTGAAAAAAAGTTATATGTTTGCTTATGCTGTAATAAAGATGATAAAATTTTTATAGTTAAAGACAGAAAATCATAGTAAGTTGAATATTTTCACTTACAGCTAAACATTCTTGGAACTGAGGTATTTTTTGGTTTAGGGATTTTTGACCCCAACAATATATCATAATGTAACTGGAATTGCACATATGCCAACACAATATATTTTTGTGTGTTGGCACTTCCCAGGTGGCTCAGTCAGAAAACAATCTGCCTGCAATGCAGGAGACCTGGGTTCGATCTCCTGGTAGGGAAGAACCCCTGGAGAAGGAACTGGCAACCCACTCTAGTATTCTTGCCTGGAAGATCCCATGGACAAAAGAGCCTGGCAGGCTACAGTCCATGGGGTCACAAGAGTCAGACATGACTTAGCAACTAAATCACCATGACCACCACCATACTAGTTTGTGATAAATAAACCACTATTCACTTAGATATTTCTTATCTTTTCTTCTTTACACAGAAGAGGGCTATAAAACTGGAGTATGATCTGAAGGAAGATTATCTGAGGCTTTGGGTCCTGGTTCATAACTGATTTAAGCAATGTCAAACAAAATTAATTGGCATCTAGCTTTCCTAAACTTCCCTGGTGACTCAGATGGTGGAGCGTCTGCCTACAATGTGGGAGACCCGGGTTCGATCCCTGAGTCGGGAGGATCCTCTGGAGAAGGAAATGGCACCCCACTCCAGTACTCTTGCCTGGAAAATCCCATGGACGGAGGAGCGTGGGAGGCTACAGTCCATGGGGTCGCAAAGAGTTGGACACGACTGAGAGACTTCACTTTTCCTAAGATTTATCCTTTGCTTAATAATTTTTCTAGGCTTACAAGGAGGGAATTAGAATGATACAACCTTGAAGACGGAGATGTGAAGCTGATATTTACACTTACTAGGTCCTGATTTTTAAAAGTTTGCTCTTCAGCCTTGAGCTGCTTGGTTTCAAGAGACCACCCAAGTACCTCCAAAGATGGGGAGGATGCAGGAGGGACAGCGAGGTCTTATTGGTGTCCCTTAAAGCAGTAAATTAGGAAGGGGCCACAGTTTTAACTGGCAGATTGGGCAACAACTGAGTTGCAATAGAGAAGTAAGAACTGGTCATCTTTCCCTTGTCGCACGTCCACTGACAAGCAAGCAGCTGTTACTTTAACTTCATACTTTGAAGTTCCTGGAAAAGACAAACATGCTCAGTGTGAAGGGACTGATCTCATGTCTGCAAGTGACTGATCCTCAAAATGCTTATGTGAGTCTAGGTTATTTTTGGGGAGGAGAAAATATCCAAACAATTACGAAAATAACAAATAATCTTAACATGTTACATCAAAATAAAATTTTAAGAACCTGCTTTAATTAAACATGTTATAAATTGGTAGATCTGATTTGGATTTCAAATGTTCTCTTCTGTCATTTGTGGAAGAATGATGCCAAGAACTTTGCAAGAATGTGTTTTTTGGCAGAATGTGTTTTTGAGGTGGGATTGCTGAACAGTAGCTCTTTAGGTAGTATAAATAGTAACATTGTTGAAATTATGTGGCATTTGGGGACCTTCCTTAGCTATGAGGGAGTTTTTTATTTAATATGTATTTTAAGATGGAACTTTGATGCCTGTAAAATGGACTTCAGTAAAGGTCTTTATGAACAGTCATGAAAGAACAACTAGCCCATGGTTTTCACACTGTGGTGTTTCTGTAGGTCTAGAATCTAAAATGGCATAATTAGGAATTATGGTAATACTCCTGAGTACAAAAAACAAGAGTTATATTTACTGTCTTAAAATTTTACTCAGGCATTTGTATCCCAGTGGGCTGCCTGAAGAATACTCCTTTCTAACCACTTTTCGGATGACTGGAAGCACACTTGAAAAGCATTGGAGCATTTGGCAGATTCAGGATTCCTCAGGGAAGGAGCAAGTTGGCGTGAAGATTAATGGCCAAACAAAATCTGTTTCATTTTCATACAAGGGGCTGGATGGAAGTCTCCAAACTGCAGCCTTTTCGAATTTGCCCTCCTTGTTCGATTCCCAGTGGCATAAGCTCATGATTGGTGTGGAAAGGAGCAGTGCGACTCTTTTCGTTGACTGCAACAGGATTGAGTCCTTACCGATAAAGCCAAGAGGTCAGATCGATGTCGATGGCTTTGCTGTGCTGGGAAAACTTGTGGATAATCCTCAAGTTTCTGTTCCGGTAAGTATACAGCCATACAATAAGGAAGATTAAAACGAATCCAGAATGGTGAAAATTAAGACCTCAGCATCTTTAAAAATCACCCGAATATCTTAAACAATGGACAGTTATTCATTTTTTAAAAGGTCTTTCAATTAGTTCTTCAAAATGTCTTTAGTGCCTCCTTTGAGCGTAGCATGGAATGGGGAAGCAGAGCCAGTTGAGTAGACAGGTCCTGGTCCTGAGTAGCTGAAAGTCTACTTGGAAGATGCTACATGACCACCTGGAACACCTAGAATCCTTTGAGGCAACCTGCAAAAACCCACACTGGTGTGATACATATTATGTATAAATAACCAATGGCCATATTCAAAGTGAGGATAAGATGAACGGTAGATTCAGTTAATCAAGAATCCCATTCTTCTCAGAAGCACTGGAGCTTGACATGCAGGATTTGAATTGGTAAAAGAAGAGGAGAAAGTACATTCTAGCTGAGAGTAAAAGAATGAAAGCAAAAAGAGATAGAGAGGAAATAAACCAAGTTCAAAGATTAGGAACCTGGCTGGTTTGGATGAAATGTACACGTAAAAATGTGAGTATGTGTGTGACGGGGCGTAGTGGGGGTCAGAGGTAGTAATTGCAGGGTGTGAGAGGTGAGGTTAGGAAGTCATGTGGTATCTGACCCAGAAGATATAGAAACGATGTAGATGGCACAATATTTCTTTATTTAGAAGTAGGTCTTGCTTGACATATTATGAAAGTAAAGGATTTTAGAGCTCTGTTTTTGATTTTGCTGTAGACACCTATGGATATAAAGATAAGGAATTACATAAGAACACATAAACTTGTGTCAACTAGTACCATATAGTTCTATGATTTTGAATTGTTAAACTTTCACTGAGTTATCCTTTAAAAGGATATTATATAATATTATAGAAATTTAAAAACTAAATCTTACAAGGCAAGTGATCTTTTGGAAAAAAACCAAAGGATTTAGAACTCAATAAACAAATGCTGTACACTCTCTGCTCTCTCTGTGGCACAGAGTTGTTAAATTCTAGTCACAGAACTCATATCATGGAGCGTAGCAGGGGTGACACAATGATTTTGAATGGTTCCTGCACGCTTCTCCAAAGAAAGAAAGGTTAGTGGGCATCTCAGTAATGGAATTGTTCAAATAACCTATTTTCAAGGGAAGAATTGTGATTAGTGTGAAGGGTAGTGTGAAATTTCTATATTCTGTGATGGACAGGAAGCAATTTATAACTGCCACATTACTGCTCTGGCTTGTAGACACTTGAGCAAGTATTTCTCCAGCTAATGAGTTATCACACTTCAAGTGGCTGGGCTAGAAAGCCAATGGGACCACCGGTGCACCGTCCTGAAATTTTGTGCAGCAAGATCTTTGCAATGGCACGGAGGTGGCCTTCAGACAACACAGCCTCTGCCATGTTTGTGTCACTTCTGGACCATGAGCGAGGGGAAGGAGACTTTAGAGTACATTCTCACTGTGATGAATATCAATCAAGCGCTTGTGTAATTGATTTAATTCACTGTTCTTGAAAAGCATGTCATCGTTATAATTCTGAATTCTACATGCTCAGATGCTATTAAGTGTCTAATGGCCAGAGCAGTAAAGTCGTAATATCATTATTTATGCTGTAGTCTAACCAGTCACGTCACAGCTAACTCTGCGTTGCCTGCCAAGAGGAGTCTCACACCACAGTGGACACCATTTAGGATCAGTCATCTTTGATTTTATTCTGCCTTGTGCAGGAATGCAACAAAGAACCTGGAAACTGGAGATATGTTTTGCTTTTGGTCCACCAAGGAGTTTTTCAGAATCAGCACGCTGTCCATGTTAAAAGTATTTGCAACAGGCATGAGCAGTTTTTTCTCTTTGTACTGAATTCTGACTCCATCACAAGGAAACACAAAAGAGACTTGAACCTAAAGTCTCATTAAAGTTCCGTATTTGATGATGTGGTGTGGTAACTAAAATAGATCAAGGTTATAGGCCCTCCAAATCCTACTTATGCTCAAGTATAGGCAGTGACAATGTCCATGTCAAAAGTGAAAGTGAAAGTGAAGTCGCTCAGTTGTGTCCAACTCTTTGAGACCCCAGGGACTGTAGCCTACCAGTTCCTCCGTCCATGGAATTTTCCAGGCAAGAATACTGGAGTGGGTTGCCATTTCCTTCTCCAGGGGATCTTCCCAACCCAGGGATCGAACCTGGGTCTCCCACGTTGCAGGCAGACAGTTTACTATCTGAGCCACCTGGGAAGCCCAAAGTTGTCACCAAAGTGTATTCCTTAATTTTTACCCTATATAAGACAAAGAAGTAGAAAATTCTACATAAGTAAATCCTATCTATGCCTTTTTAGCATCTTAATACCCCTAATATACCAATTTAAAGCTTTAAAAGTACTTTTATTTCTCTCATTAACTTACTTTATCATTTCAATAATTTCATAAGATAGCAAGCACAGAGAGGATGAGCTCCATTTTTTCAGTGGAAGACACAATCTCATGTAGATTTCTTGGCTTCTGAGAAACAGTGTTGGGCATAAAATTTCTAGTCTTCTCTATTTTCTCTGTGCCAAATAACTTTCCTTTGAGAAAAATAGAAATATGTGTAACCACATCTCTTTCTTTATAGAGGATATCATCATTTTCATTTCGGAAGGTATTTGTGATTTGCAAAAATTTTTCAGAATCTACTTTGCAGGACAACTGAAATTCTTTTTTTAAAAGAAGGAAGTTTATACAGTAGAAAACATGTCCTCAGACATTGGTCCTACTTGTTTTCATTTAGTGAAATTTCAGTTTGTGCCTCTATACTGGGTGCACGGATGCAGGTCATGGGTCTTGTTCTCCCAGCTCCTGGGAGGGTGAGTGGCTGAGACGAGTGGGCAATGATAATGTAACATGATTAGCAGCAGGAAAGTGGATGAAGGGAAAGGCTCCTCACTCACATCAGGGTAGGGAGGCATAGGAGTGAAGTCCAGGGGTGTTTCCTAGGGGAGGGGCCTGTGAGAGGAATTTGGAGGTGAACAGAATTATCCAGGATGAGATAAATCCAGTGTTCTAGGAAAAGGGACTCTCACATGGGAATTCCCGAATTCATGAATTCTCTTTTCTAGCTTCATTAAGTTCCCTGCACTATTCCTCACTTTTCTAGACTAAGACTAGTCAAATACTCATGCGAGTCTCCAGACAAACCCAAATGCCCACAAGTTATCCCTACACTCTTGTTTTTATTTTAGTTTATGGTCTGTGATCTTCTCCCTTTGGCTGTAATCTGAAGTTGCTGGCAATCACTGGTCCCTTGGAAGACTTACAGTGGTAAATGGTGCTATCTGAGTGTTCTGAGGGGTAGGAGACATGTACTGATGGGGCACATCCCGTTGATTGGAGACAGCAAATATTTAGTATTACTTGTAAGAAATTTTAAATTAAAATGAAATGTGCCAATAGCATGGAAGCGACAAGCTGCAGTGTATTTTTCTATTTTTCTTCATGAAATTGGATTCCTTCCAGTCTTTGACACTGTACATGAATTGAATACTTTTTTCAGGGTCAGCACTTGCTTTTCTTTAGAAAAGCAAACATTCCTTCTAAAGGTATTAATTGATGTCAAAAGGTAGCCCTTGGAACTGCATAATGAAAATGCAGTAGAAAATGACATCTGATGGAGTGCTGATGCTAAGAGACTCATTTATATTGCTCTTGTTTGTGATTTCTCCCAATCTAGCCCAACTTTTGTCTCTTTCTCTTTTCTAAATTGGAAAAGGGAACCAATTTCAGGAGGTTTCAAGACAGCTGCTCACATGCAGTACAACTCAAATGCCTTCACATCATTCATGGTTATTTAGTGGGCTCAGAGCATTTATATTTTTCCCAGTGTACTGCTATAATACATGGTTAGTTTGATTTCATGGCAATAAATTCCATATTTTCTATTTGCCTTTGTGCCCATATTTTAGGTTGGTGCCATTTATTTCACTGCAAAGCTCAGTTTCCTGGCATCATACCATAAAAACATGCTATTTTATGGCAGGTTCTTTATTGCTTGTTGTCAGCGTGATTGCCCAGGAGAGTTATTTGGCACAGCTCTATTAGAAAACAAAGTTAGCCTTTCTGCCTTCTCAGGGTGTACACTAGGGGTCTGGGCTTATTTGAAAGCCCAAATGATGAAAGTATATATGGCTTTATAAATACATGATTCAAACCCTTTATCTTATGCATGTTTTGAATAAACCGATGTAGAAAACATGATTAATCAGACAGATACAATGCTTTTAAAAGTATATTTCAAATGGGTTGCATTACGTTACTTTTGTTAAATTCAGAGAAAATACAATTAGCAAAATTTGTGATGCAGAAGCCATGTCCTTTTCTCTACTCCACAGAATTAGATCACACTAACTTCCCAACTGTAAAAACAAGCAGGGCTTCATGAATGATGACATGGGAAAAATAAACTATGAGGTTGTGATTAATATAATTTCTGGTGTTTGAAAATATTATAGGAAAGCTATGTTTTCAGTGATTTAAGAAATGCATGATATCTACCATACAAAACATCTAAACTATTAAGTTTGCCTATTAAGTTGTTTTTGACAGGTGCTTTTTAAACATCCTCTTTCAAATGGAAGTATTAAATACAAGAGAAATGATGGTGTTACCTGTACGTGTCCATCAGTTCAGTTCACTTCAGTTCAGTCGCTCAGTTGTGTCCAACTCTTTGCGACCCCATGAACTGCAGCACGCCAGGCCTCCCTGTCCATCACCAACTCACAGAGTTTAGCGAAACTCACGTCCATTGAGACGGTGATACCATCTCATCCTCTGTCGTCCTCTTCTCCTCCTGCCCTCAGTCTTTCCCAGTATCAGGGTCTTTTCAAATGAGTCAGCTCTTTGCATCAGGTGGCCAAAGTATTGGAGTTTCAGCTTCAACATCAAAATACTTTTTATAACACTTTGGTGATGTGATTTGATCAGAATATTTTTGAATGCCGTCAAGTTTTTCAGAGATAAAGCTTGCTACACTACAGACCATATTAACAACATCAGCTAGATTTTCCACTAGGTGGCAATGAAACCAGAGGAACACACAGAAGAAAGACCTGCTTACACGGGAGGAGCCAGGATGGGTGAAGGTGCTAAGGATAACTAGAGTAAAACCTAAATGATGGTCAAACTTGCTTTCAATGGAAAATTGAAAATATGAAAAATTTTATTGGCCTCAGCTATGCCCAGACTGTTGCAACTGAAAACAATCAGTGTTACTAGTATTTCTATTTTTCTTAAAATGTGTACAGGCTAAGAACATACAGAAATCTTCGTTGTGTCTTCTGGGTGGCTAGAAGGCAAGAGATTAATTCAATGGCATTTTTACTTCCCTTCATGTTAATCTCTGTGTGGTTAGTTTCTTTAGTTACAACACAGTTTCCATAGAATCCTGGTCTTTCAAAGATATAGGAAACTAAGTCTATGACTAAGTCTATGTAGTTCAAACCTCTCAGTTTATCCATGAAGAACTTGAAACCCAGACAGGGGAAGGGGCTTGCCCTAAGCTGTAATCAAACCAGAAGGCAAATACTATCAATTCTTTCTTCATTAATTTTTTTTTATCAATTCTATGTACATTTAATATTCAACAACTATTTACTAAACATCTGCTAAGTTATAGACAGAAATTGAAGCTACTCAGCCTAGAGAGAGGAGGCAGAGATAGGTGAGTAAATGAATAAATTTATAATATGACCAGGTAGTCATAAATGCTATGCAGAAAAAAGAGGAAAAGTGGAGTGCCTGGAGAGGGGACCTCCTTGAGGGGAAAAAACTGTTTAGTAGAAACCTGAAGCAGTTGGGGGAGTGAGCATGTATATGTGATCTAGGGGAGGAGGATTTTAAGAAGACAGGATGAGTTAAAAATCTAGTGTTGGTGCTGTCCACTGTGTCCAAAGCAAGTCTGGAGACCAGCGTGTTTGGGATGAGATGGAGGGAAGCTGGCTCTGAGGCTGGAGAGGGACCAGACGTGGGGAGCAGAGTGGGGAGCAGGTCAACACGCCGGCTTTCCTGCCACATGTGAGGTGCAGAGCTGGCAGATGATTTCAAATAGATGAGCAACATGTTTTCTTCTTTTTAAAGCATCTCTTTGGCTAAATTTTGACAATGTATTGTAGGGGGAGAAAAGGACAGGGCATTTAGGGGCTTCTTAGGAGGAGACCCTTTTTTTGAAGTATAGTTGATTTGCCATATTGCATTAGTTTCAGGGGTGCAGTATAATGAGTCAGTCTCTTTTGAGAGAGTATTTTTTCCACTATTGGTTATTATGAGATGTTATGATGTAATTCCCTATGCTGTTATTCCTTGTTGCTTAACTGCTTTATGTATAGTAGTTTATGGGCTTCCCTGATAGCTCAGTTGGTAAAGAATCCACCTGTAGTGCAAGAGACCCTGGTTTGATTCCTGGGTTGGGAGGATTTTCTAGAGAAGGGAAAGGCTACCCACTCCAGTATTCTTGGGCTTCCCTTGTGGCTCAGCTGGTAAAGAATCCGCCCGCAATGCGGGAGACATGAGTTCGATCCCTGGGTTGGGAAGATCCCCTGGAGAAGGGAAAGTCTACCCACTCCAGTATTCTGGCCTGGAGAATTCCATGGACTATACAGTCACAAAGAGTCAGACACAACTGAGCAACTTTCCCTTTCACTTGTATTATTTTTTAGATTCCACACAGGAGTTACATTTGTCTTTCTCCGTCTGACTTACTTCTAAAAGCATAAGATTCTCTAGGCCCATCCACGTTGCTGCTGCTGCTGCTGCTAAGTTGCTTCAGTCGTGTCCGACTCTGTGCGACCCCAGAGATGGCAGCCCACCAGGCTCCCCCGTCCCTGGGATTCTCCAGGCAAGAACACTGGAGTGGGTTGCCATTTCCTTCTCCAATGCATTAAAGTGAAAAGTGAAAGTGAAGTCAGTTGGTCATGTCTGACTCTTAGTGACCCATAGACTGCAGCCTACCAGGCACCTCTGCTCATGGAATTTTCGAGACAAGAGTACTGTAGTGGGTTGCCATTGCCTTCTCTGCATCCACATTGATGCAAATGCAAAATTTCATTCTTTTTTTGTGGCTAGTATTCTATTTTGTGTGTGTGTGTACACCACATCTTCTTAAGCCAATTGTCTGTTGATGGGCACTTGGATTGTTTCCACATCTTGGCTATTGTAAATAGTGCTGCTAAGAACATTGGCTTTACATTTTTTTTGGATATATACCCAGGAGTGGGATTGCTGGATCATATGGTAGGTCTATTTTTGCTTTTTAAAAGGAAACTCCATACTATTTTCCCTAGTGATTGAGCCACTTTACATTCTCACCAACAATGTAAGAGAATTCTCTTTTTTGCACACCTTCTCCAGCTATATGCTAATATATTTACTTGTAGACTTTTTGGTGATGGTCATTCTGACCAGTGTGAAGTGATACCTAATTGCAGTTTTGATTTGCATTTCCTAATAATTAATGGCATTGAGCATTGTTTCCCGTGCCTGTTGGTCATCTGTGTGTTTTCTTTGGTAAAATGTCAGAAGACCTAAGTAGATCAACTCATTTTTTGATTGGATTGCTTGTTTTTTCCATATTAAGTTATATGAACAGTTTGTATATTTTGGATATTAATCTCTTATAAGTTTCAGTCTTTGCCAATGTTCTTTCCCAATTTCTAGTTTGTCTTTTCATTTTATGTTGGTGGTTTTCTTTGCTGTGCAAAAGCTTGTAAGTTTGATTAGGTCCCATTTGTTTTCTTTTGCCCTGGGAGACTGATCTCAGAAAATAGTTATGATTTTTGTCACAGAATATTTTGCTTATTTTCTCTTCTAGAGGTATTATAGTTTCAGATATTATATTTAGGTCTTTAAATTCTTTTGAGTTTTTTTGTATATGGTATGAGGGAATATTCTAATTTCATTGACGTTCATGTGGCTGTCTAACTTTCCCAGCACAGCTTGTTGAAAATACTGTGCTTTCTCCTCTGTATTCTTACATTCTTTGTCATAGATTAATTGCCTACTGATTGGTTTATTTCCAGGCTTGCTATTCTGTTACATTGAGCTATGTGTTTGTTTTTGTGCCAATACAACACTGTTTTGATTACTGTAGCTTTGTAATATAGTCTGAAGTCTGGATGGGTTATATCTCCAACTTTGTTCTATTTTCTCAAGATTGACTTAGCAATTTTATGTCTTTTATGGTTCCATATAAATCTTAGGATTATTTGTTTTAGCTCCATGAACAATGTCATGGGTATTTTGATAGGGATTGCATTAAATCTGTGGATTGCTTTGGGTAGTAAGGCTATTTTAACAACATTAATTCTTCCAATCCAAGAGCATGGGATATCTTACCATTTCTTTGTATCACCTTCAATTTCCTTATCAGTGTTTTATCATTTTAAGAGCATAGCTCTTTCACCTTCTTGGCTTAAGTTTATTTTAGTATATTTTATTCTTTTGATGCAATTTTAAACAGGCTTTTTCTTGTTTCTTGAGGTAAGCCTGTATTGCTATGAACCTTCCCCTTAGCACTGCTTTTACAGTGTTTCATAGGTTTTGGGTTGTTGTGTTTTCATTTTCTTTCATCTCTATGCATATTTTGATTTCTTCTATGATTTGTTGGTTATTCGGAAGCATGTTATTTAGCCTCCATATTTTGGAATTTTTAATAGTTTTTTTCCTGTAATTGAGATCAAATCTTACTGCATTGTGGTCAGAAAAGATGACTGGAATGATTTTTTACTTCCTTTTTCAGACATTTTATTATTAATGTAAAAAAAACCATAAAAGATTTCTGTGTATTAATCTTATATCCTGTTATCTTGCTGAATTCATTTCTTAACTCTAATAGATTTTGTGTAGAGACTTTAGGGTTCTCTATACAGAGTATCATGTCCTCTGCAACTAGTGATAGTTTTACCTCTTCCTTTCCTATTCAGATACCTTTTATTTCTTTTTCTAGTCTGATTGCTGTGGCTAGGGCCTCCAGGAATATGCTGAAAAGAAGTCATGAGAGTGGTCATCCTTGATTTGCTCCTGAATTTAATAGGAAGGCTTTCAACTTTTTGCTTTTGAGTATTATGTTGGCTGTGAGTGTCAAAAATGGCCTTTATTATGTTGAGATATGTTCCCTCTGTACCAAATTTGAAACACTTTTTTTCAAGAATGGATGCTTAATTTTGTCAAATGCTTTTTCTGCTTCTATTGAGATGATTGTGTTATTTTTATCCTTTGTTTTGTTACTGTAGTGCATCACATTGATTGATTTGTGTATGTTGACCCATCCTTGTGATCCTAGAATGAATCCAACTTGATCATGGTGTATGATTCTTTTTATGTATTGTTGGATTTGATTTTTTAATATTTTGTTGAGGATTTTTGTATATATATTCATCCAAAAAATGGCCTGTAATTTTCTTTTTTGGTAGCATCTTTGTCTGGTTTTGGTATCTGGGTGATGGTGGCCTCATAGAATGAGTTTGGGAGTGTTCTCTCCTCTTCAATTTCCTGGAACAGTTTGAGAAGGTATAAGTTATTCTTTTTATGTTTGGTAGAGTTCCCCAGTGAAGTCATCTGGTCTTGGATTTTTGTTTGCCTGGAGTATTTTATTATTATAGATTCTATTTTACTTCTAGTAATAGATCTGTTCAAATGATCTGTTTCTTCTTGACCTAGTCTTGTAGGGCTTTTTGTTTTTAAAACTTGTCCATTTCTTCTAAGTTCAATTTGTTGGTAATAATTGCTCATAGAATACTCTTACAATTTTTAGAATTTCTGTGTTATTGGTTGTTATGTCTCCTCTTTCTTTTTTTGTTTAATTGTGTCTTTTCTCTTTTTTTTCTTTGTGAGCCTAGTTAGAGGTTTGTTAATTTTGTTTATTAAGAGGAGCTGTTAAGGAACTATTACAATAGTTCTGGCAGGGATGGTCTGGGTTTAGAACAAGGCTGTAGTGATGGAGCCGGTGCAAAGTGATCAGATCCTGATATAACATTTTGAGAGTAAAGCAAATGAAATTTTATGTGTAAGAGAGAAAGAATCATGCATACTCCAATAATTTTGGTGTAACTGGAAGCGCAGAGGTTCCATTTATTGAGACATAAAAAACCATGGGGGAAGAGCAGGTGTCAGTGATAATATCAGATGTTGATTTGGAATATCTAATTTTGATAAGGAGATTGATACCTTAGTGAAGATACTGAGCAGGTAGTTACGTATGTTCTGGAGTTCAAGAGATAGGTCCAGCAGGGAATAGAACTCTGGGGGCTGTAAGTATATATTTATTTAAAGCCATGGACCAAATGAAAGTTGAGTGTAATAGAGAAACTCTAAAGTTGAGGCCTGAAACAACCAACATTTAGAATTTACTGAGGTGAGGATGATTCTGTCAAACAGACCAATACAAGCAGCCCATGGTGGAGGAGAGAGCCAGGATATTGTGCAACTTGAAAAGTTGGTATAAAATAGTATTCCAGGGAGAATGGAAAGGTCAGCTCACTCAAGTGCTGTAGACGCGACAAATAAGATGAGGACATAGAGTTAACTGCTGGATTAGAAACCAATGGAGCTGTTCTTGAGACAAGATCCCCTGGAGTATTGAGAGTGAAAGCCCAGTCAGAAAGGGTTAAAGACAGAATGGAAGGGAGAGGAACTGGAAACGATGAACATAGATCACTCCTTAGAGCTCCGTATGAAGGGGAGCAGGAAGCAAGATGGTAGCTGAAGGGGCCTATGGCACGAGAGGAAGACACGCAGGACACCTCACCATAACTCAGAGAGTAACTCTTCTTGGTACTCTGCTACGTAACCGCCTTATGCCTCAAAAGACCAGCATTTATTGCCACATCATCTCCCTGAAATGCCCTTCTAATTAAGGCCACCTCCCCTCATCCCATCCCTATAGCAAAAAATCTTTGATGACAATCCCGTAATTATCTACTCAATAATATTAAAATTATTTTCCTTAGAATTCAAGGGGGAAAAATTCTTTGCTACAGCGAGTCTGTCCCTTCTCTCTGCATAACTTTCCATCCTTGTTCCCAGTTATTGTCACCTCTTCACCTTCCCGATCTCTGCTTAGGAAAACCTAGAATTCCAGGTTATATGACCCCCCTGTTGATGGCTTTAGCCAGAAATATATCTTTCTCATCTCTACTATCATTGTATTAATTGTCAAAGCATTTTTCAGCTTGAATAGTGTCCTATAGACTAAACATTTTTGTGTCTTCCATAGTCTTTCTCTTGAAGCACATGAATGTTAGATGAAGATATGTTGAATTAAAAATGACTAAATGTAAAGTGTATTTAACCACATTCCTAGCATCTACATAGAGTTAGGGGGATTTTTGATTTCATGGCAACTCAGAGCCTCCTGCTCAGTTGCCAGGAAGCTTCACCTAGAGGAGTGCCCTTATGATGGCAGAAACCAACATTTCTTCATAAACTAAAAAGAAGCATGAATCCTTTTTGAATTCCTTGTGAATAACTTGTGGTTTCAAGCTATTTTTCTAAACCTTTGTTGTCACTCTCTAGACAAAAATGTTAATGAAACATATCTCCTGTTTAAGAATTTATCTTTGAAGAGCTAGTTTTTAGGCATTGTATATAAAATTTAATAATTCAGTTTGCAAAAAAATTTAAGCCTTGTTCCATTCCCCTTAATATTGAGCTAAGTCCCATAGTTTGTCATTAGAATTCTCTTTCAGGAGGAAAAGATAGTTGTTTGCTATTAGTTTTTGTTTAATTTTTATGACAGGCTTAAGTACTTTATTAATATTTATTGATATCCTAGCAAAATAAGTAAAAACCTCTAGTCTGAATAAGAGTTAAGAGTTGGGGCCAAAATTTCATGTTTTAACGTGTTGTCCTCTGGACGCTACCCTACTTTGCTGCTGCTGCTGCTGCTAAGTCACTTCAGTGGTGTCTGACTCTGTGCGACCCCATAGACTCCCGTCCCTGGGATTCTCCAGCTACTCTACCTTAGGGGATCGAATTACACCTTTTTTTTTTTTTTTTTTTATTCTTTAATTGGGAATATCCTATTTTTTTTTCATTTATTTTTATTAGTTTGAGGCTAATTGCTTTACAATATTGTAGTGGTTTTTTGCCGTACATTGACACGAATCAGCCATGGAGTCATATGTGTTCCCCATCCTGAACCCCCCTCCCACCTCCCTCCCCACCCCATCCCTCTGGGTCATCCCAGTGCACCAGCCCTGAGCACTTGTCTCAGGCATCCAGCCTGGGCTGGCGCGAATTACACCTTTTTTGGAAAAGAATTCGGTAATGACGAATTTGGGCAGATGAAGGTAACTTACATTTAAGCAACTGTTTTTCTTGAAACAATGCAGAAGTATTTTATGTTGAGAAAGATAGGTTGGCCTAGGGCAGTTTATGTTCTGCTTAACAGATTTATAAAAAACATTTTATTTTTTACTTCTCTTCTAGAATTTTTTTCTCAAGGGTAACATACTGTAATTCTATTGTGAAAAGGAAAATACCTGTGGTTTCTCTAGAATATTTCCTTAATGCTTGGCTTTTACTAGGACTTCAAAAGTAAAAGACTAAATTAAAATATTTGAAAAAAAAAATTGTTACATATATTTTGTCCATGGGTATTCAAAGAGAAGAATGATTGCAGGTCTGAAAATGAGATGTGTGGAAATCAACATTTTAGATGTATAATGAAAGTGACTTTTACCAGGGAACTCTGCCAATCTGCCTTCAAAATTATTAGCATGGAAATTGGAATTAATATTGCATGCCCCCAAACAGTTACTGTATAGTGCGTAGGTGGTGGTTAGGTGGAAGCAGAGATGTGTTCAGAAACCTCTGACCTGGATGGCACTCTGTCACAACCCACCTGTACTCACAGATGAATTCCATTTCATTCCCTTTTATCCTGCATCACAACTGCACCATGCATGCTTACACAGGTGTGCCCATTTATTCAGAGAGAATTACACTTCTGAGAAAATAGTTTAAAAATTACTTTGCATTTGCATTAAGTAACTTAAATGAACTCTCCATACAAAGGATATAGGTTTCCTGGTTCGCCGTATAATTAAACTTTCTCAAGGTGATTAAGGTATGAATTATTTTTGAGAATCAAAATATCACACACATACAATGAATGCCAGTTTGGTATCAATTTTCCAAGGACTTAGGGAATAATATTGTATGAGTGGTCTCTTGTATTTTGAGAGTTAGGGATGGGGAGAAACCTTTTCTTATTTTGGTAAAATACTTATCTGGTCATTAAGGAAGAGAAATCATATTTCCTATATGTCGTATTTTGTCATACACATGAATGTATAACTGCATATAGAAGCAGCTGCTAATTTGGGGAGCAACAGCAGAAATTTTTTTCTGGATATATTTCTATAATATAGAAATAGGGAAATTTTTTGCCTTAATGAAATGTCTTAGTCTAGTTCTGAAGTTTTCTAGTACATGTTGGAAACAAATTAATGCAGTTTTTATTTCTAGATCTGTCTTTTCTATTAATTTTTAATGCAAGTGTTTAATCACCAAGTGCTAGGGCTACCTGCTTGAAAAATCATACTTTATTCTGGAGATTGGATGTATTCTCTCGGGAGACTGACCTTATTTTTGAGGCACATTTGGAATTCCAGTTCTGACATTTACTAGCTGTGTGGCCTGTGGCAAATAATTTAACCTCTCTGAGCCCCTTCACCCATATATGACTGGCCTCCCAAGAGCTGTTGGAGGCGGTGCCTCGTGTTTAGCAATCATTAAGGGAAAGGCTGGTCCATTCTTTCTTTTATCTTCCTTTTAAAACTTCCCCTGCAGTTTAGAACAGAACCAAAATAAAATCCCTCCCAAGGGACAAGGCTATTCTGATTTAAAAATAAAGTGTTTGATTAAAGTGATTTCCTTAGTTGCAAGATACTGTGTGGTTTGGAAAGCAGTTCCTTTGTAGGATGTCAATATGCTATTGTAAAATAATTCACACCAAGAACACACAACTGTGTATGCTGATCTGGCATCATTTTCATACAATTTGTAGATACCTGTCCATCTCAAAATATGTCTTGATTTAGCTTTCTTTTCATCCCAATTAATTCATTTTCCTAGATGTCCACATTTTGAGAGAAAAGGCATGGGAAGTTTGAGGGAAACAAGAAAACAGAGGAAGAGAACTCCAGGGCAATTAGAATCACGTGAGAAGGGGTATCAGTGCGGGGAAATCAAAGCTTCATGTCTTATTTTCACCCCTTTATAAATGAAAAGCCACCTTTTGTTTAACTTTTCCTTCCTCTGTGGGTAGAAGAGAAGGAGTTCATCTTTCATTCTTTTCAAATTTGATCTTTCACCTAGTAACCTCAACTCTGGATGCTTTTGTAACAATGGGAAAATGCATCTAACAATTCTTGATCTGGTAGATTGAGTCCTTTTGACAAGAGGGATGGAGGGTAAATCACTACTGGATGAAGAAAATAGATCACTTTACCTTATATCACTTTACATTTAGATGCATTATGTTTAGCTCTGGGACCTGGTCACTTACTTAGACATCTGCATAATGCCAGGAGAATCAACTGATCAAGAAATACGGATCTGATTGGAAATGCCTGGTGAGGAACTTCCTCAGTGAAGAGGGGCCAGAGTAGTACCTGGTGGCAGGCTTCTGTGGGTACACCAATTTTTTTTCTCACTTGAGGCTTTCACATTCAGACCTGGCCCTTCTTCCTTTTTTGTTTCTTTCCTGTCCTACTTTTCTCTCTCCAAAGAGACCTAACATTAAGAAGCTGTCAGGACACAGCCAACTTTTAATTGTCTAGGAATTTTATCTCTCTTCAACCAATGAAAATATAAGTATTATGCAAAGTTCAAGTATTTTTTATTTTCTTGTTTTTTTCCCCCTGAGTCTTAGATTTCTCTCATTCCTTCCACTTCTAGATCTTATTTCCATTCTAGGCAGAGACACTCAATGGCCAATATCTATCATGTATATTCTGCCAGGGACCAATTTTCCTTTTGCTATTTTATTCCTGGTGCCACCTCTTTGCTGTCTGTTTCTAATCTTTTCCTGAGTGAAATCTTATTGAATATGTCCTCTGTGGCGTTCTGTAGGCCTTGGTTCCCATCCAGACTCTGACATTTACTAGCTTGTGCCTAGAACAGTTACCTCTTCTCTCTGAGACTCATTTTAATAGAATCTACCTCTTGAAGGTTGTGGTGGGAACAGAAATAGGAAGTAAATATCCCTGGTGGGTTTCCTGCCTAGGGTTTGGCTGGAGCAATGCAGAGCTAAGTCATGTACATCCAATGATAGGAGAAACGTGGGAAGGATTTCCAGTTCATTCCCCCTGGAAAAACTCTATTCAAGGAACAAGAGTCCTAGTGCGCTGAGATGAATTGATGACCTGACGCAACAGTTGGACCACGTTTACCATCGCATCTCCCTTTTAAATGACCCACTTCTGTTCTCCAAAGAGACCTAACTGACTGGCTGCTGTCTTTCTCCAGTTTGAACTTCAATGGATGCTGATCCATTGTGACCCGCTGCGACCCCGGAGAGAAACTTGCCATGAGCTGCCAGCCAGGATCACGGTGAGTCCCTAGACTACCTGCAAAGGCCGCTTGCAGTCAGCTTACCTCTCTACACCTCCGCAAACTCGCCCCGTCCTCACTCTTCGTCTAAAAGTCCAGGCTTTCGCTGCATAGGCCAGACACAGAAGAAGCGCGGGTCCCACCCACAGTCTGGCGGGTAGAAACCACTTGCGCGAGGGAGGGGGGCGGCGGAAGGGGTATGGATCCAGCTTGGGTGGCTTACGACCCTCCCCAGCCCCCGGACCTCTCAGCCCCCAGCCTCTCTCCAGGAAAATGCCAGTCGACTACTCAAGCCCTCGGTGGCACACAGTCCACCGGAGAAGACTCTGGGGACCGCGAGAGGCTCCCCAGGGGCGTGGGGGCGGAGGCGGGGAAAGGGTTAAGGGGGACTGTTGTCATTCTATCCGTCCTCCTGGCCCGCCAGCTCTCCTCCAATCCCTGGGACCCTCTCGGGGGCCGTTCATAAACAGGAGGAACTCACGCCTCCCCGGCCGGCGCCCCCTCGCATCCCCGGCTCCCGGGGGCGCTCTTGGCGGGGACAAGCGCCCCTGCGCGCGCGGCGGGCATGGCCTGGGCGGCGTCGGGCCGCAGGGCCCTCGGGCTGCGACTGCTGCTCTCGGGGCTCTGCTTGTGCGCGGCTCAAGTAAGTTGTGCGCGGGTTTGGGGGGCCGCCTTCTCACTGTCTCCCCCATCTTCTTTTCTTTTCTCCAGATCATCGACCAGGTAAGCCGGGGGCGAGAAGCGCTGGAGTGTTCCAAGCGCACGCAGGGCGAGGCGGGGGTGCAGCCGTCGCGGGAAGCGCGGGGAGACGCCGAGCATCCCGCGGGCCGTATCCTCGGGCCGCGCACCTGCGGCGAGCAAGGTGGGAGGCGGAGGCCCGAGGGGACACCCCGAGGGTCCGAGAACGGGCGCCCCCTCACCGACCCGGCCGCACACTGCAGGCTCGGGCCGTGGACGCCCCAGGAGGCTGGAGGCCGGGGCTTTAACTTTCAGCGGTGCTCCCCTCCTCCCTCCGTTCCCTCCCAGCCCCCAGTCCCGGGCGGGCCCGGCCCGGGGGAGGCGCGATCCCAGGCAACTCCGCATCCCGCCTGCGTGGACTCGGCGGCCCGGGCTCACCTCGGAATTTCGGCCGCACCGGGCGGGGGCGCGGGAGGCCCGGCGCCGTTTGAGGTTTCACTTACAAAGACCCCATTGTAACCTGTCTGGTCACCGGGAGTTTAGAAAAACCAAGGTTTCTTTGATGAAAGAAGCCTTTTTTTCCCACCTTCAATTCAGAAGAGAAAAAACCTAAAATTCCCACATTTCCTAAAACGCGTCTAAATTTTCAGAGGCCAGCCTTCCGTCGAGCGCCATCAAAGCGGAGCTATTTGCGACCTATAAAAAGGGGTCACACCCTGGAGTCGGCCTGAAATTTGGCGTCTTTCTGAAGCGAGGTGCACAGACCTCCAAGAGGAGGATCTGAAGAGAGGCCGGGCCCTCGCCGGGTTTCCCGGCCTCCCACTCTCTCCCTAAGAGGGACCCCCAGTTTTCTTCGGAACCCAGACAGATCTACAAAACCATCCTGGAGTTGATCTGGGGTGGCGCGCCTCGATTCTGAGCTGTCTCACTTTATCCAAAAGGCTGACCTGCATTTCCTGATTAAATTCAGGGATTCAGTGACCACTATCTTCATGATCCAACCCCTTGAGTAAGAGGCCCCCTCTTCCCCACAAGCCCCGTTGGGTTGAAAGCTCCACAAGCCCCGTTGGGTTGAAAGCTCCGTAGACGGGAGGACCTCACTCTGGGGGCCCAGATTCTGCTCTCACCTCACTGTCGGCCTTGTTCAGAACCTCGAGGAGGGGAAGCAACCGCGTTTCCTTGGAAGTCTGGTCCCCGCGTGTTCCGCTGAGTTTGAACCCGGCCTCCACGGGGCACTGTCTTTGCGGGGAGGCTGCGGGCTCGGGCCCACTTTCTTGTGTGTGCTCCCCGTGCTCCCCTAACCCGCGTGTGCTCTTTTGTCAGAGGGGCCCCCCAGGAGAGCAGGGTCCTCCGGGGCCGCCGGGTCCCCCTGGAGTCCCGGGCATCGACGGCATCGACGTAAGTGTCCACCTCCAGCCCCTGCCCCTCTCCCAGCGGCTCGGGTGGATTTTTTGGGGGGCCCAAAGCCCCCTACCCAGAGGCGGGAAGGGACGTGGGTGAGGGCTGGGAGTGGGGCCTAGAGGCCTGGGGACTGCAGAGGGAGGCAGTCCTGCGTCCCGTGGCCCAGGCGGTTGATCACAGCCCCGCACCATCTGTCCTGTCCCTGACCCGGAGGGGCCCTAGCACCCTCCACTCACCCACTGCCCTGCTTTCTCTCCTGCCTTCCAGGGTGATCGCGGTCCGAAGGGTCCCCCGGGCTCCCCGGTGAGTACACCAGCCTCTTGGCACTCCACTTCCTTCCTTCCAATGTGGTCTGCAGATCACACTGCATCCAATGAGGCTCAACTTTGCTCCGTTTTCTCTTCCTTTCCTCCCCCTCCTGTCCCCTCCCTGCCCAGGGTCCCCCTGGAGAGCCGGGGAAACCAGGAGCTCCAGGCAAGCCTGGCACACCGGGCGCCGACGTGAGTAGTGGGTGCTGGGGGCGTGAAGCCAGGCCCAGTGTGTGTGTGTGCGTGTGCGAGAGAGAAGAGTGCTGCGTGCAGGCGGCTGCGGTCCGAGCTAAGGCCAGACTGTGGCTCTGAACGTGGCGGTGCCCGCGGGCTCGGCGCTGCGACGCGCTTTCTGCGCGAGGGTCTGGGGCGCGTGGGGGGCCCCCAGGGGCGCGGCACTGGCGTGTCTCCTCTCTGCTCCGGGAGCAGCGGCCGGTACCCGTTTCTACCTCTCAGCGGCCACTCCCCACTCACCCCACTGCGGGGTGCTGGGGCTTGGCTCTTGCCCTTTCCCCGGCACCCCCTAAGTGAGTTTAGGGGAAGGGCCTGCAGGCAGAGGGAGGGACAGAGCCCCCCAAACCCCAAGGAGGAGACCACAGAAAGACAGGCTTGGGGAGAGCCTGCCCGCAGGGAGTGTGGGGCGGGGCTGGTCCTGCACCAGCCTGGGCGCCCGGACACGTGTGTGCCCACGTCTGATTGCTGTCACTGGATGGCAAAAAACGCTACAGTACTGTAAAGCAATTAGCCTCCAGTTAAAATAAATAAATTAAAAAATTAAAAAAAAAATCTAGAGAAATCCAGCTCAGAAGACTCAATGCATCAAGAAGACTTGATTGCTTCATGGTTTCTAGAATGTAAGTAAAAAAAAAAAAAAAAACAACCACCTAGCTCTCCGTCTTTGATCGGTGTCTCCTTGGTTCGCACTCACTGCCAGAAACAAGCTAACTAGGGATGCTTGAAGCCTGGGAACCAGTGGCCTCTCCCCAGCATGCCCAGTCACACACCTGCCTGCTTCCATGGGAGGCCAGCTCAGATGCTGAGCCGCCTGGTAAACCCGACTCTAGTTAACATTTCTTCAGAGGAAAGGACTTCAGGGCTCTCTTCTCCTCTCTCCCTACACTGGACTATTGAGACTTTACTGAGGGCCACTCCTTGACTTCCCGGCTGGGATACACAGTAAAGTGACATCCAGGCCTCTGCTCTCAGAAAACAGACCGTTCTGGGCTCCTCGAGTTATCCTTCAAGTTATCACCTTATATGGTTTCCCCAAACTAAAGACTTTTCTAAATCAAAGCCCTTGAAAACCTATGATTATAGATTCTGAGAACTTTTGGCTAGAGTTTAAGACTGAGTCTTCATTTTGAGAAAAAGAAAAATAGCTAGATGTTAGTGGTTATTAAGATGTGCTTGCTTTATCAAGATTAGTATAATGGGGATATTTGTCTATGCTAGGGACTAAACAACAACAGCAACAACAATTCATTGCTTTAGAAGACTAACTTTGTTTTATTCTTAAAAGACCCTACTTTGAACTTTCTATGTAGGCAAAGTGGCAGTGCATGAGGGACTAATGTTTGGACAACGCAAACTGAATATCCGCTTAATATTTGTATAATATGAGCTGAAATTATGCAACTTGTTTGCTATCAAACATCTCTTTGAAACAAAGTGAATTACTTGGAATTGTCGCATCCAAATAAAAAAGTCTGATGAATGCAATTAAACCAGTAGGTTAGATTTATTTCTGCTTTCCTTTCAACCTTGGACCTTGTTTTATGTGAAAAGAAAATGGATGATTAAATGACTATATTATTATTATCATTAATTTTTGTCATGGTTGAAACATAAATGAATGACCTAAAGTCTTGTCTTACTATTGAGTTGCATAATTTCAGACAAAGGACTAGACTTGTCTGTGTCTGGGTTTGATGATGCTTTTGTAGCAGGTTCAACAAATTCTTCTTCCCCTAGTACCATAAAGTCATAAAGACAATGTCTGGTTTTACTTTATAAAGTAATTTCCACACTCAAACAGAAATAGGATAAAAAAGAAAATTCTTCAAAATCTTTAGAAGTACAATGTAACTAATAATTGAAAGTACTTTTTTCTTTGTCTATAATTGCTGTATCATAGCACAGATTTCCATTTCAAAATAAGATTTCCAAAGTTAAAAGGTGTAAAATAGTAAGGCTCCTTACATCAGAGAACTTTGACTCTGTAAGATCCTGATGAGGGCATTGAATCAATTTTCTGGGATGGCAGAGAAAAGCAACAGAAAAAGAAAAAGAGAAAGGAAGGAGAGAAAAAAGTAAGAAGTTCATGCATGTGCCAGTATTTTAGACATTTCTTCAGTTCAGTTCAGTTTAGCTGCTCAGTTTAGCTCCGACTCTTTGCGACCCCATGAATCGCAGCATGCCAGGCCTCCCTGTCCATCACCAACTCCCAGAGGTTACTCAAACTCATGCTTAGAACTAAGCAAAAAATTAATTATACTGATTTGCATTTGTGTAACACTTTTTTAAGTGCAGTCACAAACATGCTGCATTTTTTGATAATGTTAACAAATGGTTAATCAGATGGTGTTTGGAAGAATCTGGAAAGAACACGGCTTAAAGGTTATTATCCTGAATTAGGTGGATTTTTGACAGAAAAGGTAAATGAGTCATGGCAGCTAGTCTTGTAGGATTATGGCTTGGGTCTCCTGAACTGAGTGGTGGAATGCTGGAAGGAAATTACTAGTGAGGGCTGCTTGCTTTGCCAAGCAGCAGTGGGAAATGTCAGGATACAGTGGGCTTTAATTTTATCCCATATAGAACCTTATCTTCATAAACATTCATATGAAAGCAGTTCTTTCTGCCACTGGCAATATATTCCTCTGTCATTTCTTTGACAGATAAGAATGACTGCAAATTGGAGTTTTATGCATATGTTTGTAAATGTAAGTTGTAGGAGACATATACATATATAAAAAACTCTTCTTTTCCTTAGTTTAAGTTGATTCTTTTCCGTTATAGACACATAACATTAAAGAAATCCAAGCTTGATTGTAAGCTCGGCACCCAAAGGACAACTGTGCTGTTATCATTAATAACTTATACTCTTATAGGCACTTATGCTGTGGCATACTTAGTGAGCTCTAAGAGCTCTGAGTATTTTTTTTTTCATTCTTATAGCATCTAAGATACAGAAAAGAGGAATTAGAATTAAGTACATGAATTATAGTTAAGTTATGCTATGTTTTATAGGAGAGAGATTAGAACATCCTCTGAATGTATACAACTATTATCTGTGATGTTATATGATTAGGATAGTGAGTAATAAAGAAATTATTCTGAAAGGCAATGTAAGGGGAAATAGTCAGACATCAGAGAAATGTGAGGGGGCTGTGAAGCACAGTGCCTGTGGTTAATACCCAGATTTTTTGCTTGTTCTTTTTTTTTTGCAGAATCTCTTCTGAATGAGATTTTAAGCTCCCAGAGAGCAGGAAATGTTACTTCATTAGCTTCTAGATAATCTGACTACATAATAATGATGATAAGAAAAGCTCAACATTTACTTAGCATCTGCTGTTCCAGGCACCGTTGTAAACAGTCTGTGTACAATATCCCAGTGAATCTTCAAAGTTGCCATGTGAGGTAGATGTTAACATTATACCTGTTTTACAGATTAGGAAACTGAGGCTCTATACAGTTGAGTGACTTGCCCACAGTGGTCTAGGAATTAAGTGGCAGAGCTGGGATTTGAACCAAAAATGAAGATGATGTGGAGGGACAGGTGTGAAATCCCTCCACCCAGTAGGCTAGCCCAAAGTCTTTAAGTCTTCTGTTCAGTAGCCTTCTGTAATCTTCTGTGCTGCATGTGTTAGATGCTCGGGCAGTGTACTCAGATTGTGATGGACATGGAGTCCTGTCCTCATGGAGCCTATGCTTTAATGCGTGGCTGTGTCATAACAGAGTTCACTAGATCGGATGCCAGAATACATTCTCATTAACTCGCAGCCTCCTCGTGATTAGATGTGGTTTACCATGTCTTTCCTTCTCCAGGGGATCTTCCCAACCCAGGGATCTAACCCGCGTCTCCCGCATTGGAGGCAGACACTCTAACCTCTGAGCCACCAGGGAAGCCCCACTTTCTTTCTTTCTTTCACCATGTCTTATGGAAGTCAGTTGAGACAAGAAATGTCTGGAAGCAGCTTCCAGGTTATCCAACCACTCTGCTTCCTTATTGTGCAGCTGAAGTTCTACCTTACGTAGTAGCTACTGTCTTCTAACTTTGCCAGTGGTTTTAGTCCCTGATTAAAGGTTGGTAGTTGGCTGTGTGTGGGGGGGGACTAACCAGGACGGGTCTTGGAGGGTATATGTGTGAAGTCCCTTTAGTCAGACCTGCCCTGAGGTTTATAAAGCCCTTGCGCCACATGTGTTTACAGAGAGCCCCTGGGGGTGTGGCTCACTGCTCACAGACAGAAGCCAGTGTCCATTACCATGGGTGCTCAGCAACTGAGATGTTAAGACCTGTTCCCAAGAGCATAGAGCATTGTAATTACACTAGAGAGACTGAAAATCAAAGTCTGTCAAAAATCCTTCCACGTGTGTTTAATAACTTTCTTCTTTGGTAAATTTCCAATAATTAATATTGTCAGCTCATTCTTTTCTACTTCCTTTGATTCAGTCTTTGGAGTTATGAAGGAAATTGATTGATGCAGAGAAATGTAAAAATGGTGGCTCGTGAAATAGTTTTCTACAGAAGTTACATGAATGCATTTTATTGATATTTATGCAGACTGACAAATTAAATATGGACTTTGGTGATTCATTTTTAAGTCAGACTTTCATACATTCAAGGAATTCCTCAATTAACATTTTAATTTTTTTCAAAATCTTGCTAATAGGTTTTATAAGTTATTTATTTATGAATGTATATACGTGTATGTGCATATATGTATATATATATCTATATATATAGGTACATATATTTGTATTTTGTATGGTATAATTTCAATATTATAAATGACAACAGCTGAAAGTAAAGACAAACTAAAAGATAAAAATGTGTCTTCATCCGATGTGGAAATTTAGACGTACGTGTAGTATTAGCATGGTTTGATATCTATTTTATATTAGGATGATGATAAAATAAATACTGGTAGGGAGAGCAACAATGGTTGGAGGTGATGCTTTAATAACTACTTTAGCATCATGTGTGATGTTATAAATGTGCTTTACAGCAATGGACTTAAGAGTCCACATAGTGAGTGGCACACATCAAAGTGTATATTTGATACAGCTATTTCACTAAAGGAGATAACCTAGAAACCTGCTCTAAAATGATTCAACTTTAAAAGTTAATGTTTTCCATAAGCAGTTGTCATTGCTAGGAGATAACTGAGGAGCTTTAGGTGGCCAAAAGGCAATAATGAGATTGATTAGTTTTAATCACTATTGAAGGAACATTTTAACTCTCAAGATGTTATTTGAGAGTACAGAGACATCCATGTATAAAACATTTTGCCTTATAAATGAAATCAAGAGATCCATAACGTGGCTAAGTGGCAAAGCCAAGTCCTATTGTCTCATTCAGTTCAGTTCAGTCACTCAGTTGTGTCTGACTCTTTGCGACCCCATGGACTGCAGCACGCCAGGCCTCCCTGTCCATCACCAACTCCCGGAGTTTACTCAAACTCATGTCCATCGAGTAGGTGATGCCATCCAACCATCTCATCCTCTGTCGTCCCCTTCTCCTCTTGCCTTCAATCTTTCCCAGCATCAGAGTCTTTTCAAATGAGTCAGCTCTTTGAGGTGGCCAAAGTATTGGAGTTGTCCCATTAGACTTTCCTATTAGAACATTGTAATTATTACTTCCCATTTTTTCAAAGCAGAGACAAAAATACTAAATTATTGAATCCTGTGATAAACAGTGCATTTAGCGGCAAGTTATGAACAGGATACAATTTATTAACAGAAAGTAACTATAATAGTCAGAAGTCATGTCAGACATTATCTTTGAGTAGGAATACAGAAAGGTTTTTCTTTATAAAGACTTGCACCATACATAGGTAAACTATCCTGCATGTAATTAATAAATAAAATGGAGTTATCCACTTAGTGGCTTGCCTAAGGATGTTGTATTAGTTCTAATATCATCTTGCTTTGTTAGGGATTAACAGGTCCTGATGGATCCCCAGGCTCTGTTGGACCAAGAGGACAAAAAGTAAGTTAGCCACCTAATTGCTGGTATCAATTAAACGCTGAAGCATAATTTTATTGTAGTGTTTCCAAATCAATTAACAGATTAGTTGTGAAGTGGCTGAAATACACTTGTTCAACCAAAATCATGTCTTATAACAGTTGAACTAAATTGCATTCATACACTAAGATGGAGTCTTTTAATGATTTTAATATTTATACAGTTTGCATACTTACATACTCATGCTAAAAAAGCTAAGTACAATGGAGTTATTTTTATTTTTAGGGAGAACCTGGTGTGCCAGGACCTCGTGGATTTCCAGTAAGTAAATGTGAAGTGATTTATAATCTGTCTTTAGGTAAAATTCTGCCATTGTGAAATTTTTCAATTTATTTTTCTACATAATATACATCACAAAGAAATTATGACTTATCTGCTATGATAAACATTGTGACTATGAGTAGAAAATTTCAGAGCAATTTGAATGTATGGTGTAAAATACATGCATCTGTTTGCAGGTGGCATTTACTAATAGAAATAACCCCTTCTCTGTTCCCACTGATGGAAACTGTTTCTCGTGTAACAGCAGCAAACCTAAGTGTTTGGTGTTTAGACCTCAGCATCACACCACTTTCTTCACAACTGGTTTTATGTCTAACGAAATACCAGCCATGTTATCACCCACCTGCTTCCCTGGCGAGTCTTCTTCCACGTTACACGATCCAGCAGATTTGTGTTATTTCTCTCCAGAGGAGAACTGGATTCTCAGGCTGCTATTTTTTTTTTTTTTTTCTATTTGTTCTTCATTCCTTTTTCTGCTTGCTATTAATCTGTGTTTTTCCTCTTTGTTTCCTATTTGCACTGTTTCCGTTGCCATATTTCATCTTTTCCATTTTAAGTTTCTTTTCAGAGGTGACTAGTTTGCTGGCCTTCCTCACACATTTTTAACTCATAGCTCAACATCTTATAGAGATGCCTTTAAACAAATTCATCAAATCTCTAGGTCTCTTGATAATGAAATAACTTGTTGATTACTTTGGTATCTTCAAGCATGACATTTATTTCCCACATTGATCCACATATTACAGTGTTCAAATAGAAGTAATTTTTCAAAGAATGCCTTGAAAACTCCCCATTTACCATTGAAACATATTACTCATGTGAAATTCATGCTTGTTGTGGCTGCCTAAATAATTAGAAATAATAACATCATTATCAGAGGATGTGATTCCCCTGGATGCTTCATATATGGATGGATGTTTTAGAAAATATGTAAGTCTATCTTAGATATTTCTATCTAGACAATACAAAGTCTGGAAGTACAGGCGGTCAGGAATATGGTGTCAGAGACAGCTGTGCATACGAGGGGTTCAAGCCCACAGAGGAGAGTGACGAGGAAACCCAAGGCTGGGGGACTGAGCCCCGAAGGCAGCGGTGCTCAGTTTTATTAAGTTCAGCCAGCGCAGAGTTAGAGCTTGTTGTGTGCTAGGCCCTGTGCTTGGAATTGAGGCTTGGAGGCTGCATAAGGAGGCATGGTTTCAATCCCTGGTTACACGCAGTTTGATGTTGCTCAAGAAATAGTAAATGTAAGGGAGTGGGAGACAGACTGACTGGTTTTAAAATAAAATTCAGCATAAATGAGGATCCCACTGCAGGTCATTTCAGGAGTGACACTGTTCTGTTTTCCGTTTCTGCTGGATTCGGTGTCTGGACACATAGCCTTACCTGTCAAGGGATGTGTTCCTAAACACTTTGGTCCTCCCCTTCCTCTCTGTGCTAAATATCTGGGCAACTTCCAAATATTACATTATTGATTTTAGAGCAATGTTGTCTTACTTTTAATGTCAGTTTCTTATAAATCACGACAAATGATATCACTTATATGTGGAAGCTAAAATATGCTACAAGTGAACTTCTTTACCAAACAGAAATAGACTCACAGGCACAGAAAACAAGCTTGTGGTTACCAACGAGGAAAGGAAGGGAGGGTAATTTAGGAATTTGGGATGAACAAATAGAAACTACTGCATATAAAATAGATAAACAACAAGGGCCTACTATATAGCACATGTTCACTATTTTGTAAAAAACTGTAGTCAAAAAGAATGTGAAAAAGTCCAGTTGTGATGTGGCTCTTTGTGAGTAATGGTAAATTCTCCTGACAGCAAGCATGGATAACTTCTTTACTTGCTGTGCTAAATCTCTCAGTCATGTCCGACTCTGTGCGACCCCATGGACTGTTATAGTCTGCTAGGCTCCTCTGTCCATGGGATTCTTCCGGCAAGAATATTGGAGTGGTTTTCTTTACTTTGCTTTTCTTTAAAAAAAAAAAAAAAAGTTTGAAAAAAATACTACCAGTTAGCTTAGACATCGAAAGAACATTTGAGGAGCTGAAGCAAGCTTCTTCATTTAGAAGTGGAGCCGAGTTTGCTTTCTCTACCCAGTCCTTTCTTTTCGAATGAGCATCTTACGTTCATTTGGTGATAGACTCTGTAGTTCATTTTAGAACTGAGTTAGTTCTGTATTTACAGAAGTAACTTCTGTAGTTACTTCTGTAACTACTGAATTTACATGAAGTATGGGTCCTGTATCATAACAACTTTTATTTTAACCTTTTAGGGCCGTGGTATTCCTGGACCTCCTGTAAGTATCGTCTGCTGGTTTGTTTTACGGAGTCTATAAGAGTGGCCCGTTTCTCAGATCCCAACCTTAGGCTCCAGTTTGCACTCTACCAGTGGTGTTGACAGGGCCCTCCCTTAGGGATCTTAGGTGGCTACTATGACAGCACCCCTATTCTACTAAAAATATTGTATTAATTTAAGAAATTTCTGTTAAGGTAAGGAATTTCCATTTTAAGTAGTTACTCTTTGGTCAGATGAGTTGTCTCATTGGAAGCCAAAGCTAGCACAGATACATCATTCTGATCAATCGTTTATTGTATTTGGTATCACTTGTCATAAATTGTGAAAGCATCATAAGTCACCATGTCCCTCTAATTTGTTGACTTCAGGGTCCTCCTGGGGGAGCAGGACTCCCTGGAGAGCTTGGCCGTGTTGGACCGATTGTGAGTACCACATACACACACACAGCACGTTGACAGATGTTTGTTGACTTAATAGAAGATGTTACTGGGGATGGCAAATTGCCCTGTGTATGTTTCCCCCTGCAAATCCAGGAAATGGCAGATAAGTTTAATTCCAGTTTATAATACTGATGAGGACCAGGGTAATAACGCCATCTCATTTCTGTAGAGTGATTTTAATTTTTTTCCCCAGAGTTTTCAGCTGAACTTTCCTTCCCAGCTTCTAGAATTAGTGATTAAGCCAAGAACTGTCACCTTCATTTTACAAACTCAGTTGGGATTGGGGTCCAAACTTTTGTTATCAGTTCCTCTGTATGAAATGAGTGAATAGTCTAAAATCATTCCCGTGTACATTTATGTTAGCACTGTAAAATCATAATCGAACCAACAGAACTTTAATCAATAGAGAGCTGAACTTCATGGAAGAAATTGATGTTAATATTTAATAAATATTTCAAAAATCTTGAAGTAGTGATGTTATCTGAGGAATTGATAATAGTAAATCCGTTGAAAGCGGGAGCCACATATATACCTTTTTAGCTTCTCTGTAGGTGCTGCTGTTTGACAAATTTATTTACTGAATGCAAGAATGCGTATAAAATGATTTCAAAGTAGATTGTAAGGTGTTTTTGCTTTATGATAGAATATTAGAAGGAAAAGGTGTGCGAGGAGGAAGCGCTGGTGATTCTAACTGGAATCCACTTTCATCTGAATGGCGTATTTAGCCATCTTTGCTCAAGTGCGTGCAGTGACAGTGAGGGACAGTTTCTGGGTGCAGAGTCCAGGGCTGACTGGCCCTGCAGAGGTTGCCTTCCTGTTTATAGTTTCAGGCAGGCGTGAGCTGCCCTTAGCTGGGCGGTACTGGCAGTGTCAACTATTCTGGTTCCCCTGAAAATCAACTGGAAAAATGCGCAGTGTTTCCAGAGTAAAGTGATCTGTGTATAGAGAACTGGCTCTTTTCCCCCAAGCCTCTCTCCGCCTTCTCTTATTGTTTTGATGAGGCTGGAACTCCTTTATTCTTCTAACTTTGTGGAACTAATTGGACTGCGGGTCACCCATCAATTTTGGTGGCAGGTCTATGCGGGCTGAGCCCTGTAGGGTTTGTAGGAATGTCAGTTTCTCATACCTCACCTTTTTGTGCAGTGTGTTTTGACGTGTGTATAACCACTGTGTCACAATTTTCAAATAACTTAGGGCGATCCTGGGAAAAGAGGACCACCGGGCCCCCCTGGCCCCCCAGGACCCAGTGTAAGTTATTTGCAGTTTGAATTTCTCTGTGTCTGAAAGTTGGGATTGTAGAATCCTAAGAACCAAAAATGAAAGGATTTTTAAATTGAATCATTGTCCTAAAATTTCAAAATGGCTATGATATGTTCACTCATTCAGAGCATGGTCTTTTAAGGCCAGTATAGTTGAGAAATCACAATAATTTGAACGATGATTTTCAAGGGAATGGTTTACGCATTATGTTTGAAGTGCTTTGAGGCTTTTGACTTCTCAAATGCTCAAAACTTGGACACATAAAAGGAACATTTTCAAATGAACTAGTTTTTGTGAAGGATTTATACAATGAGCAGTTTAAAAAATGAGGTTAATTGGGAGATAATCCATACTTTTAACTTATGATTCAGAATTCTCCATATTTTCTATTCTGCCATTTTACTTTCTCTTCAATCCTGTGAAAGAAATATTGTACTAAAATTTAGATTTCTCCAAACAGAAAAGACCCATGAGTGAAGTTTCTAGAATATTAGCATATCTTAGGCTATTTATTCCTTATAGCTTATTGAAAAAATGCTATATTTGTCAAATGAACATTTTATTATTAGTAGGATGAATTAAATATTTCACTATATTCTTAACTTTCACATTTTCTTTACTTTAGGGAACAATTGGCTTTCATGATGGAGATCCATTGGTAAGACATTTTCCTTTGAATAAAATACAGTTTTAAGTCAAAAGTCCAGGAATTCTCTTTAGAAGATGAATTCTCTTTAAGATGATCTTGCTAGAATAAGGTGTATTTTCATGTTTTATTTTACTCAGATGGCAGAGCACTTTGTTGTACTGGTGGACTGGTCACTTATACATATTCACACTAACTTTTTCATTATGGAATTATCTTTCTTTTTCCACAATCTCTTTTACTTTATGGAGGAGACCTGCTTTTCACCAGAGCATTCCAATTTTAGAAGGTCGAAGTCCAATAATGCTCTCTGAGGCTTGTTTTACTCATAAACGGATATTCAAACAGTGTAGGAAAACTGCACTAAATGCAGTTTTGGTCCATTTGTTGGGGGCAACGTGACCTTTAGGACTGAGCTGTTGGATTGGAGTGGGGGAGGTTGGTCTGTAAATGTTTTCTTTCTTGAACAAGTTGAATCTGAAATAATATGGCAAAATAGTAGTATTAATTAAATCTGGATGGTGGATACGTGGGGAAAGGGTTTGTTATGTTCTCTGTATGTTTCTGTAAGCTAGGAATATTTCTGAGTTTAAAAGTAAATTAAAAAAAGAAAGAGTAGCCGCAGTTATTTAATGAATAGACTTGCACTGGGATTCTGCAGCTGGAAACCCTAAAGGATGTATCATTTTATCACGAAGCAGAGGCTCTTGGTTACTCTCTTTCTGTCTCTCTGGCAGTGTCCCAATTCCTGCCCACCGGGTCGTTCGGGATACCCAGGTCTGCCAGGCATGAGGGTAAGACCATACTGTCTGTCTGTATTCTATCTTCACGAGTATTATCTATACGAAAAAGAGGCTTTCCTTGAAGCACTGACCTTGCTCGTGCCAGGACCACACTCTGATGGATCAGGCAAGTCTGTGTCGCTTGTTCAGTGGCTTTGTAGTCCTTTTTCAGTCCTGGAAGTTCCCGCTGGTACGCTGACAGCTCCCAAGACAGAGATACTTGTCTATTCAGGGCTTCTGTTTCTCAGGGAAGAAATATCAATGAAATGCACTGGATTGAGAGACTCTAGAACACCAGGTGAAGGTTCAGAAGTTTACTCCAATAGTGAGAGGCAGGGGCCAAGGACCGTACATATAATGTATTTCAAACTGTTTTAGTTAAAAAGAAATTGGAAAAACTGTGCAAAATAGAGGAAAAAAAAAAACACTTTCAAAAGTGTTTTTCTCTCACTCTGCCATCATAATTGCTTCAAAATTGCCCGTTGGAAATAAAGAAATAAATACCAAATGCTGGGGTTAATCGACTTTTTCTCTCTACTCTATGAGTCTGAAATGATTTTGAAAAATTCCAGATTGGGGGAGTTGTGCCAAGATCCTAAAGACTCTGAGGCACTGAGTTTCCCGTTGCAGTTTTCTCTGAGGCTAGCTTGGGTGTGCGCCCACCATGCAGAAGACGTGGACCTCGAAGGGTGTGTTATTTTTCATGGAAACTTGAACCCTGGGAACAAGAAGGGTTTTTAGGACAAAACTGATAGAAAATTTTTGGAATGTTTATTTCATGTTTATCTCATGTTATTGATCCAAACTGTTAGGACAGGCGTCCTGACAATGAAAGATGGAAATTTCTTCTTGTGCTTTGCAGTCTTTGCTGACTGCTGTTTATAGATGTCTATTTGCACTTAAAAAGCAGATACATTACTTTGTCAACAAAGGTCCATCTAGTCAATGTGAGAGTTGGACTACAAAGAAAGCTGAGCACCGAAGAATTGATGCTTTTGAACTGTGGTGTTGGAGAAGACTCTTCAGAGTCCCTTGGATTGCAAGATCCAAACAGTCCATCCTGAAGGAGATCAGTCCTGAATATTCACTGGAAGGACTGATAATGAAGTGGCCACCTGATGAGAAGAACTGACTCATTTGAAAAGACCCTGATGTTGGGAAAGATTGAAGGCAGGAGGAGAAGGGGATGACAGAGGATGAGATGGTTGGATGGCATCACTGACTTGATGGACATGAGTTTGAGTAAACTCTGGGAGTTGGTGATGGACAGGGAGGCCTGGTGTGCTGCAGTCCATGGGGTCACAAAGAGTCGGACACAACTGAGCGACTGAACTGAACTGAATTTGTACTTAAACTGCGCAGAAGAAGGGCAGAAAGTTCTACATCTGGGGAAGCCCTTCTTCTGCCTTGAGTAAGGCCATGGGTGCAGAGGAGGAAGAGGGTTTTCAGAGGAGGCTCCGGAGAGCAGGGGGCAGCTGGTCTGGTGGGTCAGTGGTCCACGTCTGGAGAGTGAGTTACTGATGTTGGAGGACATATCGTCACTTTGGCCCAGCTGTGAGAGGAAGTTGGAGAAGAAGGGCTCTAGGCACCAGCAGGCAGTGTCATTATCTAGTTACTGACCTAGGTACTGGAGGATTTGTTATTCCAGGACAGAGTTTGATAACTGAAACTGATACCTGTCATATACAGTCGTGTAGTACACATGTCATTCTAAAATTCTTCTAAGGCTGTCATTTCTTTGTGACATAACCTTTCTCTTAGCAGCACGTTGGCTTACATATAGGGGAGCAAGGTCACTTTATGAGCCATCTGACCACTTTCTGTGTCAAATCCAACACATTTATTTACTTCTCTACTTAAGCATTTTTGCATTTGCTAGGGTCACAAAGGAGCTAAAGGAGAGATTGGTGAACCTGGAAGACAAGGTCACAAGGTAAGGACAAGGAATATTTATTGGGTACATTGTGATTAAGAGGTTGTAATGACTTTCATTGTAAGGGCTTGTAAGGAATAACAGAGCATGATTTTTGCCCCTTCCTTTTCCAATGATGATTGAAAAGTTCTCAGCAGATGCATCAATATTCTGACTAAGCATCATATCCTAAGGTTGTTCAGTTACAAAAAAAGAATGAACAAAGTACCGTACACTTTCATTCCTTCCTGTGTTGCTACACCTTGCTTTCCTTTTCTAATCAACCACACTTAGCTCTTTTCCTTGATGCTTTTGATAGTCAAATGTTATTCAAACTGGCTGTTCCACTCCACCAGACAAAATTTTATGACAAGTGTAAAATTTTATGACAAGTGTCGCTGAGACAAGCAAACAGGGAATTGATAATTGGCTTATAGCTTCTCAAGTTCTGAAATAATTTTTCTGTTTGTTTCTGACTTCATTGCAGTATAACTTAGGCTTTGAGTCATCTGGAAGCTAGCAATAGCACTTCTATTGTTTTTTGGGTAGAAACTTGGAATCCACAGCACAACTTATAGTGGAGCTAGCGCGTCCTGCAAGGTTGAAATTTAAAGTAAGGTGACCTGTTTGTCTTTTTTCATCCACTAGGATGAAATCGCCTTAGAGTAACCAGGAATTTGACTTCTTATATGGTAGAATATTTGTCCCTGTAAATTCCATAGTATTTTTACAAAGTCAAACTGCTTTTATTAATGTGGGTTGTCTAGACTTTGTTGAATAAGTCCATTTACACCTGTACTGGGTGGCAGAAGTCTATCTTTTGAGGTTAAGAGCTTGAGAAGAAATTTATTAATATCTTCAGGCACTCATATTCTTGAATTCCTTAGGAAAAACTATTGAACAGTCTCAGACAATCAAGATAAATAAACCAATTTCCTGTACCTTATTACAGTGTGAACTTACATTTTAAAAGTCTTTTATTACTTAGGCTCTGAATAGTAGAGCCATTTTATTCATCTGGCACATCACAGGTGAATTCTTGATGACAAATTGGAGAAAATTATAAAAACATCAAGTGCTTTGGGTGTTTTTCTGTGTGCCTATTCCTCCATTGAATTTTTAAATTTGTAACTAAAAAAGCCAACAAATATTTATTAATCTCTGTTATGTGCCAGGATTTATTCTAAGTGCTAAGGGCACAGAAATGAACACATATGTCTGATGTGGCTAATTTAAGTTTGACATATCCTTGTAATAGAATATTATCTAACCACAGAAACAGAATATTAAACCACACTGAAAGACACCTCGAGGTAATACGTATAGTAAAGCAGACTTAGTGGACTTCTGCTGCTTTGATGCCCTGTATCCTTTCCTCTTTTTTTGGTGACCCCTTCTCTTTGGGAAACTTCCACTCCCCCATCCCATGGGGTTTGGGAATGAAAGAGTCAATCAGAGGTCTCTCTACTCACCCATGAAACTAGTATTTTTGAGACCTATGCAAGTTAGTTATCTGGACTTTCAAATTTGTTCGGTCTTAAGTGGGGAACCTGCAAAATTCTTGGTGTGTTAGGTAACTGACCAAAATTTTCATGAAAAAGCTTTTCATAATTAAAAATTGTTGATCGTTCCTTATTTATTTCACATGCATATGTCACTTAAACTTTCAGTGTTTGTCTTTGAAAATTGATCTATGAAGATAATATAACTCCTTAAAAATTAAACCTGAAAAGGCTAATGGATGCAATTAGTTGTAAGCTGAAAGCAGAAAGATGAAGTATTAAGACTAGGGTCCTGAAGTTTGCTTTCAGATTCACAATTCTGCCTTGAATTTACTCCACAAAATAGTTAATGAATATTTAAATAATTTGGTTATGAATCTAAGAATGAACCATCAAAAAAACTTTCAGTAAAATGATAATAAATTGCAATTCCTAAATTTGTCATTTAGCTTTATGGTTATTGATTAGTTACTGTGTGCTATTCATCTATTGGTGAAATATTTAAATCAACTATGTTACTATAAGTTTTAACAAGAATCAATGGGAAAATACCCCAGGCTCTACTAATGAAAAATTATAATCACTGTTGTTTTTATACTTAGGTGGGGAAATACAAGTAGTATTTAATTATACATGTTTTGATTATCCACTCCATGAACTAACAAAAATCCACTATATAAGATTCTGAGAGTTTATTCAGAAATCAAGTGTAATTGGTTTAGGTATAGCCTAGTTCTTTGCTTTGTGTGGCCAAATGTTCTATATTAATACTGCTACTAAGTTTTTTTGGTGTTTCTTTGTGTATGTGTGAAAAAAAATATCCAAATGCAAAGTTGCAGCCTGTGGAACAAGAAAATAAGTGAATTGAAACATGTCATAAACAATATAATTGGATTTTAATCTACTATTATGTACATATATTAAAAATTAAGTTAGTTTTCTAATAACTAACTTCACAATTTATTTGTTACCATAGGAAATGTAGGGTAGTATATCTATTATAAAAAGCAACATCCTAGTCAGAGAGAAAATAACTTTCTCAGAGTCCATACAGTAATCTTTCTGTAAGAAATAGCAGTCCTTGGATTTCTGTTCAGAATATCCTACCATTTAAAAATGTATCAGCAGGATTTCCCTGGTGATCCAGTCCCTAGGACCCAGTACAATTCAGGGAGCCTGAGTTTGATCCCTCGTCAAGGAACTGGACTCACAAGGTGCAGCTAAGACCTGATGCAACCAAATAAATAAATAAAGTAAAAAATACATGCATCAGAGATTATATAATTAATATAAAAAGTCAAAGAAATAATTAGAGAACATGATGAAAGAAGATTCCATTGGTAGTGGCCACCAGCTAGTCAAGATACCTTAGAACACACTTAAGTATTCAATTTGAAGAAAAGAACAAAACTTTATTGATGGAAAGAAAAGGGAAACATTTTGACCAAATTAGAAGATACACTGAGTTCCACAATGGAAAGATTCAGTGTTGTAAAAATTATTTCTCTATATCATCTATTAATTTAATGAAGTTCTAGTTCAAAGCAAGCAGCATTTTTTTTGTGATGTTCTGTCCAACAGTTCTAAAGTTCATGCCTAAGGCTATACATTTAGGAAAATCTGAAAAATAAGAGTAACTGTAAATGAAAAATAAAAGTAAATGAATTTTCCCAGCCAAAGATTAGAATGGATTATAGAATTTTGATAATTAAAATATTATGGTATTGACAACATCATATAGGAAACTGGTAGAGCTTAATAGGAATTCCACAAGCAAATTTATTTATCAATTTAATATATGTTAAAGATGAATTTTCCAATCTGTGTGGGGAGAATCTATTATTCAGTAAATGATATTGAATAGAGTGCCAGTAAGAAGGAAAATAGAAGGGGAAAAAGGGGGAGCAGTGACAGATTTCTCTTCTTGGGCTCTAAAATCACTGCGGATGGTGACTGCAGTCATGAAATTAGAAGATGCTTGCTTCTCGGAAGGAAAACTATGACAAATCTAGACAGTGTATTAAAAAGCAAAGGCATCACTTTGCCCACAAAGGTCTGTCTAGTGAAGGCTATGGTCTCTTCAGTAGTCATGTACAGATGTGAGTGTTGGACCATAAAGACTGAGCACCAAAGAACTGATGCTTTCAGACTGTGATGCTGGAGAAGGTTCTTGAGAGTCTCTTGGACAGCGAGGAGATCAAACCAGTCATCCTACAGGAAATCAACCCTGAATATTCATTGGCGGGACTGATGCTGAAGCTGAAGCTCCAACACTGTGGCCACTTGATGCGAAGAGCCAACTTATTAGAAAAGACTGATGCTGGGAAAGATTGAAGGCAAAAGCAGAAGAGGGCGGCAGAGGATGAGATGGTTGGACAGCATCACTGATTCAAAGGACATGAACTTGAGCAAACTCTGGGAGGCAGTGAGGGACAGGGAAGCCTGGCGTGCTACAGTCCATGGGGTCACAGAGTCAGACACGACTTAGCAACTGAACAACAGTGACAAGAAGGAAAAAGGAGATTTCTACTTTATATTTACATAAAAATAAATTACTGATAATGGAAGATTTCTACATAAGAAATTAAATGATACATATAAAATTACTAGAAGAATAATGTAGATGAATATTTATTTTTGGGAGGCAGGTAAGCTTTTCTAAGGGTGACACAAAAGGTAGAAGTCATGGAAGAAAAGACTGATTTAAATACGTTAAAAAATTGTGCATGGTATGAAAACTGGAATAAAAAAGTTAAAATGAAAATCATAATAGAAATATAGTTTATGGAAAAGTTTGTGTAGTGTGGTCAGACTTTCCTAATAATACACCCACAACACACACACACACACACACTTAGTACCTGAATGCATACACACCCTTTCTCTGTCTGTCTGTGTCTCTCTTCCCCCCTCCTTCTCCTCCTCTCTCTCCTTAGAAAAATTTTGGAAAGGATAGCATCTAAAATGTTACTGGTGTTTACAGCTGAAAAGTGGGATTGGGGTGACTTTATTTCTATACTTGTTTGTATTTTCTGAATTCAGTTAATATTAATTGAATTAATATTAATTCAATTAATATGGATTAATTCAATTCAATTAATATGGACTACTCACATAAAATAAGAAATTATAATAGACTAATTCAGGGGGTACAGATTTAGACGGAGCCCACTTCAGGTCACTTCCTGGAAAAGCATTTGGTGCCCTTCTCTGTGTTGCTTTTCAGGGTGAAGAAGGGGACCAGGGCGGACTGGGAGAAGTTGGAGCTCAAGGACCTCCGGTTAAGTATTTTTCAGTCTTATGCTGCATGATCCCAGTAGTCACTGGAGGATATCATTACTTCTGGAGTTTGGGAGAGGTCATGCAAAAATATTTCTGTAAAATTCACAGTTTTTTCATTTTTTATATAAAATACAGCATCTGTCAAGGAACACACTGATTTGTAGAAAGTATGCTTTTTGGAATATTTATGCAAGAGCTCTCCTTGAGAGATAATACATGTCATTCCATGTCTCTGCTATTGACCCTAACATTTCTGGAATTCTTTTCGAATTGTGTTCAGAGTCAGTAAGAGAGCCACAGTCAGTAAGGGAGCTGCTTTAATCTGATTTGGCCACATCTCATTTTGTGTCCTGAGCTGGATCATCCTGAAATGTATATTTCAGGCCATTCCTAACTGCTCTACAGAGAATTGGGACTGACCTGGATGCAAAACAGAGCTGGTGTGGAGCCACTGACAACCCAGGGAAATGATTGGCCTAGAACTAGTTTATCTTAAGCCAGTGTGGACAGTTAGCAAGTTGTCTGGAAGGGGCCACCCCGCTTTCCCGATGGAGTGTCTGCCCCTGTCCCCCAGGCAGCATGTCTACAGCATCTGTTTCTGGATCCCTGCTGCTGTGGGGCCAGAAGTCTAGAATGGTAGCATTCAGGATTGAAGTGCATTCTAGAAATAACGCCCTGCATCCTCATTTTGAGGATTACCCACTGCTGTGCCCGAGAAGGGATAAGATGGGTTCCTACTCCCCAAACTGAAATTCAGAGTATCTTTTACTGTAGAAACAGTGTAACAAAGAGTGATGGCAAGTGGTTGATGGAGACCACCCCTCCCCCCCACATCCATAGGAAGAAGCTTTCCTGGGCTACCATGGGAGCCTAATTGTCTTGGGTGGCATCTGTTGGTGGGGAAAAGTTATTCCAAGGTTTAAAATCACTACTGTTTGACGTGTAATCGAGTTACAAACCATGGAGGAGGCAAAAGTGGCAGTGTGTTCTGTGTGTGAGTTAAAAGCCAAATAGTAGTGGGAGTTTAGTCAGTAAGTCATGTCCGATTCTTGTGACCCCATGGACTGTAGCCTTCCAGGCTACTCTGTCCATGGGATTCTCCAGGCAAGAATACTGGAGTGGGTTACCATTTTCTTCTCCATAATTCTTTTATGCTAATGGTATTTTCTTTTTGTGATCAATTGTTATTCCAATTCCAGATTTGTGGAAGTCTCCAGAATTTTTAAAAAGAGTTTTACCATCAGCAGAATTCCTTTTGGAATTTTCTTCTAAGTTAGGAAAGCGTATCACTCTTCTCATTGTTACCTTTGGTTATGACATCAAAGCATATGTGCTTCAACTCAAAGAATTTACTTCTCTGTCTCTTTTTGTTTACTTTTCAAGGGAGCTCAAGGTTTGAGAGGCATTACCGGCGTAGCTGGCGAGAAAGGGGAAAAGGTAAAATGATGATGGTGATCATCAAAATCAATACACATACATGTTTAAGTTCTGGGCCATTTCAAAATATCTTCTTATCTTCAACAGCATCACATTTTATTTCTTATTGGGTGCTTTGTAGAAGATTGGTTAGGTTCTTAACATTTCTGTTATAAACACAGATGACAGAAATGAGTCATCCACATGACACTGGTTATGTACTGTGTGTCTTTAGTTATTGAGGGTAAGCAGGGGTAAGCAGGCTGTTGTATTTCATATCTTGTCATTGTCAGTAGTTGACACTGACGCAGCATCTGGGGTGCAGGGCAGAGGCAGAGGAGGGTGGAGAAGCGGGGGAAGGCAGAATGCCTGGCCAGACGGAGGAGGCATTGCCACTCCGTGGAGAGGGCAGGGCAGGCATTGCTTGGCCGAGTGGATAACAAACGTGAAAACAGCTCAAACTTGAAAGTTCATGATGGGCTCAGAAATATTTTTCTTGCTCTGTGTGTGTGTGTTACATGAGTAAGGGGGTGTGTCTAACCTCTCTGAGATTTTAAGAAAATGGACAGCACTTTTTTAGAAAGTCTATTAAGAAAACCCATTTGTAGGACTCCAGAAAATTAAGAAGAAGGCACTTTGCCCATCGCCCTGTCTGACCCTCACCTGAGAACCTCTGAGACTAATCCTTGTTGCTCTACACGGAATCACATAGCATGTCATTCACAACCAGAAAAGGATAACGTGCACACTGCCGTGGCTCAGTAAATGAACTCCAACCTTCTAGGAAAAAAGATGCACAGTTTTGTGGATTGAGGAATTGCTTTGTGAACAATTCCTTCAGGGTCGTTTTTTTTCCAACTTTTTCTCTGTCTCCTTGGGTTTTCTCATTGTACTTGGCTCCCTCTTCCATCTCCTCTGTAATATTTCTTTTCTAAAAGCATCCTGTTTTTAAAAACATATTTTTATATTTCTGTATTCATGTTACCTTAGGTAACATTTTGTTGGTACTCTTCTGTTACCAAGTAACAAATCCCATTTAGTTTGAAGTTGCTGATACCCAGGCTTTTGCTTGTTTTCTGGTTTAAATCATCTCCTAAAATATGTGACCCTTATTTTGAAACCAATTACCCTTGTTGATATGCTCTTTATTTGAGGTATTTTGCTACTTGGTAGTTTTCAAAATTTTCTCATTGCCTCTGACTGTGGTCAGATTGCTTTCAATAAAAAGAAAAAAAGCTCTTCTGGTGAACTCAGACCCTTGCTGTGGTTACCTAGTAACAGCAGTTTGGGTCTGAGCTGGTGCTGAACAACAATGAGAGACAGAGAGAGAGAGGCATCAAAGCCATTTCTGTAACACGAGGACTGGCTCTGCTCCCTCCCAGCAACATGAGCTGTGAATTCAAAGGTTTTTTCAGGTCTCCCAAACCTCTTCCTTCCTGGTGGATGGAGAATGCCTTCTGCTCTATTCCAGTTTTTAGGGATGAAAGACTTTCAAGGCTCTGTGGTGCCTCTGCTTCTTCTTTGATGCTACCCATGTCTGAGCCCTCTATCAAAGGTTTTCTAATTTTTAATTCTTATTGCAGACACCATCCACCTGGTTTTCTTGGCTTGACATCTACCCAATACCCTTTTGACTATTTTTTAAAAATATCTTTCATCATCTCCTCCTCCCAAGCCTGTTCATTAGGAGAGGGCTTGTTCTCTCCAAGTGCCCATCTGCCTTCTCATACGAGTGGTAAATGAGAAAAAGATTTTAACAAGGGGTGGGGGCTGTATTTTGCCATGTAGCATAGATGGAGAGCACTAAGATCCCATGTTTTTGTTTTGAAATCATGTTTTGATCCTTATAATGAAAATAAGGAAGGGATGTGTACCACAGATAAGGTAGGCAGAGATAATTTCATGATAATTAGATTTATAAAGCCTTGTAGTTTTTAGCCAGCATCTCTTGGTGGGGTGAAGCTATTGTGCAGGAAACAGATCAATCACTTTACACAAACTGAACCTACTGTCTATTCAGGATGGAAGAGGGGATGCCCACATCTCTTTTGCAGTTTATTCCTCCAAATCACAAGCCTGGAGTCCTGATTCTAGATCTGGGTGGGAATCCAGAGTCACAGAAATCTCTTCTGGGTGTGGCAGCTGCAGGGTCCAGGGCAACTGCTATTTAGGTGGTGCCTTGGTCTTCATCATCAATGAATTCCCACTGGGGTCCTGGGAACCCCAGAGCATGATGATCGAACCTTCCCAATAGGCTTTCCAGGTTCTCCCAGTAAGTAGCTCACATAAGCAATCGGGAGAGGGTGCTGTGTTTGTTCATTTAAGATATCCAAGGGGGTATCAAATGTTTGGTGTAGTGCTTTTGATGGAATGAGAAGATGTAAACCAGTGTTTTCACCACTGAGGTTTCTGATGAAATACTCCTTGGGCTCACTGATGAATATCAGTATATACTGCAACACAAGACACAAAGCCTCTTTCTTATCTGGCTGTTGAAATTCTTTAGAAAGACTGAAGTACCCTCAGCGTGCATCACTGATCTTGAGTTCATTTTCCTTGTCTTGTTTATTTGCAGGGCGCTCGGGGCTTAGATGGAGAACCTGGGCCTCAGGGGCTCCCTGGTGCACCTGTAAGTACTTTTCATGGGATCCACTGATAGATTTTTTAGCAATGATCAGTGGTAGATTTTTTGCTATTAATATATGTATGTATGTGTGCAGGTATCATTTATATATGAATCAAGTGGAAAAATGGGCAATAGTTTTTGTATTTATTAAAATTTTAAAAATTAAGTCAAGCATCTTTATTTTTTTCTTATGTATAGAGAAATGTTCTTCTGACTTGACATGGGTCTTGTTTTTCTCATAAGTTTAGTCAAATACGTTTTGTTTGTTTGTTTGTTTGCTGTGTTTTTTCCTTTCACTCTGGTTGCCAGGATGCCAGGAGTCACAGTAACTCTCCCATTTTGAGTTCTTGAGTAGTTCTATGCTTTTCCTCTCATATGATTTCTGATCTCATATTTTATATTTTGATGGCTATGTGTAGATGTGTCCTTATTGTGGACTGCCTCACACCCTTTCTGGAAGTAAATAAACCAAAAAATGGTTAATTGATACTCATACGCATGAAAAAGTAGAAAAGGTCTAGGTGGAATAGTATTTCCAACTGTCAAGGTCCGGTGGGAAAGAAAGAATGTAATTGGAGGATACCATCATAAGATCAAGCTGCAGACGTGGGCCAAGCAGACCTTAGAGGAAGGTGGACCTGCAAACACGTGCGAGGTGGGATAGAGCAGCGAGGACAGGTAGGGAGCAGCCCTGTTGGGGTGATGGGGGTGTGCTGCTGTGGGGCTGCCACTGCCTGAGTGTGGAGCTCCTATTAGAAGATGAGCTGGAATAGACAAGGTAGAGGAACGTTATGAACTGTTTTATGCCAATCTGGGCAATCGTAAGTGATCCGGTAGCAATCAGAAGCCGTTTGAGGTTTCAGAGCAGCTCAGCAATTCAACCAAAGCTGTATTTTAGGAAGACACGTCCTCTCATCTGTTACCACCTGGCCATGTATCAACATCAACTGGATAGTTCTGACAGAAATCATTATTATTGACTGGAGAAGTAAGTAAAATACAGAGAAAAGGTTGGCAACTCATCCAAACCTCAACCCACCATGATAGTCAATGAGGCTAGAAGATGTGTGGACAAAGTGCCTGATGTCAAGGCTACCTGCAGTGTGTACCTTAATTTTATTATAGCTATTCATCCAAAGAATGCAGAAGCATTATGCATTTACAGTGAAATCAATTGACATGTAAGTCTTGGTTATCTTTATGATAATATCAATTTTTAGGACAATATCATTTTTATAAAAAGGTTTCTTGAGGCATCCATGGTAAATCAAAGCCATTGAGATGAAAGAGCAATGTAAGATAATTTGGATAGAATTTTATAATTTCAAAAGCCTATCAATAAGTTAATTCTGCTCACATGAACACAATTTTATTTTCATGCAGGGTGACCAAGGACAGCGAGGACCTCCAGGAGAAATAGGTCCCAAGGGAGACAGAGTGAGTCGAATCCGCATTAATCACCACCAGCATGGAGGTTGTGCAGATCTCCTTGACGTGACCTAAGTACACGTGGTAACTGTCTCTGTTCTGTCTCCTCCCTCTGCCCTGCAGGGCCCTCAAGGTTCTCCTGGAATTCCTGGTCTCCCTGGGCCCAAAGGGGACGCGGTAAGTCCTGAACTGTAGTCATCAAGCTCATTCTTCGAAGTGGTTATTGTAATAAAACTTTATAAAATAATGAAAGGAAGAGGGATGTGTTTCTAACGGACACTGTGTTTCTTTGTGCATCTTTAGGGCTTGCCAGGTGTGGATGGCCGTGACGGAATACCTGGAATGCCAGGAACAAAGGTAGCCGTGCAATTTAGTCTAAGGGCGATGGGGTGGTCTCCGCCCTGGCCCACCAAGGAGCTTCCATCATTATGTTACTGGGACATTTATTGAGCTGGCTTTGGCTTTTTTCCCTCCTTTTAGATTTTTAAATCAAGGGTCAATTCAAAATTCTTAGAAGTCAGAAAAAGAAAGGCAAATATCATATAATATCACTTTTATGTGGGATCTAAAATATGGCACAGATGAACTTATCTACAGATAAGTCTACAGAAATAGACTCACAGACATGGAGAACAGACTTGTTGCCAGGGGGAGAGAGATGGGGGAGGGAAGAGCTAGCAGTTTGGGATTGGGAGATGCAAACTATTACATGAAGAATGGATAAACAATAAGATCCCAACGTACAGCACAGGGAACCATGCCCAGTCTCCTGGGATAAGCCATGATGGGAAAGAATATTAAAGAGAATCTGTACATGTGTATATTAGTCACTTGCTTGTATAGCAGAAGTTAATACAGCATTGTGAATCAACTATACTTTGATTAAAAAAAAAAACACCAAAAACAAAAAGAATGTTTGCTTGTTTTCAGAAACTCAGTAAACTGCCTTGTTGATGAACATAGGCAGAAGGAAATCACATATTTTGATGGCATTTCCATCCTAAGTCCTATCCCACCTTCCCATCCTGAACAAGGTCACATTATAAAAGTGCACGTAAGGTCAGCTGTGCGGATAACCCTTCTACTTAGAAGGTTTTTGTCTTTCCTTTTCTTAAAAGGAAGACAATAGTTCATACACATTCAACAAAAACTTTTTTTTTCAGGGGGAACCAGGGAAACCCGGGCCTCCTGGTGAAGCAGGTTTGCAGGGATTACCTGTAAGTATTCGAGTATTTAAATGTTGATTGATTTATGTACATATTTTGAACATATGCATTTGAGGGGGGAACATATTGTATATTTTGATAAGTTCTAGGGAAGAAAAGATGCTTTAATTATGTGTTTTTACAGTTGTACATTTTTGTACTTTTTCTCTGAATAACTAGTTAAACCACACTAAGATTTAAGTTTATATTTTGCATCTGTTCCTCTGTTTAGTTCAGTCAATTTTCTTTATATCATTTCACCAACCCTGAGCTGTGGTCCGGGCTTTATACTTCCTCCTACTTGAACCAGTTCTGAAGCCCTAGGACCAGGGTTGAGCCATAAGGTTGAGAGTATGTTCAGGGAACCATGTGAGCTCTAAGAGTTCATCTTTTGATTGTGTGCTATTTTCAATTAATTATTCAGATTGGTGTTTTCCTGCATTACTGTGGCTGGAAGTTCATGTAGATTATCCCATGTGTTTTCTTGGCTCTTTGGAGGCACATATTTCAAGTTAAAGGGTCTACTTGGTAATGTTGAGGACTGCCCTCCAGCTTATTATGATATCTGTCACTTAAAAAATAATTAGAGAATATTAGGCCTCTGGATAGCACCAAATCTCGGTTAGACCCAGCATTTTCCTGCCATTTTGTTTTTCTTCTTGCAGCTTAGTGTTTTTGACAGGTTCCTATTTTGTATTCTGTACATGAGATCATGCCAGGAAGAGTTCATGTTGACCTGAAAATACTACCAGATTCTAATTTGAAAGTTCATCCTTAAAAAGTGACTTTAGTAAAGTTCATCCTTAAAAAGTAACTTTAGTAAAGTTCATCCTTAAAAAGTGACTTTAGTTTAGAGCTAGAATTTGCTTCCAGGGTGTTCAGACATAACAAGCCAGAGTCTTGTGGCTTGTGGATAGGTCTGTAGTCTGTGGCCTGTGGATATTGTGCATAGGTCTGTAACTTCAGAACTGGGAAACTAGGGGGGCTCTCCCCCAAACTGCAGCTTTGAGGTCGTCACGATGCCCTCAGCACCTTGGCAGTGTGCAGTGGACTTGGCATCTCATGGGTTGTCAGATGAGGTGATTGAACACACATTCCATGTGCATTCTTTCAGGGTATACCTGGAATTCCTGGCGCAAAGGGTGTGACTGGTGAAAAGGTAAAAGATGAAAACTTTGCAATTAATATTTTTCTCTATTTTCATTATTTTATTTATGTATTTTGGTTATCATTTAAAATAGTTCCATCCTGCCTTTGAATTTAAATTTGACCTTAGGGAGAAATCAAAGAGAACTGCAGCTGCAGAAAGAGTACTTTGACAAAGTGTTACTGATCAGACTTCCTTCTTGAAAGAGTCATCAGTTGCCAGTGTAAAACAGAGAAGCGTTCATTGCTCTTTACCACTTAAAATAGGGAAGATATTATTAAGCCACAGAGGTTTTGTCAATGGATATTAAGATGATTTAGCTGAAACTTAAAGATATTAAGCATATTGTTCACAGAATAATCAATGTTAAGTGCTTATATGCAAGCACTTAAAAACAATAGCCAAAAGAAAAAATTAAAGGGACAAAATATAGCTTTACTTTAAATAAAACAGATCCACTGTGACTAGTGTAGAAATTGGTCACAATTGGATTATGTGGCTCCAGTTTTTCAGTCATAGTGGCCCAGACAGTCTTGAGCTGAGGCGCCCCCCAGTAGCAGACCATGAGCAATTGATGGTGGAGATGGCATCCCAGATACCTGCTTTCCCCGGAGCTTGCTGGCATATCCCTTGCTTCCTCATGCTGGCATGATCCTTTATTTACAGTTTTAGTGGTGTTACACTCAGGTTAAAAGGCTCAAAGAAGTGTATTGGAGGTGGAAATGATAGAGAGAGGCATATATAATTAATATTGTAAAAAAAAAAAAAGCCTCTCTTATTCTTGTCTGGCTAAAGACCTTCCTTTTTTGATATTTGACCTTCACTTTTTAACATTTTTGAAACTTTTGAAACTTCCAGGAATGACAAAACAGTATCCTAAAACTAAAGAACTTTGATGTATACACCAAGAGAGAGAGTCTGCATCCTCCCAAATTCTCAGTGTAAAATCAGGAAGTTAATGCTGTTTAAGTGTAAGAAAGGCCTGGTCTGGGCAAGTCGGGTTGATCATTCTGCTTATTTACTTTCTGAATTAGTCTGAGTTACTGTGTTCTACCATCAGGGTAACACAGGTGCTCCAGGGAAGCCCGGTCAGTTGGGGAACTCTGGCAAACCGGTAAGATGTTCTAAGTTCCCTTTTCATGCCTTGTAACCTGTTGTCCTGGCGAAGCAAAGGGTTAGGGAGTGTAACTCTTTCTGCCTGCCTTCTTCTAACAGGGCCGCCAGGGGCCTCCCGGAGAAGTGGGACCCCGAGGACCTCGGGGCCTTTCTGTGAGTACCCCTTCTCTGCAGACCCCTCCCAGAGTGCCTCCTCTGCTCCCCCCTCCCTTTCTCCCTCCTTTTTTCTTTTATTCATTCATCCAGTCACTCATCCACAAATGCCTTCTGACATTTGCTAATCCAGATTACAATGAGACAGGAATGCTGTTTAGATATACAGCATGCTCTTTTCTCCAGAAAGTGGAAATAAAGATGAAATATGTTAAGAAAGAAACTTGATGACTTTCTACTCTCATCCCATGTTGAAGGAAGTATTTTACCGCAATATGAATCAGCTCTATTGAGATATCATTCATATACTATATAATTCACCCATTTAAAGTGTGCGATCCATTGAGATTGGTACATTTGCAGAATTGTGCAGCCGTCACCACAGTCTGTTTTAAAATGTTTTCATCACCTCAGGCTGATTCATATCAATGTATGACAAAACCCACTGAAAAATAAAAAATTAAAAAAAAAAAAAGAAATTAACCTGAAAAAAAAAAATGTTTTCATCACCTGAAAAAGAAACTTCAGATCCATTTGCAGATTCAACATTTCCCCTCCTTCCCTTTTAACCCTAGAAAATCACTCATCCACTTTCTATGGATTTGCCTGTTCTGGAAATTTCATATAAATAGAATCATGCAATATGTGGATTTTTTAATGACTGGCTTCTCAGCGTAATGCGTCAAGGTTCTTCTATGCTGCATCATGTATCAGTACTTCATTCCTTTTTATTATCAAATAACATTCAATTTTATCAGTTCAGTTCTGTTCAGTCGCTCAGTTGTGTCTGATTCCTTGCGATCCCATGAACCGCAGCACACCAGGCCTCCCTGTCCATCACCAACTCCCGGAGTTTAGCCAAGCTCGTGTCCATTCAATTCTATAGACACACCTTATTTTATTCATCCATTCAGCCATTGATGGGCATTTGGATTATTTCCACTTTTTGGTCCTTATGAATAATGCTTCTGTGAACATTTTTCTACAGGTAGAAAATGTAGACTTTTTTGTGCAGACCTGTTTTACTTCTTTTGAGTACCTGTGTAGGAGAGGAGTTTCTGCGTCATGCAATAACTCTATGTTAATCTTTTGAGAACCTGCCACACTTCTTTCAGTGTGAGTTTGTGCATTTATTTTGCAGCAAATATAGCTATGTACATTTTCTCACTAGATACAGTTTAACCCTTAGAGAGGAACTGATGCACTCAATTTTAACTTTAAAAAAATTCTTCCTTGTCTTCATTTTAAGTTCTTGCTTTCAAAGCCTGCTGGGTAACAAAAACGACTCCAAGTGAGAACACAGAAACGTCTCCAGGCATCATCGTTGCTTTTTTTCCCCCACTTTATTTATTTATTTTTGACTGAAGAATAATTGCTTTGCAGAATTTTGTGGTTTTCTGTCATACACCAACAAGAATCAGCCATAGGTACACCACCATTACATTTTAAAGAGCATTTCTTGAGCATGTTGAGTGAGGGTTTTCATGCTTCAGAAAAGTGAAATATCCCAGTTGAGAGTGGAACTTCTATCATGTATCTGTCCACTGGCTTCTCTTGGGCAGTTTCCAGACGTTTCTCTGCAGCCAAAGAAGCTAGCTCCTGCCCCTCACGCCTCACTTACCCTTTTCTCCTCTCTGGCTGGAAGTCTGTGAATTTCTAATTAAAATACTTTCCCTAAGTTGACTGTCAAAGGAATGAGGTCAGAGCTTGATCGCATTTCTAAAATCACAGAAAGATTGAACACTGTGGGGAGGGGCACAGGAGCCTTAGGAAAGTGGACTGGCACGTGTCATATTTGTGTTATAGAGCAGAAAACTGAGTACAGTACTGCTGATGGCGGGACCCCCTGCAGAAGGCCGGGCCCCTGCAGATGGCGGGACCCTGCAGAAGGCCGGGCCCCTGCAGATGGCAGGACCCCTGCAGATGGCGGGACCCCCTGCAGAAGGCCGGGCCCCTGCAGATGGCGGGACCCTGCAGAAGGCCGGGCCCATGCTGATGGCCAGGCCCCTGCAAATGGCAGGACCCCTGCAGATGGCCGGACCCCTGCAGAAGGCCGGGCCCATGCTGATGGCCAGGCCCCTGCAAATGGCAGGACCCCTGCAGATGGCCGGGCCCCTGCAGATGGCCGGGCCCCTGCTAATGGCAGGACCCCCTGCAGATGGCCAGGCCCCTGCAGATGGCCAGGCCCCTGCTAATGGCAGGACCCCCTGCAGATGGCCGGGCCCCTGCAGATGGCCAGGCCCCTGCAGATGGCCGGGCCCCTGCTGATGGCAGGACCCCCTGCAGATGGCCGGGCCCCTGCAGATGGCAGGACCCCCTGCAGATGGCTGGGCCCCTGCTGATGGCAGGACTCCCTGCAGATGGCAGGACCCCCTGCAGATGGCCGGGCCCCTGCTGATGGCCGGGACCCTGCTGATGACAGGACCATGCACTAAACACAAGCCTCGCGGGTGGAGTGGGCTTGGCCCATCCCCAGCTCAGGACTATGGGATGTAGAAACCAATGGACTTGAAGCCAAAAGGAGATGGGTTGGAGGCGGTGTTTCATCCTCTCAAGGTGGGGAGGCAGCTCAGAGGGAGTGATGGCTGTGTAAGTTTTCGAGCCTCACTGCAGTTTTGATTGTTCGGTTTCTGTAAGCATCCGTATTCTTCCCACCATTGCCCTGGTGTGTGCGTACTTAGTTACTTCAGTCATGTTGGACTCTTTGCGATCTGGGCTGTAGCCCGCCAGGCTCCTCTGTCCACGGGGATTCTCCAGGCAAGACTACTGGAGTGGGTTTCCATGCCCTCCTCCAGGGGATCTTCCCAACCCAGGGATCAAACCCGCGTCCCTTGTATCTCCTTCGCTGGCAGGCAGGTTCTTTACCGCTCGCATCACCTGGGAAGCTCTGTCTCCTCACTGAGGCTCCAAGCCACGGTGTTCCTCCTCCATCACGTTTCTACCCGGAGGGGGACCTGCTCATTAGACCACCTGTCTTTACGGCCTCCCACCTGCCTCTTCTTTTTTTTTTTTATTTTAATTTTTTTAATACCAAAAACATTTTGCATTGGGGTATAACTGATTAACAACACTGTGGGAGTTCTGGGTGAGCAGCGAAGGGATTCAGCCATACACATACATGTATCCATTCTTTTTTTTTTTTTTTAATATGTTAGTCACTTTATTCACATCTTGTTTTTTAAATTTTCTTTTATTTATTTATTTATTTTTATTAGTTGGAGGCTAATTACTTCACAACATTTCAGTGGGTTTTGTCATACATTGACATGAATCAGCCATAGAGTTACACGTATTCCCCATCCCAATCCCCCCTCCCACCTCCCTCTCCACCCGACTCCTCTGGGTCCTCCCAGTGCACCAGGCCCGAGCACTCGTCTCATGCATCTCACCTGGGCTGGTGATCTGTTTCACCATAGATAATATACATGCTGTTCTTTCAAAACACCCCACCCTCACCTTCTCCCACAGAGTTCAAAAGTCTGTTCTGTACTTCTGTGTCTCTTTTTCTGTTTTGCATATAGGGTTATCGTTACCATCTTTCTAAATTCCATATATATGTGTTAGTATGCTGTAATGTTCTTTACTTCACTCTGTATAATGGGCTCCAGTTTCATCCATCTCATTAGAACTGATTCAAATGAATTCTTTTTAACAGCTGAGTAATATTCCACTGCCTTTTCCTTTGAAGCCCGTTTCCCACCGCTCCCCACTCGCGGCCCTCCCACCCCAGCTCAGGTGGTCCCCTGTTGCTCAGTTACTGCAGCGTTTCCTGATTTGCCTTTCCTGCTCACATCTTTCCTTCTTCTGCCCGCGTCTCCCAGCAGGATGCTCCTAGTATTTAGGCCAGGATAGCTGTTCCTACTCCAGGACTCTGGCATGGGCGGGGGAGTGTCCTGCATCGCCAGAACTCCAGCTGTGTCCTCACAGTCCTGGGAGCAAACACAGAAGCCTGGAGAAGAGTAGGACTTCACATCTGTACGCACCTCCAGGATGATCTTTGCAGAGCACGGTTTCCCTCATCACTTCTCTCCTTCCTTTAAAAACCTTCAGTGGGTTTCCAAAGACAATGAAAGAGTCTGAAATCCTAAAGTGTCTTTTTGTCCTCTAGTTTAATTTCCCCTTTCTCCCTTGCTCAGAGCCTGTGTTCCAGCTAAGCTCAACTTCATGCTAATTCCAAAATACTCTCTATACTTCTTAGTCTGCCTGTTTATACTTTGTGACACCCTGCAATCGGAATGGGTTTTTCCCCTACTTCTCTAACTCAACATGCCATGTGTCCTCCTAGATATGACTGAAGTGTTAATTCTGCAATGGAGTCATCTCTTATGATGCCCTACTCCTCTGAGAGACATGATCTCTCCTTATTCTGAACCTGTAACTCTTGGTCTCTTTTTGCCCCCATGGTGTGGATGCTGCAGAAAGGCAGGGACCTGTCTGATCCATGTTTGTGTTCCCTATGTCTTTTTATTCAGGGCCCACTGTAAGGTTGCGCTCAATAAACATTCCTTGAAATGCATTGGATGGGAGGGATGATGACTTCTGCCATGCTGCTTCTGTCCACAATAACTGACTTCTCACCTACTATAAACTTTTCAGAAGAGTATCATGGGAGGTTATAAATATTATAGTTCTGGAATAGAGTTTTAGCACCAAATCTACTTACTGAAAGAGACATGTGTTCTTTCATTTTACATCATTAAATTCATTTTCACAGGTAAGTTCCTACCTTGTCAACTATTTTTCACAAATTTGATCAGTTTTCCCTGCATATCTCAAGTTGGGAAGCTGAGTAGAAGAAATGGAACCCACTTCTGATGTGTCCTATGAAAGAATCAAGGCTAACTGAAATGTGTCTTTGAAGTTGTGATCCCCACTTTCCTCACCATTGTTCCACCAATTTCTGCCAATGCCACAGCAAAAAATATTGGAGTTTTGGCATCTCCAGTGATAACACACGAGCACATATCTTTTCCACTTGGCTTGTGTTTCTGGCTTTTTCTGTTATACTCCACTACAGGGTCTACACCCGCATCTGGGTGACTCCAGATGCTGGGGACCCAGAGCTGGAAGGTGGCTGGGACCTCTGCTTTGGTGTTACTGAGTAGTGGCTTCTGGTTTATTTTCCTCTTCCAGGCTTCTCAGATCTTGCCAGAGCTTTTGTCTAGTGGGTTGGGTTTGCTCTGCTCTTGTGATTTTTGACTGGGATGAGCGCCATGCTGATCTATCCCAGGTTTTCTGAAGTTTATGCACTCCTGGAGTGTGTGGAAGCCTATTTCGTTTCTTTTGACGTCCCCTACCCTGACCCCATCATCAGTAGCTTCAACACAGAGGTCCCGCTTGGTGAGCTGCTGAGTGATCCACCTTCCTGCCCCGCCGGGCTCTGGAGCGTTCCCTGCCAGCGCTTTATGGGGCAGCTGTGACGGTTATAGTGTGAGCAGATTGTGGCCTGCCTCTGTGTGTGAGGAGATATTTAAACCTACATTAGAGAGAACTATGAACTATCCAATGTGGTAAAATTGAATAGATTTTAGAAATATTTTTATGACAAAATTATCCTTCTAGTAGGACTAATATGATCTTCAGGTGTTACTATGAAAAAGATTTGTAGAAGCAACAGCCTTTAGGAATCATAACTGATCTTCTAGGTTAAACATATTTTTGCCAGAGAGCGGCACTTAGTGTATAATGCAGACTAAGTATAGTGATAGTTCCCCTCTTCTGAAACTGCAGAGGTCCTGAGGATAATGTTCGTTTTTCAGCTAGTTAGCATTTTGGGTAATCGAGCAGATGTATCGACCAACACAATCTAGAGCGCAGCAGAGTAAAGCTCACTCTTTTGGTAAAATAATTATGACTGCCCAAGTGTAATAAAATTGATTTTTTTCTGTGATATTTTAGAAGTCTGATAGTTCCATTTTGAAAGGGGGATTTCTGTATTGAAGTATCCATTTGTAGTTATTGAAACGAACTTTGCAAAGTAGCTGCTAGTGTTTGCTTATAAAAAGAGTGCCTTCTTGGTGATCAGTGGTCTTGACAGAAACTCAAAAAATGAGGACTAGAGACTTTTTTCCCCAAACACAACCTGTGCTTTTAAAGAAATTTGGGAGGTTTGAAAGGCAAAGAACATTTAATGAATCATTTGATTGAAAACCATAGTTTTGACTGATGTCTTTATTCTTGGATAAAACCTTGGATGAGCATTGTGGTTGGTGGTTTAGTCCCTAAGTCATGTCCAACTGTTTCAATCCCATGGATTGTAGCCTGCCAGGCTCCTCTGTCCATGGGATTCTTCAGGCAGTAATAGTGGAGTGGGTTCCCATTTCCTTCTGCAGGGGATCTTCCTGACCAGGAATTGAACTTGGGTCTCCTGTATTGCAGAGAGATGGTTTATCAACTGAGCTATGAGGATGAGCACAGTAACTAGCATATCTGTGGTGCTTACTATGAGCTGGATATTGTTCTAAGTACTTCATGTATCTATTTAATCCTCTCAAAACCCACTTAACAGATGAGAAAATAGATGAAGAGCTTCCCTGTAGCTCAGATGGTAAAGAATCTGCCTGCAAATGCAGAAGACCCAGGTTCGATCCCTGGGTTAAAAAGATCTCCTGGAGAAGGGAATGGCAACCCACTCCAGTGTTCTTGCCTGGAAAATCCCATGGACAGAGGAGCCTGGCAGCTACAGTCCACGGGGTGGCAAAGAGTTGGACACGACTGAGTGGCTAACACTATTACTGCCAGCGCAGAGGGGTGACTGAGCTGGTGCGCAACAGAGCTGGACTTCAAACCCGGTCCTGGGGCTGAGTGTCGAGATCCTCATCTCTACCCTCCAGGGCCTCCAAAGTCAAGGCTCTGCTGGATATCTTCTGTTTGAAGTTAACTTGGCAAATTCTAATAACACAGAACATATTTAGCAAATTTAAGAGTTTAGTGTTTATGGAACTTCTGCAGTGAGCCTTCAACAAAAGTCTAAGTAAAGCTGGTAAAGACATTCAAACAGAACACGACCCCCAACAGATTCCTGGGTCTCACCCCAGACCTTCGGCATCAGGACTGGTGGGCGGTGGGGGGGAATGGAGAGGTGGGGTGGTGAAGACACTAGTCAAATATATTTCTAACACCTCCTTAGGGGATTTCGATGCACAGGCAGAGTTGGCAATTACGGGTAGAAGTCTGCATCTTTTTTAAAGCTTTGATTGACTTCTTAAATAGAGATGGATTGGCAGATGTATCTTAACATGTTGGAGACACATATGGTGGCTCAGAGCACTCAAGAGAAAAAATAGAGCATTTTTTAAATGGCTTTCATATTTTCAGTGGTAGGATTTTGCCTTTTTTTCTGGTTCCTTCCAAATCTCTTGTTAAAAGCTGTGACTTTTGTCGTGACGTTTGTAATATCAACCGTGTGGCAGAATAACTATTTCCCTACCAACTTCCCTGGCCACATCTGAAAATATGGTTTCACTACAGCTGTTGAAACATTAGAGATTTATCATTTATTTAGCACACGTGTGGTTACCAGCTTAGGGTGAATGGCTCTCTGCAGGATGTATTTAGTTTAACCTGTTTTTTTTAAAGATTACTGTTTCTGTCTTGATTGCTCATGCTCATCTTAGTTATAGGTGAAATTAAAGAACTAAGGGGAAGAATACGCATGTTTTTAGAACACATAGAAATCTTAAGAATGGCCATGACAGTATCTTGCCCTAACTTTTGTAGTTGTTTGGTCATTGTGAAAATAAACATTAACTTTTTTTTTCACAGTGAAATAATTTCTATAGAAATGCCTAAGTTCAGAATGGCAAAGGATTTATAGGATGGAAGTAGAATAAAAATAAAGACCCACATGCCATGTATTTGTGCAGGGGTAGGAGAGTGACTGCTTAACATTTCACCCACCCCTCCCTCGGTCCTATGTGTGTGACTCTGTCATGGCTGTGGGTCAGCAGAGTGGGCTACCTAGATTGGGTTCTGAGCTCTCATTGGTTTTACCAAGGGCTGCCAGGGCTTGGAAAAGACTAGGAACTGAATAATAACAGCTGGTGAAAGACAGAGAAAATAAGGTTCCAGCAGAGAGAATCTTTGCATTTGCCTGAAAAGATGATTAATCTCTCCAAAAAGTAAGTGAAAGGTTACATAATACTTTATTTTCATTTGGCTCTTTGGTTTGTGGAAGACAAAAAAAGGTGTATCAATCATCTTTGTCTTGGATAGGATGGCATAATGGTTCATTTACTTAGAAATGAATACTTGAGGTTGTGTCAAGAACCTTGCTTCCCCTTTCTGACACAATTAATTATGTTTCCACCAGTGACTATTAATTGTTCTCTGAATTAAAGTCATTTTATCCCAATGATACTTAGGATCTTAATCAAGGTGCAATTCAGAAATAATTAGAAAATGCCAGCAGACTTGATATACTGAAGAAAATCTACCTGGAACTTCAAAGTGCTGGAGCAAAGTGATGGGATGAAGCCCAACCTTTATGTGTAGAGACACAGAGAAGAATCTATCACAGTGGCTGGCTTTCACTTGACTTGCCTCTTTCCAGCATCTGTTCTCATGAGGCACTGCTTTGGGCTTCCAGGTTGCTCACAAGGGTTAAGGGCCAATGTGTCATTCAAACTCACACATTTGACAGAACATTCATACGAAAGTTTTTGTAAAGCACTTCACTGTCCCTCACTGTCTCTTGGAGTTTGCTCAAACTCATGTCTGTGGAGTCGGTGATGCCATCCAACCACGCTCTGTCACTCCCTTCTCTTCCTCTCCTCAATCCTTCCCAGCCTCAGGGTCTTTTCCAGTGAGTTGGCTGCTCTACGTATCAGGTGGCCTAAGTATTGGAGCTTCAGCTTTAGCTTAAAGGATTTAAGAGCATTTTGTTTAAATCACCTATGAGTCATAAGAAACGGCTGTCATGAAATTATAGCTCATAGAGGCTTGTAATATGGCAGACATTTCTTGATCCTTTAGAGCAACTGAAAATGCAGAAAGTTTATGGACTTTGACATTTTGTTCTTTTTATAGATGAATGCATAGCATATGGGTCAGATCAGGATAATCTAATCAGAAGCACTTATAAATATCAAGCATTAATATGAAGTTGTCATATCATTTTAAACACAAACAAACTCAAAAGACTACCCTTCATCTTTATGTACATCATCCAGGAAATGTAATTATTTATCCAGCAACCTCAGTGTTCAACTTAGTTGAACATTCATTAGAAATGAAACAAGCTTTTAACAGATTTCATAAAAGTGTATGAAATTCTCAGGGAAAGAAATTGAAGAGTTCATGTGATTCCTTTTCTCAAAGGGGTTACTTAGCGTTTCCAATAAAAAATTGAAATTGGTTCACAGAATGAAATTAGAGTGTTCTTTTGGTGCAACTACATTATAAATTGTACTTTCCAAAGTCTTTAATCTTTTAAGACATATGTAGAATGAGTGGAGCGAAGAATTATTTGAGAAACTTTATAAATTTCTTCTATGTATGTCTTTTTGAAGTTGCAGAGGTAATTTAAAGGCAAACATCTCTGTCCTGTGTCTTTTCACCCTTTTGAGGTTCAAGATCATTTGCCAGCTACTGCTTTAAAATGTACTGTAGACCTGAAATTTACTCTGGGTTTTAGACAATTATGTGGAATTCAAAATTTTACTATGCCTGTACCTCTAGAACATATAGTCTAAATGAGAGGCTAAAGCGTGTACACAAATAACCGTAATCTAAGCTGGATGGTGATATGTGTGCTGAAAATTCCTATTTGCCACTTCCTTTAGATGTTTCAGGAGTGATGTCTATCAAACAGTCTCTGTTCACAGTGAGCAGCGTTAGGCCTGTCAGGGCTCGGGAGGGACACTGAGGAGGCTGCAGACAGTTTGCATAAGGGTCTCTGCCTTCAGTTGAAGATGGGGAGAATGCTTTGGTGACCTTTGTATATGTGTAAACAAAGACCTAGGTAGCTTGGTTGCTTTGTTGATGTAGTAATCATACATTTGCATTTCGGCAGACTGCCTGGTTGACTGTCCTGCTCCTGTGTTTCTAGGGCAGCAGAGGTGAAGTAGGACCAGTGGGACCCCCAGGGCCACAGGGTAAACTGGTAAGTGATATTTCTAGTCCTCAGCAGTGGATTTGCTTTATGCAAAACATAGTAAAATTTTAAAAAGAGCAACGAGAGAAAAGCAATTTGCAATGAGTAATGGAATCATCCTTGTTTGGTTTTTGTTCCTATGTGAATGTGTGAAATGTAAATGGAGAATTCAAATTAAATCTAGGAGACCCTCAGAGGGTATTTTAATCAGTGTGGTTTGTAGCATTTATTTTAAAACTGGGGGAGATACGAAGTGCTCCATTTGGCCATGGTTGTTCTTGGACTGGGAGAGAACCGTGTGTGAAAGCTGCCTTTCATTTCTCCAGTGGTGATGTTTACACAGCTGGGGAGGCAGGGACTCAGCTCAAAGAGCCCTTCCTTGTTGGGAAAGTGTGCAAGCCTGGGAACGGGGGAGCTCAGAGGTGGGATGGAGGAGGGACTGACTGTCTTCTCCTGAGATCTGGGAGAGTGGGAAGTCTGAGCAGCAGCCTTAAACCAACCGCAGCACTTTTATTCTAGGCGTGAGTGAGTTACGTCCGGTGTGTGTGCTGTCAACGTCGCAGTAACAGCGGGTCTGGGGATGTGTTTTATTTCAGGGTTCTCTTGGCAGCCCCGGCCTTCCTGGCTTGCCTGGCCCCCCTGGACTTCCTGGGATGAAAGGTGACAGGGTAAGATACCCAGCCCTCTGGAAAGTTCCCTATTTGGAAGGGTGATTTCTACTATGTTGAGAAACCAAGCTTGCTTTTGGCCCAAGGGAGAATTTTTCTAGGCATTGCCATAGAGAACTATCAAGAAAGATTTCTAAAATTACGGAGAGTTGAGATTAAGAAGCAAAAAAATCTATTAATCCTTTATCAGAAGGGAAGAAATAAAAGCCGAGTAAAGGAGAAATTTCAGCTGTAATTACACTTCCTATTCAGTTCTCAATTTCTGCTCTTACTAGTCACATTTTACATGGATGTGGTCAGAGGGCAGTTCAGGTCGCCAGTGATTTTGGATGGTTGTCAGTTTCTCCAGGTCTGATGCGACTCTGGCTAGAGAGTGAGGAGATGGAGATTATTCATCCTTGTTCCTGTTCACCAGCCCAGTAGGGGAGTTGGTTCACTTGAGATTGTATAGTTAAAAACCTCAAAGTACTGAAAAAGCGTGTTTTATTCATTGCAGGGTGTAGTTGGTGAACCCGGTCCAAAGGGTGAGCAGGTAGGTCCCGGCATCGGAATCCTGTGAAACGCGTGTTTAATGTGTGCCAATTGTTTCACCAGCAGGGGCACGGGCTGATCTGCCGGCGTGGGTAGAATGTGGAGGCTCCAAGGGCTTTATTTATTGAAATTAATTAATTTATTTTAATTGGAGGTTGATTACTTTCCAATACTGTAGTAGTCTTTGCCATACATTGACATGAATCAGCCATGTGTCCCCCATCCGGAACCCACCTCCCACCTCCCTCCCCATCCCATCCCTCAGGGTCGTCCCAGTGCAACAGCCCTGAGCACCCTGTATAGTGAATGAGACCCAGGGCCTAATTAGGTTTGTAACCTTATCTACTGTTTTAATAATCCAAGTTAACGGTGGCCCTGCCTTCCAGAATGCACGCTGTCCCTCCTTTGAAAAGAGGGGCCATCTCTCTCGTTCACCAGATGGGTTTACTCCAGTGATGGAGCCTCCATAGCCTCATCACAGTGTTCTAGTTTTTCTTCACTAAGAACTCAGCAAATACAATGCATATGAATTAGAGTTAGTTTTTGTCCTGAGGTTTTTTTTTCCCCCCACCTACAAGAGCCCTTTTTAAGTCTTACCTAATTATCCAGTTGCTGACACAGTCATTCATCCTTAACTTTAGCTGAAACTCAACTTCACCTTCTGTCTTTTCTCTGGTCCTGGGTTAGACTAGCCCCTGACAGCTAGGTTGGAAAACCCTTAAGGACGTGTCATATTTCTGTATGACCTTGGGAGCACTGTGGGAACTTCTGAATTTTTATCAGTGTTGACTGGGTAAATTTGAACCAAGGGACTAAGAACTTTTAAAATGTGACTTTTAATTTTTAGGGCGCCTCTGGTGAAGAGGGTGAAGCTGGAGAAAGGGGTGAACTCGTAAGATATTTTTCCCGGATATTGGTGGAGCTTCACTGATTTTGACCTGTATCAGATGTATTTCCTTCTTCTTTTCTCTGGCCCTGCTATCCTTGCTGACTTCTTTCAGGGTTAAGATGTTTCTTACATAAGCTCGCAAACCACCCCCCAGAACTGAGCCAAGGTCAAGCAAAATGCAGGGGAAATACCCCGGCGTTGGTAGATCTGGCCTAGGGCACTGGGAGGACAAAGTGTTCCCTTTAGAGGGCACGTTTGCTCATTTTTTTCCATCTAGAAATTCCAGGTGATTCTTATATGACTGCATAAAGTCTATGAATAGTGCCTATCATGGAAACAAAGCTAAAACTTTATTGTGGTTTATATTAATAGTTTATTGTAGATAGAAAGTTGTGACTCACAAGCTTGACTGTGGGTGTTTTCCACGGTCTTTTGGAGTCTAAAACCAACTCCAGAGGAGGCTTCTGCTGAAGCTCCAGGAAGGCGGGGAGAAGGCGAACAAGTCATTACTGCCTCCAGCACTTCTGTCTGCTGGCTCTTCCTTCCCATTACGATGCAATCAAACAGAACCTACCTAGTGTGGGAACTTACATTTGGTCCTTTGCTGTGGTAATGACAGAGTTCTCAGAAAATAGTTTCAGAGGATTTTTAGTTCAGGAGAAAATGCTGAATAATATTTTATTCAGGTTTTTTAGGATTTAGAGTTAATATAAATGTAACATCTGAATTAGACAAAGCTGCCTAACTATTAAATAAACTAGAAAAGGATGATTTCAATTTTATATTCCATTGAAACTGTTCATTTTATAAGCTAAGAGAATGTTTAAAAATCATTCTGTTTTGTAATGAACAGGCACCAATGTGCTAACATGAGCTGAATTCATACCTAGAGCTAGTGGTAGGAGATATGCAAGTTTTTTTTTTTTTTAAAGCATGCATATTTGATTTGATAGACTTTGAGGGATTTTTAAGAATACTGCTAGAGTTTCAAAAATGAAGTCATCTGATTTAAGTGTCTATTATGTTTTATAACAGCATGCTAGTTTAATACCTTTTGACTTACATGTTTTAATTCTCGACACTTAGCATTTAGGTCTGGATGGAACCTTGGAGAGCCCTGATTCAACCCTACTGTTTAACAGACGAGTTAGCCAAAGGCTGGGGGTTTACAAAGTTTACACAGGGTCATGAAGTTAAATAGCAGAACTGGGACCAGAATCCAAATTTTGGCTCATATTTTTTTCCTGCAGTGTCAGGGTTCTTCTGTTCATGCTTTTCTATTGACTTTGGCAGCATGATAACCTTTTCAGTGTTTTTTAGTAAACTATCAAATGTGAATACATTGTTCTAATATGATTTCATTTTATTGATTTAGGGAGATATAGGATTACCTGGCCCAAAGGGATCTGTAAGTATAATGAATAGTAATGGTATAAAAATAAAATATCAATAAAGCTATAAAAACAGAATGCTTTGCTTTATGAAATCATTCTGTAAAATTCAATTCTAAAAGGACTTACCTTTAAGGAAGTTAATGTCTAAATTTATACTTTAAGTAGTGGATTAGTCCAAAGGAGAAAAAAACTCATATCAGTGTAAATGGATCTGCCTTTTGACCTAACCACTCTAAAGGAAGTTTTTTGTTTTTTTTTCATATTATAAATGGCTCACTGAGTATATATTGTAATTTCTTCCACAAATGGATTGTTTGACAAGAACTGCAAAGCAGTGACAAGAACAAAACTGAATTTCATTGTCAGTCATATCATTGCAAATATTTCAATAATTTTCATTATGTCCTGTGTGTTCTAGTTAGAGAGGTAAGATATAGGCATGGTACACAAGAAAATATGGATAATTATTAGGGCTAGAAAATGATCATTTCATTCAGTTTCTCACTTTTCAGAAACTAATCTGATGTCCATAGAAATTAGATGTATTCAGAGTTATATAATCAATTAGTAGCATACCTAGAATGACTTGCTAATTTGAAAGGAATATACATCTTAATGCAATAACAAATTTAAGATAATGCAAGGAGAAAGGATGAAGCTCAGACTTCAGTGTCAAGGGCATCTATCAGGAGCTTCCATTAATCCCCAAGACCTTCTGTTGTCTGGAATCCCTGCCATTCTTCTGTCCAACAGATGACAGTCAGTGACATCTAGATTAGAAGATAAAGCTTACATATCTATCCCTCCTGTGCTTAAAACCCTTCGAGAATAGCATTTGTAGAATAAAATCAGACTTTGCGAAGAATACAAAGCCTTCAGTGAAGCGGTTGCAGCCTCACCAGCCTCATCTCTGACCTCTCTGGACATTATCTGTTTGTGGTTCTTTTTACTTGGCATATTCTCTTTAACAACATGTGCTGTTCTCCTAGTTTGGGGTACCCTTTCTCTTTCCTTAGATTAGTACCTCCTACCTAAGCATTTAGCCCAATCCTCAATCCAACCTTCTCTGGGAGGACACTCCCAGCCTTGGTTACAGTGCTCTGTCCAGGGCTCTTCACGCAACCTCGATATGGAAAGTTTAATATCATCTTTCCTGTGTTCATACTGGACTGTCCTGGTGGTTCAGATGGTGAAGAATCCTCCTGCAATACAAGAGACCCAGGTTTGATCCCTGAGTCAGGAAGATCCCCTGGAGAAGGGAATGGCTACCCACTCCAGTATTCTTGCCTGGAGAATTCCATGGACAGAGGAGCCTGGTGGGCTACAGTTCATGGGGCTTCAAAGAGTCGGCATGACTGAATGACTAACACACACACACACACAAATGCACACACCTGTGTACATATATGCGACAGTCAAGCTTCAAAGAACATCTTTATGCCTTAGAATGGTTTAGGATTGAGAAACACTGTAAAGGGTAAGCCTGGACAGAATCTGATAATGGAAGTCGTACTTCACTGTCTAGAAATAATCAGTAATGTTCAAAGGTGAGAATTCAAGTTATAAAAGAAGAAGGTGGATGAACAATGCAGGTGTCAGAATGAGTTAATTTCATTTAAATTTGTATGCAATACTAGGAATTAGCTCCTGATTGATCACCTACCTCCCTTCCCATCCCATCTTTTCTGTCACTACCCAAGGAATACTGATGAAATTACCGTCTGGGCTTCCCAGGTGGTGCTAGTGGTAAAGAACCCGCCTGCCAATGCAGGAACATAAGAGATGTGGGTTCAGTCCCTGGGTTGGGAAGAGCCCGTGGAGGGGGGATGGCGACCCACTCCAGTATTCTTGCCTGGAAAATTCCATAGACGGGTCTGGCAAGCTATAGTCCCAAGGATCACAAAAAGTTGGACACGACTGAGCACGCACACATGCTGGACTTTTTTAGAAATTGCTATACCTTGCTTTCTAGTGACCTGACAATACCCTACTTTAGTTTCACAGCACATCCTTAGCTTTCTCCCTTGAGCCTGACTCTCAGGAAATCTTTTTAAGCCATAATTTCTTCAAGAAGCAATTTTGACAAGTTGGCTTAGATGAATATAATTTTTTTTTTTTTTTTTTTTGTGCAAAGAGAGATTGGAAAAAGCATCCCTGAGGTTTCTTAAGATGTGTCTGGTGGAAGCATCACTTGATTACCATTTTTCCTTCAGTTTAAAGCATCTGAATGTTGAATGAGTTGACTTTTCCTAGAGAAACGTTGGTATGAAAAGGAAGCCGGACGGAGCAGCTTTATAAATATCAGATCTAGAGCAGTGGCATTCCCCCATGGTCTTTCACTTTTATCTTCTCATTTTAATTCTGTAAACAAGTCACTGTAACTACTATGTCACAAATTCCACTGGAGGTAGCTTAACAAAAAATGGATTAATTTAGTTTCTCTTTGAAGCAGTTTTTGTAGATGAAGACTATAAAGATGCTTTTAGTGGTCTGCTTTCAGAAGAAAAATCTAACTGGTATATGGTTTCATTTTAAGGAAATAATTGATTTTTTAAGACATCTTTATTACTTAGATTTTTAACTTGTATCCTTAGATAAATTATGGGCTCACTCTTTTTGTTCTGGTATCTTAAATGCAACATTTTAAATGGGTTGATTCAATTCATGTTAGTGTTTTATAATTCCTGGATACATCTGGCTTCCTCAGATTCTCGAAAGACCGTTATAAAGGCTAAATAACTTATGTTCTTGGAAATATTTTTATTTTATGCTTTCTGTATTGGTGTAACATGTCCTGTGAACTCAGTAGACCTTCTGTGGCCCAGAAGAGTTAACACGATTTATTAAAAACGAACTTGCTCTTAGAAATGGCTTAAAGTATGAAGAATGTGATTTTAAAATGTGTTATTTCCATTAACATTTCGAAATAATATCTAGGCCCGGAAGAAAGATCTTTGCAATGTTTACTTGCATTGGAATTCTGAGACAGTGGAGAGTTAATGGCGTGGCATTACGTGTTCACCTTGAGGCTTTGTAACCTCTGAGCGAACGCCTATTGGTACCTGTTAGATTTTTAACTTGGGAGGCAGAGTGTCAGTGCTTATATCAGTCTGAAGCAGGCGCCCCTCTTGTGTTCAGCCTGGACTTAACGTGCGCCCCTGTGTTCCAGGCGGGGAACCCTGGGGAGCCTGGCCTGAGGGGGCCCGAAGGCAGCCGGGGGCTTCCCGGAGAGGAAGGACCCCGAGGCCCGCCGGGCCCGCGCGGAGTGCAAGGGGAGCAGGGCGCCACCGGCCTGCCGGGGATCCAGGGCCCCCCGGTGAGTGCGGGGTGAGTGCGGCCGCTCCGGGGCTTTCCTCTGGAGGCGCCGCCTGGGGGCCTGGGCCGGGCCGGGGCTGCGGGCTGCGGGCGGCGCTTGGGAGGGACCGACCTCAGCTCCGCGGCGAGCGTGGGGCCAGTTCTGTAAATCCGGCCACTGGTCCCTTGCCCAGCCCGCCGGTTTACCATTCAACAATGCCCTCTTTGTGGGCTTCGCTCGTGGACAAACTGGCTTTTGTCTTTTCCGTCCCAGGGCAGAGCGCCGACTGATCAGCACATCAAGCAGGTTTGCATGAGAGTCATACAAGGTAAGTAAGTCGTCACGTAGGCTTCAAAGGGTGGGGGATTTTGAATGGTATTAATTTCACTTCTGTTCTGTACAGGTTGTTGCCATTTGCTTATAGCCTCAAGGAAAAATAGTGCATTTCTGGGTCAGCCTACACACACGCACACATACACACACACACATGCACTTTTTCCCCTCCTTTGGAAAACAAATGCTCAGACTCTTCCCCTTCTTAATGTCCTAGCCCTGGTGTGTCCCTGGCATTGACCTGGGCTCTCTCTGCAGATTATGTGAGAAACATTTGGTAGACTTCTGCCCATAACAAGCTTAAGGCCATTATTTCCATTCATGCACCACATAGGTAGAAAATCTATAACTGGAATTTTGCCAAAATGGTGATATATATGGTCACATTTCTTAACCTTTATCTAAATTTGTCTGTAGTTATGGCAATTCCTATTTATTGTCTGATTCTAGTTGGAACCACTTCTGTCATGAAGAAACACTTCCCTTTTATGTGTTCATGAGATAGTCTAGCTTGTCAAGTAGATGCCTAGAGTTTTCCAGGATGAAATTGTCACCTCTATATTTGGAAACCAATATTGAAGGAATCTTATTTTGAAAGAATATTTCCATTTTAAGCATTTCATGTTGAGAAAAGTATGACTTTATGCTAACCCTCACTTACATAAGGCCCACTTAGGGTATTCACATTTGAACGATTTAGAAATTTTGGTGAGAGATGTTTCCATTTCATTTTTTCCTTCACACCCAAAGCTTTAAAAAATATTGCACTAGAATATTTCCCTTAGAGTATTTTAATGGGAAAATGTTCTTATTCTCTGGTTTTGGTAGATGATTCTTGATCTATTTAATGGTTCCTGAAAAAGCCTACACAGTTATAAATTTTTAAGACATATTGTGACCATTCCAAAGAAGCAGGCTCTCTTTAATGTCTGGTGTATCCTCCATGCATGAAAAAAAAACTTGAGAAGGAGATTTATTAGCAAGTCATGAATCCTCAGGATATTTCACGTAAAGTAGTATGTTCAAGCTAAGCACATGAGCCCAGGTCTCAAACGGTGTCTCAGTACTAATTCTGAACAATGTCCTTGGCTTTGACACAGCTTCAGGACGTCCACTTCCAGCTGTGTTGAGCAGCTCACTTCCTTCCCTTCTTGGGTTTTCGGATAACCAGCCAGGTTCAGGTGACAAATTCATCCTTTTGGACACGGCTTGGTCCTGAAGGTTAAGGGTCTCTATCCCCTCCCCTGCCTCAAGGCAGCAGGACCAGCTCTCCCTACAGAGGGCTGAACACAGCGGCATCAGTGACACCTTGGGGTAGCAAGCCCGGGGAAAACCAGCTGAGCTTTATTCATCCCTCACCCCCAGTTCTGAAGCTCTGGTGACACATTTAGAAAAAAGGCACTTGAAATAGTTCGCGTTTCCCTTGAATCGCCTTCGTGTTTCTGACTTCCCTGGCTGGTTTTGTTTACTACCTTGTAGAGCACTTTGCTCAGATGGCTGCGAGTCTCAAGCGTCCAGACTCCGGAGCCTCGGGCCTCCCTGGGCGGCCTGGACCCCCCGGCCCCCCGGGCCCCCCTGGAGAGAATGGCTTTCCGGGCCAGATGGGACTCCGCGGCCTCCCGGGCATGAAGGGCCCCCCCGGCGCTCTCGGTGTGAGGGGCCCTAAAGGTAAGGCCTTTTGCCCGCGTGGAACCAGGAACACACACGCTGGCTTTTCGTTTCGGTGGATTCACTGGTCCTGGCCAGTGCCAGGTGTCTGTGATGTGAGATTACCGTTCTGTTCTGTGGGGATGGTGAAGATTAAAGAGCTGTCATCTGGTATTTTCTTGACTTTGGTGTGTGATGGCAGTAGACCCAATACCAGAATCCAGGTTCCTCGACTTTTGGTCTGATCTTTCCAGTCATGCTGCTTTAGCCATAGTTCAAGATAAACTTCAGGATCGTTGAGGTTTTTTGTTTGTTGTTTTTTGAGACCCTGAAATCATCGTAGAGTTCTTCTAAGATGGGAACTGGCTCAAGAGTGTTTGTATCTATTACTTCAACTAACGAGACTTGTTAGCAGGACATCAGAAAAATCTCATCGCAACTTAAAGCTGCCTCCCTCTTCTTTTATTTATTTTTGGCCTTGCCTAAAATATGCATATGGGGTCTTAGTTCCCTGACCAGGGATCACACCTATGCCCCCTGCATTGGGAGCACAGAGTCTTAACCACTAGACTACCAGGGAAATCCCCCTCTTCTTTTAAAGAGTGGCATTGTATATCAGTTTTGATGGATTTTTTTTTCAGCTCTGAAGTACAACTGTACTCCTTATTTAATGTGTTGAGAGGGTGTGAGAGAGTTTGTTTCTTCTCCTTTTATTTAGAGCAAGTTAAGCTCTTGAAACCGGTGTCTTGTAGGAAAGTAGGATTGTGAGTGTGATAGGTATTCTGCAGAATTTGCAGAAGAACTGGCTGCCTCAGATGGTGCTTGCTAGTTCAGACGAGTAGGTCAGCCTGTGGGCAGTGTGTCCTGGATAATTTACAGAAAGGACGAAAAGTGTGGAGTTTCTGAATCAGGATGAGTGACTGACAGCTTTCTGGGAACTTCAAAAAGACGTGGTGTCAAAAACAAGAGAGGTTTCTGAGCCATATAGCAAATTGCCATTAGCTATCTATTTTACATATGGTAATGTAAGTTTCCATTTGACAGAAAACAACAAAATTCTGTAAAGCAATTATCCTTCAATAAAAAAATAAATTAAAAAGAACCCCCAAAAAACAAGAGAGGGACGTCTGTTTTTTAGACAGTGATGCTCCAATTAGGGATGAATATGGTGCAAATGGTCAGAGGTCAAGCAAGCTTTCTTTCTGGATCTATAATTGAATAGGAGATGCATTTAGTTGACAACACCCTCAGTTGGAACAGTGTTGTTCATTACTTTTTTTTTTTTTTTGGCATATGAAGAGCTGCATGTTAAAAAAAAAAAAAAAAAAAGAGCCCTAATTGGAGCCTCTTGTGAACTTGGCACAGTTGCCATGTTTTTGGAGGCTGGACAGAGTCACCTATGGAGAGAGCTCTGAGGTCCGCTTTCAGAGCTGGACCTCTTTTCTGAAAGCGTCCCTTAGCCATTCATGTCGGTCCTCTCTGAGCTTCTGTTTAGGGATTTGTACCAGAGGTGCTCCCTGTGATCACACTGCGCTCACCCACACACGTAATCCGTTCTAGGGAAGCCCATGCCATGATCGGACTGTTGGCTTAGCTCTCTGTTGTGCCCCGGCCACGGTGACTCCTCTGCCTGTGTGTGGTCACTAAAGGGAACCAAAGAGCGGTGATTCACAAGAGTGGTCCCCGCGGCCTCAGCATCCCCAGAGACCTTGCTCAGAAGGCAGATCCTCCCGCACGCCCAGGCTCCCTGAGGCAGAGACTTTGGAGAGGGGCCGCCAGCAGAGATGTGCTCCTGCGGGGCGGTTGCCTGTCTTCCCTGGGAAGGACCGCCTTGTAGGGTGATGGGGATCACAGACCTGTTTTCTCCGGCTCTAAGGAAGCCTCCATCTTTGGGGCTGAGCTTAACCTTGAGTTCGTGGGAGCCGGCTCCTGAAGTCCTGTCTTCTGTCTAAGGAAGGAAGAGGTCTGTGTGCTCATTGAGTCAGGACAGCCTGCCCAGGGGGAGACAGTCCAGGCTGTCCATGGGACTTACCCGAGGAGCCGTCAACCCTGCCCGTGTCTGCAGCCCCTTCCCAGATACTGCGATCTACTTGGCTTGGTTACTTGGTGCTAAGTCACCTCAGTCGTGTTCGACTCTGTGCGATACTATGGACTGTAAGCCCGCCGGGCTCCTCTGTCCATGGGATGCTCCAGGCAAGAATCCTGGAGTGGGTTGTCATGTTCTCCTCCAGGGGGTCTTCCTGACCCAGACACTGAACTCACGTTTCCTCCGTCTCCTGCATTGGCAGGCAGGTTCTTTACCGCTAGCGCCACCTGATTACTTGGTATCAGACTTTAAAAATATTCTGCAGGTGATCTGAATGTGCGCCAAGGGCTGGGGAGCACTCTTAACACAGGTGGCATGACCTGGAAGCTTCCAGCAGAGCTGGGAGTCGCAGTGCAGAGTTGTGTCTGGGTGGGGCTGGGTGGGTTCCAGCAAGAGAACCTCATTTTGGAGGGAAGAAAATTTACTTCTATATTTGAAACCCCAGAAGTGTCTCTGGCACTGAGTTCATCCATCAAGCAGAGTTTGATCGTATTTGGGACTTCCCCGTTTCCTGCAGGATTCATGACATAACTTACAATCTAGAAGTGAGGCTGTTCTTTTCTTTTTTCTAAAGAACTTTCTCTCCCTGCTCTCCTTCATGCCTTTCTTGGCTTTGGTTCCATTAAAGCAGCATCATCTCTGAGTTTTACTTCTTAAGATTGGGATGTAGGCAGAAAGGAATAGTCAAATTTTCTATATAATTCAGTGTTGACACACAGTTGAAGATGTATGGTTCTAGGTAGCTGGACTTGAACTTTCTTGTCCTCCACAGACATAAATAGTCCTACTTAGCAGAAAACGCGTGGTGTTCTAATGCCCAAAGTTTAGAGCTCAAATTTTCCTTGAGAATAAACACTCCACCATTTGAAACTTAACTGTTCTACTGATCAGAGAAGAGATATGTTTCATTGCCGTTTTCTTCATCCTTAATAAGAGAAGGGATGGTGGGAGTCTGGGTTTGCCAGAGTCACTTTGAGGGTGTTTTCCAGAGAAATTCCTCTGTAGACAAGGTTAGCTATTAATGAATCAGTTTTACTAAGCTTTTAACAGTTCAGGCTGTGTCTTAATCAAATTATGGTTTTCTTCCTTAAAAGTTACTTTGAAAAACACAGTGGAACATTTTTAATAGGAGCTAGTAGAAATAAGCCCCAGACCATACTCAAAGCTTCCATTGTGTTCCCGTATTTTGTTTGTTTTTGCCGACATGTTTTACACACTTTTACACAAACGTGTTAGAGCTGTGTGCTCATTTCATGAAAGGTGACCCCTGACTGGCCCTGGCTTCACTCTGCGCAGAATTAAATAAGTCTTTCTTGTCATAAATACTCTTTATAAATGTTTGTGGCTTGTTAATTTTAAGCCCCTTTGAGACAGGCTGTGAATATTTTAAAATCTTTTAGTGGGCGTCAAGCAGACATGTTTCCGTGTTAGTGAAAGCTAGGGAAAGTACACCTAGCCCACCTGAGACTCACCTTTTCCGGTGTTCATCCTCACTTGAAGATGGAGCATCGATTATAGCTTCCAAATAGACAAATTCAGTAGCAATTTTGGAGCCACATGAATTTCTCCAGTTTCATCCACTCTGATCATAGAAAGCTGTTTTTCTGCTCAAAGTGTCTATCCCCTTCACACTTTACCCAAAGCATCTTTTCTCAGCTTTTTACATGTCTTTCTGACACAGCAGGCTAACAAAGGTGGGCTTGAGCCCCCAGGCCAGGTCTCCTACGTCTTGGAGGGAGATGTGACCAGTGTTTGCTGAAGCAGATTAACCCTGCGGGTAGCAGGCTGCTGCAGGCTGCAGTGTGGCTGTGTCCCGGGCCTGTGGAAAGCATCTTTTTCTATGAGTGACCACCAGAAATAGCATCGCAGCGAAGACAAGGGTCTTCTCTTTAATTTTTAAAAACGGCTATTCTACACATCATAAAGAGTTGTTTTAATGTTACCACGCTGTGTTCCCTTCATTCTGCAGTGTCCAAATATGCTGGCAATCCCATCCAATGAATTTTTACTTTCAGATCTTGTATTTTTCAGTTCTAGAATTATGATTTTTTGTTAAGGGTTTTCATATCTCTCTGGAAATTTCACATCACTTCACCCATTATATCCATCTTTTCCTATGACTTGGTTAACACACACATATATGTATGTGTGTATATATATACACATGAGTATATATATATATACACACATATATGTAAGTTCCTTTAAAGAGGCAGTGGTCTTATTCTTTGCAAACATTTTGAAGTTGGTGTGTCTTCATGCTAGAATATTCTTAACTGTCACTATCACTGGAAAAGTTGCATTTTAATTTATAATCCTCTCTTGTTTTCAGAAAGTGTGGCACTTTCTCACTGCCAGCCTTGACAATTATAGTGAAATGACATTTAAATTGCCAAGTTAACAAGAGAGCTTAAGCTGTTAGTTTTTAAAATGATAATTGTCATATCTTCCTACTACAGTAATGTCATATTGATGATGAGTGTAAAAAAAACTAGTTTATATATGAGTTCAAGCTGAACTTGAATATTGTGTATTTCCTTACATAATATTTATAAAATTTAAATTATCTTCAAAATGTTGATTCATCATATAAATGTTCACACAAGGACATTCACAGCTAAAGTCAAAGTATGATCATTAAACATTCATTTCTTAATTAGAGATTTTTGACTATTTGACAAATGCACAGATGGTTGTATAGATATTCTTCCTGTTTTTGTTCTGTGCATGATTTTGTTTTTTAAATTGTAACAAATCTGTCTATATTTAATGAGGTTGGATTGATACGAATATTCGGATAAAAAGATCACGTATAGAACTTATTGTGAAATGCCGTTGCATCTTCTAAGGATGTAGTATAGTACTAGCATGCTACTTTGCTAATGGGGCAGTAGAGGTTGTCTTCTACTAGGAGTAGCCATGTCTTTTAACACCTGTTAACTAAGGTATTAGGGTGTTTTGCTAATGAGGCCAAGTTTCTAAGTTTGGCCTCTGCAGGGGCCGGGATAATGAATGCAGGGTTTGTTCTGTGGCTGCTGAATTCCTGAATTCAATCAACTGTCTTGCAAATGCACATGGTTGGTTGCAATCCAAAGTACATTCCCTATAAATAATGAGACAGAAATGAAATGTAGGCACTGTGACAGCACACTTTACATTTTGAAACTTCATTAATTTATTTTTGGTGATGCTAAATTTACATGGTTCAAGCGTTTTTAAATGTATAAAAAAGTACTTAGTGAAGAGTGTCTGTCTCAACCCTGGCTCCCATCTGCCTGCTTCCCTTTATCCTTCCATTAGGGAATCTCTGTTTTTAGTTTCCTACATGCCCTTACCAGTGACACTATAAACGATCTATGAATATATATATATTTTCCCTATGTCATTTTAGCAACAAATCACATTGTCCTTTAGTAGTAAGTCATCTGGGCCTTGCTTTTTTCACTTAACAATGTCTTGGGCATCATTTCACAGACCTTCTTCCTGACTCTTCTTTACCCATGCATGATATTCCACTCTTTGGAAGTTCCATAGTGTATATATCTCTTTAATGGACATTTAGATTGTTTTTAAGCTTCCATTCAATTTTCTTTCTTTCTTTTTGAAAAGTAGTTATTTTTGTTTTTGTCTGTGGCGGGTGTTCGCCGCTTTGCACGGGGTTTTCTTTGGTGGTGAGTGGGGGCCGCCGTTCATTGTGGTGGTCGGGCTTCTCCTGCTATGGAGCATGACGGGCGGGAGGGCTTCAGTCGTTGCAGTTCTGGGCTCTGGGGCGTGGGCTCAGTGGTCGAGGTGCTCAGGCTCGCTTGCTCTGTGGCATGTGGACTCTTCCTGGACTAGGGATGGAACCCGTGTCTCCTGCAGCGGCAGGTGGGTTCTTATCCACTGCACCCCCAGCGAAGTTCCCTCAATTTTCTTTCCTATTGGATTTGCGTATTTCTGATTAAACTTCTTTTCCTAGTTATTGATGATTTAGTCATCATTACAAATGAGATTTTTGCTCACTGCATCGTTGTTTACATATATAACAAATATTGATTTCCATGTATTTTGTACCTCGCTATGTACTGAATTCTCTTATTGTCTATTGTAGATTTTGAGTTGATTTTCTAAGGTTTAAGAAAAACAGTCATGTCACCTGAAAGCAGGGATGGCTTAAACCAAATAATAAGAGTGATAAAGTGGGCATGTTTGTATTAATAATGTTTTGACTTTAGTGAAACTGCTCCTTGTGTTTCTTGTTAAGCTTTATGCCAGCTTCAAGGTTGAGATAGATGGACTTTATCATGTTAGGGAAGTAGCTTGGTACTTACTTTATTGAATGTTGTATCAATGGCTTGTCAGCATCTACCAATACAATCATTTGATTTTTTTCCCCTTAGATATCTTATTATAATTAACTCGATTTTTGCCTCGCTATGTACTTATTAAGACCTAGTTTGTGGCAACGTCTTAACTTTTTGGTTTCTGTATATGGGCTTTGCTTTAAGTTGAATTTATGTTTATGCTTTATGTTCATTTTTATAGACATATAGAAAAGTAACATTTCTTTAATGACACACAGGTGATGCAGGAGAAAGAGGGGATCGTGGTCCCCCAGGAAGAGGTCCCAAAGGTTTGCCAGGAGCTCCCGGTCTCCCAGGTAAGGATGAAGGCAGGATGAGGTGGGAAGTGGTATCAAGCAGGTGGTCTGAATTGGATCACACTGTAAAGTATGGCTCTTTGATTACCTCTGCTTATCATGTGATAATAATGACCAGCATCGATTTTTGAAGACCACCTTTAATGAAGAGTTAAATAGTCTGTAAATCATGTCTGTATTCTTTGAGAGAAGAATACATGTCTTGAAATGTTACTTTCTTAAATAAATACTTTAAAAATTGCTGTTGCGGTCCAGCCACAATGCATTGCTATAAAATTCTGAATGATTGGGGTCCTGTCCATTTCTAGTCCAGGGGTAGTTTCCTTTTCTTTGTTGTTAACTAAAAAGTCAGAGCAACAGGAAGACGAATCCAAGTTTTCAGCCATTCATGTTGCACAGAGAATAACTGAAATTTTATTCTGAAAGCTTCTCCTTCAAACACCCAGACCCTCCAGAAACCCATATCCCAAAATAAATAAACCTGCACATTCCTACTTGGAAAAGTCACTCCAAGAACGTAGCCCAGCTGGATAGACCGAGGTGACGCAGCTGTGTCTGTGTGAGAGCGGCCGCAGTCCAGGCTGCCCCACGTGAATCCACTGGATGCGACGGCCAAGTCCAAGCGCAGAAGTGGCCTCCTGGGGGATGAAAGCCAGTTCAGGTGAAGATCGTGACTAGCCTGAGCCTCCAGTAAACGCTCTGGGTGCTTCAGGGCCAGGGCTCAGGAAGGCCCCCTGAAGTCCCTGGGGAGACTAGTCAGGGGAGGGGGCCCACACTCCCACCGTGGATCTGAAAAACTTGGTTGAGGGAAATCTAGCAAAGAAATGATCGTTTTCTAATTCTGCTGGAGGCTTACATAGTCAATCATGGCTATAATTGCAGCCCCCAAACATCATTGCTTTCTAATTATCCATTTCATTGCTCCTGGTGATCACTTTCTCATTTAAAATGATTTTAAAAAATATGAATGCATTTGGAGATAGCTCAAACGCTGCCTTTCTAAAATGGTAATTGGTGGGCCTGTCAAGATGTTTTCACAAGTTGATGAATTTTTGTGATTGGAAAAGGAAGCCTTTGTGATCAGAAAAGGAAAGAAAATCTGGCTAGAGTTGAGTGGGACCCAGGAAAGAAGATTTTAATAAATAGTAAAGTCTGGATTCATTGATGGATGTCTTGAAGAAAGAAAAGGGAAACAGACTTTACTGAGGGTTCGTCTCCCGTATCCATGGCAGGAATAGAATGTTTGAAGGCTAATAAAATGACATTATTACAATTTACCTAATTATCCATGTATTTGAAGGAGATCCTGACAATTTCTCCTCCCATTTTGTTGACAAATTGCATTTCCTGGATCAGCAGCTTGTACTATTGGCACAATTTACCAAAAACACATTATCATATGTGGTAACTTGTGCTTTCAAAAAATCTGTTGATAAATCCCGTTTTGATTTTAAAAATAGGAAGATGGAGACCAGCTTGTATTTGTGCAGTGTCCCGTGTCCCAAGGGGGCGTGTTATCCTCACCTGCAGCTTGCATGGTGCCCCTGGACCCTTGCTTGGCCTGGAAGGGGCTCCGTGGGGTTGCCTTCTGGGACACCAGTCACCGGTGTGTGGGCAAGTGGTCAGGTAGGGCAAATCATCCCCGGCAGCTCTATGTGACCCTCAGCTGGTCTTCCTTGTGCAGATGATTACATTTTAGTCTTTGAGTTAAGACTTAAATCTGATTTGTTAAAATCAGATTTGTTCAGGACTCTGAAACCTGCCCTTTTCTATTTCCTTTCTGCATTTTTCCAGCCCTCACCCCTCCCTTCCTGGTTCCACCGGTCTTTCTTTTTCAGTGCTTTAGTTACATTTTCGCTGAGGGGACATTACTTAGGGCAAACTCAGAGTTACAGATTAGTCTTTAAAGAATCGAGGCTAACTTTCCAAAGCATGCAGTCAGCACCAGCTGGGGCCTTGGTCTTGGGTTGGCTCATATCCCCGTGTCTGTGCCTAAACTTACTCAGGTAACAGTTTCCTAAATCCATCAAGGCCCTGAACAAGAGATTTGGGGGCCATTCTGCCTCTAAATCGAGTCCTCTGAGAGTGGGCCTTTGGGAGTGTGGGCTCTGTAATTCAGATATCTGGCTTTACACCTTGACCGTCACTTCCGAGCTTTATGGCGTTGGGCTAGTTCCTGACTGGTTCTGTGCCTCAGTGTCCTCACTTAAAAAAAAGTGATAGCAATCAATAATCCCATCTCCTAGAGAGCTAATTCTGAGAATTAAAGAAAAATCAATCCATGAAAGGAGCCTAGGGCAGTTTCTGGCTGTAGTGGATGCTCCAGAAATGCCGGTTATGAGAACTATTATTAATGTAACAAATGCACTTTTGCATTTCAAAGTGGATGAAGTGCAGAGCTGGACCCTGGCTCAGCCTTTGTGACTTTATCTCGAACTTCTGTCAGTTAGCGCTGCCCCGAACGCCTCAGACCCTCTGTCTGCTGAATCCCTGTGACTCCAGACCACAAGTGCAAAGCGCTGGTCCCAGGAAATCACGTCACCAAGTAGCTGGGCCACTTTAAATATCCTTGGGAGAGCTTGGAGTGTGGGTAGGAACGTGATTTCTGGTCTCTCACAGTCCCCACAGTGGGAGGACTTTAGGACCCAGGGGAGCCTTCACCAGGGCTGTGTTCGGGATGTGTCTGGAGCCTTGTAGATAAACACACATCTAAGCAAAGGAGAGAACCAGCAGAATAGGATGTTCTGCGACCTGTTGTTGAATCTGGGACTCGGGTCCTTCTAAACGGAAAGAAGAGCGTTTGGCCATTCTTCTTGGGGCTGACATAGCTGATGTATTGGAAGAGATGCAATACCTTCATTACCTGTCAGCTGTCAGAATGGCTCTGCTCTTTCTCGACTGTTTTCTCTGTCCGCCCTCCTTCTGTCAGCGTGTTCTCTGTGAAGTATTGCGTGCCCCTTGGGGAGGTGATGGTCCTCGTCTGATACAGACCTTGGGTTCTTATCATGACGATTGCAGGGGCTGTCGTCTTGGCTGTAGTGCCCTGTTGTCTAAAGGTGGTCACAGATCGTCCAGTTTGCATCTCACAGCCAGAGGTGGGCAGGGCAGGTGTGTAAGAGGGGCGGGCTGTGGAGCCAGGCTTCCCAGGCATGGGAAGACCCTCCTCATGTAGGAGGGTCTGTGGAAAAATGTGTTAATACCTGAAAAGCACTTAGCATAGCACCTGGCTTATGGCAACAGTTCTGCGACTTTAGTTATTATTATTCCTCCTTTTATGCTTGAGGAAACACAGACTCGCGAAGGTCGCGGGCCTCGATGAAGATCTCTCGGTTAGTAAGTGACAAGGCCGACATTCACGTGTCCAGGTTCTCACTGTGGACAGAGTGACGTGTGTGCGGTCCAGGTGTGTGCTGAGTCAGTCTCGCCATTGTGGCTGCTGACTTTGGCACATTTCCTTTTCTGCCCCGTCCCAGAGCTGTGGGGACCACTCTGAGCAAGGCCTCTGGGACCTTAGACTCTGCCCCCTGGCCCCACCTCTCCCGTGTCTGTCTCTTCACAGAGACCTTTGGTGAGTGTATCTTCACCAGGAACTCTGCCTGTTGCCACTGCACTTGTCCAGTGGGGACCAGTTGCTTCCCATCCTGGGGATTTGAAGAAAAGATATTTAAGAGTGGGTCCTGACCTCTTCTTTGTATATCTAAGCGTGCTGGGAGAATGAGGACCTTAAATGATGGTTGTGTGTGAACGTGACCCGGACGTTACACTGACTCGCGCTTATGGCACCAGGCTTCTTGTTCAAGGTTTGCAGATAGATGAGCTTTGCCTGTGGATCCTGAGTGAAGTCCCCAGACAGAAAGGGCACCCTCGCTCTAGGCTTAAGTCTGTGTCTGTGCTTTCTAAGCCGCTTCAGTCACATCCGACTCTGTGTATCCCTATTGACTGCAGCCCACCCGGTTCCTCCCTCCCTGGGAGTCTCCAGGCAAGAACACTGGGGTGGGTTGCCATTTCCTTCTCCAATGCAGGAAAGTGAAAAGTGAAAGTGAAGTCGCTCAGTCGTGCCCGACTCTTCACGACGCCATGGGCTGCAGCCCCCGAGGCTCCTCCGTCCATGGGGTTTTCCAGGCAAGAGGACTGGAATGGGGTGTCATTGCCTCCTCCGCCTGCGTCTTAGTCCATTTTATTGCACTGCAGGTGTTCTGAGGGCCGAGAGGCTCGGCCTCTGTTCATGTAACACGACTGCCCTCTAGTGTCAGTACAGGGAATGACACATTCATTTTTAGAAATCATACAGGTTTGACAGTAACATTTTATAGGTCCTTGAAATTTCAGAAAACTCTAATTATTAGGCTGTTAGTGTAGCTCAGACACCCATGAGGCAGGCGAAGCAGAGTGGGAGCAATTTCTATTCGTACTTTCTCTTCCCCATGAGTTGTAAAGAGGTTTCTGCAGCGGCATGCATATATATGCATATATGCGTAAGCATATACACCTAAGTATACAGATACCCCCTCGCTCGTGAACCTTCCTCCCCTCCTCCTCCAGGCCATCACAGGGCAGCCGCTGAGCTCCTGTGCTATACGGCAGCCGCTGCTGGCTGGCTGTTTCGCGCTGTATGTCCGTGCACTCTCTTCCTTTCCCGCCCTCTGCTTCCCCTGCTGCAGGACCATGCTTTCTGAGCCCTGAGGGCCAGAGGCTTCTGCCGCAGCCCGGACCTGTGCTCGCGTAGTGCCAGCTGCCAGGGCCGCGTGCAGACAACGGGCACGCTGTGTCCTGACTCACTGTTCACAGCCCCGGCGCGGGCTCACGGGCTGCCGTTTGTCCAGCCTGACCACTTAAAGGCATTTATATCTGGCCTCTCCTTTTAAGACTTAAAAGACTAACTCAACCTTTAACTTTCTCCATGCCAGGAAATCTGAACAGGCTCTGCTTAAAGGCAGGGTTCTGCTAAAGCCTTGTCAACGGGCGCTGTGGGTTAGGGGTAGATCTTGTTTTGAGAGGGAACACAGAATTACCTACTTTGTCACTTGTTGTAGTCAAATGAAGGCTTATGAGATAAATGAAGGGAAATCATTTATATCTGCTTGTCTACAACCTTGAGATGTATAGAGTCAGAGATAATTATTCTCTTAAAGCTTCACTATATTTTGTCCTGTAATCTGGCTTTTTGTGGACCTAATAGTAAGTATAATGGGAAGAATGTTATGTGTAAAGCAGTGTCTCTAGTGTAGTTTCCTTCTAAAAGTTTTGGGCTGTGTAATAAGGCAGCTAAAAAAGACCAGATCACTGCAACAAGACCAACAGAAGGCAAATGGGATAAATAAGCTTTTTCTGGGCTCCAAAATCACTGCAGATGGTGATTGCAGCCATGAAATTAAAAGATGCTTACTCCTTGGAAGGAAAGTTATGACCAACCTAGATAGCATATTAAAAAGCAGAGACATTACTTTGCCAACAAAGGTCTATCTAGTCAAGGCTATGATTTTTCCAGTGGTCATGTATGAATGTGAGAGTTGGACTGTGAAGAAAGCTGAGCGCCAAAGAATTGATGCTTTTGAACTGTGGTGTTGGAGCAGACTCTTGAGAGTCCCTTGGACTGCAAAGAGATCCAACCAGTCCATCCTAAAGGAGATCAGTCCTGGGTGTTCATTGGAAGGACTGATGCTGAAGCTGAAACTCCGATACTTTGGCCACCTCATGCAAAGAGTTGACTCATTGGAAAAGACCCTGATACAGGGAGGGATTTGGGGGCAGGAGGAGAAGGGGATGACAGAGGATGAGATGGTTGGATGGCATCACTGACTCAGTGGACATGGGTTTAGGTGGACTCCGGGAGTTGGTGATGGACAGGGAGGCCTGGCGTGCTGTGGTTCATGGGGTCACAAAGAGTCGGACACGACTGAGCGACTGAACTGAACTGAAAATAGGGACAGAAAACTAAAAACTGCTGAGAAACAGGGAAAGGAACTAAATCTAAGTGAATACAATTGAATGTATAGATTTTGTTTTCAGCTTTTGGCTTAGTAGCCAAGTTCAGACCGTGGACATGAGGAGAAATGAAAGTGTTAGTCGCTTAGTCATGTCCGACTCTGTGTGACCCCATGCGACCCGCCAGGCTCTTCTGTCCCTGGGATTCTCCAGCCAAGAATACTGGAGCGGGTTGCCATGCCCTTCACCAGGGCATCTTCCGACGCAGGGATCAAACCTGCATCTCCTGCATTGCAGGCAGATTCTTTACCATCTGAACCACCAGGGAAGCCTGGACCCAAGGGAGGATCTCTGTAAATACTGTGTTATCCTGGCACACAGGGTTCCTTTTACACGCCTCCAGTATCACCGCCTTTGCAGGCATCGTGTGACAGCATGCTGGTGCAATGAAATGTTCACAGAAATGCGTCTCTTTGTTATGGGGTCTGTGACTCCATGCCTCACTGGTTCATGGATGAACCAAACAATCTTTGAACTTGACAAAAGAAAGAAATGTCCCCCAAGAGCTTAGGGCACTGTTCAGTTCCTGTTGGGGTAAAGCTCTGATGAGAAGGGTTTCAGGGAGCTTTGTGGGGTGCATTGCACAGTCTTCTAAGAGACACGAAGCAATAATATTCTAACAGTCACTCATCGGGTGCACTCAGGCAGAGAATTCAGTTCTAAGGCAGGCATCATTCATCTTGTGGATGAGGAGACGGGGCGATGAGTGACTTGCTGGTGTCACACGACCTGTACGGCAGAGCTAGGCCTTCCAGCCACCTGTCTGCATCTTCCAGCCACCGAGGGGCATGTCTCCCTGCCTGGAAATTGATCACCAGCTGCAAAGAAGGGCGGCTGCTACAGGAGCGTGGTCTGAAGAAATACAGCGTGAGATGCAAATGCGTGTTGGCGTGTATGATTTTTAAATCTGCTAGTAACCGAGTTAAAAAAGTCAGAATCAGATGAAATTCATTTTAATAATTATATACATATGATGATGGAATAATTGTTTTACCCACTGGGTCCAACATATTGTAATTTCCTTATGTAATAAGTACAAACTGTATCGATGAATTATTAACAAATTGAGATCCAGGTGTGTTTGGCATCTGAGTCGGCCTGTTCCCAGGCTCAGCAGACGTCTGTGTGGAGAGGCAGCTGTATCTGGCAGATGGGAGGGCGATGAGAGATCCCGGGGTCTCCTAACACTTTTAATTTTGCAGCGACTCAACTGCCATGAAGGGATCCTGTGCTGACAGGTCTAGTTTGACCCAGATCTAGTTTGGCCATGCTGTCGCTTGTAAAAGCGTGTCTCCAGGCCCCCGCACACGCTGCCGGGCCGGCGGGGGGCCCGTGCCTTCGGCGTCTGCACCTGTGGGTCTCCTGCTCACAAGCGCGCCTTCTGTGTGTTTCAGGTGACCCGGGTCCTGCCAGCTACGGGAGGAACGGCCGGGACGGCGAGCGAGGCCCCCCTGGGCCGGCGGGCATCCCCGGTGTGCCCGGCCCCCCAGGCCCCCCAGGCCCGCCTGGTTTCTGCGAGCCAGCGTCCTGCACCATGCAGGCCGGCCAGCGGGCGTTCAACACCAAAGGTCCCAGCCAGTGAAGGGCTTGGTGCCACGCGGCTGCCGGTGGAAACCACGCCTGAGGAAGGCGCCTGGGGGAGGAACACCCCCCTTCACCGGTACCCTAGAAATCCCATCTGACCGTCAGGTTTAGGACAATGGTGCTATTCAGCAAATCCTCTCTCCTTTCTCTTTGAGGGGAGCCACAGAGCAGTGGATCAGACAGATGGACAAACAGACAGACACACAACACCGCTCCCTTTGAGTGACTCGGCAGTCCCGTCCCCAGGGCCTTGAACTCGCGTGTGTGATCCGTGTGGGGTACGTCACGGGCCTCTGTGCCAATAAACAGAGACCGCTGTTTGGTTTACCTCAGTTGCAGTAGTTATTTCCATTTTGGAGTGAGCGCGTGTTCTCAGACGCTCGTTTCAGCTCTGCAAGGATTTACTAGACTAGTTAAGCAGAAGCCCCACTCCTGTCCACAGAATTGGTGCTTAGATCCCCATCACTGTGCTCCTGGGGACTCCGCAGCTGCTGGCCACTTGGGGTGGTTGCCTTACACCCGTGGGGTTCTCAGCGTCAGCTTGCCTTTCTGCTGAACTGTACTGTATCCAACTCATTCGTATTTGGGGCTCGTCCATGTGAAAGCAAAGAAAGAATCTTAATACCCCACCATTCAGCAGTTTTATTGATGAGATTATTTATTTTCAAGGTTTGAGGTCACGTCTCTGGTTGTACCAAAGAAGCAATAAATATGGTTTATTACTCTCTTGCATGTTTTTTTATAGCTGTGTTCAATGAAAAGAAGTCACTTACAGTTATTCAGATACGTAAAGCTTTTTAAATACTGGCATTTCTGTAGGCCTGTGTTTATAATGTTGGTGCTTTGTTCTACAGAGAAATTAAAAAGCCCTTACTGCTCCCCAGAGGCTGTGGCCTTGTGACAGAGTTCTTTGTATGTATGTGTACGATGGGGGTAGAGCGTGTTGGGTTGCAGGGGTCAGTAGAGGAGGTTTCATGGATCTTTTAGAAATGAAATGAAAGTTATGAACCCATCCTCTAGAAAAATGTACAAATGCACTTGCACCAATCTGCTTGCATGCTGTGGCAGATTGCACGGGCCAGCAAGTCTAGCCTTGCTTGGCTCCTAGGAGAGAAAGTGCTGCCTTCATTTCAGTGTTGGCCTGTTTAGAGCTTCACTGCACAAATGATTTATGTTGTGCTCTTTTTTCTTATAAACTGTATAAAGGCAGCTCAGCTAAAGCACTGTATTCTTATCAATAAGATAGGTATTGCCTGGCCATGCAAGCATGGCCATTCCTATTTACATAATCACCCTGGCCCGCTGTTTGGTCAGCGTCTGCATTAACTGTCGGTCAGCCTTAACATAGCCATTCTGTGTCACAAGGCACGTGAACGCCTGTCCCAGGTGGGCATAGCAGAGCGCGCCAGTCAGAATCTTCTCCGTTTATGGGAACTCCGTTCTCTCAAGTCAAGGGGAGTGGGCCCTGATAGGGGTGATGCCTCACCTCATGTTTTCCCTCAGTTGGGCTCTCAGCATTTTAAAACCTCAGCCCCAGTCGTTTGGTTAAACCAGCCAGTGGGTAATGTGTGTTTGGGTTTCTGTGAAGCCGCTCACAGCCTCGAGTCCGGGGCTCCTGGTGTGGGTTATCTGCAGGGGAACGATTCCAGCTGGGCTGCATGGTCGGTGTCACCTGCACGCCAGGCAGGACGGTCCTCCTCCTCGGGGAGAGACCATCTTTGCAGACAGAGACGTCGGTCATAACTGCTTACATGGGCTCCACGTGAATGGCAAATCTTTTCAGGTGATGTGACATATAATCCAATAAATGCCAAGAAATCACCTTTATTTTCACCAAGGTGGTTTTATTTTAACTGGAGTCAGATACACAGTCAGATACAATAAAAGAAAAATGAGATAAACAAATAAATATGTTTCTCAGTTCTGATAAATAGGTTTATCAGATTCATAAGAAAATAAAAAAAAATAAAATTTCAAGGAAAAGTTGAATCAACTCTTCTACAGATTTGATATACAAAAGGCTGGACAGCAAGCTCCATACACACAGCAGACTGGAACCACCGCTTACAAAGAGATTGTGTGAAATGAGCACATCCCAACGGTGGGAGTAATCCATCGTCAATCCAGCTCAGAAAGTTTCCAGAAGCAGTATAGACTTGACGGAGAAATCGCAAAGAAAAGCATCTCACTGATCCTCTCCATGAAAGAATGTTGATAAATCCTGAATTAGACCAAATCTCTCTCTTCAGCAAAACAGAAATCCTCCAGACCTCGGGGAAGTTGGAAGGTGTCCGAGTTGCTGAGAAGAATGTGGGGGTAATTACAGGTGGTTAGAGACATGCGTGTTACTCACGCAAGGGCTGATGATCTAATTCTAAGCCAGTGTGTCTGTGACACTGTGACCTGCTTTCCATCCCACGGATCTGACAGGTTGGGTAAGAACCGTGGAAATCACTTCCTGGTGACTGAGCACATAAATTCCCCGGCACAGTCTGGGATAATCGACTTTGTCTAGCAGAAGGGGATGAATGAGCAGTCGTATCAGTTTCATGATTGATTTTATTATTTATGGACACACTATTTCAAGCTAACTACATGAATAATATAATATCCTTAAACATCATAAGTAAAATCTGATTTACTTGCAACCTGAAATAAGCTTAATGTAAATCCCTGCTTTAGAAGATAAATCTCTGTATTCTTTATTTTTTTTGGCTCTTACAGCTTCTCTGATAATTAACATGTCTGAGTTTAAAAATAAACTAATACGGGGGAAGATCACTAGAAATACATACAGTCACACTAAATATTAAGAAAATGGTTTTTAAACATCTTCTGGGAGCCCTGGCAAAAGGTGTGAAAAAGCAATATTAAGAAAAACACTTGCCAACAAGTAATCCTGCTGTTTACAAACAGGGAATGGATGTAAATTATTTAAAATATCTTTTCAGAAAAAAGAACATTTGTGTTCAATAAATATAGGTCAAGTCTCTCTCTCTCTTTTTTTTTTTCTAGAGTAAAATTGATACTTTTTTCAGTTATGTACTGAGTCTTTGTTAATGAGCTTTGATCCAGGACATGGCAGTATTAATTCATATGGCTCAGTAAATATTAAATCAGAATTGGTTTACCATAAGAACATATGATTATAGATACACATGCCCAAATGCTCTTTAAAGAACTAACTAGAGAAAGTATAATGCATTGGTTGGTACATTACACATACAGTTTAATGTATCTGGTTATCAGGAAGAAGATGCTGACTGATCTTATTTTTAATCTTAATAAATGGGAATCCATGCTAACTTTCCCCTTAACAATCCCTTCACATCTGCTCTTGATGCCAAATTTTCCAAGAATACCTACAGAGAAAGCAAATGATGGGAACTGGCTCCAGGAAACTTTAAGATTTGTCTGAATTTGTCTCTGGCCTCCAAGTTGAAGATTTTTGTGTGAAAAGACTTCAGACTATCCCTTAGAGAGCACATGATTACTTTACTCTTCATGACGGACCTGAGGGTGAGGATCGTTAAGAACTCTATAAATCATTTCCCAGTCTAAGCAGGAATCTAAATCCACAGGCAGGTTTTGATGGGATTCATTTCTGTTAAAGAGACATGGTGTGTATTTAACCTAATGGCCCATCACTCAGTATGGAAGAGCTTATGTTTCTGAGAAAAGTTAACTCTGACATTTCTCATCTTGCTCAAGCCCACATGATTTATTGAGGAGATCACCATGTGTGACCAAAGTCACAAAGGCCTGGATCCTCTATTTCTGCTTTTAATTCTCATCCAAAATCATCAGACCAAGCTTTTTATGAGCTGCCACTGAGCTGGGCTATGACTGTAACTCTTACAAGCTAAGTGTGGATTCATGTGACAAACGAAAGTATGATTACGAGCATGGTATTGACATAAGCCCTGCAACAGGCCAGTCTGCAAGCTCGGCACCTGTGGGCTCACGCTTGGGAGTGAGTGTGCCTGCAGCCTCCTGTGGCTGACACCTGTCAGCAGGGCTGAGATGTGGAGCTTCAGCTAAAGAAGAGAAGCTGCTAACAACCGCACCTCAGAACTCCCTGATCGAGGGTCAAATCCTTTATTGCTGAGATAAGTGACAAGCTCATTATGCAACACTAACATACAGGAATCAACTCCTCAAAGCAGTATAACCATGGGGGATTTAGCATAAACCTAGCGCCATTCCACTTAACAGCAGTATGCTGAATTAAACCTTACATAGCTTGATGAGGTAAGATAGAGAACAAAGAGAATGGACAAAAATGCACCCAAAGTCTTATTTTAAAAATAAATAGTTTAAAAGTATGTCATAAAACAATCTGAATTTAAATACATTAATACACTGAAAAATATTTATCCCTAAAATGTACTTTAAATAAAAGAGCAAAATAAAACGTTGTGATGCAATTAGCATCTTTACACCCATATGCTTATCCTTGTCAGGCGACACACACTCTTCTGATAAACTCAAATCTTACTGAACTACCCCCAAATTTAGTGAAATCTCTCCTTTACTAGTATTCTCTTTTGACAAATTCATGAAGCAAGTAGCTAACTCCTGGAGTTGTAACCTATATCACTCATTATTGGCTCTGAAAGTGAAAGTTGCTCAGTCGTGTCCAACTCTTTGCAACCCCATGGACTATACAGTCCAGGGGATTCTCCAGGCCAGAATACTGGAGTGGGTAGCTTTTCCCTTCTCCAGAGGATCTTCCCAACCCAGGGATCGAACCCAGGTCTCCCGCATGGCCACAAGGGAAGCCCAAGAATACTGGAGTGGGTAGCCTATCCCTTCTCCAGGGGATCTTTTGGGCACAGGAATCGAACCAGGGTCTCCTACGTTTGCAGGTGGATTTTTACCAATTGAACTACCAGGGAAGCCTATTGGCTCTGAACACGGCACATTTTTCCATTTAGATTTTTCTTAGACAGCTTGGTTTTCTAAGCCTGCCCTATCTTTGAGATAATTTTTGCTATTCTGGGTCTGCTCCTCTGGATGAGTTTTCTCTGTGTTCACCTGGTTCTTCATTCAATTTAACTAACTTGAGCAGTTACTCTGGCACAATTTTGCTGGGTGAAGTGTCTGGGGTACCACTCCAGCCACACCACACAAGACAGAGGTCATTAATCTGTCTTATTTCCTGAGACTCCCAGTAGTTAAACATGTTTCATGTCATGAATGCTACCTTTACCAGTCAACTAATGAGTGAATACAATTCAGTGGGCTGAGTCAATTTGAAGTAATAGGCATAAAAGACAAAAATTCAATTCGGTCTCTGTCTCTCCCTCTTGGAAGGCTGTGTAAGCTGTGAGAGAGGCTATGACGGGGGGTCCAAGTCTCCACACTAGCGTTTAAGAATGGACACTGGGGAACAATGACATTAAACACTTGTGTGTATGAAGGAGGTGGACACGGACAAATGTGAAAAATAATTTAAAATAAGAGCAATGAACAAATCTGCAAAACTACTCTGAGACTTCACTGGAAAAACATTAGGCATATAACTTAACTTGGAAATTCTCAATGTTAGGATATTATCGCCAATGTTAGGAAAGTTTAAATGGTATTTTGAAAAATAGTCTTTCTTATCTTACTTTTGTAAATAGTGATACATTTCTAAAAAAATATAATTATACAAATCTAATTGTAAACTTTTAAGTACTTTGAGCAATATGAAGGTTTGGACATTGTCTAATTCTATAAATGATCTACTTCTTGTGATAAGCTAAATTCTTTTTATTTGCCAAAAGAGACTTTCTATCCTCTTTAATAGGTAAGATGATTACTCAAGTGTTTTCCTGTTAATCACTAAAATACAAGGGTAGTGTACAAACTGAAGTTACAAATAGTAAATTTGCTAGTTAGCTAGCCATATAAATATACTTATGAAATAAAACTGAAACAGCCAACAAATCAAAGATTATTGTGCCTGCTTCATAAAGATATTTAAAGTGAGGAAAACATAAATAAAACAAAATAACAAAACATAAATTAACAAGAAATTATTTACAAAAGTAAAAAAGAGTAAATGCAAAAGCAAAGGTTTTGATGGAGTTGTCTACTCAGCTATTCCTAGCCTTTTGTATTTCTGCAAGTCTGTTCAATTCTTCTGATACAAATTGCTTAAGACACCATCTGGTGGACAAGAGGTGATATATCACAGGTTCTCTACAGTGGAGAAAGACTGCAGAAAAAGCTCAATCTTACTTAACTCCTAAAACATACTCATAAATTATTTTATAATCCAAACATCAAATGATATCTTTTACAGATAACATATTTTAAGATAATTACTGATGCTCTATCATAAAAGTGTGTAAAATTTTAAAGTTTCAACAATGTTATGAAACAAAGAAATAAGCATATGGGATTATCAATACTTTAAAGTCATTGATTAAATTAAACTTTGATAACAAGGTGAAAAATTTCAAAGGTTAAGACTGGCTGTGTTTCTGTTATGGTTATGAAAAAGTGGTTAATGTCTTCAGCAGAAGAGAAGAATAAACAAAGTCATGAATTATTCTTCCTTTTTCTTTAGAGTCTAGAGGCCATAAATATTAATTGGAGTCAAATCTTGTTTTGCATAGAAGGATTTCTATCTGACAGTGTAAGCTGATCTTGACAGAAAACGTTAGACTGGAATTCAAACATACTTCTATAGGGCAAACACACAACTTTTAATTGCCGTCATGTTTGTGCATGCTAAGTGGCTTCGGTCGTGTCTGACTCTTTGCGACCCCGTGGACTGCAGCCCGCCAGGCTCCTCTGTCCATGGGATTCTCCAGGCAAGAATGCTGGAGTGGGTTGCCATGCCCTCCTCCAGGGGATCTTCTCAACCCAGAGACTGAACCTGCATCTCTTGTATCTCCTGCATTAGCAGGCAGGTTCTTCATCACTCGTGCTACTGCCATCATGGGCTGCAATTACTTTGTATTCAAACATACTATGTTGTGTGGAGTCCAGACAAGAGATGACTCATGAAATGTGGTCATTCTTCTTCTCTGCTGTGGACATTGCTGACTTCTGCGTGCAAGTGAACAAAGGTTCTGGAATGGAACAAAACGAAACAAGAGAACTGGCCACCACCAAGGCAGTTAGGGGAAGTCTTCATGCCCTGTTTGGGGCCTTAATTATTCACTTTCTTTTTGTTAAAAGAATCAGGCAACTGCCAGGTCTTCACTTTACTGGTGCTGTGTTTGCCGGGTGTAGCCCTTCTTGCTGCTGTTTGCTGCATCTCCTGCGCAGGCAGCCAAGCAGAGGTTCATTCCGTGTGATGTAGCCCTTTCCTCTGGTTATGCCCAAGTAGGATTGAATCACACATGTCAGTTGTTCAGAAAGGGCCTGAGTCACTGTGACAACTCGAGTTTATAATTGGCATCAATTCCTCGAATCACCTGACTAAATCCAGATCCTTGAAACAGGAACAAACCAGTCCAGCATTGATGGCATTTAGAAAAAGAAAGGTTCAGAAATACTTAATTTGTAGAAAGGACACATGAAATATTCTTTGGAATCAAAATGGGCAGAATTTATAAAACAAGAAAATGAACCGAGTCTTCTTGCATCTGTGAAGGGGTTGACTCTAAGAAAACAATGCATTGATCGCCATTGACAAAAAAGTTCATGAAAGCAGTAAAATGCCAAAATAAATACTTCTGAATTAACAAAGAAGCAAAAGAATAAACAAACAATTAATATGAAAAAATAATCTTTGAAAACATAGAAAATGTTTTCAGCTTTATGACAAATTCAAGTAAATTTAACGAATGGCAGAGGAGTTTGTAAGCTTTCAGAAAATTCAGCAAATTAAAGCTCCACAAATTAAAAGCTCAAGATATACACATAGCACCAGATTTTAGACCTCTGTACATTTTGTGGGGATAAACGATCATTTTACTAAGAAAATGTGTATGTATATTCTGATTGTGTCAGTCTAAAGCACAGCACCATTGGAGGTATTGCACAGGAAAGAAAATGAAAGAGAAAATAAATTTAAAATTAACAACACTTGAAATAAATAAAATGACCTTGGAAATGAAAATAAATAAACTTGGAAGTGAAATATACAGCATCATTCAACATGAAATAACAAAAAGGTTGTACATATGCACAGCCAAGTAGATAGTACCTGACCATCAGTTCATCCTACAGTGAAAACCAGCTTAAACCCCGGGTACACCTGAACAAAGCTGCCTCCATGGAGGCACGCTGCCCACAGACCGTGCTCACAGCTTTGCAGTCTGCCCCAGTGGCAGATGTCTGTGGCGGGGCGGTGGCTGGGGGGGGGGGGTGGTGCACACTCTCGGCATCCCTAGAACCCACCACTCAGATTTCAACAACATCTTCCTGCCCGGGGTTCCAGGACATCGTTTTCAACCAACAGTTTCTCAAAACAATGTACGGCCAGGCCATGAAACTACCATTCAGCAGTCCGTTGGCCATCACACGTTTCCGCTCCCGGTCAGGGATGCGGTCTGGGCGGTGTCTATGCCCCTGAAGGGCGCGGACTCTTGCTCGGTCTCGTGGATTCCCTTCACGGCCCTGAACCTCCAGCTGCAGCTTCTGAGAAGCATCCTTCTTGCTACAGCTTCCAGGCTTCAGCTTGTTGATATGCATCTGTGGATACCACATGCTCATCTTCTAGCACAAGGAGGTTTCTTTTCCAGTCGCTAGAAGCCCCATCCTTTGTTCTGGTGGCTGGTTCTTAACGTCTGAGAGTGATGAGGTCAGAAGGCTAATGGACTCGGGCCCAAAGACCCTGCGAGGCCCTTTAAACTTTGAAAGTACCAAAGACAGCTGGGTGCCTTCACCACCAGCCACCTCCCAGAAAAATCAGCTTTCTGTTTCCCAAATGAGAAACTCAGCAAAGGGACCACAGTGCTGGGCCTTGACTTCGCTCCTTCCTTCTTACGCAGGACACGCTCATGCTGGTGGGACTGCTTTGACAGGAGCTCATTACACAAGATCAACAAAATCATTTCAGTAGTTGGCTCTGGTAGGATTTTGGGCTCCCTGATAAAACAGCCTCCTGAGTTTTCTTCCAGAATCTAAGTTATGAAGGTCTTATTGCCTGTCTATTTCTCTACATAAGTAGAATGGATAAAGGGTGGTATAAGAATTCTTAAGCTATAAAAGTAGTCAAAAACATTCAGCAGGAGCAATGCACTATATCAAAAAAGTTAACGAAATTGTCAGCAATGATAGTAAATTTAAATACCGAGGAAACTTCCAGACAAGTCTGAAACTTTGAAATTCAGAAATGAAAGGCCAAATACAAGTTGATGAGACTACAAAACGTACATCACCATCAGTCTACTAAATCATAAGGTATCAGTTTCTCTTAAAGAAGAACTAATGATAAGATGTGCTTGCATATTTCATAGAAAACCCTGAATAAAAATCATAATAATGGTGAAGCAAGACATATGGAATGAATTTGGAAACAATTCTAAAAAGGCTGATATCGCAGTTACTATAGGAATAGGATTCCAATTTTTGTTTTTAATGTCTGGCCTACACCAAAAAAAAAAAAAGTCACCCACGATCATGAGGGTCTGACAGTATTGAAAAAGCTCCAACAGCAAGGAGAGATGACTGGAGTCGAGTCTTCTTCAGGTGTGGTTACTTCCCACCGGTTCGCTGTCGGGTGTGTGAGACGGGATACAGGCAATCTTCTGGGTTACATCTTCCACTAGGTCCTGGGGGGCCCTGGGGCCCTGGGGCACCTGGTGAGCCTGGCAAGCCTGGAGCTAACGAAATAAAAGACCCCATCAGAATGCAGGAATATAGATCTTCCTCCCTCCCTCCAACTGACATGAGACATTCAATGTCAACCGGAGCGACACCAAAGAGCCACAGGGGGCAGGTATGGCTCCTATTTTTGGAGGCTGGCTCATGTTGCAAAGATAATATCACTATTACCTGAAGTCCCAGGAAGACCTGGGCTCCCTGGAAGCCCAATTCCCGGTTCCCCCCTTTCTCCCTTCTGTCCTCGGTAGCCTAAGGAGGAGATAAACAAAGAGAGACAAAAAAGTAAGCGTGCTCTCTGACTGATGCGCATTCAGGGGATACTTTGAGGTGCATGTGTAAAATACACCCAGTGGAATATCTTCACACATTTATATCTAAAGACTGCGCTACAGATACTCAGTACAATACTGGATCCTACAACAACAGTGGCCTGAACACGTGGCGCAATATCCTAAATTTATGCATATTCAAATGTGAAATGTCATCAGGATTTCTTTTCTATAGGTGACTTTCATTCAACATATGTGAACAATTAGGAAAAGTGTTTGCAGTTAGGTCATTTGAAAGTACCCTTTCAAGTCTATATTTATAAACATTTCTGCAGTAAAATAACATTTACGACCTGGGGTGTATTTAATAGTTCCAGCCAGTTCCCACTATTACAGAAACCTTGTTAAGCTGACTCTCACTAAGTCATCTCAGTGAGTGCTTAATATCACAGGCTAAAAAATTAGGAAGAAAGAAAATAACTGAAGAAATATGAACTTTTGGTTAACAAGGATTAATAACACTAGAACATAATTCCAAAAGAAGAACATATCTGCTAAAAGCTATGTATTTAAATTCACTTCTCAGATTTTAATATAATGCAAAATACATTATTCCACATGAATCTCAGTGCATATGAGGTGTCATAAAACAAGAAAAAATAACTTATGTATTTGTAAAATAGGGTAACATTTATATATCTCCTGTCAAAGGTAAAAATGTATTTGTACAAAGCTCTCATATCATTAGGTTAATACTGACCTGCTGTTAATAGATAGGGGTGTTCAATTGCACAAAGCACATGAGAAATTTTTACTCCAACTCCCTATTAAGGTCCCAAGCTCATTTCTTACGAAGGCTGCCCCAAAGCCAGAGGGTCTTATTTTATAATTGTTTCACAGCAAAATGTTCAGATAGGAATGCTAATAAGGTCAGTAACAGCTTCCCCATTTTTTTAGAATAAGTTTTTCACCCCTTTAGGGCAGGCCTCTTCTGAAATTTGGAGAGGACTTGAAGGCTGGTCTGTCTGCAAGGAGACGTGTGTGTGCATGGCCTGTAGGTGCAGGATGACAGTTTGGTATCAGTGTAGCTTCTGCAGGAAAACAAAGCAGCAGCAGTGTCCTAACCCAACGTATCGAGAGGTTCTTATCATTGAAGAACTGTGTTTGCTGTAGTTTTTCAGGTGGTAGCCTTGGAGATTTCCATTTCGACTCTCGGGGTTTATTTCTAAAGTTGTAAGTCAGTGCATTTATATGCATGCTGGAAAAATGAGGTCAGAAAAAGAGTGTCACTGGCATTTGGGAAGGATAATTCTTCATGCAGGGCCTTACAAGCTGTTTGAAGGCCTTATGTGTTGTTTGTCCTGCCCTCTGATTGACCACTGTGTCCTTCGTCATTTTGACACACACACGCCTCCCACTTCCTAAGGCCCCTACTGTTAACAAATCTGAAAAGTCAAATCTGTATCAGTCACACGAACTACTCTATGGGCCACTGGGTTACAAATAACAGAAGGTTTCCCTCATTATGAACCAATAACAGCTGAACTTTGTAAGTTCAAAAGTAAGAACAATCATTCCCAATACTGTCCCTCCAATGTTGATGGAAGCTAGAAGGCAGGATCTGTTTTCTCCTGCTAACCCCACATCCACTTAGTATACAAGGCTCTTTCTAAAATGGATAAGGCTTTGAAGTGTGGCATCCATTCTTGAGGATTTTCACAGAGGTGGGAAATCAGCATGTGCTTGAGAAAAGTTTAAGTTCTTTCAGGATTCCTGATCAAGATGGTGAACTGGAAAACTCTGAGCTCACCTCCTCCCATAGACACACCAAAACTACAGCTGCATATGAAACAAATATCTCTGAGGATGGATGACCTGAAGATAGCAGAACAGATGTTCCACAACCGATGATATAAAGGAAAGGCCAGATCAAGACGGGCAGGAGGCGCAGAGAAGTGGTCCAGTCAGAGGCCACTCCCCTGCCATGCTGACCACAAGGGGAGGGACAGCCCAGCTGAGAAGGTTACCCCGGGGAGCGGGGGTCCACGTCCCTTGTGGGGCTCGCCAGCCCTGGAGACCTGCCCTGGGAAGACAAGTTCCCAAACACCTGTGTGTGAAAGCCAGCAGGGCCTATCTCCAGGAGAGCCTGAGGGCTGTGGGAAACCAAGCCTCCACCCTTAAGGGCTCCTGCACAAGCCCACTTGCTCTGAGTCCCAGCATGCAAGCAGCAGCTTGAAAAGCACCTGGGTCTGCTTTTCAGGGGTACTGCATCCTTCTACTTTTCTGTATATTCAGTCCATTAAGTTTTGAGAGTTTGATATTGAAACTCCAACTAAAAATCTTTATCTATTAAAAAATAATTGTAATATATAGTGGAACTATATGTAAGTTTGTTCTACATTTTCCAAGTCTCCTATAAGTATTTTATCATATTTTCATAATTTAAAAAATAAAAAAGAAAGAGAAAAAAAATACTTTCTAATCTGAAATTGCCAAGATTTTGCTTTTTCTTTTTTACAATCATGAACAGGTGTTGAATATAATCAATTAAGTTTCTTTTTTCTGAATCTATTAATATGACAATAAGTAATTTCTTTCCTTTATCTGGTTATGAGGTAAATTACATTAATTGATTTTCAAATGTTAAACCAATTTTGCCTTCCTATAATAAAACTTGATCTTGAAATAGTTGAAAAAAATAAGAGCATCTGGGTCCTATGAGAAAGTGGTTCACTGACTGATTTCAGAGCATGTGACAGAGGGGCAGGATCCAGTGGACACCGTCCTGAGGACAGAAGTGCTGGTAAGTGCTGTTTTCTCCCTTTCCATCTGCTTGGCCCAGCGCTGGTGGGCAGCGTTCTGACACTCTCCACCCCCGTAGCTACAACACTGGGCGCCTCTCCCCAGCACTGCTTGAGGAACTGCCCCGGCCCGTCACCCCAAAGCAGCTCCTGTTCCACACTGCGGGGGCAGCACCGGTTGGCATGGGCCCCCCCAAGGCATTTCCCACTCTCAGAGTCTGGCCCCTGTGTCAGTGTGTCTGTCACAATCAAGACTGGGGCTTGCAGCCGGCCAGCTAGGGGCAACTCCTGCCCATCAGTGCCCCCACAGCAACCACGACCCGACTACAACAGGAGGATGCGTATGTCCCACAGGGGATACCCTGGGAGCACCCCACTCTGGTGACCAGGGGGCGTCGTGCTCTCGGACGGACCCCACAGGACACCTTCCACGTAAAGCCACTTTTTCAGACGAGGAGATGTAGCTGATAAATCTAATGCAGAGAGATAAACACAGAAAGTTAGGCCAAATGAGGAGAGGAACACCTTCCACATGAAAGGACAAGATAAACCTCAGAAAAAGAAGCTTTTCTTGAGAAAAATGGAGATAAGCAATTAATCAAATAAAAAGTTCAATGTAATAGTCATAAAGATGCTCACCAAACTTGGGAGAAGAATGCATGAGCCCAAGGAGGACTTCAATGAGGAGACAAGAAAGTATAAAAAAGAACCAATCACAACTAAAGGATACAATAACTGAAATGAAAAATACTGTAGAGGGAATCCATAGCAGGTTAGAGGATGCAGAAGAGAGAATCAGTGATTCAGAAGACAGGGTAGTGAAAATCACCCAGTCAGAGAAGGAAAAAAAGTGAGTAAAAAGCTAGGACAGCACAAAGCTTACTAACATTTACAATATGAGGGCCCCAGAAGAAGAAGAGAGAGAAAGGGCCAGAAAGGGTCCTGAAAGAAACAAAAGCTGAAAACTTTTCTAACCTGGTGAAGGAAACAGACCCCAAAGTCTAGGAAGCATGGGCCTGTGTGCTAAATCACTTCAGCTGTGCTTGATTCTTTGCGACCCCATTTCTGCCTGATTCTTTGTGAGCCTAGCCCACCAGGTTCCTCTGTCCATGGGATTCTCCAGGCAAGGATACTGGAGTGGGTTTCTGTGCCCTCCTGCAGGGGATCTTCCCAACCCAGGGACTGAACCCATGTCTCCTACATCTCACACATTGGCAGGCAGGTTCTTTACCACTAGTCCCACCTGGGAAGTACCTAGTAAGCATAGACAGTCCTAAAGAAGATGAACCCAAAGAGGTCCATACCAAGACATATTATGATTAAAAGATCTAGTTAAAGATAAAGAATCTTAAAAGAAGTAAGGAAGAAAAAAGTTAAGTACAAGAAAACACCCATAAAAATATCAGCTGATATAAGAAATGAATAAATTCCTAGAAACACACTCTTTCAGGACTGAATCAAGAAGAAATGTTACTTGAATAGACCAATCACTATTAATGAAATTGAATCAGTAATTAAAAAAAGAAAACTACTGCACAGTTCAGGACTTCACAGGTGAGTTCTACAAAACATTTTATGAAGAGTTAACAATTTTCCTCCTCAAACTATTCCAAAAAATTGAAGAGGAAGAAACACTTCTAAACTCATTCAATGAGGCATTACCCTAGTACCAGAACGAGACAAGGATGCCACCAGGAAAGAAAATTACAGACCAATATCCCCAAAAAACACAGATGTGAAAACTGCAACAAAATATTAGTGAACTGAATGTAACAAAATAGGAAAAGGGTCATACATCATGATTGAGTGAGATTTATTTCAGGGATACAAAGATGGTTCAATATCCAGAAATCAATCAATGATCAACAGTGAGTGATCTGTACTGTTCTGTTTAGTTGCTAGTGGTGTCCAATTCTTTGTGACCCCATGGACTGTAGCATGCCAGGCTTCCCTGTCCATCACCAACTCTCGGAGCTTACTCACACTCATGTCCATCGAGTCGGTGGTGTCATCCAACCATCTCACCCTCTGCCATCCCTTTCTCTTCCTGCCTTCAATCTTACCCAGCATTAGGCTCTTTTCCAATGAGTCAGCTCTTTGCATCAAGCAGCCAAAGTATTGGAGCTTCAGCTTCAGCATCAGTCCTTTCAATGAACAACCAGGACTGATTTCCTTTAGGATGGACTGGTTGGATCTCCTTGCAGTCCAAGGGACTCTCAAGAGTTTTCTCCAACACCACACTTCAAAAGCATCAATTCTTTGGTGCTCAGCTCTCTATATGGTCCAACTCTCACATCCATACATGACTACGGGAAAAACCATAGCTTTGAATAGATGGACCTTTGTTGGCAGTAACATCTCTGCTTTTTAATATGCTGTCTAGGTTGGTCGTAGCTTTTCAACCAAGGAGAAAGTGTCTTTTAATTTAATGACTGCAGTCACCATCTGCAGTGATTTTGGAGCCCAAGAAAATAAAATCTGTAACTGTTTCCATAGTTTCCCCATCTATTTGCCATGAAGTGATGGGACCGGATGCCATGATCTTAGTTTTTTGAATGTTGAGTTTTGAGCCAATTTTTTCACTCTCCTCTTTCACTTTCATCAAGAGGCTTTTTAGTTCCTCTTCACTTTCTGCCACAAGAGTGGTGTCCTCTGCATATCTGAGGTTATTGATATTTCTCCCAGCAATCTTGATTCCAGCTTGTGCTTCGTCCAGCCCAGAGTTTCTCATGATGTATTCTGCATATAAGTTAGATAAGCAGGGTGTCAATATAGAGCCTTGATGTATTCCTTTCCCAATTTAGAACCATTCCACCGTTTCATGTCCAGTTCTAACTGTTGCTTCTTGACCTGCATACACAGTTCTCAGGAGGCAGATCAGGTGGTCTGTTATTCCCATCTCTTGAAGAATTTTCCACAGTTTGTTGTGATCCACACAGTCAAAGGCTTTAGTGTAGTCAATAAAGCAGAAGTAGATGTTTCTCTGGAACTCTCTTGCTTTTTCTATGACCCAATGGATGTTGGCAATTTGATCTCTGGTTCCTCTGCCTTTTCTAAATCCAGCTTGAACATCTGGAATTTCATGGTTCATGTACTGTTGAAGCCTAGCTTGGAGAATTTTGATTCTAGCTTGTAGAATCAATGTAGTACAAATGAATAAACAAAACTGTGCAGAAACAGATTCACAGATACAGGGGTCAAACTGGTGTTAGCCAGAGGGTAGGTGAGTGGGAGTTTGGGGGAAATAGATGAAAGGGATTAAGACAGTCAAATTTCCAGGAATATGATAAATAATTCATGGGAATATAATATACAGCATAGGAAATATGGTCAATAATATTGTGATAACTTTTTACGGTGACAGGTGGTTACTAGACCAGTGGTGATTAATTTATAATGTATATAAAGATTGAATCAGTATACTGCACACCTGAAACAAATATAATATTGTATGTCAACTACACTTTAATAAAATTAAAAAACTAAAACCAACAAACAACTAAAAATAAGTAAGTGCTTTCTTAAAAAACTCTTCCAAGAGGAAAGATCTCCTGGAAAAATTTGCCTTTCTTACTTGTACATGGGACCTCAGCTGGATCATGCTTCTCAGGACTTCTTTGATACTAATGTGGTACCTTCTTATTCACTCCTGGCGGCAAGAACAAATTAGGTCCTACAGTGTCGATCCAGGTGGGAATGAAGGACACCAGGGAGAGTGCTCCTCTCAGTCCACACTGCTGCTGCTGCTGCTGCTAAGTCGCTTCAGTCGTGTCCGACTCTGTGCGACCCCACAGACGGCAGCCCACCAGGCTCCCCCGTCCCTGGGATTCTCCAGGCAAGAGTACTGGAGTGGGGTGCCATTGCCTTCTCCAGGTGCACAATGGGAAGGCAATAATCAGAAACCCACAGGAGGTCAAAATCTAAAACTGTCTGGAAATGCCTTTGAATTTAAAAAGGTGTCAACAATGACCTCTTTCAGGAATTTAGGAAAAATGCAAGTGAGGTGACTCAACTTAGAATCACACTGGCCTTTATTCCTGTTGTAGGAGGATCAGGGTGCTGAAAGAGGATCACATGTTTCATCATCAGAACCTTGGTAGGAGCAGTACCTCCCCCATGCAGACTAGAATGTGAACTTCTAAAATAGTCATATTTGGTTTCACTGCACTTTGTAGATACTGAATCTTTTACAAATTGAAGGTTTGTAGCAACTCTGGGGCAAAAAAGTCTATTGGTGTCATATTTCAAATTTCTCATGATTATTATATTTGTCATGGCTCTATAAATGGGACAACAAAGTCTCAATGACAGCACATCTGTTTACAACATGGTTTACTGAGCATTTTAAGCCCACTGTTGAGACCTATTGCTCAGAAAAAAGATTCATTCCAAAATATTACTGCTCATTGACAATGTACCTGGTCACTCAGGAGACCTGACAGGAATGTACAACAAGATTGCTGTTATTTTCATGCAGCCCATGGACCAAGGAGTCATTTTGACTTTCAAGTCTCATTCTTTAGAAAATATATTCTGTAAGGCTATAGCTGCCATAGACAGTGATTCATCTGATGGATCTGGGGGAAAATAGAAAAACTTCCTGAAAAGATTCACGATCCTAGATGTCAAGAAGAACACTGATGATTCACAGGAAGAGGTCAAAATATCAACATTAACAGGAATTTGGAAGAAGTTGATTCCAACCCTCATGGATGATGTTGAGGTGTTCAAACCTTCAGTGGAGGAAGTAACAACAGGTGTACTGGAAACAGTAAGAGAACTAGAATTAGAAGTGGAGCCTGAAGATGGGATTGAATTGCTGCAATTTCATGATGAAATTTGAACGGAAGAAGGATTGCTTCTTATGCATGAGCAAAGAAAGTGGTTTCTTGAGATAGAATTTACTCCTGGTAAAGATGCAGTGAAGCTTGTTGAAATGACAACAAAGGATTTAGAATAGTGCATACACTTAGTTGATAAAACAGCAGCAGAATTTTGAGAGGACTGACTCCAACTTCAAGTGTGGACAAAATGCTATCAAACAGCACTGCTGTTACAGAAACACTGTTTGTGAAAAGAAGAGTCAGTTGATGCAGCAAAATTCATCATTGGCTTATTTTAAGAAATTGCCACAGCCACCCCACCCTTCAGCAACCTACAGGAGGTCCTACAGTAGGTAGGACCCTGATCAGTCATCAGCTGCCAAAATGGAGACAAGACACTCCTCTGAGAAGAAGATTACAAAGAGCTAAAGGCTCAGAGGACAGTTAGCAGATTTCAGTAATGAAGTAACTACTAATTAAACTATACTTTTTTTTTTTTTAGATATAATACTATTGCATGCCTAACAGGCTACAGAATAGTACAAGCACAACTTTCACATGCACTGAGAAACCAGAAAATTCACATGGCTTGATTCACTGCGATGTCTACTTCTGGTAATGACCTGGAACCACCCCATAATATCTGCCGGGCATGCTTGAAGTCTCATGTCAATTTCTCATTGCTCTCCACATGCTCCAGCTTCTCTGATAAGCCAAGAAAATTCTATAAAACCCCTTTAAATTTCTGTCCTTTCTTATAGATAATGAGACAATAAAAGTCTCTTTCTATAGTGCATGTCTCAAACCAAACTATGTCATTTCAAATGAAATGGGAATTTTTTCTCTGAAAAACACTGGAAAAATGTCCCTTTTAAAAAGTTCTGAAGAGCCACCATCAAACATAATTTGCATGTGGGCAGAACGCCTGGTGTCTCACTCAGGCCCACATTCTGTTTCTTCTGCGCTGGGTTTCTCACTTCAGCTTTTCCTCAGATTCAGTCACACTGTGTCAAGAAGAGGACTGATTCAGCTGACAGTCTCTGAGCTTCCAAGGTCTCTAGGGGTAACAGTAGTTTTTATAATCATCCATCATGCAGAGGGCAACAGTTTTATATGCATATTTTTTCCTTTTTGAGAAAACTTTTAAATTGAGCAGAGCAAAACTTTGAAGTTACACTTATAACTGCATATTCTGAGTACTTCAATCTATTTATCTACCAGAGAAAAACCCTTCAGTTCTGTCAGCTGTGGTTAGGCACACGAATTGATCAGTAGCCCTTCTCTTTTCTATAATAAGGTTTCCCGGTGTCTTTTGACAGGATTATAAATACAGCATGACTACAGGCAAATATTTCTTAAAAACAAATCCCACAGTGCAAAAGTTTTTTGGACTGAATTTTTGAAATGCAAAAGTAGGAAGTCAAGAAATACCTGGAGTAACAGGCAAATTTGGCCATGGAGTACAGAATGAAGCAGGGCAAAGGCTAATAGAGTTTTGCCAAGAGAACGCACTGGTCATAGCAATCACCCCCTTCCAACAACTCAAGAGAAGACTCTACAAATGGACATCACCAGATAGTCAATACTGAAATCAGATTGATTATATTCTTTGCATCCAAAGATGGAGAACCTCTATACAGTCAACAAAAACACGACCAGGAGCTGACCGTGGCTCAGATCATGAACTCCTTATTGCCAAATTCAGATTTAAATTGAAGAAAGTAGGGAAAGTCACTAGACCATTCAGGTACGACCCAAATCAAATTCCTTATGGTTATAGAGTGGAAGTGTCAAATAGATTCAAGGAATTAGATCTGGTAGACAGAGTGCCTGATGATTTATGGACAGAGGTTCGTGACACTGTACAGGAAGCAGGGATCAAGACCATCCCCAAGAAAAAGAAATGCAAAAAGTCAAAATGGTTGTTTGAGGAGGCCTTACAAATAGCTGTGAAAAGAAGAGAAGCAAAAATCAAAGGAGAAAAGGAAAGATATACCCATTTGAATGCAGAGTTCCAAAGAAAAGCAAGGAGAGATAAGAAAGCCTTCTTTAGTGATCAATGCAAAGAAATAAAGGAAAACAATAGAATGGGAAAGACTAGAGATCTCTTCAAGAAAATTAGAGATACCAAGGAAACATTTCATGCAACTATGGGCATAATAAACTATGGGTAAAATAAACTATAGGCAAGAATACATAGAAGAACTATACAAAAAAGATCTTCATGACCCAGATAACCATGATAGTGTGATCACTCACCTAGAACCAGACATCCTGGAATGTGAAGTCAAGTGGGCCTGAGGAAGCATCAGTACAAACAAAGCTAGTGGAGGTGATGGAATTCCATTTGACCTATTTCAAGTCCTAAAAGATGATGCTGTGAAAGTGCTGCACTCAATATGCCAGCAAATTTGAAGAACTCAGCAGTGGCCACAGGACTGGAAAAGGTCCATTTTCACTCCAATCCCAAAGAAAAGCAATGGCAAAGAATGCTCAAACTACTGCACAATTGCACTCATCTCACACACTAGCAAAGTAATGCTCAAAATTCTCCAAGCCAGGCTTCAACAGTATGTGAATTGTGAACTTCCAGGTGTTCAGGCTGCATTCAGAAAAGGCAGAGGAAACAGAGATCAAATTGTCAGCATCAGTTGGATCACTGAAAAAGAAAGAGGGTTCCAGAAAAACATCTACTTCTGCTTTATTGACTATGTCAAAGCCTTTGACTGTGTGGCTCACAACAAACTGTGGGAAATTCTTCAAGAGCTGGGGATACCAGATCACCTGAGCTGCCTCCTGAGAAATCTGTATGCAGGTCAAGAAGCAACAGTTAGAACTGAACATGGAACAACAGACTGGTTCTAAATCGGGAAACAAGTATATCAAGGCTGTATACTGTCACCCTGTTTATTTAACTTACATGCAGAGTACATCATGAGAAAAGCCAGAATGGATAAAGTACAAGCTGGAATCAAGACTGCCAGGAGAAATATCAATAACCTCATATATGCAGATGACACCACACTTATGGCAGAAAGTGAAGAGAAACTAAAGAGCCTCTTGATGAACATGAAAGAGGAGAGTGAAAAAGTTAGCTTAAAGCTAAACATTCAGAAAACTAAGATCATGGCATCTGGTCCCATCACTTCATGGCAGATAGATGGGAAATAGTGAAAACAGCGGCAGACTTTTTTTTTTTTGGTGGGGGAGGGCTCCAAAATCACTGCAGATGGTGACTGCAGCCATGAAATTAAAAGACACTTGCTCCTTGGAAGAAAAGTTATGACCAACCTAGATGGCATATTAAAAAGCAGAGACGTTACTCTGCCAATAAAGGTCCATCTAGTCAAAGTATGGTTTTTCCAGTAGTCATGTATGGATGTGAGAGTTGGACTATAAAGAAAGTTGAGCGCTGAAGAATTGATGCTTTTGAACTGTGATGTTGGCGAAGACTCTTGAGAGCTCCTTGGATAGCAAGGAGATCCAACCAGTCCATCCTAAAGGAAATCAGTCCTGAATATTCATTGGAAGGACTGATGCTGAAGCTGAAACTCCAATAGTTTGTCCACCTGATGCAAAGAACTGACTCATTGGAAAAGACCCTGATGCTGGGAAAGCTTGAAGAAGGGGTTGACAGAGGATGAGATGGTTGGATGGCATCACCGACTCAATGGACATGAGTTTGAGTAAACTCTGGGAGTTGGTGATGGACAGGGAAGCTCGGTGTGCTGCAGTCCATGGGGTTGCAAAGAGTCGGACATGACTGAGTGACTGAACTGATCTGAACTGAAAAGGAGATACTGTGCAAACATTGAGGAGACACCTGAGTTAATAATGATAAATAATGACATATTATTGCTGTTATTATCATAGCAAAATTATTAAATACATTTAGATTAGCAGATAATAATCAGCTTTAAGTTTGAATGAGTAATAGTTAAAAACCTATTTCTGGAATGTCAAATAGTAACAAGATATCCTATATTAAATGTATAGTACAAACAAATTTATACAAAATATATACCAAATATATATAATCTATTTACATATTTTTGATGTATTAATACATGTTTTTAACGTATATTCTGGAGAAGGAAATGAGGTTGCAAAAGAGTTGGATATGACAGCAAATAAACAACAAAAATTGTATATTAATATACATAACTGTTGACTTAACTGTGATTAGCACGTTATATATACTGAGAGTGAAATAGTTGGTAAACGAATATTGTCCTTGAAGACTTACCTTGGGGTCCAGGGTCTCCAGGAGGTCCAGGTAACCCATCCTTGCCTGGAGGCCCAGGCCTCCCATGAGTTTGAGCCGCCAGCATTGCTGCTGGGAGCTTGAGCTGGGATAGGAACACGGCCATCCTCTCTTCATTGATGAAAGGAAAAATAACACATCATGTTACAGAAATACTTTGTATGTCAAAAGTTTTCAAATTTGTTTCTCATGAAATTCAGCAAAAATTGATTTGGTTTTCAATTTACATACGTTGAGTTTACCAACTGGTCTGATTGCTAAGAGATTTTTCGATTGTTCAAGTAAAGCAATTGTACAAGGTTGCTTCAACATGAAGAGAGGTAAGTTGTGACAGTGAGAGGCTTTGAGGTCCTTCAGCGATTCAGATGTTGCCAACCTAGCGGGCAACGTCCTAGAGCCTGATTAACCTCTGTGATGACCTGTGGAAAGGACTCAGGTTTGTATTTAAAAAATGGTTGTTATAATAGATATAAGCCTCTTTCTAGCAATACTGTGAACATGCCTGTGGTGATTTAAAATATGCTGATAAAGTCTTTGGCACTCCCTTCCAGGTGGAATTCAGTTCAGTTCAGTTCAGTCGCTCAGTCGTGTCCGACTCTGCGACCCCATGAGTGGAATTAGGTGGAGCCTAATCCTCCTACTACAGAGTGTGGGCTGGACTTTCTTTTACTTTTAATGAACAGGAAAAAGGCAAGTAGGGAGACTAATTCATAAAGGCTGCTGACTTCCTGGCTGCATTCTCTCTTAGCTTCTCATTCTGAGGGAAGCCAGCTGCCACATCCTGGGGTCACAAACAGACCTACATAGGGGTGAACTGAAGCCATCTGCTGATAGCCACATGAGTGAGCCTGGACGTGGCTCTCCCAGCCCCAGCCAAGCCCTCAGGGGACGTCAGCTGGCCCTCTGAACATAATTCATGACAGACTGTGTCCGAACCACACAACTAAGCAACTCGGGAAGTCCCTGACCCAGAAAAAATGTGTGATGATAACCACTGTTGCTTTAAGCCACTGAAGTTTTGAGAAACTTTCTTATGCAGCAATAGGTAACTCATGTGGTAGATGACGCTTTAAAGCACTGAACAAAGCTGCATTATTGGACTTCCCTGACGGCGCAGTGGATAACAGCCCCCCTGCCAATGTAGGGGGCAGGGGTTTAATCCCTGGTCCGGGAAGATTCCTCAGGCTGCGGAGCGCCACAACTACTGAGCCTGTGCTCTAGGGCTCTCGAGCGCAGTTCCTGGGCCCGCGAGCCACAGCTAGGGAGCCCCTGAGTCGCAACTACTGAAACCCACGAACCTGGAGCCTGTGCGTGGCAACAAGAGAAGCCCGCGCACTGCAAGAAGAGTAGCCCCTGCCCTCTGCAACTAGAGAGAGCCCACGGGCAGCACCCAAGACCCAGCGCAGCCACAAATCAACAAATACAGCAGTGTGCACAGGTCAGAAAGCCGCATCATTGACAAAGAGGCTTATTTATTGAAAAGATGTCCATTACAGTGATTTCATGGCACTGTTTAATTTCTGCTGCTGCTGCTAAGTCACTTCAGTCGTGTCCGACTCTGTGCGACCCCATAGACGGCAGCCCACCAGGCTCCCCCGTCCCTGGGATTCTCCAGGCAAGAACACTGGAGTGGGTTGCCATTTCCTTCTCCAATGCATGAAAGCGAAAAGTGAAAGGGAAGTCGCTCAGTCGTGTCCGACTCTTAGTGAGCCCATGGACTGCAGCCCACCAGGCTCCTCCGTCCATGGGGTTTTCCAGGCAAGAGTACTGGAGTGGGGAGCCATCACCTTCTCCAGTTTAATTTCTAAACTGGGCTAATATTTTACTTTGTTGAAAACTAATGTATACTTTTAAAATAAAATGTCTTACAATACACCCTCATTCTTCTTCTTCTTCTTTTATTTTTCTGGTTTGATTTCCAGTTAGTTCCATTATTCAGCCTAAGTCTCAACAGGAAGGATATCTCATTTGGCCAAAGGAACAAATACAGCATTGGTGCCGAGAAGCACGTGCCCAGGGAATGTCAACTGCAGACAGTGAAAACAGCAAAAAGCCTCTGTACCTTTCTGTGAGCCTCAAGAAGATGCTGAAAATGAGAACACGCAAGTCGCAGGAAGCTGACAAGTTATTCAGAACATTTGAACATCTGTTGCCAGTGTTGAGTGATGTGACCTTTATGCACTGAACACATCCTAAGTCTCCTCAAGGACATAGCACTCTCACCTGCCCTTCGTTCATCTACCAGGCTGCCTGTCGTCGGGGACCCAAACAGAGAGGCGATGGAGGGCAGCGAGGACTGTGCCCGAGTGCTGCCTCCAGAGAGCTTGGCTGCGGGTCGTGAGAGTATCCTCACAGGTGGAGTCAAACATCAACACACTACTGCATGGAAAACGAATAACCACAGACCTACAGCATGGCATAGGAGCTCTGCTCAACCTTCCCTAACAGTCTGAATGGGAAAAGAATTTGAAAAAGAATAGATACATGTGTACATATAATTGAACCACTTTACCGCACACCTGAAACTAACAACATTTTTGACCAACTATATACTCCAATATAAAATGAAAAGCTAAATGTCAACATTTAGCTATATAACTAATGTTATATTACCTATATAGCCACTTTTTGTTGACATTTAGCTTTTTATTATTTTATTTATTTTTATTTTATATTGGGATGTTAATTAACTCAAGAATTTGAAAAATGAGGAACTTCAAAAAAGGTAAATTTGAAAATATAAATAAGAATTTTCACCCTAGAATTCCTAAACAAGTCATATTATTAACTAAATTAAACATTCTCTATAAATAGGGCCTAACGTTTTCTGTATTCAGTGCTCTTGTTGTGGGATCATGGAGACAGCTTGAGAGACATGATTATTTCAGTAACAACTATTATCCATGTTTTTATAAGTCCCATGCACTATAATGATTACCTGCTGATAAGCTTTATTTTATGACTAGAAATCTGTCATATAATTATTCTCAGAATTATTTTTCTAATAATCAAGTCACAGTTATAGAATTCTTGGTTGTTAATATCACATAGACCATTGTTTAGATTTCACCTCAGAAGCATGTTCAATATTTTACCACTATGTCATTGGGAAGATCTCCTGGAGAAGGGAACAGTTACCCACTCCGGTATTCTTGCAAGGAGAAGGCCATGGACAGAGGAGCCTGCGGGCTGTAGCCCACAGTGTCTGAGTCAGAAGTGACTGAGTGGGTAACACACTTACAGAGCTCATATTTAGCAAACCTAATATACACACAACTAGACTGAAAACAGAAAACTGGAGGAGGGCATATCCTTGCTATGACAAAAAGGAACAGTATTCTTTTCATGTATTTTCTTTAAAAAGCAAATTCAAATGATTTCAATTGTGAAACTAACCACAATTTTTTGAAGATACAGCTAATAAGTATTAAGAAATGAATCTTTCATGTGAAAAATTCCAGAAAAGTGTCTTACTGATTATGTTAGTGTTAATTTTGCAAGTAAGGACAAAATGTAACACATTAGAATCCATAGCTGCCAGCTGGGAAAAATAAGGGCCAGATCACAGAGACCTGTAAAGAGGTACCTCAACTTTCTCCAGACTTTTCATTCAGTGTAGTTTTATTTGAACTTGGAAGATACTTTTCACTTAAACAGATACGTCTGTTTTATAAATTTTTGATAAAGAACAAGTTACTCTTGAGAGTAACCTATTTTTCAATGGGCTTTCAATAAAAAATTTTGTTTAAAAAATGTAGGTCCATACACTGTTTAGGAAGTAAAGCAAAATTATTTTCAAATAGAATTATTAAAGAAAAAACCCCAACAAACGTGGAGTATTAGCTATACTTACCAAAAGAGTAATCACTCTACACTCACATTTTGAAATAAAAAAAAAGCCAGAATGGAAACAGGACAGTATCCACAGGACCAGAATCTCCAGTGAAGATTTACCGACTGTGATGAAGGGGACCAATGGGGACTGAAAGCTCATCTCTAAAAGTGACATTAAGTCACTGACTTTCCAGTAACACTTTCCATTACCTTTCTATCTGGGGCATGTTTGGTTGATGTGAATACATCTGTTTTGAGTAACAGTATATAAAACAAATTTGCAATTAATATATATATATAGTTTTGCAAATCATCCCATTAAATACAGATAGAATATCTTTAATTGTAAACTGAGTACTTTATAAAAATATGAAATTCAATGTTTACAGCTTGAAACTTTGCATATTAGTTATTGTTTTGCACTTAAAAGATAGATATATACTTCAGTACAATTTTTCTTAATTTGAGACATACCTCTTTGAATGCCTTCAGTGTCTAAACAAAATATTCCTATCACTACTTCTTCCTCTTTAACATATGAATTGAATTTACAAGTACTTTGCTTTTGGTGCTTTTAAATATTTTCAGCAAAAGAGTTTTTTTTTTAAATTTTTAAAAATTAATTTATTTTAATTGGGGGTTAATTACTTTACAATATTGTGGTGGCTTTTGCCATATGTCGACATGAATCAGCCATGGGTGTATATGTGTCCCCCATCCTGAAAGCCCCTCCCAACTACATCCCCATTCCGATGTATTTTTTTTTTAATTTATTATTTTTTTTTATTGAAAGATAATTGCTTTACAGAATTTCGCTGTTTTCTGTTAAACCTCAACATGTATCAGCCATAGGTATACATATATCCCCTCCCCTCTGAACCTCCCTCCCATCTCCCTCCCCATCCCACCCCACTAGGTTGATACAGAGCCCCTGTTTGAGTTTTCTGAGACATACAGGAAATTCCTGTTGGCTCTCTATTTTACATGTGGTAATGTAAGTTTCCATGTTATTCTTCCCATACATCTCACCCTCTCCTCCCCTCTCCCCATGTCCATAAGTATATTCTCTATGTCTGCTTCTCCACTGTTATATTCTAACACATAAATACGGAATCTAGAAAAATGGTACTGAAGAATTTATTTACAGGGCATCAATAATTTTTTAAATAATTACTTCGAGCTGTAAATTATCTAGCTTTAAGAAACACTCAGGAAGAGTCATTTAGCATAAGAGTAATTACTTCCTCTGAACCATACTCTAATGCTCTATAATTTTAAGTAATACATTTCTGAGCCAGTAAATAAATTATAAAGGCCTGTATTCTTAATTGTTTTTCCTCTGTTTTCACGGATCTTTGGTCAATAAACTGTTTTTGACTGCACTTTCTAATGAGGCAGGAAACTAAAGAGCCTGGATAGGCGCGTGCATAAAGCAGACACACAGAGCCCATCTGCCAAGGCAAACCCACAGCAGTCACAGCGGTCATTCCTAACAGATGAGACCAGTGACGGGCCTTCCTTGGAGAAACGGCTCGTTAATATCAAGCAGACACGAATATTAATGTGGTGATAAAGTACCTCAGACAGAGAAGGAAGGGACATTCAGACATCATCTAACCCATGGTCTACCTTCTATTTCAGAGATAGAATTTGTAAATATTTTCAAAGAGATCCATCTTTTTCTCCTAAAGCCCATTCAAATGTTTAATTACCCATTTTCTTGATAATTGAGCTTCAACTTATTTTCTTTTGTTACTCCATTATGGAAACAGAGACTAGTTACTGAGTGATTTCCCTTGGGAAATTAGTCACCAATTTGATAATATGGTTATGTCTTGGCCTTCAGGTTAAGTAACTTTTATTCATAGACTTGGTAATCTGTTCTATAAATCACATTTTGGTTCTACTATTCTGGGGCTTTCCATGTATCTCTTAAATGTGGAAACCAAAATTAAATATAGTTATCTCCTAATTAACAAAAATATCAAAAGAGCAATTTCCTTTCATATCTTAAGAATGATTTTCCAGTTTCATGTTAGCTGTTAATTCAGCAGTATCATTTGGTGGCTTCATATTCGCTCAGGGGCTCATCGTGACTCAAGGGTTGTTATTGCTACATCTAACTCTGGTTCGATCTAATCCTTCGTTACCTTTGTTGCTTTGAAATGTTGTTATGAGTAAAGATGGTAGATTGAACACATGTGCCTGCTTTAACTCTTTCTTACATCCTTACAAAAACAGTGGTAAATTATTTTTAAAGGCATAAAACCATGAGAATAGGAGAATGACGTCATGAAAGGAGATGACATTAAACACCTGAGGAAGCTCTCAGATAGTGGAGTGTGGATGACTTCACAGACTCACGAAAATCAAATCTTTGCACTGGAAGCTGAGGGACAGCCTGTGTCAAACCATAAAATCTTTAAAATATTTAGAACTGACTGCATGAGTTACATGTGGAAGTGAGGGTGTAGGAGGGGAACTGAAATGGGGGAGATTGGCTGGAAGCCTGTTTAGGAAATGGTCTCGGAAATCCCCTTCTCTGCTCATGCAGCTGGCTCACTGCCCCTTCCCAATTCCAGCCTGAAGGTTTATTATCTGAAAAGCGTAAATAGACCATCTCTGCACGGAAGACCACAGACTGTGTTGAGGCTTCCAGACTGAGAACAAGGGGAAGAGATAGAAATGGCAGTGTCTGCAGCTGAGGCCCCAGCAGGAGCCTCCTACCCTGCTCCCCAGATGGTAGCAGCCAGGCAGGTAATGCAAATGTTTCCTCTGGGGAATCTGATCAGAATGAGACTTCAAGACACTGAAGTTGAGGGTCCTGCAATTTAAAAAACCCAACTAGACTACCTACAGTAAAGCTCATGGTTGGCAACACCACCATTCTATGATGTGGCAAATATTTTTAAAAATTACATCTCCAATTTTGTCTACCTATGAGATGATATGTATATACATAAATTTGTTGTTGTTGTTCAGACCCTAGGTTGTGTTCGACTCTTTGTGACCACATGAACCATGGCACACCAGGCTTCCCTGTCCTTCTCTATCTCCTGGAGCTTGCTCAAACTCAAGTCCATTGAGTCAGTGATGCCATCTAACCATCTCATCCTCTGACATCCCCTTCCCTCTTGCCTTCAATCTTTCTGAGCATCAGGTCTTTTCCAATAAGTCAGCTCTTTGCATCAGGTGGCCAAAGTATTGGAATTTCATCTTTAGCATCAGTCCTTTCAGTGAATATTCAGGACTGATTTCCTTTGGAATTGACTGGCTTGATCACCATGCAGTCTAAGGGACTCTCAACGGTCTTCTCCAATACCACAGTTCAAAAGGGTCAATTCTTCGGTGATCAGTCTACTTTATGGTCCAACTCTCACAACTGTACATGATTCCTGGAAAAACCATAGCTTTGACTATATGGACCTTTGTTGGCAAAGTGATGTCTTTGTTTTTTTTAATATACCATCTAGGTTTGTAATAGTTTTTCTTCCAAGGAGCAAGCACCTTTTAATTTCATGGCTGCAGTCACTGTCTGCAGTGATTTTGGAGCCTAAGAAAATAAAGTCTGTCACTGTTTCCCCATTTATTTGCCATGACGTGATGGGACCAGATGCCATGATCTTCATTTTTTGAATGCTAAATTTTAAGCCAGCTTCTCACTCTCCTCTTTCACCTTCATCAATAGACTCTTAGTTGCTGTTCGCTTTCTGCCATTAGAGTGGTTATCATCTACTTCTCTGAGGTTGTCGATATTTCTCCTGGAAATCTTGATTCCAGTTTGTGAGTCATCCAGCCCAGCATTTCACATGATGTACTGTGCATATAAGTTAAATAAGCAGGGTGACAAGATATAGGCTTGATATTCTCCTTTCCCAATTTTGAAGCAGTCCGTTGTTCCACGTCCAGTTCTAACTGTTGCTTCTTCTCCTGACTCACCTCAGTTCTGGAGCCTGGAAGTGGAGGAAACAGCCCCCTCCCCTCTGCAATAACAGGAAGAGGGGGCAAAGGAATTGGCTTGTCTGGGGGAACAGAAGGGATTATTGTCCAAATAGGTCACGCTCATCAGAAGGGCGTGACCACAGTCGCCCCGGAGCCCCAGAGCCTCCAGGCTGGTCCCCAGGAAAGGTGGGCTGGGTCTTTCTCAGCTGGAGGAGGGGGCTTGTGCCAGGAGGACCCAGAGGGACTGTGCTTTTGCACTCAGTCTACCTGCTGGGCCAGGCTGGAGCCACTTCCTTCCTTCTGACCACAGTCAAGGTCCCAGGGCCCAGCTATATCCCAGGCCTGGAACTTCCCTGGTGTTCCAGGGGTTAAGAATCCACCTCCTAATGCAGGGAATGCAAGTTCGATCCCTGGTCAGGGAACTAAGATCCCACCTGCTGTGGGGCAACCTAGCCCACGTGCCCCAACTAGAGAGCTGGCATGATGCACTGAAAACCCAGCAGGGCCAAAAAGAAAAAAATCCAAGAAACAAAACCCCAAAACCATCACCCCAGGCCTGACGTGAGGCAGAAGAGAGGTGTCAAAGCTGCTGTCTCTCCTGCTGGTCAGTTTTGGGGGTTGCAGAGGGGACCCTGCGGAGGACGAGATCCCAGAGGTTGCCCTGGCTCAGCCCTGGGGGAAGAGAAAGGAAGAGCCAAAGAGAAAGGTGATTTATTATTCTCAGAACTGCACATAACGGCAGGAGCTTCTTTCAAGACCAGAGACGAGGACCTTCCCTTCTTGGTTTTAGGGCTTTGGTAAGGAGACTACCAGACTTTGGTCTGGTAGTTTCATATCTTTAAGAATTTTCCAGTTTGTTGTGATCCACGCAAAGGCTTTACTGTAGTCAATGAGGCAGATGACTTTGGAATTCCCACGCTTTTTCTATGATCCAATGGATGTTGGCAACTTGATCGCTGGTTCCTCTGCCTTTTCTGAATCCAGCTTGTACATCTGGAAGTTCTCAGTGCATGAACTGTTGAAGCCAAGCTTGAAGGGTTTTGAGCATTACCTTGCGAGCATGTGAAATGAGGACAATTGTATGGTAGTTTGAATATTCCTTTCTTTGGAATTGGAATGTAAACTGACCTTTTCCAGTCCTGTTACCACTGCTGAGTTTTCCAAATTTGCTGACATATTGAGTGATGCACTTTAACAGCATTGTCTTTTAGGATTTGAAATAACTCAGCTGGAATTCCATCACCTCCACTAGTTTTGTTCATTGTAATGTTTCTTGAGACCCATTTGACTTCACACTCCAGATGTCTGGCTCTAGGTAAGTCATCACATCCTCATGGTTATCCAGGTCATTAAGACTCTTTTGTATAGTTCTTCTGTGCATTCTTGTCACCTCCTCTTAATATCTTCTGCTTCTGTTAGGTTCTTACTCTTTCTGTCCTTCCCCATGCCCATTCTTGCATGTACTATTTCCTTGATCTCTCTAATTTTCTTGAGGAGACCTCTAGTCTTTTCCATTCTATTGCTTTCCCCTATTTGTTTGCATTGTTCACTTAAGAAGGCTCTCTTATCTCTCCTTGCTGTTCTCTGGACTCTGCATCCAGTTGGGTGTATCTTTCCCTTTCTCCTTTGCCTTTCACTTTTCTTCTTTTCTCAGCTGTTTTCAAGGCGTTCTCAGACAACCACTTTGCCTTCTTGCATTTCTTTTTCTTTGAGATGGTTTTGGTCACTGACTCCTTTACAATGTTATGAACCTCTGTTCATAGTTCTTCAGGCACTCTGTCTAACAGATCTAATCATTTGTATTTATTCATCACTTCCACTGTATATAGTCATAAGGGGTTTGATTTAGGTCATACCTGATTGGCCTAGTGGTTTTCCCTACTTTCTTCAATTTAAACCAAAATTTTGCAATAAGGAGCTCATGGTCTGAGCCACAGTGAGCTCCAGGTCTTGTTTTTGCTGACCGTATAGAGCATGTATACAAATGCGTATATAAATTAATATCTTCACTGTAGATACATTGAAAGATGAGAGCAGGATAATACTTACTAATGTGTGTGTGTGTGCGTGTGTTCATGTGCATGTGAGTGTGGTATGCGCAGTCATGTTTGATTCTTTGTGACCCTATGGACTGCAGCCCTTGGCTCCTCTGTCCATGTGATTCTCCATCCAAGAATACTGAAGTGGGTTGCCATTCCCTTCTTCAGGGAATCTTCCTGACCCAGGGACTGAACTCAGGTCTCCTGCATTGCAAGAAGATTCTTTACTGTCTGAGCCACCAGGGGCTTCCCCTTCTCAAGGTTCTGGGCCACTAAAGACGCAGATGTTACCTGAGGTCTCAGGCGTCCTGACTTCGGGGCTGACTTTACAGATATGCTACCTTCCACCCTCAGAAGTTTGCCCCTGCTTGGTCTAATGTTCTGCTGTTGCTTTCTTATAATTCTTAATAATTTTTGGAGGACAATGCACTTGCATTTTCCTTTTGCGTTGAATCCTGCAAACTACCTGGCCTGCCTATGGCCTCTATTATTTTTCACTGTTTCCATGAGAGCTTGAGATGTTTTCTTCCTTTTCAGATGTTTGAGGGATGCTTGTTGTGGGGGAATGTCTGGATTGCAAAGTTTGGAGCCTATTTCATGATGTTTGATTCTAAAGTCAAAAAAGAAAAGGAGTTTCTAATATATAAGGGCAACATTAAAATTACAAGGAGAAAACTCATAACTAAAAAAAAAAAGAGTGGATAATTGTATTAAAAACTATCAGGTCAGAGCAAGATAAAGATACTTAGTAGACAGCAAAATGAAATCAGCAGCATGAATTCACGACCTTTGAAAAAACATTTTTTTTCTATTTTTTCACTGAAGCGACCTAAGTCCCTGGGCTACTCTGCTCTCTCTCTAGTGCTCAGGTGAAATAAGATGATGTCCACTCAAGTGCTGACATTTTGTTCTGTCTTACTAATTTCTGCTTAAAATAATCAGGCTTCCTGGAGAGACAATAACTCCATGCTGGCAGTGAAAGCCTTAAGATGAACTTGGGGTATCCTGTAATCTTACTCCCTGGAAAATTCAACAATGTATGTTTAGCTTAGCAAAGCAGGAACCATGAACCAATGTGGATTTATTTTCTAAAGACAATTCTCACCTTATTAAGCTCATAGTTGAGGGAAATGATTTTTGCAAACTATTTGACAAAATTATGTAATATCCTTGTAAATAAAGAAATGTGGATTAGATTTTAAGACAACTATTTGGATTCAGAACTTGCTAAAATAGATAAAATAGATGCTTTACCAATGGGCAGGAGGAATTCAATGGTGTTTGGATCTAATCCTTTTAACTCAACATTTCTATTAAAAATTATGATATGCCTATGAAATTTAGAGATGACACAAAGTTATGAGGGTCAGGCAACCTGCCCTACAATAAGACAAGATTCCAAAAGATATTTTCAGGTTGGAACAATGTATGTACGAGAATCACTTGAAGTTGAGTAAAAATAGACATAAAAATCACACACTTACATTTAAAAAATGAACACAAAGCATAATGAGAAAAACTCAATTTTTTTTAAAGTTTCTATAAGGTGGATGGAGGGTTGTTAGTTCACTTAAAAGTAAAAATGAATCAACAGTGTGATACAGACAGTTTTTTTTAAGGAACACTATCTTAGGCTGCATTATTGAAGTGTCTAAATCAGGGGTCAGAAAGCCTTCCTGCCGAAGGGTCACAAAGTAAATATTTGAGGCCCGGTAGGCTACGCAGTCCCTGTCATATACTTAAACCCGCTGTCCAGCATGAAAGCGAGCAGAGAAAATACATAAAGAAAGGAGTGTGACTGCACTCCTATGACACTATTTATGGGCACAGATTTGAATTTCTGATTGTTTCGCATGTCATGAAATATTATTTTGATGAAAAAAAACATTTAGAAATGTATCCTCCTTCCATGGGCTTCCCAGGTGGCGCTAGTGGTAAAGAACCTGCCTGCCAATGCAGGAGACGAAAGAGACAGCTGAAGGAGATAATGGCAACCCACTCCTGGGAAATCCCATGGAGAGAGGAGCCTGGCAGGCTACAGTCCATAGGGTTGCAAAGAGTTGGACATGACTGAAGCGACTTAGCATGCAAGCAAACACCTCCTTCCATCTGCCAAAAAGGTAGAATCAATTCTTAGCTTGTGGCTATAACAACAACGAGAGGCAGGTAGACAGGGCTGGTGGCCCTGGTTCACTGAACCTGGTCTAGGTCTAAAGACACTCTCCTCTGCCTGGTCACAATCCTCCTGGAGAACGAGGGCCGTTTCTCCAGGGAGATGACGTGGGGGAACCGGACATGTTTGCTCCATGCAGGGGAAGATTAAGGAGGAGTACTGCGGATGCTCACTCAGAGGGCTGTCGTGTGAAGAGAAGGTCCTTTCTCTGTGGTGGCTACAGACCAGGAATAAGGAGAGAACTTACAGGAAGGCAGACTTAGTTCCATGTGAGTAAGAAGCTCCTATCTGAGCTGCCCCATCCTAGGACAGGCCACCTCTTAAGGCAGACGATGCACAGCATCTTTGGACGAACGTCGCTGGAGAGATTGTCGACAGCAGAGGGGAAGGAGGAAGCGGGGACAATTCAGAAATGTATACTCAGCAAACCTCACCTTCAAAAATCCTCAGAACTTCTTGATTAATATACTTCTTTATTTCTTCAAATGAAACCACATCAGCCTAAAGAAGAGGAAGAAAAGGTCTGTTAATACAGAACCTAGCACAAATGAATAAAGAAAAGAAGCAGTGGGTTGGCATGCATGCGTGAAACGTCTGTAGAGATCCACTGATCAAGCAAAATAGTTTTGTCCTTTGTAATAATCCCTGGATACTGGTAAGTCCATATCTAGCCGATTCTATTATGTGTCTTCAAAGGACGAGAACTCTAACTGGGTTGATTCTTTAACATGCTTCATTCATGAGCTAACGCTTACTAAGTTTTACCCACTTCACGGTCAAGTTTATTTTGCAATTTACACACTGCAAGAAAACCTGTATTCAGCAATTTTCCTTTCTTTTTAAAATTTTTATTTATTTAATTTTGGCCGTACTGGGTCTTTACTGCTTCGCGTGGGCTTTCTCTATTTGTGGCGATCGGGGACTGCTCTCGAGTTGCGGCGCTCGGGTTTCTCATTGGTAACTTCTCTTGGTGAGGAGCACGGGCTCTGGGGTAGACAGGCTTCAGCAGCTGTGGCACACGGGCTCACAGTTGTGGTACATGGGTTTAGCTGCTTCATGGAATGTGGGATCTTCCCGGACCAGGGGTTAAACCTGCATTGGCAGGTGGACTATTAACTGATGGGTCACTGGAAGTCTGAAATTTTCCTAATAGAAAATGCTGTGGAGTCTGGTAAAGGGAAATATGTAGATGATGCCACCTGACTTTTTAACCCCTTGACAAATAAATCTACATGAATTTGACCAAGAGCCTAACATTTATAATAGCACTTGGCATTTATAATAGTAATGTTTTATTTCAGGACCTTGATAGTTTTAAAAGGGAGCTATTATTTTTCACAGTGGTTAAGGCTTCAAAGTATGTTGTTACTCTGCTTTGTATTTGGTGGTTACTATCCAGGGATACACGTGCGGCATTAAAGACAGTATGATGTGTTGGCAGAGTAAGAGCTTCTGTGGGACTTCGCAGTATTTCATTTTCACTGTTTGAATGAATGCATCTAGTACCACAGGCTGGCTGGCACAGCACTGAGAGTTCGTTGCTCAGGCTTGATTTAAGCAGAACACAGCGAGAGTGGGTGAGAGAGTATGGTGGGAACGCCCAGTTCGGCCCAATCTCTGGACTTAGTTGTCTATCAGGGGACAGCATGTCCTTCATTCTCTGGCCTCACACTAGGACTGTCCCCCCCCCTTTCTTCCTGACGAGGACATGCTCTGACTCAGTTCCTCTGCAGAATGGCCATCCACCACCTCCTGAGGATGCTTATAAAGACATGGACCTCCTTAGCCAGATACTCTCTTGGGCAAATGGGTTTCCACTTCAAAGCACCACTCAGGGCAGATTTGTTATTCTGACAGTCAACAAAGTGGAGCTTTAACATAAATAGACGTGTGTTTTCCGTGTAGTGGAAGGGGCCACCATCGATCGTATTTGAGGGCAAGGCCCTGGAGTCGGTCAGAGCTGGGTCTGTCTGACCCCTAGATCACTGTGAGCCTGGACAGGTCAGAGTTCGGCTTCTGCATTTGTCAAGGTGGAAGGTGAGGTCACCTGTCCTCTCAGGTTAGTTGTGATGATCTAAGGAGGGAATGTTCAGTGAGTACTCAGCGTGGGACCTGGCACATCACTTGAAGTAAGTGACAGATTGCTGCGCTTGTAAAGGCCAGCTTAGGTTCATTTTATCTGGAAAGGTTTTTGACTTGCAGTCCCAGCCAGGAGCTCCAGGATCTCTCTGCCCACTTACCGGGGAGCCGGGGAGGCCCGGGAGGCCTGGCGGGCCCTGATGCCCAGGGGATCCTGGGGAGCCCTTGTTTCCTGGGGGCCCCACAGGTCCTACGGCCCCCTTTATCCCTTGAAGGCCTGGTTTTCCTTGTTCACCTTGTGGGCCTCGGTCTCCTGGAATTCCCTGATCACCCTGTTAGGGAAAAAAACGAATTAGAATCATCTCTTCTAGAACCATGTTAGCAAATGTTCTGGATTCACACTGGCATGTGTTAGCTGTGGAGCCTTTGGTATGTGGATTAAACTCCCTGCACCCTGCTTCCTGTCCCTAAAGGGGGGCTGTTAGCAGTATCCACTGAATAGATGATGCTGAGAAGTGAGTTAACTTGGCATTCAGAAAGCATTCAGCTCCAAGTCAGTGACGAGCTAACTTGCACCCCGTTGTCTGTCCAGACTGACGGCTTTTCTGAAAGTCCACAGTGGCACCGCCACTTCAGGCCTGGGTCTCCTTTGCGATAACAGAGGAAGATGGCTAAGAAGACTTCATCACTGAAAGCTTCCACTTGGAAAAGCTTCAGGAAGCTCAAAATCTCTCCTAAATCAGGTACTTTATTCTTTTTATGCTTTCTCCTGTATGTTTGGTCTTTGTTAGTTTCTGTGGGTTGGTTTCTGCACTCATGTTTTACCCATGTGTGCGCTTGTGTGTGTGTGTATGTGTGAGTGCATTCTATGTCCTAAAGGGACATGACTGAGGAAGGTGAGAAAAAACAGCCTTTGGGAATGTTCAAAGCAGGTGACTGGGGTGGAAAGTCATTACTGAGATCATTTATTCAATAATGTAAATGAACTATAAGAAAATTCATTGAATGAGATGCTGTAACAAATTAGATATGCTTGAATCTGAGAAGTTTCTTTAATGCTGACTTTTTCCTTCAAGGCATTTACTACGTATAAGTTTGTGCATGAGAGTATGAAAGAGCAAGGGAGAGGGAGAGAGAGAGAGAGATGGAATATAAATGAATGAATATATGTGTATGTTGGCAGATATTTCAGTTTCCGCATTTCAAATATTAGTTCCACAGTTCCAGGAGGTGATGATCACACTGAATATGAAAGATTGGTGCATTAACCTGCGCCATATTTTACTGTTATTCTTCTATTTGTGATTCTTCTGCGAAAGTTCAAAATCTATTTTTCCTGATTTAAAAAATAATGAAATGAATGAACAGTTACTGAGATCTATCTGATCCTAAATGAAGAGATATAGAACGAAGCCATGCACAAAGAAGAAAATCATTTGGACCTAATTTAAATTCTACTGCCTTAGTTATAAAAATATGTCTCACACAAGTATATCAACCCAGGTCACATTTGGAAAAATATCTGAGATGAATAAGACAAAAGAAACAAAAGAATTACTAGCACACCTTGAGTATATGCAAAATAAACACAATTAAAATTATTTATAATTTAGGTACAAGGATGTTTATTATAAAAACTGGAAAGAGCCTAAATACCCCAGAAAAAGGGGCAAGGTATTTTCCAAATACCTTGGAAAAGGTATATCCAAATACTGGAATAACATATAGCCACTAAAAGGTCCGTGTGGATCTAGGTTTTCTGACATGGAAAGATGGTCATCATATGTTAGGTGAAAAGAGTCATTTACCAAAAAGTATGAACCCATTTTTAAAAAGTATATGCTCACTTGCATTGATGCATTAAGCAAACGTGTATATTCCATTATGTATAACAGTGAGATGGAAATAGGTCCAAAATATCAATAGTGCATATCACTGTGTAGTGAAATATGGTAGACTTTTTTCTTTTTTATTTATGGTTTCTCTATTTTTGTATTTCCTTCAGTTATCATGGATTATTTGTGTGGTGGTAGTGGTGGTTCAATAATCAAGTCATGTCTGACTCTTTGTGACCCCATGTGACCTTCCAGGCTCCTCTGTCCATGGGATTTCCCAGGCAAGAATATTGGAGTGAGTTGCCATTTCCTTCTCCAAGGGGTCTTTCCAACCCAGGGATCAAACCTGGGTCTCCTACATTGCAGGCAGATTATTTACCACTGAGCCACCAGGGAAGCCAGATTATTTGTGTAAGGATAAGTAAAACAGACACCAGTACATAAGAACATACCCCCCCACACACACACACACACAAGCCCTCACTAGAACCCCTAAATAACAATGCTCAAGGAACCTGTGGCTGAGGAATAAATCCAATTCTAGTAGAAAATGTTAAGGTTTCTTAGAGAAAATAATGGGAATTTGCAACATTGATATCAACAGCCAAAACAACATCACTAAAAGCACACACCAGAACTGGCATTACTGGTAGCTCTATATGTCTTTCTCTACCTCTGACCCCAGCCCCTTATTCAACCAAGCATTATTCCTCCAGACTGGGGGTGGGGGTGTCCTCAGCGACACCTCTGCTCCCTGGGAGGCATGTGAAAATGAAGGGTGACAGTTCTGGAGGGAGGCTGATGGTACAGCGTCTAGTGGGTGGAGGCCAGGCATGCTGCTAAACATCTTAACAAAGCACGGGATGCGCACCTATGACAAAGAATTATTGCCCCCAAACATCAACAATGCTGAGGTGGAGAAACCCTACTCTAGGTGAAAAGCACATGGGTGATGGGTACAGTGGGTCATGTATCTGACACAGGAGGCTGATAGGAGCTTTCCAAACTGGGATCACAAACCAGACACAGTTGTGAATCAAGCCCTGTTTTATGCCTGGCAGAGATCCTGGCTCACGTACACGGTAAGTTTCTTCATATCAGGAGATTTCTAGCAGGTCTAAAAATATCATGGTGTAATTCAAACGATGGGGCAGCTGTGGAGATGGACTTAACAGTCATAGTTGGGATGTACATACCCGTTCTCCTTTGGGGCCTCTCTCTCCAGGCTTACCCATGATGCCCTGAAAAACAAATGTCAGCAGTAAAAACCACTGCATGCCAAGACTCCTCATCAATCGACTCCACCAGGAATTCTGGCAGGCGATCTGGATGTAGTTTTGCATTAGAACATTTATTTTCAATGGCATTTTCCATACCTGAACACCTGGTAATCCATCTTTCCCATTTATTCCCTGTAAAGACAAATAAGGGTCAGTATTTCTGATTCTGCATTAACAGAAATAATTAAATGCAACAACAGGGTAAAGTTTCAAGGACTTTATCATATCGCCACTGAGATTTTGGTGAGGCAGTGTGGTGAAATAGAAAACAAAATCGACAGAATCTGCCCTAAGTTTAAATTCTGACTCTATAACTTACAAGTTCCATTTACTTCAGGCAATTTACTTAACCTTAATAGCATCAGCTTCTCCACTCACAGAGTGAGGATAAATAATGGCCTTAAAACTAGGAATTTAGGGAAATAACAGAAAATGCCTAGCTTACTATAGTCAACAGGGTTGTTTTCCTCACTTATTCCATTAGGTCCATTCTGAGAAATAAGAAGACTTCCCATGGTGCTGGGTGGCCAGTATATGATATTCATTGCTCACTTTCAACAATTTTCCTACCAAAGAGAGTCATTCTCAGTAAATGGCCTCTGTTGTTGCTTAATAAATTCATAACATGGCTACAGCCTGATCCTGCTATGAAATAAGCTGTCAGCCAGCGACAACAGCTATTTTTCAGTTGGAAAATATGAAAGGACAGTGAGAAAGCTGTAATTGTGCTTTCTGAGAGTATTAAATACTGGTTTCTTCTTAGTAAACTGGAAGCTTCTCAAACTCTACAAGGCAGTTCCGTAGTTGACAAAAAAGCCTAGTCCTGCTTGCAGATTCGTGAGCCCAGGAGAAGCCCCGGCTGGTAGGCGTAAGAGGGAACGCGCTCAGGGTCACATCAGATACTGAGAGACCCACAGCAGGTTTGTCTCTGAGCTTCGACCTGAAGACGGAGACCAAGGCGAGGAAGCGATTTCTCGGCAGCAGGTAGGCGCAGGGACTCCCTCCTCTGCAAAGCCTGGGAGACTTTCGCTGGGCTGCGACGGCGTCTACAAGGATGGATCTCCCGACAGTGTTTTCACTGCTGTAATCACACTGGGTTGGGAACCCAGCCCAGTCCCCCAAGCTCCCTGAACATCCTGGGAATTACCTAGAGCACTTTAACTAAGACCATGTTGCCTGAAACATCGAGTTCTAAGGATTCATGCCATCCAGAAACACAAGCAAAAGATAAAGCTGGTTAAGGAGACGATGTGAAAGAAACAACCATGTCATTTGAATAAGAGAAGATAAACCTGGTGTAAAAATGTAATTCATGTTTTTGGTAGCAATACAAGAAAATGAACAAACTTCTAGATGATAGTTTCTTCTCTTTTATAATTCATTAGTGACTGTCATATGCGTTCTCTTTTCTCCGCCTGTGCTGCTTCATTGCTTCAGTCGTGGCCAACTCCCGTGACCCCATGGACTGTAGCCCACCAGGCTCCTCTGTCCATGGGCTTCTCCAGGCCAGAATACTGGAGTGGGTTGCCATGCCCTCCTCCAGGGGATCTTCCCAACCCAGGGACCACACCTGGGTCTCCTGCATTGCAGGCAGATTCTTTACCACTGAGCCATCAGGGAAACCTGTCTCTTTTCTCTATGAAGATGTTATTAACTTGTTCTTTATCACCAGTGGAGGACGGGGAAGTTCCTGGTTTCAGAAATTTTTAGAAAAACCTCAATGGATTTACCTTTCTCCCTTTCATTTCACTTATCTGAAAGATCCCTACTCTTCTTTCTAACTCAGGTGTCCGTCTACGACACACTTGCGTCTGAGCAGTGGCCTGAGGTTGAAGAAGAAGGGGGGCCCTTGCTCAGGTGTTCTGGTCAGCACCTGTGGCAGCAGCTCCCAAGCAACCCCTCGATATTTCTCAACTTGACTGCTTCTTTCCAAAATTACCTGCACCTATTTTCCTGTCTCATGAAACCTCCAGCATTACCAGCATTACCAGCCCATTCCTCATGGTCAGTGATGACTTGCATCCTTCACGGAGAAAACAGCAGGAGGGGACCCACTCACCGTTCTGCCTCCAGCTCCACCCACCTGTGCTCATGAGAACTCTGACTTCTGTTCCTCCCTCCTCTTAAGAAGGAGGTTCTGCCCTGTTCCTCGTGAAGACAGTTTCCACTTGAGTCTTCTCTCCTGACTCAGAGCCCACTCTCTTGTATCTTCCAATGTCCCCTTTCTTTTTTTTATATATTAGTCATTCTTTTTTTATATTTGTGGCTTAGCTGGTAAAGAATTCGCCTGCAATGCGGGAGACCTGGGTTCGATCCCTGGGTTGGGAAGATCCCCTGGAGAAGGGAATGGCTACCCACTCCAGTATTCTGGCCTGGAGAATTCCACGGACTGTACAGTCCATGAGGTTGCAAAGGGTCTGACACGACTGAGCGACTTTCACTTTTCATTCATTGATGAAGGGGCCTCTGGTGCTGTGTGTGGACGCTCACTGGTAGCAGCGCACAGGCTTCTCATTGCAGAGCTTCTGCTGCCCGGATTACAGGCTCTAGGCATACAGGCTTCAGTAGTTGCGGCTCAGAGTGTGGGCTGAGTTGCTCTGTGGCACGTGGGATCTTCCCAGATCAAGGATGGAACCCATGTCTCCTGCATTGGCAGGCAGATTCTTAACCACTAGACCACAAGGAAAGTTCTCAACCAGGTCATTCTTATCACGATACCATCATGCTGTACGCTCGCCCCCAGTGATGCCTACGTTTCCAAACCCAGGGGAGAATTTTAAGCTCCCTTGATACTCTTCCACATGGTTTCCTCGCCGTTCTCTCAGACACTTGGCTCCCTCGACATACAGGAACTCCCCTTCGCCTGGCCTTCTCCACCTCTCACTGGCTGCCCCTTCTCAGTCCTTCGGCCAGAGCCTCTCCTAATGGCTCTGTTCTCCTCCCAGTTCACAGTGACCTCATTTCATCCAGGCTCAGCTTGAAAGACCCAAATCAGTCTCTGCAGTCCTGGCCTCTCCATTAATTCTAGAAGGATCCACCGCTTACTTGACATTTCCTCTTAGCAGTCTACTAGTGCTTCAAGATGAACATTTTACAGCAGAGAACTCCTGACTTTTCTTCTGAAATTCACCCATCTCCCATCCTTCCAGTCTCACCAAATGTACCACACTGACCAGGCTGCTCAGACTCCAAACCACAGCTTTGCTGTATCTCTTTCTCACCCACTGCATCTGGCCCATCAGCAAATACTGATGGCTCGGCCTTCAAGACACATCATGGCAATGCTTCCTCAAGGTTCTGTCTGCTTCCACCCTTCTCCCTATCATCAGCTCTCCAGGCAGGAGTTAGAGTGGTCTTCGAAAATGCAGTCCAGTCATTTCCTTACCCGATACAAATGCTCCAATGGGTCTCCATCAGACTTCAAATGAAACCCGAACTCCATCCCTGACTCAGAAGTTCCTCACAGTCCGGCCACTGCCTGCCTCTCCCTCCATGTCTCTCCTGCTCTCCTTCAGCTCACCTCCCTCTCACTTTGTCCCTTCTGCCCTTCCTTCAACGCAGCAGGCTCTGCTAGCCTTTCCTTTTTCTCGAAACAATGTCCCCATCCCTGCTGTCTCCCTGACCTCCCCACGGCTTGAGCTCTCCCATCATACAGGGTTTGCACCAATGCTGGACCCTGTTTGACTGCCCTATTGAAATGCTACTCCAGGGCTTTACCCTGCTTAGATCATCTTCTACCTGAACCATGCGTGCTTGTTTCTGGTTCGTATCCCTACACTAGAGTATAAATCCAAGGAGCTGCAAGCACCCAGAACAGTGCCTGGCATGTCATAGGTGCTCAAGAAGCATTCACTGTCTGAATAAACTGCTTTTTGCATAACTCCCTGGGGATGCGATGGCATTTGAGAGAGTCTTACAGGGGTTGGGATGGGGAGTTGGTAAAAGGCGGGGGAGAGGAGGTGGAGATTGAGACGAATGTTAACGGACCATCTTCCGGGGCAGGCACTGGACATTGCACCATGTTGTGTTACCTCAGTGACTCATAAACACTTGGAGTCATATCACAAACCCAGATCTCCCTGACTCTAAACTGCATATACTTCCGTTTTTTTTCACGTTGCTCCTCTGGGGAGATGGTGGCCAGGGAATGCCCCGACCCTGAGGTTTCACAGGGATGGAGCAGCCTCCTGAATCCTGTGCTGTTTGGTCACCTTCAGCCACCCCCTCTCCTAACAACAACCTGTTCCCACCCAATCCATGGTACAGAAACCAGCAGAGGGAGCAGGGACGTCTATAAAGAGCACCCTGTCTATTCCTCTATCTATCCCCTCCCTCAGGGCCCAGCACACCCTTAGCACATGGCAGGGATGGGCTGAATGAACTGAATATGTTCTGTCTGCTACATATGTTGAATGAACTGAATTAATCAGAATGATTGTTACAACGTCACATCAGTATTATATCTCAGTAGCTAAGAGCTCTTTCAGGACATGAGTGGGTGATGCATTTGGCAGTGATTAACGAAGGTGTAAGGACAAGTCCACAGATAAAGGAGGGAGCCTGAGACAGAGCCTCTTTCTACTGTAGCTCCACACACAGGTGTTAAATCTGCGAGTCTGCCTATTTCAGGATATGACAGGCCATTTCACTTTTCACTCGGCTGAGAACATTAGACCTAAGAAATAATGAGTCTAATTTCCTGACACTTAAAATAAAAGGCCTCACTGTTCCCAAGGTGATTTAAGACATACTCACAGGGAGCTGGGCCCTCAGGGAGAACCACACCCCAAGAAGCCATTGGCAGACCTGCTCTTACTTCCTCAGAAACTATGTATTCAAATCTCACTTTCCAAGTAAAGAGGCAATGCTGAGAACTTTTCTTAATCGGGCAAATTTTAAATAATGAAAAAGACTTACAGGCTTTCCTGAGGGTCCCTCTGGTCCAGGGAAACCTACGTCTCCGACAGGGCCTCTCTCCCCCTGTAGACATGTCCACAGAAAAACATCAGTTGCCAAGAAAAGCTTTAGAACTGCATGCAGTCAACATAAGGACAGCCGCCAAGGAAGAAACAGGAACTCACCGGTTCTCCCGGAATTCCTGGGGGGCCTGGGGCTCCGGGCTTCCCCTGAGGAATCAGATCACCAGGAAATGTTAGGCGCTAAATTACTGAATAAGGCCAAGTGTTTTCCTTCCACACCCGCGTGTTAGCACCTGTGCTGCAGGTGTGGCTCTACACTAGTGCACCATCCCCGCTGGACAGAGTCTGGGGACCACACTCCACCGTGCAGGTAGGAAGGCAGTCCCTCAGTGCATGTGTGGGTGTCCACTAGAGACCACTGGGAAAGAGCAGAGTGGGAGACGGACCAGCGCAGGTGGCAGTGGGCCGAGCCCAAGTGTCCAGGCCAGGCCTGAGGAGCCTGTCCTTGAGGAGCCACCTCCTGCCCCTTGAACCTCATGTGGGTGGGGATGTTGGTGTGGGGCTGAGACCATAGAAATCCCAGCAGTTTCCAGGGAAGGAAACCTGGGCTTCTTCTCTACTTGCTGGCAGCCCCTTGGTAGGTCAGCGATGGCTGAGTGGTGAAGGGAGGCAGACACAGGCCTGAGATAGCATCCTGGGCCCCCACTGCCCAAGTGTGGCAGGAGCTCCTGAAATCTCGTGGACCTGAGTTGGGGCATGCGTTAGAGCTGAGAAAGCCAGTGTCCCAAAGGGCCTTGGCATGGACTCAGGGGCGCAGGGAACTCGCGCCTGGAGCTCCAGATGAAGATCCCAAAGGCCAGGCAGCCCCAGCAGGGACCTCAGAGCACCTGGGGAGGGCACAGTGCCCCCGGTATGCACCTGCCCTCCTGGGAGGAAGGGGAGGAAGGCCACGGGAAGGCCCTGGATGGCCTGTTCACACAACAGGAAGGGATAGACTTCTAGGCGGAGCAGGGCTGGGCCCTGCGGTTCTCAGCAGAGGTCTGTGATGTGCAGAGCAAGTGGAACATCCCTGCTTCAACCAGAACCATCACCTTAAATTTTTTTTTTTTTAATTGTGGTGAAACATACATGGGAAATCCACCATTTTAAGTGTACAATTCAGTGGTATTAAATACACTCACACTGGTGTGTAGCTATTTCCAGAATCTTTGAACTATTTCATTTTCTGAGCCACAGTAAGGTCCAGTTATAAAAACTAAAGTAACAGCTTTTAAACTTTTTTTTATAGTCAGTTTTATACATATAGTATGCGTTTTTTTTTTTTAACCCTTCACCATTTTTGTAACTGTCAGTTAATCTTCTTAATGATGAGACATGAAAACTGCATTTTAGTTAAATGTATTAGATCCACCCAGACAAGTGGCAGGGCAGCCTCTAATTTCAATCATGCTGCATCCTTCAAAAATATTCTTGGAATTATTCATTTGGACCGTCTTTTGAGTCTGTCACTGATCTTTTAAATACTTCAGTGGTTGCTAGTATTTTTCCTTTTATGGCAGACTTAGTTGAACATAATTTAGAGTCCCACCTGGATGAATACAGTAGGGCATTACACTTCACCATGCCATAAGGAAACAAAAATGGGGTGTGAATATGAGAGGCAGGTTGTAAGGGGACCCAAGGTGATCCCAAAGGCAGGTACAAATATGTTGCTAGGAACAGTAGGGAGCTGGGGAGGAACAGGATTAAGTGTGAGCCAGTTTTCAAGAAGAATGCTTTCTGGTATAAAAACTCTTGGGTGGTATCACTGACTCAATGGACATGAATTTGAGTAAACTCCAGGAGATAGTGAAGGACAGGGAAGCCTGGTGTGGTGCAGTTCATGGGTTGCAGAGTTAGACAGGACTTAGTGACGGAATGATAAAAACTCTGCAGTGCTTGCTAAATAAAATATTCTCATGTGACTTTTACAATCACACTAGGACTGCTGCTGCTAAGTCACTTCAGGACTTGACCTAAAACACGTAAGGAAGGGGGTGTCATCCTCCACACAGGATGCCTCTCTATGGAGTGTGTTAGTCACTCAGTCGTGCCTGACTCTTTGCCACCCCATGGACTGCAGCCCACCAGGCTCCTCTGCCCATGGGATTTTATAGACAAGGACACTGGGGGGTTTGCTGTGTGGATGGGTCTTTATTTTTTGTTGTTAGGTTCAGCAATGAGACAGAGGGAAGCAGAGTGGCTGCTGGCCTTTTGAGGGATGGGGGGGATTGTTGGGAGGCTCTGGGTGCTGATGGGTGTTGGCAGAGGTCAGTGGGTGGTGCAGAGATGGCAGGGCCCTTTCTTGTCTTCCTCACATTCCTGTGATTGAAGCACAGGGCTTCCACTGACTTTCCTACCCTGGTTCACCCTGCAGGGCACCTGGTGAGGATAAATGGGCTCTTATTCATAAAGCCTGACCACAAAATTTTAATTAGCGCATCATGAATGAAGATCAAAATGATCCCCAGGGCTCCGAGAAATGATTTTAACCTTTCCTGGTGCACTTCCTATTCATTTGAAAAGACCTTGATGAGATTTAAAACATTTGACACCAGAGAGCAACAAAAATGATTGAGAGGCTTAAAGGGCTAGTTTATGAGGAAACATTAGCAGCAATAAAGCTCCGCTAATAACACCAGGCTGAGGGAAAACTCAGGCAGATGGCAGCTTAATACGAAGATACTGAAGCACATTGCCTGAGGATGAGAACTTTGCCTCCTGAAGATTAAGAAACCTTGAAATATTACAAGAATAGAGAAACCCAACAAGTTTCTCAGACCTGTGTGGTACTGACGAATTGGCACAGGTAATGGGCTTTCCCTCCCCACGTGAAAGTTGAGTTGGGAAGAAAAAAACAAAGGAAAAAGTTTAAAAGATGAAAATAAAGACGGGAGCATTCTTGAGGTGGGAGAGAAACAGGTGGGTTTAAAAAAACTTTTTTGGGTTTTGTTTCTTAAACTGGGAGTTTCAGGACTCAGCCAGTGGTCCCAGCCCTTTTGGCGGTTGGTACCTGTGAGAACAATGTGAGATAGACTGAACTCACCGAGATTCCTGCTGCTCCCGGGGGACCTGCCGGCCCTCGATCTCCCTGAAAAAAACATGTACTGCTTAGAATCAACCCACACAATCTCCACTGCTAACACTGATGCTCAAATATGAATTTGGATTTGGTAAAGCTTCTCTTCGGAACTTATAAATGTTGTCGATATTAGCTGGTGTGAAGCTAGAGGCCAGATGGGGAAAGGACAAAATAAGAACTGCAGCCAGTGGAACCTACTAAAGACTTCTCTCTCTCTTTTTTCCCATAATACCAAAGTAAATAATAGTACTAATGAAAACAAACATTCACGGTATCATTTCTGTTAACCTATTCTTTAAGACAGAACCCCATAATACTTACAGGTAAAATTAGCCAATACTTTTATTCCACATATTCAAAAGTAACTTATTACCAATAATTAAAAGACTAAGGCCTTGAATGTCTTCTGAAAAGCTTTCAATAGACTTGTCTCATTGGATGTAGGGTTAAAATGAATGTGTTTAGAACTAAGGATTTTGTGGTTTCTCCTCATGAGGTCAATAAGACCCCTGGAATTTCTCTGAACAGTGGAATGACTCAACCTTTTTTCCAAAGGCAATGTGGTATTTTAGATAAAGCTGACAAGGCTAAAAATACTTATGGTTATATATGGGGCAGTAAAACGGTAATTTTTGTTGGGCAGAGTCGACATTAAAAAACTTCGTAGTTCAATGAGGGACATAAAAGAAGATTTGATTAAATGGAGAGAGATGTTTTGCTCTTGGAGGGCAAGACAGCGTTGTAAAGGTGTCATTGCGCCCATACTAATTTATAAATTTAATGCAATTTTTACAAATTGCAGCTTGATCAAATGATATTAAAGTTCACTTTGGATAATAAATATATTTGAGGATAAGAGAAAAAGTTAAAGAAGAATAATAACGACATTAGCGATACCATATTTCAGCATGCAATAAAGCTATAATAATTGAAATATGGAATATTGGCCCAAGAATAAGCAGTATATCAATGCAATATAACAGAAACTTCAGGAACAGACTAACATTTATAATAGGGTTTTAGTAAAGAAAGGGCTGTATTATTCAACAAATAGTGCTAATAATTAAATAATTTCTTGGAAAAAGTCTAATTCCTCTCTTTACATTATACTCCATATAAATTCTGTACGTAAACATAAAACTGAAAGGCAAGGACCAGCTAGGATAAAGCCTCCATCATATAATATAGAAGTAGTGTCTTCACATCCTCACTATGAGGATTAGGAGAATATGTTGCCTCACCAATTTAGGGACAACACCCCTTGTCAGCTCGGAAGCAGTTATGGAATGAGAATGACACCCCTTTTCCCTAGGCAACATAATTCTCCTAAAAGAAAAGGGGGGAATGAGAGAGTCATTTCCTAGGCAGGTTGATAAGAAGTCTAGGGGTCCCCAAGGAGAGAGAGGTCTGGGATATTCAAGGAGGAAGAAAGGACAAACTTTTTTACTTTTTTTCCTCTACATTCCTTAGGATTATATAACGATAATCCTGCCTGAGGACAATCTTTGGATTAAACCTTCTGGCCAACTCTGTTATCTTAAAATGTAAATTATGGGAGTGGGTCTGGTGAGGTCTTTGCAACCTCCAGACATTCTTTGGATTCATTGGAGAGTATATAACTCCATTGCTAACACTAGCAAAGGGGTACTCTTTTGTCCCCTTCTGAGGCCTATGTCAGAAGCTGTCTCTATCTCCTTTATACTTTAATAAAACTTTATTATACACACACACACACAAAAAGAAGTAGTGTCTTCATTATATAAACCATAGCTACAGTTAAAAAAAAAAAAAGAGCTAGTAGAAAAATGGGTGAAGGACGGAAACAGGCAGTCCTCAGTTCCACTCTGCTCTTTTAAACTGCAGGGTTTTCACCCTGGAAATGAATGTGCTGGGGCTTTTCATTCAATGGAAATACCTGCATATCTGATAACGATGAAGTTAAGAAGGCTCCTGTCTGAGAATACGGTCCTTCCAACGACTGGGTCTCACAGTACTTCGAGCCAGTCTAATTTAATTATCTGGCAGAACTCTTATTTCCATAATTATACCTGAGACCTTGTCAAAAACAATAACTATGTCTCTCTATAACCTCCACTGCCTGCATTCCAACCTTGGACCACCATCTTCCATCATTTTAAATCATGCTCTTGAGTACCTCGAACTCCCCAAAACTTTGATGTCACAAAGACCTCTAATGACCTAGTAGAAAAGTTTTCATTTTCTGTCACTCCCTAGATGGCCCCTCTAGCTTATTTACCTAGTTTGGATCCCACGGTCACTGGTTATAAGCACTCCCGATACACTGCTGGCTCACAGTCCCATCCTCGCTTCTCTCACTTATTTGTCCAAACAAGAGCTCGTTTAAACCCAGCTCCCCTCCTGCTCTGCGCGCACGGACACAATCTCACTTCAGTTCATGACCAGGAGTCTCGAGGGGCTTCTGCTCAGTCACGGTACTCTGTGGTTCCTGGACTTGCCCTCTTGTAGCAGACTTTTCCCTCAAACTTCCAAACTCTTCTCCCTACCTCACTCTCAGATGAGACCTTGATTCTCCATCTCTGAGAAAACTGAAGCAATCAGGGAAGAACTTCTGTAGACTCCAGTCAATTCATGTGCCCGTGTCCCCGCTCCTGTACCCCTGTACTTTGGTTCCAACCAGCTACCACAGATGAACTACCTGGGCTCCTCTCTGAAGCCAAGCCCTGCATTTATGCCCCAGGTCCCTTCCCTCTTAGCTACTAAAGATGCTGCTCCAGCACTTCTCCCCACTCCTTCTATCTCATCGCTCCCTCCGCTTTACTAAACCAGACCTTTCCTTTAGCCTAGAAACTGTCTGGTACTTCTGTGGTCTTAAAATCTATTTTATGGAACCTAGCCCTGTTTCCTCCCGTAGCTGCTGGCCTGTTTCTTTACTCTTCTTTGCAGCAAAAGTCCTTGAGCATTGTTTTCGCTTTGTCTAAATCTTTTTTTTTGGGGGGGGGTCATTCTCTCTTAGACCATTCAAGTCCAGAAATTTTTCTTACTACCACAGTGAAACAGTAATCATTTCTCTGGTGAACGGTTCCTACATGGCCATCCAACTCGACATATTTGCAGGATATGAGACAGATGATCACTCTTTTCTATACACAATCTTCACTGATTTCCAGGGCACCAACATTTCCTCTTATTTCTCTGGTCCCTTCATCTCAGTCTCCTTTACTCACCCCCTGCTTTCTTCCTGATCTTAATATTGGAGGGCTTCAAGGCTCAGTCCATGATCCTTTTCTCTTTTAAAAAAATGTACTGTCATTCTCTTGGTGATCTTATCCAGCCTCTTGACTTTCAGATAGCACCTACAGGCTTACACAATCAATTTATATCTGCACTTAGACCTCTTTTTAAAATCTATACTTTTCTATTGTACCGCCTACTCCAGGACCCCCACTATGCTGTCTAGTAGATAATTCCCATAATTGGTCTCGCATCCAAAATTATACTATGGATCATTTTCATCCTACCCTCTCTGAACAGACTCTGTGTAGAGCTTCCCTCATTTCTGTTGATAACATGCCACCATCTCATGTGCTCATGTCAAGCACCATGGAGCCATCCCTGACTCTTCTCTTAGACCCACATGCCATCAGTCCTATTGCCCTTCATTCACAACTTGTCCAGAGCCTCAGCCTCCTCATGAGCTCCACTGATTCTGCTCTTGTCTGAGCCGACACCACTGTCCCATATATGGGAACAGTCTGTGTCTTCCCTGTCCCATGGGGCTCCCAGGTGGTGCTAGTGGTAAAGAACCCGCCTGCCAATGCAGGAGGTGTAAGAGACATGGGTTCGATCCCTGGGTCAGGAAGATCCCCTGGAGGAGAGCCTGGCAATTCACTCCAGTATTCTTGCCTGCAGAATCCCATGGACAGAGGAGCCTTCCTTACACTCCAGTTGCAGGTCCGTCACTTTTCTACTCGGAAACCACCACCGGCTCCGTATTTCACTCAGAGTGAAAGAGAAAGTCTTTACGATGGCTGATAAGCCTCTTTATTAATTAGTGCTTCTCAAACTGTCTGTGGTGAAGGACCACTTTACCTGCTTATTTATTTTCTAATGTATCATGAACCAACGTGGATCACATGTTTGGATATTATGGCAATGTCAAAAGTCAAGTTTTTTAAATGCTTGCTCTCCATCTCTGTGCTTACCTTGACTCCAAACCCATGACAAAACTTGCAGACTGGCCCTGGTCCCCCACGGGCCAGCGAGCAGCACTGCTGGGCAGGGTGCTCACCTCACCTGCCCCTCACCTCCACCCCACCTCTCTGACCTCATCTCCTAGCATGCTCCCCTCGCTCACTCCCCGGGTCTCCCTGAATGCACAGAAATGCTCCTGTCTCAGGGCATGTAAGGCCTTCTTTTTCCAGTTGTTTATATTTAAGGTGTACAGTTTGATGATGTGATGATATACATATATATCGGTAAATGATCACCATAATCAAGCTAATTCACATCTCCGTCACCTCACAGGTCACTGTGTGTGGGTGTGTGTGTTGAGAACACTTAGAAAATTTCAAGCATACAGTTTAGTATTGTTACCTAGCATCACCGTGCTATACATTACATCTCAAGAACTTACTCACCTTGCCTGGAACTTTCTTCCTTCTGACTTCAGGGGCTTAGCTAACTGACCACTTCCATCCTCCGACTGCTTCCAAGTCTTTGCTTAGTTCCTGATTTCTCAGACCACCTGATTTAAAACCACACTCTCCCCTTCCACACTCCTGATCCCTTTAATCTCCTCTACTTTTTCTTTCTTTCCACAGCACTTACTAACAATACTATTATTTGTAGTTATTCTCTTAGTTTCTGTATTCCCTGCTTAAAACATAATTTTCACAAGGACAGAGATTTCTGTCTATTTTGTTCTCTTAGGTATCCCCAAACCTAAAAGAGCTTCTGGTCCAATGGTAGGTGCTCAATAAACATTTTTGAATGTTGAACTGGTGAACACACACTTAACCTTGCACTTACCTTTATACCGGGAAATCCTTCTAGTCCTGGCAACCCCATTGCACCAGGTTCTCCCTGTTAAATATGAACATAAGAACACAAAAGCAACAATCAAAGGTTTTTAAATCATTGATTTCAAAAGCAAGGATTTTTTTTTTTTTTTGCCTAGAAAGTACTCTCTCAAATATTGATTGGTAATTTAGCAAGTAAACAGAATGCTCTATTTTCAAGCATCTGTATTCTTGCATTTGGTATTTGAAAACAGTCAGAAAATAAAGCTATTCCCTGAAGTATATATTTTTTCTAATTGTTTTTATTCTGACTAGGAATCTTCTCTGAATGAATTCCTCTAGTCAGTGATAACTCCAACTTCAATAAGAAATAGAAGAAAAGGCTGGGATTTAATAAGCTTTGCGTTTGTGAGGTACCTAAGGCTTCTAGATTGTCAGAAAACAAGACTAAAGATGGAGCTCTCAAACCAAAGTTTATCATCCCTCAATACTCCCTGGAGCTGGACATGAACTGTGGGCGCTTCAGAGGACAGCCCCAGAAGCAGTCACTGCTGACGGGTCACTGAGAGGAGATGAGTAAGCCTTTCTGCTAAAAAATCTGTTTCATATGTTGTGTATGGTCACAGCTGACTTTAGGTCCTCAAGGAACCCATTCAGAAAGGTTAGGGTGAAAGAAGCTGCTAACTTATAACAATTAACATCAGGGGCTTTAAATTAAGAGACTAAGTGGGTTGATTGCTGTTTTCAGTCGCTAAGTCATGTCCAATTCTGCAACCCCATGGACTGCAGCATATCAGGCTTCCCTGTGCTTCGCTCTCTCTCACAGTTGGCTCAAATTGATGTCCATTGAGTCAGTGATGCTATCTAACCAGCTCATCCTCTGTCGCCCCCTTCTCATTTTGCTTTCAATCTTTCCCAGTATCAGGGTCTTTTCCAATGAGTCAACTCTTTATATAACATGGCCAAAGTATTGGAGCTTCAGCATCAGTCCTTCCAATGAACATTCAGGGTTGATTTCCTTTAGAATTGACTGGTTTGCTCTCCTTCCAGTCCAAGGGACTCTCAAGAGTCTTTCTCCAGCAACACAATTGGAAAGAATCATTTTTGGGGGCTCAGCCTTCTTTATGGTCCAACTCTCACATCTGTAGATGACTACTGGAAAAAGCATAGCTTTGACTAGATGGATCTTTGTCAGCAAGGTGATATCTCCACTTTTTAATACGTTGTCTATGTTTGTCATAGCTTTCCTTCCCAGGAGCAAGTTTCTTTTAGTTTCATGGAGCCCAAGAAAATAAAATCTGTCACAATAAAATCTGTTTTTTCCTTTTATTTGCCATGAAGTGATGGGACCGGATGCCATGATCTTAGTTTTTTGAATGTTGAACTTCAAGTCAGCTTTTTCACTCTATTCTTTCACCCTCATCAAGAGGCTCTTTAGTTCCTCTTCACTTTCTGCCATTAGAGTGGTATCATCTGCTTATCTGAGGTTGTTGATACTTCTTTCTCCTGGCAATCTTGATTCCAGCTTGTGATTCATCCAGGCTGGCTTTTTGCATGATGTCCTTTGCATGTAAGTTAAATAAACAGCTTTGATGTACTCCTTTCCCAATTCTGAGCTACTCCATTGTTCCATGTCCAATTCTAACTATTGCTTCTTGATCTGCATACAGGTTTCTCAGGAGACAGATAAAGTGGTCTGGTATTCTCATCTCTTTAAAAGTTTTCCACAGTTTGCTGTGACCCATGAATTAATGTTAACTACAAATATTTTCTCAGGACACTGGATGCTTTAAATATAATCATATAAAAAATGTAGCTTTCCAAGTTCATTCTCTGTAAGTATTTTTGCATGCCTAATGCTAATCTACTTCAAAAATACTATGAACACTAACTTCTATTATGAGTTATGATATTGTCCTTATTATGAGATACTTAATGAGAAGCATATGATCTGGATACTTTCTTTGCTCCAAAAATCTTTTTAGACATTTACCAATATGTAACCTGTTAGTCAGAAAAAAAGGTATTTAGATTCTATTCTGAATGAAGCTCTGTAATAGAGACCTTGGTTATTGGCAAAGGAAATAAGCTTTTTGATTCTCTTTGTTTACATTCTCAGTTATCCTTAGGACAGAGGAATTGGTTGGACAGTGTTCAGCCAATCAATTGACATTTGTTTGAAAGTAGCTAATAATAAATATTTAAGTGAAAACCAATTATAAATTGAATACCAAAGGAATGAAATGGATCACCTCAGAAAAGAATAAATTCAATTAAGGGTGATTTTTATCTGCAAAGTTTCACTGAGAAGATTAGAGACAGTGATGCAAGTCTGGTGGCCTGGGGTTTGAAGAAAGCTGGAAGAGTAAATCTTCCCCCAAAGCCCCAAGGGGATTTTCCATTTTCTATTCAGTGACCTGGTAGCTCAGCTGGTAAAGAATCTGCCTGCCATGCAGGAGACCCTGGTTTGACTCCTGGGTTGGGAAGATCTGCTGGAGAAGGGATAGGCTACTCACTCCTATTCTTAGGTTTCCCTTGTGGCTCAGCTGGTAAAGAATTCACCTGCAGTGTGGGAGACCTGGGTTTGATCCCTGGGCTGGGAAGATCCCCTAGAGAAGGGAAAGGCTACCCACTCCAGTATTCTGGCCTGGAGAAGTCCATGGACTGTATAGTTCATGGGGTCGCAAAGAGTCAGACACGACTGAACGACTTTCACTTCATTTCATTCAGTGGCCTGTGATTCCACCATTCTTGGCTTATCTCTGTAGTATGAGGTGGTATTTCTCTACCTGGGGGCAACTGGTAACATGAATTCCAAAGGAACAATCTAAAGATTTATCTAAGATAAACCTGAAGGATTACACAGTAGTTAATTTCATATTTTATGATTCCAATTTTGTGCTTTACCTACTTAATTCATGTCTCTAAAAGCAAGGAACAAAAAAATAAATAAATAAAAGCAAGGAACATCCTTCACTTAGTTTTTATTCTTTATCCTTTGTTGCAGCTAAAAAAAATCAAAGTCTCATCTCTTCGGATTCTACTCACATCTGTCCACATTTTTGTTATCACCCACTTTCCAATCCAAATGAATTATAACTTATCCTTTATTATTGTACTTTTTTTTTTTTTTTTAAAATATTATTTTATTAGTTGGAGGCCAATCACTTTACAACATTTCAGTGGGTTTTGTCATACATTGACATGAATCAGCCATATAGTTACATGTATTCCCCATCCCGATCCCCCCTCCCACCTCCCTCCCCACCCGACTCCTCAGGGTCCTCCCAGTGCACCAGGCCCGAGCACCTGACTCATGTATCCCACCTGGGCTGGTGGTCCGTTTCACCATAGATAATATACATGCTGTTCTTTCAAAACATCCCACCCTCACGTTCTCCCCCAGAGTTCAAAAGTCTGTTCTGTATTTCTGTGTCTCTTTTTCTGTTTTGCATATAGGGTTATCGCCACCATCTATCTAAATTCCGTATATATGTGTTAGTATACTGTAATGTTCTTTATCTTTCTGACTTACTTCACTCTGTATAATGGGCTCCAGTTTCATCCATCTCATTAGAACTGATTCAAATGAATTCTTTTTAACGGCTGAGTAATATTCCATGGTGTATATGTACCACAGCTTCCTTATCCATTCATCTGCTGATGGGCATCTAGGCTGCTTCCATGTCCTGGCTATTATAAACAGTGCTGCGATGAACATTGGGGTGCACGTGTCTCTTTCAGATCTGGATTCCTCAGTGTGTATGCCCAGAAGTGGTATTGCTGGGTCATATGGCAGTTCTATTTCCAGTTTTTTAAGAAATCTCCACACTGTTTTCCATAGTGGCTGTACTAGTTTGCATTCCCACCAACAGTGTAAGAGGGTTCCCTTTTCTCCACACCCTCTCCAGCATTTATTGCTTGTAGACTTTTGGATAGCAGCCATCCTGACTGGCGTGTAATGGTAAGAGCTTTCTCACCTTAAACTACAGTTCCTAATGAAAAAACTTTGGTGTTTCAGGGAAGGCAGTGAGAAGTCTACGTGCGCTAAATGATCCAGAAGGGATGTTTGTGTGTGTGAGTGTGAGAAGGAAAGACCAAGAGGAAATTTTTATCAATAAGATGAAAGAAGATTGAAATTAGAATGGGGGAAATAGTGGATGAAAGCATTAAAAGTGTTACAGAAAGCACAGCATGAGTCACAAAACAAAGGAAGCTCCCACATGACATATTTGGAAAATGCTTCTAACTGGGTTAAATCATGAGTTTAGGGGAAAACAAATCAGCTTGTAATTGCCTAATAAGAAAAAAATAGCTCTTTTATGCATCTTCTTTGAAAATGTATTTAGATGTGAAAAGATTGCTTTTTATGGCTGTACTGCTTGTTTAAAACTTATTCATCTAGTTTTACCAAACTCTACTGAAACAAAAGGGCCTTCAGTCTTTTCTCCAGGCAGTGGAAAGTGCTTTGAAAATCTGTATCAGTTTCAGGTACATCTGAGTTTCAAGCATATATCCAAAGGTCAAAGTACAGAGAAATGAAATATGAAGGACAGAACATCTGCTTGTAAAGGACATGACAGGAAAGTCAGCCAGGGAATAAAAGCAATCTAACTGCATTTGGCAGAACTTTTCCAGAGACACCTCATGGTTGAGGAGGATGACTGACCACAGTCATCATCCTTTGGGGGCTGGAGGACGAGATCTCTCCCCAGGTGGAGGGTAAACCTCCCGCCACATCACTCCCAGTAAATGGGGTTATCACAGCTCACCAAATCTCCTCCAGAAAAACTGCCTCAGACAGTGAAAGTAAATAAACTGCTCCTATCTCTGTTGTTGTTAGGAGATATGACAGACATCTTAAAGAATTTCTTTTCAATAAATATTTTTCTTTCTTGATCCACTTTCATGATCATCAAAATAGTCCTATTGGAAGAAAGTGCCCTGTTTCTCAGGAGCTGTATACGTACTGCTGGGGGAAGTCAAGGGCAGTGACATCAGGACTGAAGCTTTTTGAAATGAGGAACGGGCCGGCTGCCTCCATGCTCACAGACAAACATTTCAGAAGGCAGGCATCCCTCCTGAAGCTCTTCTTAACTCTAATAAAGATGTATTTTCTAAATGACACAAACATGGGAATATACATACCACTGGGCCAGGATCGCCTTTGGGGCCCTATAAGAAAAATATGAGAAGTCACCTTGAAAATAATGACTGAAGCAAAATCACAAACTATGAAGAATTTTTTTCCAATTTGCTTTACTACATGTAAAAATATGTGAAGCTTTGCTTTGCTACCGTTTGGATTTGAAGCATAAGATAAGGAACTATAACTTGATAGAACTCCCATGACGGCGATCACCTGGACATTGATTTAGTTCTCAGATTTCCAAAATGTGACATCTCTACCCATAATGTAATTTTCTTTACTTTGTGTACAATCTTATTATTATTGGTTTCATTTATTTCCTCCTGCAGAAGATTTTGGTTATGTTTCTAACACATAATTTTCAGTGAACTTAGGATGTCTTTTTGTTGCATATGTGTGACTTTTCAGTGAAATTATGCTTCATGACAAACAACTGTACTCACAGGGGGTCCTGGTGGCCCTGGGTAACTGGGAGCACTCACACCTCCCTTCAAAAGAGAAAGAAAAAGGTGAGAAGAATTTGTAGTAACCTGGAACCAGAAAGTGACTTTACATAATTAGAAAAGTAAATACCTGGATTTTATATAAACTGCTCATTCCATTCCCTTCATTGAATGGCACACCCTTAGAAAAGAAATGGGATATGGAATTATTCTTTTATGTTAATAGTGAGGGTCTCTAACTTTGTTGTTTACCAAATGATATTTTTCCTATTCTATTTTAGAAACTGAGTTTAATGCTATCAGTAAAAATAACAATGTTTCCATTTTTGGTTTTTCTAAAGCAAATGCAGAAGAAAAAAACCCAAAGGCCTGTGAGCTCCACCGGGAGCGTGCACACACACTTTCTGCAGGACTGTGATGAATGTGCTGATTTGACAGATGAGACACTAATGTATTCAGAGGAAAATATTATTTGCTCATTAAAATTCAGTTTCTGAATTGCCAATTTATGCTAACTGTTTACAGCCTGCTGACCTGCAGGCCATAATACAGGAGTGCTGATGAAGATGTGAATAGGGAACCATTTGGCTACTGAAAGGTAATTTTTTCCCACAGTCTCTTCATACTGAATAGAAAATAAAGAGAAACAGGGGATACGATTTTATTCTCAACCCTGCATGGATGTTCTGCAAAAATATATACTTTAAAACAATAGGGAATAGAAACTTCCTAATAAAATTGATCTGTGAATCAAGTCCCAGGGTCTTTAAAGAGAACTCATTTGAGAGGCTTTCATAATCAAACATTTTAGCATACAGGAAAAATTTGCACATGAAAATTTTAGTTCCGATCTTTTAGCCTTTTTTAAAAAACATCCCCATAGAATCAATAACTTGCATTTTCCTTTATTGTGATTGCCACATTTTAGCTGCAAAACTGAAGATCCCTCACTGCCCTGCTTTTGGACCATGGTAGCCAGCGGTGCTCAGGGCATCAGATTTGCGTGCCCTGCAAACACTTGAGAAGGAAGGAAAAGAGCTCTGTTCATTTATTCCTTTAGTATTTCACTCATCCATCTGACAATTCAATTCAGCAGTTTGACAAATGCTGAATGTCTACTGTGTATAGTCCTGCAGGGCCAAGGATACTATGGTCTGAGATTTCCAGGGCCAGGGTGGGAGGCTTCCCAGGAGAGACAGCATTTAATTTGTTTTGAAGAATAGATAGCTGTGGAGGATCCGGGTGGGAGGGGGAAGGGCGATCTCTTAAGTCCCCTGTGAAACACAGGTCCCTTTTGGGGGCTCATGTTGCGCTTTGCTGTGCGGTCCACTAGGGAGGGAGTGCACTTCAGTGTTTGAGCCTCAGGTGCTGCCTGCCCTGCTTCCGTGTAAAATGAAGAGCAGGTTTAAGAAAACGGATGCCGATGTCTTCAATGTGCAAAGCACACAGACATGCAACCTATCTTTGTTGTCTTCGGAATCTCAAGAAACTTACCAACGGAGAAAGCTAAGACATAAATCTGCGCAACAACACACACTTCCTTCCTTTTGCTTTTTGGTGAAGACAGTATTTCAGGGGATGACTTGGGCCATTTCAGGGAGTTACCCAGTTTTCCTGGATGTTTCCCTTGCATATAAGAGGTGCACGTGTTATTAAACTTTTGATTAATTTTCTCCCAAACAAAGTCACAGATGACTTCTGCCCACTTTGGGCGAGTTTGGCTTCTTAAACTCTCCCTCTGAGGCCCGTGGGAAGGAACATTTGGAGAGATGGAAGCTGTGATGCTGTTCAAGCGAGACCCCACTTGAGGGCAGACTTGCTCCAGGGAGAGCCACCTGTCTACTCCCCAGCCTCCTGACAACATCTGTGTCAGCCCTGAGGAGAACACTCATGGCCCGTGTACATTTCATTCACTAAGCGCTGTATAAATAGAGTTTCCTAGCATCTCAGGCATCATGGATAGTAATAAACACACACAGCACAACACAATTTCTCTAGCAACTCACATTGCTGGAAGGGCTCTCTTTATGGCCCCTCTATTTCCCATGAATGAGGCTCATTGAGGTTAAATGACTTTCCGAGCGGCCCCCAGGCGGGCAGTGGTGAGTCTGCTGCACATCTAGGTGAACTGAACCCATAGCAGGGAGGCCCACAATGCGCAGATCTGAGCGCTGTGCCTCAGGGCTGAGCTCACAGGGAGAGTCAGAGCTCCCCTAAGCCATACAGGCCGTCATTCAAAGTCATACATGAAACTCAGGCGACTTTCATCCTTGAAGGTATCTAAATGTAGTCCAACCCCTTTACAAAAGGCATTCCCCCCCCACCCTTTTCCATTATGATATGTTCATTACAGGATACTGAATACAGTTCCTCGTGCAAGACAATAGGACTTTGCTGCTTATAAAAAGCCTCAAATAGAAGCATGCATTTCTGCTTTAAACATGAAACAACTCACAGGTGGTCCAGGTGGCCCAGGTCTCCCAGGGGGCCCCTCGCTGCCCTGCAAAGGGTAGACAGACCAACATCAGTGACAGACGTTTCTACCCCAGGTTTATGAACCAGACATTCTGAAATTGATATGACTTGTCATTTTGTCAGCCTTGCAAAGGCTTGTTCAGCTCAGCTTTTCCCTTCACCTGGGGAATTACTAGACCACAGGAAAGCTAAATGTCTTTCCCCACAGGCATTCAGATCTTCACCGTTTCACCCCCAGGGACAAAGCTTATTTTTAGATGGAGCCGGACAACCAGGCGATAAGGTCCTGGGCTTTGAGTGCAACTGGGGGAACTCTCCCCACCTTGGGGTGCAGAGCAGACTTCCTGCAAGCGGGGGTGGCTCAGGGACTCGGCTCTCTGGGGCAGACCCTCACCCCGCCACCTTCATCTTTGGGGAACCAGAGGGCGCATCCACATACTTTAACTAAAGTGGAAAATTACAATCTGAGTTATGTCTGCAGGGGGAGAAACCTCTCTCACTTTCTAAGTTAACGTCAGGCAAGTCCCCTTGAGCAGAGGTGACCGAGGGACAGTGCTATTTAAAGGAAACATTCTGTAGAATGTAAACAGCCTCAGACATTCTGCTTCAAGGCAGACTGAAAATGACATCTGTGAAAAATGAATTCAAGCTGAAACTTGAAACATGGGATTTGATTTATATTTTTATAAAGCCCAGGCTGGTTATTAGTCCGTGATAAGCAGAGGCACGATACTCCCTTTGGTGTCTTTAACCAGCTCTTCCTGTAACTGCTTTTTTTCTTTTTAAAAAAAGAATAGCCTCTAACAATCTCCCAAGTCTCTTGATTATCAGGGGCAATGGCAAGAAATGGTTAATTAAAGAAGAATCAGAGAGCAAATTCTTACTTATCATGCCCAAGAATTTTGAGGGATTTTAGTCCATTTTCACAAATTTGATGGGTTTCATTCCAATCTCCCCATTTTTTTCAGTAATGAAATAATCATATAAACCTTCTGATTGTGTCTTTATCAATAAAGACCAACTGTAAAGTTTTTCTTGCCATGTATCTCCCCTAGGCTGAGTAACAATGAGTGTGCTGTATGTTTCTAAGACACATCAGCTTCTGTGGGCTGCCGGCAGAGTCCTTCAGACAATTCTGTCATGGTTCTCCTGAACTGCAAGAGGGGAACAAACAAGGAAAACAGGTGCCTACTGAAAGGACTTTTATTTTTCTGGCACAATTAAAAGTCATATTTTCATTCTTAACTGTGGCCCAAAGCTCATCTCTGTGTGGAATTCCCACTAACCTCAAAAGGCAAATCTCCGACAGAGTAATTTCCATCAAGAACACAGAGAAAAGGCTTTTGGGGTTGGGCAAGCTCCCTGGGATGCTATCAGAGAAATATGTGTGAGACTGTCTAGAATAAGCACACGGTTGCCTTTCAATTTTGGGGAGGGGGATTCCTCTGCTCCTTGATGCCATTATGCCCATTGTAGGCATTTCAGGGTACGAGCCACTGAAGTGACTTATGGATTCCTGATTCTTAAATTTCTCAAATTGGAATAGTTAGTCCACGTGACTCAGGTGCTGGCTCTATCACACTGCGGTGGGCGGTGGGGGGGGGGGGGGACTTCAGATATTAAATCAGGTACCGTGTGAACTTCCTGCTGAGACCCCTCTTTTGCTGCCCTTCCCTGCTGACTCATTGACTGGACTCCCCATGAAGCAAGCTGTGATGTTCTTTAGAGGACTTCCCCTATGACTCTCAAAGGATGGAACTTCCAGATTTCCTCAGCAAGCCCATCAGTTAGTGGAATTCTGAAGCTGAGAGCCGTGAGCTGTTGGGAGCCTTGGCACCTGTGGCTGGATGCCCCAATACTAGCCACCTTCCGGCATCTCATCAGGAGGCAGCCCTCACCCTGTCCTTCCACACAGTGGATGCCCAGGACCTTGTATCCAGCCTGGAGCTTTCACCCTTTTACCTAGGAGCATATCTCCTGTATTCAGACCAATTTCGGGACCTGTGTCCTTCCAAGCCCCCTTCCCTGACACCTGCCCTACTTTGCAGCTTTGCTTGATTTTCCAGACTTTCTCTAAAAGTAGTCTCGCCTCGCATCCACCCCAAACCCCAATTTGGACAGTAAGTGAGATTTTCCCTCTATACCTTGTCACCCTTTGTTCCCATGGGGCCAGGGTGTCCCGTTCTTCCTAGTAAGCCCTGTAAAACACAAAACTAAGTTTGTCACTGAAACAACAAGAAAAGCCAAGCGTGTTGGAAGTTGGTTGCTCAAACTGATACATTTTGAAGGTCATTTGATCATAATTAAATCAGTCCTATAAGCGTATATTTCTTCAGGCTGATACCGCAGCTGTATCCTGCTGATAAGCCCTTGGAAGGAAAAAATTTGTATCTGTGGTCGCTTTTTCACCTTGGCCAACCACATTTAATGACCTTAATTGGAACCTTTTAATATATTTAAAAATTTAGCCTTGCTGTTTAAATGGCAATTTACATAACATTATGCCTTCCTAAATGAGCTATAATTTTGGTAGTGATCAACATTTTAATACTTCATAGAGCAGAATTAACAAGGTGCATATTGAGTTATGCGATCTGCATTTTACCAATGGAAAGTAAAATTTAATTTAAAATCTTCTTTGAGAACAGTTAGCTATAATTTCCATGATTCCTTTCACAACTTTTGCTCTTAACTTTTAATTTTAGTGTACAATTTAGACTCAGGTTTGTTCAATATAACTGCAGTGAAAGCATAAATGGTAAAATTTTCATTATGGCAAATCCATGATTCAAAACATTAAGGAACATGATTACCTTCCTACATATTATTTGCATAGGAACTCTAAGGAGAGGATGATTGTAAAAATTGAGGCTTGAATAGGATTGCTAGATGTAACAAATAAAAATACAATATTTGGGACAAACATGCTATGAAACTATTTATTTATATGAAATTAAAATTTAAGCTTATATCCAGTATTTTAACCAGCAACCCTAGTTTTGAGCTCTACTTTAAGGAGAGATTGGGTTTAACAGGCAGGAAAGGAAGAGAGACTTCTGTTTTAAGAAAACAGGATACCTAAAGACACAAAGAATGTGATACTGCATTTGAGAGACAGTGAGAAAAGGTGCCAACTAAAGCGGAGCATATTTTAATTCATAAATTGGAATAAAATGAAATTGAATCTGATAATCCCTGACCCATTTTTTTCTCCCCCTCATCTAGAGAATGAATTCTTAGTTTATGGTGCTTCACATGTAATGTGTAACCAACCATCTGAGTATCCAAAAGGTCAATGCCAAAAAATTATAACTAAAAGAGGTAATGTTCTTTTCTATATCCAACATTTATTCAAATTGACTTGCCTAATCACAGACAAGTCTCCACAACCCCTAGCAGCCTCAGGTAACACTAACAAAAATCTGAGACATCAGATGCTACTTTTCCAGGCAATGCTTGAAAAATCTACATGGAGGAACGGAGAACAAAAAAGCAAGGAGGAACATTAGTTCACCTGGCATCATCTCAGCAGACACGAGTGGTGAGTAAAACAGTTTTAGCAAATACTTACAGGCGGTCCTGTGGGGCCAGGAGCACCTGGAAGCCCTGGAATTCCTTGGAGACCCTGGAAGAGATAGTTCCTACCATAAAATCTGTTATATCATTGGAAACAAAGCATTTTAGTTCAGCAAATGTTTTGACTATTGAAAACAAAACATCTATGTTGGCTAATCAAGAAACAAGGTGTTTGTCATGTGCAAAGACCCACTTTCTAAGAATAAGGATGTTGAGCTAAAATGCTGTGGCATGCATGGCATCTGTAATGAACATAATTTAATGTGTCTGGTGATTCATAGAATGTTTTTGATGTCATATCTCACATATCCTCACAATCATCAATAGCATCTTTGAGAAGCCGGCACTGTTAAAGCATGAAAATACAAATTTCAGAGGAGCAGAATGCCATCAAAGAAATACATTACATGAATGCTTCATTCAACTAGCAGAACAATGGAATCTGCTTTATGATATAATATTTAGTTTAGCTGGCCAGTTCATTTTAAGAAATTTGGCTCATCAGTGAATTTAAATTTGGAATCCTTTAGTGGCTTAAGTGTAAAAGTGAACACAAAGCCTCTCTTGCTCTGTCTTAGATTTGTAGCATCATGCTAGTTACACTGGATACATTTATATATTCAAGGACAAATTGCTAAGATTAACTGATAATTTGTGTAATTAATTTGTTCCTTTATCAGATATGTCAGCAGCAGAATATTCAATTTAAATAAGCTCATATTATGAAATATTTCACAGCTATTAAAATCATGTTTCAAAAGCTATTGAATAGTATAGAAAAAGGGAAATTACAAAATGTTACATAGGGTAAGGTCCAAATTATTAAAAAAATTAGAAATGCAGTTCCTGAGAGATGAGACTGATGGAGGCTCACAATGTCTTATCTGGAAACTTTATATCAGATGTGCTTCAGAGTACTGAATTTTCAGATTTGCTTTAAGGAAACACATGTGCTTATATTGATATTACATAATACTCCCAGTGGCATTTAAGGCAGCACCTACTAATGAACACGCAAATATTTCTGTTGCAAAACACATGATATTCTCACCAAATGGGTTACATAGATTGGCTCCATTTGACTTCAGGTCAGATTTTCCTGCTGAAGAAATTTAATCCAAACTTGGGAAAAATTTGTCAGGTTTTCAGAGGCATTTGAGATTTGGAATTGTGGATCCGAGATTGTGGACCACAATAGGACTTTCACCAACAGTCTGAGAAGCACAACTTGGAGTCACTTTTACTCTTCTTAGTGTTTTTGTATATTTCTCAGATTTTCCGTAAGAAACTCAGATGACTTCTCTGATGAGAAAAATATACTTTAAAATACCCATTTATTATCTCAGATAAACATATGATGTATCAAGTTCTATTTTGAATGGTTCCACTTTTTCAGGATTCAATTTTCTTTACTAAGTAATACTTTTATAGTGCCAAATCATTAATTGTTATTTGTAAGTTCCCTTGTCTTTTACTGTGATGAAATATACATGTGGTACACATTGTACACATCAGATAAAGTGACCATGGTAAATTGCTACATGGCTATTTAGGGGAGTTCTAGAGGAGCAGGGTTCCACAGGGTACAGGGTTCACTGCATTAATGGGATCAAGGATCAAGCTCTACGGAATATGTCCATCTAATGCCTAATGGGATCATATATTCCCTTAGATTTTTCATGTGATAGGAGGTGAAGAAATGCTGCAAGGACTCTTCCTGGGAGTGCTGAAATGCCTCCTGTAATCAGAGTCTTGGGTAAAATTGTATGCACACTTGTGTTAAAGAATGTGGATCTGAACTTTGTTCAAGATGGGTTCGTCTTCACTGGCAATGCTCTGTGTGTGTGTGTGTGTGTGTGTGTGTGTGTGCGCGCGCGCGCACACATGCACATGTGTATGCATCTGCAGGCAGTACACATTAGCATGCTGTTTTGGCTCTTTTTATTACCCCACCATTAACTTGTTTATGGGGTTATAAGTGAAAAGGAAAAAAAAACCTTCCTTTGGGAATGGACCTCTGAGTATCTAGAGATTATAAATGGTATACCACAAATTGCTTTATCTCAAAATACTCACATTTCCATAAAATACTCTCTATATGTACATGTATAAGATATGTATGTTCTTATATATTCTTCTTTTTGCTACTTTTAGTCTCAAGACTGAATCAGTCTAAAGATGCTGAGTCTTTAGGTAGTCTAATTTATAAGCTTGGGACTCATTAACCTTTGATGACCACATTAAACTTTAAAATAAACCTCAGTCCATAAATAAAAAAATCATTCTCAGCAGTCTTTCTCTGAACAAGCTGAAATTCTGTACTAAGGGTAAAAGTTACTGTGGATGTATAAAGGGCAAGAAGATAATTTTAGAAGACAAGAACATCATTAAAGAAGACAAATACATAATAAAGAGTAAGACAGTAGATTTAAAATATTGTACCAAACTAAAATACAAATTAAAACTTATTGCATAGATAGTCAAGGATCATTAGAACTAAGTTCTTTCTCTGTTCTGATATTTTGATTTTACAATTCATAGCTCAGTTGCTATCAAGAATATTTATTTTTCCATTGATATAATTTATGGCTGACAATATTCTGCAAGTCCCACTGATTGATTATTGTTCTAAAATACTGTAAAAAAGACCTGAGTTACAAGCGAGAATTCCCTCTGATTATAAGAGGTGAGTCTGTGTTCTATCAGTATCTGCCAATTTGTTACCTTGAGTTGTGAAAGAACATCTGTAATAACTGGACAGAGGACAATATCACTTTTGTTAAAGCCATAACAACAGCCAACTCTTCTCTTTAAGTTTCCAAATGGATTATGATCACTATTAAATAATAATCGGGAATTCCTCAAAGAGAGAGTGTGATGTCATTCTGTATCTTTTCCACTAAGTGTAGGGCAGACATCTTAGATCTTGTATAATTAGCTATTGGTGGTGGTGGTTTAGTTGCTAAGTCGTGTCCAACTCCTGCGATCCCATGGACTGTTACGTGTGTATTAAAATAGTATAATTTATTGGCCAGTTGGCAATACACAGGTTCTTGGGCAAAGTTTCATTCACTTAAACAAGTCAACAAGTTAAAATTTCAGGGAGTATTTGAGTCCAAGAAGACAAGATAATATTCAGTACTTCCCATCTGTCTGAGAGGGACAAACTGCATTGACCCATACTTCACAAAAGGCCTAACTGAGTTGTATATTACCTCAGGTTTATTCATAATTTTCATGAGATGTGAAGAAACAATGAAAGATAATCTCCTTATGAACTAGCTGGAATTGAATGCCTAAGAGTCTTGTGCAACATCTGTGTACCCTGTGTTAAAGAATCCACAAGTTGTACTTAAGGAAAAGCATACTAAAATAGTGGAGGAATTAAGGAGGGGTTCAGTTCACTGCAGAATCAATAAAAGTTAACTTCTAATAAATTTAATTTAGAGTCACTTATAAAAAAACCCGAATTCCAATTATTTCCTGATCTTTTTGCTATTACCTTCTCAATTGCCTTTAAAGCCTACTTCTTGAACCTAGGCAGTTAAAAGCTGTTAGACTATTAAAATCAGATACCGCGCTTATACTTTAGTGCAACTTTCTGTGGAGCATGAAGATGCAAAAGCTCAATAATTCTTCCTTGTTTCGAAAATAAAATGCCTTTACTCTTTTATTTATGGATGAAAATAAATGTTGTATTTCTTTGCTCTTCAATTTTTAACTTGGAAAAAAACAAGCCAAACCTCACTGTTTTCTTGAATAGAATCAATATTAATTAAAAACAATAACATGGTAATTTATAACGTGAAATATATAACTCCAACTCAAAAATAGATCTACTTTATATTGTCATGATTTTCTACACCAACATCAAGGTTAATATATGCCAGATGGCTTACTTACTTTCATTAAGAATTATTAGTATCAAAACTGTTTAAACTAACAACAATTCATCATCCTAATTGGTTTTTCTAAGAGTTAATGTGAATTATGCAGGAAAGAATGCTATCCTGAGATCGGTATGGCAGAGAGTCAGAAAATTATATCACCATCTCAAAACCACATTTGACTTTGAACCTTAGTGGGAGGGTGGGCAGATGATTAAAACCAGCCCAGGCAGACCCTTTGGATGTGTGTGTGTGTTTTCTTCCCAAGAGTTTGAAAGTTGAGCAGAGATACAGACAAACCAAGGTCGTTGAAATTGAGTCATGTTATAGCAGAGGGCCAGGAAGTTCTATTGAGTTCTGGAGCTGCCCTTATCCCTAGGCTAGTTGCTAACTAGCCCTTCAATTCTATGAGCTCCTTTAGGATTCTTTTCAGTAAGTTTCCTCTTTCCCCTTGCTTTTGTCTTGAGAGATCTAAAACTTTTACCTCCTGCATGAAAACATATCAATTAACTGATATGTTAACTTTGTGCTTAAATTTCCTTGTCCCAAAACTGGACCACTGACAACAAATATCAACATATTATTTAAAATGTGCTAACATTTGGAAAAAAACACTGTTTTTGTTCTTATTTGTTTAGCATCAGACATGAGCTATAGGAAAACTGATGTCCTTTTGTTGTGTCATGTACGAAGGCTCAGCAGGAGGGTTCCATGGTCAGAGGAGTCATTTACCTCGTCACCTTTCTCCCCAGGCACGCCAGGGTAACCCCGCTCGCCTTTGCTCCCCTAGAAAGACAATTCATTTAGTTAGTATGCTCAGTCATTTTGTCATCTTTGGAAAAATGAAAATATCCTTCTAAGGACACTTGGGGCATGTCATTTGGACAGAATTGGGAAACATATCAATGATCTATGCAAATGGCTTTTCCAAGATATTTTTAGAAAAGGTACTGTATTTTCAAATGGATTTTTTTTTTAACCCCAAATTGAAGGTTGCACAGAAGAGAGATTTCCCTACCTTTGGTCCCTCTCTGCCTGGGATTCCTGGAGGACCCCGTGGCCCTAGATCACCCTAGAAGACAGAGCAGTTGCAGGTAAGAGAAGGCACCATGTGGAACTTCCAGGGTCCCCTGGTCCATACTCAACCCTCGTCTTCTTACCTTCCGGGCTGCAGAATCAAACTTTCCCGGCTCACCAGCACCTGATTCTTCTCCTTTGTTGCTTTTCAGCCCAGGGACACTGGCTTGGCAGTTGCCACAGAAATTCTAATGAGGATAGAGATAAGATCACTTAGAGATTCATCAAAGTAATGTATAAAAGTGAGCTCTGATTGGATTTGAACTTCTATCTGAACCTTTGTGAGAGCTGAATGACAGTCACTGCTATGTCATTCTACAATTTAATCAGTTAGAATGACTACTTTTGGGGGGCCAAAAACTATCTTAAAAGATAAACTCAGTGGACTCCCCTCATTGTCCAGTGGTTAAGACTCCATGCTGTCAATGCAGGGGTTACAGGTTTGATACCTGGTCAGGGAACTAAGATCCCATATGTCTCGTGGTGTGGCAGGGAAAAAAAAAAGATAAACTCATAATTCAAGGACACAGAGTTCCAAACTCTTGGCAGCATGCTTAAAAAGAGGTGGCAATAAAGTTTGGAATAATCAGCAAGATCACAGAACTCATACAACCAAGAGCATAAATCCTTAAAAAAGAAAGAAAAAAAGAGAAAGCTGTGAAGAAAGGATTTTTTCCTTCTGAGAGCCCAATCAGTTGGAAACCTATACAGAGCTTTCTAACATTTTGTTAGTTGAAGCACTCATGTGGGAAGTAATTACTTGAGTGACTTGGACTTGACTTCTAAGTCATATCCAAGTGCAGATAGGAAATCTAAGTGGAATTACCTTTCCGTCCCCTTCTCTGTAATCTTTAGCTGATCTGGAAAGGCCTGAATTTAGGTGTCTGAGCTCACAAGATAAACTTCTTATCATGTAAAGCTCTACAGAGGCTTATTTTTAAATACATTGTTATAAAAATGTGGTCAGGAAAGGCATAAAATAGGGACCACTGAGTGGGGGAGATAGTTTAAAATTAACAACTGACCAAAGGTAGGACAATAGAAGCCTCTACTCTTTCATCCTTTTAACCAAGTGGAAAAATCTTTAAACATGAAGTGGGAACTGAAATTTGCCATTGATGGGAAGTTGACAAGAAAGCCCATGATTATTCAAGTTCAATATTTTGACCCAGTGTATACGAGGACAAGTTTGATTTCCAAACATGTGCTCCGTGGAAGGCTAATTTTGTATGGTATTGAAAAGATTCTGAGGCAATTTGCCTAAAAAATGCTGGGTTAGAACAATTCTCTTTATGGTGGTCCTTCTTAGTGCTGGAAAACATTAGAAGGAGCTGGAGTGTGCAGTTTCCCAAACCAATTTGACCACCAGGATCATTTCATTTAGTTAATGTGCTGGTAAGGAGTTAAGAAACACACACCTAATTGTAGGATGACAACTATTAAATCTGAAAAACTATGAAGGTAGCGAGATGTTTGAGGACTTAGGAGAATCAAAAAGCTTTCCATATTTCAAAAAGTATAAAGAAGGTGAATTACTGTATCTGTAGACTTTGGCAATAAATAGCATTTTAGAATGGATTATTCAATTGATTTTTTAAAAACTGAAGTATAGTTGATTTACAATGCTGTGGTAATTTTAGGTACATGGCAAAGTGATTCAGGTATATGTAGATATATATCATTTCAGATTCTTTCCCACTATGCTGCTGTTGCTAAGTTGCGTCAGTCATGTCTGACTCTGTGCAACCCCATAGACGGCAGCCCACCAGGATCCTCTGTCCCTGGGATTTTCCAGGAAAGAATACTGGAGTGGGTTGCCATTTCCTTCTCCAGGGCTAAATACTAGGAATATAAAATAAATCATACATACATACATGTAGCCCATATGAAAGTGAAAGCTGCTTAGTTGTGTCCAACACTTTGCAACCCCATGGACTATATAGTCCATGGAATTCTCCAGGCCAAACTGGAGTGGGCAGACTTTCCCTTCTCCAGGGGATCTTCCCAACCCAGGGATCAAACCCAGGTCTCCCGCATTGCAGGCAGATTCTTTACCAGCTGAGCCACCAGGGAGCCCTGTAGCCCATGTGTGTGTATACAAATATATTGTCCATTCATACATTGACAGATACTACGCATGAGGTTCAGTGGAATGTAAAGGGTTCAATCTTAGCATTCCACAAAGAAACAGGCAAACACAAAACCTACATATGTTCCATTATCATCCTGCCCCATCTGTTTTACAAATAAAATAAAGGGAAGTATTACAGAAAACAATGGCAGTGAGATTAAGTCCCTAGGAGTCAGATAACAGGTAGAGATTATCTTTATTTAGTAGAGTCATCTACTAAATGAGTAGTGTTAGTAGAGTCACAGGTGTTAGGGCTAATTGTCAGCTTTGGAATTTTGTAATGCACTTTGTAAAATCCCATGACATAAAACTCAGCCTTCAAACTAGCTGTTTCTTGAGCAGCTTTTCCTTCTGGACTGGCCAGGGAAGATACTGTGAAGAGGACTGGGTTTCACAGTGGAGAGCCCAGGGGCTGGTGAGCACCATTAAGAGAAAGCTCACTCCAGGGAGAGAACGGTCCGCTCAGGGTGTTAATGGCACTCTTCCTCTCATAGGTCACTTCAGAACTACCCACTCACCTCAGAACTCATAGCTCACTTCAGAACTACCCACTCACCTCAGAACTCATAGCTCACTTCAGAACTACCCACTCACCTCAGAACTCATAGGTCACCTCAGAACTCATAGCTCACCTCAGAACTACCCACTCCTCCCTGCGTCCTGGCCCCCCACCCCTCCACTGTCAACATGAGAGGCCGGTAAAGAAAGAGAGTCAGGGGATTAGTACCAATGGCACAAGACACAGATGGATCCATGTTCCTTTTTCTGTCTGAAAGATGCTTTACCATTTAAAAAAAGTAGAATTCTAGTTCAGGCTAACTCAACCTCTGGTAAAGATTTCCTTTCTGATTTTTCCTGGAAATTAGCACACAGTTTCTTACATGGCAACAGAATACCTTGAACAAGGCCCCGATGTCTCCCAAGAGAGGAAGTGCAATCTGTGGATAAGGAGAAAAAACCAAATACAGGTATTTAGACATATACAGGCACTTACAATACAAACATATAATAAATGTAGATATTTTCCCTCAAAATGCTGGGCAGCTGAGATTTCTCATAAGGCTTCTAAGAGCCTTGCCATTGCCATCATGATGGTTGGCTAACATGAGGCTTCCTATTCAGAAACAAATACAGGACACTAACAGAATTCATAATCATTTTTGAGAAATAGAGAAATACCATTTCTTTACCATGAACATGGAAACACACACATGTCATCGTTTCAATTCTGAGTCATGCCAGGCAACCGTCATGCCAACCTTAACATACTCTTGGTTTTAAATTATACATAAAGACAAATTGTTTGTTAAAAGGAAACCACTCCTCTGCCAAGCAAATCATCAGGCTGTTGAGAAATATGGAAAGTACAGGATGTTTGCCTTAAAGCTGCTCCTCACTGAATTAAAAAAGAGCCAATAGGTGGCTTAAGTGATAGGCAAAATAGACACTGGGAGACTCAGGCAGAGCTTTGGCCTCGTGTCTTAAAATGTCCTTTCAGAGAGACACCATAAACCCTAGTAATGCTTTAGACTCCCAGACAGTGCACACATGATTCAGTACACTGGGGAGTTAAAGGCCAAAATATGTCTCTGCACATAGCTTATGAAGGCATGTAAGGCCTGCATGGTGTGGGAAGCAGAAGGATTTGTGAGACTTAGAACTGAGAGGTTAGATTTGGATTTTATTATACAAAAGTCTTAATACGATGTCATGTATCATATGGCTTCTTAAATTATAACTGCTGATTCTGAGGCTATTTAAAGGGATTTCACAGTCTCTCAAAGCAAAGTTTAACCTAAAATAAAACTTTGGACACATATTTAGTGCCCAAACCCATTTTGAAAGAGCCTACTCAAGGCAGTTTTGTAATTTAATCATTTCAGCATTTTTAAAGCCACAAAATCAATAGATATGTACCATATTGTGGGAAACTTACCTACAAACATTCATTTAGAAAAATGAAATTCATTTAGTCACTAGCATTAGAAAGAATAGAATCTGTGGCTATGTATTTTAACTCAGTTTTCCATGGGATTGAGACATTATATGCCAAGGTTCAACTCGGGGCAAAATTGTACAACTGAATTATGCCTTCAGGAAATAAGTATTCACCACACACACAAAAATGCTGATGTAGCTTGAATTTTTTTCCCCTTTAGAAAATAATGGGGATAAACAAAATCACCAAGCAGTCACTGAGCATTCTAATTAGTTTGGACAGCAAAACTTGCTTGGTAGGCTGTTTGGCTTCTGGGTGCATTAAAGATACATAAATCAGGCACAGTCTGTCAACATACCGGGTCACCTGGGGGGCCTGGCAGACCTGGCTTTCCATCCCTCCCTGGAGCTCCCTGAAAACAGAAACATCATGTTCAAACCTTTGCACCATGGCACAAGAGCAGACTAAAATAGGTGCGGGGGAGAGAGGAAGCAGGTAAAAATTGTCCTTACATCATTCCCTGGGGTTCCTGGAGTTCCTGGCAACCCAGGGAGACCTCGAGGACCCTGCAAAAAGGGGAAAATAGTTACTTACAAGGACAGAACTTTAGTAATTTGCCCCCAGGTCAGCAAAGTGGATTTGCTATGCCAAATAGCTTGGTTAAGTAGCTTACCTGAATCCCTGGCTCTCCAGCTGGTCCTTGGGAGCCCTAAGTAGAAGGAGATTCAGTGATCATAATTCTGCTGGGAATGTCCATAAATTATCCACAAGGGATAAAGGATCAAATACTGTCCTGTACTTAGTGGAGCAGCAGGGCTCGCCACCACGCGCACACTGAAAACTCTCTGCAAAGCTGGCTAAGAGTTCTGGGTGGCAGGTAGACCCCTAACCAAATGCAGCGCTGGAGGTACCACCGTGACCGTGCCTGGATGCCCGGGACATTCGTCTTGGCCCTGCCATGGTTCCTGCACATCCATGACTGCATAAACATCACATCCGAGTTCTATCTGTCAGACACTGACCGCCCATAGGGTAACCAGCTCAGGTTTCCTTCCTTCCTGCTTTTTACTGTGAGTCCTTTCCCTGAAGAAATTGCCAGAACCAGTTTTCAGTGATAGGAGTAGGAAATAAAACTTCAATCAACTATTCTTTCCTATGTTAGAAAGCTGGAATCTGCAGTAACTAAAACATGTTTGAAGATTATCGGTGAACCTAATGATGACAGATCCTTCCCTACTGCATGACTATGGACCTCTGGTGGAAGAAGTGACTGACTACCTGGGTGAGCAACGAGCTGGGGTCCCAGTACCTGAATTCACTACCTGCTTGCTGCCTTCTCTCTTCTTACTTTGAAATAAATATTCATATTGTCAAAGCTACTTTTTTGCTTCCTTGCTATTTATTATGTGTGCTTAAGTTATTTTTGGTTTGTTGGTTTATTATTATTTTTTGCTTCAACCTCCTTCACTCCCCTAATAATTTTCTAAACTACTTTTTTACTTTGTTTAATCTCCCATCTCCAGTGGTCTTTACCTTCTTGCCCTGGAAAATCAAACAGCAGTCAAACACAGTGCAACCATTCACTATTTACATCTTCTTTTACCTCTCAGGATAATTTTATTTCAAGGCCAATTTCCAAATTAATGTCATCAGAATAACTATCTATCTCACTTTTCTTGTGTAAAAATCTTTTATGTGTTTTCATAGTAAATATAAAATTTTATTTCTTACTGCTATTTAGTCCACAAGCATACATACAATGGTCACTATTATGCTTATAGCAAAAACCTGTCAAAAACTGGCTATTATCTGTCTTAACTATCACAAACAATTTCTATGATCTCTTCTCTAAGATAACACATAGAGATTTTCGATGTCTCATTTATATGCACTCCATTAAAATTAAGTTTTCATTTTACTCTAATTGAAAACAGTAATATAGAATAACCTAATATTGGGGCATTCTCATAATCTTGTAAACATGAGTTTGTACTTTTTAATATATAGAATAGAGGAATAAAGGGTTAAGTCCACGTTTTCTAATTCAAAAATCAGTTATGTGTGATTAGCATCTGTAAGTCAATAAACAGTGGCTACCTTCTGTGTTAGGATGTAACTACAAGGCCCATTAATTCATGCCCTCTGACTAGCATTTTTTGTATTTCCTCTTCTGACCATTTCACTCTTTTCTATTATTCAGATATGTCACAGGATCTTATTTCACAATAACAGGTCAACCGGGTTTCACGAACTTGATTGAATTTCACTTACAGTTCGGCCAGGAATTCCTATCCCTGGGGGGCCTATATCACCTGGTGAGCCTTGGACACCTGGCAGTCCTCGTTCCCCCTGTGCAATGAGATGCTTCTATTAGTGAAAGGCTCGAGGGACATAAATTTTTGAGGAACATTTTGCAAATTATTAATTCTTTAAAAATTATCTTTGATATTTTACCTTTGGGCCTCGTGGACCAGGTGCCCCAGGATTTCCATCTATTCCCTAAAAAATAAGAAAATGAGGTGAATATATTTTATTTTTCTAAAAAGTTTACTTACATCTTAGGAGTTATAACTCAAAAATATTTCATTGCTCTTTATCTTTTTTGCATAAAACTTTTTCTGTAAAAGAATAAGGAAAGGGAATATAAATTTTACTAGGTTATAAATCTTGTATAGTTACTTTAAAATATAAGATGTTTTCATCTTTAAAATGAGGCATCTGATATTGAGAACTCTTTATTATTATTATATAAAAGGTCAAAGGGGATGAGGGAAAAAAGGCATATGAAATAGGCATATGGGTTAGCAGCTTTCTATGTCCTGGGATTAGCCCTGGCCACAAGGACTTTTTTTTTTAACTGATGACTGCCTATGGCCATATATGCAGAGCCTCTAGAACGGAAATTTCAAGCAGTTTGTTTGTTTTAAGATTGTCCAGGGAAGGTTCATGTTTTAAAACTAGCATACCTTACTAGGCTTCTTAGATCCCTAAAGAAGATTCGGGGGGTGGGGTGGGGCTATAAATCTTCCAAAATTGTATGTAAAATGGTGCGTGTATGTGCATTGTCTTCAGAAGAGAGACCTTTGTTTGTACCACATTTCCAAAAGGATTAGAACTCTGATTTAAAGAATAAGATGAATGCTTCTTTTTTTCTGCAGACCTAAACTTATTCCTATACTTGTGATCAGAAACAGGGAGTACACAAACAGTGATTAATCAGCTTTCAAAGGAAATATTAGTAAAAGGGTTGCTACTTACTGGTTCCCCTGGCAGGCTTTTTCCTGGAGGACCAACCTCACCTTTTGGACCTGGAAGGCCAGGAGGACCTGTAATCCCACCTGGGTCTCCCTGAGGAAACAAGGTAAGAGTCTCACTTCACAGCTCAGGTTCACGGTGGGTGGTGTGGCAGCAACAGCTTCCATATTTTAAATTGTCATCAAGTCAGTCACACTGCATTTGCTCATTCACTCATTCCACAATGTACACTCAGTACCCAATCCACACAGACACTGTTCTCCTAAGTGCACCTGGATCTTGTGGAGAGCTATGTTAGAATAAGACTATGGTCTCCTGAAATGTATGTAAGTGAGTAGACAGATGCACAGAGGGGAAAATCTATTCTTCAAATAATTTTTACATTTTCTTTAAGTTATTCTCAAGTAATGGTTCAATATTAATAAACTATTTTCTTGTAGACATCAAGAAATGTGTCACGAGATTGAGACTTCTTAGGTCTATACCTGTGCTGTCTATACCTATAGCTGAGCATAAAGCAGACTTTTCAAGTTCTGAGATGTTCATCTCCACAGCAGTTCATTCTGTCGCATTGTGTACAGTGAACAACTCCAGAGAAACCATTCCTGCACAGTCCCTGTGAACATCTATCCCCTGTGCAGCCCCAGCTGCCAGGTCCCGTCCATGTTCACTCCTCAAACCCCTTATGATCCTGTCTCATACTCTTCCTCAGCTACTTAACATACAAAGGGAGTGAAACAGAAGCTATACCTTTTCTCCTTTAATGCCTTGCTTGCCTGGGATACCGTGTTCTCCGGGTAACCCCTAGAAAATTCAGAATTAAAGGGCAAGAGCAATTAGAACATTTCTTACTGTAAAAACATTTCTATCTCTGAGTCTTTGTCAGGAGAACTAAATTTTAACATATGGGAATGTACTGATTTCGGTCTCTTGGAGAGAGAAAAACATTAATGAAAGTATGTGGCTTATTGTTTCAAGTGAGGAAACCTGGATATAATGGAAAAAAATCTAAATAAGGGAGAACTTAACCAAATACCCATCCATATTACTGCCCCAAATGGGATAAACAGAAAATATACTTCTACTTCAACTTGGCGGCAGAGGCATTTCATCTTTTTATTTTGTTCTCTTATTAGCCTAGTCCCTGTCATGTAACCTCATTTCTTATATATCCTGTGGTTCTGCCTGTGCCACCAGCATTCTGTTCTTTTTTGTAAGATCTCTCCATTAGGCTCACCTGCAATGGTTCACCAAATGGCTTGGGGCACAACAAAAATGTTTTGCTCCGTGAACTGAATGTTCAAAGTACCGAATGACCAAATGCGCTGAGGGACGAAGCCCTGGAGGCTCAGTCTGGGAACACTGATAATAGAGCAAGATGTCAAGGGGTTGCTGCCAAAATGATGGTAAAAGGAGAGATTCTAACAGTTTCATGGAGCATAATCAAATTGTCAGACACAGGTCAGTGTCCAAGAAGCATCTTCCTTGTTTTGCTCAAGTGAGGACTGATGGAGAGGTTTTGACTCCCAAGATGTCAGAAGGCCAGGGAACTTGTCCAAGGGACACAAGGCTGACATTAGGGAAAGGATAGAAAAGGAATGTTCTCTAGGCTAAATCACATGCTAGGCCACAACACAAGTCCTAATAAATATAAGAGAGTAGAAATTGTATCAAGCATTGTTTCTAACCAAAATGGTATGAAATTAGAAATCAATTACAGGAATAAAAATGGGATAAACACAAAAATAAGGAGACTAAACAACATGCTACTAAAAAACCAGTATGAAAATGAAGAAATCAAAAGAAAATCAGAAAACACATCAAGACAAATAAAAATGGAAGCACTGCTTTCCCAAATCTATGGGGTAGAGCAAAAGCAGTTCTAAGAGGAAAGTTTGTAGTGACACAAGCTAACTTGAGAAACAAGAAAAAAATATCAGATAAAAAAACCGAACCTACCAACTGAAGGAATTACAAAAAGAAGAACAAGCAAAATCAAAAGTGTGCAGAAGGAAATAACAAAGATCAGAGAGGAAATAAATGAAATAAAGATCAAAAGCCACCAAACAATAGAAAAGATCAACAGAACAAACATCTACATTTTTTGAAAAGATAAACAAAAGTGGTAAACTTTTCATGAGAGTTCATCAAGAAAAAGTGAGAGGACACACATAAACAAAATAAGAAATGAAAGATGAGAAATAACAACCATTACCATGAAGATACAAAAAAATAATAAAAGAACACTACTGTTATATGCCAACAAATTGGACAACCTAGAAGAAGTAGACTAATTTGTGGAAACATAAAATCTCCCAATACTGAATCAGGAAGTAATAGACAATCTGAACAGGCTGGTCACTGTGGTGAAACTGAGTTTATAATAATAATTATAAAATTACAGAAAGTAAATAACTGGAACTGGACAGCTTCACAGGTGATTTCTACCAAACATATAATGAAGAGCTAATGCCTATCCTTCAAGATTACTAACAACTAAAGGGGAAGAAACACTCCCAAATTCATTCTATGAGGCCACTGCTACTCTGATACCAAAACCACACCAAAAAAGAAAGCTACAGTCCAATACCACTGATGAAGGACTTCCGTGGTGGCTCAGTAGTAGAGAATCTGCTTGTCAAGCATAAGACACAAGCTTGGTCCTTGAATTGGGAAGATCCCCTGGAGAAGGAGATGACAATGCACACCAGTACTCTTGTCTGGGAAATTCCAAGGACAGAGGAGCCTGTTAAGTTACAGTCTGTGGGGTCTCAAAAGAGTTAGATATGACCTAGGGACTAAATAACCAACAATACCTCTGATGAATACAGATGTGAAAATCCTCAACAAGATATTAGTGGCAAACTGAATTCAATAATATATAAAAGTAATCACATAGCACGATCAAATGGGATTTATTCCAGGAATCCAAGGATGTTTCAATATCCATGAAGCAATCAATGTAATATACCACATTTACAAAAGAAATGATAAAAATCATGATAATCTCAAAAGGTGCAGAAAAAGCGTACATCCACTCATGATAAAGGCTCATCCAAGTTGGTATAGAGGGAACATATCTCAATATTATAAACACCATTTATAACAAACTCAAAGCTAACATCATATTCAGTGGTGAAAAGCTTGAAAACTTTTCTTCTAAAATCAGGAAGAAAACATGTACACCCACTCTCATCACTTCTATTTAACATAGTATTGGAAGTCCTAGCCATAGGACTCAGAAAAGGAAAAGAAATAAAAGGCATCCAAATTGTTGTGATTTACATCAGTGTTCTGCTTGATTGCCTCTAACAGTTTTGTAGTTTCTGGTTTTACAAGAAGGTGGAGTGCTGAAGAATTGACACCTTCGAACTGTGGTGCTGGTGTAGACTCCTGAGAGTCCACTGGACAACAAGAAGACCAACCAGTCAATCTAAAGGGAAATCAACCCTGAAAACTCATTAGAAGGACTGATGCTGAAGCTGAAACTCCAGTATTTTGGTCATCTGATGCAAACAGCTGACTCATTGGAAAATTCCCTGATGCTGGGAAAGACTGAGGACAGAAGGAAAAGAAAGCATCAGAGGATGAGATGGCTGAATGGCATCACTGATGCAATGGACATGAACTTGGGTAAACTTTGGGAAATGGTGAGGAAGAGAGAGGCCTGGTGTGCTGCAATCTGTGGGGTCACAAAGAGTCAAACATGACTGGGTGACTGAACAATGGCAATCTTTTCTTCATTGTAAGGGCATCCAAATTGGAAAGAAATAACTAAAACTGTAACTATTTGTGGATGATATATTATATATAGAAAACCCTGAAGTCTCCACCAAAAGAACTATTAGAATAGAATAAATGAATTTAATGCTGAGGTTAATATACAGAAATCTGTTGCTTGTCTATATATTAATAATAAACCATCCAAAAGAGAAAGCAAGAAAACAATTCCATTTAAAACTGAATGAAAAAGAATAAAATATCTAGGAAAAAACTTTACCAATGAGGTGAAAAAACTATACTCTAAAAACTATAAAACACTGATGAAGAAAACCAAATAAGATATAAAGAAATGGAAAAATACTCTGCGTTCATGGATTGGGAGAATTAATACAGTTAAAACATCCATACAACCCAAAGCAATCTACTGATTTAGTGCAATCCCTATCAAAGTAACCAAGATATTTTTCAAAGAACTAGGATAAATAATCCTAAAATTAATATGGAAGCACAAAAGATCCCTAATGCCAAAGCAATCTTGAGAAAGAAAAACAAAGCTGGAAATATCATACTCTCTGACTTCAGACTATACTACAAAGATACAGTAATCAAAACAGTATGGTACTGGCACAAAAACAGACACATAGCTTAATATGACAGAATGAATAGCTCGGAAATAAATCAAATAATGGTCACTTAATTTATGACAAAGGAGGCAAGAATATACAGTAAAGAAAAGACAGTATTTTCAATAAGTGGGAAAACTGAACAGCTACATATAAAAGAATAAGTTAGAACATTTTCTCAAACTATATACAAAAATAAACTCAAGCTTAATTAAAGCCTCAAAGATAAGACCTGAAACCATAGAACTCCTAAAAGAAAAATTAGGCAGAACACTCTTTGACATAAATTTTAGTAATATATTTGAATCTGTCTCCTAAGGCAAAGGAAACAAAAGCAAAAATAAACAAACAGGGCCTAATTAAACTTAAAAGTTTTTGCATGGCAAAAGAAACTATGAACATAATGAAAAGACAGCCTACTGAATGGAAGAGAATATCTGCAAATGATATGGCTGATAAGAGGTTACAACTCAATATTAAGAAAAACAACCTGCTTAAAAAATGAGCTGAAGACCAGAATAGACATTTTTCCAAAAAGACATACAGATGGCTAACAGGCACATGAAAAGATGCTCCATACTGCTAATCATCTAGAGAAATGCATATAAAAACCACAGTAAGGTATCGCTTCACACCCATCAGAATTGCTATCATCAAAAATTCCGCAAATAACAAATGTTTGAAAGGATGTTGCAAAAAGGGAACATGAACACAATGCTGGTAGGAATGAAAATTGGTACAGCCACTGGAGAAATCATGATAGAGGTTCCTCAAAATCTAAAAGAGAATCACCTAATGACTCAGCAACCCCACTCTTGGTTATATATTCAAAGGAAATGAAAACAGTAATTCAAAAAGATACATGCACCTCAGTGTTCCTAGGAGCATTATTTACAATTGCCAAGATATGGGAGAAACCTAAGTGTCCATCAACAGATAAGTGGATAAGAAGATATCATATATATATATATATATATAGTGGAATGCTACTTGATCATAGAAATGAAAGAAATTTTGCCATCTGCAATAGTGTTGATGGACCTAGACAGTATTGTGCTTTATGAAATGTCAAAGACAAATATTGCATGTTATCACTATGTGGAATATAAAAATAAAATGTGGAATAAAATAATAAAATAAAAATAATTCCACATAAAAATAATATGTGGAATATAAAAATAAAATATAAAAAATAAAATGAATGACTATAACCATACGTAACAGACTCACACATATAGAGAACAACTAGTTACCAGTGGGAGAAAGGGAAGGGGGAGATAGACAAAAGGGATTAAGAAATACAGACTATTGTGTGTAGAATAAACAAGCAAGAAGGGTATATTGTACAACACAGGGAATTTAGCCATTATTTTGCAGTCACTTTAAATGGTGTATAATCTATAAAAATACTGAATTATTATGATGTACACCTGAAATTAATACTGTAAATCAAGTATAATCCAGTAAAAAGAGAAAAACAGTGCATTTAAGGGGTGTGAAGATATATATGTGTGTGTGTGTGTGAGACAGAGAGAGAGAGAGGGAACTGTGAGTCCAGTAAAGCTAGGCTATAATGCACCTGAGGACCTTTTTCCAATTGCATTATAGAAGTATTTTCAGCCAAAAGATTTGCCCCTTTTTGGAGACTTCTGCAAGAACACAACAATAGAAGCTTAGGAAATGTCTTTCTTGAATGGAGAATTTAATCAAAAGCCATGTATAATGATGTAGAGTGGAAATGTTAACCTGGGTTTTAAAGACTGATTTGTTAGGTTAATAATATTCAAAAGGATCTCACATAACTAAATGGAGATATGAGCCTTCTCAACAGCCTCTGACAATAGGTGTGATCAGTTTCAGTGGTAGAGATGACCCCTGCTCTTGGAAAATGCAGTATAACTCATCTGCATGAACAGATGCTGACATTCTCTAAAATGACACATGCATCTACTATACATACAATATCTCCTGGTGGTCCTCTGGGTCCCACAGAGCCTGCAGGTCCTTGCTGACCCTAAAATAGAAGGAGATATATACTTTAATTGTGCTAAAAATAGAGTCTGTACCTGAATATACATAAAACGTGGTGTGACCTGTATCTATAGAAAAGTATCCAGGCTTCACTGAAACGTGCTTTGGGCTTACAGTTTCAAGACATTGTCACTTAAATGAGTCTGTTCTCATGCGGGTTTGATGCTTGGGTTGGGAAGATTCCTCTGGAGGAGGAAATGGCAATCCTTTCCAGTATTCTTGCCTGGAAAATCCATGGACAGAGGAGCCTGGTGGGCTACAGCCCATGGGGTCTCAAAGAGCCGGACACGGCTTAGCAATGAGCACACGCGCATGTTCTCACGAGTAGATGAGGTCTGGGTGACTCGCCGTACACACGGGTGGGGGCACATTACACCAATCCTCCTGCCTCCTAGCAGGGGGCCTCCTTTGGGACAGTCCTATAGAATCCCGTGTGGGAAACTCCAGCGCCTGTGGGCTGCAGAATTTGGGCTTAGGAAATTAAATCCTGTTCTCTTTAAGGAAACAGGGTCATAGATGTGACTCGTATTTTTTACTCTTAAAGCTTTCAGGGATGCTCTTGTGAATACGGTCTGAAAAGTACTTGAAGATCCTATTGTGACCCAAAAGACAGAGGTACCATGCGTGTAATGGTACGGGAGTATACCAACACAGGGGCCAGTACAGGAGTGCGTCTGTGGGGGAATCGCTATGAAAATATGATAAAGTCCCTGGCATTTGTGATGAAAATGAGTGGTACGTCAAAGCTCCTTGTTTTATACAGAAATGGCTATACCTTCAAAACAACTTCCACATGTCCCTGAGTTATTTCTTATGTACCTTTAGTCCTGGGCTTCCAGTTACACCAGGTGGACCAGGATCTCCAGGCTCGCCCTAAACATATGGGTGGGAAAGAAATGGTTACTTTAATTTTCACAGTCTTAATATGTTGGAGATGCAAGAGAAGGCTGTCAGGGAATTACCTTTATTCCTTGTGATCCTGTTATTCCAGGTTCTCCCTGTAAATGAAATAATCACCATCCATGTGTTTAAATTCAGATGGAGGGCAGGGTCTCTAATGCTACAATTTATTTACACTTTCATTAGCTGACATGAGATAAAAGAGGAAATTACGGAGACATGAGGAAGTCAAGAAGGGTTCATCCTAAAACACGATTTAAAATAATAATTGCTAATAAACAATAATTTCTTATTTTTCTTTCTTCTCTGTAGCAGTTTTCCCCCAATCTCACTTTTGACACTGTAATCATCATGGTGCATTAGCAGTCACTGTGTCCTCTACTCAACTGACATTGTTATGATTTGTCACCAGCTAATCCTACAGTTCAGAGAAATAAAACTTCAGATAAGGGTGAAAAAGAAAGAATTTTAGTTGATATGTCATGGAGGTTCTACTATCAGGCGTATGTATTTAATGAAACAAACAAGCAAAAAATTAAGGTTATACAAAAGTACAAAGTTGGCCACAAAGAGTTCACTTTAACTAAATTATTTCCATGACTTAATCACTGAACCTTTCTCTTTTGGCTGTTCCACAGGATCTTATTTCCCAGAGTAGAGATCAAACCTGCACTCCCTGGACTGGAAGCTTGGAGTCTTAACCATTGGATCACCAAAGTGGACCTATCATTGAACCTTTTGATAAAACCATCCTGTTTGGTAAATCCAATTTATAGCATTAACAAAAATTTTGGAAAAATTGTATCTTACACAATAATTTTGTACTTTAAATATCCTTGGTGAATACCTTTCATTATATTCATGTCCAATCACAAACAGTAATGTGTTACAGAAAATAAACACTATCTGAATTACATGTTGAAGTATTATCACATGATAAAACTTAACAAGGTTTAAAATTTCATACTTATCAAAATAAAAGAGTCAAAATTCACAGAGGAAAAAGAAGAATGCTCAGGGAGCTTATCTTATCAAATCTATTAGGCTCTAAAGTAAACATGATAGAAATCAGAGAGGAAGAAATCAATGAAATAGAAAACTCGAGATAGTGATAAAACATCTACTTACTTTATCTCCCTTTTCACCTTTTGTAAAGGGTTCCCCCTAAGAAAATGCATAGAAAAAGAATCAACTATAAACACTTTAAAAAATAATCTCTCCAAACCTGGATATGAACAAATCCTGCAGGTCAAACTCAGACCTCCGCTGCAAACATGTCATGACCCAGAATGTCACACTGTCTGCCTGTGCAGCTTAGAAGAACAATATGCACCTGAATTAGAAAGCCCTTTAATATTCCCAAATGAACAGTAACTTAATCATCTTAATATTATTTTGAGAATCCTGAGTGCTTAACAAATTAGAATGTGGTCCAAGGCCAAAGCTTCCTCTGGTGTGGTTCAAAGAGAAGATGGTCTCACACACACACACACACACACACACACACACACACACACACAAACAGAGGTAGACTGAATGTGAAGATGCTAGAGTGATAAGTGGAAGGACATTCATTTGAATTCTTCCAGTTACTTAAGTTGGTGCTTAAAAAATATAGCCAGAGTTCTAAATTAGTGTTTAAAATTACAAAGTCATTACTGTAAAAATACATACTAATTTTCACTTTCCTTTTAATGAAAATGACATGAAGGGGTTAATTATTGGGTGAATAACAGTACAAGTCTGTGGAACTGATACTAGTTCTTGTTGTTGGGTCTAGGCTTGAGGGTTTTGGTGGGAGTCAAAGCTTTGAAGGAATGCGTCTTATTATGCAACACTTTCCCCATGGTCACTGTGTTACTAACAACACAACCCTTCCTCAACACACACACACAGATGGGGAGGCTTCCCTGTATTAGCTTCTGTTCTTGAAGGTACACATTGTGGTGTCATTTAACCTTTACTACCCCGCTGTGAGGGAGATACTGTCCCACGACCAGAATGAGAAGAGATTCAGAAAGGTTCTGAGTAACCCTAAGTTACTAATGTTTTTCCTAAAGCAGCATTCACCCACTGTATGTTCCCTGTTCCCTTGTTTATCTTGCCTACAAAATCTGTGAATGGAGACATATAATTCACCTTGATTATCATAGCATCTCTGGGGTACACTTCTACTGTCCAATGAAATTTATTAAACTAGGGAATTTAAAGTTTTACAGATAAAACAATAATTGCTGACATTTATTGAATTCTTACAATGTATTAACCCTGTTCTAATCACGTTATATACATTAATACAATTAACCTCTTGGGTCAACAGGATAGTTACTATTAGTACATTCATTTACAGAGGGGGAACTGAGGCACAGGAAAGTGAATTCATTTCCCCAAGGTCATAAAGCCAGTAAGAAGTCATTGAGGATCTAAACCCAGGCAGCCTGGCTTCAATATCAGACCTTGCTTACTCAGTCTGTTTGATTGTATTTATAATTTAATTGCTTTATTATGTGAATTGAGTGAATGGATCATAAGACGGAAACCATACATTTTGAAACATTTTATTTTGCACCTGAAAGTCAAGGGAAAGGCTGAGAACCACTATGCTGAAGACCACAGTGCTGCTGTCAAAGGTCCTGGTAAAGATTTGACCTTCAGATCACCACAGGGCGGTGAGTGGTTACTGAAAAAACTTCATACCTCATGACCCGGGGACTTCCGGGGGCCCTGTCTTCTCCCCCAAGTCTCCAACCTCCCTGCAGTTACGTGGGGCAAGCTGCTGGTTCTGACTGTGAAATGTGTGCGGCAGGGCTGCGGGGCACTTGAAGGCTGAGGCGAGCGGAGACCATTCACCACGCTCCAGTCCTCTGTCCCGGCAGTGGCGGCTGAGAAGTTTGTGCCTATCAGAGGGCATAGCTCCCTGGTGCTTACCAGCCTGCTGCCTGGTTACTGAGGGTCGTGTGGAGCAGGACAGCCACTTCCCACCAGCCACATTGGCTGGGCAGTATGAGCAAGAGGAAGCTCTTCTTGGGGTGAAACCACAGAAATTTTAGGGTTAATTTGTTATTTAGCATAACCTACCTACTCTGACTAATATGGCTCATATCTATCCAACATGATTAAATCTCTTATTGAATAGTTTCTATATATTAGATACATAGAGAGTTCTATTTATATTCTTGCACTTCAGTCTTAATTCTAAAAATCAATTCAATTTTTAAGATAGGAGATGAAGTTAATGAGATGTGAGCAATGGGCTGCATTGCTTTTGAAACTGCTCGTTTCTGATTATATTACATTACTTATGTCACTGATTATTTAGAACCTCTGCCAAGCCACAGTGACTAAAGTAACTTCTAGGTGGGGGAGAAAAAGCAAAACCAGGAGCCTGGTTGTCTAGAGAACTGATATTTTAATTCCGGTGGCTACTATCTGGGGCAAGTCATTTACATTTTGTAGACTCTTTTTCCTTATTTATAAAATCCTGGGATTCAACTAGATGACATTTTCACTCTGATATCTAACCTAATCATGTAGTAAATGTCCTGTAACAGGGGACAAACTGCCATTTAAAGTACCACTCAGGCTCAGAGTTCAGATTTGGATGGAGATTATTCTTCTGTTTGGACCTTCTGGTTATCTTGTTAAGTTCAGATCCTGTTCCAGAATAGAAAGGCTGAGACCACAGAGAGCTAGACGGCTTTACTACTGATGTGACATTTGTGTTTTTTCCTGTGGGAAGCTGGGAGAAAGGCAGGCAAAGATGTATTAATACAAGGAAGGTGGGATAATTCACAGCTTAAGAGGGAACTGACAAGGAGGAGAGCTGGGAGGGTAAGGTAGACGGGGAGAAGGCAGTCTTAGTGGTGGGCCTTTAACAGGACAGAGAGCTAAAGGGAAACTTTCATGAACTGTGAAATCCCCCAGTTCCTGCTACTCATAGCACGGCCCAGCATCCACAGCCAGGAGCACAGCCTGAGTGCGTTGAGAAATACACCTGCTCAGTCTGAAAGCGGCTCTTTTGCCCCTTTCCTGCTTCCCCATTTCTGTTCCCCTCTGAAACTTAAGAGAACCTAAATATAAAAATGAGATCACCAAGCAGTTGGAACTAACTCCTGACTTATGCTGTCCTGAATGCACGCCATACCTTGCCTAAGCTATTAATTTCTCCCCAGATAAAAAAGAATGAAGACTTAAACCATTAAAAAATGACTAGCTCTCTCCCTCAATGGCCCCCTTGGTAATCCTGCAGAAGATCATGCATCAAGATCACATTTGAAGAGACAGTCAGCCAGTCTGCACTCAAAGGAAAAAAGATTCAGATTCCAACCTCTTGCCTCAATGCTTCACTGAGGTTCTTGCCGCCCCGCCCCTCTCCCCGCTCTTTTCCCTTTAAAAACTGTCCTGGCTGAAAAGAATCTTGGGAGTTGGTCTCAGGACATGAGTCCACCTTCTCCCCAGGTTGCGAGCTTTTCTGATTACAGCACCTTTCCTGCTGACACCTGCCTCTGCACCTGTTGGCTTATGCGCAGTGAGCAGCTGAACTGAACTTGAGTTTGGTAATAAACCGCTACCCAGACCTGCTGAACTAGGATTAGCATTTCAAAAGGATCTCCAGCAATTCAAGTTCACATTTAGTCTGAGAGGCACTGCTCTAATCCACTCAAACTTCTCTTTCTGCTCTACAAGTCCCGGCTATTCCAGTAGAATTTTAGTAAATCTTAGGTCCTGGTTTGCCACGCAGCATGTGGAAATTAAGAGAAGATGTCAGTGCTCCAATGTGGAGGGGAGACAGGCTGGGGGCAAGGGGCAGATAAAAGGTGAGGAGAGATGCCCGGAAGTGTGGAGTTATAGGAGTCAGCTGGCAGATGGAAGGCACGGCAGACCCCGGGCTGATTGGTGGGAGAGAGGAGATTTCCTAGAAAGTCTTGGAAGTCTCAGGCATGGAACCCCAGTTCCATGGGACTGTTACTGGTTTGGACAGAAAACCAAAGGCAAGAGTGACCCCTGAAGGAGGAGAACTTCGGAGCACAAGGGAGACAGCATGAACTCTAAAGCTGTCAGAACAATGACTATCATCGCCAAAGATGTTTTATTTTTAAAGCTGAAGCACAAGGAGAATTTGACTTTGTGATATTAAATACTCTTCATACTGTTCCCGTTTGGCAGGCATGAAGGCATTTTAGTGACCTCTTCATTTTTATCTCTGGCCAACCAATAATCTCTGTTCATCCCAGTAAGGGAAGAGGTAAAACTTAATTTTTTTTAAGTGTTATATTTGTTTTTTTAACAAAGATGAAACATTTGTTAAGTCATTCTTGCTGATTCTTGCGGGCTGCTGGGGGGTTTTGGTTTTTTTTTAAGTAGAATTAAAAAATATATATTTTTGTAATTAGGATTCATGTCATCTCTTTAGGTAGTCCCATTTGAATATAAATGATACTGAAGGTACTTTTTTCCACCAAAAGAACTAAACTTTGGAAGAATCTGGCCTCAGTAATATTTAAGAAGTCATTTTGACTTATAAAAACCTAGAATAACTTCAGAGACTACACTGAGAGGAATTGTTTGAGCAAAGATAAACGTCTGTATTTTTTTTTTATAAATTAGCCCTTTTGATATGCTGATTTTATTATTCATTTTAGCTATTATCTTTAGTTATAGCAGGACAGCTTAGTGATTTTTAAACCCTGGGTTCTGGAATCAGCCTGCCTAGGAGTGATTCATGGTTTTAGTACTTCCTAGCTTAGGGACCTTAGGGAAGTTACTTAACCTTTCTGTGCCTCGGTTTCCTCATCTGAAGGATGGGGATTTTTTTTTTTTAATGAACGAAGTGAGGTAATACATGTAAAAACTTAGTACCTCATTTAGAGAACATGACCAAATATCTGATCTATTGTTCCTTATGCCAGGGACAACCAACGCACAAGGAATTGGGGCTGATTAAGAAAAATATCTTAATTCTATCTTTTGAGTATTCTCCCTCTACTCTCAAAGCTAAAATACTTACAGATTCTCCCTTTTCACCTTTAGGGCCAATAGATCCTGGAAATCCTGGCGGTCCAGTCTCACCCTTTCAAGAAAAGCAGAAGACAGTTTTTGCATGAGGTTAGGTGGGTCCTGTTGTGACCTTCAGGGTGGCAGCACAACTTGTACCCTTCTAACAATGGAATTTATCTATTAACCCCCAAGAGGCAGTGGGGAGCTCTGAATCCAGTAGGTTACTTGCATAATAACGTGTTTATCAGCACTCCACAATGCCTTTAGGTCTTTTAGAAATCCACTATTCATTATGATCTTTAAAATTAATGTGAGACAAAAGTCAATTATTTTTCAAGCAAAGAATATTTAGAGAAAATAATTATAATTATGCTCTGCTGCACCCAAAGAAAAAAAATTTGTGGCCTTAAAGACATCATGTTGTTTAACTGACACAGTAATCCAAATTAATTTTATTTCAGATATTTCTTTCTTTTTTCAAGTAGGGGAAGATATAAGAAGAAAAAGACATCTCTCCACTGTTTCCAGCACTCACTCACCACTGTTCGCTTGCAAAGAAGGCCTTCTTGATGGGACACGTAAAGAATATTTTGAGAAAATAAAATTTTAGAAATAATATTTGTGGCAAGGAAATGTACCGCTAATTAAATGATAGAGATGTCTCAGCGTTGTGCTTCCATTTACTATTAACCAATAACCCTGAATGCCACACAATTGTTAAGTGCAGCCATGAGAACGTATTTAGGGCTTTCCCGGTGGCTCTTGCCAACGCAGGAGACGTGGGTTTGAGCCCTCGATCAGGAAGATTTCTGGGAGAAGGAAATGGCAACCGACTCCAGTATTCTTGCATGGAAGTCCCACGGACAGAGGAGCCTGGCAGGCTGCAACCATGGGGTTGCAGAGTTGGACACAACTGAGTGACTAGCAACAACTAGAATGTATATAATGCTGGGTTGTCTTCCAACCCCAAGAGCATTTTTGCAAAACAGTGTTCATCATTGCATTTCCAAGCATATAGCTTTTCTGCCCCTTGTATCTTTTTTATTTCAGAAAAAAATACAAAAAAGATAAAGTTGAATATGTCAAATCTCCATGGACAAGGCACCCACCCAAGATGGAAGAAAAAAAAACCTTAAAGTCAAAGAGGAAATTTCATATTCCCTCTCTATTTCTGTGCCAGAGAGAGTCACTGTTATGAATTTAGTACTTACATTTTCAGTCTACATTTTTGTACTTTTACTGCATATGTGGAACCATAAAGAGTATGCTATTTTGGATATTTAAAACAAATTTTATAAAAGCCACTGGTTAATCTTGTATATGACATTCTGTGACTTCCCCCCCAACTCAATGTGGTTTTTAATATCCATTCTCTTTTGCTACATAGAGATCTAGTTTATTTACTGAACCTTTGGATAGTATTATAGTGTGCTAATGGATCAGGGGTCATCTAAGCCCCACTCATGGGTATTTGGGCTTTCCATGGGGCTCAGTGGTAAAGAATACACCTGCCAATGCAGGAGATGTAAGAGGCATGGGTTTGATTCCTGGGTCGGGAAGATCCCCTGGAGAATGGCAACCCGCTCCAGTGTTCTTGCCTGGAAAATCCCATTGACAGAGGAGCCTGGTGGGCTTCAGTTCACGGGGTTGCAAAAGAGTCGGCACAACTGAGAGGCTGAGCACAAATGGGCATTCTGTTGTCTTATAAACAGGGTTGCAACGAACATCTCTACACATGTCCCCTTGTGTGGATATGTTTATCTGTTTCTTTTGAAGCCTCAAACAGGCAGCCCTAAAGACACTGGTTTACTTTTATATCTCTATCCTAATCAGTTATCTTGTGATTTAGCTTAGAGGAAGAGGGAGTCAGTCATTCGTAATGGATAGACAATGTCATTTTTTTTTTAAGGAGGCTTCCAGATTTGTGGAATATATTTTGTAAATTTAATCTTCATTTATTAATACAAGTATTTTCCCTTATAGTGTACCATCTAAACATACAATGTAACATCAGTTTTACACTTACCATATTGTAGGAGAATCCATTTTCCTACAGATAGTAAGTTCTATCCACAATGAGAAGAAGAAGAAATTGGTGGAGACATTAAGGGACTGATTGCTGTTGGTTTGACAGACTGAAAAATTGGTCTTGTGCAAGTGTTAGACTGTATAGAGTGTTGGCCTTCCTATCACCCATCTGATAGATGTTAAAAGCCTCAGTGCACTGGGGAAAAAATAAGCCTAGTAATTCAAGTCAGCTGCATAAAGTAAATGTAGAAATCAAGGAAAGGATCTAGGAGTTACTATAAAAGTCACATCTGCTTGATACCAAAAGGTAAGGGGAGAGGAATATGCCTGAAGGAAGAGTAACTATGTTCACAGCTGCTAAGTATTTAAAACAACGTATACAGGTCTCTACTGAAATGCAGAGGAAGGAACAGGCAGAGGCTTTGGTCCACCTCGGTTTGGTATGGAGGTGTGGCTGGGCTTGGAGGAAGTCTTAGAGACCAGCTCCTCAATACAAAACTCTATAAACAAAAGCATTTCCCACCTGAATCTTAAACACATATGGAGTTGTTCTTCATATTTAAAATGGATGTTCAGTAATTTATGACTGTAATTATGAGTTGAAAGATCAGTGATGGATTTACTTAACTTCTGGAATGGCAGTCATTTAAATTGACACTCTGGATGCTATCTGAAAGGTCTGGTGGTGTTGAGACTCCATCTTTTCCCTCTGACAATTGCTCTAAAAGACACCACTAATTTCTCAGGGGTCCTTACATATTCCACCTCCTGATTCTGCTGTCTGTACAAAGGAGCAGCTCTCCCCGACCGACTTGCAGGTACATCATCATCCCATCACTGCATCCTGGCTTTGTCAGGAAGCTACAGAGTAGGGGTCATCATTTCAGTCCGGGCAGGTGGTTTGCATGGATGCCTGGGTCTCTATCACTATTTACCATTAAAAGCTGGTAGTATTTGTTGCTTTTTCTTCCTGTATCTTGAATCAGAACGAGGCTTCTAACCTAGGAGTGATTTGTGTGTCAATTCTATTGCTGTTTGTATTGACTGTGGTGTTTTACTAGAAGTGTGTGTGCATGCTAAGTCACTTCAGTTGTGTCCGACTCTGTGTAACCCTATGGACTGTAGCCTGCCAGGTTCCTCTGTCCACAGGATTCTTCAGGGAAGAATACTGGAGTGGGTTGCCATGCCCTTGTCCAGGGGCTCTTCCCGACCCAGGGATGGAACCCCTGTCTTTTATGTCTCCTGCATTGGCAGACAGGTTCTTTACCACTTTGGGTTCCAAATGGTAGGCTGGCTTTGTGATTCTATTCTGCCAGCCGTGGATTGAGAAGTGGAGTATGATACAGCAAAAGTTATGCATATGTTGAAATTGTACTTCTGGCTCAATCTTACATTCTACAACATAAGTTGAATCTCTTCTCCATCAAAATTATGGTGGGAGAAGCAAAGATCATCAAGACCGGATATTAAGTATGATAACTGTGAATACCAAAAAGACATAAATGATATTCCATGAGAAGAAAGAAAGTTTAGAATGGATGAACAGTGAGGAACAAAGCATTAGTGAGGGCTTAATATATGTCAGGCATTGTGCTTTGGGTAAGGTCATCTCATCTCATTTAAATTAAATCCTGCCATCAACTCTGTGTAGATATATTTTGCCCATTTCACAAACGAGTAAATTGAAGACCAGAGGATTGGAGTGTCTTTTCTGAGGAGACATAGCTGTTAATGGCACAATCAACTTTTGACCCCAGAGCCCAGGTTCCTTCCATCATTCAACGGTTTTCAACCCCGGCTGCCGGGTAGAATCATCTGAAACTCTCTTAAATAACAGCAGCATGAACCCCACTCCAGATCAACCAGAGACATTAGTTCTGCCCCACATCAGAGTCCTGGAGATGGGGCCCGAGACTGGTAATTTCCAAAAGCCCTCAGGGGACTCCAGTGTGCAGCCGAGGTTCAGAACCACTGGGGTCCACCAGGGTGCAAGCAAAGGTCTGAGGGAGCAGCTTGAAGGGGCCTCAAATTCTCACTACAGTGACCTCTGAACAGCATCACCAAGAATGGGAGTATAGACTCAGCCCAGGTACGGAGTGTGCACAGGCAGAAGTGATTCTGCTCTTCTAGCAAAGGTGGTCTTACGTTTTAGAAGTCATCCTATGCATTTTTTTTTTACTGGGACAGTCTTTCTCCTGTTAATTAAAATTCCTACAAATCATTTCACATGGGCATTTATATCAGGTACTGTATCCAGTTCTCTGTAGACTCCCCTGGGCATTTCTTTGGGTGGGAAGAAGGAACAGTCATGCCACTGGCTTTTTCTAATTCCACTTAAGATTCTGAAGCAATTAGAAAAGATTTTGAGCCATAGAAAGTGTCCTTAGGGTTAGAGATACACCTGTTTTACAGAATCAAATTTCTCAACATTGAGGTCTTCAGAATTCCTAAGGAACATGTGTTTCCTAATGAACAGAGCAAAACGGGAGCCAGCTGCTTTGTTTCAAGGAATGAATCATGATTTAAATACTTTAAAAGTGCCACAGCTCTCTTTGCTCAGCTGTCCTAAGTGACAAGCTCTTTTTTTTGACTCCTTAGTCTGCATGTGTCCTGCAGTAATTGCTTAAAATATAATGTGTTCGTTATGGTGGTGTAAGAATTCCATAAGCTATTTGGTTACAGGAAATAATGTTAATGTACTAGAAGTGCAATCCAAGACACATAAATGACATTACTGCTGTATAATCAATTTTTAGGGATGTCTTTTTAAGAATGTCAAGGTTTTTATTTTTATTTTTTGCAGGAAATTTCATTTGCAATGGTCAGTCTATAAGAAGCTTCCCATTCTGTGGAGACTATCTCTAAGCAATTTTTTTTCTTTCTGGTGACAGAGGTATGATCTTGTGAATAGATGGGCTGCACGGATTTATAAGGCACGGAAGTCATATTTTCTTGGATTCATGTTGAAATACCCTGCCCTCAATCATGAGAATTTTTACTGGGTGAATGAAGGAAGGGCACACTCACAGGTCATGTTCCTGCTGAGTATTTTCAGTCCTACTCATCTCTGTCTGTGGATTTGATGTGCATTGTTTCGTCTTTTTTTTCTTTTTTAAATTGAAGTATGGCTGATTTACAATGCCATGTTAGTTTAAGGTGTACAGCAAAGTTATTCAGTTTTACATACACATATATATCTATATTTTCAGATTCTTTTCCCTTATAGGTTATTACAAAATATTGAATATAGTTTCCTCATTTTTTTTCTTTTTCTTGACAATGGCAATTTCCCACTGAATCTAAGGTCATCACAATTGCAGGATCAAACAGGAGTGACACATCTTCTTGAGAAGGCAAGTGCATTTGTCATCTTCACAGCTAATGTAATGAAACTCGTGAATGATGACAATGAGAAGGCAGTGGAAATTCACCAGCATTTTAATTTTAAAGCTGTTTTGAAATAATTATTTGGCTAAACTGCGACTGTACATGATAAAATCCCACCCCAGAATGCTCCCATGACAGCTTATGCTTGGATACTCAGGAGGACAGAAAAATAGCAAGCCTCAGGCATCCTGTCACAGGGCCTTTCAGATTGCTTTTGCCACCTATGCGGATCCAAGAAACATCTACCTATAAACTGAAACATGTGTCCTAATTTCATTTACCCGTGACAGTTATGTGACAGCTATTTCCCCTCACTGTGGAAGTGTTCCCTTCTCGTGGTCAGCTACTCAGGGCTTCCAGGGGAGGCCGAGCTCAGCCCCGCTTGCTCAGGAGGTGGGGAGAGTGGCGCCCCCTGCAGGCTGACGTGGAACCTGCGGGGCAGTGGGGCTGCCCTGATGTGTGAATGTGTGAAGTGAAGTTGCTCAGTCATATCCGACTCTTTGTGACCCTGTGGACTGTAGCCCACCAGGCTCCTCCGTCCATGGGATTCTCCAGGCAAGAATACTGGAGTGGGTTGTGAATGTGTGAATTGGTGTAAAAACCTAGATGTCTCTACTCACTCTGCAAATTTGATTACCTTCTCTCCTTTTAGAACACCAGCTCCATGTTCACCAACATTTCCCTGAGTAAACATGAAACAAAAATTTTTTTAAAATCCATTTATTTTTAAAACAGTCCCTACTTTAACATAAAAATAGATAAGAGCACAGTAAAAGCTTTTATCCCATTTGCCTCTCTCACACTCTGACAGATATTCCTGAAATATTTGCCTCTGTCAAACATTCCTGAAAAACTCTCACTTTTGAGACCCTACTTGTCCTCACTGTGACCTCCACGCTACCCGGTCAGGAGGTGATGCTGGAGAAACAGCACATCTCTTGGGAGAGAATTAGCAAAACTCCAAGCTAATGTCCGGAAGCCTCGTTTGGTTTTGATTCAACTTTCAACGCTAGTAGTGGTATCTTTGTTGCTCAGTGTAATGGATGTTCCATTATCGACCTTGTGGCTGCACTTGGTTCGCTCATGACTTGTATTACATGTACTCTGCTTCTTCTCCTGTCTCTCTGTCCTCTCCTCTCCAACCAGCTCCTCACTGGTCAAGCCTGGACCTCCTCGGGAACTCATCCAGCTCTCTTCTTGTGATTCAACCTTTTGTCCCAGGTACGCTTATCCATTCCGTGGCTGGGGCATTATCTACACGAGGACAGACAAATCCATAAACCCAGCGCATGTTTCCCTTCTAGGTTTTGACCCCTATATCTACTTATCTACTTGATGTGTTCACTTCTAAATTCTAGAAGAGAGTTAGAGTAAGAAAGATAAGAGAATATCTCATTGTTAACAGTTGTTAGTCCGGAAGTGGGAGGATGATAATTAACTTCTTCCTAACATATCTCTGCAGTTTGACTTGTTAAAATGAGTAGTAATTTCATTTTAAAATTGAAAAAAATTACATAAAGAAAGAAAGTCTGCATCCAACTTCTCCTGTCCATAGACTCTTTCTTTTTCCATCTAGGTTTCATCATTGACACGGCCTTCCTCTACTCCTTAAGGACAATGTCATCCAATCTGGTGCCTCTGCCCCAGGTCTCTTCATTCCAGCTTCCTCCACTGGAAGGCCACCAACACATCTTGCAGGATCATTGCAAAGGCTCCCTCATTGGCCCCTATAACCTCCTTTTGCTCCCCTGACACACATGTTCTCTACAGAAGATCAGAATGTAATCTTTAGATGACGTTCTGACTTCCTTTCTTCAAAACCTCAGCAAAGTCATATAAAGGGTCTTCTCTCAGCCCCTCAAATGGACCAGGATCCTTCTTGTCTCTCCGTGTAGTCTCCCACTCTGTCCTCACCTCTTCATCTGGTTAGCAATGACTCAGATCTCAGCTATTATAAAATGCATTCTGAGGGTCTCCAGACAGGTTCCTCTCACACCTTCTCATTGGACATCATGTTTCTCCTTCTTAATACCAACTAACATTTAAAATTTTGTATTTCTTTAAAACTTCTTATGTTAGCATGTAAGACCTATGAGACCTGGAACTGAATGCCCACCTCATGCCTATAGCAGTACATAACATATAGGAAGCACTCAATAAATATTTGTTGAATAAATAAGCCAATCACTGCTGTTACAGTTTAACATTTTAAATGTGCCTTCATATTACTCATGCTACTCCAGTTAAAAAGAAGTCGTTTAGGGGATTCCCTGGTGGCTCAGTGGTAAAGAAACTGCCTGCCAATACAGGAGACATGGGTTTGATCCCTGATCCGGGAAGATCCCACATGCTTCAGAGTGACTAAGCTAATGAGGCACAACTATTGAGCCTGTGCTCTATAGCCCACAAACCACCATTGCTAAAGCTTGCCCGCCAGGAACCCTTGTACTGCAAAGAGACGTCACTGCAATGAGAAGCCTGCACATGGCAACTAGAGCCCACACAGCAATGAAGACCCAGCACAGATAAAAATAAATAGATAAATAAAACTATTTTTAAAAATTGAATAATAAAAATAAAATTTGAGGAGAAGGAGACTAAAACTTCTATTAAAAATAAGTAGTTTATAACTGCTGTTATCAATATTACTGGTCCTGTGATAGTCTCTCATTTTTCCTACTTACCTTTGATCTCAGATATCTAAATTGAAAACAAAAATTGTAGTCCCCAAATCTTAAGTTATAAATCATTAGCTATTGTTGTCTCTTGTCATGTCTGACTCTTTGCTGCCCCATGGACTGCAGCAGGTCAGGCTTCCCTATCCTTCACCATCTCCCAGGGTTTGCTCAAACTCATGTACATCGAGTTGGTGATACTATCCAACCATCTTGTCCTCTGTCGTCCCCTTCTCTTGTCTTCAACCTTTCCCAGCATCAGGGTCTTTTTTAATGAGTCGAGTCTTCACATCAGGTGGGCAAAGTATTGGAGCTAGCCTCAGTATCAGTCCTTCCAATGGATATTCCAGGACTGATTTCCTTTAGGATTTACTGATTTGATCTCCTTGCAGTACAAGGGACTGTCACGAGTCTTCTCCAACACCACAGTTCAGAGGCATCAATTCTTTGGTACTCAACCTTCTTTATGTTCCAACTCTCAGCTCCATACATGACTACTGGGAAAACCACAGCTTTGACTATATAAACCTTTGTTGGCAAAGTAATGTCTCTGCTTTTAAATATGCCGTCTAGGTCTGTCATAGCTTTTCTTCCAAGGAGCAAGCGTCTTTTAATTTTGTGGCTGTAGTCACCATCTGCAGTGATTTTGGAGCCCTCCCAAAATAAAGTCCATCACTGTTTCCACTGTTTCCCCATCTATTTGCCATGAAGTGATGGAATCAGATGTCATGGCCTTAGTTTTCTGAATGTTGCGCTTTAAGCCAGGTTTTTCACTCTCCTCTTTCACTTTCATCAAGAAGTTCTCTAGTTCCTCTTCTCTTTCTGCCATAAGGATGGTGTCCTCTGTGTATCTGAGGTTATTGATATTTCTCCTGGAAATATTGATTCCAGCTTATGCTTCATCCAGCCTGGCATTTTGCATGACATGAAACATATAAGTTAAATAAGCAGGGTGACAATATATAGCCTTGATGTACTCCTTTCCCAATCTGGAACCAGTCTGTTGTTCCATGTCCAGTTCTAACTGTTGCTTCTTGACCTGCATACAAGTTTCTCAGGAGGCAAGTAAAGTGGTCTGGTAGTTTCATCTCTTGAAGAATTTTCCATTGTGATTCACACAGTCAAAGGCTTTTTGGCATAGTCAATGAAGCAGAAACATGTTTTTTCTGGAATTCTCTTGCTTTTTCTATAATCCAATGGATATAGGCGATTTGATCTGGTTCCTCTGCCTTTTCTAAATCCAGATTGAACACTGGAAGTTCTCAGTTCATGTACTGTTGAAGTTTAGGTTGGAGAATTTTGAGTATTACCTTGCTAGCATGTGAGATGAGTACAGTTGTGTGGTAGTATGAACATTCCTTGGCATTGCTTTTCTTTGGGATTGGGGTGAAAACCAACTTTTCCAGTCTTTTGGCCACTGCTGAGTTTTCCAACTTTGCTGGCATATTGAGTGCAACACTTTAACAGCATCAACTTTTAGAATCTGAAATAGTTCAGCTTCAGATGAAGCTGAATAGTTTCAGATTCAGATGGAATCTGAAAAAATTCCATCACTTCCACTAGCTTGGCTCCTAGTGATATTTCCTAAGATCCACTTAACTTCGCACTCCAGGATGTCTAACTCTAGGTGAGTGATCACACCATCACAGTTATCTGGATTATAAGATCTTTTTTGTATAGTTCTTCTGTGCAAGGATATATATGAAAGTGAGGTAGGACACTCTGAGTCACACACATAAAGAATGAGAAGTTACGAAATGGTAAGCTATTTGAGTGCAATCGGCACAGAAACATAAAACTTTAGGAGTTTCCTGAAAATACTGCTATCTGGGCCTGGAGCCAACAACCATGCATAGCCCATCAGAGTCTCTGCCTGGCTGTGTTTGTGCTAAGATGTGTGGGGAAGGTGGAACATGCTTGGTCTAAGACAGTGGCCCCCAATCTTTTTGGCACCAGGGACTGATACTGTGGAAGATAATTTTTCCACAGACAGGGTGGGGTATGGTTTCAAGATGATTCTCAAAAGGAGTGTGCAACCTAGATCCCTTGCATGTATGGTGAACAGTAGGGTTTGTACTGCTGTGAGAATCTAATGCCACCACTGATCTCACCACTGGAGGGGAGCTCAGGTAGTAAAGCAAGTGATGAGGAGTGGCTATAAATACAGATGAAGCTTCGCCTGCTCGCCTGCCCACTGTTCACCTCCTGCTGTGTAGTCCAGGGGCTTGGGACCCCAGGTCTAAGACATAGGTTGTCCAGGGATGGTTTTGGACTGGGAGGCCCCATGCTCTTGACTTTCAGAGCAGAGGAGTACTCAAAGGACATCTGCTGAGAGCATCTCACAGCACCTTGGTTTAGGTCCTCCTCCCTAGCTGATCCCCCAACAACCTAAAGGGCATCACAGATGCTGTGAGATGAAGAGATGTCTCTGCAGCACCAAGTCATATTATTCTATCCATATACTCTATTGTTCTAAAATCTTGATTTTCCTGGAGGTTTTCACATCCAGAAAAACAACATGGTATTTACTACCAAGCAGAGTATCATATGGTTGCTTCATGCAATAGCTCCTTCAGGAGACCTATCTAAATAAGGACGCTCAGTGGCCTCTGTAGGTGTTATCCACTCTTGGCTAACAACACTCAAGGCAGAGGCAAACTTGAGCTTCATTTGCATTGATCTGTTGACATGTGAGATTCTCCTCTCTGCTTTCTCCGAGCTAATTGTACCAGACAATTACTTGACTCTATAGAAATAACATGACTTCCCTTGTGGCTCGGGGGGTAAAGAATCTGCCTGCAATGTGGGAGACCTGGGTTTGATCCCTGGGTCAGGAAGATCCACTGGAGAAGGGACAGGCTACCCCCTCCAGTATTCTTGGGCTTCCCTTGTGGCTCAGCTGGTAAAGAATCCGCCTGTAATGCGGGAGACCTGGGTTCGATCCCTGGGTTGGGACGATCCCCTGGACAAGGGAAAGGCTACCCACTCCAGTATTTGGCCTGGAGTGTATAGTCCATGGGGTTGCAAAGCGTTGGACATGACTGAGCGACTTTCACACCATGCAGAAATAATAAGAGACTTGTTGTTGCTCAGCCATGTCTGACCCTTGGGGACTTAGTCCTCATGTTTCTGGAACCCACAGTTCTGCCTCAGATGTTATTCTAAGTTTACCAGGTCACTTTGTGCCTTGCTGCCATGTTATTTGAATGGTTCTCAAAAACTTTTTGAGTAGCTTTAATAGATGTACAATTTTGAATATATTGTTGAAAAGTTTCTGTGGTGCAGTGAGGAGGGTTATTTTGCGTGGGGTGATACTCAGCCTACACATTTCAGGAACTCTGGGGAGATCAGGATGGCACAGTGGGCGGACACTGAGTTCACCTCGCCCTCTGAACACAACAATAACACAACCACGTGTGAAGCAACTCCCACTGCAAACAAACGAGAGATCGACAGAGAGGCTCTTATGCAATCAAGACTGTAAGAGAGGTGCACACAGAACCAGGCAGGAAGGGAAGAGAAGCAGTCAGCTGGGACTGTGCCTGTAGTGAGGGACACAGATGAGAAGGGGGACTCCACAGGCTCAGAGATTCTTCCTGGGGAGTGAGCAGTGTGAACTACATTTTGGGCACCCCGGTCCTAGGCACTGATGTCAGGAAGAAACGTCTCCTTAGGGAGCTTGAAAACCAGCGGCACTGAGAGTGTAAGAAACCTAGAGCCTGCTTGTGAAGAGGCTTACTCCCAGGAAGGATGGAAGCAGACAAAAGCTATCCTGAACCCTGCATGGTTCCTGAGGCCTCCTCCATGTGTGCCCCAGCCCAAGCGGAGTGCCTGGCCCAGCTGGCTTGCTCTGTGGCACAGTACCACGCTAGGGTAAGGACTGCCCGGGCCGAGGGAGGGATGCAGCAGTAGGGGATGAAGGCCTGGGACAGCATCGGGATGCGGGCGACAGCCATCGCTGTCACTCCTGGAGGCAGCAGACTGGGAGCCGTCCAGAACCCCAAAGGTCTCGGGACCACCACAGCCTGAACGCTGACCCACACCACGCACCCATTCCAGGTCCTCCTGCTCCAGCACTGCTTCCCTCTAAAGGCAAGGGTGCTGGTCGTGGGAGAGGCAAAGGGCACACACACAGAGGGCATGGAAGCATCTCAGGCCTGCCCCTCATGCCTTCTGCTCCAGCAACTGGGAACCTGCCCCCACCCCCAGTGGGGGGGCGATGGTCACGAGGCAGAGGAGAAGCCTTGAATCACACCTGGATCCAGCTCTCATGCCATCTCACGCTCAATTTTCTATCAAGGTGGTAGTAATCAGCACAGCCTAGGGGAAGATGTGACTCAGGCTCAGGTCAGCTCCAGCTCTCCCACTGGGCACATACAGGCTATATAGGGATGCTCCCACTAAAGGACACTCCTTCAAGACCATACCGGTAACTGTTTCACCTAACGTCAGAGACAGAGAAAGTTAGCAAAATGAGAAGACAGATTTGATTCAAATGGGACAAAAGAAAACTCCTAAGAGAACAAGCAATAAAACAGAAATAAGTAATTCATCACTTAAAGATTTCAAAGCATTAGGAATAAGATGATAAGTGAATTAGAGAAAAGAACAGGTGAACACACTGAGAATTTAGTAAGGAACTAGAAAATATAACAAAGAACCAGGAAGAACTGAAGAATACAGTAAATAAGCAACACACACACACACGAAGGAGTGAACAGCAGGCTAGGTGGAACAGAAGGACACATAGTGATCTGGAAGATATAATAACGAGAATCACCCAATCAGAGCAGAAAGGAGAAAAACAAATTTTAAAAAACAAGAACAGCTTAAGGGGGCTCTGAGACAACATCAAGCATATCAGTCTTTGTATTATTGGGAACTCAGAAGAAGACAGACAGAAAGTAGTAAAAAAGTGCATCTGATGAAATTGTGTCTGAAAACCTCCCAAACCTGAAGAAGGAAGTATTATCCAAGTACAGGAAACATAGAAGGTCCCAAATAGGATGAACCCAAACAGACCTACACCAAGACATATAATTAAAATCGCAAACGTTAAAGTGAATTCTAAAGGCAGCAAGAGAGAAACAAAGAATCACATACAAGGGAACCCCCTAAGTCTAACTTTGTAGACCAGAAGGGAAAGTGCTGAAAAGTAAAAACCTACAACCTACAATAATCTACCCAGAAAAGTTATCATTTAGTATTGAAGGAGAGATAACTTCTCAGACAAGAAAAAACTCAAAAGTTCATCAGTACTAAACTTACCCTAAAAGAAAAGCTAAAGAGTCATCTCTAAGTGGAAATGAAAAGGTTACAGTCAGAAGAAAGACTCTATGGAAAGAAAAAATCTCACTAAAAGAGGGAAAAATATAGCAATGGCTGTGAATCAACTATTTAAGCTAGTTACAAAGATTAAAAGGAAATAAAATTGTAGAATGTACTATAATAAACAGTGAAGGGATAAACTTGAAGGAGTAAAATATGACATTGAAAACACAAAGTGTGGCTGAAAATAAAAAATATAAATATTTTAGACTATGATTGCACTTAAATGACTGCTAGTTTAAAACAAAAAGAAATAGTTACAGGTCAACATACGTGTAACCACAAATCAAAAACCTAAAATAAATACACAAAGAACTAGAGAGAAAGTAATACATGCACACCACTAAAGAAAGTGATCAAACCATAAGGGCAGAAACTACAACAATAAGAAAACAACAGAAGGATTACAGAAACAGTCAGAAAACAAGTAAGAAAATGGCAGCGAGTACATTCCTATTAATTCACTTTAAGTGTCAACAGACCAAACGCTCCAGTCAGAAGGAACAGAGTGGCTGACGGTACAAACACGAGACCCCTCCGTATGATGCCTGCGAGTGACTCACGTCGGAGGCAAAGACAGGCAAACCGAAAGTGAAGGGATGGAAAAGGAAGTAACAGCATCACTCACATCAGACAAGACAGACTTTAAAGCAAAGTCTACACCAAAAGACAAAGCATTATATAATGATAAAAAGATCAATGCAAGAAGAGATATTATACTTGTTAATATATGTGCACCCAATACAGAAGCACCAGTATGCATAAATATTAACAGGTATAAAGGAAGAAATTGACAATACATTAGTGGTAGTGGACTTTAATATTACACTTACACCAATGGATAGATCATTCAGAAAAGAAATCAATAAGGAAACCATAGTCTTAAATGACATTCTAGGCTAGTTGGACTTAATAGCTAAGTCCTGTTGGACTTAACAGGTCATTCCATCCAAAAACAGCAAAAGAAACATTCTTTTCAAGTGCCCATGGAATGTTCTTTGGGACACATCACATGTTAGGCTGCAAAACAAGTCTGAACAATTTAACAGGACAGAAAATATATCAAGCATTTCTTCCAAGCACAATAATATGAAACTAGACATCAATTATATAAGAAAAATGGGAAAAACACAAACACATGGAGGTTAAACAATATGCTACTAAAAAAACAATGGGCCAATTTAGAAATCACAGGGGAAACCAGAAAATTGCTTGAGACAAAATAAAATAAAAACACAACTTTCTAAAATCTGTAGGGTTTAGTAAAAGCAGTCCTAAGAGGGAAGTTCATAGTGAGACAGACCTATCTCAAGAAACAAGCAAAAAACCTCAAGTAAAGAAATATAATTTATCATATAAAGGAATGATAAAAAGAACAGCAGAAGGAAATAATAAATATCAGAGAGGAAATACATAAAATAAAAGCAAAAAAATAGAAAAGATCAGTGAAACCAAAAGCTGGTTGTTTGAAAAGATAAACAAAGTTGATAAGCCTTTAATGAGGCTCATCAAGAAATAGAGAGGATCCAAATGAAACAATAAATGGAAGAGGAGTAATTAGAACTGATATCATAGAGATACAAAAAAATCATAAGATAATACTACAAACAGTTATAGGTCAACAAATTGAACAACCTAGAAGAAATGGGCACATTTCTAGAAAAATCCAGTCTTTCAAGACAGAATATAGAAGAAACAGACTATCTGAACAGATCAATCACTATAAGTGAAATTGAATTTGCAAAAAACCCCAAAAAGGCCAAGGCCAGACAGCTTCACAGGGGAATTCTACCAAATAAAGAAAGAAGAGCTAAAAATCTTTCTCCTACTGTCCTAAAAAATTGAAAAGAAAGGAACACCACAAAACACATTCTATGAGACTACCATTACTTTAGGAGATACTTCTCGTCCAAGGTAAGGAGCAGCAGCTGCTCTTTGCTGGAGCAGCCGTGAAGAGATACCCCATGTCCAAGGTAAGAGAAACCAAGTAAGACGGTAGGTGTTGCGAGAGGGCATCAGAGGGCAGACACACTGAAATGATAGTCACAGAAAACTAGCCAATCTGATCACAGGACCACAGCCTTGTCTAACTCAGTGAAACTAAGCCATGCCGTGTGGGGCCACCCAAGACGGATGGGTCATGGTGGAGAGGTTTGACAGAATGTGGTCTACTGGAGAAGGGAATGGCAAACCACTCCAGTATTCTTGTCTTGGGAATCCCATGAACAGTATGAAAAAGCAAAAAGATAGGATACTGAAAGAGGAACTCCCCAGGTCGGTAGGTGCCCAATATGCTACTGGAGATCAGTGGATAAATAACTCCAGAAAGAATGAAGAGATGGAGCCAAAGCAAAAACAATACCCAGCTGTGGATGGGACTGGTGATAGAAGCAAGGTCTGATGCTGTAAAGAGCAATACTGCATAGGAACTTGGAATGTTAGGTCCATGCTGCTGCTGCTAAGTCATGAATCAAGGCAAATTGGAAGTGGTCAAACAGGAGATGGCAAGAGTGAATGTCGGCATTTTAGAAATCAGTCCACTAAAATGGACTTGAATGGGTGAATTTAACTCAGATGACCATTATATCTACTACTGTGGGCAAGAATCCCTTAAAAGAAATAGTGTAGCCATCATAGTCAACAAAAGAGTTCGAAATGCAATCTCAAAAATGACAGAATGATCTCTGTTCACTTCCAAGGCAAACCATTCAATATCCCAGTAATCCAAGCCTATGTCCCAACCAGTAACACTGAAGAAGCTGAAGTTGAACAGTTCTATGAAGACCTACAAGACCTTTTAGAACGAACACCCAAAAAAGATGTCCTTTTCATTATAGGGGCCTGGAATGCAAAACTAGGATGTCAAGAAACACCTGGAGTAACAGGTAAATTTGGCCTTGGAGTTCAGAATGAAGCAGGGCAAAGGCTAATAGAGTTTTGCTAAGAGAACGCACTGGTCATAGCAAACACCCTCTCCCAACAACACAAGAGAAGACTCTACACATGGACATCACCAGATGGTCAACACCAAAATCAAACTGATTATATTCTTTGCAGCCAAAGATGGAGAAGCTCTATACAGTCAGCAAAAACAAGACCAGGAGCTGACTGTGGCTCAGATCATGAACTCCTTATTGCCAAATTCAGACTTAAATTGAAGAAAGTAAGGAAAACCACTAGACCATTCAGGTATGACCTAAATCAAATCCCTTATGACTATACAGTGAAAGTGAGAAATAGATTTAAAGGACTAGATCTGATAGACAGAGTGCTTGATGAACTATGGACGGAGGTTCATGATATTGTACAGGAGACAGGGATCAAGACCATCCCCATAGAAAAGAAATGCAAAAAGGCAAAATGGTTGTCTGAGGAGGCCTTACAAATAGCTGTGAAAAGAAGAGAAGCAAAAAACAAAGGAGAAAAGGAAACATATTCCCATTTGAATGCAGAGTTCCAAAGAATAGCAAGGAGAGATAAGGAAGCCTTCCTCAGTGATCAATGTAAAGAAATAGAGGAAAACAACAGAGTGGGAAAGACTAGAGATCTCTACAAGAAAATTAGAGATACCAAGGGAACATTTCATGCAAAGATGGGTGCGATAAAGGACAGAAATGGTATGGACCTAACAGAAGCAGAAGATATTAAGAAGAGGTGGCAAGAATACACAGAAGAACTGCACAAAAAAGATTTTCATGACTCAGATAACCACGATGGTGTGATCACTCACCTAGAGCCAGACATCCTGGAATGTGAAGTCAAGTGGGCCTTAGAAAGCATCACTATGAACAAAGCTAGTGGAGGTGATGAAATTCCATTTGAGCCATTTCAAATCCTGAAAGATGATGCTATGAAAGTGCTGCACTCAATATGCCAGCAAATTTGGAAAACTCAGCAGTGGCCACAGGACTAGAAAACGTCAGTTTTCATTCCAATCCCAAAGAAAGGCAATGGCAAAGAATGCTCAAACTACCACACAACTGCACTCATCTCACACACTACTAAAGTAATGCTCAAAATTCTCCAAGCCAAGCTTCAGCAATATGTGAACCGACAACTTCCAGATGTTCAAGCATCTGTTAGAAAAGGCAGAGGAAACAGAGATCAAATTGCCAACATCCTCTGGCTCATCGAAAAAGCAAGAGAGTTCTGGAAAAACATCTATTTCTGCTTTATTGACTATGTCAAAGCCTTCGACTGTGTGGATCACAACAAAATGTGGAAAATTCTGAAAGAGATGGGAATACCAGACCACCTGACCTGCCTCTTGAGAAACCTATATGCAGGTCAGGAAGCAACAGTTAGAACTGGACATGGAACAACAGACTGGTTCCAAATAGGAAAAGGAGTACATCAAGGCTATATACTGTCACCCTGCTTATTTAACTTATATGCAGAGTACATCATGATAAATGCTGGACTGTAAGAAGCTCCAGCTGAAATTAGGATTGCCAGGAGAAATATCAATAACCTCAGATATGCAGATGATACCACCCAAAGTGAAGAGGAACTAAAGAGCCTCTTGATGAAAGTGAAAGAGGAGAATGAAAAAGTTGGCTTAAAGCTCAACATGCAGAAAACTAAGATCATAGCATCTGGTCCCATCACTTCATGGGAAATAGATGGGGAAACAGTGGAAGAAGTGTCAGACTTTATTTTTTTGGGCTCCAAAATCACTGCAGATGGGGACTGCAGCCATGAAATTAAAAGATGCTTACTCCTTGGAAGGAAAGTTATGACCAACCTAGATAGCACATTAAAAAGCAGAGATATTACTTTGCCAACAAAGGTCCATCTAGTCAAGGCTACGGTTTTTCCAGTGGTCATGTATGGAAGTGAGAGTTGGGATGTGAAGAAAGCTGAGTGCCCAAGAATTGATGCTGTTGAACTGTGGTGTTGGAGAAGACTCTTGAGAGTCTCTTGGACTGCAAGGAGATCCAACCAGTCCATCCTGAAGGAGATCAGTCCTGGGTATTCATTGGAAGGACTGATGCTGAAGCTGAAACTCCAGTACTTTGGCCACCTCATATGAAGAGTTGATTCATTGGAAAAGACCCTGATGCTGGGATGGATTGGGGGCAGGAGGAGAAGGGGATGCCAGAGGATGAGATGGCTGGATGGCATCACCAACTAAATGGACAAGAGTTTGAGTAAACTCCAGAAATTGGTGATGGACAGGGAGGCCTGGTGTGCTGCGATTCATGGGGTTCCAAAGAGACGGACACGACTGAGTGACTGAACTGAACTGAACCATTACTTTGATGCTGAAACCAAAGAAACCACAGAAAAAAGAAAATATATCTGATGGATACAGAAGTAAACACCCTTTAAAAATATTAGCAAACTGAATTTGACAGTATATAAAAGGGACCGTAAATCATGAGCAAGTGGGATTTATTCCAGGAACGCAAGGGTGGTTCAATAAACACAAATCAATCAATAAGAAACAACACATTAACAAAGGAAAGATAAAAATAATTGGACAATCTCAATAGACACAGAAAAAACATCTGACAAAATTCAACATCCATTCATGATTAAAAATTCTCATCAAAGCTGGTGCAGTGGAAACATATCTCAACATAATAAATGACATTTATGACAAACCTTTATCATTCATCTTAGTGACTTAGTGAAGTTGCTCATTCGTGTCTGACTCTTTGCAACCCCATGGACTGTAGCCTACCAGGCTCCTCCGTCCTAGGAATTTTCCAGACAAGAGTACTGGAGTGGGTTGCCATTTCCTTCTCCAGGGGATCTTCCCAAACCAGGGGTTGAACCTGGGTCTCCCGTATTGCAGGCAGATGTTTCACCATCTGAGCCACCAGGGAAGCCCATCTAACATCTTACTCAAGAGTAAAAAGCTGACAACCTTTCCTTTAAAATCAGGAAGAAAACATATATGCTCACTCTTGCCATCTCTACTTAATGTACTAGAAGTCCTAGCCACAGTAATCAGACATGGAAAAGAAATAAAAGGCATCCAAATAGGAAGGAAAGCAGTAAAACTGTCATTTTTTGCAGATGACTTGATACTCTATATAGAAAACCCCAATGTCTCCACCAAAAAACTATTAGAACTAGTAAATGAATTCAGTAAAGTTTCAGGATATGAGACTAGCATACAGAAATGTGTTGCTTTTCTATACACTAATAATGAACTGTCTGAAAGAGAAAGCAAGAAAGCAACTCCATTTAAAATAAAAAAAATTATAAAACACCTAGGAGTAAACTTTAACTGAGAAAATGAAAGACTTATGCTCTGAAAACTCCAAAACAATAATTAAAGAAATTGAAGATGATACAAAGAAATGTAAAGATCCATATTCATGGATCAGAAGAATTAATATTGTTAAAATTTTATACTACCCAAAGTAATCTACATATTTAATGTAATTGCTATCAAAATGTCCATTACATTTTTTTCCACAGAACTAGAACAGATGATCTTAAAATTTATATGGAGCTGTAAAAGACTCTGAATAGCCAAAGTCATTCTGAGAAAGAAGAATAAAGCTGGAGTTATTACACTCTCTGGCTTCAGATTATATTAAAAAGTCAAAACAATAAGGTACTGGCACAAAAACAGACACACAGATCAACAGAAAAGAATAGAGAGCCCAGAAATGAACCCACACACCTTTGGTCAAGTAATCTATGACAAAGGAGGCAAAATACAATGGAGAAAAGACAGCCTCTTCAGTAAAAGTGCTGGGAAAACTGAACAGCCACATGTAAAAGAATCAGACATGGAACAATGGACTGGTTCCAAATTCAGAAAGGAGAACATCAAGGCTGTATATTGTCACCCTGCTTATTTAACTTATATGTAGAGTACATCATGTGAAATGTCGAGCTGAATGAAGCACAAGCTGGAATCAAGACTGCTGGGAGAAATATCAATAACCTCAGATATGCAGATGACACCACACTCATGGCAGAAGGCAAGAGGAACTAAAGAATCTCTTGATGAAAGTGAAAGAGGAAGGTGAAAAAGTTGGCTTAAAGCTCAAAATTCAGAAAACTAAGATCATGGCATCTGGTCCCATGACTTCATGGCAAATAGATGGCAAAACAATGGAAACAGTGACAGACTTTATTTTGGGATGCTCCAAAATCACTGCAGATGGTGACTGCAGTCATGAAATTAAAAGACACTAGCTCTTTGGAAGAAAAGCTATGACCAACCTAGACATCATACTAAAAAGTAGAGACATTACTTTGCCGACAAAGGTCCATCTAGTCAAAGCTACGGTTTATCCAGTAGTCATGTATGGATGTGAGAGTTGGACTATAAAGAAAGCTGAGTGCTGAAGACCTGATGCTGTTGAACTGTGGTGTTGGAGAAGACTCTTGAGAGTCCCTTGGAGTGCAAGGAGATCCAACCAGTCCATCCTCAAGAAAAATTAATCCTGAATATCCATTGGAAGGACTGATGCTAAAGCTGAAGCTACAATACATTGGTCACCTGATGTGAAGAACTGACTTATTGGTGATGGACAGGGAAGCCTGGCGTGCTGCAGTCCATGGGGTTACAAAGAGCTGGACATGACTGGGTGACTGAACTGAACTGAGAACATTCTTCAATACCATTTACAAAAATAAACTCAAAATGGATTAAAAACTAAATATAAGACTGAAAACTTTAAAACTTCTAGAGGAAAACATGGGCAGAATATTCTTTAACAAAAATCATAAGAATAATTTTTGGGATCTGTCTCTGAAAGCAAAGGAAACAAAAACAAAAATAAACAAATGGGACCTAATTAAACTAAAAATTTTTTGCACAGCAAAGGAAATCATCAACAAAACAAAAAGCAACCTACTGAATGGGAGAAGATATTTGCAAATAATATGAATGATAAGGTGTTAATATCCAACATACATAAACTGCTCATATAACTCAATATAAAAAAAAAACCTGATTAAAAATGGGCAGAAGAAATGAATAGACATTTTTCCAAAGACAGACTTTCAGAGAACTTACAGTCACATGAAAAAATTCTCAAGATTGTAATCATCAGAGAAATGGAAATCAAAATCCTAATAAGATATCACCTTATACTCACCAGGATGGCTAATTCCAAAATTCTAAAAATAAATAATACTGGCAAAAATGTAGAGAAAATAAAACACTTGTACACTGCTGGTGGGATGTAAATTGGTGCAGTAACTGGAAAACAGTATGGAGTTTCTTCACAAAGCTAAAAATGGAGCTATCATTGATCCAGAAATTCTACTTCCCGGTATATATTCAAATAAAACACACTGATTTTGAAAATGTACATGCACCCAATGTTCATACCAGCACTCTTTACAATAGCCAGGATGTGGAGGCAACTTAAGTGTCCATCAACAGATGAATGGGTAAAGAAGGTGTGAAGTATATATAGTGGAATACTCCTTCATCATAAAAATTTATGAAATTCTGACATTTGCAGCAAAATGGATGAACTTAGAAGGTATTAGGCTTAGTGAAATAAGTTGGACAGAGAAAAACAAATACTGTACATTATCACTTATATGTGGAATCTAAAAAATGAGGCAAGTAGATGTATATATAAAAAAGAGAAACAAACTTGCAGATATACGGAACAAACTAGTGGTTACCACTGGGAAGAGGGAAGAAGGGGCAAGATAGAGAGAGGTATGGTATTAAGAACTACTAGCTATTACGTATAAAATGAATAAGCAACAAAGATATATTGTACAGCACAGGGAAGATAGCTAACACTTTACAATAAGTTTAAATGAATATAATCTATAAAAATATAGAATCACTGTGCTATATACTATACCTAAAATCAGTATAATGTTGTTAATCACCTGTGAAAGTGAAAATCACTCAGTCGTGTCTGACTGTGACCCCATTGACTATAAAGTCCGTGGAATTCTCCAGACCAGAATACCGGAGTGGGTAGCCTTTCCCTTCTCCAGGGCATCTTCCCAACCCAGGGATCACACCCAGGTCTCCTGCATTGCAGGCGGATTCTTTACCAGCTAAGCCACCAGGGAAGCCCAAGAATACGGGAGTGGGTAACCTATTCCTTCTCCAGTGGATCTTTCCAACCCAGGAATCAAACTGGGGAATCCTGCATTGCAGGAGGATTCCTTACCAACTGAGCTACCAGGGAAATCCATTAATCACCTATATGTCAATAATTTTTTTTTTTAATTTTGTAAAAGCATTCTTGGATGTGAGGACATGTCCTTTGTTTCCTTGTGGGAAATGGCTAACGTAATCTATAGTCAGGTAGGTGGAAGGCTCAAGGTATTTCAACTGCCCTCTGGAGGGTATTCTCTGGAAAGATGGAAGTTTCCAGAAATCTGCAGGCTGCAGAATAGGAGACAGCCATCGCTATAGGCTTCCAAGAGTCAAATGTCAGCAATTTCCTATGGCTCAATCTAATAAAAGAGACCAAAGACTTGAACCACCTCATAGGACATGGGGTAATGAACAATTCCACAGATTAGTCCTTAGGAATTTAATTCCAAGAATGAGGGGACATAAGGTTAAAAAAAACCTGGTTATCTACTATGCACTGAATTGTGTCCACCCCCGTCCCCTCAATTCACATGTTAGTCCTAACCCTTAGTACTTCAGCATGTGACCTCACTTACAAGTGATTTTTGTTTTTTTTCAGAAGTAATTACTTCAGGTGAGGTCATGCTGGAGCAGGGTGGACCCCTAACTCAATGTGATGGTATCTTTATAAAAACAAACTTTGGACACAGAGACATGCACATATGGGGGAACACCACATCAAGATGAGATTATGGGGTCACAAGCCAATGAGCCACCAGGAGTTGAAAGCAAGGCCTGGAGCGCACCTCTCCCAGCAGCTTCAGAGACGGTGAGGCCCTGCCAGCACCTCTGGAGCTCTGAGGTTACACGCTTCTGATGGTGAAGCCACTCAGATTGTGGCGCTTTGTTAGAGCAGTTCTAGCAAATTAACATGTGGCCTAAGAGGGCTGTGCTCCTTTGGAAAGAAAGGCCGAGGCTGGCTCTACATCCAGCAACTCAGGACCTCACAGAACACATTTCCCCAGGTCTGAGTGTGGTTGTCCATGAAAGGGAGGAGCGGACCCAGGTGAGTGTCAGGATTCTCTATGATAATGCTAAAAATCCAAAAATCCATGTCTGTGCCCAGTTCCAGGCTTTCCAAAGCTAGTGGATTCTATGGCACTGGGAGGGGGAAGGCAACAAATTAGGAGTGAAATTATATCTCTAAATCTTCTAGGCCCAGAAGGGTTTGCTGTAGTGCCTCCTAGGAAGCCTTCACATTCTGTGCCATCTTTGGGTTTAACTCACTGCGTGGAGAGATCTTGAATATTTGATTTTGGAGAAGTGTTTTCTGTCCTTTCTATTCTGTGCATGTGAAAATGAAGTTGTGATTTGATACTCAAAAGGAAAAATAGATTATTTTGCTGGTAAATAGGTTTTTTTGGATCAACGATTTGGAGAAGTGAAGGCTGGAATTGGTTGCCAGGAGGCAGAGCATCCATCTCCAACAGATGAGACTGATTCTCTGCAAACTGCACTGAGTGTGATGATGTTAAGATAACCAGCTACACATTTTCCATGTGGATCTTTAAAACACAATATCAAATGTAAAATCTGCTGGTACGTGGCCTCCAGAGAGAACACGTTTTTTTCCCTTTCCAATCTAGATTGTTGTAAGGAGCTCTGGTTCCGACGGCTTTAGCAGTTGACAGAGCCTATCAAATTTTTATTACAATCCCCAGAGCTGGAGACAATGCAGATCAGTTTACTGGATTGTGAGCAGATTTTCCTTGAGGGGAAGAATATGCTCAGCATTGTTGCTTCTTTGCAAACAGTCTTGCAGGATGGGAGCAGCTGTTCTGCAAATTATTTTTTTGATGGAGAGGGAAGTCTACCTTTTACTCATTGTGTCCTCAAGAGAGCAGGCAAAAATGCATAGAAACACACTTTTGGAATTGTCCCCATCTCCTTCCTTGGGCTCTCTGTTCCTTGCTTCCTTTTTTCTTCCCTAATTCCATTTTTGATCTGTGCTGTGAGAGGAGAGGGCTTTTTATGCCTGAGTTTCTTCCTTGATGACAAGGAAAGTGTAGAGGAAAATAGCAACTCTTGTACAGGGGCCAAAGGCAATTCCTTTGCCGTTGAGGATTCCCGGTGCAAGGGAATGAGTCAGGAACTCTTTCAGGCGAGAACAGAGAGGGGAGGTGTCTTAGTGGTCTGCCACCCATCCCTCGGGGTAGCTGCTTCAGCAGAATCCTGGCTGCAGGACGGTTGGAGCTACTGCAAGCTGAGGTGCTGAGGCCCAGGACTCAAATGCAGATGTTATGTCAATCAATGCCAATTTAGTCAGGAAGATTATTTTAACCTTGGAATGTCACTTTATGTGTTTCAATAGATGGTTCATTACTTAATCTCCAGGAAAGTTTCACTTAGGGCCCAGTTTCTCTCTGGGCTTATTTGGACAGTCAGACCATCAGGCATGCAATGAATTGCAAATTGAAACAACTTCAGCATCCCCAGTAGGTAGGGGTGGCATGGGGTGGGTGTGGACACACCAAGTGAAAACCACAAATCACTTGCCGTGGCATGTTTGCCCCTTTATTTTGTGGAGCTGAGGGTGTGGAGGCGGTGGTTACAACCCAGAAAGGGAGTTAGGATAGGTGTAGGTTTGGGGAAGGTGGGCTACACCTCCTCCATCCATGCTGTAGACTGACCTCAGTAGAACAGCCTGATCTCAGTGCAAGACCCTAACTACTCTCAGAAGGAAACAGTCAAGCTTTCGGAAAGTTCCCTTCCATTAATTTCCAGGTGGGTCTAAGCTTTCTGATGTTACATGGTAATGATGTTTCATCTGGGGAAGAGAAGCCAAGCTCTCCCCTCTTTACACAGCCATGCTCTGATTCTGAGGTCATCTTCTGAGCACAGGTGGACTAAATACCTTGAGCCCCAGTCTTCTAAGGGTAGTAACAACAGCCAGAGTTCTCTTAGGTGTTGCTGTTGTTTAGTTTCTAAGTCATGTCCACTGTTTTGCGACCCCGTTGTAGCTCTCTAGGGTCCTCTATCCACAGGTTCTCCAGGCAAGAATGCTGGAGTGGGCTGCTATTTCCTTCTCCAAGGAATCTTCCTGACCCAGGGATCGGACTGTGTCTCCTGTGTTGCAGGCAGATTTTTTACTGCAGGGCCACCAGGAAAGCCCTCTTTTAAGTGAGGCAACAGCTAAATTCAAAGAACTGGTTTGTTGTTGGAAAGATTCTACACTCACCTGCCCTGGTCAGCCCTATTTTGGGGGAAATAAAATCTTAAAGTTAAAAAAATTTATGTTCTCAACTTTAAACTCTAAAATATAAATGCACTATATATCTTCATTTAAGGGAAAACTGACTCATTGACAAGATAAACTATATATAGAAGTGGTGTTGAGAGACTTGTGTACAGATATGAGCATTAAAAGCTGTGCAACTCACAGCAAGTATTCAAGTAGCTAAGTAGCAACTTGGTAAATTTTATACTAAGGCTGGTAGTAATATGTTGTAGTCTTCAAGTTTTTTAGCCGACATTGTGACATCAGAACAACTCATTCTCATTATTTTGAAGTCTTTACACTAAACCCTGTTTTGTACCAATAGATGTCATTACAGAAACACACCATATCTTAACTGATTAATTTTAGATATGCTTCTCTCACTGTTTTTCATGGAGGCCAAGGCTTATGGTTTTGAAAAGCTAGTATAGATAGATCTATTCAGAAAATGTTTACTAAAGAATCATAAAATATACCTCAAACATTCTTCCTAATATACATTAGAATAATGAACATTGCTTTCCATTTTCCCTGGAAAATCCAAGTAAATGAGAAAATTTAAGACAGGATTATTCAGGAAGTAGAAGAGGCTTTCCACGCTTTTGATTTTAAATTTATCAGCCACAAACAATCCATGTCTTCATGGTGAAGTTAATCTGATGAAATAAGAATTGAGGCTTTGAATTAATTAGCGTGTCATTTAACAAACATTTTTCTGATCACCTGCCGCTTTTGAGGGCTCTGCTGGCACGGGCATCGTGTTTCTTTGGGATTTTAAACAAAGGAGCAACAGCAGTCAACAGGAAGGGAGACCAGGACCACAGGAGAGACATAAAGGGGAGTGTCTCCAAATCTGCAGCTTATCACTGATAAAGTGTGATGTCATAAGGGACCTGAGTCAGTGGCTGGAATGCCCCACACAAAGTGATCGGATCCCAAATGTGATGGATGATGAGTCACTCGATGGTCTCACTTGGGGCTCTGAGTCCCACTCGGTTGCTCACACCCATTCTTCTCCATCTGCTGTGCTTCCTTGCAGAACTGGGGGCAAAGCTCTCGGGTCCTTCAAGATCATATTCCATCCAATCCAACTGGAATTTAAAACTATGGGGAAGTTAAAGTGGCTCCTTCCTAAAAGGTGGGCGATTTCAGTCTTGACCTAGAGTATATCAACCTTTGTTTGAGATTTTAGTGTAGCACCCGGTAGTTTGGTAAGAAATCTATCACCTATTGCACTACCCAGAGTTCTAAGAAAGTAAATAACCTCTTTCTGCCCTCAGAGAAGCTAAACATATGACGCTATGGTGAAATATGGTTTTGCATTAAGTTTTTTACATGAGGTTTTGCAAACTTTGAAATGAATTTTTAAAAAATCCTGATTTTGTAAAAAGATGCTGAGCAAAATAGTTTTTTGGAAATATATTTTAATTATAGAAAGATGTTAAGTACATGTGATTCAAGGTCTGAGCAGTTAGCAATTATTTTTCAAATATAACATCCCATAAAATCTCGGTATTCAAGATGTGAGTGAGAGAAACCATACCTTGTGATAATATCCATCAAGAGTCTGTGGCATTCCTTGTACTCCAGGGGGTCCCTGTATTAGAAACAAATCAAAGGCATATATAAACATTTATCAAAACAATGTATATGTAAATAACATGCCTAAGAATTCTTGAAATCTTACAGGTAAGAAAAAGGAAGAGTCTGTTTAAGTCAAGTATTCTTATTAATAGAGAATTACATGGACATTAACTTATCAGGTCCTCAAATATATTTCTAGGTTAAATCCTACATGAATCCAAAGAAAGGTCCTAACTGGGAACATGTAACATATTACTAGACAGTCAGTCATCAGCATATTCTTTATTGAAAGGAATTGTACCCATAAAACTCCTCAAGGGAAGAGCTGAAGAGCTCCAGTTTATTGTTGACACTTCTTAGAAGCCTTTGATCAATGTGTTATAGAAATAAATGTGTGCCGTCCATGTGTTAACTTAAAAAATAAAGGAAAAGCAGTTTTCTTTTTTCCTATTGCTTCTTTTTGAATTAGTTGGATAAAAATGGGCTGCCCATGAACCTTCAGGCCACAAAAAGATATTTGCTATATAATGTCAGGTTTAAGACATTTAAGTACATGTGGTTTTCAGTTTACATGGAGATATTCACGAAGCACTATGCTGAGCTGCAGGCAGCTACAAAGGAAGTAAAGAAACCAGTATCTCCCTAAAACTTTCAGGAAGAGAGAAGGGGGGCACTTTCTGAGTTTTTCAAGGATTACATTTTGGGGAGAGGGGTATAAGAAAATGCAAAGATTAGCATGATTTTAATTCAAGTAGTTCAGGCTAAGATAGATTCAGCTATCTAAGAAAAGAGACTGCATATTTCACCTACACTTCAAAAGCTTCTAGCAGAGAAAGTGTTGGAGAAGCAAAGTTCTCACAAGGTAAGATGCCACAAGACCATGACTGAGCAAAGCAAAGTCACTATTATACAAAGATTATTATTTTAAAAAGGGAACAAAAGCTTTGCAAAATGAAGAAACATTTTAAGAGGCAAGCATTATGGAGAACAATATGGAGGTTCCCTAAAGAACTAAAAATAGAGTTGCCGTGTGATCCAGCAACCCCACTCTTGGGCATACTTCCGGAGAAAAATATAATTCAAAAAGATCCATGCACCCCAATGTTCACAGCAGCATTTTTCACTATAGCCAAGGCCTGGGAGCAAGCTAAGTGTCCACTGGGCTTCCCTGGTAGCTCAGATGGTAAAGAATCTGCCTGCAATGTGGGAGACCCAGGGTTGATCACTGGGTCAGGAAGATCTTCTGGAGAAGGGAATGGTAACCCAAGTGTCCACTGACAGGTGAATGGATAAAAAAGATGTGGTACATGTACAACAGAATATTATTCAGCCATTGAAAGGGGTGAAATAATGCCATTTGCAGCTACATGGACGGACCTGGAGAGTGTCATACTGAGTGAAGTCAGACAGAGAAGGACAAATATCAGATGCCATCCCTTACATGTGGACTCTAAAAAATGACGCAAATAGACTTATCCATAAAACAGAAACAGACTCACAGAGAACAGACTTGTGGCTGACAGGCGGGGAGAGGACTGGATTGGGAGTTTGGGATTAGAAGATGTAAACTATTACATACAGAATAGATAAATAACAGGTCCTACTGCATAGCACAGGGGACTATACCAATATATCCTGTGATAAACCATAATGGAAAAGAATATGAAAATTATAAAAGTGAATCACTTTGTTGTATACCAGAAACTAACCCCACATTGTATATCAACTACAATTTAAAAAAAAGAAATATTTTAAGAAACATTTGCTCTCTGTACTCACTGATACAGGTAACACCTTAAGTATACTGAAAAAGATTAACATTGGTCAACATTTATGACAGGTATTTCTTATGAACGGCCTGTGACATCTCTTCTAACACGAATCCTTTGCTTGCGCCATTAAACGTTAAGGACAAGGAGATGTAATGATGGATGATGGAATCAGGGTGGTGTAACTCGTGAGAAAATAATAGGCCTTGTGAGGATTGGAGCTTACTGCAGTTGGAAAGACAAATGATGCTGTTACCTTGCTGGAATCAAAACAGAGCTAATGTCAGAAAAGAATTCTCAAGGCGTTATATATTTTTCAGGTTCTCTTCCCATCAGCCAGCTTTGCGTGATGTATTCTAGGTCAGGTAGTTGAAGTGAGGAGGAAAGCAATCACTGAGTTGGGGTTATTTCACAAAGTGTCCAGCCAAGGAGGTGCAGGTTAGGAACTCATTCTTGAAACTCAGCAGACAGGAGACTCCATACACACTGATCCTTCTGTAACCATTTTTAATGGGGTAAGCAGAAATCTTAGATATCATATATATCTAGTAGTAGCCACAACAGGTAGCTTAGGGGTATATGCATGGTAGGCATTTGGTGAATGGTGAATGTTTGTTGATCATAAGGCCAATTAGATCAAAGAATAGTGATGTGGTGGGTAAATTTAGTTTCAGACACATTCATCTTAACTAAAAGTGAAAGGCTGACCAATTAAGGTGCCGAATATAACAGAGCAATTAATAACATCTCTCAACTAGAGCATAAGAATCAATCAAATAATAATAGCAGACATTTATATAGTATGTATTGTGTGCCAGGCATTACACCAAGGGTTTCAAATAGACTAGCTCATTTAATCTCTACAATGACACCACAAGGTACCTACTCTCATTATTTTCAATCCAAAGGTACAGAAAATGAGCATTTGGAATGGTTAGCTGGCCCAAGGTCACATGACTGGTAAGAGGTAGGGCTAATACTAAACGGAGGCAGCCTGGGTCCAAACTCACTTTTTATTTACTCTACTCCTTTAACGTAAAGCAGACTCTCAGCCTAAAATAATCTTGGGGGTAATTTTTTTGTCATGCTGACTGTGACCTGAAGAATACAGGGTGTTTGATTGCTCTTTCCTGTTTTACTTACAAAACTGAAATTGAAAATAAAATAGGCAAAACTGGACTTAGCACTTCACATGAGGGAGCACCATGCCTGACAGTCTCTGGAGGCAGTGCTGCTGGAGGGCTGAGCGAGGCCTCTCTCTATGTCCCAAATCTATCTTCATATATTCTCTCCAGTCATGATAAAGAAATTTTGCCTGGTTATCCCCCTAGATACTGCCCTATCACAACTATACTCAAAATGCATCTCATCTTCCTTTGCAGAGCTTGACCGAGAAGGTGGTCAGAGGGCACTGCAGAGGGCCTCTGGAAGGGTCTTGGAGGACGCAGCGTGGTAGGGACTGCATAATGCAGGACAGGTGGCACGGTGGGTGAGGACAGTAAAAATAATGGGGTGGGGCTAAGCTTTTAGAAAACTGGGTGAGAACTGGGTCTGGCCTTTCACAGACTGGGTATCTGTCTGCGGCATGCACCTGTTTTCCGTGAATACAGAATGCATTCTTCACCCAGAAGCCTGTTCCTGTGGTGAGCACACCCCCCAGGGAGAGGCAGGGGAGCCCAGGGCCGCTCTTCCCTCTAAAAACAATAGCAAGAGCAGAGCTGGCTGAACAGGGTCACTGGTCAGCAGAAAAGTCTGAACAACATTATTCGGATACCTACAAGACTGATAAACCTATAAAAGTCACTTCCACACTCTGTCATGTCCTATTCTTGCCATAAAATGTAAGACTCATACAGCCGTCTTCCAAATGAGGCCAGCCAGAAATTTTAGGCTCTGGAGCTTCATCTGCTGATGAGCACTTATGATGACTTTTTTTCTTGTTCTTTCAGTCCCCAGGATACTTTGGGTAGCACAAATTCTAAACATAATGTAACAGAGATTTACAGCTAACAGTCCAGCCTGCAGGCAGCACTTCACACAAACTCTCCCAGAGGACAGGAAAACCCTGCAGTGACTGGCAGAAGAGCCAGGATTGGGGCCTCTGTCCTGCCTGACTTCAGTTAGGGCTGAAGTGCCTCCCTGCACTACTCAACCTCCATCAAGACGGGGATAGTGACCACAGAGAAACAGCATGCACGTAAATGCCAAAAGCAGTCCTCTGCTGACTGTCAGAGAAACAACATAGACCCCGGGGTCCTGGAATCAGTGGTTGCCCTATAGCCACATCCCCTAGACATGTGCTATTTTTCTATTTTCCATGCTGATACAAAGCATGGCTAGAGGAGAGCCAGACTCATTTGTTTCCAAGTTTATTAAGAGCTGTCAGTCCTGTAGATCATCAACAAAGCACGAGGAGGAAGACGTGAAAGACACGTATAAGTGACTAACCCTCAGGCATCACATGGCGTTAGTAGCTGCTCCTGGGTGCTCTAGAGGTGACTTTCTCTGAGGAAGATCCCCTGGAGGAGGGCATGGCAACCCACTCCAGTATTCTTGCCTGGAGAATCCCATGGACGGGGGAGCCTGTGGGCTCAAAGAGTCGGACATGACTGAAGCGACAGCATACTGGCATGGCAAGGAGATATGCTTGGATAACTCAGGCCCAGAAGAGGGGCCAGCCATGGAGGGCATGTCAGCCTTGGCTAATGTTCTCAGGGGCTCTACTAGGAAAACCAGTTGAAGGTTTATGGAGAAGAAACCTGTCCTGACATCCTGTCCCTGACAATGACCCGCAGTGCAGTTGTATGGATATCATGGCTACATAACATCTGTCTCATGCCACTCTGCTGCCGTTAAGTCGCTTCAGTCGTGTCCGACTCTGTGCGACCCCATAGACGGCGGCCCACTGTCCCGTCCCTGGGATTCTCCAGGCAAGAGCACTGGAGGGGGTTGCCATTTCCTTCTCCAAGGCATGAAAGTGAAAAGTGAAAGTGAAGTCGCTCAGTCGTGTCCGACTCTTAGTGACTCCATAGACCGCAGCCTACCAGGCTCCTCTGTCCATGGGATTTTCCAGGCAAGAGGACTGGAGTGGGTTGCCATTGCCTTGTCCGATGCCATCCTGCTTCGCTCTATTTGTGTTGGATTGGGATACACAGGACATGTGGGCTAATGTGATAATTACACAACCACACAGCAGTTTTAAAACACTCATGAACTCCAGCGAGACACACCTGTTCAGTACCCAACTGTGCTCACATGTTAATTATTGAGTGGTTTATCAGCCAGCCTCATGTGGGGAGAGACCCAGATGCTGTTTCGTGCTGCGAAGAATTGGACCTGGTGTGAAGAAGTCAATGAAAGCTGCATTCAACTTGGGAACATAAACTGTTAGTGGTAGTTTAAAGCTTTTTTTTTTTTTTTTTTTGCTAACACCTTGCTAGAGGTGGAAGACAGAGAAACAACATAATGTCGGCCACCAGCATCGCTGGATGCTAGTGTGGAAAATGATGAACTGTTGGCATTTTCACTTCCTTGGGTTTCACCCTGGGCTATAGATTCCCAGTGTTTGAAGGATGGAAGAATTCTCTGTTAAGGCTTCTTCAGTCCCGATGTTGGCTGTGTGTTCGCTGTTCAGCGGTTCATGCAGTACGCGGAGCCTGAAGAATCCGCTTTTGCCTTTTTTCCCCTCCCTGGTCTTTGCTGTGAGCCCTCTGTGCCCATCAGGGCTGGGCCTTTGGGTTAGCGCCAGCACACCCTCAGTGCTCTGAACTGAGGCCTCTGTGACTCTTCAGTCACTCTGCTCCCTCCCTGGCCCTCTTCTGAACTGTTTTCCTTCCTCCTCTTCTCTGAAAGCATCCTTCAGTTCTCCAAAACTGCTGACAGGGCCTCCATGCACCATCTGGGTACTACTCATCTCTGCACACCAAAGCTCTTCAGGATCTCTCATCAGGAGCTCCTTTCAGGATTCACAAACACATATTTCAGGTTGTGCTCAACTGCTTTCTGGCCTTGTGGGTTCCCAATTAACTTTGCTAACAACCTTTGAAATATCAAAACCCTAACTCCATGAAGAAAGTTGTACTAATCAACTTTCTTCAAAACATGCTAAAAAGGCAAATTTGCTATAAGGAGAGATATAATAGAAAGGTTGTTACTGAAAACCCATTTGGGTTAATTTTCAAGAAATATTTTAAATTTTCTAGTAGCTAGTAGAAAAGGCAGAGACGGGGAATTATTTTTCTGATATTAAAAAATGATTAGGAAGCCTAACCTCATCCGCAGGAATGGTAAGATGAGGTGATATTTCAATAATACAATAATTTTGGGAAAGTTAATGTTGAGTGAGTTTTTCTCATATACGTCAGTATATTTTCATTTGTAACTTTATATATAACTTGGTGAAGCACCTTTACACTGATTATAGTGGTTTGAGTACATGTTGCTCTTTTCAGCTGGAATGAAAAGCCCTTGAAGATGAGGAGTTTCCATTTTTTAAATCTTATCATACACATAGTACCTCCCCCTCTCCATTTGCTGCATTTAACAGAATCTTTTGAAAGAAAAGTTTTTAAGGTATAGCTAGTTTCTCACTTGTTGGTTGTCATTTCAATTAGAAATGGTAGCAACCTGAGCAGTGGTCTTGCTGCTTTCTCAGAAGACAAGGCCAACAGATTCAGATTAATGTAAGAATAAGGCTAAATTATTGAAAACAAAGTTGCAGCAAGCTCCACTTAAGCAGAAAAGAGCTCATGGATGGATTTTTGACCAGAATTACAACATGGAAAGTTGCCTCCTAACACCAACAGGAAAATCAATAATACTCTTCAGAAAATCTTTGGGCAATCAATTTCTTTTTATTTTAAACACACATCCTTTTATTTATCTAAGTAGTTGCTCTAAATGAGCTTTTTCATTCTCTTGGAATTTAATTAAGTTAAACAGTGGTAATTTTAGAGTAGATTATTTTTCTGAGAATGCTTCTGCTACAGATTTTTAGTGGCTAAAAAGATAACAAGACTCCAACCCCCATGCCCCTTCCTCCACCAAACTGCAAAGTATGGTTTCTGAAGCAAGGAGGGGATTCATTAAGTGTTTATACTATAGTTCTATTTTAACACAGAGACCTCAAGTTCTTCTTCATAGGATTAATATAGGGATGTGGGTCAGATAGTACATATTTGGTGAAATTTAAGGTGCCTAGGAGGGGGCTCTTAATTCTGAAAATGTCTCACCTACCTTCTGGTTTATGCCTAAAACTCCATAAGGAAAGACTGTTTTATTCAGTGTTGGGTTTCTTCATGGACTCAAATATGAATATTCTTGGGAGATGTTTCATATTCACACAGCTCAGGCTGACTCTAAATAAGTTTTCATTTATATTTTCTCAGATGGTAGGGTCATGTGACTGCAAAACATGTCACCTTATTTGATTCTCATAAAAACTAAGTGAGATGGATATTTTCCATCTGACATGAAAAAACAGAGGTTTACCCCCAAATCACACAATAAACAGGTGATAGAACCAAGTCTAAGAGTTGTTGTGCTATTATTGTTGCATATGGTCCTATGGAGAAGGAAATGGCAACCCACTCCAGTATTCTTGCCTGGAAAATCTCACGGACAGAGGAGCCTGGTGGGCTGCAGTTCAAGAGTCGGCACGACTGAGCGACTAACACTATGGATCATTCAGTAGGTATTTCTTGAGAGCAAGCTGGATGGGACAGAAAAGGAGAGGAGTGAAGGGCTGGTACGTGGAGGCGGGATGGCGGAGACATGCCACGGGAGGAGATGGCACAGGAAGGGGGTGCAGATCCTGAAGACTGCAGTTTCTCAGCCCCAGCCTGGGGACTCACCTTCTTGCATGAGGTTCTGAGAAATGGAGTTAAGTCTTAAGACAAACTCGGGCTGTCAGAGGTGAGACTCAGAAGAAAATCTACATGAGAATTATAATCAAAGACCCTGGCAAAGCATCAACATTTTTGCTTTAGAATTGGGAGGGCCTGGATTAAATCTGGGAAAGAAAGTAAATAATAATGAGCAGATGGCAGAAGATGACAAAATGGGATAACAACAATAACAGTCATAAATAACAATAGATATCCTCAAAAAGTAATAACCGTGTGGCAGGTATATATGCTATGGCATTTTACTCTTATAACAATCCAATGAAGTACAGATTAACCTTATTTTTCTTATAATAAAATGTTAACTAGCTTACCCAAGGTCATACAACTAATAAACAAGAGTTAGATTTCAACCCAAGTTGGCCGGACCCTGTGGGGGTCAGTTTTGTTATTTTAACTCCTCTATCAGCCTCACAGTGAGAGGAGGGATGACAGGAAAAAAAAATCGCCTTAAAGCTGGTTAAAAATATCAAGTAGGGCATTCAAGCATAAGCCATAACAGATCTATTCAAGAGAGACAGAATCCACAAGCCCCAAGCGTGGGGAGCTCTGGGACATGGTGTTGATGCACATTCTCAAAGCCGTGGATGACAAGGAGAGATGAAGAGGGAAGTGGGCAGGATGGGGGAAGGTGGGGATCAGAGAGAGAAGCCACAGGCAGATGCAAGGAATGCTAAAATCAAGGAGAGCTTAGATTAGAGGGGGATAAGGAGAGGCAGATTTCTGAGAAGAAAAAGGAAAGAAGCTAGCAATCTTGGTCATCATCTTAAGTAACCTTAAAACATTGAATGACACCAGATGCGGGGTGGAAACTTGGCACGTATGAGATGGTAGAAGAAAAACCCCAACATGGTCAGAGTTGGTGGGAAAAGACTACCTAACCAAGAGATAAGACTGCTTAGGGACCATTTTGATTGGCTGACCATTCCTATGAGCATGAAATTGCAGAGGAGAACAGTCATGGGAAAGAAGTCACACTCAGTAAGAAGATGAAATGAAATACCCATCAAGTAAGACTACAATTGTGCTATTGTGTTTTTATGGAAGAGAGATTTGTGTATCAGCATGTGGGAATTGAAAGGATTCAAGTGATGCGGCAACACACTGGTTCAGGCATTTGTCAAGGGCGTCTTCTGGGGGCTCCCCCTACAAGAAGGTAAGAGCAGCTTTGTTAGAAGCCAGCAGCCAATGCTTATTCTGGGTGAACCTCTGGGATTTCGAGAAGCAGTGATCTCTTGTCTCAGCCATCTCTCTGCCGTCCCCCTGAACCGCCCCCCTCAAGTAGCATATACCTGCATTATACTTAGAAAGATCAACAGTTCCTAAGTGTCTGTCTAAGTCATTGCCAGCAACCCTGGTTCAGAAGTTCAGAAGCAGCAGGATTAACAGGTGAGGGATTGCAGTGAAGGCAGCTTCTGGATCCTGAATGAGAATTTTTCACATCTGCCACTTTGGACATTTTTCAAACTCATCCCTCCGGGTATTCCAGGAGTGCTCACTTGAGCTGGGCTCGTCTCTTCTGGCCTGCACATTGAGCTGTGTAATTGAGGGAACTCAAGCAGAGGCAGTTTATGGTTGTATGAATAAGCAAAATACTCAATATGTGACCTGATTGTTTTCCAAAATTGCACAGTCCCTGGTTTTACTTGTCATTCTGGAACAGGAGTGGGAGGATGAGGCTGTGACAGTGAATGCATTCAATGGGTGTAATTAACCCATTTCATAAAAGCAGATTTTCTAAATTATGCTGTGAAGCTCGGGAGGTTTTAACACTTTACTTTCCAAGTGAATCATTTTTAAAGGAGTTTATTTTCCCTGATACCATGAAACAAATCCATCTAACTGGTAGAAAGCCCACTGCATTCCTGATAGAGTGCATTGTTGGGAAATTGCTGGCTGATTACTATGCCGTGATAGAGAAAAAAATGATTCCTTCCCTAATGCTGTGATTCTGCTTATCCATCCATAAAATGTTTCTTCCTCATCTCTCCTCAGTGTGTTCTGCAAAAGCAAAAATATTATTTGTCAGCTTCCTGTAATCTAACGAGCAGCAGGGGTCTGGAGAGTGGCTTGCCTCCCCACAGAAGCAACATCACTGACCCTGCACAAGGTGATGAAAGCCACAGGGGCGTGAGAACTAGTAAGGACAGACGTCGGGAAACAAATTATCTGCATCCAGTGATGCATCCCCCAGTGTTCACATCAACAGAGACCACATCTGGGGGACAGCCGTGCCTCCACGGCTCCCTGCTATGACCTCGGGAATCTCTCAGCGTGCCTCTCAGTTCCAAAGAGGAGTTGGCTTCCACGGTCTGCACCTATCAAAGCTCTGAGCTTCCATTTGCCATAACTGGTAATATCCACTCTCTTTAAAAAGGCTGCTGCTGCTGCTGCTAAGTCGCTTCAGTTGTGTCCGACTGTGCGACCCTATAGACCGCAGCCCACCAGGCTCTGCCGTCCCTGGCATACTCCAGGCAAGAACACTGGAGTGGGTTGCCATTTCCTTCTCCAATGCATGAAAGTGAAAAGTGAAAATGAAGTCGCTTAATCGTGTCCGACTCTTAGCGACCCCATGGACCACAGCCTACCAGGCTCCTCCGTCCACGGGATTTTCCAGGCAAGAGTACTGGAGTGGGGTGCCATTGCCTTCTCCGTTAAAAAGGCCAGCGCACGTCAATCCCAAACTCCCTAACTATCCCTCCCCCAACTCTTTTCCCCACAACCCTAAATTCATTCTGTAAGTACGTGCTCAGTGTTATGTAAAAACCTAAATGGGAAAAGAATTTGAAAAAGAAAAGATACATGTACACGGATAACTGAATCACTTTGCTGTACCCGTGAAACTGACACAACACTGTCAATCAGCTATATTCTGAAACAAAACTTTTTTTAAAAGAAGATGTGTTGCTGGAATGACAGTGTTTCCTATGCAGAGGAAACTGTGATTTCCAAGGCAGACTACTGAAACTTAATCATAGCCAGGCAGAAGACACTGGCTTGGCACCACCAAGCTGCTGGAAGCCAAGGGCATGTGCCGAACTCAAATGCGTGGGGACATCCTGGACAACGTGAAGTGAACTTTTATTTCGGGGGTGACTGTAGCTTCCACTTTCAGCTCAAATATACGACATCCAGGTTTCTTTCTGATCTGTAGGTTGTACTAATGCTAAATCTGCAAATGACGTTTCTTGGCTCAACTGAACTGCATGGTTACAGACAGTACATGAAGGGAAGTTCTAGAGAGAAATATTTAAAGATTTCATTTTTGAAACACTTGGCCTCATTCTACAAAGGATTTCGGGCAAAAGAGAAGATGCTGACACTCCAGGCCACTGAAGAAGACATCAGTGGTACTAACCTCGGTCTATCCCACTGGAGGCATTTTCTGTTTTGTCAAAGAGATCTGGGATATTTCAAGTATGCTAACATGTATAGAATATAGTATGATAAACCCCATGAATCCACAATCCAATGTTGTCGACTCATACCACCTGCCATATTTGCTTTAGATCTTTTTACTTTTTAATGAAACCACAGATATAAATGAAGCCCCTTCAAGTCTTCTTTTCTGCAGAACTTCCTCCCATGTTTCAGGTCCCCCAGGTAATGCTGAAAACTTGCTGCTTCTCTACTCATGTAACTTCTTTTTTTCTCTCCTTTGATGGAAATAGTTTCCTAGCAGGTTGTAGATGCTGTGCAGAGAAAACCAACTAAATGGATTTAGCTAAGCCCCTTACTTCCCAAAGTGCAGACTTTCCTTATTGTTAAAATGGAGATAATCTTTTCTTGCCTGTTTCATAGAGTTATACAGTAGTGAAATTAAATACCGTATGGAGATACTTTTGGAAACTATATCATCAAACACAAATCATAAGATATTTAGAAAACAAGCCTCCCTGTCTGAATATTTCTCAAAGGCCAATCAGATTTATTAAATCCTTACTGTTTACCTACCACAAAGAAACAGTATTTAATCCATGCACTGAGCCAACTAATAACAAGTTTGGTAACCATATATCAAGGATTTCAAACAGACTGTCCCATCATTGCTATATACAATGCGTGTCACTCAGAAGTCTTAATAGTTGGTTTCAATAATATGACCTGGAATGAAAAAAAGGAGTCAGTGGCTATAAGAACGTAAAATCCTTTTTTTCCTGAGTGTATTTATAATTAGTAAAAAAAAAACCTCAGGCAGTCAGGAAATGGCTAATAGTGTCTCACTAATGCTGTTCAGGGGAGAAAAAGAGAGGTGATTAGGGTATGGTACCCACGTGCCAGGTTTCGCATTCCCAACCTGAGACCCCAGCTGCCTCGCACGCATGTCTATGGATTCTGTGGCCGCACAAGGTGACGGTGGAATTTTAGCAATGTTGGCAACAGCTGTCTTGTCTGGGACCATGACCCTGCTGGGGACAAGTGGCAATAAAAATGATTAAATGACCATGTCTTCATTTTAGAGGTCTTTATTTTTAAATTCAAGGAAGTCATCTTATTTTTATTAAGAATAAAATTACTATTCCCAATGACATAGATAAATGGTTAGGTTCATTTCCTCTGAAGATACTATCATTACAGTACATGGCCTTTAGTTGTTTAATAGGCCAAAGAGACTAAGGTTCTTTGCTGAAAGGAAAACTGAAAAATGGAAAACCCTGGTTGGTTCAAGGTTTGTAGATGAACGCTAAGTTAAGGAAGCGGATTCCTGTTGAGACATGATGGATCTCAAAATGCCCAGAGTCACACACAGAGTGTTTTAATAAGAAGCGAAATGCTTTAATTGGACACTTTTGTCATCCACTTCATTCAGCTGTCCAAAGTATGTTTGGGGTACTGACTTCTTACAGAGGGGGGCCTTGCTATTGGCTGAAACATTAACTTTGCATCTTGAGTCCTCAGTGTATAGGAAATAAGGTTGGACATGAAGACAGGAAGGGTGGGGATACTGATAAATAACAGGGCACAGATTCAGGAAGGCATTGGTTTCATGGTGTTGCCAGAGCATGTATTTTCATAGCTGTAAGTGCTCATTTCACTGAACCTGCAGCCTATCAGGAAGGAAGCCTTAGGTCTAGGTGCAGGGAAGAGGGAAGAGTGACTTATATGTGACGAGAGTCTCCATCTTGAAGGAAAAACATGGTGACCCCTGGATTTAGGCTGGGGAGAAATGAAGTGGACTACTCTCAAAGCTTTGTCTGTTTCCCTGTTTTCTCAGCAAACAAATCTATTCCTTGTCCATGCAAAGATTGAAAACGATGTGCTATAATGATGATGCCTTTGGTGTTATCAGTAGGGACAATCTCATCACATCAAAATAAAAATCTAATCCCCTAAGATAAAAACACATACAGAGACCTAGAATAGGGAGATGTGACTGACTGATTACCTTCCTTGCCACTGATGACTCACCCCTCAACTCCTTCCGCATAAGGCCAAGTCACCCAGCTCCAAAGCCCCCTCTGATGCCATTCTTCTCCCAGCTCCTTTCTGTTTATTGAAGCTGCAAGCTCTTTGCCACCTCAGGCCCTCTGCATATCCTGGTCTCTCCAGTTGGAAGGTTCTTCATCCTGGCCTCAGATGGCTGGTTTCTTCTCAAGTAAGGTCACCCAGATGCCACCTGGTCAGAGATGCCACCTGGACCACCTTAACTAGAGCAACGCCTCTTCCTTCCAAACCACTTGCATGGTACCTTGTTTATTTCCCACGGCACTGCATATTAAGCTGACATTGCTCTGTCTACCTCTGGGACTGTCTCTTAATCATCCCCAGCCCACCCGCATGCTAGAGGGTAAGTTACTAAACGTGGAGGCCTTGGGTTTGTCTGTTGCTACAGTTTTGTTTCTAAAACTGTGTCCTCAAGGTTTGTAATAGTGATTAACACAAGGTAGATGATCAATAAATATTTGTTGGATAAATTAATTCAATTTCACACCCTAAATCTACTCTTTTAACCATGTTCAAAGGATTATATCTGATAGAATACCTGAAGAACCTTGGACAGACGTTTGAACATTGTACAGGAGATGGTGACTGCAGCCATGAAATTAAAAGATGCTTGCTCCTTGGAAAAAACTATGACCAACCTAGTCATCATATTAAAAAGAGACATTACTTTGCCCACAAAGGTCCATATAGTCAAAGCTATGGTTTTTCCAGTAGTCACATATGGATGTGAGAGTTGGACCATAAAGAGGGCTGGGTGCTGAAGAATTGATGTTTTCAAACTGTGGTGTTGGAGAAGACTCTTGAGAATCACTTGAACTGCAAGGAGATCCAACCAGTCCATCCTAAAGGAAATCAATCCTGAATATTCATTAGAAGCACTGATGCTGAATCTGAAGCTCCAATCCTGTAGCCACATCATGCAAAGAGCTGATTCATTGGGAAAGACCCTGATGCTGGGAAAGACTGAAGGCAAGAGCAGAAGGGGACGACAGAGGATGAGACAGTTGACTGGCAGCACCGACTAAATGGACTTGAGTTTGAATAAACTCTGGGAGATAGTGAAGGACAGGGATGCCTGGAGTGCTACAGTCCATGGTAGCAAAGAGTCGGACATGACTGAGTGACTAAACAACAAGTGCTGTGTGACCATAACCTCCAGGACTGAGCAAGGACTCATACCCTAAAGGTGAAAGAAGCTCTACACTGAAGTTAAAATGAAAATAAAAACAACATGGTTGTATATATTTTAAATCCTATCATTGCTTTAGAAAAAAAGCATAAATTCCCTGGAGTCAGCTCCCACAAAACTCATGCTGGAGTTTTATAAGCATGTTACAATAGGTCAGCATTTTAGACCCTGAGCTAGGGTCTTTCACTTCAAGAGGGCATCAACTAACATTGAAAATGACTGTTAATGAACTGGTGCATGCGTGCTCAGTGACTTCAGCCATACCCAACTCTTTGCAACCCTATGGACTGTGGTGTGCCAGGCTCCTCTGTCCATGGGGATTCTCCAGGCAAGAATACTGGAGTGGATTGTCATGCCCTCCTCCAGGGGATCTTCCCAACCCAGGAATTGAACCCGAGTCTCTTATGTCTCCGGCATTGGCAGGCAGGTTCTTTACCACTAGCGCCACCTGGGAAGCCCTGATGAACTGGTATTTGTATTTAAAATACAGGATAAACATAAGATGTAACAAAACCCTGAAAATAAAGTTTGAAAATTGTGCAGCTTTATAATTAGCCTCATACACTGCAGAGTTTCCAGACATTGGCTCAACATTCTTTTCCTAGAGCTCCTCCAGTGGAAACAGTAGAGGGAGCTGCTGCCCCATGTTACAAATTATGTGAATTTCTCTTTTCAAATAAATCGCTGTGCTGAAATGTGACATATGTGAGCCCACTGCTCAATTCTCTTACCACAACAATGAAACAATGCACAAAGACAATACCAGGAAAAAGAAGAAAAGAAAAAAAATCAAGAGCTCTGCCTGCAACGGAGGGGAATAATAACACATTTTCAAATTATTGCCGTTTTTAATAAACATGTTTACAGTGATGATGAATGAGAAGTGAGGCAAATGTCAGAAGGGTGGGCTCAGATGTATGGCTTTTAATGGCTCATTAGTTAAACGCTCTGCCCCGCCCCACTGCCAGCTCCTCTGCTCTTCCTTCTAAAGGAACAAAAACCCAGAGTACTTGGAAATAAACTAAGGCATTCTACGTCCTGAGACTCTCCAAGTCTCATCCTAACACAGGGCCACTATTTTCCATTCTTTATGCTGCTCAGATGACTGGAAGGCTTTAAAGACAAAGAAATTTTTTTTTTTTTTTTTGGAGAGTAAGTGAGGATGGTGGGGACTTAGAGAATATGACATCCAATAAAATTCAGCAGCTCGCCACAGATGAACAAGTCCATGAGGACGTCAGTTCCACAAAATAAACCAGGGGAGAAAAAGACCTCCCTGTCGATGTGCTGATAGCATCGCCTGATGGGAGAACCTTGTGTGTGCCTTTAGGAGCAGGTTTATACATCCAGACAGCTTATTACATACTCATTCACAGAGCATGCAGTCTTGCACATGAGCAATTCACTGACAGACATTTCAGTTTGGGTTAACTGGATTTTGAACATAAAAGTTCAAAATAATATGAGTGTATTTAGGGTATGCTTAAGATAGAGATTTACATTTCCAAAAAGTTCTTTCACATCATGGCAGGTGACTCTCGCAGCAACTGTGGGAGGCAGATGAAGCAGGTGCTATCATTTCAAGTTTATGGAAAAGGAAGCGGAGACCTGGAAAGGTCAGATGAAACATCCCAGAACATCTACTCAATCCCAAGGCACTGCAGTGCTGGGCTTTCATATGGGAACATCAAGTCCTGTTCTGGGTATGCTTAAGTAAGGCTGACCCTAGTCCAGCTGCAATGCAGAAGCTTGTCTTTCAGACCTGGGATCTAGCAGACTAAAGGTAGTTTTGGGGATCCATTCCTGGGTTTCAACCCCTACTTATACTCAGGGAAGATCTCCTGGGGAAGGAAATGGCAGCCCACCCCAGTATTCTTGCCTGTGAGATCCCATGGACAGATGTGCCTGGTGGGTTACAGGATGGGGTTGCAAAAGAGTCTGACATGACCTAGTGACTAAACCACCACTTACACTTGAGCCTTCCCAGTCAAGTTACTTGATGCGTCTAAGCCTCCTTCACCACACTGTAAAGTGAGCATCGTTTATGCTCTCACAAGAGCTGTGACGATACGGCACTGGCCATGGAGCACCGAGCACAGAGCAGGTGCTATGACTGCCTGTCCCGAAGCATCCTGCTCTGTCTCGGGTTTCTGCTCTTTCCTCCCCCAGGCAGATGCTTAACGGCCTCGTGCTTCCTCTCTGAAAACCTGCTTTCAATCATAATCTTAGTGGATTTGCAGGTACTATCAATCCAAGGCATCTCGACCTATTGGTTTCCCTCCAATGAAGAATATTCATTCAAACTAAGATGAGAGAAGTCACTTGGGGGAGTTTGGGAGCTTTCCTTTGTATAGGAAAGGTCAGCTCTGCTTACTAACAGGAAACTGGACCAACATTTTATACAAGGTATGTTCATCATAAAGGGTTGTTGCCAGCTCTAAGATCGAATCAGTTGCTCCTCAATTATAGCATTCCAATTGAGAATAATTTTATTATACACAGATTACATGCATGTAAACGTCAACTAAAGCTTCCTCAAAGAGAAAAACAATTTGCTATTAAGTATGGAAAACTAAGTTGGAGTAATACACATGACTTTGATGAAACAATAATTTTTTTTTGATGAAAGAAAATCTAATAACATTAGTTCAAAAAATCTACTTTTAGTAAATATCCTTTTATTAGAATTTTTTCCCCTAGGAAATGTACTTTCTTAGGGTGAAAAAGGTTTCTCTTCCACACACACAAAGTGGTGGGAAATTATTTTTTGTAAACAACTTATCTTTTTGGCACAAAAAGATAAGTTTCTTAAGAAAGTAAAAAAAAACCACAAATTTGGCCTTAGAACAAAGAATCAAAAGTAGAATGGTTGGTTACAAAGTTTTAATTATATGAGATGCTTCAGGCCATTCAATATTTCTTTCTTTAATTTTCTAAAATCTTTGACACTCCCCCGAGTGTCAAACAACACTGCCTCTGATTTAGGGAAGATTTAGGGAACATCTCTTAAAGCCTTGGAGGGAAAAACATTTTCTTGAAGAAACTGAGTAAAGCATGCTGTTATCCAAGGGTCCATGCCTCCTGAAAACTCTCATTCCTTGGTTCTTTTCAGACATCCACAATGATCAGAATAAATCAATAAAAGAATTTCCCCTAACTTTTCTGAAGGCTAATTGCTCAAACACATGTGCTAAAATTGTATACTACACTATTCACTTATTTGAGGGACATTACATATTATTTGATTATTGTTCGATAAGAGAGAGCTAATATTTTTTCTGTTTCACACTGTCATGAGGCAGTGTAACATGTGCTTTAGGAATCTCACAGGCAGCCAGCAGGGTGAGTCAGACGCCATCTCCCAGTCTCAGTTAGAAGGGTCTTGGCTCTATCAACCTTCCCTTCTTTCTCTTGTTACCTTCCTTCCTGCTGTGAAGTAGGGCTCAAATCACATACAGTATAACGTGGAAAAAGACAAATAAATGAAAAACATTTTGATCTAAAAATGCCCACAGGTAAAGGGGGACGTCTCTCAAGTTATATGTGAAACTGAAAGTCACTCAGTCGTGTCTGACTCTTTGTGACCCCATGGACTATACAGTCCATGGAATTCTCCAGGACAGAATACTGGAGTGGGTAGCCTTTCCCTTCTCCAGGGGATCTTCCCGACCCAGGGATCGAACCGAGGCCTCCCGTATTGCAGGCGGGGCAGATTCTGCCTGGATTGCAGGATACCCTGGTTCTATTCCTGGGTCAGGAAGATCCCCTGGAGAAGGAATAGGCTACCCACTCCAGTATTCTTGGGCTTCCCTTGTGGCTCAGCTGGTAGGGAATCTGCCTGCAATGCGGGAGACCTGGGATCGATCCCTGGGTTGGGAACATCCCCTGGAGAAAGTTATATGTAAGTGGTAATAAAATACAAATGACTGTATGGGACACGCTGACAGAGATAAAAGATACCCTTCTGGCCTTTAAAACAGTGAATCCTATGAGAGTTGCAAAGGATCTCACTCTCTCAACAATCCAACCCACTTTCCCACTAGAGTCACCTATCAGAGACCTGTGCCTGGGACTCTCCAGCCCGAGCTCCCACAGGCTCCTCCTGGCTCCCTGGGACTTGGGGCACTCCCAGCCGGCCTGCCAGGACACGGCCCGGGCTGGACCCGACCTGTCAGTGTTGGGGCCACAGCTGCCCGGGTTCCTGGGGCTCAGCACCTGTGCCTCTGTTACGGCTACTTCCCTCTGTCAGCAGCACCCAGCTTGCTCTCTCCTGCCCTTCTATTTGCTTTACTGGACGACTCTCCCCGATTTTAATATTAGCAGAAACAGCTTTATCGAGGCATCTGCTGTGTGCGTGTTCAGGTGCTCAGTCGTGTCCGACTCTTTGTGGCCCAATGGACTGTGGCCTGCCAGGCTCCTCTGTCTATGGAAATTTCAGGACAAGGATACTGGAGTGGTTGCCATTTCCCACTCCAGGCCATCTTCCCGATCCAAGGATTGAACCTGCATCTTTTGCATCTCCTGCACTGGCAGGCAGATTCTTTATCACTGACACCATTTGGGAAGCATAATTGATATACAAAGACTTGCGCACATTTAATGTGTACAATGTGTTGAATTTAGACAGATGCAAACACCTGTGATTCAATCCCCACAACCAAGGTAGCTGATACATTCAGCACCTCACAGGGTTTCCTTGTGTCCCTTGTGTGTCTGCATGCGTGTGTGTGTGGTAAGAACACTTAATGTGAAGTCTACCTTCTTAACAAGCTTTGAAATGCATACTACTATATCACTAACTATAGGCACTACGCTGTACAATGGATCTCTGGAAAGTAACCATCTCACAAAACTGAAACTTTACACCCAGTAGCCCCACTCCTCAGGCCTGGTAGCCACTACTGTATTCTCTGCTTCTACAAGTCTGACCATTTCAGAAATCTCAGAAAGTGGAATAAGGCAGTCCTTGTTTTGGTGACTGGCTTATTTCACCCAGCATAACATCCTCCAAGTTTACCCATGTTGTCGTGATGAGTAGGAGTTTCTCCATGTTTTTAAGGCTCTACCTTTATGCCTCAGTTCCAGAAGGAAACGACCTTGGCATTATTATCTTTTCTAAGTTTTCATCCTCTAGTCCCATTTTCTGTGAGCTAAACCTAAATATGTGAAAGGCAAGGACCATATCATATCCATTTTTGCAAACCCAGCTCTTAACAGGGTGTTAGGCACAGAGTAGGCCTTAAATAAATGTTTAATAGTTTGCAAAACTATTAAACAATGTGAATTAAGGACAGGTTAATTTTTTATAAGCCCATTTTCTGAAAATACTAGTTAATATGTCATGAAAGGACTGATTTGGGAAAACTCTGATCATTTCTAACCAGTTGGGAAATAACAGTCCTCTTGCTAAAGTACATTATGTTTAGAAAAATTAAACATGAAGACAACATATAAAAATTAAACATGAAGAAGGCATATAAAAATTAAACATGAAGATGGCATAAAAAATGTGGGGAGCCAGATATTTCACCTCTATTTTCAATGTTGCTCTTAACTAATTCCTACAAGAATGACCAGGTGCTTCATGGGACTTTATACAGTATGGTGGCATGCATGACATGCCAACCAATTCAATCAACCATGTAAATAACTTTAAAAATTCAAAAGCTGATAAAAATGCACCCCAAGATAGAGTTTGATAATACTTGTATCAGAGAAAAGAAATTTTAATCAACTAGAGGAGTTATCCTAGAATTAAATTCATGTTGTAAATTGTATGGCAGACACCAACACAACATTATAAAGCAATCATCCTCCAATTAAAACAAAACAAGACAAAAGACAAAGAGTTTCCATGAACCACAATTCTTAAACAAAAATGAGCTGATAGTATAGCCTAATATTTTTAAAACAAAAGCTAACTGTGAATAAGAACCTTTTTGGGGGGCATGGATTCTTCTTCCTTATTTTCCAGTTTAACAAATTGATATTTTCTAATATTACAAAAGATAGTAAACCATTTTTCTTTCAAATACCATGTACTCAGGATTTAATGAACACTGTGTATCAGACCCATAGCTGAGTTTATATTCTAAATCTAACACTTGAAATAAAATAACTACCTCTCTCTCCCAAACACTTTGACAATAAACTAAAACCTGTGGAATTGACTATTATAAACTCTTTCATATGGCTGCATGTTCCTTAATCTTCTAAATTCTTCAGTAAAGTCATTTGATCTATAGCTGAGAACTCATTCCAGGATTTGGTATAATCCTCTTCTCTCCTAGACATTTGGCAAGCTTGTCATAAAGACCTTCATCATTCAAATTCCTCCTTTGAGACAACAATTATCTTGTCTTGAAAGCAGTGTCATACATTTAGAAAACTATGTGATGGTCTAATCTTGCCTGTTAGCTTGTACCAGCTTTTCTTGTTTATAGCACGAGATGAGACAATTACTGAAAATCCTACAATGTGTCTTCTCTTGCTAGAAAATTTGGAATAACAAAGCTGATTCCTTTAAAGACTGGATTCCAGGATGCCCAATTTATGCCTTTCCCCCCTCACTTGTTTCATAACCAATATCAACTGACACCAGTACATTGCTAAGAGAACAATTTACTTGAATGGCTAAATGGATGAAAGGAAACCAGGATAGAGCAGCAATCTTGTTTATTTTTGGCACCTGACCACACCCTAAGTGACTCCTAGGAGGTCTAGTCTAGAGCCCTCTAGTGGTGGTACAGGTGCTTCTGGTCTTTAGAAAGAGACTCAATTCACCATCTTCATTTTCTCAACTACGAAGTACATTCATTTGTTGACTCATTCATTAAATAATTAATAGTCACATGCTACATGCCAGAAACTGTATTATGCAATGATGATAAAGTAGAGGCTCAAAATAAATTCACAGGCAGTGGCCAGAAAGATAAGAAAAATAAGAGTTGAGTTACAAAAGAATGTGCTCTCTCTGCAGGAGGTTTACGCTCATAGGATCATGGACGATGACCCTCATGTGCTGAAAACACCTGCAAGGGCTACATGGGAGATTTGGGGACTGAGCGGAGCCCTACAGGTGGGGGAGCTCACCTGGACCTCAGGGAGAGCATTCACAACCCACGGCATTTTGAGATTGTAAAGAAAGATGGCACTATGGGTTGCAAAAGGAGGAAGGGCATAGAAGAGGATAGACAAAGAGAGGCAAAGGGCAAACTCTGAAGGGGTTAGACTGGTCTGCAGAAAATGTGGACTCCATCTAGAAGGAAAGGGATGTTATTAAAGAGCATCTTTCAACCAAAGACCAACACAATCAGAGTTATGATTTAAAATATTACTCCACTTATAGAAATTAGAGGCCAAGAGACCAGCTGGGCGAAGGCTACAAAAACAGATACAAGTTGACAAGGGCCTAAATAAGGTAGTGGCATGAAGAATGAGAGCTCCTAGGACATAGAATTCACATGACTTAGGAACTATTTAGTTGTGGACAAAGAGAGAGAGCAAACATCTAGGATCATTTTAGAGTTTAGCTTTGGACAGACAACATTTGTAGCATGCAGAAGACCTCCAAGTACAGATACTGAGCAGGTGGTGGGATGTAGGAGTCTGGAACTCAGGAGGATGTCTGGATGGAAAGAGAAGACTGAGATTCTTTAAACCATGCAGCATAGAAATAAGAGAAGAAGGAACAGCTTTAAGAAAGGAGACCAAAAGGATGGATCCAAAGATAGGAGAAAAATATCAGTATCTGTGAACCAAGAGAATAGAGTTTCAAGGATGAAACGTCAACAGTGTCAATTCCTATCTGTGCGTTGTGTTGTGCGTTTAGTTGCTCAGTTATGTCCAATTCTTTGTGACCCTTGGGATTGCTGCCTGCCAGGCTCCTCTGTCCATGGGAATTTGTAGGCAAGAATACTGGAGTGGGTTTCCATCTCCTCTTCCAGGGTATCTTCCCAACTCAGGGATTGAACCTGCACCCCCGGTGTCTCCTGAATTGTAGGTAGATTCTTAATCTGCTGAGCCACCAGGGAAGCCCATATGGCAGTGAAATAAAGTGAAGCCTTAAAAGTGCCCAGGGAATCCTGTGACTCAGACACACTGGTGACCACAGAGGATGCAAGGCAATGCAGTTGCTTGGACACAAACCAGACTCTAGGGCGTTGGAGAGTGAGCAGGAGCACAAGAGATGCAGCATCTCTTGTAGTAGCTTGGATAAAGGAAAGGATGAGCTAACTGGCTATGAGATCTTTATGAGTATCTTTAGCAGCAACATTCTATGAAATTTTACTGGCAACACAGCTGTATCAAGAAAGGTGGGCAGACTTCCACAGACCCCTAACTGACCACCAGGCTGGATGTTAAGACACGGAGCGGATGGGGCACAGGTGGGTTCAGCACAGGATTCGCTGATCTGGGACATGGCTTGGGTTGCCTGTACAGGTGATGTACTTACTCATGTCCAGGAATGAGGTGGGTGGGAGCCAGGGCAGCCAGCGATCAGCCTCCCTGACCTCTTGTTTGTGATGGTGAAAAGCATAGGAAACACGACCATGTTAAACAGTGGAGAGATGGAAATTATTATCTACAGGGGATTAAAGTGACCTGTAGATGAACACACAGACATACAGACAAGCTTTGACGAAATATGCTACTGTCTACTCACAGGTGGTCCTGGAGGCCCTGGTTTTCCTGGAGGCCCTGGTTTCCCTCGTCTTCCCTGGAAACCAAACAGAAACAGATAATAAATACTGTGATTCCATTTTATTTTAAGATGAGACAGTATTAAATGGAAGTTCAAAGAGTAAAAATTAACTCAAAGTTAAAAAACAATCCCAAGTCCACATGACCTTTAAAGGTCAGTGAAGTCTAAAAGCTATGGGACAATTCTTAACAACCAGGATGAGAACAGTAGTGCCGGGAATGAATAAATCGTGACTCCTATTAGCAGCCCTTTACAGACTGTCTACCTTGACTCTCTAGCAAAGTAATATAAAATATCTGAAAGGTTGGCTAAGATTAGCATTTTATCTGATAATTCAATGGGTTCAGGTACAATAATCAATGCATTTGTCATCTTAAATTGGTATTTTCAGAGAGTGATCTGAATTTCAATTTTAAAGGAGTTTCCTAAGGGTGAGATTAAGTATTCAAAATATATCTTTCTGGGCTCCAGCCTGGAATTACCAGTTTAGAATCTCTGGGAAAGGGATCCATGAATCTGCACTAAAACAAAACAAAACAAAAAAAAACAAATAAAAAAAAAAAAACAAAACCACTTCAGGTAATTCTCATGTTCACTAAAGTTTGAAAAGCACTTCACAAAGCTCTATTATAATTATATACCTTGTGTGAAGCATATTACCTAGCTCTTTTCTTCCTTTTGGATAGATAAGCTGTTTTATAAGTGAACTAAAATGTTCACTCCTTGCTTATTAATCTTCATTGCTGTAAATGACTGTTAACTCGCCAAGTTTACAACTAGCTAAATGACAATAGCAAGAGTCAGAATGACAGTTCTAAGTATCTGTATATTTGATATCATTTGAAGAACACTTATTATACACTTATTTTCTTAATTTTTTTCCTTTTCTAATAGAAGGAAGCAAGCTTAGGAATGGAAAGTGTACATTTTGAATGAGAAGCATTTCTAAGTATGGTTTCTAAATATGATCATTCTCTTTCATTGTTATTAATAACTTCATTTTATTACCATATTGGTAGTACGTTAATACATATTAAGGCTTGCCACTTCAAAGGTAAAAGTATTAGTGATCTTTCAACTCTTTTTGAGGAGAATTGTGAGCACAAACTCTCACAAAACTGTGAGAAAGGTCCAATTTCACTGATTAACTTTCTTGCTCTGAAAGCATCAGGCAAAATTTCCTGATTTCTTTGGTCTTCACCTAGGCTTGGAGTGGGGTAAGAAATCCAAGATAAGCAGAAGCATTAGAACAAAGTTTGAAAGGTAGGTTAGCACATAAGACACTGTGATTGCATGGGGAATGCTGAAGGCAAGTTAAGATCCTACTATCAAAGACTCTAAAAACAGCAGTTGTTTTCAGGAAAAAAAATCATGGTTAACATCTACAGAGCAGATTTTTAAATAATTTTATTAAAACCAGAAATACAATTAGTAGTATTTTCACATACCTTCTGTTTTAGAGTTCTGAACCTTGGATTCTTTTTAGGGGTTGTAAGATTGGAATGAATATATAACATTCTGTATACTGAATAAAAGTTATACATATGTACATACTTTACTAGTCTTGCATTTTACACATTCTGAAAATCAATATATTGCATCTTTTAGTATATGCAAGTCAATCAGCCCCTGAGGATTAATCAATGATAAAAAGTTGACTTAGAAAGTGGAAGCACTGTAGTTTATTAACTCACAAGAGCACAAAGAAACAAAATCAATGACATGGGAGGAGGTGCTCAGTTCTTTCTTCTAGGTTGAGGTAAATTAAATCCACAGGACCAACTTCTGGTGCAGTCTCTTTTCCTTAAGGGAGACATATATTTTGCTTGGGGCAGGAAGTGGGGAAAACGAGGCTACTGATCACCTTTTACCCCAGCGTTCATATCGAAGATAAACAACTCCCAGATATTGTAACACAGCATCGGCATGGCTTAGGGTGAGGAGCAAAAAGCATTCATGGTTCTGTATGGTACGGGGAAGCTTCTGAATTCTTGAACATCACTGCTGATTTACACTGTCATTCAAGTCAGCCTTGAAATTATCGGAGTGTGCGGGTGCGTCTCTGGAGGAGCACAGGGGGAATGCAGATTCTCTTCACATCTCCTTGCTAAGAGTGCACAAGCAGGCAAAATGTTTTTGAGCAAGGGTCCCCAATCTTTCTGGCATCAAAGACCAGTGCCATGGAAGTCAAGTTTTCCATGGATGGGAGTGGAGGGGATAGTTCAGGCAGTGATGTGAGAAATGGGAAGCCATGGCAAGTCGCTGATGAAGCTCTGCTGGCTTACCCACCGCTCACCTCCTGCTGTGAGGCCCAGCTCCCCAAACAGGGGTCGAGAAGCCCGGTTTTTGAGAACTGTCAAATTATCAGGACATATTATACACAGCAACTTCGGCCAGCACATATATGCAGTTTAAATGTTTGAATTTCTAGTAACATCTGAAGTACACTTCAATATTTTCTTTTCCAGCTTTACTGAGTCATACCTGACATGTACTACTATATAAGTTTCATGCGTACAAACTGATGCCTTCATCCACTTCTATATTATGAATGAAGTTAGTGAATACTTCCATCACCCTACATAATTACCATTTGTGTGTGTGTGTGTGTGTTGAGAATATTTAAAATCTACTCTCTCAGCAGCTTTCACATATAAACACAGTATTGTTAACTACAGTCACCATGCTGTACATTATAATTTCCCCAAACATGCTCATCTTCTAACTGGAAGTTTGTGCACTTTGACTGACATCTTCTCATCCCCCGCACCCCCCACCTTCAGCCTCTGGTTCTGAGTTTGGCTTTTTTAGATTCCACATTCTGGGGCTGGGGCTAGGAGTACCTCCCTGATGAAGATGGAGGAACCATTTTTGTGTGTTTGTTTCAACTTCCTTCATTACAGGGCTCACTCTAGACCCTTTGCAAAGTGAGACAAGAAGTGGAGACTCAGATGTGGATTGGGATGCAAATCCCGGCAAAAAGCAGATAAATGCTGAGCTGGGCATGGCCATGCTCACCGGGACACCTGTTACCAGGTCGTCTTTTGTTCAGGAGCAGCTCTGACCAGTCGGAGTCTGGCTGAATCTCCAAATGGTTGGAGACATACTGTTTCCACATAATTTCAATTGGACCAATCCAATACTTTTCTCAAGACTGGAGTATGAAGCATAAAAGGCAGATCTGCCTTGTCAGGTGCCCAGGACACCTCAAAGTGCTCAACATGTAAGTTTCCTGTTTCCAATAGAGCGAAGATTATTAGACAGCAGTTTCTGTGTTTGTCCAATGATTTAAACACAGTGGCGCTCTAACCTTCTCACACACCAGCACCCTCAGGGGCCTACTTGAATCCTCAGGAGGCCTCGTTGAAACAGACTGCTGTCCACACTTCCAGTCTGAGATGGGATTTCACATTTATAACAAGTTCCCGGCAACGCTGCTGCTAATGGCCTGGAGACTACACTTGGAGAACTCCTGTCCTAAGCCTCAATCTCTTATTTCAAATTCAGGTGATCTTAAGTAGCCCTTAATTCTAACAGCTTAGAACAGAAGTGTTGTGTTGGTTCTGTGATCACATGTCTCTTTAAGAATAAAAACCTCACTGTCAATTTCAGGACCACTTGGATTGGAATCCCAGTCTTTTCTCTTATGGAAGCTTACTGTGTCAAGATGTCACTGCTGTAAAATTGGTACTTATACTTTGTAGCCCATTTTCATTAAAAAAGAGATCATATGGGAAGCTCCTACTACACAACATGCATTAGAATGGCTAGTTTCAAAAAACAGAAAATAAGTGTTGGCAAGGGTCTGGAGACACCAGAATGCTTATGCACTACTGGTGAGATTGTAAAGTGGAGCAACTGCTACGGAAAACACTATGCAGATCCTTAAAACTACCATGTGATCCAGAAATCCCACTTCTGGGTCTATATCCAAAGGGACTGAAAATCAGGGTCTTGAAGAGATATTTGCACACCCATGTCCATAAGCAGCCCTATTCAGAACAGCCAAGAGGTGGACGTCCAAACATCCAGACAGTTGAGTACATAAAAGAAAGTGAGGTGCGTACAACGGGACACTATTCAGCAGGGAAGAAAATTCAGTTTCTGCTACAACAGGGGTGAACCTTGGTATGTGTGTGCGTGTCTAGTCGCTCAGTCACATCTGCCTCTTCGCGACCCCACGGACTACAGTCCACCAGGCTCCTCTGTCCATGGAATTCTCCAGGCAAGAACACTGTGTGGGTTGCTGGTCCCTTCTTCAGGAGATCTTCCCAATCCAGGGATTGAACTGGGGTCTCCTGCACTGCAGGCAGATTCTTTACCATCTGAGCCAGAAGGGGAGCCCAGACCTGGGTGACATCATGCTAACTGAAACAGACACAGTGAAATAAGCCACTAAAAGACAAATACGGTATGATTTCACTCATATGAGGTACTTAGAGTTGTCAAATTTATAGAAACAGAAGGTAGAATGGTGTTGTCCAGGACCTGGGGGGTTGGGGGATCTGGGAAGTTATTTAATGGGAATAGAGTTGTAGTTTTACAAGATGAAAAGTTCTGGAAATCTTTTCACAGTGATGCAAATATACTTAACACTACTGGGCTGTACACTTGAAAATGGTTAAAATGGTAAATTTTATCCTACCTGCTTTTTCCCACAATTAAAAACAAAAACAACTATAATATCTGATAAAATAGTAATAATAAATGTTAGTTCTTTTTTGCCCTGTCCTTCTACCATTCTTTAGTTAATTATCTATTTTTTTAATTCAAAAATAAAGTAAATTGTAGATTATTCATACAATGTAATACAATATGTGATGGAAATTAATGGAATACAATTGCATGCATCGATACGGTTGAATTGTGTAAACATAATGTTCATCAATTTATATAAGGAATAAAAGCAGGCAATACTAATCTATAAATTGTTAGAATCTGCAACAGGTCACTGATGTGGGAGTTGGGAGGAACTAGGAGCATTAGTGTCAGACTTTATTTTTGGGGGCTCCAAAATCACTGCAGATGGTGACTGCAGCCATGAAATTAAAAGACGCTTACTCCTTGGAAGGAAAGTTATGACCAACCTGGATAGCATATTAAAAACCAGAGACATTACTTTGCCAACAAAGGTCTATCTGGTCAAGACTATGGTTTTTCCAGTGGTCATGTATGGATGTGAGAGTTGGACTGTGAAGAGTGCCGAGCACCAAAAAATTGATGCTTTTGAACTGTGGTGTTGGAGTAGACTCTTGAGAGTCCCTTGGACTACAAGGAGATCCAACCAGTCCATCCTAAAGGAGATCAGTCCTGGGTGTTCATTGGAAGGACTGATGCTAAAGCTGAAACTCCAGTACTTTGGCCACCTCATGCAAAGGGTTGACTCAATGGAAAAGGCCCTGATGCTGGGAGGGATTGGGGGCAGGAGGAGAAGGGGACGACAGAGGACGAGATGGTTAGATGGCATCACTGACTTGATGGGCGTAAGTTTGAGTAAACTCCGGGAATTGGTGATGGACAGGGAGGCCTGGCGTGCTGCGATTCATGGGGTCGCAAAGAGTCGGACACGACTGAGCGACTGAATTGAACTGAACTGAACTGAGGAGCATTAGAGGGCTTACAGGGTTGCTGGTGCTGATGTTCTGTTTCTTGGACCATGTGCTGGTTACAAGGGTGCTCGTGCTTTGTGAAAACTTACCAAACTTCTATCATCAGGATATATGCATCTTTCTGAACATATCCTATATTTCAATAAAATTTTTAAAAAAACAGGAGATTTCTACAAAGGAATGATTTTACTTGAATTATCAAGTGACATCTGCATTTTCTGCATGGGTCAATATTGGCAGAAGGGGGGGAAAATCCACGTCTATTTAAATAAACAACATCTACAAATTTTCAACAGTAAAAATAACCTGATGCTTCCAGGATGACTTGCAGTATGAGAGCACATGGATCTTAAATTAGCTACTTGATTTATAAACACTTGGACATCCAAGAGCATTAAGAAGGCAAGAATGCAAATAACGGATGACTGGTACTTATCTGACAGATGGTTTTTGTTGTTGATAAGGATGATGATGAGAAGGATAAGTTTCAGAAGTAATCAGACTGAAATAAAGGGTGACATGCAGACCTCAAGCCCACAGAGTAAATGTGTATAAGTAATCTCTCTAAATTGCCAGGTCTTGCTACAGCAGCTGGCTACTCTCCAGAATTCTCCTATTACCACGTGTGTATGTAGCACACTCTTAGGCATCAACTCAGCCTGAACAAGGTATCAAGGAAATGTCAAGGGAGAGGAGACAGGCCCTTGAGTGGCACCCACAACTGTGAAGGAGGTGTTAATTACACAGGAAAACATTACAGGCTATCTTGGAAGGTTAGTTTTCCTTTTTTATATTGTGAACGGAAATAAGATTTATGACTGATGTAAAACGTTAGCACATTTTGAAATCAACGATATGTGAAAAAATTGGAGAATACCTGTATGAGCAATGCATAATAGCCTAAGTGAATTTTATGTCTTAACATCTTTAAAAATACATCTAAGACAGCAACGAGGCTAGTCATAAAGGTCTCATTATTTCAGGGTTCAGACAAGCAGCTCTTGTAAGGACATGGGAAGAGGATATAATTCAGCATGAATAAAGAATCTGATAAAGGCTCAGAGCTAAGGAAAGATGAATCCATATTGTGGCGCTATTCCTGGTGTTGCTTTTTTTGTTTAAGTTAGGATCTTAAAATGTCTAAATCATGTCACAATTTCCCCATCTCTTTGTTCCTTTCCTTTCTTCCCCTTGGATGGACTCTACCTGTAACTAATGTGGCTTTTCAAAAACAAGATAGAAATGTGACAATATTAACTAGCCCCTCAGCTACAGTTGAATAAATGATAATCGGAGTAAACAACACTTCACTGAAGCACTGGCCTGGGCCAAATGGTCTGGTCTGTGGTCAATATGGTCTACAGTCACTGTTTATTATGTATGGTGTTACTAATTTGATCATGAAGATAAGTTAGTCAAGGTCTGGCCTCTTAAGTACCCTCTGATTGGATGAAACCAAAATCAACTTTTCCTTGTGTGCTCCAAGCTGTCCATGAAACATAAACGTCTATGACAAATGATTATTAAAGTGGCTACCACTGATCAAATGCTTGCCATGGTCCAGTCACTGAGTGACGCATACACATGCGTCCATGCTGAGTCACTTGGTCGTGTCCGACTCTGTGCGACCCTGTGGACAATAGCCCACCAAGCTCCTCTGTCCTTGGGATTCTCCAGGCAAGAATACTGGAGTGGACTGCCATGCCCTCCTCTGGGGATCTTCCCGACCCAGGGATCGAGCCCGCATCTCTTTGTCTCCTGCATTGGCAGGCGGGCTCTTTACCACTAGTGTCACCTGGGAAGCCCCTTACATTATTTCCTTTAACCTGCCCAAAACCACTGTGGGTGGGTGATACTGTTCCCTTTTTACACAGAGAGACATGTTAAGCACTGAGCTCCAAATCACTCTCCTTTTAATTGGTGGGGCTAAAATTTAAACCCTAGTGTATCTGATCTTAACGCCCATAATCCTCAGGATTAAGGCTTCCTTAGGGGCACTCGGTATCCTTCCTGGTCGTTCACAATTTCAGTTACTTTGCTGCTCTAACTGTTGTGGTTCTCTTGTTTTCTCACCACCAAGCCAGATTTTCAGATGTCCCTGTAGCTTGTTACTTTGCCTTTTGGAATTTAGGTCTTCCTGGTTCTCACCCGCTCTCACGATGGCTGTGCACCCCTGCCTGCTGCCAGCAGGCCAACCACAAGCTTCCACGTAGACTTGTCTGGACTCCTGATCGTCTTGCCAAACCACCAGCTCTCTCAGACTCAATTGTGAGCTCTGTTTTCTGTGCTGGCCATTGCCAATCTGTGCCAAGGCATTTGGTTCATTTGAGTTCATGGGTGGGGCAGCGGGAGGGTGTGACTTAACTGCTTCCTGACCATCTGTGACACATCTTGTCATCTTTGAGTGGCAGAGAGAGGGTGCTAGAGACATCCCTCCCCCAAACTCTGGAAGCTCACATCAGGCTGCTCACAGACTGGAGGGGAAGAACCAGGCTTGGACACTGCCTTCCATGTCCAAGAACTACACTCTGAGAGCTCATCTCTAAGGACTCTCAGAGCCTCAAGCATCTTTCACTTTTATTAAGGGAACTGTCCCATTTTCTACACCTCGAGTAGGTAAAATAAAGATGTAGAGGGACAAACAATTGCACATAGACCAATAGCGTCTTATTCAAAAGAAACGTTAACAGGAAAGCAACAAGATGTGGTTCTTCAGCCCTTAAATAAGCAGCAGCTCAGCTCTATCAGTCAGCACTGGAACAAAGAAATCATTTATGACATGACGACACACTTTAACATATGAAATGTACCCTCAAGGGGTGGAATTTCAGCACTGCAGTTGTGATGAGAAGGACTGCATTGACCAGCACCAAATAAATTCGTAGGAATACATTTTGTAGCTATGCAACAACAGCCTGTAAGCAAAGAGAACTCCTGAGGATCCAGAAGATGAAACGACGAGGGTCATCCCATTTTGAGACACAAGAATTTTCAGTGCATAATTCTCAATAGGCCAATTTGAATTTAATGGTTTAAATTGCATTTAGAAACTTAAACTGACTTCAAACCCTATCAAAAAGATGAGAAAATTTATTCAGTAGAAATGTACTGTGTCTTACATACTATTCTAGGGGGAAATAGGGCTTCCCTTGTGGCTCAGAAAGTAAAGAATCTGCCTGCAATGCAGAAGACCCGGGTTTGATCTTTGGGTCAGGAAGATCCCCTGAAGGAGGGCATGGCAACCTACTCCAGTATTTTTGCCTGGAGAATTCCATGGACAGAGGAGGCTGGTGGGCTACAGTCCATAGGGTTGCAAAGAGTTGGAAACAACTGAGTGACTAACACTAGGGGAAATATATTAATGATTAAGGCCTGGACCTTGCCTTCAAGGTAGAAGAGGAGGGACAGTTATTCACAACAGCTGTTTGGAGAGTGTGGTTCATTTGTTGTAGGTAAACTCAGGAGTTCCTGAGAGGGATGGTGAGACTTTAGTTCCTTCCCAAACCTTTCAATAACTCTCTCCAGATTTTAGTTTGGCAGGGGAAGTGTATGTGGTGGGGGTCACTGGGATGGGACAGAAATGTTGGGGGGGAAAGCTATCTGCACACCCTTGGCAATGAGAAGCGGCTAGAGTCCCTCCGACAGAGACAGCTTCCCCAGACACTTGTGCCCTGACTCAGACACGTGTCCTCTGATACTTACTGCCAACTTGTCAAGTACTGTGCTCAGAAGGCATTTCCCAGTCCACCACTACTTGCTCTTTCATAATCAACTTTAAGCATTGGGACTACGTATTGATGACCTGCAAACATTGAATGCCATTATGTAAATACTAGGTATGCTTCTTCTTGAATACTCTTCATTTCCTTAAACCTAGCATCCAAGGTCACTTGCCAGTGTGACTGGGTAAAGGGAACTCTGAATCTGTCCTCATCCATCAGCCTTCCCACGGTTTCTCCTTCAGACCCAACCTTTCCCCAGAGTAAGGTTAGGGTGTCCTGGCAAAGCTGGTACTGCCTCAGTTAGCCCTGCGAGAGACAGCTGTGGCTCACTTGCTGGATTCTTTTTATGTTCTCCTTTGACTTTTCCATCCCCTCTAGAGAAGTATTCTTCGGGCAGAAACCCCAGATATATCTTGTCCCAAGCATCCTGCTACACAGTATGTACATACATGCTGCTGCTGCTGCTAAGTCGCCTCAGTCGTGTCCGACTCTGTGCGACCCCATAGATGGCAGCCCACCAGGATCCGCTGTCCCTGGGATTCTCCAGGCAAGAGCACTGGAGAGGGTTGCCATTGCCTTCTCCAATGCATGCAAGTGAAAAGTGAAAGTGAAGTTGCTCAGTCGTGTCTGACTCTTCGAGACCCCATGGACTGCAGCCCACCAGGCTCCTCCGCCCATAGGATTTTCCTGGCAAGAGTACTGGAGTGGGTTGCCACTGATTTCTCTGATGTATATACATACATACATACATACATACATATATATATATACATACGCACATAAAACCTAACCAACTCTGCTTTTTCAACCACTTGATAACTTTTAACTCATCATTTGCTCACCTGTGCTTAGTCAGGTCATTCAAGATGGCTGTTGTCTTGCTCTCTGTACATCCCCTGCCCAACCAGTGCCTGCTTCACCTATATCAACTGACGTGACTGACCTTCTCACGGACCTGCTCCAGGTCCCAGCTGTGATTTTTCTTACCAAAGGGCAGTTAGGGGTCTCACAGCCCTTTGTTGGTATCCCTGGTAACTAACGAGTCCACTCGTCGGCAGTTCAGTTCAGTTCAGTCACTCAGTTGTGTCCGACTCTCTGAGACATCAATTCCCCCATAACTGGTAATGGCCCCAGGACCTTGCTTCAGACATGTAAGCTCCCCATCCATTAAACCACCAAGGCCTCTATTGCTGACTCTGGCTCGCTCTTTGGTCTTTAAGCTGGGCAAGTGCAGGCCTTATAGGCCTGTGGAGTGCAGCCCACCACCCTGCCACCTCTTCACTGCATTTTTCTAACAGAGCATATTTCCCATTCTCAGCTGGCCTGTGCCCTGATTCAATCATTAATTCATTCAACAAACATTTAATGAGTCTTTACTGTGGGCCAGATCCTTCTCTGTGCTCTGGAATTACCTTGAATCCATTCTGTCCTCATGGAGCTTTGATTCTAGTGGGAACACTGATAGTAATACATAATACAAAGTCTTTTCTCTCTGCCAGACATCATTCAAAACAGTTTACATCTATGTACCCATTAAATCCCACCACAGGACTGGAAAAGTCAGTTTTCATTCTAATCCCAAAGAAGGGCAAGGCCAAAGAATGCTCAAACTACTGTACAATTGCACTCATCTCACACACTAGCAAACTGATGCTCAAAATTCTCCAAGTCAGGCTTTAACAGTACGTGAACTGTTAACTTCCAGATGTCTAAGGTGGATTTAGAACAGGCAGAGGAACCAGAGATCAAATTTCCAACATCTGTTAGATCATAGAAAAAGCAAAAGAATTCCTGAAAAACATCTACGTCTGCTTTATTGATTACACCAAAGACTTGAACTCTGTAGATCACAACAAACTGGAAAATTCTTAAAAAGATGGGAATACCAGACCACCTTACTTGACTCGTGAGAAATCTGTATGCAGGTCAAGAAGCAACAGTTAGAACTGGACAGGGAACAACAGACTGCTTTCAAATTGGACAAGAAGTACGTCAAGGCTGTATATTGTCACCCTGCTTATTTAACTTACATTCAGAGTACATCATGAGAAATGCTGGGCTGGATGAAGCACAAGCTGGAATCAAGATTGCCAGGAGAAATATCAGTAACCTCAGATAGATGACACCACCCTAATGGCAGAAAGTGAAGAGGAACTAAATAGCCTCTTGATGAAAGTGAAAGAGGAGAGTGAAAAGCTGGCTTAATACTCAACATTCAAAAAACTAAGATCATGGCATCTGGTCCCATCATTTCATGGCAAACAGATGGGGAAACAATGGAAACAGTGACAGACTTCACTTTTTTGGGCTCCAAAATCACTGCAGATCGTGACTGCAGCCATGAAATTAGATGTTTGCTCCTTGGAAGAAAAGCTATGACCAAGCTAGATGGCATGCATATTAAAAAGCAGAGATATTACTTTGCCAACAAAGATCCGTCTAGTCAAGGCTATGGTTTTCCCAGTGGTCATGTATGGATGTGAGAGTTGGACTGTGAAGAAAGCTGAGTGCCTAAGAATTGATGCTTTTGAACTGTGGTGTTGGAGAAGACTCTTGAGAGTCCCTTGGACTACAAGGAGATCCAACCAGTCCATCCTAAAGGAGATCAGTCCTGGGTGTTCGTTGGAAGGACTGATGCTGAAGCTGAAACTCCAATACTTTGGCCACCTCATGCAAAGAGTTGACTCGTTGGAAAAGACTCTGATGCTGAGAAAGATCGAAGACAGGAAGAGAAGTGGACGACAGAGGAGGAGATGGTTGGATGGCATCATTGACTCAATGGACATGCGTATGAGCAAACTCTGGGAGTTGGTGATAGACAGGGAAGTCTGGTGTGCCACAGTCCATGGGGTTACAAAGCGTTAGACACGACTGAGCAACTGAACCAAACTGATCCATTAAATCTTCAAAGTCTTCAAAATATCTGTGAGGTATCTGTTTTACAGATGAGATAGCTGAGTGACAGAGGACGTTGCCTGAGGTCACATGTCAAGTAAGCAGCAGAGCTGGGACTTGAATTCAGGAGACTTGGCTGTGTCATTTCTGGTCATCACCATTGTGCTATACTGATAACTGTGCTTTTCTGTGCAAATCTGGTAACTACGTGAGTAGAGACATAAATCCTGAGTAGCAATATGAATCACAAAAAGTAAAACAAGGGAAAAGGGATACAGAGTTAGAATGTGTGCAGCTTCAGACAGAAAAATCAGGGGAGCTCAGCAGACACCTGAACGAAGTGAGTCTGTGGGCCGTGCAAGGGCTGAGAAGGGACGTGGAGCAGAGGCAACATTGAGAACGCAGCCCTGAGCACAAGTGATTGAAGAGTCAGCAAGAAACAGGGGTGGCTGGAGAACAACAAGCCAGTTGATGGGTGGCTGGCAGAGCAGATTAGCTACTTTGATTGTGGTGGGAAACCATTGGGAGTTGTTGTAATTGGGGCCACATAATGAGCCTGACCTAAGTACATGCCAGTGTAGATAACACAGGAACAACTGCTGCAAGCTCATCATTTAATTCAGAGGCTCAATAGAACTGCTTGTAGGTTATCTGATTTAGATTGCTTAGGGCAACATTTCCTTCCATTTGTGTAGATAATCAGGAGTTGATTATCTATATAGCACTTTGTGATGGTTAAGTTTACGCCTCAAATTGGCTGAGCCAGGGTACCCAGGTATTGGGCTGAACATTTTCCTAGACGTTTTTGTAAAGGTGGTTTTCGAATGAGATTAATGTTTAGACGGTGGTCTTTGAGTAAAGCAGGCTGCACTCAGTAAGGTGGCTATCGCCCACCAGTGCAAAGCCTGAATGGATGAAAGAGTGGCCTCCCCCAGGCAGGAAGGAACTCTGCCAGCAGACGGCCTTGGACTTGAACTACACCTCTTCACTGGGTCTCCACCTCACACATTTTGGATTTACCAAAACTCGACAACCGTGTGAGCCAAGTCCTTAAAATCAATCTCTGTCTCTCTGTATACACATCCTGCTGGTTATGTTTCTTTTTTCTAGAGAACTAACACCCATTTCCACTTACAGGTATAAAGGATTTTTACCTTCCTTTAACATTACTGACCATAATATCTATTATTCTCTGATATTTCCCCAGGCCATTGTGTTTGACTGAATAAAAGATATGGGGAAGTGAGATATACTTTATCCTTCACTGGGAACTATGGGTTGAAATAGAGAAAGCTGTATTATTTAAGTAGTCTTGCAACACTTACATCAAGATATTAATAATTTAATGAACTTGTACTCAAGGGAAGAAATGTTCTTGAAACATGTCAGGATGAATTTTCAAGGGAAAGATCTAATTAGCAGTGTCTGAAGACTATGTCATCACATTTAGAAAACAAGAACTAGTCCCCGTGGACAGAATGGTGAGTTAGACTTTAAAGCTTAAACTACTCCCGTTAATATGTATGATTAATGAGCAATATATCAGTTGGTTGGCCTCAGTCAAGTGAAAGACCTTGCAGGAAGAAAAAAAGGATGTTTAAATTAATATACACAGAGATATGCAAAAGCAATTTATAATCTTTTTTTAAATATTATGATTAACTAATGACTTAGAGTCTCTATTGAGAAAGGATGCCATAGCTTGTACATCTTTTAAAATATAGAATCAAAGTTACAAAGACGTCTGAAAGTAACAGATGACAGAAGGTCTCAATGACTTCATGAATGGGAACTCTGGGAGGCTGTGCAGAAATAATTATTTGTTACATTGCTCTTTTTATATACGTGCAAAAAAAAAAAAAAGCTCTCAGTGTTAGATCACAGCTGAAAAATCAAAAGCTAGGGGAAAAAGTTTACACTGAAGTACTTATGTCATCTGGAGAAAGAAACAGCAACCCACTCCCGTATTCTTGCCTGAAGAAATCTCATGGACAGAGGAGCCTGGCGGGCCATGGTCCGTGCTGTCGCAGAGAGTCGGAAACGACTGAAGAAACTGAGCATGCATGCAGTTTTGTCATTATCTTGTCCTTACACATAATAAAGTACTTTTACCAGATGATTATTTGGAGAAAATCACATTTAAGATACAAAAGTTAAGTCCATTGAAAGGAGAGAGCATGTGAGGTGGGGTCTATTTGATGTCAAGATCATCAAAGGCAAAGAGAAAAATCTGAACACGTGTTTATGTGATTCTAAACATACAACTATTTGGTAATATTTGCATGTTCATCTGGATGTCTGGGTTTCTAAAGACAGAACCTTAATTTAAGTCCTTCAGAAACACTGACAGCTAAAACTACAAGAGCCAATGTTGAAAGCAATCAAAATAACAGATCTATTTGGAACTATAATGAGAAATCAACTGCCAGGAGAATACAATGAGTGGAGAAAGGCAGTAAACAGATGATCTTCATCAATGATGAGCACCGCTGCGTTTAACTGCTTTATGATATGCTGAATGTTGGAGATTAAAGAGAAAGTTGACACAGATCTTACCTCTGGCATGCTTTAATTGTGTGGTATACTTGTCTGTGGTCATGTTTCTCTATGCATAGGTGGAAGTGAATATAAATTTTAACATATATTTATGACAAAATAATTGATCACTGACAAATAACAAAAACAGGATAGAAAAGTGTACAATGTACGGAGAAGGTAGAGACTTGACCATTAGTAGCATTAGTACCTTCTCTTGTGTTTATCAGCTAAGCAAACTGGAGTCAATCACATCATTTCCCATATATATATATATAATTGTTGTTTAGTCACTAAGTCATGTCCCGACTCTTTTGCAACTCTTTGGATTATAGTCCACCAGCCTCCTCTATCCATGGGATTTCCCAGGCAAGAATACTGGAGTGGGTAGCCATTTCCTTTCCCAGGGGATCTTCCCGACACAGGGGTCGAACTCGTGCCTCATGCATTGGCAGGCAGAGTCTTTACCACTGAGCCATCTGGGAAGCCCAGAACTATACACATATATAGAGCTCTTACTGGAATATAGTTGCTTTACAATGCTGTGTTAGTCTGTCAATCTCTCTGCTATGCAGCAAAGTGAATCAGCCCTATGACACATGTACCCCCTCTCTTTTGGAGTTCCTTTCATTTAGGTCATCACAGAGCACGGAGCAGAGTTCCCCGAGTTATGTTCTCATGAGTTATCACAGTTATCACAGTACCAAGAGTTTATATATGTCAACCCCAACCTCCTAGCTCATCCCACCCCTCCCTTCCTCTTTGTTGTCCACACATTTGTTTTTGTCTGTGTCTCTGTTTCTGGTTTCCAATAAGATCATCTATACCATTTTTTCAAAAGGACTAAAAATATACCTGCCTAAAAACAAAGGGCTGGAATATATGAGCCCTTGAGAAGTGTTTAAGAGAAATATCAAAGTTTTAAAAGAGCCTTCTGTAATCCTTCCCAATAATCAGCCTGTAACCTCCTTGAACTCAGGGGCGGTGTCTGGCATCAAGCAAGTTCTGCCCTGGTGCCCATCCTTCCTCCCGAATAGGACGATCCAAACTCGCCCAGAGGGAGGGGCTACACTCCATGGAACATGGAGAAGGTGGTCCAACACATTCAGGTCTACAGCTGGTGGATCAACTACAGTCTTGGCAAATAACAAGAAAGAATACATCTCGATACTCATTTTGAAATTTAGTACTATTGACGTTCATCTCCTGACCCAAATCAAAGGCTTACAGAGAACACACTGACACTAGTATGTCAGTGTGGCTGACTCACTGGATAAGCCACATGTGCAGGAATGTATTTCAAATGTGATAACACCCAGTCAAATCAGCTCGCCTGTTCTCGTCTTCAAACACTGGTCAGAATCGACAGGATGGCCAAGAGACTTAGAGTTGAAATTTTCAAATGTAAATAGCATGTTGCCTAAAAATGTGGGATCCATAGTTTTGTCCTCAGTCTTTGAATGAAATTAATATTCTTGATTTTACAAAGGACAAACCAAGGCCCTTACGCAAAGTAAGAGCCCAGCTCCTCGTAACAGCCAGCAGGGCTTCGCTCCACATCCTCTCCTCTCACACCCGGCCACACACAGCTTCCTGCAGCTTCCTGAAATTTCTACCTCAAGCTGCGGCAGCAGCTGCTTCCCCCAGATTGCCGCACAGTCTGTCCCTCTCCTCCTCTTAGATCTCTGCTCCTAGGTCATCTTTGCGACATGGCTTTCTCCGACCTCCCCACAACAATCCCTAAGCCTTTCTCCTGCTTCCTTATTCTCAGCTGCACGTTTCATCACCAATCATTCTAAGATATTTATTTTCTTATTGTCTGTCTGCAATAGACTGTAAGCTCCATGGAGGGAGAGGATTTTGTCTACTGCAAGGTTTTCCTGTGAAAGGTGAGATGGTAAATACTTCACTCTGGCATAGTTGGTCACTCTGGCATCTGTTGTTGTAGAGCAGCCATACACAATATATAAGCAAATGAGCATGGATGTGTCCCAATAAAACTTTATTTACAGAAATATGTGGCTCAGATTTGGCCTGAGGGCCATAGTTTACTGAGGTTCGGTCTACTATTTTCATTGGCTATTATCAACAGCTACTAATGCCTCGCAAATAGTAGGTGCTCGAGAAATGTTTGTTCTGATTTTGGTCTGAGCTAACAATTAAAATGGAATTAAGTGTAATGCTTTGAAAAGATACCAGACAAATGAAGATTCTGCACTAATGAGGAAAACAGCATGATTTCATTCATTAATTCATTACTGTACTTTAGGACAAGGATCAACACTCAAATGGTGGGATTATGTCTCAAAAGTTCTTTAGGATCTGGTGGTGTTTTTAGTATTGTTGTTGTTAATGTTGTTGCCGAGAACACAGGACAAAAACTCCATTAGTCTGAAATTATTTTGCTGAGAAATTTTTAAAATGCACATATATAAAAAGAGCAATGTAACAGATAATTATTTCTGCACAGCACAGAATTAACAACTGGTAGTATTTTGCAATATTTTCTTCAAGTCTTTCTAAAACTAAATAAAATGTTACAGATTTAATGGGAATAACTCTCAGGAATTGGCTGTTACCCTTCTGGTTCATGTACTTGATAAGCACACACACATATAGATATACACACACACACATATACACATATATGTTTATGTATATGAACAAATAAGTAGTATCCAATATTTTGAAATTTGTAAAAATTATTTTTTATATGTATTCTTTAACAAAACTTTTTGTACTCAATATTATGTTTCTAAGATCTACCCTTGCTGGAAATGTTTGAGTGTGTGTATATAGATAACATTTGCAAATAAAAATATTTTCAAAGTAGCAAAATACAGAAGCACAAAAAGTGCAGCACTGTTTATTCTAAGGCAATCTCCACTGTCTTTTCAGGTTTTCTGTGTTGAGGTTTAGTGTTGCTTACGTCTTTCACCCAAGAAAAGAATCAACGGTCCAAGGAATCCAGGAATTCAGCACCATTTTACTTATCTCTGCTGGAAAAATTTTATCCTGTAAAGCCTCAATTCAATACTAACATACAGTCAGTGTGGCAAGAGCATAACTCACTTCTAATATTTCAATTTATGCAGCTAAAATTTAAAACACCTAGTTGGGGATAAAAAAAACTTCCAGTTACACAAAACAGTGGTCTCTGTAACAACACAATAATAGCAAATATTTTAAATGGGGTTTAAAGTGTAAACTGAGCAAGCTGAAATCAAATCTGGGTCTACTGATCCCAAGTATCAGTTTCTTTAGAGCTTTGAATCAGAGTATCCGTTTTCAATAAGCTAGATAAATGGTGACCTTAAAAAAGCCTCTGTCATATTTCATAACATTTTAAGGAATGGGAGGAGAAAGAATGAAGAATCTTTATGAAACATCTGCAGTCCATAAAACACTTCAAAAATATTCTATCAACTTAGGTTATAAATAGTTATCCCTGGGGTAGTGCTTGATGGTGTGGCGTCTGTATGACAAAGAACCTCTCACAACTGTTCTGAACGCCATGAGAAATACAAATATTGGGGGGGAACCAATTGCAGTGAAACTGTATTCATCTAGCGCTTTATTATTGGAAAAGGCCACCGAATGGCACTTCCAGCTCCCACAGACGAGTGCTGACTTTGATGACCCAGAAGATGGGCCATCAGTGAGCTGATCCAGAGCTCTTGGGCAAATGAGGAAAAGGCACCTTCCTCCCGCTGGCAGCAATCTCACACCGGGCACACAGCTGGTTAGTGGGTTTCAGCCCCTAAATACCCGTTGACTCGCTGCCCTGCTTCAGGGCGACTACAGAAAGAGAAAGTGAAGTCACTCAGTCATGTCCAACTCTTTGCGACCCCATGGACTGTAGCCTACCAGGCTCCTCCGTCCATGGGATTTTCCAGGCGAGTACTGGAGTGGGCTGCCATTTCTTTCTCCAGGGTATCTTCCCGACCCAGGGATCCAACCCCGGTCTCCCGCATGGTAGGCAGACGCTTTACCGTCTGAGCCACCAGGGAAGTCCTCACGGCGACTATGCCAGGTGACAAATCCACAAATGTCTCTGGGATTCTCAAAGAAGCTCTAAATGGTTCCCACGTTTCAGTGCTAGTGGATTTTCTGGTGCTGTAATACTTGGAAATCAACGTGGAAAGTATGACATCATAAATAACAGTCATTGAAGCCCTGCCGTGTGACCGGCCTGGAGCTGGTTGTTTACCCACATATTTTTCTAATCATCACTTTGGGATGGGTGTCATTAGCATCATTTTGGTTACATGACTGAAGAGACAGGGGCTCAGAGAGGCTGGGTACCATTCCCTGGGTCACAGAGCCAAGGCTTACCCAGGAAGGTGCATCACTCCAGGACCTGTGACCTCTGAGGACTTTCACGGATGCCGAGGTTGACATTTTACTAATAAAAAAAGTCAGGGAACTATTTCCCCACATGGAGTATGAACCAATCAAATGTAGAATGGCCCTTCCATTGGCTAGCTACCATCAGCCAGGCCACTCCACAGCAGGAGCAGCGTCTCCACTCACCAATCAGTATTTATGTGCACGAGCGGGAGTCGGGAAGAGCCGGAGAGCCGACAGGGTAGGGGGAGAGGGAATCAGGCCAGCCCAAATGGAGGTGGCTGGTGCTGGGCAGAGAAAACAGGCAGACAAGCTTCTGACATCACCCTTTTCCCTGAGATTGGTTAAATTGTTTTGTATATTCTATAAAAACAAACAAACAAAAAGACCGAATGTGATCCATGAAGCTGACTTCCGACCTGTTAATGGATCATGACACGCCATCTGAAAAAACAGCCATTGTGGGACCAGAGTTTGGCATCAGACTTTGGTTGCAACTTGACTCTAAAAACGTTTCGCTATGTGGCCCTGAACAAACCCTTTAAATTCTTGAAGCCTCAGTGTGTTCCTCTGAGAAGGGGAGAGATTAATCCTTAACACAGAAGGATGTTGTGAGTAATCGGGGTAATGTAGAATTACCATACATGTTATTTTTATTGCTACAATACTGCATATATTATTGTTATCACTGTAATATAGCAACCACAACTGATAAGATGGTCCAAAATCTGGCAGTTTGGGGACCAAGCCATCTTTAGCCTTGTCAAACTTAGGCACCATCTTACCCAAAGAAAGTGGTCAGCCTAGCCTGACATGGGCATGAAAGTTGGTTCTCTTCACAGACCCTTACTTGGACACCTTCAACTATATCTTCTTGTTTGCCTATCTATACACCTATATCCATCACATTGTGTAAACGGATCCTCAGATCTTAAAAAGGTACGTCAGGCACTTCCCTGGTGGTCCAGTGGCTAAGACTCTGGTCTCCTAATGTTGGGAGCCTGGATTTTATTCCTGATTAGGGAACTATATCTCACATACTGTAACTGACATGGCACAACCACATAAATAAAAATATATAAGTGTTTATATATATATTAAGGAAGATAAGTGTTCACACTTTACTCATAACTTCTTTTTATTCTTCCCAGGCAGAAAACAGTGAGTGAGACAGGAAAGCACTCTCCTCTTAGAATACTTTTTCAGTGACTCCATTTACAAAAAGACTTCGTTTAAATCACTTTTAGCCCTACTAGTTGTCTTGATCTGCACTGAGATTCCAGGAGAATTAACTTAGGCAGCAGGAATAAAGCAGAGCAGACAGTAAAACATGTTACCTCTCCGTACTTTATATAGAACACGGCTGCTAGCATATACTGCATAGCCGAGAACTCACTGTATATTTTAATAGTTAATTCCTAGAGTTTACCAGGGTATGTACACATTTCTCTTAATTATTACAAGGTTAAACTATTTTAAAAAGCTTAATTAGCATTGCTTAAATAAAATAAATTCTCTCTGCTGGTAATAAAGTGTTTGTTATTATAGTCTTAGCCTATAATCAATGTAACTCTCTACTCTGTGGTGGAGAATTAGTTTTTAAATTTCCATTTTGTTGTAGACCAGTACTTTTATAAACTACAGTTAACCTAAATTACTAGGAAAAAAGAAATAAGGACATACAGAGTGTAAGTCCAAATGTCTATCACTGGACTCAAGAGACATAAAATTATACTTTAATAAATATAATCAAATTAACAACAGATGGAGGAAGGAACAAGGTACAAAATCATCCACATTGTTGAAAATGTGTATACATGCTAATAAAAGATTCACTGTTATACTTGGAACTTTCTGTTGTTTTGCAATTATAATAGAAAACTTATGAGCAAAAGAGTGATTCCCCATATTCAATGTCTATATATACTGTTTGAACAAACACACACTATTACATTGGATTTAAAATTTTTAACATAAGAAAATGAGCTTGCTTCTTATTTGTTGACATGTCAAGACTACTTGTGTAAATCACCTCTTTTCCTACAGGATTGTCCTATGGATCACTGACAGTGAGGAACTGTAATAGGGAAGGACAAATCTGACTCCATATTAGGTCTATTTCTTTTACTTTAACCTCTGTATTCTGTTTTTTTTTTTTTTTTTTTTTTACAAGTGAAGAATGCTGCCTACTGCCTGAAATGTACAGGACAGCCCATCCTCAAGGGCCTGACCTTTAAGGGCATAACACTTTCCTACTCATATAGAGATATAAAACTGCAGGACAGAGGGCAACACCTGTGTCCTCGGAGGTCCACAGGAACACGGTGACCAGACCTACACGGGCAGCTACAGGAACAGAGGATCCCTGCACTAAGACGATTGCATCAACCCACTGATCCCCTCTCATTTTAGTGAAAAAGAAGCCTGAATTCTTACTAGGGGACAGTGGTTCTCTGGGACACTAGTTCAAGATCTTCTTGCTCTGCTGGCTTTCTGAATAAAGCTGTTATTCCTTGCCCCGACTCGTCTCTCACGTTATTGACTTGGGGGTTTGGGCTCAGTAACACTTGGGAGGGCACAACTCTTATCTACAGTTCAGATTGTTCTGTTTGAGTGACATTCAGTATAGAAATCACTTTAACAGAGCTATGTTGAAAGGAATGGACTAACACCTTTCAAACTGGCTTCGACAAACCCAGAAGAATATAAGAATCATAATTTCTTTGATAACTATTGTGAAACTAAGGGAATATATTGTGACAATCTGTAGAAACTTCAGTTTTTGCTCTTCAGTTTTTTCAGTTATTGAAAGACACATTGCATTCTTACTTTGCATGGATGTACTGATACTATTGGGCTTTCCTAGTGGCTCAGTGGCTTTCCAGTGGCTCCTGCCTGCCAGTGCAGGAGACAGAGGTTCAATCCCTGGATCAGGAAGACACCCTGGAGAAGGAAATGGCACCCACTCCAGTACTCTTGCCTGGAAAATCCCACGGACAGAGGAACCTGGTAGGCTGCAGTCCATGGGGTCACTAAGAGTCGGACACGATCGAGTGACTTCACTTTCACCTATCAGATTGTCCAAATTGCATTTTTTTTAAAAGGTGAAAAGCAATTGTTTTCTGTTTTTGTTTTTTTCCCCAATTTCCCTCATCTCACAGTCCTTAGTAATCACCATTCTAGTCTGTCTCTATAAGTTTGACTGATTTAGATTTCTCATATAACTGACATACAGTATTTGTTTTTCTCTGTATGACTTATTTCACTTAGCACAATACCTTCAAGTCCATCTGTGTGGTCTCAAACAGCATAATTTTCTTCTTTCTCATGGCTGAATAATATTTCACTGTATATGATATATATATATATATATATAAAATCTTTATCCATTTAATTCATTGACAAACACAGATTATTTCCATGTCTTAGCTACTGTGAATATGCTGCAGTGAACATGGGTGCATATATCTCTCTGAGGTCCTGCTTTCATTTTCTTTGAATATACACCCAAAAGTGGAATTTCTAGATCAAAAGGTACTTCTGTTTTTAGTTTTCTGAAGTACTTCCATCCTGTTTTCCATTGTGATAGCACAAATTTACAATCCCACCATAAGTGAACCAGGGTTTCCTTTTCTCTATATCTTCTCCACCACTGGTTAGCTCTTAACTGTTGATAACAGCCATCTTAACAGCTGTGATGTGACATCTCATTTTGGTTGTGGTTGTGATTTGCATTTCCTTGGTAATTTAGTGACTGGTTTCTTAACTGTCAGAAACAATTATTTGATTCTCTAATGTTAACATTCCTAAGTTTTTCTCCTTGATAACCATCAAAGTACCTCAGTATGCAATAATCATCGTTTTGACCATTTTCCATATTATCTCAAAAATGTGAAATCTCATGTTTAACATCTTAATCTTTACAAATTCACAATTTTTACCATGTCATTAAGCCTCTTGTTTAGTTCAGCTGACATTCCTTTGTGAGCAAGACTTCTCAATGAAGGAAGCAGGGTATTAGTTCTCACTCTGGCCCAAACTCCCTAATCAGGAAACTGCTCCAGACTTTCTTACCACTGCAGCTGCACTATCAGAACATGCTCCTGTACAAAAACTGAACTCCAAATCATGCGTGCTGACAAGGCTTTCACACACACAGTTTAATGACTGTGTTCATAGGTTATTTATCCAGCTCAGAGTTAGTTATATTTGTTAGCAAGCAGAAGAAGAAAAAATTCCTAATATTACTATCATTGACAATGGCACATTTACCAAAAGAACTGCAACATGGTCATTACCAGTGCATTTATCAAGATGCAGCAAAAATGTCTTGCTAGTTTTGTTTGTTCTTTGACTTGGTATTAGCTTGTTTTTTGAAATAGGTCAAGCAATGGAATCTTTGCCACATATTCACTCAATTGTGTCATGCGTGTGTTCAATATTTCCAAGCAAATATATCTGATGTCATCTTTCACTAATGACTCCACAACTGCATGCTATTTTCTAGCCTCAGAAATCTGAAGTATGATTTAAAAAGGTGCATTGGGAGGACCCTGAGGAGTCGGGTGGAGAGGGAGGTGGGAGGGGGGATCGGGATGGGGAATACGTGTAACTATATGGCTGATTCATGTCAATGTATGACAAAACCCACTGAAATGTTGTGAAGTGATTGGCCTCCAACTAATAAAATAATATTAAAATAAATAAATAAATAAATAAAACACTAATTTTTTTTTTTTTTTAAATATTATTTTATTAGTTGGAGGCCAATCACTTTACAACATTTCAGTGGGTTTTGTCATACATTGACATGAATCAGCCATATAGTTACATGTATTCCCCATCCCGATCCCCCCTCCCACCTCCCTCCCCACCCGACTCCTCAGGGTCCTCCCAGTGCACCAGGCCCGAGCACCTGACTCATGTATCCCACCTGGGCTGGTGGTCCGTTTCACCATAGATAATATACATGCTGTTCTTTCAAAACATCCCACCCTCACGTTCTCCCCCAGAGTTCAAAAGTCTGTCCTGTATTTCTGTGTCTCTTTTTCTGTTTTGCATATAGGGTTATCGCCACCATCTATCTAAATTCCATATATATGTGTTAGTATACTGTAATGTTCTTTATCTTTCTGACTTACTTCACTCTGTATAATGGGCTCCAGTTTCATCCATCTCATTAAATACGAAATACTGAACCTTGCTTCAATTGCCTTTTAGGTCTGTGTTCATGCTTTCAAAACTGTTTTAGTTTTGAATTTACTTATGTTTCCTGTATAAGATGTTGCTTACTTTCAATGATCTTACTGCTTCATTAGCCAGTCGACTTTTGCACATAACTTGCTAGGATTTAATACTTCACCTTCAATTAACTAAATTCAGTATATGGGTGATCGTACTTCCTAGTAAAACCAGTATTTATTCTTTTGCTCTTCATTTATTTGCAATCACTTCCATGGACATCAGGCAGTTCATTTCCATACTGAAAACATATGTTCAACAAATCCTATGAAGCCTGTTTTACCATTAGTTCATTAAAGATTAAAAATAAATGATGTAAATTTTACTTCTGTAACTTAATTAAAATTTAAAATGATAAAAAGTATAATTTAGAAAGTAAATGATTACAGTTTCTCATATTTTTTTTATTACAATTGACAAGCTAACCTTAAAATGTCACCTGTTGGTAGTGTGGCCCTACTGTTTGTGACTTGCAGCCAGCCAGCACTCTTACAACTCCCAGGGTTTGTTTAACAACAGACCAACTCATCAACAGCCTGCTCTACTGGATAAACCTAATAATCACACAATTGTCAACTTGTTATAAAACTTTCTAACACATATTATCAATTTCTCTGTTTATCATGGTCCAGTAACACTCTTGAGTACCACACTTGAGCAGCATTTTACTACACAGCACCTCTGGTTTATTAATACCTATCTCTTGTATAAGAGCAACTATTTCCATTCTTCTGCTTTCTTTTAGATCCTTTTAACTAGGTAGACAGTAGTCTATGCTCTAAAAGAATGCAAACACAAGGCTAGGTTAGAAGAAAATGTAGATAAGGCAGGGTCAATTTACTCTAACTTTGTCTCTTTTCCTCTTTCTCCATCACACGGTCCTCCCGGGGATGCTGTAGGCACAGGGTCCATGACTGTCTTGTTTCATTGATTGACTCTTCCCCATCAAATTAATCATCTATCTTAGTGTCAGTTTAGCTCATCCCAATGTCTCTAGAAAGTGATGATGCTGATATTTTTGTTAACGAATCAAATGATTGAGTGAAACAGTTCTAAGTCAGAATGTTTTCCAGGAGTGTACTAATTTGGTTTTTCAAGGGAAAACTTTCAAAATCTGAACATGAATGACAATAAGATCTGAGAAAGTTTCATAGATTTGTTCAACTTTGTAATTATGCTATTGCTAGAAAATGTCTAATTGTTGGAAATGATGTGGCAGAAAAAGAAAGCAAATCAACTGTTTTTGAGAAAACTCATTATAGGTAATTAGATTTAAAATTGAATAGCAAGATACAAAGAAGGAATATAGAGATGGAGCATGAGGCAGATAATTAGGAATGTGTAAGTTTTAAGAAGAAAATATTTAAACTGAAAGTTTCAATCCACTGAATACTGTGGGGGGATTCACCTATTTCATTTTTTTGTTGTTGTTTTGTCTTAGTTCTTATTATGTGTGTGTGTATGTGTGCTCAGTCATGTTTAACTCTTTTGTGACCCCATGGACTGCCAGGCTCCTCTGACCATGGGATCTTCCAGATAAGAATACAGGAGTGAGTTGCCATTTCCTCCTCCAGGGGATCTTCCCAACCCAGGGATCGAACCTGAGTCTCCTGTGGCTCCTGCACTGGGAGGTGGATTCTTTACCACAGAGCCACCTGGGAAGCCCTGGCTCTTCTAATAATAGACGTTATCTAACAGAAGCATATTGGACACACTCTGGTCTTGCAATTTTGATGAAATAAAAAAGAAAGGGAGTAGGGCACCATTTTCAATATTAAATTAGAAGCATAACTTCTTTTGAATTAGTAATTTTTATGACATCTTTGGTTTACTTTGGAAAAGTTTTATCTCTATGGAAATGACTGCAGAGAAATATACCATATTTATTTCCATCAGCTCCCAAAGAAAAGGATTTTAAGCCTACAGAAAGTTAACAGTATAGTATACAAAAATTTATAACCACAAGAATTTATTGACAAAAAGACACAGGAAGAAATACTTAGACGGTAAACCATTTCCTTGAAATCTCCCAGCTTGGGAATTATAATAAATTAGCATGTTTCAGAAATTTGAGGGGAAAAAAATGAATGGCAGGCTCCAGAATGTGTACAGAAATATTAAAAGTTTAAACTGCTAAAAGCAATAAAGTTAAGAACAATTTAATTTTGGTAATATTTTACACTGTCATCATTTATATTATATCAATAAAGCAAAGTTTTCCAAGGAGTTAGGGTTGTATTCTAGCCAAATGTATTCTAGTTATAAAACAAAATAAATGAATTCAGATCAATGGCTGATAACAGAAATGCTCTTCTAAGATATCACTGGTAATTTACAAAGGAAAAAAGGTGGAGATGGGAGTAAAATGAGGTGCCTGCATTTTACCAGTTGCTTGAGGCATCCAGAAAAACTCTGAAATTACAATAGGCCTTTCCTTCTCCCAATGCCCTATGACCCTTATCCTATTTTTCAGTTCAGCTTCCTCTAACTTTTGTGTTTCTCTCTACTTTTACTTGGCAGAATTGGGCTTGCTGTTCATGGAAGAAGTAGTAGGTATAAATCTAAGTGGCCTGAAAACAATACAGTCTTGAGACCCTTGCCTCTTATTCACAGCAGAAATCTCATGAAATTATATCTACACTGGAAAATCCTTTCTATAAGAGACATACACTGCCTTGATTTCTGCTTTGTCCCCAAAGTGTCCATGCCTCTCCTCACTTCCCATATGTTCTAATCTTGTGTCTTATCTTTCAACCTCTGGTACTTCTAGATTGCTTATTATTGTGAATGATAATCTATGTTGCTTGCAACTTCAGTTTCCCCCTATTTATTGACTTCTTTGCCTCAGTTTCCAAATGGACTCAAATAAAAAATAATCTTTTCCTTGACCTCTCCAAATGTGATCTTACACCGCCTCTCCTTATAGCCCAGCTTCTGAAAAGAACAGTCCATAATCCGGTGGATGGGCTTCCCTGGTAGCTCAGTTGGTAAAGAATCCACCAGCACCACTCCAGTATTCTTGCCTGAAGAATCCCCATGCCCAGAGAATCCTGTTGGGCTACAGTCCATGGAGTCACAGAGAGTTGGACATGACTAAGCGACTAAGCGCAGCAATCCTGTGGATAAAGAATGCTGCCTCTATTCCAATAAACAATGAACATTGCATGACCTCAAGCCATCAGCCACTGTAGCCACTCCCCTCCCCTTCCAACACTGTGTCCTGAGGGGAATTCAGGATGGAGAGACACAGGAAACATTCTGTGCTGCATACTGGCCCTAGACAGTTAAGATGCATATCTTAGTAATTTTAATGAGCCCAGATTCTTGCATCTTCCTGTACATAGAAAAGCAGTAAAATCAATTAACTTTGGATGTCTGTTTTTATAATTAGCAGTAATATTTTGGCATTTGACTAGATTTTTTTTTCCAGCCAATACTCCTATATATCCTGGTTCCTCCCTTATCTCTTCGAACAGTTCCTCAGACTTGTCTGAGAGGCTGTCTCCCAGGGTATAGTCCTCATATAGAGTTCTTATGTTTTAAGGCCATCCAAAAAAAACATAACTCACAACTTTTAGGTTGTATGTGTATTTTTTTCAGTCCATACTCCCTTTTTCAGTACCCACTACACTCCCAAGACCTTTCCCTAAGGCGTGAAAAGTCACGTCTACCCAGGCACAGCACAGTTACTCTTAGAGACCAGCCTCAACCAAGGTCACCAAGGGCAGTTACTTAGCCCTCATTTGCCTTGATGCCTCAAAAACATTTCCCATCACGTGACCACCTCCCTCCCGCTTCAAAACTTTCCTCTATTTCTATTTCTCTATACTTTTAGCCCTCTCACTCACCTGCACACCCACTCTTAAATATGCGCAGTGTTACATTGCTTCAGTCATGTCCAACTCTTTGTGACTGCATGAGCTGTAGCCCGCCAGGCTCCTCTGTCCATAGGATTCTCCCGGCAAGGATACTGGAGTGGGTTGCCATGCCCTCCTCCAGGGGATCTCCCCAACCCAGGGATCGAACCCAGGTCTCCTGCACTGTGGGCAGATTCTTTACTGTCTGAGACACTAGGGAAGCCCAAGAATACTGGAGTGGGTAGCCAGCGGGGAGCTGAAATCACAGAAACCTCAGTACTGCAGAGGAGTGTGAATGTTTCCTTCAATGGTGTTTAGCCCTTTTCATTATATTTTTAGGGTTAATTTTAATAAGACATTATTATTATTGAATTAAAATATATTATTATTATTATTGAATGTATATAAATTATATGTGCATTCAAGACATGAAATATACATTCAGATGCTCTTTTTCATTATCCCATAGACACACTGCTAACATCTCTGACAATACAAATACAAGTAACAATTCCTGCTAGCATCCAACGTATTTAGTGACTTTAGGACCACAAGTGACAAAGAACATAGTGTAATGGTCTGAGCACATGTATACACTTATGAATTTGAAAAGCCCAGAGATAACACTCTCACACACATACATGTAAGCATATGCTTCTGCTGAACATTTTAAAAAGTGTCAAATGTTTCTCAAATGTATCTATAACGATTCATGAAAAAAATCCAATTAAAAGTTTACCGCTTTTAAAGGAAAATTAGGAAAAGTGTTTCTAAGCTATTTTCGTGGAATTCAAGAGCTATTCTGAATATAATTTCAAATTTACATTACATAAAAGAGAAATTTCTAACTTTTCTTAGAATTGTTATGCCATATTTATTTTGCTATGGCTCTATTCTCCCCTGAGAATTGAAATGTAACATACTGAAAAGACTAAAGTGCTAGAAAGTTAAAGTTGCTTTGAGAATTCTGTACTAACACCTACAGTATCTCAAGATACTATGGAACTTTACAAAGTCAAAGCCTTGTAACACTTAGTAGAAACACACATAATTTGCTGGCTTTCAAGTCATTAGGCCATAAAAATGTTTCATGTTCCAAATGTTTTGCATTTTTGAAAACATGTATGTTTATATTTCCCAAATTAATTTAATGTGTGTGTGCCCGGTTGCTCAGTCATGCCAGACTCTTTGCAGCCCTATGGACTGTAGCCCACCATACCTCTGCCCACGGAATTTTCCAGGCAAGAATACTGGAGCTGGTTGCCACTTCCTATCTCCCATTTCTCATTTCCTTTCAAGGGGATCTTCCGAACCCAGGGATTGAAACCATGTTTCTTGCATCCTGCACTGCCAGGCAGATTCTTTACCATTGTGCAAACAAAGAGTGGTAGAGACCTACTAAGATCTTCAGCGTGAAGCCCTGAATAAAGACACTGATGCATGCACGAGCACTAGCATGTTGCCACCCTGGCAGAAAGTGCTTCCTCCTTTTCCATTCTCCTTGAGTGTTTCTGTGGCTGAGTAGGCAATATTTATAAGACTCTTTCATAGAACATAGCTCGCCAGAATTCATTCAGTGCTTCTAGCTTAATGTTATAATCTACCTGAGGGCTAGATTGTGATGAACTAGATAAGAATCTTGAGTGATTTGCCTGAGTCACAAATTAATCCAACACTACAGCTGGAAAAAAAAAATGGCAGAAAGTGAAGAAGAACTAAAGAGCCTCTTGATGAAAGTGAAAGAGGAGAGTGAAAAAGTTGGCTTAAAGTTCAACATTCAGAAAACTAAGATCATGGCATCCAGTCCCATCATTTCATGGCAAATAGATGGGAAACAGTGGACACAGTGGCAGACTTTATTTTTTTGGTTCCAAAATCACTGCAGATGGTGACTGCAGCCATGAAATTAAAAGATGCTTACTCCTTGGAAGGAAAGTTATGACCAATCTAGACAGCATATTAAAAAACAGAGGCATTACCTTGCCAACAAAGGTCCGTCTAGTCAAGGGTATGGTTTTTCCAGTAGTCATGTATGGATTTAAGAGTTGGACTATAAAGAAAGCTGAGCACCAAAGAATTTATGCTTTTGAGCTATGGTGTTGGAGAAGACTCTTGAGAGTCCCTTGGACTGTAAGGAGATCCAACAAGTCCATCCTAAAGGAAATCAGTACTGAATATTCATTGGAAGGACTGATGTTGAAGTTGAAACTCCAATACTTTGGCCACCTGATGTGAAGAGCTGACTCATTTGAAAAGACCCTGAGGCTGGGAAAGACTGAAGGCAGGAGGCAGAGGGGACAACAGAGGATGAAATGGCTGGATGGCACCACCGACTCAATGCAGATGAGTTTGGGCAAACTCTGGGAGTTGGTGATGAACAGGGAGGCCTGGTGTGCTGCAGTCCATGGGGTCACAAAGAGTTGGACACGGGATCGACTGAACTGAACTGAACAGCTGGAAAGGGAGAAGCTCTGATTTCACCCTGATCTCCACCCCACCCCACCCCCTTGCTGGCCAGGCAGTGCTATCCCAACTCTTGGGTCAAGATAAGCAGGGTTTGGGGCTGAAAGTGCAGGCTTTACACTGTTTGCATGGAGACCACAAAAGGACCAATTATACCTATTCATATTTGTCCCTTTTGATGTGTGGCCTTAATTAGAGAAATAATGTGGCTTTGGTTAAATTCTCAACACGCAAGTCTGGACTTTGGCATGAGGCCACAAAACAGACAGTGGGTACTTCTTGTCGTACAGAATAAAGAGATTAATAGTCTGCAGCCTTGGAAAACTGCCAAATATTTCCTACCCTCAGTTTCCTTTATTGGTGGATTGGAATGACATGACCACTTGCCTTGTGGCTCTAAAATGTGACAATTTTATCTCCCTGAAATGTACCCCCCAACCTATTTATCTGAAATGGCTCCCAGCTTCTCTGGGGCTCAGGGTCTGAGTGCCTCCAGCTTGGAGGAGTCCCCTTGAGATAGTGGTCTTCTTCCACAGCAGAGACCAGCTCTTGGGCACACTCATATCAATAAGTAAGCCATTCAGAGTCAGGACCCTATTTGGAACACATGAAACCTTTCCTCTTCACCAAGCCAAATAACAGACAGGTTATAAAGCCATGCTCCTATCATCAATAGTTTCATCTGACCCTTCAGGTAAATAAATAAGAACCTAAGCTTGTTGTTTATGATCTATATAAGTATCATTGGAACAAAACCACTGATTACAGTCTCACTCCTGTTGGAGCCCTTCTAGGTCACTTTGGGTCTTGCGCTTCAAGGGCACTGCAGAGACTCCCTAATTAGAGTGAAGTTCACCACAGTGGACCACAGGCTCACTGTCATTAACAGATGTGATCTTCAACTTTATCTAAGGGGTTGCCTGGTCTCACAAAGTCAGGGTTACAGCTCTACTGTGTCTGTCTTCTCCACCCGATTCTAATTAGACTGAGCTAGACTCTGTCTTGCAACATTTTGTTCCTTCAATTTATCTTTCCTTCCAGTTTAGATGTGAGCAAAAGTGGAGGATTCTTTTTCTGGTCATACAACTATTCCCTTGGAGACATTTGTTTGACATTAACATATATTAGCCTCTTTTCCTTCTTCCTGCCTTACTCCATTGCTGCAGCAACTATATTTGGGGCAGTTTTGTGGGAAATCAAGCTATAGTGAGCAGGAACACCTGGGTGGCAGGATATTAGGAGAAAATTGTGAAGTATGAATTTTAACAATGTCATTCCTTACAGTGTTTTTTCAAAGTTCTCTGAAATTCTTATTCTATATCTTGAAGAACATCTAACTGACAAGAACTCCAAAATACTATTAAGAAATCTCACTAGTACTAAATCATATCTTATTATGTGAAACTGTTGATGGTGAAGTCAAGTGCGTCTCTGACCAGCGGGGGACCAGCATGGACCCCACCCTGACCCATGCTGGGTACCCACCCCTCCTCTTTTTGCAGCACAGCTCCCTCTGGGGTGAGGCTTTTGGTGCTTGGGGTGGAGACAGCACACACTGGAAGGGACCTAAACCTCAAGGTTCCTGCTCTAGCAACTTGAGACCTGGCTCCACCCCCAATAGGGTAATGAAAATCACTGAGCAGAGGGGAAGCACAAGTTCAAACCTGGTCTGACTCCAGCCCCACCATCTGCAGCCCCTCCTCCTATCAAGCTAAAGATAGTTAGCACACCCTGAGGCAAGACACAGCTTTTGTTCACATCAAGCCAGCAATCCCGCCAAAGTCACAGGGTACATGCAGACTACACAGGGACACTCCCACTTAAAGACATTTCCCCAAGACCATCATAGGTAATTGTTTCACCTAATATCATAGAGATAGACAAAATGAGAAGCTACAGGGATTTGTCTCAATTGAAAGAGCAAGATAAAACCCCTAACATATATATATATACACACACACACATACACACATATATATGTGAGATTTGGACTATAAAGATGTGAGAGTTCGACTACAAAGAAAGCTGAGTGCTAAAGAATTGATGCTTTTGAACTGTGGTGTTGGAGAAAACTCTTGAGAGTCCCTTGGACTGCAAGGAGATCCAACCAGTTCATCCTAAAGGAGATCAGTCCTGAATCTTCATTGGAAGGACTGATGCTGAAGCTGAAATTCAAAAACTTTGGCCACCTGATGCGAAGAACTGACTCATTGGAAAAGACCCTGATGCTGGGAAAGATTGAAGGCAGGAGGAGAAGGGGACGACAGAGGATAAGATGGTTGGATGGCCTCACTGACTCGATGGACATGAGTTTTAGTAAACTCCGGGAGTTGGTCATGGACAGGGAGGCCTGGCGTGCTGCAGTCCATGGGGTCGCAGAGAGTCGGACATGACTGAGTGCCTGAACTGAAATGAACTGAACTGATATATATATAATGAAACAGAATTAAAAACTTACCAGATAAAGAAACTAAAGCATTAGCAATAAGAATGCTAACTAAATTAGAGAAAATAATAATTGAACACAGTAAGAATTCTAACAAGGAACTAGAAAATACAATAAACAGACAGAAATAAATAATCAATAACTGAATGAAAAACACACTAGAAGGAATGAATAACAGACTAGGTGATAAGGAAGAACACATAACTGATCTGGAAGACAGAATAATGAAGATCACTCAAATAGAAGAGCAAAAAGAGACACATATTTAAAAAAGCACAGTTTAAAGGTCTATGTAACAACATCAAGCATACTAACATTCACAATATAGGGGTCCCAGAAGGAAAAGGGGGAGAGAAATGGGGGTAAAAAATACATTTGCTGACATGATGACTAAAAATTTCCCAAAGATGAGAAGGAAAGTTGGGAAAGTTCCCAAAGATGGGAAGCAGAGAGGCACAAACAAGATGAAGTCAGAGACTCACACCAATCTATACAATTAAAATGGCAAAAGTTACAGATAAATAGAATTTCAAAGGCAACAAAAAAGAAAAAAAGGGTTATGGGGAGCAATCTTAAGATTATCAGCTGATTTTTCTTCAGAAACTTTCCAAACAGAATGGAGTAGCGTGATATATCTGGAGATTTGAAAGGGGAAAATCTACAATCTAAAATATCCTACCCAGAAAGGTAATCATTCAGAAGTTTGCTGTTGTGGGTCAGTCACTCAGTCGTGTTTGACTCTTCGAGACCCCATGGACTGAATTAGAGGAAAATTCAGAATTAAAGGAGAGATAAACTTCTCAGATGAGCAAAACACTAAAAAAGTTCATCAAAACTAAACTGACTCTACAAGAAATGTTAAAAGGTCTTCTCTAAGTGGAAAAGACTACAACAAGAAGTAAGAATTTAGAAGAAAGGAAAAAATCCCACTGAAAGTGAAAGTGAAGTTGCACAGTCGTGTCCGACTCTTTGTGACCCCATGGACTGTAGCCCACCAGGCTCCTCCGTCCATGGAATTTTCTAGGCAAGAGTACTGCAGTGGGTTGTCATTTCCTTCTCCAGGAAATCTTCCCGACCCTGGGATCGAACCCTGGTCTCCCACACTGCGGGCAGACGCTTTACCGTCTGAGCCACCAGGAATCCCACTAGTAAAGACAAATATGTGGTAAATGCTATGGCTTCCCTGGTGGCTCAGATGGCAAAGCTTCTGCCTGCAATGTGGGAGACCCGGGTTCGATCCCTGGGTCAGGAAGATCCCCTGGAGAAGGAAAGGGTGACCCATACCAGTACTCTTGCCTGGAGAATTCCATGGACAAAGGAACCTGGTGGGCTACAGTCCACGGGGTTGCAAAGAGTCAGATATAACTGAAGGAACAGAGCACGCATGGACCAACACTTAAATAGGCAAGTATGGGGATTAAAAGACAAAAAGTGTAAAACCAATTGTAACTAGCACAAACATGGGAAAGGGAAGTAAAAAATGAGAAAGCAGAATTAAAAAATGTCTTTTAGAATATGTTTAAACTTAAAGATTATCAGTTAAAAATACATAGATACAGTGATAGGACAACATATGTGAACCTCACAGTGACCACAAACCAAGAACCTACAATATACCTGCACCCTGAACCCCATGGCCTGCACCCCACAATCCATGTCAGGCCTGAGTCCTCCACCACTGTCTCTGTCTGCACCTGCTATAGCTCCAGGGAGGCAAATCCCAGTGCCCTGGCATGTCTGCCATCCCACGCTCAGATCCTACAGAGAAGTGGGATGGGAAGGAAAGTGCAAGGGAAGCCCGAGGTGTGGACTAAGGGTCTTTTCATCATCTCTAACCTAGGTGAGGTAGTCTTTGAAACCAGTTGGAAGGAGCTGTCCACAGCTAGTTTAGGGAGCATCATCTCTGACCTCCTTGCCCTCCAGTCCCCCGGGGAAGACACAAAGTGAGGAATCTCAGGGGAAAACATTGAAATACACTGCCCACAGTAAGTGAAGCTTGGGAAGGATCATCTCTACCATTCCTTTCCCTCTAGGGTAAGACCAAGGGTTAAAAACTCTATGAAACAGACAAATAAAGAGGAACCTACAATAGATATACAAAAACTTGGAACACAAGCATACCACTAAAGGCAATTATCAAACCAGAAGAGAAGAAACTAGAGGAAGAAGAAAAGAACAGAGAACATGACAAAACAATGAGAAAACAAATAACAGAATGGAAATAAGTACATACCTATCAACAGTCACTTCAAATGTCAATGCACTAAATACTCCACTGAAGACACAGGGTGGCCGGTTAGATTGGAAAGAAGACCCATCTATACGGTGCTTACGAGACACTTACTTCCGAGCTAAAATATATAGACTGAAAATAAGGAGATGGGAGAAGATGTTCCATGAAAGTGGAAATGACAAGAAAGCAAGGATACCAGTATTCATATCAGCTAAAATAGACTTCAGAGCAAAGTCTACAATGAAAGACAACAAGGACATTATATAATGATAAAGGGATCAATACAAGAAGAGGATATCACTTGTTAATATATAAGCAACTAAAACAGGAGCACTAAATATTAACAAATATTAACAGATATAGAGTGAATATTAACAGACATAAAGGAAGAAACTGACAAAAACACAGTAGAGGACTTTAATAGCCTACTTACATCAGTAGGCAGCTCATCCAGACAGAAAATCAACATGGCAGCCTTGGTCCACAATAGACCAAATGGATTTATAGATATCTAGAGGACATTTTATCCAAAAGCAGATGAGTACACATTCTTCTCAAGAGCACATGAAACTTTTCTAGGATGGATCACATGCGAGGCTACAGAACAAATCTAAATACCTTGAAAGCACAGAAATTATAAAAACATAATTTTGCAACCACAGTGGCATGAAATTAGAAATCAATTACAGGAAGAAAAATGGGAGAAATACAAAGAAGTAGAGAATAAATAACATGCTAGTAAAAAACCAGTGGGTCAATGAAGAAATAAAAGAGAAAATAGGAAAATACCTCAAGGGAAATGAAAATGGAAAGACAAGACTCCAAAATCTATGGGATGCAATACAGGCCTACTTTAATAAACAGGAAAAGTCTCAATAACCTAATCCACTATCTAAAGGAATTAGAAAAAGAGTGAACAAAATCCAGATCAGAAGAAAGCTGAAAAGAACAAAGATCAAAGAGGAAATAAATAAAATAGAGACCAACAGTCAATAGAAAAGATCTATGAAACCAAGAACTGTTTTTTTTTTAAAGATAAGCAAAATTGATAAAACTTTAACCAGGTTCATCAAAAAGAAAAGACTCAAATGAAATAAGAAATAAAAGAAGAAAAAAACAGCTGATATCATAGAGACACAAAAAATCTTGAGACTATGATAAACAGTCATGTACCAGCAAATTGGACAACTTAGAGGAAATGGAAAAATTTCTAGAAAAATACAACCTTCAGAGACTGAATAAGAGATAGACAATATGAATAGACTGATCACTGAGTGCTAAGTCACTTCAGCCATGTCCTACTCTTTGTGACCCTATGGACCCCAGGCTTCTCTGTGCATGGGATTCTCCAGGCAAGAACACTGGAGTGGGTTGCCCTGCCCTTCTCCAGGGGATCTTCCCAACCCAAGGACTAAACCCGGGTCTCCTGCATAGACTGATTATTAACAGAGAAATCGAATTTGTAATTTAAAAAAAACTCCCAGCAAACAAAAGCCCAGGACTGGATGGCTTCACAGGGGAATTCTACCAAACATACAAAGAGGAGGTAATATCTATCTCTTTCCACCTATTGTGAAAACTGAAGAGGAAGGAACACTCCCAGAGTCATTCTATGAGCCCACCATTACTCTGGTATCAAAACCAGACAAAGACACTACAAAAAAAATCACATGCCAATATCTGTGATGACTATAAATGTAAATAAAAATCCTGAACAAAACATTAGCAAATCAATTCCACAAAATATAAAAAAGAATCATACACTATGCTCAAGTGTGACTTACTCCAATGAGGCAGTAATAATTCAATACTCACAAATCAATCAATGTGACACACTATATCAACAAACTGAAGAATAAAATCACATGATGTTCTCAATAGATGCAGAAAAAGATACAAAGAAATGGAAAGATATTTCATGTTCTTTAATTGGAAGAATTAATATTGTTAAAATGTTCATACTATCCACCAAATCTATAGATTTAACATAATCCCTATCAAAATATCCATGATATTTTTCACAGAAGTAGAACAAATAACCCTAAAATTTACACAGACCCACAAAAGACCTTTAATTGATACAGCAATTTTGAGAAAAAAGAATAAACCTGGAGTTACTATGCTTCCCGACTTCACACTATACTGCAAAGCTTCAGTCATCAAAACAGCACTGTGCTGGTACAAGGACAAACACATAGATCAATGGAATAGAATAGACAGCCCAGAAATAAACCCACACCCTTGTGGTCAATTGATCAATGACAAAGGAGGCAAGACTATGCAATGGAGAAAAGATTGTCTTTTCAGTAAGTGTTGCTGGGAAAACTGAACATCTACATGTAAAAAATGACACAGAACATATTCTTATATAGTATACAAAAATAAACTCAAAATGTATTAAAGATCTAAATATAAGTCTTCAGGTCTAAAGACCACAAAACTTCTAGAAGAGAACAGCAGAATACCCTATGACATAATATAGCAATATGTATTTTTTGATCTGTGTCCTAAGGAAAGGAAACGAATACTAAAATAAATGTGACCTAATTAAACTTAAAAGCTTTTGCACATCAGAGAAAACCATTGACAAAAGTGCAACCTACTGAATGGAGAAAATATTTGCAAATGATATGACTGATAAGGTGTTAACATTCAAAATAAATATACAGCTCATGCAACTAAATGTCAAAAAAACCCAAAATCCAATTTAAAAATGGGCAGAAGACCTGAATAGATATTTTTCTAAAGAAGACACAGAGTTGGCAAAGAGGCACATGCAAAGATGTAATCATCACAGAAAGGTAAAAATCAAAGAAATATCACCTCACATCTGTTAGAAGAGCTATCATCAAAAAGACAAAAAATAACAAATGCTGGCAAAATGCAGAGAAAATGGAAGCCTTATCTACCGATGGTGGGTATGTAAACTGGTTCAGTCATTGTGGAAAACAGTACTGAGTTTCCTCAAAAAACCTAAAAACAGAACTACTATGTGATCTCACAATTTCACTCCTGGATATATAGTTAAAGAAAATGAAAACACTAATTTGAAAAGATACATGCACTGCGATGTTCATAGCAGGATTATTTACAATGGCTAAGATATGGAAGCCACCTAAGTGTCCATCAACAGATGAATAGATAAAGACGATGTGATATATATTAAACATATAAATTAGAATTTATAACCATAAAATGAATTAAATTCTGCCATTTGCAGCAATGTAGATGAACCTAAAGAGTATTATGCCTAGTGAAATAAATAGTACAGAGAAAGCCAAATACTGTATGTTATCACTTATATGCAGAATCTAAAAAATAAAAGAAACAAATGAATATAACAAAACAGAAACAGACTCACAGATATAGAGAAAAAACTAGTGGTTACCAGTGAGGAGAAGGATGGGGGGAATCATGACTGGGATATAGGATTAAGGGATACAAGCTATAATGAATAAAATAATAAGCAACAAGGATATATTGTACAGTACAGGGGAATAAAGTGTTTATTCTCTAATAACTTAAATGGAGTATGAGCTATTAAAATGTCAAATCACCATACTGTATAACTGAAACTGATATAATACCAACTACATTTCAATTAAAAAACAAAATAAACCAACATATGATTTATTATATTGTAGAATTCATATCACAGTATATTTTCTCACCAATATTAATTTAACTCAGTAAATGTTTTCTCAATTATTGACCTTTTGTAAGTGTTAATTTTGATAGTCATATAGGTAAACTGCGGATAACTAGATAATCCTAAATGGTGAGTTTCTGGAAAGAAAGTCAAGTAAAGGCAAAGTTGGCTATGTCAGGTACTGGAACAACAGTAACAGTTCCCTGAAGTCGTCTATGGAGCCCTGCAAACAGGAGTGCTGGGACATGGGAGATTTGATGGATTCCATCCTCTGAGCCTCATGTTAGTTTTGCGCATTCAGAGAAGCCGTTAGGGGAAAGAGGCATAGCTCTCTGGGCCTGCACAGGGTACACACTTGCCCAGTTTCCCATCTAGATGGCAGATAGGGTCAAAGATGGATGGTATCTCTCCAAAACTCTCAAGGTAATCCTTAAGGAGAAATCTTCAGGAAAAACCTGTCAGCTGAATGCCAGAAGTTTAACATGTACAATAAACATGAACCACTAGTTACAGCATGCAAAATCTCTTGTTGTCATTCACAACATGTATGTTTACATATTTATACATGGGTCCAAGCAGAAAAACCATGCTCTCCCTCTGTGTTTATATGGAGGGTGAGTCCTCCATGCTGCACAGGACACAAGGAACCCTGACCACACATGCAGGCTGTGAGGCAGCTTGGGGCAAGCACTTCGAGGGACAGTAAGAAGTAAAACCTGCAGAAGAATGTTAAAAGCAGACAATTAAAGGGATGGCTGCCTGGAGGGGATTAACAGGAAAAAAAAAAAAATAGACAGGCACAGGCAGAGAAGCTAAACTGAGAGCAAGACAGAGGGTGACTTGGTGGTTTAGTCACCAGTTCAGTTCAGTCACTCAGTCGTGTCCGACTCTTTGTGACCCCATGGACTGCAGCACGCCAGGCCTCCCTGTCCATCACCAACTCCAGGAGCTTGCTTAAACTCATGTCCATTGAGTTGCTGATGCCATCCAATCATCTCATCCTCTGTTGTCCCCTTATTTTCCTTCCTTCAGCATTTCCCAGCATAAGGATTTTTTCCAATGAAACAGTCCTTCACATCAGGTGGCCAAAGTATTGGAGTTTCAGCTTCAGCATCAATCCTTCCAATGAATATCCAGGACTGATTTCTTTTAGGATGAACTGGCTGGATCTCCTTGCAGTCCAAGGGGCTCTCAAGAGTCTTCTCCAACACCACAGTTCAAAAGCATCAAAAGCATCAATTTTTCAGCACTCAGCTTTCTTTATAGTCCAACTCTCACATCCCTACAGGGCTCTTCTCATGGCTCAGTGGTAAAGAATCTGCCTACCAATGCAGGAGATGAAAGAGACCTGGGTTCAATCCCTGGGTCTGAAAGTTCCCCTGGAGAAAGAAATGGCAACCAACTCCAGTATTCTTGCCTGGGAAAATCCCATGGATAGAGGAGCCAGGCAGGCTACAGTCCACGGGGTCACAAAAGAGTGCAACACGACTTAGTGACTAAACAACAACACATCCGTACATGATCACTGGAAACACCAAAGCTTTGACTAGACGGACCTTTGTTGCTAAAGTAATGTCTCTGCTTTTTAATATGCTGTCTAGCTTGGTCAAAACTTTTCTTCCAAGGAGCAAGCATCTTTTAATTTCATGGCTGCAGTCACCACCTGCAGAAATTTTGGAACCCCAAAAATAAAGTCTGTCACTGTTCCTAATGTTTGCCCATCTATTTGCCATGAAGTGATGGGACCAGATGCCATGATCTTAGTTTTCTGAATGTTGAGTTTTAAGCCAACTTTTTCACTCTCCTCTTTCACTTTCATCAAGAGGCTCTTTAGTTCTTCTTTGCTTTCTGCCATAAATGTGGTGTTATCTGCATATCTGAGGTTATTGATATTTCTCCTAGCAATCTTGATTCCAGCTTGTGCTTCATCCAGCCCAACATTTCTCATGATGTACTCTGCATATAAGCTAATAAGCAGGGTGACAATATACAGCCTTGACATACTCCTTAGTCGTGTCCAACTCTTTGTGACCCCATGGACTCTAGCCCACCAGGCTCCTCTGTCCATGGGATTCTCCAGGCAAGAATACTGGAGTGGGTTGCCATTTCCTTCTCTAATAAGATGACTTATATGGCATTTAAATATAAATTCTCTATTCAGGATTGAAATTAGGATCCAGCAGCAGAGAAAGTAAGAGCGTGGTGTCACCTAGGTCCAGCCAAACAGTCTCCTGTTTGGGGCAGTCCCTAGCTGATTCTCCAATAAATGTTCTTTCAGAGATCTAGAGCGACTAACAACAGGCCCTGGTTATTTCAAACCATGAGGTTGTTCAGACATGCACTTAATGTGACTGTAAGGAGAAATCCAAGGACACACAAAATGATAATCTTTTTCATGTTTTTGGAAATTTTATTAAGAAAAATAAAAGTGAAAGTCTTTCAGTCGTGTCTCACTCTTTGTGACCCCATGGACCATACAGACCATAGAATTCACCAGGCCAGAATACTGGGGTGGGTAGCCATTCCCTTCTCCAGGGGATCTTCCCGACCCAGGGATACAACCCAGGTCTCCTGCATTGCAGGCGGATTCTTTACCAGCTACACCACCAGGGAAACGTAAGGAATCTATGTGTTAGAGGGAATTTGTACAAATGCCAGTTCTTTTGAGGTGTTTCCTGTAAACTTTCACAAACATGCTCAGCCGTAGGAAATATTCCACTTTTCACTAAGACATCTTCTTGGGCTCCCATGCAGTTTCCACCCTTTCCTCCCCCTAGATCCCCCATTGTGGCCTCTCCTTCCTCACAATGCACCCCCTAATTCTCTCATATCTTTTCTTGCAAGTTTTGTTTCCAATGCTCTCCCATTTATTCAACTAAGACTTTGGCAGTAGTTCCAGTCACCTCTTCTTTAAACCAATATCTCCCCCCAACTTTGTTCCACATTTTAATGCTGCTGAACCCTTTATGCACCCTGAAACTCTCTTCTGCTTACTTCCAGTACCTGTCCTGATCACCCTCTTGGCCTTCTCTGTCATCATGAGCTAGACATCTCCTTGGTCTCCAGGCAAGTGATCCCAGGATGCCCTTCTCTACTATTCCCTGATAAATCCTTATCTGAGGCTTAGGGTCAATATTCAACATTAGTTGAATTTTAAAACTGTGTTTATCTATAAAAGATGTGAGACCCAAATATGTGTCAGTGAAACGTTTTACTTGTAGGACTTCAAAAAGATAACAAAGGGAAAAAATAATGGCATGTAAAAGATTCAAAGAAGAAATAAGGAGGTTAAACACAAACAGAAGAACACAAATCTCAGATACACATCACCACCAAATATTGTTAAGGTTAACAGCAGCTTTTAAGTACAAGAAGTACACTGCTACTATGCTTCATTAAGTGAACACATAATCTAAAATTTAGTAGCTTATAAGACAGTGAAGAAGATAAAGTCAACTAATGAAAATTTAAACAGAATTTTTGGTGTAGTACTTGTGAAAAAATAATGTTCTTACTGTGCATATAGAAAACTACACAAAGGGTTAAAGAGAAAAATAAAAGGAATCTATCAGTCAGAGTCCTTACACCTTAATAGAAATAACAGTAGCATTATTAACATTTTTCTATAATGCTTTATGGAAACATTTTTTTCAAGGTATGTTTACATTTGACACTCATGTCTGATACTGTAGAATAGAAGATACTCTCTTTTTAATTGTTGAGGAAAACTAACAAATCAATGATTTCTTCTACTTTCCTTAAAGACATTATACCGAGGAGTAAGGAACATAAATTTGCACAAATTATATATATCATTTCAATAAACTTAGTGATAATCAACTCCTTCCTGATCAAACACCTGTAAAAAAAAATATAGGTTTTCTTGAGAATAGGTCGATAGAAAAGAATTTTAAATTCCTAGGTTTCTCTGTTGTTTTTTATTGCTAATTTCAGAGAAATGAAAAATTACTGGTCTTAGCTTTCAGTGCGTGTGTCTGTGTGTATGTACACACACACACACATACACAGACATGTACATTTGTGTGTCCAAAAGAGCTGCGTGCTGAACTCTTGAGCAGAGAAGAAATTGTAGCAGTAAGTTGGGCCTAAATGAAAATATTTAAGAATACTTATTCCTTAATGTGGACTTCCCTGGTGGCTCAGACGGTAAAGCGTCTGCCTACAATGAGGGAGACTCGGGTTCAATCCCTGGGTCGGGAAGATCTCCTGGAGAAGGAAATGGCAACCCACTCCAGTACTCTTGCCTGGAAAAGCCCATGGACAGAGGAGCCTGGTAGGCTGCAGTCCATGGGGTCGTGAAGAGTCGGACATGACTGAGGGACGTCAATGTCAAATGTCAATGTCAATTCCTTAATGTGCTTCCCCTTGAAGTAACTGAAAAGCAGAATGAATCATTGAGCACATTTGGAAATAATCATTTGTAAATGTGGATAACATCAATAATACCTGACCTAAATGCCTTCCTTTAACTATACAGCATTTGTGAAAAAGCAGTAGTAATAATAATAAAGCTTGCCTAACATTATCTGTAAAATTCTACATTCTTTAGTTTCTGACACTGTTACTTTTGATAAGATAGAATAAAAAGTAATATAAAATTACCTGGACTATACATATTTATAAATGGAGTAAATTTGCATAATATAGTGGTTGAACTTTATAATTTGAATATGTTCCTTCATAATTATCATGAAGAATACATAAGTTTGAATTATTCGTTAACTCACCTTCTGAAATGTAAGCTTTGCTAGGGTACAATTTCAATTTGAAGCATCATTATTTTAAAAGAACCTCATTTGAATATTTTTCATTTCAGCTAGTCTGACAAAGACTCTTATAATTATCTTACAAGACAAATTAAGAAATGTGGGTGGGAAAGAAGGAGAGGTCAAATGTATTTGTACATGATTTGTATCACGTCACACGAACATCAATGGTAGACAAGGTGGCAGCTTTGCTGGTGTTACATAGAGTCAGGCCTGTCCTGCTCAGGATTTATTAGTGATGTGAATGAAGACTCAGAGGGCAGGCTTATCAAAATTTAAGGTGGAGTAGAGTTATTTCACTGGGAAAACAGCTAACAGAATGGCGTTAGAAACTAACATCCAGAAGATGAAATTTAATGATGACAAGGATCAATTCCTATTCCGTGATTCACAGTTGTAGGACCAGTGAAGATCTGACTGGGAAGAAGTTTTCATTAAAATAAAGGAGGCGGTGCCTTGAAATGACCACGTCAGCCCAAGTTGGAAGTACAGTTTCACTGTAAACAGAAACAGACTCAGGGGTATATAGAACAGGCTTGTGGTTGCAAGGAGGAGGGGACTGCAGGAGGTAGAGAGGTCGGTTGGGGTTAGCAGATGCAAGCTTGTATGTATAGAATGGATAAATGACGAGCTCCTACGCTAAGCACAGGGAACTATATTTAACATCCTATGATAAGCCACAATGGAAAAGGATATTAAAGAGGAATGCCTATGTAACTGAGTCGCTTTGCTGTACAGTGATAATTAACATGACATTGCAAATCAACGATACTTTATTTTTAAAAACAAGTACAATTTCACTGTAAACTTAAAATCTGTTAAGAGAGTAGACCTCATGTTAAATGGTCTTACCACACAAATTAAAAAAAAACAAAATCGTTGCTACTGAGGGAGGAATTCAGACACACTGCCTACCTTCACCCACTTAGCTCCATAATTTCCATCTCAAACCACCCAGGGACTATAAGCTACTTTCTGGAGTTGAAACTAAAACTCTGTTTATTAGTTTTATTATCATTCTACTTTACTGAGTCATTGTTGAAAATGAAAACTGTGTATATTGAAGGTATACAACTTGATCTGATATACTTAACACATTGTGAAATAGTTACAATAATCAAGCTAATTAACAGATCCATCTGCTCACAAATAGTTACCTCTTTGTGGTGGAAACCCTTAAGATCTACTCTTTCATCAAATTTCAAGTATACAACACAATATTAATTACACTCTCATTGCTGTACATTAGGTCCCCAGAACTTATTCATCTTGTATATCTAAGACTTTGTACCCTGTGATCCACATCTCCCCTCTCCCTCATCCTATAGTAATCACCACTCTACTCACTGTTTCTATGGATTTTTACATTTTCAGATTCCACATATAAGTGAGTATTTGTCTTTCCATGACTGGCTTATTTCGTTTAGCATAATATCCTCCAGGTTCATCCATTTTGTTACAAATGGCAAGATTCCCTTCTTTATTAAGGCTGAAATAATATTACACTGTATGTGTGTGGGGGTGTTTAACTGTATTTTCTTTATTCATTCACCAGTAAATAGATATTTAGGTTGCTTCCATATCATGGGAGTATGCATATTTCTTCAAAATACTGGTTTCATTCCTTCAGATATGCACCCAGAAGTGAGATTCGTGGCTCATAAGGTAGATCTACTTTTTGGGGGAACATCCATACTATTCTCCACGGTGGCTACACCAAATTACATTGCCACCAGCAGGAAGCTTGGGTTCCCTCTTCTCCATAACCTGTCAACGCTTATCTCTTGTCTTTCTGACACTGGTCATTCCAGCAAATGTGGGGTGATAGCTCACAGTGGTTTTGATTAGTTTTCCTTAATGATTAGCTACATTGAGCACCTTTTCTTACAGCTGTTGGTCATCTGTATGTCTTCTGAGAAGTGTCTATTCAGGTCCTTTGTCCAGTTGAAAATTGGGTTGTTGCATGTTTTGTTACTGAGTTGCATGTGTTCCTTACATATTTTGGATATTTTGTTATTGTGTTCCTTATATATTTTGCTCCTTATAGATTAACTAGGGGGTATAACTGATCACTCAGTTTCCATGAAGGGGTAGTTACTACAAGCAAAATGTCCCCTGAATGTTGAAGACAGAAGTTAATTCAGAAACATGGTCCTAGATGGAACAGTCATCTTGGCCATGACTGTGACAAAATAAGAAGCTTAGGCATTAAGTACACAAGGTCATTTCATCTAGTCTTCTGCCTGCAGTGGGTAAAATGCTTAAGACAGTCTCAAAAGCACAAATCTAGGGAAGTAATCTTCAATTTTTTCCCTAGACTATTTAAAACTTTATCAGGTGGATTAATGAACTCTTGGATAGTGAGCTGGAGAGCTAAAAAGAGGGAAACTATAATTATACACATAGGTGTTGAGAGTAGAACCCAGATGTGACTATTTTGTAAATAGTTTTAAAATATCTACATAATCCACTTAATAGCAATGTCTTCTATTCAGGCTCCTGAACAAACTCTGTTTCCCTGTGAGCACTGTAGTAGAATCTACCTCACAGAGCTATTGTGAGAAATAAATGAAATTAGAAATAGGTAGCCCATAAATGTTAGCTATTATTCACAACAGTTTTTTTTCATCATCCAAACTTATTAAGCCCTATTATGTTCACTGAAATAGCCACTGGGAAAAAGAACTGGATACAGAATTTTTTAACTGAACAAACTTGGATGTCATCTAGTTCATTTTTTTTCCTAATAAACTTTTAATTGTAACTCTGGAAAATAAATTCTAAAAAAGAGAGCTGCCCTAGTAGAAGGAGTTAGGAAAAACAAAGTGTGATGCCATTCACAGAAGCACTGTGCTTAGGTTGCAATAGAAGCCTGTGGCCATAGGCACAGGGAATATTTGCCACACTTAACTCTGCCTTAAATACCATATATACCTCCAGTTCCATTACTGACACCTTCAGAAGGTTCATGAGTGTTTTCTGGGAAAGATCACTGGCATGTTAGGTAGTCAGTAATCTAGTCAAGAGGAGGAGCTTAGAGAATGTGGATTTTATTATCAACCTGACAAAAGGCAAACCTTGGTAAAAATACCATAGGTCTTCAAATATTTGAAGGACTCGTATATCTGAGGCAACAGACTTATTTGCCAGGGGGCAGAACAGGGAATAATAAATTTAAATGACTAAGAAAGAGATCTGGGGTTAACATGCTGAGACAGTAAAAGAGAACATGAAATCCAAAGTCAGAAAGCCCAAATTCAAGTCCTAGCTTGATTTTTCATTAGTTCTATAATTTTAGGCAAGGTATCTACACTCCATGAGTCATGCAATTCTCATCTATGAGGTAACAAAAGTTAAAAATACTACTCATGTAACAAAGCACATATAAAATGTTTGGAATCTTTAGCATGATTTGAAAATAGTTAATAACAGTTAGCCACAGGAATGGGGTACCCCATTCCAGAGAGTGTTCATGGAGGGCTGACCAAGTCTCACCGCCAGGCTTCCTTTTACTGGGACCCAGTAAGCCTAACTGAACTGGAAGGTGACCGCTATACTCCCTCGGCAAGTACGATGTGTTCACGTGATACATACATATCTCAAAGGTAGGAAAAGTTAACCACAAAGAATCACTAATGTCAATAATTTAATTTGGCTAAAGAATGCAGTTAATATCCACAGCCTTTCCAGAATTCATGAGCAGGTTAAAACTCCACAAAGATAACTCATTAAACTTAAATCAGCAAAGATGAGTTTAACGCAAAAAAAAAAAAAAAACAAAACCCCAAAATAGGATCACGTGTTCCAGATTAAATGACAGTTAATTCATTTCACCCAAACAGTATTTCCACACTTGTGCTGCCAATCTGGAAAATATATAGAATTTTCTGGATTGTAAAAGCTCTGTCAAAATCTCAAATTTCAGTTTTCAGATAGTTGATATTCTCCCATTGCCCATTCTCCTGCTGTATTCCAATTTATTTTTATAAGTGTTCAGAAATAAGTAACCTCTGAGTTAGTACGCCTGCCAGTTGTTCTGAGTTTACTTACCCTCTGACCCTCTTTTCCAGGTGGACCTTGGGGGCCTTGTATCCCCAGGGAACCCTACAAGGAAAAAAGGGCACATATTAGTAGATTACTTCAAGCATGCCTGCCTTGCAAAGAATGCTGTGAAAATGAATACTAATTTTATTGATTATACAAAAACTTTTAAAGTGATCTGAGCTCTTCTAAGCTTAGACTATACAATACATTAATAATGGTGAACTGTCCTTCTTTGACTGGTTTATCTTCAGAGTTAACACAACAAAAGAAAAGAAAGATTCCTAACCAGCGATCACTCCCAGGGGTGACTCTCATATCATTGGAATCATGTCTTTTTTTTTTTTTAATCAACCTGCTGTCAATAAATGGTAACAATATTACAGGCAGAAAAAAAATGCCTCTTCATGTATTTAAACTCTATAAATGCAACAGCATTTTTGGTTGAGAGTGGCTCTGTAGTTTTCCTCTGAGAAAACACCTGGTTATGACATTAGCTTCAACATTCATCTATTCACAACACTTAATTTTTAGCCTCATAGACATTACTTAATACTTTCTCATGAAAAGTATTTTTTTCAAGTGGTAGAAAAAAATAACCTTTTTTTTTTTCAATTATAAAAAGGTGCAGGAAATCTCAGGTTCACTAATCTGAATCTCCTGATTCTCACAGGTAATTACTATTACACAGAAATTTTCAGCACAAAAACCAGAACGTTAATACCGCTGCTGTTTAAAGTCTTTGGGATTGACGGCTAGTTGTTACCTCTCTGGAGGCTTCTCAGTCTCTCTAGCTGCTTCCTCCTTCCCTATTAAGCCTTTTAACGTACAGGTTTAGGCCCATTTTCTCCCCATTCTCTGGCCATGATCTCGTATTATACCATGGACTTTGACTTCTCCAGCCCAATGATGCCAAGATTTTTACTCAACTTATCTTTGAGCTTGTAGGTCCACACATCCAACTGCCTGCCAGATACACCTACTCTGCTCTCACCAGCAATTGAATTTAGCACAGCAATACCACATTTAGGACCCTCCCACCAAAACTGGGGCCTTTTCCAGCACCCCAACTCTGTAAACCCACGCACCATCCTGCTAGAGCTCTTGTTGGGAACCGAGAACTTGTCTTCCACACTTGCCTCTCTCACTTCTCTTTCACATCCAGTCCCCAAGTCCAACTGATGTAGCTCCAAATAGATGGATTTGACCCATCTATTATTCTCCTGCATCCTTCTGCTCCATCACCCTCTCGCTTGCTCACCTGTAAGAGCTTTCTAGGTGACACTAGACACAGACCCCTCCATCCTCCAGAACACAAACTGACCTCAAGAAAATCCAGCCTGACCTCCCTGGATTGTCCACATAAAGAGATGAATGCCTTATTGCATCAATCTTAAGGTGCCTGTACTTGTTCTTTAAATTATTTATCATAATTCCCTTTAAATGGTTATTTAGGAAATGATTCCCCAGGCTATAAGGACAATGGTAGAATCACTGTCTTATTTAACACCAGATACCTGTTAATTATTGAAAAAAAAATCATAATGAGAAATCAATCCATTGTTAGAGGAAAAAAAACTTTTGGGTAAAGCTGGCACTTTTAAAGGGTTTTTAAAATATGTATGGTTAATCTACTATATATTAAAGGCCTTAAACTCTTTGGAATATGAGAAATCTAGTAACGACACACTTGAACATCTGATTCACCTTCATCCCTTCAGGAGAAGCATTATCATTTAATTTTTGAAAATTAGGATTCATTTTTATAATGAATAAAATGAAATGAATAAATAAATGAATAAAATAAAATGAAACTTTTCCTTAAAAGTCATAGCTACATTTAAAGTAAAACATCAGGTGTGCTTGTGAGGATGTATTTACTATGTATACATTTTTGGGTTTTTCATAGAAATTAACTTTTCACAAATGTCATGGCATGGTAATTTTACCATCCAATTTTATTTAGAATAAAAATATCACAAATATATTTTAATTTTTCACTCTGGAAGCTTTTCTTTGATTAAAATGGTCAGAATTTAATATAAATTCCTGTAACTAATTTTGAAAAAGAATTTATACAAAAAATTCTGCATGTATCACCAATGCTCGGGCATGTGTGATCAATTGCTCAGCAAAGTCCTACTCTTTGTGACCCTATGGACTGTAGTCCGCGAGGCTCCTCTGTCCGTGGGATTTTCCTGGCAAGAATACTGGAGTGGGTTGCCGTTTCCTCCTCCAGGTGATCTTCCTGACCCAGGGATTGAACCCATGTCTCCTGTGCCTCCTGCACTGCAGGTGAATTCATCACTGTTGATCCACCTGGCAAGCCATCAACAATGCTCAGTGTTCCCCAAATCTTCCTGAGTCTTCCTCCACAAAGTATCCATAAAATGTGGAGAAGGAAATGGCAATATACTCCAGTATTCTTGCCTGGAAAAATCCCATGGACAGAGGGGACCATCCATGGGGTCTCAAAGAGCTGGACGTGACTGAACAACTGAGCAGGTATTCATGAAATGTATGTATTTATTCTTTTACCTATTTTTGGAAAAATTAATGTTACAGGGGCATGTAGAGCCTATGTTTTATTGATTTGGGAGGAGTAAAAACCAGGGAATGAAAAATGTGATCAGTTCTGTTTTTTTTTTTTTTAATCAAAAACACCTGCCAAACGATAGATAACCAAAGAAAGTTGCCTAATTAGGTAAATTTTAGGATGGTAAATTCCTGATGTGATAAGAAAAGCAAATTTTCAAATCAAAATATACCAAAGATTAGTTACAAGATAATCACAAGGGCTTGTGTCATTTTTTTAAGATTGACACAATCCTGGCTTCAGATAAAACTCTTCCCCTTTACCCTTGGAAACTATTATAATTTCATGACTAGTCAAACTTACACATAACATTTTTGATATACATCCAAATGTTGACAGATCTTTCAGTGTTTTGAAATGTGAGCTACTAAAACATACACATACTGAACATTCATCAAGAGAGTACAATTAATTCTGAGCCACATGTAATAGAAATTCCATTCCCTTTACTAGTTAAGAAAAATTACATAGCAAAAGCCTACATAAGATGAAAATATTAAACTTGACTTGGAATGTATTCAATGGATTAAAAAAATTTATGAGAAACTTTTTGTTAAAAGCCCCAAAGTAAGATATGACATACTCATAGACAAACCCACTAACATGCCTCCCAGACAGTCATGATTCTGAGTACTCCCCCACTCCTGACCTTTGCTAACTCTAGGACCCAGCAAGGAATTTGATGAAAAAGTGGGATTATTTTTCATCTCCAATGATATTTTTAATCCAATTCACTATTTGGATTATCCATGACAAAATTTTAATCCTAGCTCTATTACCTTAATATTCAGAATATTTTATCTGAATTTATTAAATATTATTAGTTGATTTATAAAGAAAAATAATATCAATATTATCATTAGTAAACCATTGGTCAACCAACTATTAAAAAATCATATTTTTTCCAGAATTAGGAAATTAAAATTTGAGGATGATCCAACCAGTCCATCCTAAAGGAGATCAGCCCTGGGTGTTCATTGGAAGGACTGATGAAGCTGAAACTTCAATAATTTGGCCACCTGATGCAAAGAGCTGACTCATTTGAAAAGACTCTGATGCTGGGAAAGATTGAGGGCAGGAGGAGAAGGGGATGACAGAGGATGAGATGGTTGCACGGCATCACTGACTCAATGGACATGGGTTTGGGTGGACTCCGGGAGTTGGTGATGGACAGGGAGGCCTGGCGTGCTGCGGTTCATGGGGTTGCAAAGAGTCAGACACGACTGAGCAACTGAACTGAACTGAACTGAACGTTATTTGCAATTCTCCAGCTAACTATTCCTTGCATTTAGTAAAGTCAAACAATGCATTAACCTATCACTTAGCAAAACTTATACTGAGGCTGAAGCTCCTCAAATTAAACTTGGGCAGAGTTCAGCATGTGCCTCAGAACCCTTCAATAATTCCTTCTTAGTTGACTATGAGTTTTAGAGGACAAAAAATCACTTTTTTCTATCTTTTACCATACTTACAGAAGAGAATTAGTAAGTACTTATAAAACTAGATCATAAGGAACTAAACAGAGATAGAATAATACTGAGCATCAGTGGTAGGAAACAGGTTCCTGGTCTACATATAATTATATTTATTTTCAAAACTTTGCCTTGGACTTAAATACCACATTGGAGGACTTTCAGTCCTGTCTCTACTTCTCATCCAAAGTGATCATTCCACTCTCTGATGTCTGAGAGTAAAACTGCCTTAAAGTTCATCTAAGAATTAATCATCTACTCTTACTGTAATAGAATAAAAAAATTATGAACTTTTGCTCTGATTCTTGATCTGTATGTTGGTAAAGTGGATATATTCAATTTGTAAAAAATCTTTTGAACTACAACTTGTGATATATACTCTTCTGTATATATGTTATACTTCAAGAAACAAAAAACTCTGAAGTCTATGAAAGCTCAAATATAAAAAAGAATTAATCATCTACTATTTGTGACATCATCTCTATTATGATTATTTAAATCTTTGACTAATACTGATGCTTTACATGTTTATACCATTTTCCCATTTGGAGAATCATGTCTTAAGTGTCTTTGTGCATATAGAATCTTTGCATAATCTATGCATTATTTTCTTCTTCAATTTAATTTGGTGAAGAATAATTTCTATCCATTTTTTTTACTTTTTCCATCTTCTTAGGCTTTATGAAAATAACTTTAAACTGAGTTATTCCTAAAATTTTACAATTGTAAAGATTTATTGCCTTTCTGAAAGAGAAACTTAAGACTGTATTTAGGATATTCATGATGTAAACATCCCCACACAAGCATTCATTTTTAAACAGAACTCTGGACATTAGAAATGTTGACAAGGAAAGGAATTCCTAAAGCTGTTACCTCTTTTAGCTAGGATAAAACTATGCAAAAAATAGTCCCAACCAGCTAAACCATTTTAAGTCCTAGTGGGTTGCTATTACAGTGTGTTACACTGGACAATCTGCTGATTATTTAAGACAGGCGAGAGCTTATCATCATGAAAGCCCATGTAAATATTTAACTGAGAAATTACTTAGAATTAACTGGTTTGCATCAGAATTTTGAAGTGTTTAACAAATACAGACAATATTTCATAGAGTTAATATGGTAGATTAATTGCATTTTAACACATTTTCATTTGTGAAATGAGGGCAAAATATATTCATAACTTCTCAATCAAAAAAAGGAGCTGAAGTAAAAGCTGAAAGTTTCATTTTAAAATATTCTTTGTACTCTCTTGCCAGCAATGTTGCAGAACATATGATCCCTAAAATCCACTTTAACAAAAATGTTATGCAAGTAGGTGTATTTTAAGTGTTATGGTTATTACTTTAGAATATGCTTCATAGACCTGAAACACAAAATTAAGAAGAATCTGTATAAATTCTTTGGCTACCACCATGGCATTTTCTGTCTTTCTAATAGTGTGTACAAAATTAAGATGGAAAACAAAGTTATCTGTCTTTATAGAAAATTTCATGCCTTTAATATGAGAATAATGGGAACAAATTTCATAAGTTGGAGGTATAAGAACAAAACACAAAAAACAAGTAAGTAAAAGTATAATAAAGTCCACAGTCCTGGGAAGCAATTTTCATATAAGTTCATGAAGCAGGATTTAGGAAAGTTTATGGGCATCTCGGTTGCTTCCATGTCCTGGTTATTATAAACAGTGCTGTGATGAACATTGGGGTGCATGTGTCTCTTTCAGATCTGGTTTCCTCTAGGGCCTGGTGCACTGGGAAGACCCAGAGGGGTTGGGTAGAGAGGGAGGCAGGAGTGGGGATCGGGATGGGGAATACATGTAAATCCATGGCTGATTCATGTCAATGTATGACAAAAACCACTACAATATTGTAAAGTAATTAGCCTCCAACTAATAAAAATAAATGTAAAAAAAAATGTTTATGATGAAAAAGGAGTGGCCAGTTTTATACTATTTCACAGAATTATCAGGACTACTAACACAAGAAAGAATTTCCCTTAGGGTGTGTAAGTATTCAGCAAAGGAATTGTATATTACACATAAAAAACCTATCATTTTATCATAAGCAGTTGTCACACATTAAGAAACAGATGCTTTTGGAATAAAAACAGCAGAACCTTTTCTATATACTGAAAAATCCCTTGCAAACCTTTTCAGTAACATTGACAAGAGAAGGATAAGAGCTGTCGCCAGAAAGAAACCTTTATGACAGATTTGTGTGAACAGGAATGCTTCAATCATTCTCAGTCACAGTAAACAGGTTCCATAATTGGATGGACAATTTTATCTTACCTTCAACAATTTAAAAAATGGAGGTCATTCGCTGTGCTTTCAAAACTTAACAATTTCATTCGAAAGCTTTGGCAGCAGTTTAGACATGAAACATAATGAATTATTGTTCCTTGTGATTGCAGGGTAAATTTTAACACTAATCTTTTTCTATGTTTTCTGAACTCAGAAATCACATTTGTTCTTAATATATAGATTCTGAAATAGCATTTCTTCAGTCACTATTGTTTCAACCAATCAAAACTAGGAATATTCTAAATTAAATAATAGAACATAGTCTCTGGCTCTGGAATGCTGTGGGACATCTGTATATCCCACAGATTTTCCTCTAACAGTGACTTTTCCCTCTATGTATCCTCAGCTCCATTTCCCTCTGCATATTATCTAGCAATATGGACTGTATCTAGGAGGTGCTGAATGGATGAATGACTGCTAAGATTCTGATTCTTTACACTTCTCCCTGTACTTCTGCTCCACTGAGGATATTAATTGCCATAGCTACAGAAATTCCAATTTAGAAACCTATATTCTTCATCCTCAAATCCCACTTGGTACCAAAATAATTCAAGTTATTTAAAATTCTTATGTGGTAGTACTGCAAAGTAGATGCTACACTTCTATTTGGAGGAGTATGCCCTTCATCAGAAGAAGAAATATAAGCTTCTTTCTTTAAATTATCTCACGCTGATAAGAATTAAGTACTTACTTTTTGAAAATACAACATGAACTTCAGAGATTAAAGTATCCATGTAAATCATTAATTACAAAGAAATAGATCCAATTGAGTTATTTTAAATGCTTATTATCATCTAAAATAATGTAGCTTCCTATTTGGCAATTATTCTTGACTCACTTTTATTGATTAGTCATAAGCAATTTCATATTTTAGTAATTTCATGTTTGTAATTATTCTTGGCTATGAAAATCTTTATGTTGGCCCTAACTTAATACATGAAACAGCTTGATTTCAGTTAAACTCAAGTCTCTGTTGACAAGTAAAAAATTGGTGGGCCATGGTCTGTCAAATCCATTTGTATCATCTGCCTTAATGATTTGTGTGAGGGAGAATATAATAGATTAGTTTTAATGATTAGTTTGATTCTCATAACATTCTGTGCCTTGGGCTGGCTTTGCATAGCTCAGTGACCACAGGAAGACATAATTCTACTGCAGAAAGAGGGAGAGTCTGTACATAGGCTGTTTTCATACATCTTCCAATGTCTTCTGAAGAATAGACATCATGTTAGAAATAAAACTCTAAATCCCACATATATGTGTTAGTATGCTGTAATGTTCTTTATCTTTCTGGCTTACTTCACTCTGTATAATGGGCTCCAGTTTCATCCATCTCATTAGAACTGATTCAAATGAGTTCTTTTTAATGGCTGAGTAATATTCCATGGTGTATATGTACCACAGAGGGAGCGGGTAGAGAGGGAGGTGGGAGGGGGGATCAGGATGGGGAATACATGTAAAACCATGGCTGATTCATGTCAATGTATGACAAAACTCACTATAATATTGTAAAGTAATTAGCCTCCAACTAACAAAAATAAATGAAAAAAAAAAAAGAAAAAAGAAGAAGACATACAAAAAAAAAAAAGAAATGAAATTCTAAATGTAATAGTATCAATAATGTTTGCATTTGGGCTATGCAACATAAATGACTAGGCTGAAGGAAATAACACAGTAAATTTAGGATTAAAACAGAAATAAGTATACAGAGATATCCATACACCGAATAAAAGATCTAGGAGTTTAATCAGATAACTGAAGATGGTTTATACAACATGAGGTTAAGTAAGCTGCAACTGAGTAAGATGGGGAAAACCAAACTTCCAATGGAGAAAATGTTCTATACAATAACAAAGAAAAAATTCTAAATATTAAAATATACATTGAACACTTTTCACTTTTTAACTTCTTTTGACCTCCCTCTTCTGCCAAAGGCATTAATTTTACTCAGGAAGACTAAGGTAATAATAGTATAAATGTAAAGACAATGGAAGAGTCAACACAGACAGAGATGGGAGCTGAAAATTAGACTCTATCAGCAGAAGAGTGTTTCTAAATGTCATCACCATCTATGGGGAGATGTTCCCACTGATCATAAAGTTTAAGCATAAATCACCCGGCACAGAGGAAGGAGCAGATACAAGGGTACTTCTATCCATTTGGAAAGGGAATGGAAAAGAGTCTTTCCCCTCTGTTTCCCTGAATGAAGAGTTTCAGGAGAAGAATGGTGAGGTACTCAGAAAACAGAATGCTTGCTTGCTTTCTCTCTTCTTAGAAAACTAGGAAGAAAAAAATAATTCATAAAACATCAGATTTCTCAGCAACATCACTGATGCTAAAAGACAACAGAGCAAAACTTTTGTAATTCTGAGGAAAGTAATTCTCAATCTCTTAATTCTGTACCAAGACAGATTGCCAACTGACTGTGAGTGGAACAGGAATGTTTTTAGACATGTCAAAACTCAGAAAATTCACCTCCTTTTTACATCTTCTTAATAATTTTCTCAAGGGTGTGTTCATATAAACGAAAGAATAAAATGAAGATAGGAGATGACAAGGCAAAGAAACATTGGAATCAGCCCAGGAAAAAATGAAGGGAATCACAGAATGAGAATGTCATAGATGGCCTAGAGAGCTTGTAGCCAAGGATGAATAAGAGATCTGAAAGCCTCAGGTGAGAGCATTTGCAAAGTATGGAAGATAACTGCAGGGGAAACAGATAACTAGAAACATCAGAAAACAACAGTAAAACAATTCAAGAAAGGAAAATACACTACTTGGCTCTGCAAATATTAATATTCATGCAGTCATAAAAATGTGAAAATTTTCTATTTTTACAGTAAGAATAATACTACAACTCCTTTAACCATTCACCTGTGGTGGGCATCTAGATTGTTTCCATTCTTTTACTATTTCAAACACTGCTGACATTTTACCCTTGGATGTGCATAATTTCATAAATGAGGAAGACTATCTGTAGCTGTATTTTCTGGCTCAGAGAAAATTTGAAATGTTGGTAGGCAGAATCAAATCTTTATCCACAGAGACTGCATCCTGGCATTCTTCTCTCAGAATATATGAATGTGTTTCTTTAAATTTGTGTACATATACTGTACCATCAAACTCAGACTTTTACTGATCAATTTTTTTTACTATGGTAAGAATTTTTATCATGAGATTTACCCTCTTAATAAAATTCTAAGTGCACAACAGAGTACTGCTAACTTTGAGTACAAAGGTGTAGAGCAGATCTCTAGAACTTATTTATCTTGTATAACATGCACTTTCTATTTTTCACAGCAGTTCCCTCATTTCCCCTGCTCCCATCTCCTGGCAACAATCCTCTACTCTCTGTTTCTATGAGTTTGACTATTTCAGATTCAAGTGGAATCAGACAGTCTTTGTCCTTCTGTTGAGTGACTTATCTCACTTAATGTCTTTCAGGTTCATCCATGTTGTAGAATAGGACGGGGTTTCCTTCCTTTTTAAGGCTGAATAATATTCTACTGTACATATACACCAGACTTCCCAGGTGGCTTGGTGGTAAAGAATCCACCTGTCAAGCAGGAGATGTGGGATTGATCCCTGGATAAGGAGGATCTCCTGGAAAAGGAAATGGTAACCCACTACAGCATCCTTGCCTGGGAAATCCCATGGACAGAGAAATCTGGCAGGCTACAGTCCATACAGTCACAAATACTTGGACATGACTTAGGACTAAAACTATCACCACCACCTTTGCACCATATTTTTTATCCATTTACCCATCAATGGACATTTAGGTTATTTCCATATTTTGCCACATACATAGAAAAAGATCCTCAATACCACTAATCATTAGGGAAATGCAAGCCAAAACCACAGTGAGATACCACCTCACACCTGCTAGAACGACTACTGCTGGAAAAAAAAATGTTAACAAAAACGTGGAAAATTGTAACACTTGTACACTGTTGGTGGGAAGGTAAAATGGTGCAGCTGCTATGAAAAATAGTATAAAGGTTACTAGAAAAACTAAAAATAGAACTACCTTATGACCAAAACCCTACTTGTGAGTGCATATCCAAAGGAATTGAGAGCAATGCCAAACTTGCTGGTGAAAACTAGTATTTCAGAGTCATTTTAGTTTACATTGATCTTATTATAAGTGAATTAAGATTTTTTAAAATATGTTGAGTGATCTTATTCTTCCTATTCTAGGAATTCTTTTAACACACTTTTAAAAATCATCGCTTGTCTTTAGATTCAGTTTTGTACTTCAATTCAGTTCAGTTCAGTTGCTCAGTCATATTTGACTCTTTGTGATCTCATAGACTGCAGCATACCAGGCTTCCCTGTCCATCACCAACTCCTGGAGTTTACTCAAAATCATGTCCTTCGAGTCGGTGATGCCATCCAACTATCTCATTCTCTGTCAGCCCCTTCTACTCCTGCTTTCAATCTTTCCCAGCATCAAGGTCTTTTCCAATGAGTCAGTTCTTCGCATCATGTGGTCAAAGTACTGGAGCTTTGGCTTCAGCATCAGTCCTGCCAATGAATATTCAGGACTGATTTCCTTTAGGATTGACTGGTTTGATCTCCAGTCAAGGGACTTGCAGTCCAAGGGGCTCTCAAGAGTCTTTTCCATCACCACAGTTCAAAAGCATTAATTCTTCCCCATCAGCTATCTTTATGGTCCAACTCTCACATCCATATATGACTACTGGAAAAACCATAGCTTTCACTAGACTGACCTTTGTTGGCAAAGTAATGTTGCTGCTTTTTAATGTGCTGTTTAGGCAGGTCATATCTTTTCTTCCAAGGAGTAAGCGTTTTTTAATTTCATGGCTGCAATCACCATCTGCAGTGATTTTGGAGCCCCCCAAAATAAAGTCTGTCATTGTTTCCATTGCTTCCCCATCTATTGGCATGAAGTGATGAGACTGTAGCCATGATCCTTGCTTTTTGAATACGGAGTTTTATTTTTTATTTTATTTTATTTTATTTTATTAGTTGGAGGCCAATTACTTCACAACATTTCAGTGGGTTTTGTCATACATTGACACGAATCAGCCGTAGAGTTACACGTATTCCCCATCCCGATCCCCCCTCCCACCTCCCTCTCCACCCGACTCCTCTGGGTCCTCCCAGTGCACCAGGCCTGAGCACTCGTCTCATGCGTCTCACCTGGGCTAGTGATCTGTTTCACCATAGATAATATACATGCTATTCTTTTGAAACATCCGGAGTTTTAAACCAGCTTTTTCCACTCTCCTCTTTCACTTTCACCAAGAGGTTCTTCAATTCTTCTACACTTTCTGTTACAAGGGTGTCATCTGCATATCTGAGGTTATTGATGTTTCTCCCAGCAATCTTGATTCCAGCTTGTGCTTCATCCAGCCCGGCATTTCACATGATGTACTCTGCATAAAAGGTAAATACATAGGGTGACAATATATGGCCTTGATGTATTTCCTTCCCAATTTGGAACCAGTTTGCTGTTCCATCTCTGGTTCTAACTGTTGCTTCTTGACCTGCATACAGATTTCTCAGGAGGCAGGTCAGGTGGTCTGGTATTCCATCTCTCTCAGAATTTTTCATAGTTCTTTGTGATCCACACAGTCAAAGGCTTTGGCATAGTCAATAAAGCAGAAATAGATGTTTTTCTGGAATTCTCTTGCTTTTTTGATGATCCATTGGATGTTGGAAATTTGATCTCTGATTTCTCTGCCATTTTTAAATCCAGCTTGAACATCTGGATGTTCTCAATTCACATATTGTTGAAGCTTGGCTTAGAAGATTTTGAGCATTACTTTGCTAGCTTGTGAGATGAGTGCAATTGTGCGGTAGTTTGAGCATTCTTTGGCATTGGTTTTCTTTGGGATTGGAATGAAAACTGACCTTTCTCAGTCCTGTGGCCACTGCTGAGTTTTCCATATTTGCTGGCATACTGAGTGCAACACTTTCACAGCATCATCTTTTAGGAGTTGGAAGAGCTCAACTGGAATTCCACCACCTCTACTAGCTTTGTTTGTAGGGATGCTTCCTAAGGCCCACTTGACCTCGTACTCCAAGATGTCTGGCTCTAGGTGCGTGATCACACCATTGTTGTTATCCGGGTCATGAAGATCTTTTTTGTATAGTTATTCTTTGTATTCTTGCCACCTTTTCTTAATATCTTCTGTTTCTGCTAAGTCCATGAATTTCTGTCCTTTATTGAGCACATCTTTGCATGAAATGCTCCCTTGGTATGTCTGATTTTTTTGAAGAGATCTCTAGTCTTTGCCATTTTACTGTTTTCCTCTATTTCTTTGCATTGATCACTGAGGAAGACTTTCTTGTCTCTCCTTGCTATTCTTTGGAACTCTGTATTCAGATGGGTATATCTTTCTTTTTTCCCTTTGCCTTTAGCTTCTCTTCTTTTCTCAGCTATTTGTAAGGCCTCCTCAGATAACCATTTTGCCTTTTTGCACTTCTCCTTCTTGGGGATGGTCTGGATCACTGCCTCCTGTCAATGTCACAAACCTCTGTCCATATTTCTTCAGGCACTCTGACTATCAGATCTAGTCCCTTAAATCTACTTTCCACTTCCACTGGATATTTGTAAGGGATTTGATTTAGGTCATAGCTGAATGGCCTAGTGGCTTTCCCTACTTTCTTCCATTTAAGTCTGAATTTTGCAGCAAGGAATTCATAATCTGAGCCACAGTCAGCTCCAAGTCTTGTTTTTGTTGGCTATATATAACTTCTCCATCTTAGACTGCAAAGAATATGATCAATTTGATTATGGTGTTGACCATCTGGTGATGCCGATGTGTACAGTTTTCCCTTGTGCTGCTGGAAGAGGGTGTTTGCTATGACCAGTGTGTTCTCTTGGCAAAGCTCTGTTAGCTTTTGCCCTGTTTCATTCTGTATCCCATGGTCAGACTCGCTTGCTACTCCAGGTATCTCTTGACCTCCTACTTTTGTATTCCAGTCCCCTATAATGAAAAGAGCATCTTTTTTTGGTGTTAGTTCTACAAGGTCTTATAGGTTCTCATAGAACCACTCAATGTCAGCTTCTTTGGCATTAGTGCCTGGGGCATAGACTTAGATTACTGTGATATTGAATGCTTTGCCTTGGAAACAAACAGAGATCATTCTGTTGTTTTTGAGATTGCATCCAAGTACCGCATTTCAGACTCTTTTGTTGACTGTGATGGCTACTCCATTTCTTCTAAGGGATTCTTGCCCACAGTAGCAGATATAATGATCATCTGAATTAAATTCACCTATTCCAGCCCATTTTAGTCCACTGATTCCTAAAATGTTAGTGTTTACTCTTGCCATCTCCTGTTTGACCACTTGCAATTTGCCTTGATACATGGACCTAACATTCCAGGTTCCTATGCAATATTGCTCTTTCCAGCATCAGCTCTTCACTTCCATCACCAGTCACACACATAGCTGGGATATTGTTTTTGCTTTGGCTCCATCTCTTCATTTTTTCTGGAATTTTTTCTCCACTCTTCTCTGGTAGCATATTGGGCACCTACTGACCTGGGGAGTTCATCTTTCAGTGTCATGTCTTTCTGCCTTTTCACACTGTTCATGGGGTTCTCAAGGCAGGAATACTGAAGTCGTTTGCCATTCCTTTGTATTTACTGATGGCAGAGCAAAGGACTTGGCCTTTACAGATTACACAAGCCTAGTTAACTCTGCAGAATGCTTGAAGAATGCCAGGGTGGCTGCTTAAATATTGAACAGATAATTTTTATTCACAAAATCAGTGAGAACTCTCTGTGAATTAAGAATGAACTATATGGTGCATTTTGGTGTTTTATGCACTAGTGGGTAAAGTAGTTGCCTTATCTGTTTATTGATTTGTTGCGAATGTTAAATGAGAAAATGCATGCTAATGGCTTTTTATATTGACCAAATAAGACTAATCCTTGAAAAAATATTAGAATCCTGAGACTTTGTTAAATACTTTTGAGAGTTTAACTCCAATTCTGTGGAAATTATATTGAAGTTCAATGGACAAATTAGTTCATATGTAAGTACTGTTTCAAACACAACCTTTTAGAAATGGGGCCAAACCTTACCCTATATACTCACATTTATTTTATAGAGTGAATGAATTAATGCCGTGTCTGTGTACCTCCACTTCAGTGCACATAACATCCGTGAGATTAGTTTCAACGTGTCACAAACACCCTCCAGGATGCTGTTCCTGTGTCACTTTTCAATCTGTTGGGTTGGTAAAATGATGTGTCTTCCAAATAACCAGAATGTGATTCTATGAAAGCCAGGAACAAACTCTTTAATTTTCAAGCTACCAACCAAACACTAGAAAGTTGGTGTGAAAGTAAATTATAATTTATGTTTTCTTAATATTTCAATGAAATGGAGCATCAGAAAGTTATTTTCAAGCTTCTGAAAAATAATAACTAGTGTATCAAGTGAACAAATCAAGATAATTTGAGTCAGTGTACTAACAGAAAGCTGTAACAAGCAAACAAATAAAAGTGAGTAAAAATCAATGTGAACAGGATAGAAAAAGACTCTCCCATTAGTACAGAACCAAAAGGCAGATGATCTAGTGCAAAGGTCCTCAACCTCTGGGAACTAATACCTGATGATCTGGGGTGGAGTGGATATAATAATAATAAAGTACACAATATATGTAATGGGTTTGAATCATTCTAAAACCATCTTCTTCACCCTGGTCCATGAGAAAAATAATGTCTTCCAGGAAATGTCCCTGGTGCCCAAAAACTTGGGGACCACTGCTCTAATCAAACAGTTCATCATCATTTCAACAAACCCTTTGATGATGCTTACACACTCACAGTCAAAAGTAGGAACAGGATAGGAAGTGACACTATTGAGTAGCCGCTATCATGCCAGGAATTCTACTAACCACTTTACATGATTTTATTTAATTCTAATAACTTTAAAGATGCTCAACATCACTCATTAACAGAGAAATGCAAATCAAAACCTCAATGAGGTACCATTACACACCAGTCAGAATGGCTGCTATCCAAAAGTCTGCAAGCAATAAATGCTGGAGAGGGTGTGGAGAAAAGGGAACTCTCTTACACTGTTGGTGGGAATGCAAACTAGTACAGCCACTATGGAGAACAGTGTGGAGATTTCTTAAAAAACTGGAAATAGAACTGCCATATGACCCAGCAATCCCACTTCTGGGCATACACACTGAGGAAACCAGATCTGAAAGAGACACGTGCACCCCAATGTTCATCACAGCACTGTTTATAATACCCAGGACATGGAAGCAACCTAGATGCCCATCAGCAGACGAATGGATAAGGAAGCTGTGGTACATATACACAATGGAATATTACTCAGCCATTAAAAAGAATTCATTTGAATCAGTTCTAATGAGATGGATGAAACTGGACCCCATTATACAGAGTGAAGTAAGTCAGAAAGATAAAGACTAATACAGTATACTAATGCTTATATGTGGAATTTAAAAAGACGGTAACTATAACCCTATATGCAAAACAGAAAAAGAGACACAGATGTACAGAACAGAATTTTAGACTCTATGGGAGAAGGCGAGGGTGGGATGTTCAGAGAGAACAGCCTTGAAACAAGTATACTATCAAGGGTGAAACAGATCACCAGCCCAGGTTGGATGCATGAGACAAGTGCTCGGGTCTGGTGCACTGGGAAGACCCAGAGGGATGGGATGGGGAGGGAGGCGGGAGGGGGGATCGGGATGGGGAACACATGTAAATCCATGACTGATTCATGTCAATGTAGGGCAAAAACCACTACAATATTGTAAAGTAATTAGCCTCCAACTAATAAAATTAAATGGAAAAAAATTAATAAAAAAATAAGAAATATAATTTTCCCTTTTAATAGATGAGAAAACAAACTTCCTAAAGATAACACTGAAAATAAGTGAGGGACCTGAGATCTAAACTCAAATGTGTCTGACCCCCAAGCCCTATTCTACCTTGATAACATTCTACTTCCACTTCCAAAGAATTATTTGGAACATATGATTTATTTGAATATGCGTAGTCTTAATCCATGAATTGCATTTCAGGTCAATCTTACATTTAAGATCCTCAACATTATTGATATATGAAGATATTAAAATTTCCAGAATATATTATACTGGGAAACTAACAATGGTTGTGAAAGAGGATGGCATCCTATTTGAAACATTGAACTAAAAGCCAATAGCATAGACTGAAGGGAAGTTAAGAGCAGCAAAGCTGACATTTGAGAATTAGAACTGGTCAGAAGCTGAATGAGGCAGCAGTACAGTCAGCAGTAGTGTGGTAAACAAAAAAGCAATTATTTGCTAGGATTTGTTTTGGAGACAATTCTCCATAAACCTTTTGCATTTCTGCCTGTGTTGTGAATGAGCACTAACTGCTCCATGTCCTGAGCTATCTTTTCTCCCTGCAGGTGACAGCCTAACCAGAAGGTGACTTAGAGAATTCAGATTTAATTCTAGCTCGGCCACCTAGATGTTCTTGTTGGCTGGATGTGGTCCTAGATGGAAAAGATAATGGCCACTTGGTTTATAACACTGATCACTCAGCACCCTTCCAGCAGCCCACCTGGGTAAAGTGAGAGACAGAATGGGTCTCTGTAAGTTGCACTAAAATTTGTATGTCCTTACTGATGCACCTGGTTTACTGTTTCAAGTCAAGGGGAAAGGTCAATTCAGAAACTTGACAAAATCATCTGGTTTTCTAAAACAGAGCTGAATGCTCCAGGTGATTTGCTCAGCTGGTTGGGTGTGGGATTCTGGGGAACATGGTGAGATCAATACTACAGGTTCGCCTCAGGTTGCTTGGCATTCTATTAATAGTAGCCCTTGTTAAATGCCAGATGAGACAAATTGAAAGTTTGGTTCCAGACTCTTTTGGTGAGGCTAATCCGAGAGGCTGAAAGAGTGACACACTCGTGGGAAAATTTCCCTTTTAAAGTCCAGACAGCAGAGATAGGAGAGGTGGATGCTATTGGGAGAGAGTGGGTCTTTCTATGGCTCTTGCATATTTCTGTGTATCTCGTGAGGGAAGTACAAATTTCCTTTTAGTTCTAAACTATCTTTTTAAGGATGTTTAGCAGCTACTCCTGAGGCTTGGCTGCAAGGGCAGCCCACAGAAACATGAAGTTTGTACTACCTGAGTCTATGAACAGTAATAACTGTTTCTGACCCAGGAGTCTCATGTCCTCTGCCAGGACCCATGAAACTGTGGCAGGCTAAATTGTAAAATTTCATACCCTTCACAGTTCTTGAGACTGGTAAGTCAAACCCTTTCTCCACATTTGCGCTATACCTCACTTTATTATTTATATTTAGTCTTCATCCTTTTAACATAATGTGACAAAATAGAGTTTAAAGAAAAAACATTATCAAAGGAATAGATATTAGATTATATGAAGCTAGACAAATTAGAATCCATTAGGAAATGCAAAAGAGGAAATAATAGAATTTTAGAGTGGGGAAATTTTAAAACCCCTAATATTAGTGAGTAACATGCCCAAGGTAAAATAAACAAACAAATAAATAAACAAAAATAGTTCCACCTTTCAGGATAGGTTAGGTTTCTAGTCTCCACATCCACTGTTTCTTTATTTCTCAGAAGTTGACTTTAATAATGTATTAGAAAATATAAAACTTCTATTCACAACTACAGCACAGTAAACAAACGGTAGGATTCTTCAACTAAGAAGACAATCACAGTTTCCCACAAACAAAATGATTCTCAAACTGATTTTTAACAAATCAGGGACTTTAAGTGATATCAGGACTTCCATTGTTGAAAAATTTCAAAGTGGGAGAAAGAGAATCCCTGCCATAAATTAATTAGCTTCAGCTGGAGAGCATCTACTTTTCATCATGAAGCTCAAGTTCAGTGATTTTAATTTTTCCTATTAACATTTTAGGACTTCCCTGGTAGCTCAGCTGGTAAAGAATCTGCATGCAATGCAGGAGACCCCAATTCAACAGGCTACATACTCCTGTGTTCTTGGGCTTCCCTGGTGGTTCAGATGTTAAAGAATCTGCCTGCAATGTGTGAGACCTGGGTTCAAACTCTGGGTTGGTAGGATCCCCTGGAGGGGGGCATGGCAACCCACCCCAGTACTCTTGCCTAGAGAATTCCCATGGACAAAGGAGCCTGGCAGGCTACAGTCCATGGGGTCGCAAAGAGTCGGACGTGACTAAGCATAGCACAGCACTGACATTTTAATTGTGGAATTTGGTGATATTTTGTTCTAATAATATTTCAGCTGTGTGGTGCTGGAGCGGCAAGCAGCCAAAAGGAGATACCCCACGTCCAAGGTCAGGAGTTGGGACTGTGATGAGATACCCCATGTCCAAGGTCAGGAGCAGCAGCTATGCTTTGCTGGACCGGCCATGAGGAGATACCAACATCCAAGGTCAGAGAAACCCCAGGAAGACAATAGGTGCTAAGAGAGGGAATCAGAGGGCAGAGAGAAACCACAATCACAGAAAACTTACCAATCTAATCACATGGACCACAGCCTTGTCTAAAACAATGAAACTATGAGCCATGCCATGTAGAGCCACTCAAGACACACAGGTCATGGTGGAGAGTTCTGACAAAATATGGTGCACTGGAGAAGGGAATGGCAAACCACTTCAGTATTCTTGCCTTGAGAACCCCATGAGCAGTATGAAAAGGCAAAAAGATAGGATACTGAAAGATGAACTCCCCAAGTCAGTAGGTGTCTAATTTGCTACTGGAGATCAGTGGAGAAATAAGCCCAGAAAGAGTGAAGAGATGGAGCCAAAGCAAAAACAACACCTAGCTGTGGATGTGATTGGTGATGGAAGCAAGGTCTGATGCTATAAAGAGCAATATTTCATAGCAACTTTGAATGTTAGGTCCATGAATCAAGGCAAATTGCAAGTGGTCAAACAGGAGATGGCAAGAGTGCACATTGATATTCTAGCAATCAGTGAAATAAAATGGACTGGAATGGGTGAATTTAACTTAGATGACCAATATATCTACTACCGTGGGCAAGAATCCCTTAGAAGAAATGGAGTAGCCACCATAGTCAACAAAAGAGTCCAAAATGCAGGACTTGGATGCAATCTCAAAAACAACAGAATGATCTCTGTTTGTTTCCGAGGTAAACCATTCAATATCACAGTAATCCAAGTCTACGTCTCAACCAGTAATGCTGAAGAAGCTGAAGTTGAATGGTTCCATGAAGACCTTTAAGACCTTTTGGAACTAACACCCACAAAAGATATCCTTTTCATTATAGGGGACTGGAATGCAAAAGTAGGAGGTCAAGAAACACCTGGAGTAACAGCCAAATTTGGTCTTGGAGTATGTAATGAAGCAGGGCAAAAGCTAATAGGGTTTGCCAAGAGAACGCACTGGTCATAGCAAACACCCTCTTCCAACAACACGAGAGAAGACTCTACACATTGAGATAAGCAGATGTCAATAAAGAAATCAGATTGATTATATTCTTTGCAGCCAAAGACGGAGAAGCTCTCTATAGTCAGCAAAACCAAGACCAGGAGCCAACTGTGGCTCAGAACATGAATTCCTTATTGCCAAATTCAGACTTAGGTAGAAGTAGTAGGGAAAACCACTAGACCATTCAGGTATAAGCTAAATCAAATACCTTATGATTATATAGTGGAAGTAGGAAATAGATTTAAGGTACGAGATCTGATAGGCAGAGTGCCAGATGAACAATGGACGGGGGTTCATGACATTGTACAGGAGACACGAATCAAGACCATCCCCAAGAAAAAGAAATGCATAAAAGTAAATGGCTGTCTGAGGAGGCCTCACAAATAGCTGTGAAATGAAGAGAAGCAAAATCAAAGGAGAAAAGGAAAGATATACCCATTTGAATGCAGAGATCCAAAGAATAGCAAGGAGAGATAAGAAAGCCTTCCTCAGTGATCAGTGCAAAGACATAGAGGAAAACAATAGGATAGGAAAGACTAGAGACCTCTTCAAGAAAATCAGAGATAACAAGGGAACATTTCATGAAAAGATGGGTTCAATAAAGGACAGAATGATGTGGACCTAACACAAGCAGACAATATTAAGAAGAGGTGGCAAGAATAAACAGAAGAACTGTACAAAAAAGGTCTTCATGACCCAGATAATCACGATGGTGTGATCACTCACCTAGAGTCAGACATCCCGTAATGCAAGGTCAAGTGGGCCTTAGGAAGCACCACTATGAACAAAGCTATTGGAGGTGATGGAATTCCAGTTGAGCTCTTCCAAATCCTAAAAGATGATGCTGTGAAAATGCTGCATTCAATACGCCAGTAAATTTGGAAAACTCAGCATTGGCTACAGGATTGGAAATGTCAGTTTTCATTCCAATCCCTAAGAAAGGCAATGCCAAAGTATGCTCAAACTGCTGCACAACTGCAGTCACCTCACACTCTAGCACAGTAATGCTCAAAATTCTCGAACCCAGGCTTCAACAGTACATGAACTGTGAACTTTCAGATGTTCAAGCTGGATTTAGAAAAGGCAGAGGAACCAGAGATCAAATTGCCAACATCCACTGGATCATCAAAAAAGCAAAAGAGTTCCAGAAGAACATCTATTTCTGCTTTATTGACTATGCCAAAGCCTTTGACTGTGTAGATCACAACAAACTGTTGACAATTCTTCAAGAGATGGGAATACCAGACCACCTGACCTGCCCCCTGAGAAATCTGTATGCAAGTCAGGAAGCAACAGTTAGAACTGGACATGGAACAACAGACTGGTTCCAAATAGGGAAAAGGAGTACGTCAAGGCTGTATATTGCCACCATACTTATTTAGCTAATATGCAGAATACATCATGAGAATTGCTGGGCTGGATGAAGCACAAGCTGGAATCAAGATTGCCAGGAGATATATCAATAACCTCAGATATGCAGATGACACCACCCTTATGGCAGAAAGTGAAGAACTAAAGAGCCTCTTGATGAAAGTGAAAGAGGAGAGTGAAAAAGTTCGCTTAAAGCTCAACATTCAGAATACAAAGATCATGGCATCCAGTCCCATCACTTCATGGGAGATAGATGGGGAAACAGTGGAAATAGTGACCGACTTTGTTTTTGAGAGCTCCAAAATCACTGCAGATGGTGACTGCAGCCATGAAATAAAAAGATGCTCACTCTGTGGAAGAAAAGTTATGACTGACCTAGATAGCATATTAAAAAGCAGAGACATTACTTTGCCAACAAAGGTCCATCTAGTCAAGGCTATGGTTTTTCCAGTAGTCGTGTATGGATGTGAGAGTTGGACTAAAGTGAAAACTGAGGGCCGAAGAATTGATGCTTTTGAACTGTGGTGTTGGAGAAGACTCTTAAGAGTCCCTTGGACTGCAAGGAGATCTAACCAGTCCATTCTAAAGGAGATCAGTCCTGACTGTTCATTGGAAGGACTGATGTTGAAGCTGAAACTCCAATACTTTGGCCACCTGATGCGAAGAGCTAACTCATTTGAAAAGACCCTGATGCTGGGAAAGATTGCAGACATGAGGAGAAGGGGGCGACAGAGGATGAGATGGTTGGATGGCATCACCAACTCAATGGACATTAGTTTGGGTAAATTCCAGGAGTTGGTGATGGACAAGGATGCCTGGCGTGCTGCAGTCCATGGTGTCGCAATGGGTTGGACACGAGTGAGCAATTAAACTGAACTCAACTGTTTTCATAATAAGTTCATCAGTGAAAAATATTTGTTTCCTTTGCCTATGAATAAGACCTATTTATTGGATCCTTACACTGCACCAAATATTTTTAGTTTCTGGAGCTACAGTTGCATATAAGGTAGACAAGGTTCTTCCCTCATGGAGATTATACTAGTGTAAAAAATAAAATAGTTCAATTCAGTTTAATTAGTTTTCTCAGATAAAAGAATGCTAACCATAAAGATGATTTTTCAAAAATTCTCTTTAAATGTTTCTTGGTGATTCCTTCATAAAGGCCTCATTCTTACTGATATCTTTGCTCCTGAATAGCAGTGTAATGATGGTAAGATCACTTGCTAAAAGTTGAACATTACTTATGCTCACTAGGGCCAGTCATTATTCAAAAGATTTTACGTGTACTAGTTAATTTAATCATCACTACAACACTATGCAATAAGAAATATAATCCCATTTTTAGATGATCAAATGTGGGCATAGAAAAGTCAGGCAACATGGTCAGGTTCAAAACCACTACCAGTCAGTCTGGGTCAAGGGTCTGTGTACCTCCTAAGCTATAACACCTGAATTTTTGGTTTGCTAAAACCAATGGAAGGGGTAACTGGAATGAATATAATATAATGAGTATAATTAGAATCCTTTTAGAGAATAACCATTTTAAGGTTCTACTTTATAGATCAATATAAAGTTTCTACTGAAAATTTTTCTAATGTTTTAAACGGAATAGAATTGAATTAAACTAATTTCTGTGCAGATTTTTGACTTAAGTACATGTTTTATGCACATAATTTTTCAAAAGATATCTCCATTTTATAATTTTCTAGTGGCATTTGAGATATATTTTAATGCATTTTTTTAGGTTGCTGAGTATCTCAACCTGAAATAAAATGGCTCCTTTTCATAAAAGTCTTAAATTGCCAATGAATAGCACTTTTAGGAAAGAAAGTTTTACTACTGAGTTTGAAGATGCACAATTTAGAATTTTGATGAAAACAATATGAAATATTGCTTGAAGTAGAAGCAAACTATAAACAAAGGGCAGAAGGAGCTATTCTCAAATCATTCACCTAATGAAAAATATATAAATCACCTCCTTGTCAAATGAGCTGATGGTAAGTTTTTGTAAGACATAAATCTTCTGTGAGGCTAAACATAAATCTTTCTAGGGCCTTAAGCAGCAACTCCCCTATATTTCTATACTGAGTCAATAAAAATAGTTCTATAACATGAAAACACCTCTGTTTTAATTAACTAATTCATTTACACAAGTCTTTTGCCCACAAATTTTAAAAAGGATTAATTTTTAATATATATTTCAACTGCCTTCTTTCTACTGACATACCAGTACCCTAAAAATCTCAATAATCTCAGTATTGGCCTGTTAATAAGAATTAAATATGAGTTATACAACTTTATTAGACTAATAGTATTAATTCAAATTCAGGCAATTCATAAAAAGACTGTATAAAGGATTTTGATATGTAAATAATTCAAAATAATCTCAAATTTAATTGCCTGTCAATTACTAAGCTATAATACATATTTTTGAGGTATATATAAATATGTAAAATGCTATAGAGCATATATTTATTCTCACTAAAGCAGAAAGAGAAAATATGCCTTACGGACATTTAACAAGAACTTCTACTTCATTTACCTAAAAAGAGATAGCTACAGTTCTTTAAGGATGTTAATAAGAAAGCATCATTTAGCAGTTGAGGCTGTGATTTATTTATTTTTTATTTTAAATTAATTCATTTATTTTTCTGTTTTGCATATAGGGTTATCATTACCATCTTTCTAAATTCCATATATATGCGTTAGTATACTGTATTGGTCTTTATCTTTCTGGCTTACTTCACTCTGTATTTTAATTGGAAGATAATTAAATATTGTGATGATTTTGCTATACATCAACATGAATTGGCCATCAGTATACATGTGACCCACAACCTGAACCCAATATTCTTTTTTTTTTCCCATTTATTTTTATTAGTTGGAGGCTAATTACTTTACAATATTGTAGAGGTTTTTGCCATACATTGACATGAATCAGCCATGGATTTACATGTGTTCCCCATCCCGATCCCCCCTCCCACCTCCCTCCCCATCCCATCCCTCTGGGTCTTCCCAGTGTACCAGCCCTGAGCACTTGTCTCATGCATCCAACCTGGACAGGCGATCTGTTTCACACTTGATAATATACATGTTTTGATGTTGTTCTCTCAGATCATCCCACCCTCACCTTCTCCCATAGACTCCAAAAGTCTGTTCTATACATCTGTGTCTCTTCTTCTGTTTTACATATAAGGTTATCATTATCATCTTTCTAAATTCCATATATATGTGTTAGTATACTGTATTGGTCTTTATCTTTCTGGCTTACTTCACTCTATATAATGGGCTCCAGTTTCATCCATCTCATTAGTACTGATTCAAATGAATTCTTTTTAATGGCTGAGTAATATTCCGTGATATATATGTACCACAGCTTCCTTATCCATTCGTCTGCTGATGGGCATCTAGGTTGCTTCCATGTCCTGGCTATTATAAACAGTGCTGAGATGAACATTGGGGTGCACGTGTCTCTTTCAGATCTGGTTTTTTCGGTGTGTATGCCCAGGAGTGGGATTGCTGAGTCATATGGCAGTTCTATTTCCAGTTTTTTAAGAAATCTCCACACTGTTCTCCATAGTGGCTGTACTAGTTTGCATTCCCACCAACAGTGTAAGAGGGTTCCCTTTTCTCCACTCCCTCTCCAGCATTTATTGCTTGTAGACTTTTGGATAGCAGCCATTCTGACTGGTGTGTAATGGTACCTCATTGAGGTTTTGATTTGCATTTATCTGATAATGAGTGATGTTGAGATAAATCCACGTACCTATGGACACCTTATCTTCAACAAAGGTGGCAAGAATATACAATAGAAAAAAGACAACCTCTTTAACAAGTGGTGCTGGGAAAACTGGTCAACCGCTTGTAAAAGAATGAAACTAGAACACTTTCTAACACCATACACAAAAATAAACTCAAAATGGATTAAAGATTTAAATGTAAGACCAGAAATTATAAAACTCCTAGAGGAGAACATAGGCAAAACACTCTCCAACATAAATCACAGCAAGATCCTCTATGATCCACCTCCCAGAATATTGGAAATAAAAGCAAAAATAAACAAATGGGACCTAATGAAACTTAAAAGTTTTTGCATAACAAAGGAAACTATAAGCAAGGTGAAAAGACAGCCTTCAGAATGGGAGAAGATAATGGCAAACGAAGCAACAGACAAAGGATTAATCTCAAAAATATACAAGCAACTCCTGCTGCTCAATTCCAGGAAAATAAATGACCCAGTCAAAAAATGGGGCAAAGATCTAAACAGACATTTCTCCAAAGAAGACATACAGATGGCTAACAAACACATGAAAAGATGCTCAACAGCACTCATTATCAGAGAAATGTGATTTAAATGTATTCAAAGTAAATAATTTTAAATTACAGCATAAAAATTCTAGTAAAAAATCTCTTGAAAAAATAGTTGTACTGATATTTGCACACTATTTGTATACTAATCGCAAATGACCAGTTTATAAAATGATCAGCTTTAACTAACTGGTAGTCTTTTCTTAAACTATATAGGTCCTGTGAAGGCAGTGACAGTGAATATTTACTTCTGTGTCCCCAAGATCTATGGATGTGAGAGCTGGATTGTGAAGAAAGCTGAGCACCGAAAAATTGATGCTTTTGAACTGTGGTGGTGGAGGAGACTCGTGAGAGTCCTTTGGACTGCAAGGAGATCCAACCAGTCCATCCTAAAGGATATCAGTCCTGGGTGTTCACTGGAAGGACTGATGCTGAAGCTGAAACTCCAGTACTTTGGCCATCTCATGCGAAGACTTGACTCATTGGAAAAGACCCTGATGCTGGGAGGGATTGGGGGCAGGAGGAGAAGGGGATGACAGAGGATGAGATGGCTGGATGGCATCACTGACTCGATGGGCATGAGTCTGAGCAAACTCCGGGAGTTTGTGATGGACAGGGAGGCCTGGCGTGCTGCGATTCATGGGGTTGCAAAGAGTTGGACACGACTGAGCGACTGAACTGAACTGACTGAAGATCTAGTATAGTAACTGATACATAGTTAGCATTCGAATAAGTAGAAGTAGGTAAAAGGGCGGGAGGAGAGGGAAAGGGACCATATCACCTACTACACTGATGTGTATCTTGTACACACCAGTTTGGGGGTCCTTGGTGGTTACAAATCTGCCTGCAATGCAGGAGACACAGGAGATGCAAGTTTGATCCCTGGGTCGGGAAGATCCCGTGGCGGAGGAAATGGCAACTCACACAGGTTTTCTTGTCTGGAAAGTTCCAGGGATAGAGGAGTCTGATGGACTATAGTCTAAGGAGTCACAAAGAATCAGACATGACTGAGCACAGAGGCAAAACAACGCAGCACACTAGTTTAGAAAAAAGCATTATTTCAAGGCTCTCATGAGGTGAACACCGTATGATCTCTAGTGCACTAGGGCCATCTGTTAATTTGTCTCATTTGATTTATAAAAGACCAGCTGAGATCCTCTCTCAGTCACTTTCGGTATTTAAGGAGGTTTTAGGGTGAAGTCTGTGTCCCCTCTGTGCCTAAAACTCACATAAGCTGGATTTGTCTGACCCCAGGACTGCATTTAAAGTGCCATTTAGCATGCATGCCTGAGACACTTCTGCTGTTGATTAACCTAACCTCTGGCTTCTGGGTCAACATTTGCTGCCATCTGGGTGAGAATTTATAACTCCCCAAGGGAACAAGGCCGGAGCCACACAGGCACTTTCCTGGGAACTGGAATTCGGGGATACAGTATATGCGAGAGCACTGTCCCACCTTCCTTCACCTGTCGCTCCTGACACCGGTGAAAATCCCAGAGAAAGAAAGCAGGAGCGTGAGTGGGCGTGAGCTGACGGCCTCACTTCAGAACAGTCGCTGCCCTGCTTCTAAAGCTCCTGTTGGGTGTTTTAGCAAAGCTCTAAGAAAAAAAAGTAGTATATTATCCAGCTGAGGAGAATCTCATAGTAATAAGAATACAAAACATATACAACAGTTAAAAAAAGTCATATATATAAAGATACACTACATTTACAAAAAGTTAAGATTTTAACAACAAATGACAAAGAATAAAGAAAATGTACTTATCATATCTGAATATTTAAATGTAAAGGATTTCTATTTAATATTTAAACATAAAAAGCTAGTGTAAAATATCATAATTCAAATAATGTAAATAAATAATAAAATATCTACCTTTAATAAAAGATTATTAGGTCAAAATCTTCATGGTTTCAGAAAAAATTATCAGAATCTTTTGAAATATAAATTCACATTATGATCTTAGAATAAACTGTATTTTGATCAAACAAAGTTGGATGTTATTATTAATATAATAAGTTTTCCTTACTGAGTTTTGGTTTTAGCTTACAGAAATAAATATCTTCTTTGTAAGTTAAAAATATCAACAGAAGAGACATTTCAAATTTATCAGTAACTCACTTTTTTCCTGGATTTATTGGGATATAACTGATACATAAGACTGTGTAAGTTTAAGGTGCAAAACTTGATGATTTGAGATACACACATGTACAGTGAAATAGTTACCACAATAAGGTTAATTAACACCTCCACCACCTCACGTAGATACCTTTCTTTTATATGTGTGGTGGTGATATTTAGATCCAGTCTTTTAGTAACTTTCAAGTATGTAATACAGCACTATTAACTAGAGTCACCATGTTGAATATTATATTTCCTGAACTTCCGCATCATAAGATTAGAAGTTTGTGCATTTTGACCATTTTCCTATTTCCCCCGCTCTCCATCCCTCTTGACCACTCTTCTACTATCTGTTCCTATGAATTCAGCTTTTCACCTTCCACATACCAGTAGGAACATACAGTATTTGTGTTTTTGGCCTATTTCATTTAGTGTAACAGCCCAGTGGCTCATTCATACTGTCACAAGTGGCAGGATTCCCTTCTTTTTAAGGCTAAAAAACTGTGTGTGTGTCTCCATGTTCTTTATCCATTAATCACTGTTAGGTTGTCTCCATGTCCTGGCTATTATGAGTAATAACATACTGCAATAAGTATGGACCTGTGGATATTACCCTGAAGTACAGTTGACCCTTTAACAACACAGGGGTTAGGAGTACAGTGACAAACCTGTGTACAACTTTACAGCTGATATCCTCAGTATCCATGGTTCCACATCCTTGGATTCTACCAACCATGGATCATGTAGTAAATTCGCATATAAGTGGGTCTGTGCAAGTCAAATCTGTGTTGTTCAAGAGTCAACTGTATTGACTGTTTTTCTTTTGGATATATCCTCATAAATCAGACTGATAAATCATATGGTAGTCTTATTTTTAGTTTTTTAAAAGAACCTCCATACTATGTTTCATACTGGCTGCACGGATTCACGTTCCCACCAGCAGTGCATGAGGGTTTTCTCTTCTCTATATCCTTGCCAACACTTGTTATCTCTTGCCTTTGTGATAACAGTCCTTCTGACAAGTGTGAGGGGATACTTCACTGTGGTTTTGATTTGCATTTCCCAGATGATTGGCAATGCTGAACTCTTTTCAGGTACTTGTTGGCCAATTGAATGTCTTCTTTGGAAAAAATATCTATTCAGGTCCTTTGCTCATTTTAAAATGTGACTATCTGGGATTTTGCTCTTGAGTTCCTTATATATTTTGTATATTAAGCCTTTGTCAGATCTACGGTTTGAAATACTTCTGCCAGTCCATAGTTGGCTTTTTATTTTGTTGACTGTTTTGCAGTACAGAAATTTTTGAGTTTGATGTAGTCCCACATTTTTATTTTTGCTTTCATTACTGGTACTTATGGAATCATAGCCAAAAATTCATTGCTAAGACCAATGTTAAGTAGATTTTCCTTATCTTTTCTTTTAGGAGTTTTATAGTTTCAGCTCTTAAATGTAAGCCTTTAAGTCATTTCAAGCTGATTTTTGTGAGTGCTGTAAGATAGGGACCAATTCAGTCTCTGGCATGTGACTATCCAGTTGTCCCCCAAACCATTTGTTGAAGAGACTATAATTTCTCCACTGACTACTGTTGGCTCCCTTATCAAGTATGAGTTGACTGTATATGCACGTATTTATTTCTGGGCTCCCAGTTAAGTTGCAGTGGTGTAATTGTCTACTTTTACAATAGTTAACATAGTTTTGATTAATAAAACTTTGTAATACAGTTAGAAGTCAAGAAGTGTGATGCCTCCAGCTTTGTTCCTCTTTATCAGGATTGCTTTGGCTCTTCAGGATATTTCACAATTCCATAAGAGTGCTAGGAGTTGTTGTTTTTTTTTTTTTTTTCTATTTGTGTGAAAAATGTCATTTAAATTTTGATAGGGATTGCACTGGATCTATAGATGGCTTTGGGGAATATGAATATTTTAACAATATTATTTCTTCCAACTCATGAAGACAGCATAAATATTTATTTATTTGTGTTTTCCTTAATGTCTTTTACTAAAGTCTTACAGTTTTCAACACATAGATCTTACTATTTTCTTGGTTAAATTTATTTCTAGAATGTTATTGTTATTGATGCTCTTGTTAACAGGATTGCTTTATTTCTTTTTCAGTATTTTGTTAGTGTACAGAAATGAAACTGATGTATCCTTCAGGTTTCCTGAACATGTTTATTAGTTCTAAGAGTTTGTTGTTAGAGGCTTTGAAATTTTCTATATAGAAGATCATAAAATCTGCAAATAAAGAAAATTTTGCATTTTTCCTTTCTGATTCAGATGCATTTTATTTATTTTTCTTCCTTAATTTCTCATGCTAAGACTTCCAGTACTATGTTGAATAGGAATGGCAAGAGTAGGCACATTGCTCTTGTTCCTATTGCTGCTGTTCAGTCGCTCAGTTGAGTCTGACTCTTTCCAACCCCATGGACCGCAGAACACCATGCTTCCCTGTCCTTCACCAACTCCTGGAGTTTTCTCAAACTCGTATCATTCGAGTCAGTGATGCCATCCAACCATCTCATCCTCTGTCCTCCCCTTCTCCTTCCACTTTCAATCTTTCCCAGCACCAGGGTCTTTTCTAATGAGCTGGGTCTTTGCATCAGGTGGCCAAAGTACTGGAGCTTCAGCTTCAGCATCAATCCTTCTAATGAATATTCAGGATTGATTTCTTCCAGGATTGACTGGATTAATCTGCTTGCAGTCCAAGGGAATCTCAAGAGTCTTCCCCAACATCATAGCTTAAAAGCATCAATTCTTTGGTGCTCAGCCTTCTTTATGGTCCAACTCTCACATCCATACATGATTACTGGAAAAACCAGAGCTTTGACTACATGGACATTTGTCAGTAAAGAAATTTCTCTGCTTTTAAATTTGCTGTCTAGGTTGATCATAGCTTTTCTTCCAAGGAGCAAGTGTCTTTTAATTTCATGACTGAAGTCACAATCTTAAGTGATTTTAGAGCCCAAGAAAAAAAAGTCTGTCACTGTTCCATTGTTTCTCCATCTATTTGCCATGAAGTGATGGGACTGGAGGCCATGATCTTAGTTTTTTGAATGTTGAGTTTTAAGCCAATTTTTTCACTCTCCTCATTTGCTTTGATCAAGAGGCCCTTTAGGTCCACTTCACTTTCTGCCATAAGGGTGGAGTCATTTGCATATCTGAGGTTATTGATATTTCCCCTGATGATCTTGATTCCAGCTTGTGCTTCATCCAGCCCAGCATTTCGCATGACGTACTCTGCATAAAAGTTAAATAAGCAGGGTGACAGTATACAGACTTGACATACTCCTCTCCCAACCTGGAACTGCTGCTCCATGTCCAGTTCTAACTGCTGCTTCTTGACCTGCACACAAGTTTCTCAGAGGCAGGTAAGGTGCTCTGGTAATCCCGTCTCTTGAAGTTTCCACAGCTTGTGATCCACACAGTGAAAGGCTTTACTCTACTCAATGAAGCAGAAGTAGATGCTCTTCTGGAATTCTCTTGGTTTTTCTGTGATGCAAAAATGCTGGTAATTTGATCTCTACTTCCTTTGCCTTTTCTAAATCCAGCTTGAACATCTGGAATTTCTTGCTTCACATGCTGTTGAAGTCTGGCTTGGAGGATTTTCAGCATTACTTTGCTAGCAGATGACATGAGAGCAATTGTGTGGTAGTGTGAACATTCTTTGGCATTGCGCTTCTTTGGGAATGTAAAGAAAATTGAACTTTTCCAGTCCTGCGGCCACTGCTGAATTTTCCAAATTTACTGGCATATTGAGTGCAGCACTTTCATAGCATCATCTTTTAGGATTTGAAATAGTTCAGCTGGAATTTCATCACCTCCACTAACTTTGTTTGCAGTGATGCTTCCTAAGACCCACTTGACTTTGCACTCCAATGTCTGGCTCTAGGTAACTGATCACACCATCATGGTAATCTAGGTCATTATCATCTTTTTTATAGTTCTGTGCATTCTTGCCACCTCTTCTTAAAGTCTCCTGCTTCTGTTAGGTCTATACCATTTCTGTCCTTTATCGAACCCATCTTTGCGTGAAATGTTCCCATGGTATCTCTAATTTTCCTTAAGAGATTTCTAGTCTCCCATTCTGTTGTTTTCCTCTATTTCTTTGCATTGATCACTGAGGAAGGCTTTCTTATCAGTCCTTTCTACTCTTTGGAACTCTGCCATCTGATTGATATATTACTTCTTTTCTCCTTTCCCTACACTTCTCTTCTTTTCTCAGCTATTTGTAAGGCCTCCTCAGAGAACCATTTTGCCCTTTTGCATTTCTTTTTCTTGGGGATGGCTTTTGATCACTGCCTCCTGTAAAATGTCACAAACCACTGCCCATAGTACTTCAGGCACTCTGTCTACCAGATCTAATTTCTTGAATCTATTTGTTACCCCACTGTACTGGTTCCAAATTGGGAAATGTATATTCCAATATACATCAAGGCTGTACATTGTCACCTTGCTTATTTAACTTTATGCAGAGTACATCATATGAAATACCGGAATGGATGAAGCACAGGCTGGAATCAAGATTGCTGGGAGAAATATCAACAACCTCAGATATACACATGACACCAACCTTATGGTAGAAAGTGAAGAAGAACTAAAGAGCCTCTTGATCAAAGTGAAGAGAAGATTGAAAAAGCTGGCTTAAAACTCAACATTTGGAAAACTAAGATCATGGCATACAGTTCCATTACTACATGGCAAATAGATGGGGAAACTGTGACAGACTTTCTTTTCTTGTGCTCCAAAATCACTTCAGATGGTGACTGCAGACCAAGAAATTAAAACACACTTGATCCTTGGAAGAAAAGCCATGACCAACCTAGATAGTATATTAAAAAGCAGAGACATTACTTTGCTGAAAAAAGGTCCATCTAGTCAAAGCTACAGTTTTTCCAATAGTCAAGTATGGATGTAAGAGTTGGACCATAAGAAAGCTGAACACTGAAGAATTGATGCTTTTGAACTGTGCTGCTGGAGAAGACTCTTGCGAGTCCCTTAGACAGCAAGCAGATCAAACCAGTCAATCTTAGAGGAAATCAGTCCTGAATATTCATTGGAAGGACTGATTCTGAAGTTGAAGCTTGAATACTTTGGCCACCTGATGTGAAGAACTCACTCATTGGAAAAGACCCTGATGCTGGGAAAGACTGAAGGTGGGAGGAGAAGGGGACAACAGAGGATGAGATGGTTGGATGGCATCACCAACTCGATGGACATGAGTTTGAGCAAGCTCCAGGAGTGGGTGATGGTAAGAGTGAACATTAACATTTTAGGAATCAGAGAACTAAAATGGACTGAAATAGGTGAATTTAACTCAGACAACCATTATATCTACTACTGTGGGCAAGAATCCCTTAGAAGAAATGGAGTAGCCATCATAGTCAACAAAAGAGTCTGAAATGCAGTACTTGGATGCAATCTCAAAAACGAAAGAATGGTCTCTGTTCATTTCCAAGGCAAACCATTCATTATTACAGTAATCCAAGTCTATGCTCCGAGCAATAATGTTGAAGAAGTTGAAGTTGAATGGTTCTATGAAAACCTACAAGTCATTCTAGAAGTAACACCCAAAACAGATGTCCTTTTCATTATAGGGAACTGGAATGGAAACGTAGGAAGTCAAGAAATACCTGGAGTAACAGGAAAATTTGTCCCTGGAGTACAGAATGAAGCAGGACAAAGGCTAATAGAATTTTGCCAAGAGAATGTACTGGTCATAGCAAACACCTTCTTCCAACAACACAAGAGAAAACTCTACACATGGACATCACCAGATGGTCAATACAGAAATCAGATTTGATTATATTCTTTGCAGTCAAAGATGGAGAAGCTCTATACAGTCAACAAAGAACAAGACTGGGAGCTGACTGTGACTCAGATCATGAACTCCTGATTGCTAAATTCAGACTTAAATTGAAGAAAGTGGAGAAAACCACTAGACCATTCAGGTATGACCTAAATCAAATCCCTTGCAATTATATGGTGGAAGTGACAAACAGATTCAAGGGATTAGATATGATAGAGAGAGTACCCAATGAACTATGGACAGCGGTTCATGACCTTGTACAAATGAGGCAGTGATCAAGACCATTCCCAAGAAAAAGAAATGCAAAAAGGCAAAATGGTTGTCTGAGGAGGCCTTACAAATAGCTGCAAAAAGAAAAGAAGTGAAATGCAAAGGAGAAAAAGAAAGGTATTCCCATTTGAATGCAGAGTTCCAAAGAACAGCAAGGAGAGATAAGAAAGCCTTCCTCAGTGATCAGTGCAAAGAAACAGAGGAAAACAATAGAATGGGAAAGGCTAGAGATCTCTTTAAGAAAATTAGAGATACCAAGGGAACATTTCATGCAAAGATGGGCACGATAAAGGACAGAGATGGTATGGACCTAACAGAAGCAGAAGATATTAAGAAAAAGTGGCAACAATACACAGAAGAACTATACAAAAAAGATCTTCATGACCCAGATAATCACAATGGTTTGATCACTCACCTGGAGCCAGACATACTGGAATGCGAGGTCAAGTAGGCCTTAGGAAGCATCACTATGAACAAAGCTATTGGAGGTGATGGAATTCCAGTTGAGCTCTTCCAAATCCTAAAAGATGATGCTATGAAAATGCTGCACTCAATATGCCAATAAATTTGGAAAACTTAGCATTGGCTACAGGACTGGAAAGGTGAGTTTTCATTCCAATCCCAAAAAAGGCAATGCCAAAGAATGCTCAAACTACTACATAATTGAACTCATCTCACAAGCTAGAAAAGTAATGCTCAAAATTATCCAACCCAGGCTTCAACAGTACGTGAACCACAAACTTCCAGATATCAAGCTGGATTTAGAAAAGGCAGCAGAACCAGAGGTCAAATTTCCAACATCCACTGGATCATCAAAAAAGCAAGAGAGTTCTAGAAAAACAAATATATCTGTTTTATTGACTATGTCAAACCATTTGACTGTGTGGATCACAACAAACTGTGGATAATTTTTCAAGAGATGGGAATAACAGACCACCTAAGTTGCCTCCTGAGAAGTCTGCATGCAGATCAAGAAGCAACAGTTAGAACTGGACATGAACAAGAGACTCGTTCCAAATTGGGAAAGGAGCACGTCGAGGCTGTATATTGCCACCCTGGTTACTAAACTTATACGCAGAGTATGTCATGAGGAACACTAGGCTGGATGAAGCACAAACTGGAATCAAGATTGCCAGGAGAAATATCAATAACCTCAGATATGCCAATGACACCATCTTTATGGCAGAAAGTGAAGAAGAACTAAAGAGCCTCTTCATGAAAGTGAAAGAGGAGAGTGAAAAAGTTGGCTTAAAACTCAACATTTGGGAAACTAAGATCATGGCAACTGGTCCCATCACTTCATGGCAAACAGATGGGGAAACAATGGAAACAGTGACAGACTTTATTTTCTTGGGCTCCAAAATCACTGCAGATGGTGACTGCACCCATCAAATTAAAAGCTTCTTGGAAGGAACGTTATGACAAACCTAGATAGCATATTAAAAAGCAGAGACATTACTTTGCCAACAATGGTTCATCTAGTCAAAGTTTTGGTTTCCAGTAGTCATGTATGGATGTGAGAGTTGGCCTATGAAATAGATCACCAGTCCAAGTTCGACGCATGAAACAGGGCACTCTAAAATGGTGCACTGGGACAACCCTGAGGGATGGGATGGGTAGGAGGTGGGAGGTTAGTTTAGGATGGGGGACACATGTACACTCATGGCTGATTCATGTCAATGTATGGCAAAATCCACTACCACACTGTAATTTTCCTCCAATTAAGATAAATAAATAAATTAATTTAAAAAAAAAAGAAAGAAAGCTGAGCACTGAAGAATTGATGCTTTTGAATTGTGGTGTTGGAGAAGACTCTTGAGAGTCCCTTGGACTGCAAGGAGATCCAACCAGTCAATCCTAAAGGAAATCAGTCCTGAATATTCATTGGAAGGACTGATACTGAAGCTGAAACTCCAGTACTTTGGTCACCTGATGCAAAGAACTGACTCATTTGAAAAGACCCTGATACTGGGAATGATTGAAGGCAGAGGATAAGGGGACGACAGAGGATGAGATGGTTGGATGGCATCACCGACTCAATGGACACGAGTTTGAGTAAGCTCTGGGAGTTGGTGATGGACAGGAAAGCCTAGCATTCTGCAGTCCATGGGGTCGCAAAGACTCAGACACAACTGAGCGACTGAAATGAACTGAACTGAACTGATCTGAGCCACAGTCAGCTCCCAGTCTTGTTTTTGGTGACTGTATAGAGCTTCTCCATCTTTGACTGCAGAGAATATAATCAATCTGATTTTGGTATTGACCATCTGGTGATCTTCCTATGTAGAGTCATCCCTTGTGTTGTTGAAAGAGAGAGTTTGCTATGATCAGTGCATTCTCTTGGAAAAACTCTGTTAGCCTTTGCCCTGCTTCATTCTGTATTCCAAAGCCAAACTTGTGTGTTACTCCAGGTATTTCTTGGCTTCCTACCTTTGCATTCCAATCCCCTATGATAAATAGGACATCATTTTGTGGTGTTATTTCTAGAAGGTCTTGTAGGTCTTCAGAGAGCCGTTCAGTTTCTACAGCATTAGATGTTGAGGCATAGTCTTGAATTACTGTGATATTGAATGGTTTGCCTTGGAAATGAACAGAGTTCATTCTGTCCTTTTTGTGATTGCACCCAAGCACTGCATTTCGTGCTCTTTTGTTGACTATGAGGGCTACTCCATTTCTTCTAAGGGATTCTTGCCCACAGTAGTAGATATAATAGTCATCTGAATTAAATTCACCCATTCTGGACCATTTTACTTCACTGTTTCCTGAAATGTTAATGTTCACTCTTGTTATCTCCTGTTTGACCACTTCCAATTTACTAACATTCCAGGTTCCTATGCGATATTGTGTACAGCATCGGACTTTCCTTTCACCACCAACAATAACTGGCAGTTGTTTTCACTTTGGATCAGCCTCTTCATTCCTTCTGGAGCTATTTTTCTGCTCTTCTCCAGTAGCATATTGGGCACCTACCAACCTGAGGAGTTCATCTTTCACTATCACATCTTTTCGCCTTTTAATACAGTTCAAGTACGACTTTTCATACTTGTTCCTGATATTAGAGGAAAAGTTTCAACCTTTCAATGTTGATGATGTTAGTTCTGGACTTGTTATGTATGCCATTTATTATGTTGAGGTATGTTTCTTCTATCCTGAATTTGTTGAGGGTTTTTATCATGAAAGGTTTTTTGAATTTTACCAAATGTTTCGTTCTGTATCTACTGAGATGATTATTGATTTTCATCTTTCATTCTTTGAATGTAGTGTAACAAACTATTTGACTTTGTATGTGGAAACCTCCTTGTACTTTAGGGATCACAGTGTATAATCTCTCTAATATGATGTTAAATTCAATTTGCTAGTATTTTGCTGAAAACTGTTGCATCTAGGATATCTGTCTTGAGTTTTGTTATACTTTCTGTATCTGGCTTTGATATAAAGGTCATGTTGCCCTCATGTTCTGAGCATGGAAGTGTTTCCTCCTCTTAAATTCTTTGGAATAATTTGATATTCTTTGGCATTAATTTTTCTTTAAATGTCTGGTATAATTCATCCATAAAACACCTGATCCCAGACTTGTATTTGTTGAGAGGGTTTTGATTAGTGATGCAATTTTTTCACTCATTATTAGCCCATTAAAATTTTCTATTTATTCATGATCCAGCTATCTGGTTTGTGGCTGTATAATTGTTCATAGTAGTCTTTCATAATCCTTTGTGCTTTATATTGTATTATTTGTAATGTTTCCTCTTTTATTTCTGATTTTATATTTAGTTTTTCTCTCTTTTTTTATTGGTTAATCAGCTCTTAGTTTAATTGATCTTTTCTACTGTTTTTCTATTCTCCATTTATGTCTGCTCTGATAATTGTTTTCTTTTCTTTTTAATTCTTCTACTTCTGAACTTTGTTCTTCCTTTCCAAGTTTCTTTATGTACAAAGCTATAGGGTGTTTGAGATCTTTATTTTTTCCTAATTTAGGAATTTAGAGTTATTTATTAGTTATAGCTAATTATCTAAGAATTGCCTTTGCTGGACCCCATAAGTTTTGGTATGTTTTGTTTCCATTTTAAGATATTTTTGTATGCCCTTTTAATTTTTGATCCATTGACTGTTCAGGAGTGAGTTGCTTAATTTTCACATATTTTTGAATTTTCCAGTTTTTCTATATTTACTGATTTCTAGTTTCAGATTTTTTTATTTCACTTGTATATTTTTGCCTCCTTTGTTGAAGATTAACTGACTGTAGGTGTGAGGGCTTATTTTGAGGTTCTGTATTCTGTTCCATTTGCCTATATCCCTGTTTTTGTGCCAATACCATGATGTTTGGATACCTATAGCTTTGTAGTATTATCTGAAGTCTGGGAGGGCTATGTCGCCAGCTTTGTTCTTCTTCCTCAGAGTTGCTTTGACAATTCTGGGTCTTTTATGGCTCCACATAGCTTTCTGGATTATTTGTTTTAGTTCTGTGAAAAATGTTATGGGCAAATTGACAGGGATTGCATTAAATCTGTATATTGCTTTGGGCTGTATGACCATTTTAACAATATCAGTTCTTCCAATAGAAGAGAAATGGATATCTTTCCATTTTTAAAATCATCTTCAATTCCTTTTATCAGTGTCTTATAGATTTCACCATATTGGTCTTTTATCTTCGTGGTTAGGTTTATACCTAAGTAGTTTACTATTTTTTCTGTGATTTTATATGGGATTTTTAAAACTCTCCTTTTCTGGTATTTCACTGCTAGTGTAAAGAAATGCAGTAGATTTCTATATATTAATCTTGTATCCTTTAACCTTGGTGAATTCATTTATCAGTTTTAATAGTTTTTGTGTGAAGTGTTTAGGGTTCTCTGTATAATAGAGTATCATGTCATCTGCATATAATGACAGTTTAACCTCTTCCCTTCCAATCTGGATACGCTTTATTTTTTTTTCTTGTCTGACTGCTGTGACTGAGTCATTCAAAACAATGGTGAATATAAGTAGTGAGAGGGGGCTCCCTTGCTTGTTTTAGAATGTAACAGGAAGAGTTTTAGCTTTTCATTGGTAAGTATTATGTTGGCTGTGGGTTTATCATAAATGACTCTTATTATGTTGAGATATGTTCCCTTTATACCCACTGTAGTGAGAGATTTTATCAAAAGTGAATGCTGAATTTTATCAGATGATTTTCTGTGTCTATTGAGATGATCATGTGGTTTTTGTCTCTTCATTTTCTAATGTGATATATCACATTGGTTGATTTGAGCATGCTGAACCACTCATATGACTCTTATCAAGTTGGTATTTGTCCAACTTGATCATGGTATATGACTCTTCTCAAGTACTGTGGGATTCAGTTTGCTAATATTTTGTTGAGGATTTTTGCATCTATCTTCATCAAAGATATTTCCCTGTAATTTTCTTTTTTTGTAGTATCTTTCTCTGATTTTGGTATCAGAGTGATGGTGGTTTCATAGAATAACTTCAAGAATGTTCCCTCATCTTTAATTTTTTGCAATAATTTAAGAAGGATGAATATAAATTCTTATTTGTATATTTGGTGGAATTTCCCAGAGAGCCATATGGTCCTGGGATTTTGTTTGTAGGAAGTTCTTTTTTTTCATTACATATTCTACTTCACTTCTAGTGGTCAATCTTTTTCAAAGATTTGTTTCTTCTTAACACAGTTTTGGCAGGCTATATGTTTCTAGATACTTGTTTATTTCTTCTAGGTTGTCCAATTTGTTGGCATGTAACTGTTCACAGCATAATGTTATTTTTGTTTGTTTGTTTTTCTGTGGTATTGGTAGTTATTTCTCCTCTTTCACTTCTTTTCTTGATTATTTGGTTCCTATCTGTCTTCTTGTTGGTGAACATGGCTAGAAATTTATTGATTTTGTTTTAAAAAACCCAGCTCTTAGTTTTATTGATCTTTTCTATTATTTTTATCTCAATTTTATTTGTTTATCCTTCTGATATTTATTATTTCCTTCGTACCATTGACTTTGTCCTTCTTTTTATAATTCTTTCAGGTGATAGGTTAGGTTATTTATTTGAGGTTTTCTTGTTTCTTGAAGACAGCCTGTATCACTATGAATTTCCCCATTAGTACAGCTTTTGCTACATCCCCTAAATTTTGTAAGACTGTGTTTTCACTGATGTTTGTCTTGAGTGATTTCCTGTTTCATCATTGATCCATTGGTTTTTTCAGAGCATGTTGATATGCTAATTAGCATGTTAATCTCCTTTTTTTTCCCCTTCTTTTCTTTCTGTGGTTGATTTCTAGTTTCTTACCACTGTGGTCAGAAAAGATGTTGGAAATAACTTACACCCTTATACCCCTTTAAATTTGTTGAAACTTGTTTTATGTCTTAGTACATGGTCTATCCTAGAAAATGTTCCATGTACACTTGGAAAGAATGTGTATTCTGGGTTTTTTTGATGTGGTTTCCTGTAGATATCAATTAAGTCCAGCTGTTCTATTGTGTCATTTAGGATCTCTGTTGCCTAATTGATTTTCTGTCTGGAAGATACATCTTCTGATGTCAGTGCAGTGTTTAAGTATCCCACTATCATTGTATTCCTGTTATTTTTTCCTTTTATGTCTGTTAGTATTTGTTTTACACATTTGGGTGCTCCTATATTGGCATATATGTTAATAAGTATAATATCTTCTTGTATTGACCCCTTTATCAGTATCTAATGTCATTCTTTGTCCTTTGTTATTCACTTTGATCTAAAGTTTATTTTGTCTGATGTGAGTATTGCTATCTTTGTTTTTTGTTGTTTTCATTCTCATGAAATATCTTTCCCCACCCCCTCACTTATCAATATAGCATCTTTAACCCTAAAGTGAGTCTCCTGTAGCAACATATTGAAGATACTTCTTTTTTTTTTTAATCCAACCTTCCACTCAATGTCTTTTGACTGGAGCATTTAGTTCATTGACATTTAAAGTAATTATTGATTAGATGTATTTATTGTCATTTTAAACCTTATTTTCCAGTTGATTTTTCAGTTCTCTCTGTTTCTTTCCTTTTGTGGTTTGATGGTTTTCTCTTGAATTATGCTTGAGATTCTTTCTTCTTGCTTTGTGAATCTGTTGAATGTTTTTGATTTGTGGCTACTCTGGTTTTCAAGTATGTTAACCCAGAATTTTATCTGCTTGCATTAGACTGATAGTTGTATAAGTTCAGGCATATTCTTAAAAAAAAACTACAGCCTTTACTTCCTTATTCTGCATTTTTTGATTTTTAAATCCTATTTTATATCATCATGTTTACTTTTTTTCTGTTAATTGTAGTCATAGTTGCTTTAATAAAATTTTTATTGTTTTAAATCTATGTACTAGTTTCTTAAAGTGATGTTTAATCCTTTTATTAAATTGGCCTATCCCACTGTGGTTTTACCCTTTCTTACATATTCTTGCTTCTCTTCTATTTAGAGAAGATCTTTCATTATTTTTTAGGATAGACTTAATGTTATATTCTTGTAGTTTTTGCTTGTCTGAGGCATTCTTTGTTTCTCATTCTATACTAAGTGATAATCTTAAAGGGGAGAGTATCCTAGGTTGCAAGTTCTCCCCTTTCAGAACTTGGAATATATATTGCAAAATATATATTTTCTGTAGAGAAATTTTCTGCAAATTTTCTGTAGAGAAATCAACCTGTGGGGTTCCCTTGTAACTGACTCTTTGTTTTTCTTTTCCTTACTTTTGAATCCTCTTTAACTTTTGTCATTTTAATTATGATATGTTTTGGTGTGGGCCTATTGGGTTAATCTTGTTCAGGACCCTCTCCACTTTCTATACCTGCATATCTGTTTTCTTCTTTAGGTTTGGAAAGTGTTCAGCCATAATTTCTTCAAATACTTTTTTGATCCTCTTCTTTTTTTCCCTTCTGGGACCCCTATTGTGTATAGGTTGGCATGCTTTAAATGACTCCACAGATCTCATATGCTGCTTTCATTTTTTGTTTCCATTTGTCTTTCTGTCTGTTGTCCTGAATGGTGTGATTTTCATTATTCTATCTTCCAGATCACTTATTTGTTCTTCTGCATTATTTAGTCTGCTTTCAGTTCTGTTTTTCTGTTCGCAATTGAGTTGTCTAATTTTGATTGTTTCCTCTTTATAGTTTCCAGTTCCTTGTTACAGTGACCTGCATTTCTACCGAAAATCTTAATTCCTTTAGCATTTTTATTACTTTTTTTTCAACTCAGGATCTAATATACTGAAGAGGTCTGTTTCATTGATTATTTTTAGGGGATGTTGCTTGTTCTTTTTATTGAGACTAGTTCCTTTGCTTCTTCATTTTACTTACACTTCTGTGACTCTACGAATTTAGAAGAAATAGTTACTACCGTGGTCTTGAGGACTGTTTTTATGTGGGAGCATCCCTATATAGACTATGTGAGTCTAACATCTTTGTCTTGAGAGCTGTCTTTGCTATGGATGCCTCTCACATCTTTGCCCAGAGTGTGCTGGCCGTTATCCCCTTGATAGAGGTTATGACCGGTGTTGTGTGGAGATCCTGCACTGGACATTGGGCAGCGCCTCCTCTTCTCTCTGTGACTGTCACAGCCTTGTTGGGGATGGGGTCTACTTTCCAGTTGTTGCAGTAGAAGCCCTGAAGTTTGTGTGTGAGAAGGCTCTGCTGCTCTTGAGTTTGTGCTCTGTAGTGAGGAGATGAGTGCTGAACAAGAGAGGCTCATATGCTCACAGCGAATGTATGCACCACCTAAGCAGGCGTCCGGGGTTCTGCTTAGAAGCGGCCCACGTGGCTTTCCTTTCTCTGCTGTGTTTGTCCCTGACCTAGTGTAAGGCTGGCCCTGTGGATCAGGGTATTGTGGCTGCAGAAACTGAAGTGGTTGAGCTGCCACCTGAGACCTGAGCTGCCTCTGTGGTAGGGCTCTCCCAGGGCCTGCCCCCCAGATTCTAGCTTCAGGCTTTGTGTGAGGTGGGTGAAACTGGAGCACTCCTGCTGGGAAAGGAACCACTGCAAGCTTCTCCCTAGGGCCTGTCCACTGGAGACATGTGATTCTGTGGATTATGCCCTCACCTGATACGCACGCCAACAAAGTCTGCTGCTGCAGGACCCCCTGACCCCCACATGTCCCTGCTGTGACAGCACTGATTATGGCCTCAGATATCAGCCTCTTCCCCATAGTGTGTGTACTCACAAAGCCTGCCGGTGGAGCTGGGCCCTGCCACAAGCAGACCAACAGTGGGCTTTCTAATGGTAAATCCACACCCTGCCATGTGTGTGCCAACCACAGGCTCTGCTCCCCAGGTGCTGCAGTAGAAGCCCTGAAGGTTGCATTTCAGAAGTCCCTTAAGTTGGTGCTCTGTCCCAAGGAGGTGAGTGCCGAAGCAACAGAGACCCACGTGGTCACTGTGAACCTATGCGCCACTTGTGCAGGCACCCCCGGTTCTGCGCAGAAGCAGTTCAAGTCGCATCCTTTCCTCTGTTGTGCTTGTCCCTGGCCTAATATAAACCTGCCCTGGAGGTTAGGCCTGGACTACACTCCTGCCCTCTGGGCTGTTTCTGCACATCTAGACTGAGTCCGTTCCCAGCATCCATCCACAGAAGCCCAAGTTTCAGCAGCTGCCCACTCAATGTACTAGCAGCTCCACCTGAAGGACATATAAGGTTGGGAAGTGCACTGAGGTGGCCGCCATCAGAGCCAGTGTCTCTGTCCTGACAGCTAACAAGCCAGCACATGCAGACTCCTCATGGGCAGAGTCCAGGCCCCTCCAGATCCTCCATCTGGCCAAATGGACCTCCCAGCCAGTGAAGGGGGTTCCCCAGGGGAGGGGTCACCTGTAGGGACTTTTTTCTTTCACAGCTTACTCCCAGGGGCACTGGTTCTGCTCCAGTGCCTTTTTGTTACCCTACCAGTTGTGTGGGGATCTTTCTTGCAGCTTTGGTTGTGTAAGAGGTCTTCTGCTAGTTTTCAATGACAATTTTACCACATGTAGATGTCTTTTTGATGTGTTTTAGAAGATGGTAAGCTGCACATCCTTCTAATTCACTCTCTTTACCTCCCATTTTGGAGTCTTTTTCATGTCTTTAGATAAGTATGAAAATCAGCTTGTACTCTTTGGTGTCTGGCCACTGAATAGTGCAAAGAGACATCTAAAGGGTGTTACTTGGCAGAAAGATGTCAATTGTCACTGACATTGATATCGTCCAATGTAATATTCTGGCTGAGGGGCCAAATTTGCTTATCAGGTGAAATGATACAGACAGACTGCATTTCAGTCTTCAAACACAAGTTGCAAATGACTGTGTAATCAGATAACTACATGGAATGATTGAGCACATAACTCAGTTGAACAAAAATAAACATGTGATTTAAATAAAATGAGCAAAATTTAAATCACTGCCAAATAATTTAAGAAATAAACTCCACAAATTATAAAAAATTGAATAATATGCAGTTAAATCCTCCTCTCAAATAGTTTTTATTCCTATTTTGAAAATCAAAGCTTTAAGCACAGAATTCCACTCTAAATTGAATTTGGTTATTCCTAAGAAAGTCATTTGTTTGTTTCCTTAGATTTTCCATTTATGAAGAAATATTTGCATTCTAAGTGAGCACTGCAAAGATTATTTGCGTAAGACAATATTAACATAGTGTTCAGAATGATATTTTCAAGTACAAAGATAAATATAAATGTTACCAAAGCCACACAGCCTTTGCAAGTCCTGTGCTGCCCTAATGGGAGGGCCCTCATCCAGATGCTAGAAGATTCCTTTAAACTTGGCCTTCTATGATCAGGATAGGGCTCAGGAAACTGATGATTTAAATTCTTAATTTATGTCATTAGCCAATATCAACATAAAATCTGAGAGGCCTCAAGCTACACATGATCTTAGTTAAACATCTTTCTTCTTTTCCATTAAGTTTAGTGTCATTCTCAGACCAAATCTTTAACTTAAATGAGAAACCTTAATGGCCTATGAAGAAAATCTATAACAGTAAATCGTATCCAAATATGAAAGCATTACATATTTATGACTAAATGTTTAATAAATGATGAACCATTTAATTGAGAGCAATGCCATTATGTGGACATTATAAACTTTTCTCATAAATCTGTCACTGAAATATATCTATTTTATCATTTTCAAATCTTAGAAGCAACTCACATAGGAAAAAGCAATGGGCTTGAATGGGTTTTGGCGAAAGTAACAATCAGTTTAAACAGGTAGCTATTTTTACACATTGGGTGATTATAGTTTATTCTTTTATAGTTTTTAGAGTAAGAAGAACTGTCTCTGCTTCCATTTCCAACTTTAAATGTCATGTTAAGAATGTATAATCAAACCCTTAAGGGGAAATATTATGAACCATATGGAGGGTGAAGAAAATTGCTTAGGTTAAGTACCGCTTTCAGACTTTTCTAGTGACTGCCTGCATGACCTCAGGTTAAGCCCTTCACTGCTATGGGTAGAAAGAAGCTCCATCTTTAAAATATGGAGGTTTGCTTAGATCTACTTTGAAGTCACTTTGAGTTCTCAAAATATCCAATAGCTTAAATTCTGGTATAGTCATGATGTACTGTGAGTAGTCAACAGGGTAACATATTTCAGTGATGAATTTTTATTTCAAGAATACTTACAGTTAAGGCTGGTGGTCCTGGCGGTCCCATATCTCCCTAAAGGATGAAAGAAAAGCTGCAATTACCAATAGTCCCTTCTTGCTCACATTATTTACAAATTTTATGAATGGATCAAGGCAATATCTAGATAAATATGGGCAGAAAGAAAAGTAGAATTTTATCTTGATAACGTGTCTTCACAATGAAAAATTTATCACATGCTTTTAGCTATCATGATGTAAAAATCACCTTGTGCATCCCCATGCTTTCTGCAGCAGCAGAACTTGTTTTGAAAAGCTAAAATAATCTAATTTCTATTCTTTTGTCTACTAATCCAAAATTAGAGTATCTCTTCAAATATGGTTACTTGCCAATGGAGCAGCTGGGAAGTGCCACAATGACAGATTATATTTCTGACAAAGTTAGCACAGTAATAATAAGTGGGTCAGCAAAAATAATAAGTGGGTCTCCCCACTTTACGTGTTCAGCAGCCCCATTGCCTCTTATAAAGCTTTGCTGAACTGGCCTTGCACTTGCGAACATTTGTAAGAGGCTTTACGTATAGTCATGAAATTTTAAATACTAATGTTGCTTTGCTGACCATTACATGAATACAAATTACCAGGTATATATATTGAAAAACTATTCAAAATCTAAAGAATATGGTTAACCTAAATGTTTATTATTTTTCAATTTATAAATATGTCACCTACATGCTTTATTGTATCAGCATATGTATTTATTTCATGGGAACTCTTGGTCATTAAGATCAAGCATCACAGAGAGAGGCAAGACAGGGGTAGGGAATTAAGAGGTACAAACCACTATGCACAAAGTAAATAAGCTACAAGGATATATTGTACAACAGAGGGAAGATAGCCAATATTTTATAATAGCTTTAAATGGAATATAAGCTATAAAAATTTTGAATCACTATGCTGATTCAAAATGAATCATTGTGCTGATTAGTATACCTGAAACTAATAAAATATTGCAAATTAAACTATACTTCAATAAAAAAAAATTAAGGACTTTCCTGGTGGCTCAGAAGGTAAAGAATCTGCCTGCAATGCAGGAAACCCTGGTTCAGTCTCTGGGTTGGGAAGATCCCCTGAAGAAGGCAATGGCAACCCACTTCAGTATTCTTGCCTGGAGAATCCCATGGACAGAGGAGTCTCATGGGCTAGAGTCCATGGGGTAGCAAAGAGTTGGACACAACTGAGCAACTAACATTTTCACTTTTTCAATAAAAAATGAATACTTTTTTAAAAGGTAAGTCTTAGAATGTTACATTTGACAATTAGAGACCCTCCATCTCATCAAATCCCCTCATTTTGTAGATAAATATATTGAACCCCAGAGTGCTGATGGTGAATTAAATAAAGTTATTGCATAAAGAAAAAAAAAATGAAGTATTGCTGCCATAACCCCTCTTCAAGTGGACACCATGGAATCAACACTGTGTGGCAGGGTGCACTGGATATTGTAGTCTCATGTGGGAGTCACTCTACAACATTCGCTTTTCTCACTTAACAAAATCACCTGAAAACTGAAGACTCAGCCTGTGTAATCATTATTTTGGGAACTACTGAATAAAAATAACCAACAGTTGTGAAAGGACATTGATGAAGTTTAAGTTAGTCACTGGGGACCAGTTTTCAGTCAACTTTATTTCAAAGGTAAATACTGGAGACAGACAAAGATTTCTAAACATGCTGAGAATGGAGAACAACATATAGCGCAAGATGCCCATATGTACAACTGTCATCAAACTAGGATCACCCAGTGACCTTACTCCAAACAACTCTTGCTTTTACTGTCTCATAATTTTCTTTTCAAGGTCCCTGCCAATAGGCCACTATAAAATGACATGAGAAAATGTGGCAGGAAGAGGGGCATTCAGATTAAGACTGAGATGCACAATTAACCTCTTTCCCCACAAAGGCCACCTGCTTCACCATGGTAGCATCTCAGAGCTACTGGCAGAGTTCCCCAGTGCAGGACATAACTGCGAATTTGCGATGGAATGAATACTTAATGGTGTTGAGAGAGGGAGAAAAAAGGGAAATCTTATAAACAAATTACTGTTGACTAGCAATTGTGTATTTAGTCTCTTCAAACTAACTGAATGAACCAAAAGGCTTTTCTTGTTCAGTTTTTTTTTTAAACATAATAGCCTTTGGTTAATTTTAACGAAGTTATATTTTGGCTGTTAAACGGGATCAGTGAAAAGTCAGTGCATAGGTTCTCAGGGTTTTCTTGAGAAAAGACTAGGCAAATACAGTACCTTTTCTCCTTTTGGGCCAGGGGGACCACGAGGACCCAAGTCACCTTTCACACCCTGTACAAAGAACACAACCAATGTGATTTCTATACACAGAAAGTTCACAGAAAGCTTCAATTTCTGACAAGTTATTAGTCGAAATTTAAAATCATAATTTACTGTATTTACTCCCAAACCCCATTCTTCAGTGTGTGGTATAGAAAAACTGGCACTAAAATGATATACAACATCTGTGCTATGGTGGGTACAGATACATTAAGTCAGTGCAAGGCCGCAATACTGCATATTAGTACAACTTTGCTTCCTGCTAAAATTACATTAATTCACCATCTGGGAGAGCATCATCTAAAGATCTATAAGCTTTTAAGTATCCACTTTGGCTTAAATTTGTCGATCTTGTAAATATCTCTGATTTAGTATTGATTTGGCTTTTTTAAAGCTTGCCCCTAAAATTCAAGGTTTAAATAAAAAACATTTTTTGTCTATATGGAGAAATCTAATTGTGAGGGGAAAAGGGATGAAGAATATATTCTTTTTCCATCCCTCATAAAGTTGGGGCTAAAATGCAGTCTCTCTCCTGTTTTAAAGCCTGGTTTGTTTCTCTAATTCTTATTTCTTTTTTTTTTAACCTGGATTTATAAAGACAGCAGTAAAACTATATAAGACATAGCATATCTGATAAACATATTCATGAGTCTTCTGGACTGTTGGGTGTTTTAGTGGGCATCTGGCTGATCTGACTCAGAATTTGACAGCTGTCAGGAATACCACAATAGGTTTCACTGGAGATCAGTGCTACAGCTGAACGTTTTCAGTGCAAATAAGAAGAAAAGACATGCATGTTCTGTGTGGTAGACAGGAAAAATACTTTTTCTCATCCTTAACACACTGGATGAGGGAAGAACAATAACAGAAAAAAATATTCTGAAGCCACAGAGTACACAGTAAATCCAGGCATCTTACTGTTCCCAATTGAGGAATCCAGCTCTTACTGCTCTGACATTTTACAGTGAATAAACAATGCCAAATGCTATCCCGTGTAGCTACCCAATATAGAAGCTGATGATGAATTTAAAGGAACAAATGAAAACCAGATATTTAAAATAATCTTGTTAAAACTTGTTACCTTGTGAAAACTGCAGTCTTATACTTTAAGAAAAAAATTTAATAGATGAAAATACCTAATTGGTTAAAAAAGAAAAAATCAAAACACCTTTGTGGTTTCATAAACTCCTTCATGAATAAAATTCATAGCTATGCTTTCTTCCTTTATTACCTATGGGTATTTATAAAACAAAGATGAGTGAAGAATTAAATTATAAATGAAATGTGATATTCTCTTATTATTTGAAATATCCATTCCTTTCCAAATCAAGCAACACATACTCTGTTTATACATGCCTCTGGAGTAAAACTTGGCACCAACATACTCTGAACACTTGCAGAAAGAAAATGGCCATTTCTGTGAATCAAGTTTATTCTTAGTTCACTCATCTATTTATTCAGTGGACATTTATTGGATACCCTCCGTACAGTCACCACTACAATCATCAGATCTGCACTGCCCAATATGTAGCCCAGGGCCCCATGTAGCTTTTCACCCTTGAAATGTGACTGGTCTGAAAAGATAACATGCACATGGGATTAAATAAGATATATTATTAAAATTATTTTCACCTGCTTCTTTTTACTTTTTAAAATGTGGCTATGAGAAAGTATAGCATATTTATATTTGTCTTAAAATTGTATTTAAAATCTATTATATACATTTAGTATTATATAATATATATTTTATTTACATTAGATAGTGTTATTGAGAGACATTAAAAAAAGAACAAGAAGTTCAAAAAGACTCTCTCACTAAGCAAACTTGAGTCGGGTTCCTCTGAGCCCTCTCCTTGACTTGGCCTCAATCCTGGCCCCTGTCCATCCATGGCCTGCCTGGCCCAGTTTTAGCAAGAATCTTGTTAAGTCAGTTTAGAGAGAATCCCTCAGCCTTGATGTCTGTTCTTAGCAGTATTCCATTCAATGACCACACCTCTCTATTCCTTGGCTATAGATCCCCAGTCATTCTTGTTGTATTCAGAGTTGAGGTCAATCTCTCTTCCCCATTGTAATACTCATATTGTGGTAATATTGAATAGAACTCTTCTTTACCATTTTAGGGCTTCTCTGGTGGCTCAGAGAGTAAACAATCCACTTGCAATGCAGGAGACCCAGGTTTGATCCTTGGGTTGGGAAGATCCCCTGAAAAAGGAAGTGGCAACCCACTCCAGTATTCTTGCCTAGAGAATTTCATGAGCAGAGGAGCCTGGCAGGCTACTGTTCATGGGGTTGCAAAGAGTCAGACACAGCTGAGCGACTAACACTTTCACTACTTTTTCACCATTTTAGTAAGTGTCAGAGTGATTTTTCCCTTAGCAAAGTCAGACTTCCTGCCGCAGTGGAGTTCATGGTGTAGAGGAGGGTGACTGACCATGACCAGGTCCACAGGGTGAATGTGCTGAGGGCAGGGCAGTGGGGGTAGCGGCTGCAAACGGCCTCTGTGAGGAGGGAGTGTTTGCTGTTGTCTAGGATCCAGCCTTGCACAGATCCTGGGAAACAGTGCTGGGGGAGGGGTAAGGGGCCAGCAAGCACAACAGCCCCTGGATGGAAGGAGGGTCATGAGCAAGTGAGGAGGCGAGGGGTGGCACGTGAACTCAAGGGTAGTCAGGGGTCAGGGCACATAGAGAATTGTAAACTGTGGAGAGAAGGCAGGGTTTTATCTAAGAGCAAGGGGAAGCCATTTAGGGTTTGATGGTGTTTCCCGAAAAAGAGAGTTTTGACTACAACATGAAAATAGATTGCAGGCAGAAAGGGCAGAAGCAGAAAGAGGCTCTCATAGCTTTGCAGGCAAGAGAACAAGATGTCCAGAAGTGGGAACGGATTTGCAAATGCTGGAGGTGGGCCCTGGGAAAGGAGGGCCCAAGGCTGATTTGTACTTGGCTTCAGTGACTGGCTAGGAGGCTGGGCTGTTTACTAAGCTGAGAAGTGTATTAAAGAGGGGTCTTTTCTCTTCTTGCTGGTAGAACATCATCTGGCGGGGGGAGGGAGACATGAAGAAAGAAATAGCTGAGAAAGACAGTGAATATTCATTTCTGTAACAGATATGGAGCATCTATACACATGCAAGACAGAACCCTGTATTATCATGAACAGATGAGTAGGAAGACATTGTTTTTAATAATGGGAAGGAATATGAAACACAATATTCAGGAAAATGATTAACTCTGGAGTGGGCATGGCATTATGTTGAGTTCTGAGTACATTCTACGATTCACAATCATCATATATGTTACACGTTAGAAAATACTATTTGAAGTATAAACTAATACATTAAAAATTTTTAGCACTCCTACCTGACAGACTAACTGTAATTGCAACTTCTGGAGAAGGGACTTATGTGCCGTAAAGCAAGTACCTGAACTATCCCTGGTTCAATCATCTATGGTCAGGGACAAGATGAGGTAATAGAGCAACCGGCCACAGGCTGACATAAACTCTGAGGATCATGATAAATGTGCCAGCAGGCATGCAGGGAGCAGGTCCCGGAGACGCCTAATTCTCTAGAAGATGCTCATGACTTCAGACATGTCGAGTTCAGAAGAGTCAATAAAGGATTCATGCATTTTTCTCAAGTAAGTTACTTAAGTTTCCCTATAAAATAGGTATAAGTAATTGTTGTCTTTATGGAAGCAACCTAAATGTCCATCAACAGATGAATGAACGAAAATATGGTACATCTATATAATGGAAGACTCCTCAGTCATAAAAAAGAATGAAATAAGGCCATGTGCAACAACATGGATGGACACAGACTGTCACACTGAGTGAAGTTAAGTCCAAACCAGAAAGCCCACTACCATATGATGTCACTTACCTGTGAAACCTAAAATATGACACAAATAAACCTACCTGGGAAACAGAATCACAGACATAGAGAACACACTGGTGGTGGCCAGTGGAGAGGGGGCTGGAGGAGGGTGGGGTTAGCAGATATAAGCTTTTTATATATAAAATGGATTAAAAAACAAGGTTTTACTATGTAGCACAGAGAACTGTATTTCTATGATAAACTGTAATGGAAAAGAATATATATACATATATATATATAACAATGCATATATGCATATAACTGAATCACTTTGTACAGCAGTAATTAATAGAACATTGTGAATCTACTATACTTCAACAAAAGATAATATCTGTCTTGAAAAGTTGTTCTGACACTCATATGTTTAAAAATACTTGACACATCTAAGGTACTTGATAAATGTTGCTTGTGCTTTTCAAGCTGAATTCCAAGGGATACTTAATTGTTCTGTCCAGTTGTGCAGCCAGTTTGATGGACATGTAACAACTGTCCTTTCACTCACATAGAATAAAATGCAATTGGGAAGCACTGCACTCATCAAGCCTCTGCTTTTGTCACTGGCCACTGAAGTGCATCCATGGAGCTCATGTACCATGTTGTTAAGGTCACGGCATCATAACAGGCTCTATGAAGCAGATCAGTAATGTTTTTCTCAAGTGTAATTTTTCTCTTCATGTGACACTAGTGTTGCTATCAATGGCTATTCAGTACTGGAGAAAAAAAGACAAAGCACTCACCATAAAGCATACAGAATCTAATGCATCAGACTCTGAATTTAATAATGAATAAGACAGGCATCTATTACCACTGTTCTCTATAAAATGTTTGTAGATAAGGATGCTCAAAAGCACAGTAGTGGGCTCTGTATGTTATGAGAGACAGGTACCCTTATCCAAATGCAAGATTAACTTACTTACAAAACAAGAGACAGATTCAGAGAAACACAGACATAGAAAACAAACATGGTTACCAAGGGAGAAGGGGTGGAGGGATGAATTAGAAGTTTGGGATTAAAATATATGAAATAGATAATTAACAAGGGCCTACTGTATAGCACGGGGAACTCCACTCAGTATCTTGTGATAACCTATAATGGAAATGAATCTAAAAAATGATATATCTGAATCACTGGATACCTAAAACTGACACAGCATTGTAAATCAACCATATTTCAATAAAAATTTTAAATGCACAATGAAAGCTGAAGGACAGTATTGCAACTAGTTATAAAAGCACATAGACTATGAATTAACTTTCATTGGAAAAGCTACTTACAAACAGTATGTAGCATTTTTAAAGATCATTTGATACAAAGTAATGGTATTTGTTAAAAACATTTACCCATGTATTCATCATTTTCCCCATCCTCTATTGACTGCTTCTCTTCCCTAGCAATGGCACCAGCTGTCAGCAGCCAATATTGCAGCTTTGTGATTCCAACATTTTTGTATTCAGTATACAGATTGCATTGGTGTAAGGAGATTAACGTGACAATTTTAGAAACATCAGATGCTATAATTCTGATAAGAGTTGTTTGAAAGACAATAATAAAGTTGCAGAGGAAGAGACTAAACTGAATGATTGAAATTCACTTTTCCAAGATTACATAAGTCCACAAAAAATAAATTAAAAGATCTATCTCTATCTATTAGAAAAAACATGTTTCCTAACCCAGTTTCTAATACTAGCAAATGTTCATATAGCTCTTCTGTATGCAAGACTCTAACTTAAATGCTTTATGTTTGATGACCCCTTTAATCCTAAAAAAAAAGACTATGAGTTAAGTGCTCATAATATTATCATTCTATTGTGCAAATGAAGAAATAGGCACATAGAGAATATATAATGTGCTAATTAGTACACCAGGTGGGCAGTGGCAGAGCTGGAATGTGAGCCCAGATTGTTGGTTTCAATGATCACATTAACTTTATGAGATGCTCCCTCAAGTGTGTTCTCAGATGCCAATGTTGAACATATCTCATGGTAGGTCACAGTCAAAATCATTTAATTACAAACTGGAATGTGTGAAAAGTCGAGGTCTTATATTTTGAAGGCTAAATTCTAGCAACTCAAAATTTTGACAATTGCAATATGTGTGATATGTGATATGCATTATTTAAAATATAAGGTAAATATGAGTCCAATACCCCAGTGCCATGAGGATCAATCAAAGTTCTAACACACACACACACACACACACACACACAGTCAAGAATGCGTTGAGAAAGATATCAAAGCAATTTTTTTGCCCTAATGATTAAGAGTTGTTACTGCTGAGCATGAAGGATGCTATACATTCTGCTCTTGCAACACAGTCCCATGAGGCAGAGTACCATCTTGACCAAAATGCAAGTGTCCCATTAAGAAAGCTGAACTGCTGCATACTTCCCTTTAAAGGAGGGAAGGATATAAACTAAAGGAGGTTTACATTTTCCAAAGTGAGCTTGTCCACTATGTGTTAAAGCTGGCACAGAAGAAATGATTACCAAAAGGTACATTTTTATCAATATATGTTTAATATATAAGAATAAAGAGCATAAAAAGACTCTGAATTCATTTCATGGGAATATTAATGTCTTTTAATTTTCTCTGAGGTGTTAAGTAGCTGCAGTGAGCTGACGTATTGAGGTTATTCAGTCTGTGCTCCAACAGAATATTCCTGAAATTTCCATCATGGCTTGACTTCAGTACAGACTGAGATAGCTATTATAATGCCTTTCATTCCCTAAGAATGTGCACCTACACTTACCGAAAGGCAGAGTTTACCGTTATAAATGCTGAGTGATTTTGGTTTGTGGAGTCAGTTTATTTTAGCATTGAAAAACAGACAATGAGAAATGTGGTATGACTTAGTGGGGAAATAGACTTTTTGGTCAAACAAGGGATAAAGACTCACTTCATCATTTTCTGAAAGAAAACTTCTTACTTTCTTAAGCTCTGTTTATTACTCTAAAAACAGGGATACTCTCACTGCCTGCAATTTCTAGCCCATAATGTTGAGGTAAGGATCGAATTTCAAATTCCTCGTGAAACCAGTTTTTGAAGTATGGCACAATATTTAAAACCACCACCACCACCAATGGAATAAATAACAGCATATGATTCTTTACCCCTACTCAACATTCAAATAACTAAGAACATGGCAACCAGTCTCACCACTTCATGGCAAATAGATGGGGAAATAGTGGAAACAGTGACAGACTTTATTTTTTGGGGCTCCAAAATCACTGTGGATGGTGACTGCAACTATGAAATTAAAAGACACTTGCTACTTGGAAGAAAAGCTATGGCACAGCTAGATAGTGATACCACTTCGCTGACAAAGGTATGTATAGTCAAAGCTATGTTTTTTCCAGTAGTCATGTATGGATGTGAGAGTTGGACTATAAAGAAAGCTGAGTGCTGAAGAATTGATGCTTTTGAACTGTGGTGTTGGAGAAGACTCTTGAGAGTCCCTTGGATACCAAAGAGATCAAACCAGTCAATCCTAAAGGAAATCAACCCTGAGTATTCATTGGAAAGACTGGTGTTGAAGCTGAAGCTCCAATATTTTGGCCACTTAATGCAAAGGGCCAACACATTGGAAAAGACCCTGATGCTGGGAAAAGTTAAGGGCAGGAAGAAAAGAGGGTGACAGAGAATGAGATGGCTGGATGGCATCACCAACTCCATGGACATGTTTCAGCAAACTCTGGGAGATAGTGAAGGACAGGGAAGCCTGATGTTTTGCCATGGGATCTCTTTGTCATGGGATAGCAAAGAGCTGGATATGTCTGAGTAACTGAACAATAGCAAAGTACTTTTATAATAGAAGGGAAAAAGAGAACTGTCATTACTTTTTCTTATTCCTCCTTAGTCATGACTCCCGAATACCTTTCGCAAAATTAAGGAAAAGAAAATGATATCAACTACACGTTAATTAAGTAACCAAGTGAGAAAATGTGCTTTGTCATGCTTTATAATGGTCCTAATGAGCTATAAGAGGCAGTGATAGTACTGAAGGAATAACATGCTTGTGGGTGGGGCTATATGAAGGACTGTTTCCAGATCATTGTCAGAGAGGAAAGGTTACACTGCCCAAGAGGTTGGGAGCGCTCTCAGCAAGACAGTTTTAGATCTGAGCAAGTAGAAAGCAGGCAAATATGTGTGTACAACTGACTAATTCTGAAAAGTCAAATCACCTTACTTTCAGACCCCAAAGGAAAAATTTCCAAATCTCTAAGTTAACGTCAGGCTGCATCCCCTCAAACCTTCTCAGAGTTTTATTTGAGTGTCTGGATAAATTCTTTCTCTATTTCTCTCTAGTGCTATCTTAACAAACTTCTAGAAATCTTTGTTTTGCTCCTCTCTCTCAGGGAGTCAACATACATGTAGCTTGGTTACTTTTTGCAACTGGAGTTAATCTATCTCAACAATCCTGCATTTATCAGAAGATAACATCCTTACATAATGAATGGTCAAAACCTTGGGCTACTTTTTATGTTTTTGCCACAATCAAACACCAAATTGCATATATTTAACCTCTGTAATATCACTGTGCACTCTCTTCTACCTGTTTTCCTGGTTTAGGTTCTAATTCCTTGTATTTTTGACTATTATAATAATCTCTTAATTTTTAATATGAAAATTTAGCAAATTACTACTGCTTACTCCAAACATTTACTAATACTAGCAATTCCAAGAAATGGTCATAAAGTATATGATAGAAAGAACAGAGTCACAGGCAAAAGCTTCAGTTCTGTCCATTTTGTAGAACACACTGCAAAAGCAATCTTCATGTAGACACAGCATGAGCCACATGCCCCCCTTCAGAGGAGCGAGGGCATATCTCTACACACGGAGCCCTGTCCATGCCCAACTCCAGCTGGACTCTCATTGAGTTTTCCCTGCATGCAACTAGAGTTCCAAAAGCCTGAATGAAGACTTCAAACTTCATCATACTTTCAAGACTCTAATCCTAATCAATCTTAATGATGTCTTTGTATTAGATGAAAGGACAATGCAGTGATGGGGACTTCAGAACCCAACAGGTTCTCAGAAGTGATTTTCTCAACAAGTGATAGAACTGGGACACACATTGAGCTCTGCTTCCCACCAAAGAACTCTGACCACTACTCCAGGTATCTCCAGTGACAGGGTAGTGGGGAAGTAGTAACTCTATTACCTGTACGGGCCAATGGCCAATGGCCATTCAGCACCCTATTGTCCTGTAAGGAGGCAGAAAAGATGCAGACTCCCCTAGCTCCAAGACACTGGCTCTAACTCCCTCTCTCTGGTGGAGAAAAATCCTTTCTAAGAAGATAGGAACAAGAAGCATGTCATGTTAAAGGTGCAAATAGGGCTTCTTAGGAAGTAAGAGAAGAAAGGTGTGCGGGCCAGAGCCTCAAGCTTGGGTGAGTTAGTAGGGTTAGCTTCTGGGATACTTCTCTTTGGACTCCTCCCCTCCAGGGGAAGGAAAACTATGATAAATCTAGACAGAGTATTAAAAAACAGAGACAAATCACTTTGCTGACAAAGGTCTTTATAGTCAAAGGCATGGTTTTTCCAGGAGTCATGTATGGCTGTGTGAGAGTTGTACCATAAAGAAGGCTGAGCACCAAAGAACTGATGCTTTTGAATTCTGGTGCTGGAGAAGACTCTTGAGAGTCCCTTGACAGTAGGAGATTTAACCAGTGAATCTTAAAGGAAATTAACCTTGAATATTCAGTGGAAGGACTGGTGCTGAAGCTGAAGCTCCAATTAGGGCCACCTGATGTGAAGAGTTGACTCATTGGAAAAGACCCTGATGCTGGGAAAGATTGAAGGCCAAAGGAGAAGGGGATGACAGAGGATGAGATGGTTGGATGGCATCACTGATTCACCAGACATGAACTTGAGCGAACTCTGGGAGACAGTGAAGGACAGGGAAGCCCGGCCTGCTGCAGGCCATAGGGTCGCAAAGAATAGACACGAACTAGGAACCGAACAACAAACCCTCCAGGTCTTTGTTTACAAGCCCCAGGACTACAGTGTTCAGCCTTCCTTCCAACTGTGCTGCAGACCAGATGGATTTTACAACATCTGGGTATTAGGGAATCCGATCTAGCTTATTCCTTATTCCTCTGTCCAAAAAGTAAGTAGTATGATCCTTCAGAACCTTCTTAAAACATTTTTTGTGAGGTGAAGAAGGGAAACCATGGGAAAAAAATAATTCTCCTTGTGGATACTTGCCTTAATAAGGAGTATATCTACTGTAAATGGTGAATCATATGGCCTTGAAAGGAGAGTAATCTACATTTAGAGGAAAATCCAGATTTTATCTACCCTCCAAATTCCATCATAAGAACACAAGTAAAGTTCTGGGGTGATAATTGCATTGGGGGAGGGGGCAGGAGGGAGGACTCGACGTTACCTGGGACAGGAGCCCTGAGCTTGGGGAACAGGTGCAATGGAGGGGGAGTGACACAGATATACAGGGTCCCCTCCCTTTTTCCTTTTCATCCCTGAGATACGACCTCGACAGACCCCTCAGCAGATCGAGACTGGGGGTAAGCCTGGCTCATAACACAGGTCACAGCAGCATATATGTAAAAAGTAAAAAGACCCAGAAAGGAAGAGAGAAGAACTGGAAGCCAGAATATCAAGGCAGAAAGGACCGTGAAGAATGAGTATAATAGGAGGTATATAAAACCAGGGAACCAGCTGGTAGTTTCGACAGTAAAAATATTGGGCCTGCTTGGCACTGGCAAGCAGTGTCCTTCATTCATTCTGGGAAAGGTCTTCAATTTTCTTTAGCACCAGAAATTGACCAACGATTACACGGTCCTCCCCACTATTCCCTGGTCTGTTTTATGCTATTTGCCCTCTTTTTGGCAGAAGAGTCACTGTCCTTGTAAAGCTTTTTAAATCAATAAAATCAGTGGCCTTCAAAACAATAACAAAAACAAAAAACTGGGCCTCTACTGAGCCACACACACACACACAAAACAACTACCTTGATTCTTACTTTGCAGTCATTGAGTAATTGTAGCCAGTTCTTCCAAGCATAGTCAAGTCTCAGTAGCATTAGACAATAACCATATTTCAGTGGCCAAATGTAAACACTAAGTTAGAAAAAAGAAAGGCTTACATCTTGTCCATTAACGCCTGACAAACCTGGATCTCCTTTCTCTCCTGGTTCACCCTAGAAAGAAACAATTTATATGGTGAAAAATGTTATATCTGCAGATCTTTACTAAGAGAAAATAAAAGAGTTACATTGCTTGGGTATTTATAACAACATGATTACTTTGCTAATCCCTTGAAAGAAACATTTATTAAAAAAACAATTCTGAGTCCTAAAACCAAAAAGAAGTTTAAAGGTTCAAAGAAAAGCTGCACAAAAATGATTAAAGTGTATAAATAGAACAAGGATTATTTTATTTTTTTTCCTACAAGTAACAAAGAATTTTCTGGAGGGCAATTGGGTAATAAATATATAACAAGGGTCTTAAATACGTTCATTTCACTGGGACCAGTTATTTCACTGCTAAGAATGAATCCCAAGAAAATAAACAGAGATGAATAGTTTTAGCACTAAGATGTACAGCGCAGTGCTATTCATAGTAGTAAAAAGAGAAACACTCTAAATGTCCAGTAATAGGGAACTGGCGAAATTACAGCATAGAGATATAATGGAATATGCTCCAACCATTACAATCATGTTTATGAATTTTAGTTTATACCATAGGAAAGCTCTCATGATATAAAAAGATATAATTATTTAACAAATTTAGTGAATAAATGTTAATGAATACCTGTTTTTATTACTGTAAAGCTACAAGTGTTCATAATGGCCGCTAATAACATTGTTGACGACACATCTCATAGTTGCCTGTATTTTTGTTTGATTACTATCTGAAAGGTATATGCTTTTATTGGTATACCCTGCATATCTATGGTGGGCTTTTCAGGTGGCACAGTGGTAAAGAATTCGCCTGCCAATGCAGCAGATGCAAGAGATGTGGGTTTAATCTCTAGGTTGGGAATATTGCCTGTTGGAGGAAATAGCACCCCACTAGGTTAGAGCATCTGCCTGCAATGCGGGAGACCTGGGTTTGATCCCTGGGTCAGGAAGATACCCTGGAGAAGGAAATGGCAACCCACTCCAGTATTCTTGCCTGGAGAATCCCATGGACAGAGGAGCCTGGTAGGCTACATTAGTCCATGGGGTTGCAAAGAGTCGGACATGACTGAGAGACTTCACTTTCCAGTGTTTTTGCCTGGAAAATTCCATGGACAGAGGAGCCTGGCAGGCTACAGTTCATGGGGTCACAGAGAGTCAGACACTCTCTGTGTCTGAGTGGCTGAGTGGCTGAGCATGCATGCTGCATATCTATGGTATCATTAAAACAAAAAAAAATTTAAGTCTGTCTACCTAATCATCCACCTATCTACCTGTGTCTAAATCTACCTATGAGTCTCAGAAGAACTAATGAAAGAAAACAAATCAGAAAAATAAAAGTAAATAATCTATGCATTCTATAACTATGGACAATTTTATTTTCTTCAGTATATTCGGTGTTTTTCAGTTCTTAAAATAAGCATGTATTATCAGTATAATTTGCAAAGTGTTTAAAAATAGGAGAATATGCTGTATGTAGAAAGAACCCATTCATTCCTAAGTGCAACACACATTACTCTCTGTGTGTAAAGTAGTAATAGTAGCAGTAGCAGTAATATTAATAGTTATCTCTGCTTTGTGTAGGGTGATTTTTATTCTCTTCTTTATATATTCTTCTGCTTTTTGTTTTTTAAGACAATAAACATTATTATTTTTATCTGCAAGAAAAGATAAGCAAGCACTTCCTGGGCCAAGATGGTGAAGCAGGAAGACCCTGAACTTACCTGCTTTCCTAGATACACCAGAATCACATTTATAGAACACCTACCAATGAAAACTAACAGAAGGGCTCTTCTACAACTAGAGATATAAAGGGAGAACCATAATGACAGGTAGGTGGAATGGAGAAGGGAGATGATGTACAGTCAAATCTTATACCCGAGGTGGGCAACCCACAAAGGGGAGAAGAGTTACAATTGCAGAAGTTCTCCCAAGAGGCAAGGGATCCAAGCCCTGGGATCCTGCACTGGAAAGATGAGCCCCTAAAATAGTTGGCTTTGAAGGCTAGCGGGGATCATTTTCAGGAGACCCACAGGGCTGTGGGAGATAGTGACTCTGCACTTAAAGAGCACACACAAAGACTCACATGATCTAGCACCCAGGATAGAAGCCTGAAGCAGACCCACCTGCTGATCTTGGGGAGTCTCCCAGAGAATAAGGAGGCAGGCAGACCTCACCCTGGGGGCACAGACACTGGCAGCAGCCATGACGGGCAGCTCATTCTACCGTGTGGACACTGGTGCTGACAAGTACATCTCTGGAATCCTCTCTAGCTTATTAGCCCTAGAACCCAGACCTGCACTAACTCAACAACCTGTAGATGCCAGTGCTGGGATGTCTTAGAACAAACAACTAATTGGGTGAGGACAGAGCTCATAAGGAAGCAGACTGCCTTAAGACTCCCTGGATTTTATTGTTGTTGTTGTCAAGGCAAGGATAAGACTTGATTCAGAAAACTGTCTGAGAAGACGACAGACTAATGTCGCACAATAACCATCTGTTGGGGTCTGAATGCCAGGTTCTTTTACAAAACCAAAGAGAGAAGCAGTGAGGAACTAAAGTCAAAAGGCAGAGTAGAGAGGGACAGGTGATGGGGAAGGAAAATAAGACTCCATGGTCTTAACCTGATCCCACAGATGCCCCTGGATACACCCCTGCCAACCAGGGGACTGAGGATCCAGTTTACACACTAGTGTGCACACACTGGACCTGGGATGTCCAGGCCCCTGTAGCCAGAGACCTATGGCCTGGGCCTACCATCCAGCCTGCTCTAGATTCAGTGCCAGCCTCCCCTAGCAGTAGGCAGGCGCCAGTTACAGGACACCCTGGGATTCAACTCCACTCAACAGATGACCAACATGAGCTTTGAGACACCTTGGGCCATTCAGCCAGCTGTCCTGGGACCTGACACCACTCATCACTAGGCTGAAACAAGCTTCAGAACACCACACACTCTGCAGCTAGCTATGTCAGGAATCAGGCTCTTCTACTAGTGGTCCCAGAGCAGCTCTGGAACCCCTGGGCTCTGCACCTAGAGACCCCAGGACCTGGCTCTCCTGGCCAGTTGCAAGAGATACAAATCATTATGGGTAAAATAGAAAAGCAACATGAATGCAGTGTACAGTACAGGGAAATATAGCTATTATTTTGTGATAACTTTGAAGAGAATATCATCTGTAAAAATACTGAATCACTGGGCTTCCCTGGTGGTTCAGAGGTTAAAGCGTCTGCCTGCAATGTGGGAGACATGGATTTGATCCCTGAGGCAGGAAGATCCCCTGGAGAAAGAAATGGCAATCCACTCCAGTATTCTTGCCTGGAGAATCCCATGGATGGAGGAGCCTGGTGGGCTACAGTCCATGGGGTTGCAAAAGACAGACATGGCTGAGCGACTTCACTTTCACTTTTAATGTATTACACCTGAAACTAATAAAATATTTTAAATCGACTACACTTAAATAAACAAAAAGGAAAGCTGGAGTAGCAATAATTTTTCATACACAATAGATTTAAAAACTGTAAACAAGAGACAAAGAAGATCATTACTTAATGACCAAGGGCTCAATCTAAAAAGATATAACAATTGTAAATATATATGAACTCAGCACAGTAACACTTCTATACATAAAACAAGTGTTAACAGACAATGAAGAATTGTAACCAACACAATGATAGTAGGGGGACATTACCATCCCACATACATCAATGGGCAGATCATTCACACAGAACATCAGTGAGGCCCTAAGTGACATATTAGATTAGATGAGTTAAATATATCAACACCTCAGTCAAAAACAAAGGAATGTACATTATTTTCAAGTGCACATGGAACATTCTCCAGGATAATCACATTCTAGGCCACAAAACAGGTCTCAATTTTAAGAAGACTGAAATTATATCAGTCATCTTTTCTGACCAGAATAGTCTAAGATTAGCAATCAACTGCAAGATAAAATTCAAAAAAACCCCCACAAACACATGGAGGCTAAACAATATGCTACTAAACAACCAATGAATCCCTGAATAAATCTGAGAATAAATCAAAAATTAAATGGAAAAAAATGAAAACACAGCAATTCAAAAACCTATGGGATGAAGCAAAAGCAGTTCTAAGAGTGAAGTTTATAGTGATAGGCAAGACTACCTCAGGAAACCAGAAAAATCTCAAATAGCCAATTTAACCTTATATCTAAAGGAACTGAAAAAAGAAAAATGACCAGAATCCAAAATTACTAGAAAAAAAAAAAAAAAACCATAAAGATCAGAGAAGAAATAAATGAAATAAAGACAAACAATATAAAATAATAGAAAATATCAATGAAATCACAGCTTGTTCTTTGATAAACCTTTCGCCATACTCATCACAAAAAAAGGGAAGGGGAGTCTAAAACAATAAAATCAGAAATGGAAAAGGAGAGGTTACAACCAACACCACTGAAATACAAAGGACAATAAAAGATTGCTCTGAACAACTATATGCCAATAAGATGGAAAAGATAGAAGAAATGGACAAATTCTGAGAAATGTATAATCTTCTCAACCAGGAAGAAATACTAAATATGAACAGACTAATTACCAGTAATGAAACTGAATCAGTAACAAAACAAAACTCAAGTTAAGGACCAAATAGCTTCACAGGTGAATTCTACCAACCATTTTGAGAAGAGTTAATATCTATCCTTTTCAAATTATTCTAAAAAATTTAGAGGAAGGAAAGGTCCCAAACTCATTCCACAAATCTAGCATCACTAGGCAAAAATATCACAAAAAAGAAAAAACTATATACTAATATCACTGATGCTAAAATCACTTATAAAATAGCAAACAGCATCCAAAAGTAGATCAAAAGGATCATATATCATGATCAAGTGGAATTTACCCCAGAGACACAAGAATAGTTCAATATTTGCAAGTCAGTACGATACACCACAATAGCAAAGTGAAAAATAGAAGTCATATAATCATCTCAATAGATACAGAAAAGATTTTTCAAAATTCAACATCCATTTATGACAAAAACTCTCCAGAAAGTGGGTAGTGAGGGAACATACTTCAACATAATGAAAGCCATATATAATTGGCCCATAGCTTACATCATAATCAATAGGGAAAAGCTGAAAACATTTTCTCCACGATAAGAAACATGCCAAGGATGTCTTTTATCAGCACTTAAAATCAAATAATATTAGAAGTCCTACCCATAGCAATCAGACAGAAAAATAAATAAAATCATCCAAATTAGAAAGGAAGAAGTAAAACTGTCACTTTTGCCCATGATATGATACTATACATAGAAAACCCTAAAGACACAGCCAAAAATCTACTAGAACTCATCAATGAATTCAGTAAAATTGAAGGATACAAAATTAATATACAGAAATCTGCTGCATTTCTATACATTAATACCTATGACAAGAAGACTAAATTTTCCAGACTAGAAGATCTAACCCTCAAATTTATGTAGAATCTGAAATGACCCCAAATTGCCAAAGAAATCTTGAAAAAAAGCAAAAAAAAAAAAAAAAACCAAAGCTATAAGTATCACATTCCCTGACTTCAGACTATTCTACAAATCTACAATAATCAAAACAGCATGGCACTGGCACAAAAGACAGACACAGAGAGATATGAAACAGGAAAGAAAGCCCAGAAATAAATCCATAAACCTATGCTCAATCAATCTCTGACAAAGGAGGCAGGAATATATAATGGAGAAAAGACAGTCTCTTCAGTAAGTAGCGCTCAGTAAACTGGATATGTAAAAGGATAAAGTTAGGACATTTTCTCATATTTTATAAACTCAAAATACTATACACAGAAAACCCTAAAGACATCATCAAAAATCTACTAGACCTCATCAATAAATTCAATAAAAGTGCAGGATACAAAATTAATATACAGAAATTTGCTTCATTTCTATACACTAATGAACTATCAGAAAAATGGGTTTAAAGCCTAAATGTAAGTCTGGAAACCATGAAATTCTAGAAGAAAGCATAGAACACTGACATAAATAATAGCAAAGTTTGCACGGATCTGTCTCCTAAGGCAAAGGAAACAAAAGCAGAAAGTGAACTAATTGGAACTAATTAAACATAAAAACGTTTGCACAGCAACAAAAGCAAAAAGACAGCTTAATGAATGGGGAAAAATGATATGACTGATAATGGGTTAATATCTAAAATACATAAACAGTTCATATAACTCAATAGCAAAAAAAAAAATGAACAATTCAATTGAAAATGGACAGAAGACTGAACATTTTTCCAAGAAGACAAACAGATATACATCAGTCAAGAAAAAAAAATGCTTAATACTGTAATCTTCAGAAAAATGACAGTCAAAAATACAATAAGATATCACCTCACACCTGTGAGAATAGTTATCATCTAACAGACCCCAAATGATAAATGTTGGCAAGGATTTGTAGAAAAAAGAGCCGTTTTACATTGTTGGGGAGAATGCAAATTTGTGTAGTCACTGTGAAAAACAGTATAGAGGTTGTTAAAAAAAAACTAAAAATAAAACTACCATATGACACAGAAATTCCACTACTGAGCATCTATCCAAAGAAAACAAGAGCACTACTTTGAGAATGTATCATGCACCCCAATGTTCACATTATTACTTGCAATGGCCAAGATATGGAAGCAACCCATGAACAGACAAATAGATAAAGAGAGTGTGGTGCACACACACAGACACACAGGTCGCACACACAGTGGAATACTACTCAGCCATAAAAAGAATGACATTCTGCTATTTGCAACAATATGTAGAGATCTTGAGGGCGCTATGCTTAGTGAAATAAGTCAGACAAAAGACAAATACTCTATGTTGTCACTTACATGTGGATTCTAAAAACATAAATCGAATGAATATAAAAAAATAGAAACAGATTCATAAAGACAGAAAGCAAACTAATGGTTATCAGTGAAGCGGGGAAAGGGCGTGCTAGAGACATGAGATTAAGAGGTAAAAACTACCTTTTAGAATAGAATAAATAAATTACAAGAATATATTATACAGAAAGGAATACATAGCCATTATTTTGTAGTAACCTTAAATGGAGTATACCCTAAAAAATTACTGAATCACTATGTTGTACACCTGAAACTAATGTAATACTAAAAATCAATTCTACTTCAATTAAAAAAGCAAGCACTTGATTTTAAGCTATAATATTTTAAATATTCTACAAGTAGAAATACACAGGTGCAGTCCCAATTAAGCAGCGATAGCAAACGCCACCCCAAAATGTGTCACTTGGGTATGTGGACTGTTTCATGCTAAAGGCAATTAAGACACCATAACTCTCAGGAACAGCTTTGTTCTCTCCCTTAATTGCCTAAAAGAATTTAATAGGGGGTTTGGCCCAGAAACAGAGCTCCTACCAGAGCTCACCTTTTATCCAAAGACTTAACTGCATGGCAGGCAAACATCTGATTACCACACACATGCCCTTCTTATCCTATGAGTGGTCTTCTCTCTGAAGCCTGGCCCATCGCACTCCTTAGCTCTCAGGGCAGATAAACGTCAGCTAAACTCTAGGTGTCATATTTTTATAGGGCTCTTGTACTAAAACTTTTTCTCCTCTTAATTTGTCTTTTGTTGATTTAATTATTAGACCAAAGACCAAGAAGTGAAGAAGGGAAAAATGTTTGACCACTGAACAATCATCTAAGACTATGTATGATTACCATATTGAAAATGCAATAAATGAAGCATAAAATAATTTGGTTATACTTGGAATATAAGAAATACATATTATATATAAGGTAAACAAAAGGTCACACAGACACAGTCAGTGAAATAGGGTTAAGTTAGAATGAAACTGAAGATGTTGAACTGGAAATGGAGGGTAAAGAGATGCCTATAGAGTGGTTTCTCCAGGATGGTAGCCACTGGCCACACATGGCTATTTAATAAAATTTAAAATTCAGTTTTTCAGTTACCCTAGCCACATTTCAAGTGCTCAGTAGTGCTGACTATATTGGACTGTGCAGGTTAAAATACTTACATCACCATAGAAAATTCCACTGGACTAGGCTAATCCAGAGAGTGGCATATATGACAGAAAATAAAATGGAAATTAAGAGCTTCAGAAATACCCAGAAGAAAATATTTAGTAAGAGGATCCAAAACAACACATGTCTACATATTGATATAAAATGTGTTCAGTATAAGTTAATAAAGTGAAATTTTTGACACTAGAAGACAAATATAATTCCATAGATATAATCATCAACTTACAGATGCAACTAAAAAATAAATACAGTCTTTATTCAAAATTAAAGGCTCTGATAGAAAACACAAGCAACTCTATATACTAAAGAGATAAGTGTCTATGAGAAAACCTTCAACTAGACAGTAGTAAAAGTTAAATAATAGTAATAATATGAACAATAATGTAGAGAACAGAGTCGATATTCTGATGGGGTTTACATTGCATGGGAAGAGGACAAGAGATATGGCAGACAGCTAAAGAAGAAATGTGCCACTTCAGATTGACATGACATGACACTGAACTCGTTCAGTCATGTCTGACTCTTTGCAACCCCATGGACTGTAGCCTACCAGGCTCCTCCGTCCATGGAATTTTCCAGGCAAGAGTACTGGAGTGGGTTGCCAGTTCCTTTTCCAGGAGATCTTCCTGACCCAGGGATCGAAACTGGGTCTCCTGCATTGTAGGCAGACGCTTTACCGTCTGAGCCACCAGGGAAGTCCTTCAGATTAATCAGTGGCAAAAATTGGCAATGAATTTTTAAAGTATTATTTTTAATGTAAAAACTAAGTATATAGTTATACTTAGGGGGCCACTGTGATCAAGTAAGGTTCATAAAAAAGTCATTTACTTGACTATTATATTGCTACCAACGTTTCTATAATGTTTACTATGTGCCAAGCACTGCTTTAAGCATCCTGCAATTCTATGACAATCTAGAGTACAGATACAATTGCTACCCTCATTTTACAGAAAGGAACTGAAAACAGAGAGGTTAAGTAATTTGCCCAAGGTCACACAACTTAAAAGGGGTAGGATCCCAATTCAGCCCAGGCTCCACAGCCTGTGCTCTAAAACTAATAAACCCATTCGTTTTCAAACAGACCAGGAAAAACTGAAAATACAACGTAGAAATCTGGGTTTCTGCAAAGTAGGAAGCAAAGTCTCTGACAGTGCCCCCACAGGCATCAGCCAGGTAACATCACTACTGAGCTTGGAACTGGCAAAGGTCTCTCTCCTCTCCTCCCTCTTATCAAGTTCTCTTAATCTCGGCATTATTGACAATTCTTCCTTGTGGGGGCTGTCCTGTACATTACAGGATGTTTAGCATCATCCTGGCCTCCTTTGACTAGAAGCCAGTAGCCAGTCTCTTCTACACCCGCTCTGTCCTCAGTCTTGACAAAACAATGTCTCCAGGTATTCCCAAATTTCACATGGACGGTGAAATTGCTTCCACCTGAGAGCTACTGATATGTGTTATGAATATATATGTATATATAAAACAGATTCATGATAGGAAATGTTAGAGTAGACTGAAACAATATGCTATAATAAACACCATGGACCTGATTAGGAGTAACTGTGCAGACTTGCATTAAAGTTAATTCTGGATGGGTCAGAGAGCCCACTTAAAGCAAAAATATTAAAGGAGCAGAAGGAAATATAAGTGAGCTCATGGTGAGTAAGGTGTCTAGGTGTAGAGACAAAAGAAGACATTCATAAGAAAAAAATAATGTATTTTACAAAATATTAATTACAACCTTGTAAGGCAAAAATATAAACTAAAGGGTAAATGACAAAATGGGAAAAATGGAAAAAGCCTCATATGATGGCTTAAAGTTTAACATCATTAGTACACAGAAGTTTTATAATTCATAAGAAAAACAATGATATACCAACTGGAAGGTGAGCAAAGGACACATCAGGCAACTACCCACAAGAAATACCGAAGAAATGCTAAATGACAGTTGTGAATATTTTAACAGGTACTAACTCAACAGGTTACATATTGGGACTAAGTGAGCTCTAAAGCTTCTTTATTGCAACTTCTATCATTCTTTGAAAGCAGTGGGAGTTCTACATCCAGACAGAAAAAAAAAAGATATTCAAGAATTGCATACTTAATGAATTCCAAACAAAAGAAAGTTGACAATAGTAACCAGCTGTTCCTTTTTTCCTCCATTGAGAAGAAAATGAGTGAAAACAAAACTGTGGCTTTAATAAGCTAGAATTGAAGAAAACTTATTTGACACCAGAGGTTGTTAGACAGCAGTTCCATTTATATTTTTTCTCAGTGTTTAGATAAGTTCAAAAGCAGAAAAGATTCAAGAACAAAACCAACAGAACATCTCGGGAGATTTCTTTGAAAATACAATAAATCATTCTAGTCTGACAAAACTTAAATATGATCCCAACCAAAGGAAAGAAGATAAATGAAAATTAGATTACATTAAAATTTTTCCAATACCCATTCTTTGATGAAACTATTTTCAAAACTATGCCAAAATTTATGAAATAATACCTTTTGCAGCAACATGGATGGACCTAGAGATTATCATATTAAGTGAATTAAGTCAAAGACAAATATCATATGTCACCTACATGTGGAATCTTTAAAAATGATGCAAATGAACTTATGTACAAAACAGAAATAGACTCACTATTATAGAAAATAAACTTATGGTTACCAGAGGGGAAAGGACAGTGAGGGATAAATTAGGAGTTTGGGATTAACATGTACAAACACTACATATAAAGAGACAAACAACAAGGACCTAGTGTATAGAACATAAAACTGTATTCAATACCTTGTAAAAACTTGGAAAAGACTCTGAAAAAGGATATATATATATAAATATATACATATGTATATATAATATTCTTTTTGCCAACCCTATATATATATCATATGTAAAAATATATATGATATATATATATATAAAACCAAATGAAATTTGATTGGCCAAAGATTTCATTTGGTTTTTCCATATGATGCAATGCCAAAGAATGTTCAAACTGTGGCACAACCACACGCATCTCACACGCTAGCTAAGTAATGCTCAAAATTCTCCAAGCCAGGCTTCAACAATACGTGAACTGTGAACTTGCAGAGGTTCAAGCTGGATTTAGAATAGGCAGAGGAACCAGAGATCAAATTTCCAACATCCATTGGATCATCAAAACAGCAACAGAATTCCAGAAAAAAACATCTGCTTTATTGATTACACCAAATCCTTTGACTGTGTATATCAAAACAAACTGTGGAAAATTCTTCAAGAGGTGGGAATACCAGACCACCTTACCTGTCTCCTGAGAAATCTGTATGCATGTTGAGAAGCAACAGCTAGAACCAGACATGGAACAACGGACTGGTTCCAAATTCAGAAAGGAGTACGCCAAGGCTGTATACTGTCACCCTGCTTATTTAACTTGCATGCAGAGCACATCATGCAAATTCTGGGATGGATGAAGTACAAGCTGTAATAAAGATTGCTGGGAGAAATATCAATAACCTCAGATATGCAGATAACACCACCCTTATGGCAGAAAGTGAAGAGAACTAAAGAGTCTCTTGATGAAAGTGAAAGAGGAGAGTGAAAAAGCTGGCTTAAAACTCAACAGTCAAAAACCTAAGATCATGGCACTTCATTGCAAATAGATGGGGAAACAATGGAAACAGTGACAGACTTTATTTTCTTAGGCTCCAAAATCACTGCAGACGGTGACTGCAGCCATGAAATTAAAAGATACTTCCTCCTTGGAAGAAAGTGAAGAGAAGTGAAAGTTGCTCAGTCGTGTCCAACTCTTTGCGACCCCATGGACTGTGCAGTCCATGGAATTCTCCAGGCCAGAATACTGGAGTGAGTAGCCTCTCCCTTCTCCAGAGGATCTTTATGACCCAGCAATTGAACTGGGGTCTCCTGCATTGCGGGCGGATTCTTTACCAACTAAGCCTAAACAACATATTAAAAAGCAGAGATATTACTTTCCCAACAAAGGTCCACATAGTCAAAGCTCTGGTTTTTCCAGTAGTCATGTGTGGATGTGAGAGTTGGACCATAAAGAAAGCTGAGTGCTGAAGAATTGATGCTTTTGAACTGTGGTGTTGGAGAAGACACTTGGGAGTCCCTTGGACAGCAAGGAGATCCAACCAGTCCATCCTAAAGGAGATCAGTTCTGAATATTCATTGGAAGGACTGATGCTGAAGCTGAAACTCCAATACTTTGGCCACCTGATGGGAAGAACTGACTCATTGGAAAAGACCCTGATGCTGGGAAAGATTGAGGGCAGGAGGAGAAGGGGATGACAGAGGATGAGATGGTTGGATGGCATCACCGACTCAATGGATGTGAGTTTGAGCAAGCTCTGGGAGTTGGTGATGGACAGGGAAGCCTGGCGTGCTGCAGTCCCTGGGGTCGCAAAGAGTCAGACATGTCTGAGCAACTGAACTAAGTAGCACTTAGTTGTCTTTAACTTAATTCAAAGCAATTTTGTTAGATTGTATTGTGACAGTTGTCATATCAGTGTGCCTTTTAAAAATAACTTACCAAAATTGGTGAATTTTTGTGTAGCCATTTTAATACTGAAGATGGAAGGAAAAAAGCAACATTCTGGCATACTATGCTTTATTATTTCAAGAAAGGTAAGAATGCAACTGAAATGCAAAAAAAAAAAAAAAAATGCAGTATGGAGGTGGTGCTGTGACTAAACAAATGCATCAAAAGTGGTTTGTGAATTCGTGCTGGCAATTTCCCACTGGACGATGAGCCAAGGTCAGGGAGACCGATTGCAGCTGATAGTGAACATATCAAGACTTGAGAACAATCAATGCAGACATACGTGGGAGACAGTTGGCAAACTCAAGATAGCCAAATAAAATGCTGAAAGTAATTTACACCAGCTTGGTTATGTTATCCATTTTGGGTTCCACATAAGTAAAGGGGGAAAAGGAACCTTCTTGATCATATTTCTCCATGTGGTTCTCTGCTGAAATATAAAGAAAATATTCCATTTTTAAAAACAAATTGTGATGGGCAAAGAAAAGTGGATACTGTACAATAATATGGAACTGAAGAGATCACAGGGAAAGCGAAATAAATCACCACCAACCACACCAAAGGCTGGTCTTCATCCAAAGAAGGTGATGGTGTGTATAAGATGGGATTAGAAGGGAGTTCTCTTATTATGGGCTCCCTCCAGAAAACTAAAAGTTTAATTCCAAGAAGCGCTGCTCCCAATTAGACCAACCAAAAGCAACACTTGACAAAACGCGTCCAGAATTAGTCAACAGAAAATGCATAATCTTCCATCTGGATTATGCAAGACCTCACGTCTCTCTGATGAGCAGTAAAAATGGTTACAGCTTGGCGGAAGTTCTGACTCATCCACTGTATTCAACAGACACTGCACCTTTGAATGTTCATTTATTTCAATCTTTACAAGATTCTCTTATGGAAAAAATTCAATTCCCTGGAAAGGCTTCTGTAAAACATCTGTAACAGATTTTTTCTCAAAAAGATAAGAAGTTTTGGGAAGAAGGAATTATGAAGTTGCCTGAAAAATGGAAGAAGGTAGCGGAACAAAGCAGTTTACACTGTTCAGTAAAGTTCTTGGTGAAAATGAAAAACGGGTCTTTTATTTTCACTTAAAACTTGAAGGAACTTTTTGGGCACCCAAATACACACACACACACATAGGGCTTCCGAATACACACCCACCCCCCCACCCCAACACACACAGGGCTTCCCTGGTAGCTCAGCCGGTAAAGAATCCGCCTGCAATGCGGGAGACCTGGTTTCAGTCCCTGGGTTGAGAAGATCCCCTGAGAAGGGAAAGGCTGCCCACTCCAGTATTCCAGCCTGGAGAATTCCATGGACTGTATAGACCAGGGGATCACAAAGAGTCAGACACAACTGAGCAACTTTTACTTCAATACACACACACACACACAAACACACACACACACACCTATAACTGAATCACTTTGCTATACATCTGAAGCTAACATAATATTGTAAATTAACTATAATTCAATTTAAAAATTGAAAAAAAAGATACCAAAACTTAATGTACTTTGAAACAAAATTGCCGTGCGGTGCCAAAATATTGCATTCAGGTAAGTGGTGAAGCTCTCTTAGAGTTTGAATTAATCTGTTATTATCCACAATGCAGATAGTTACTAATGCTACTGATATTTTAATAGATAGTAGCAATATTGCACTAGCTTCCATTCTACGTGCTTTACTATTTGCCAGGCTCTGTGCCAAGCACTTTACATAGAAAGGGCTTATGTTAATTCTAGAAGTAACTCTGCAAGTTGGCACATTCTCATCGCCTTTTATTAATGACAAATCAACAGCTAACAGGACAAATGTAAATTTCACACAACTGAAGAGCTCCTCCTATCATCCCAAGTTATTTGCTCAGTTACTTTAATTTCATGGGGATTTCATTCACTTGCTATAATTTACCTTGTACCACATGCCCTGGGCTCAGCTCTCAGCTGAAGCTGACTTCAGTTTCTATGGACTCCTAGATGCTGTCAGGGGATTCAAGACCCCTTGAAGTAACCCTCTACCAAAGACTAACAGAAGTCAGTAGATTAATGTGTCAACCCCTCAGGGGTCCCCAGCAAGACCCAGCCTCAGTTGCCTACAATGATAAACAGCTAAAAATGTGCCTTTTTTATGATCTATTTCTTGTTTCCTGACTTATTCTCCCCATCCCCTTATTCCTGTTTCTTGAGATCCCTCTTAAATAAACTACCTGCTTCTAAGAACTCAAGTGAGAAAAATGTCTGTTAGCCCACAATGTCTTCATTTTTGCCCGCATCCATGATCTCTCACTTCAATTGCTGTTACCATCACTCTGAACACCCTTGTTCTCGTCCCTCTGCCAGAGCCATCCTCAGTGAGTCCAACTGTCCACCTTCTCTCATGTTCTTTGGCCGTTGACTAATCCTAGAGAGTGTCACACAACTGGGCAGATAAGTGCCACCATAAAGCCATGATCACCAACCTCATTCTAGGTCCTTAAACTACTGATTCCTTCAAACCCTTGGAATGAAGACTCCTGCTCTTCCTCTTCCATGGCCATGCTTCCTACAGAGAAAACAGAGGCTGCCACACAAGCATTCCCTTAATGCCTTGAAACCTATGAATTCACTTATGTCTATACTGTCCTTTCCTCTATTCTTAAGCATGAAGAATCCTTTTACCCTCTGTTCCACCCTCTTGGTTCCATTGAAATATGCTATTGAATCTTCTGTTAAGACAAAAATCTCTCAATTCCCTCTCTCCTGTCAGTTTCTGCTTCATCTGCTCCTTCTATCTCCAGATAAACTTTTGGAAACAGCCTCCCATACTTCCTGTCTTCATTCTGTTACCTCTCATTCACTTTGCAGGCCACTCCAGACTGACTTGGAACCTCCCTGCCACTCAAAAACCACTCATGCTAAGGTCTTGTGTGACCACTGAATACCTTTCAGTCTTTTTCCTCTTTCGATCCATCAGTAGCATTTGATACATTTTTTAAGCTTTTATTTTTTTATACATTTTTAACCAGCTTATTTCTTGTGAGACACTATATTCCTTTCATTGCTATTCTACTTCTGTAGCCACATTTTCTTTTTTTGCTGCATTGTCTGAATACTGCTATCCTACAGGGATCTGTATAAAACAGCTTCTTCTGCTTTCCTTTTCAGCAGACTTTCCTGTGTCATCTCCACTTTTACAGCTAGAGTCATCTAGATGGGGATGAGCCTCAAATTTCTACTTACAGGCTAAACATCTTTTTAATAGCTTTATTAAGGTATAATTTATATACCATAATATTGACATGCTTTATAGGTACAGTTGGTTGAGTTTTTGTAAATTTATATATTTCTGCAAGCATCACCATAGTTCAGAATTAAAATGCCCTCATGTAGAAAAGTTCTCCTGTCCCCATTTGTAGTCAGTTGCCCCTCACAGCTGCAGCTGAGGCAACCACCGATTTGATTTTAGTCTACAGTTTTGCCTGCTTCCTAGAAATTTCATATAATAGAACAACACAACATGGAGTCTTTTTATTTTCAGTCTGGCTTCTTTGATGCAGCATAATTCTGTTGCTACATGGGTAAGTAACTACTTACGTTCTTACATTTCTTATTTACTTACATTACTTTCATTACATTACTTACATTACTTTCATTACATTACTTACATTACATTTCTTACTTACATTACTTTCTTTCTTACATTTTTTACTTCTGAGTAGTGTTCTTTGTATGCATATATCACATTTAGTTTATCCACTCACCAGTTTCCCATTTTCCAGTAATTCTAAAAAAATTCTTCTATGGACAATGGCATAAACATCTTTGTAAGACACAGGGTTTATTTCTCTTGGGCAAAAGCCTAGGTGCGTAATAGCCAGGTCACATTGTAAGTGTACATGTAACTTTTTAGGAAATTTCCAAACCAATTTCCAAAGTGCCTGTATCATTCATCAATGTAAAGGTGTCAGATTACTACTGCTTCTCACCAGTAGTTGGTATTTTCAGTCTTTTTAATCATAGTCATTCTAGTGAATGCATAGAGGTATCTCACTGGTTTTCAATTGCATTTTCTCAATAATTAATGATTTTTCATGTGCTTATTACCCATTCACATTATCTTTTTCAATGTAGTGTCCATTCAAATATTTTGCTTACTTTTAATGCTTATTATTGAGCTTCAAAAGTTTTTTGAATATTACATCTGTTGTTCAGTTGCTAAGTTTTGGGGTCTCGAAGTGTTGGACACAACTGAGTGAATAAATAACACACTATTACATATACACGTCATTTATCAGATATGATTAGTCAATATTTGCTCCCAGAATGTGTTTTGGCTTTTTATTTTTATAATGGCATTTTTTAAACTTAAAAAAATTTTAACATATTCACTGAGGTATAATTGACATACTGCACATAACAAATATATGCAATTTGATGTTTTGACATATGTATAGAACCATGAAATCATCAAAACAATTAAAATAACACCTATTTGTATGGTCTTTTTTTTCCATTTATTTTTATTAGTTGGAGGCTAATTACTTTACAATATTGTAGTGGTTTTTGCCATACATTGACATGAATCAGCCATGGATTTACATGTGTTCCCCATCTCGATAAAATTTGTTGTTTTTGCATTTCCATAGTGACTATGTTGAGCATTTTTCCACATGTTTATTTGTGATCTCTATTATTTGAGTGGTCTACTCAAATTATTCATTCATATTAAAACTGGATTGTTTAGCTTAATTCATATATTTTGGATAAATGCTCTTCACCTTATATGTGGTTTGCAAAGATTTTATCCAGTGTGTGGTTTGTTCTTTCTTTTTTTCCCAATTATTTTTATTAGTTGGAGGCTAATTACTTTACAATATTGTAGTGGTTTTTGCCATACACTGACATGAATCAGCCGTGGATTTACATGTGTTCCCCATCCTGAACCCCCCTCCCACCCCCCTCCCCATGTCATCCCTCTGGGTCATCCCAGTGCACCAGCCCCGAGCGCTTGTCTCATGCATCCAACTTGGACTGGCGATCTGTTTTCATTCTCTTGGCAAAGTCTAATCAAAGAGACAGTTTTAATTTTGATAAGGTCAAGCAACTTTATCTCTAATGGGTTGTCCTTTTAGTGTCATATCTCAGAATTTATAAATAAAGTTATTTATAAATAAATGGATAAGTGTAATAGATAATGTGGAAGACGTGGATTAAAATTATTCCTTTTTGACATGAATGTCTAATTGTTTCAATAGTCTTGTTGAAAAAACTATCCATTGACTGAATTGCTTTTGTAATTCTGTTGAAAGTAAGTTGTACACATATACTGGGGTCACTTCTGGATTCTCCACTTTTCCATTTGTCTGTTTGTCTGCTATTACACTAACATTACCCTTTATTGATTACTTTATCATAAATGTTGAAACCAGGGAGTTGTAGTCACTTAGTTTTGTTTCCCTCCTCCCCCGAGTTGTTCGTCTATACCAGGTCACTTGTATTTCTGTATTACTTTTAGATCACGTTTAATGTAATTATTGGTATGGTGAATATCCATGTGTAAAAAATGAACTTCGATCCATAATATTATGCCCTACTGAGAATTAGCTCAAATGGATTTTAGATTCAAATGTAAAATCCAAAACTATACAATTTCTAAAATAAAATATAGAAGAAATCTTTTGTGACATTGGGCTAGGAAAATGACTCTGTTTTGTGTTTGACTTCAATATCTCACTTTTTCACACCTTTGTTCCTTCTTTACTGCCTCAACTTGCTCAAAAAGCATTTTTAACATAATATTTTAGTTTTATGAGTATTTAGTGTTTTTTTTGAGATTTTTTTTAAAAAGTGGTTGTTCTATTTTACATTTGGTAATGTGAATTTCCATGTTACTCTTTCATACATCTCACTCTCTTCTCCTCTCCCCACGTCCATAAGTCTATTCTCTATGTCTGTTTCTCCACTGCAGCCCTGTAAATAAAGTCTTCAGTACCATTTTTCTAGATTCCATATATATGTGTTAGAATATGGTATTTATCTTTCTCTTTCTGACTCACTTCACTCTGTGTAATAGGTTCTAGGTTCATCCACCTCATTAGAACTGACTCAAATGTGTTCCTTTTTATGGCTGAGTAATATTCCATTGTGCATACATACCACAGGGAGGGAGATGGGAGGGAGTTCCAAAAGGGAGGGGATATATGTGTACCTATGGCTGATTCATGTTGAGGTTTGACAGAAAGCAGCAAAATTCTGTAAAACAATTATGTTCTAACACATAATATGAAAATTTAAATTATCACAATTTATTCTAGCTAATCTTGACTTAATTTCAGTGAACTATAGCACATTTGCTCCATTTCTTCCCCCTTTCTGTTACCATTATTGTCATATATGTTATATCCGCATGTTATAAACCTAACAGTACAGTATTATAGTATTGCTTTAAAATATGCTTTTAGAAATTAATAGAAAAGGATATAAACAGATAGGTAGAAATAGCTGTACACAAAATCTTTTATGTTTACTCATGTATTTATAATTTTCAATTGAAGCAACACGACAGCTGAATGAAAATCCAGCTTTCTTATTAAAGAACCTGACAGCAAGCCCTGCAGTAGACTACTGAACTGTAAAAGCAGAATTTAACCAACATCCTGAGAAAGAAAATGTAAGGGACACTCCAATGTTTCCTGAAAGTTTGAGACCTTCTGAAACTTTAAGGCAAATGAATAGTATGAATTCAGTACACACCTTCTTAGATGTAAAGCATCTCAGACAGTTGCTAAAATTATTTTAAAGCTCTAACCCTTTTCGTTCCTTCTATGGAGTTAAGTCCACAGGTATCTGGTATCACTTATTTTATTTTTCAAAAAAAAATTATTCATTCATTTTTGGCTATGCTGGGTCTTCATTGCTTTGCACAGGCTTTCTCTAGTTGCAGCAAGTGGGGACTACTCTTTGCTGTGGTGTGTGGGCTTCACGCTGCAGAGGCTTCTCTTGTTGGTGAGCCCAGGCTCTAGGCATGCAGGCTTCAGTAGCTGGGGCACACAGGCTCAGTCATTGCAGCTTGTGGGCCTAGTTGCTCCAAGGCATGTGAAATCTTCCTGGACCAGGAATCAAACCCATGTCCCTTGTACTAGCAGGTGGATGCTCATCCACTGTGTCACCAGGGAAGTCCCAATACCATTTATTTTCAACTTGAAAGATTTTCTTTAGTAACTCTCCTAGTTGTGTTTGTTAGCAAATAATTAATTTTTGCTACTTGCCATCTTTACTTTTGCTTTCATATTTAAAATATAGTTTCACTGGATATATAATTCTTAGTTGATATTTTATTTTTGCATATGTCATTTCATTGACTTCTGGTCTACACTTTTCCTGAAGAGGTATTAGCCATTATTTTTATTGTGGTTCCACATACATGAGTTGTTTCTTGGTGCTTTCAAGATTTACTATTTATCTTTGTTTTTCAAAAGTTTGACTATGATGTGTCCAGATGTCGTTCTTTTTGTATTTGTCCTACTTTGGATTTACTGAGCTTCTTGGGTCTGTACCTTCATATTTTTCATCAAACTTGGGAAGTTTCTTACTCTTCCTTCTGGCTTGTTGATCCATCTCTCTTCCTTCTGGGATTCTCATTACATAACTGGCTTGTCTCACTGAGATCACTCCTCTGTCCAAATAGCTCAGTCATCATCCAGTGGTCTGAAAAGAGTTGTGTTCTAGCACCTCAAGCCCATAAGGCTCTCATCCTTTTCTGGTGGATGGTTTGGAGAATGCATTCAAAGCTGCAGTCCTTTCTCAAGTCTTCTTTGGACTTTTCTTTTTATTGGGTTTATTTGGATTTCTCCTACGTATGCATAGAATTTCTCAACCATCCTTCCACCTTATATATGTATTTTATGTTTCATATAACATAATCTTGAACAGCAAACGTTTGAACTGCAGGGGTCCACTTATACGCAATTTTTTCCCCGTGGTAAATATGTACAGCACTACAAATCTGTGGTTCACTGAATCTGTAACTGAGGAACTACAAATACAAAAGACTGACTATAAAGTTATACCAGAATTGTCAGCTGCACAGCAGCACCCCTAATACCTAGAGTCATTCAAAGGTCACTGTATGTGTATCAGTCTAAACCTTTAACAAAATAAACTTAATATGGGAGCTATCTGATTCATTATTATCTAGTCTATTGGAATGAAGATAAATCTACTCAATACAGGAAATCAGAAACAATTAAAACACATTTCTTTTGTGAAGAAAGCTTAACAGCCTTTCTTGTAAAGGTTTAAAGATTTCAAATAAGTTTGCAACATAATTAACTTTTCAGTAATTTAAACTATTAAAATATATTGCTTTCCATTCACCATTAAGAATCAGTAAGTTAAGGAATACCATATTAAGCAAAATTCTTTTGCCTAAATGTTTCAAATTTGCAAACTAAAAGAATGCATCTGTAGTATACAGTTGACTATTGAACAGTGAGGGAGTTAGGGGCACTGATCCTCTCAGCAATGGGAAATACATGTATAACTTATAGTTGGCTCTCTATATCTGCAGATCCTCCACATCCAAGTTTCCACCTCCATGGATTCAAGCAACCAAAGTTGGTGTCATACTGTAGTACTTACTGTTGAAAAACTCCTAAGTGAACCTGCACAATTTAAAGGTAACTGCATCACTAACCCACATATGCGAAGATTAATGAAAAACAGCTACAAAATAGAACTCTTCTTTTCCAAACAAGAACTTTTGTTTCTAACTTAAAATATCTGTGACTTAGCATCTTAATATAGCTTACAATTGGTACCAGTTTTGCGGTTTGTTATCAGGGACAATGATGACAATAAAGATGTAACTAATTATGTCTCAACAGCATAATAAAAAGCAGAGACATTACTTTGTCAACAAAGGTCCGTCTAGTCAAGGCTACGGTTTTTCCAGTAGTCATGTATGGATGTGAGAGTTGGACTATAATGAAAGCTGAGTGCTGAAGAATTGATGCTTTTGAACTGTGGTGTTTGAGAAGACTCTTGAGAGTCCCTTGGACTGCAAGGAGGGCAAACCAGCCCATCCTAAAGGAGATCAGTCCTGGGTGTTCATTGGAAGGACAGATGTTGAAGCTGAAACTCCAATACTTTGGCCACCTGATGCGAAGAACTGACTAATTTGAAAAGATTGAGGGCAGGAAGAGAAGGGGACAACAGAGGATGAGACGGTTGGATGGCATCACCGACTCAATGCACATGAGTTTGAGTAAACTCTGGGGGTTGGTGATGGACAGGGAGGCCTGGCGTGCTGCAGTCCATGGGGTTGCAAAGAGTCAGACGTGACTGAGCAACTGAACTGAACTGAATTATATCTCTAGCTAGAAACAGGATAGATTCTCAAAAACTGCTGAGCCAGAGTCTAAAGTTTCAGCTGTTATCCAGTGAAGTGAGTGTGGTGCTAGGAAGTCAAAGGCCTGAATCTAATCATGAGGGTCTCCTTGTTGTCATTCAATCACTAAGTTGTGTCCTCCTCTTTGTCACCCCATGGACTGCAGCATTCTAGGCTCCCCTGTCCTTCACTATCTCCTGGAGGTAGCTCAAATTCATGTCCACTGTATCAGTGATGTGATCTAACCATCTCATCCTCTGCCACTTCCTTCTCTTTTTGCCTTCAATCTTTCCCAACATCAGGGTCTTTTCTAATGAGTCAGCTCTTCGCATCAGGTGGCCAAAGTATTGGAGATTCAGCTTCAGCATCAGTCCCTCCAATGAATATTCAAATGAATTTCCTTTAGGATTGACTGCTTTCATCTCTTTGCTATTCAAGGGACTCTCAAGAGTCTTCTCCAGCATCACAATTCAAAAGAATCAATTCCTCAGCACTCAGGCTTCTTCATAGCCCAACTCTCACATATGTACATACTACTGGAAAAACCATAGTTTTGACTATACAGACCTTTGTCAACAAAGTGATGTCTACTTTTTAATACGCTTTCTAGATTTGCCATAGCTTTCCTTCCAAGGAGCAAGTGTCTTTTAATTTCATGGCTGCAGTCACCATCAGCAGTAATTCTGGAGCCCAAGGAAATAAAATCTATCATTGCTTTCACTTTTTCCCTTTATTTCCCATGGAGTGATGGGACCTCAAGACAGAATTCCTTCACCTTCACCAAGAGGCTCTCTAGTTCTTCTTTGCTTTCTGCCATGAGAATGGTATCATCTGCACATCTGAGGTTGTTCATATTTCTCCCCTCAATCTTGATTCCAGCTTTTGATTCATCCAGCCTGGCATTTTGTATGGTGTAATCATATAAGTTAAATAAGCAGGGTGACAATATACAGCCTTGACATACTCCTTTCCCAATTTTGAACCAATCTCTTGTTCCATGTTCAGTTCTAAATGTTGCTTCTTGACCTGCATAAAGGCTTCTCAGAGACAGGTTAGGTGGTCTGGTATTCCCATCTCATTAAGAATTTTCCACAGCTTGTTGTGATACACACAGTCAAAGGCTTTAGCATAGTCAATGAAGCCGAAATAGATGTTTTTCTAGAATTCCCTTGCTTTCTGTACAATACAGTTAATGTTGGCAATTTGACCTCTGGTTCTTCAGCCTTTTCTAAATCTACCTTGTACATCTGAAAGTTCTCAGTTCACAGACTGCTGAAGCCTAGCTTCAAGGATTTTGAGCATAACTTTGCTAGCATGTGAAATGAACTCAGTTGTATGGTAGTTTGAGCATTCTCTGGCATTGCGCTTCTTTGAGCAGTCCTCCTTGCAGTTCAAGGGACTCTCTAGAGCTTCTCCAGCACCACAGTTCAAAAGAATCAACTTTAAGAGAAGCAAATAACTTCTCAATCTTCCTGAACAGCGTTCTCGCAATGATCTTATGAAAGAATTTATATGTAAAGTGTTATATTATGAATTACATTCCCAAGGTTCTTTTAAAACAATGACTTCCTAAGACTCAAAGAATGAATAGAGATAAATGCTGAGACAACTTTGCATTCAGAGACATACCCCTGCTCTTTGAAGTCTCAAAGAGAATTTGTCTTGATAAACTTATTTGCTATATCACAAATTGTTTGAAATTCTTTTATCTAAATGGATAGGAGCCAAGATCACTCACCTAATTGCATTTGTCACATAAACCTAATTATGTTATCTCTCCAAGAAGGATAAAGAAGTTAGTCTAACAAAATAACTTTTACAAAATCAGTTTATACCAAATTCCTTTAATAACTAAAAATGCAGATCTATTGATAACTATAGACTGTAAGCTTAATTTGTTGCGTATATCATATAAGAAGAGCAAATCCTTTCAAGAAACACTTTTATTGATGTATCACTAATGATTTCCCCACATCTAGTTGGCAGTCCATTACTGGATTGTCAAATAACTTTAAACACAAAATGTGAGGATACTTAAAAGAACTTAGATAGCCCTTGGAGTTCCAATTAGGAAGAAGTGGCCTATGCTTTGATTTACTCACTAAACAATGGCATAATTCTGGTTAAACAAACACATAGTTTTACACAAGCTTAAGTCAACCATTGTCAAGTTTCCTTAGCTGTGGCTCACCAGTTAGCTGGCTAATTGTTGTGAAAAGAAAGACACCCAACTGATATTTCCATGAAGTCAAGATTCTCTTCTAGAAAGCTTAGCCTTTGGAAAATCTACTATTAGGCAGTGGTGTTTTATGTTTGCTAATGTAGCCTCTGAATTTCCAAGCTTCTTAGAAACTGATTCTACAGTACAAGGACAAAGGAAACATTCAAAGAACTGATGCTGTAACTTCTACAGAGACTAACATGACAGTAAACTGATGCATCTGCAGAAACGGTCCCAGTGTACCATCCTGACAAGCTGGTATGTCACAGTTCACTCTCCTCCTTTGCCTAAAATTGTGGTGACTTCATTAGGAATGACAAATTAAAAGACACAGGTTATTTTTATACTGACTGAGGGGAGAGAAAGAGAGAAAGAATATGAATGAACCAGACTTTAAAAAGGAGGGAGCCACAAGAGCAGGACTAATCCTGAGTCTTTGTGGCAGCCAAGCCTAAGGTGATGTGTAAGCAGGCTGATCAAGCCTCGGCAGGGCATGAGGTTGGACAGGATGTGAGATGTACTCTCAGCAGCATGGGTTTGTCCGCCTCATCTCAGATGCTTGCAGTCAGAGGCACACAGTAGGCCTTCCACAAATGTCCCCTGTATGAAGTATCATCAGCAAGAATTCTGAGTAAAAAAGGCACTTTAAATGACAGCCTTGAAGGCTGATTTGGAGTACATGTAGAATGAATTCTCAAAACTGCCAAATCATCTGTGCATTTGTGTGAAAATGTTCACATTATAGCAATGTCTGTAATAATATTTCAGGCCTGTACAAAATTCTCCATTTCATTTCATTTTGCTGATGAGGAAAAGAGCTGAAACCTTATCCTCATATGGGAGAGACAGCTCAGTCCCCCGCAGATGCTTCCTGAGAACCCAGGCAGAATGACAGATCTACAAGGAAACCCTCCACAGTCACCAAGGGCAAATCTCAACCAGCCCGATGACTCACTCTCCCCATGGCTGCCTCTAACCAGCTCTTGGCCTGACTAGGATGAAACTCTTCCTTGCTTGTTTTGAAAATAAACCTCCTATAAACTTTTCTATGAAGTCTCACTTTAATTTGAGTTAGCAAGGTGTAAAGAGCCAAGAACTTAACCTCAGTAAAATCACAGCCTTTGTAGGCTTATTTCCTTATAAATGCGCATACGTGCTAAGTTGCTTCAGTAGTGTCCGACTCTGTGCAACGCCATGGACTGCAGCCCGCCAGGCTCCTCTGTCCATGGGGATTCACCAGACAAGAACACTGGAGCGGGTTGCCATGCCCTCCTCCAGGGGATCTTCCCAACTCAGGGATCGAACCCTCATCTCTTGTGTCTCTTGCATTGGCAGACGGGCTCTTAACCACTAGCACCACCTGGGAAGCCCTAGGATGTGTTAGGGCCTGAAAACATGAAAGACTGATTGAGGCTAGTGGAAGAGGGTGACATTAGGAAAGTTATATGGCAATAGATTGAATGAAGAGAATCAGGGATCAGCATAGACTTAGTCTAATAATACCTTCTAGCTCTTGGCTTGGTGCTGAGCTGCTGTCTGTGAAAGGTGCTTACAACCTGCCCACAAATGTTACTTTTTCATTAAATATCAAAACATGTAATAAATTAATGTAAACTTATGAAGCTGATAATTATACTGTGGTTATACAAAAGAATAGCTCTATTCTTAGAAAATACGCAATCAAGTATTCAGGGTTAAGAAGCCATGATTTAAATAACTTATTTTCAAATCATTTGGAAAAAACTATATGTAAACATGATTATATAACATAAATATGTATAATATACAAACACATATATTTATATATTAATATTTTATATTAGAATTATATTTACATTACAAAACAGACACTCTTTTACATATATTTCGCATGTAATATATTATGCATATTATTATGTAATTATGATATTAAATATGTTACATACATTTTATAGATATATATATTATATGTGTATTTGACAGATATGAAGAGGGAGGGAGAGTGACATTAAGAGAGAAGGAGAATACAAATGATCTACCATACGAGGTAAAGAATATATCAGTGTTTTATGTAATATATTTTGTTTATAGCTTTTGCTGACATTACTTTTATAAAGTTCGTCATTTAATTTTACTCATTGAATCTTAACTGAAGAAAGATTGTACGCACAAGATCAGGATGTCTTACACTACCAATACTTAAGATTCTCAAACCCTATAATAAGCAAGATTATTTCCATTAAATTCTTGAAGGCTTATGTATTTTAAATTTATGTAACTAGAGAAAATGAAGTAATCAAACTGATTCCATGATGACTACAGAAAAACAGGCTCACAAAACTGAAAAGCAAAACAAAAAATAAGCGGTAAACACTGGAAGACACTAGAGAATCAATTCATTATTTTGAAAAGTGGCATAGGAATGGAAAGAATCAAGCATTTAGCAGGACTTTCCTGTATGAGCCACACCACTGCGAAGTCAGAGGGTAGATGAGGGGAAGTTCCTCCCTATAGAAATAGTCCAGCCATCCAACCTGGGCTGGTGATCTGTTTCACCCTAGATAATATACATGTTTCGATGCTGTTCTCTCGAAACATCCCACCCTCGCCTTCTCCCACAGAGTCCAAAAGTCTGTTCTGTACACGATATTGTAAAGTAATTAGCCTCCAACTAATAAAAAACAAATGGGAAAAAAAATAAAATTAAAAAGAAATATTCCAGCCAATAAACATAGAGGGCATGAGGAAATTAAACTATTACCATTGTGCAACCCTAAATGAGTTAATGGCATAGGTATTGATGATCAGTGGCTGCTATCCCCACAAAAAGAGGGATTTCCAGACCTTAGGTCCCTTCTGATAGGAGAATACCACACCACTTCTGAGTTCGTCTTGCCCCAAACAGCATGCCTGAGGCTGACCTAAGGCTCCATTTAAAGGAGACACACAGGAGAGAGGAACATATTAAATTACACCACGGAGATGTAACCAAATCCCCACTGGAAAACTTCTCAGTACAAACAGCTCTGCTTCTTTAACAAATAAGATAATGAAAACAAATGACACAGAGAGAGGAAACGACAGATTAATAGACACCTAAAGCATGGTAACCAACTGGAATGTGTGAGTCTTCATTTAGATCCTGACTAAAGAATACTGCTTTCAAAAACCTTATGACTTTTATCCCATCCTTGGAAATCTGAACAACAAATGATGACCCCATGATGCTAAGAAATTACTGTTTAAAATTTTAAGTGTGAAAATAGTATAGTGGTTATGCTTTCTAAAAGCTCTCATTTGAAGACACATACTGAACTGTTAATAGATGAAACATAGGATCGCCCCACAGTAACACAGAGCTGAGACAAGAACAGCCAGGAGTCAAAGCCAGCTAGGTACATGGAGGGATTCATAATCCTCCTCTATTGACTTTTGTGATTGTTTGAAATTGTCCTTAATAGTTTCTTTACTATGCCCGAGTACTGGTTCTATATTTTACATAAAGCTAGGGGAAGTGTATTTTTTCACACCCATGAACCGTGACTGCAGCCACAAAATTAAAAGACGCTTGCTCCTTACAAGAAAAGCTATGACAAACCTAGACATTGTATTAAAAAGCAGAGATAACACTTTGCTGACAAAGATCTGTATAGTCAAAGCTATGTATTTTCCAGTAGTCATGTACGCATGTGAAGAGTTGGGCCATAATGAAGGCTAGTGCCAAAGAATTGATGCTTTTGAACTGTGGTGCTGGAGAAGCAAGGAGATCAAACCAGTCAATCCTAAAAGAAAATCAACCCTGAATATTCATTGGAAGGACTCATGCTGAAGCTGAAACTCCAATACTTTGGCCACCTGATACAAAGAACTGACGTCCTGGAACTGGAAGAGACCCTGATGCTGGAAAAGATTGAAGGTGGGAGGAGAAGGGGATGACAGAGGATGAGATGGTTGGACAGCATCACCGACTCAGTGGACGTGAGTTTGGGCGAACTCTGGGAGATGGTGAGGGACAGGGAGGCCTGGCGTGCTGCAGTCCATGGGGTTGCAGGGAGTTGGACACAAGTTGGCGACTAGACAACTATTGAGATAATTTATATACTCATACATATTAATAATTAAAACTTTCTGATACCTATATGAGAATTTGCTTAGAAGGTAAAGTTCTACAAATGAAGATAACAGCTACACATTCACAACTGGTGTCTAGAATTTATAGATCTTACATGCATGAGACACTATTCTCAGAGATTTAACTTCAAGTAACTAATCTTCACCACAGCATCATGCAGTAAGTACTCTTGTTTCCCCCGTATTCTAGATAAGGAAACTGGGGTAGAGTAAGATAAAATATCTTATCAATAAGTGGGAGAGCTAGGATTCGAACTCCAGCAGTTCCATTCTAGGGCTCAGGCTTTTCAATTTTAGTCTATATTCAACCCTGCACCTAATTTCTGGGCAAGTTTGCATGTTTTATGCATGGTCCAGATCACAATAAGAGGGGAGGCTCTTCCAAAACAAGGGAAAGGCAAGAGTAAGGCAGACATCTAAGGACTAGCAAGTTCCTAGGTTTGGGTGAAGCACAGGATTCTGCACAAGATTAATGCTGTGAAATGAAGTCAGAAGACCGGGAGGATTAAGTTGCAAAGGTCAGTTAGGGAGTGAGGAGGTCCTTGGGTAGCCATGGCGGAGGCAATGACTTTCTGAGCAGAAGATGGGCACTGTATTTTATGGAGATGAAAGGAATGAGGCCTGTAGGACACAGTCTTGCAACAGTGCAGGAATGAAAAAGCAGGGCAGCTGTGAGAAATGAGATGCCACTGAATAAAGAGAAAAGAGTTAACAAAAACTGGAGGTTTGTGCCTGCACAAAGCTTAGGAGGGTGGTGAGGTCATTACCACAAGCACAGAAGAACAAGTGCAGGGAGAGAAGCAGACAGAAGGGGACGTGGAAGGCTTCTGTCTGGGGCACTGATACCCAGGAGGACAGGGCTGTTTGGAAAGTGGACCAAACTCCAGGAGAGAACTCAGGTGCAGGCCGTAGACTTGGGAATCATCCTCCTGAGAGGTGATGGCTGAGCTGATACGATAAACTGAGCCTACCAGAGGGAAGCGGGAGGTAGTTTGGTCTGAATTTCCAACAGTGTTATGAGTTTGCTAACACACATAGATTTTCCTTCAATATTTTTTATAGAAAGAAACATTCTTTAAATTCTACACTGTTTTACAATTTTCAAAAGTTTTACACACGTGATTTCATCTAATTCCATAACATTTTTTTCCTACCCCTGCATTCCTGCTCCTTCCCCTCTCCCCACTGGTAACCCGTAGTTTGTTCTCTACATCTGTGTCTGCTTCTTTTTTATTCACTAATTTGTTGATTTTTTAAGATTCCACATATAAGTGAAATCTTACAGTGTTTTGCTCTGATTTTTTCACTAAGCACAATACTCTCCAAGTCTATCCATGTTGCTGCAAATGGCAAAACTTCATTGTTTTTATGGCTGAAGAATATTCTGTTGTGTGTGTGTATGTGTGTGTGTGGTACATATGTGTAATATATATACTACATCTTTATCATTCATCTGTTGATGGACACGTAGATTGTTTCCATAACATATATTTTTTACAATTTTCCCAAATCATCTAGCACAGGACTCAGCAAACTCTCTTGTGTGATTCATAAGGAGATATGAGAGGTGCTAGGAGTCTTTTCATAAGCAGAGTTCTGATCTCCCAAATGATCCCAGTACAGCATTTATTTATCAACAGCGAGGGTGTTTGTTTTTTTTCCTTACTATTTCATCTGGGAACCAACTAATAGGGAAAGGCCAATCCCAAAACCAAACCTGTACTGCAGGACAAAGAACCCTTTTCAGACCATTCAGATACACAACTCTATTCTGTACGGAGCTATCTTTATCTTCTGGCCTTTACTACTCAAAAAGTGATCACGTCAGGATTCACTATTGAATTGTCGGTCAAGTCTCACACATCATCAAGTAGTTGTTCAGTTGTGTCCAACTATTTGCGACCCCATGGTCTGCCAGGTTCCTCTGTCCATGGGATTCTCCAGGCAAGAATCCTGGTCAAGTCTAGCCAGTAGGAAAAGTAGAGAAAATGATACAAGTTTTCACTTGTCTCTAACATAACAAACCACTGACAAATAAGGCTGCAGTTAGTTAAGAATGAAACTACAGGAATGAGGAGAGAAAGCTGTAAGAACTCTATGCTTTTACACATGTTAGTAATTTCTAATTTAAGTTTAAAATCTTTAAAAACTAAAATAAAGGGCTGTTTCTAACAGGAAAGTCAACAGCGAATCACTTCTGAGTGTTTCCCAGAATTTATATGTCAGATACTTAGTTTAAAGTTTTAAGGGATCCAAATAATATATTTTTTGAACTTGGTTTATTCCTCCCATGTCAGAACTTGATGTTCATACTTAACTTCAAACTTTTCACATTTCCATTTATTGCAACCTTGGGTTATGAAAGCCCATGACTTCACGAGATTTTATGGGGCAATTTTATGGTGTTAACAACTCTATTCTGATAGGGGTTCTCCACAGGGGAAGGAAGAGTATTATTCAGAGAGCTCCTAAGTAAGCACACCTGGGAATCCTTCTCCACAATCAAGAACCATCACCTCCCCTCCGAGGCAGTTAAGCACAGTTGGGAGGCATTTTGTTTGGTCCTGGTCCTAGAAGCCTGTGAACTGAAGAGCTTTGATACCAGTGGTGGTGCTTATGACTCTAACTTTTAAAAAACTTCTCAAGCACATAAGCACCTCTAGATGATTTTCTGTGTTACAACCACTTTGCTGTGAGTGAAACCAGTAACCAGGGCATCCTTTTAAGGACTTTAAGCCATCAGGGTGAAATTTGTTTTGAATTTATTTCAGCCATCAGAGTTGATGCTTCCCAGTAGCAAATGAGGAATTTTCCTTCAATGTAGCCCTGTAGCTGGGCCACAGATAAATGCAATTTTCACTGGTGAGAGGCTATTGCTTGTCCTTCTAAAATAAGAGAAAAAAATTAAAGATAGGGTTATTTGTTATTAATATAATTCAATTTCTGAGGAAGATTACAGAGCGAGACAATACAACAGAGGTTTCGTTCATTGCATTTGATGTTGGTGGGTCCAACGGTATGCTGTAGGTGAGAGTCAGAACCATCGCTAAACATCCTTAGGGCTTGAGTGGACACCTCTGGAGTGGTGTCTTTTGATTTTTAAGAATCAACATGATATGTATCCTGTGAAGAATGTTTAAGGTGTGATAGAATACACTCTGAGGTCTGAGTGCATGCTACCTGCATGCACAGGTAGCAGGGTTCAGTTCAGACAGGACTCCAGGATCGGACTACATTATAGGTTTGCAGATGAAAATAACTGCTGCTCTCAAATTTTTCTTAATGTGCAAGAATCTGTGAGGGAACTGATTAAAATGCAAATTGCAAGGCATATGCCTAGACTTCTGATCCAGTAGACCTAGCTTGGGACTCAGAAGCAGGCATTTTAAGCACCCAGGAGGTCCTGATGTAGGTGGTCTGAGGATCACATTCTGACAAACACTGAATATAATTTACACTCAGTGATTTCATTAAATATACCCAATGATAAGTAACAATTAATAATCTCAGATTAACCTGAAACACAGATACCTTCACATTTCTGACACACAGAAGGAAGACTTTTTTAATACATAATAATAAAACTTTTACTGACAGCTATTATTTTCAATTGACCCTTTCTCTGTTCGTGATTTGATACTAAAAACAATCCAGTTGCTTGCAAAATTTGCTTTCTTCTTGACTTAGACTGAAAAAAGACTTACTTTTCAATTTTTATTTTTAACTCAGCAAGACAAACACATTCAAGCTCTTGGTTACTAGAACAAATTCCTTAAGAAGAATATGACACCAAGAAAAAATATGTTTTAACAAGACCCTGAACTGTGTTTTTCCAAAGACCCTAATAGTCCCACTGTAGTTGTTACAATTTATTAAATTCAATTTATGTAGGTGGAAAGTCCTTAAATATACATTTTATGATAATATGCATTTAAGATGTCCCCTGGTATATATTATACATACTGCTAGACCATAATGGCTATTAACTCAGTAAAATTAATAATATGCATTTTAAATGACCTGAACTTTCAAAGACTCCCAGAAGATATTTTTAAGTGAAATTTTTGAAATAAGGTAAATTGTTACAATTCTGCAGACAAAGAAATGTTTCAGGAACTTTTGAAGATGCTCAGTGATGGTAAAGGAATACAGGCTCCAGGGTCCCTGTGGGTCTCCACTTCCCATCATCTTCACTCTTCAGTGGTCCTGGTTTTTTTGGATTAAGCTCTCTCTCCAATAGACCTAACTGCAAAGTCTCTGTGTCTCCTCTCATCCTCATCTACTTTTCTAACAGTGCTGAACTCACACTGGACCATGGAACTGGATGTCCAGAAGGGTGTTTCTACTCAGAGGAAACAGTAAAGAAGTGATCGTAATGCCTCCATGTTTGGCATTAGTCCTTCTCCACTGATTCACTTGGAGTCTCTTCTGCTGAAAGTTAGAACCTGTTACAAGTGGAATCAGTAAGCTAAAGAATCCAAAACCATCCCATACAATAAAACTCAGGTTAAATATAAGTTTTAACCAAAAAAAAAGTTTTAACCTTGTACTGTCAGAATTTCAATTTTGAGAAACTCTTTTTCAAGTATTAAAATGCCCAGGGGAAAATATCTCTTCCCCAAAAGGCATGTTTGATGTATATTTTATATTTTGACCTTAACCTCCTCAGATAGGGAGACTTTTTGTACTGATACTTATCCAAATTAAGTCTAAAAAACAGTCAACTGCCCTCAAGTGCTACCAGCTCTTAAATGAAGTTCTTAATTTGGTTATTGTATTGGCAATAACTCCTTCTTTAAAGTGAAGAAAACTATCAATGTCTTATGAAAAGATTTTAGGGTGGTCTCAGATAATATCACAGCAGCATTTTTGTACTGTTTGCAGATGGCATGACACTATGCATAGAAAACCCTAAAGATGGTATCAGAAAATTACTGAAGCTAATCAGTGAATTTAGCAAAGTCTCAGGATACAAAATCAATACACAGAAATCACCTGCATTCCTATATACTTTGTGAAAAATCAGAAAAAGAAATAAAGGAATCAATCCCATTCATTGTTGCAACAAAAAGAATATACTATCTAGGAATAAACCTACCTAAGGACACAAAAGAACTGTATACAGAAAAGTATAAGACACTGATGAAAGACATCAAAAATGACATAAACAGATGGAGAGATGTTCCATGTTCCTGGGCAGGAAGAATCAATATTGTGAAAATGACTACTACCAAATGCAATCAACAGATTCAATGCGATCCCTATCAAATTACCAATGGCATTTTTCATAGAAGTGAAACAAAAAATTCACAATTCATATGGAAAAACAAAAGACCCCAAATAGCCAAAGCAGTCTTGAGAAAGAAGAATGGAGCTGGAGGAATCAACCTTCCTGACTTCAGATTATACTACAAAGCTAGTCATCAAGACACAAAAACAGAAATATAGAGCAGTGAAACAAGATAGGAAGTCCAGAAATAAATTCACACACCTAAGGGTACCTTAATTTTGACAAAGAAAGCAAGACTATACAGTGGGGCAAAGACAACCTCTTCAATAAGTGGTGCTAGAAAAACTGGACAGCTACATGTAAAAGAATGAAATTAGAACACTTCCTAACACCATACACAAAGATAAACACAAAATGGATTAAAGACCTAAATGTAGGTCCAGAAACTATAAAACTCTTAGAGGAAAACATAGGCAGAACACTCAATGACATAAATCAAAGCAAGATCATCTATGACCCTCCTCCTAGAGTAATGGAAATAAAAACAAAAGTAAACAAGTGGGACCTGATTAAACTTAGAAGCTTTTGCACAGCACAGGAAGCTATAAGCAAGGTGAAAAGACAACCCTCAGAATGGGAAAAAAATAATAGCAAAGGAAACAATTGACAAAGGATTAATATCCAGTCTACACAAGCAGCTCATACAACTTAATACCAGAAAAACAAACAACCCAATCCAAGAGTGGAAAAAGACTTAAACAGACATTTCTCTGAGGAAGACATACAGATGGTTAGCAAACACATGAAAAGATCTCAACATCACTCATTATTAGAAAAATGCAAATCAAAACTACAATAAAATTATCACTTCACACTAGTCAGAATCAAGTCAAAGTCAAAGTGAAAGTGGTTCAGTCATGTCTGACTCTTTGCAACCCCATGGACTGTATAGTCCCTGGAATTCTCCAGACCAGAATACTGGAGTGGGTAGCCTTTCTCTTCTCCAGGGCATCTTCCCAACCTAGGAATTGAACTAGGGTCTCCTGCATTGCAGACAGGTTCTTTGCCAACTGAGTTATCAGGGAAGTGCCTAGTCAGAATGGCCATCATCCAACAGTCTACAAACAATAAATGCTGAAGAGGGTGTGGAGAAAAGGGAATGAGGGAATGCTCTTGCACTGTTGGTGGGAATGTAAATTGATATAGCCACTATGGAAAATGGTATGGAGATTCCTTAAAAAACTAGGAATAAAATCACCATATGACAAAGCAATCTCACTCCTAGGCATATACCCTGAGGAAATCAAAATTTAAAAAGATACATGTACCCCAATGTTCATTCCAGCACTATTTACAACAGCTAAAGCCACCTAGATATCTATCAACAGATGGATGGATAAAGAAACTGTGGTACATATACACAATGGAACATTACTGAGCCATAAAAAGGAACACAGTCGAGTCAGTTATAATGAGGTAGATGAGCCTAGGGTCTATTATACAGAGTGAGGTAAGTCAGAAAGAGAAAGAAAAATATCATATACTAAAGCATATATATGGAATCTAGAAAGACGGTACTGAAGAATTTATTTTCAGGGCAGCAAGAGGGAAACAGACATAGAAATCAGACTTATGGACATGGGGAGAAGGAGGAGAGGGCAAGATGTATGGAGAGAGTAACATGGAAACTTACATTACCATATGTAAAATAGATAGCCAATGGGAATTTGCTGTATGTTTCAGGGAATTCAAACGGGCTCTGTATCAACTTAGGTGGATGGGATGGGAAGGGAGATGCAAGGGAGGCTCAAGAGGGAGGTGTCATACACACACCTATGACTGACTCACGTTGATGCTGGACAGAAAACAACAAAATTATCTAAAGCAATTATCCTTCAATTAAAAAATAAATAAAATTTAAAAAATTTAAAAATAACCTAAAACATACAGAAATTTTACATAAATTCCTAAACATGGTCACATAAAATATATTTAGATTTAAAAATGTTGTTGTATAAAATATTCAACATATTCTCAAAAATATATGTACCTGTAAATTTATATAATAGGTAAATATTTATACATATATTTTATGAATATAAAATTTATAAGTTTGATATATTAAATTTATAAATACAAAATATTTCAGATATAAAATATTTTAAAATATAAAGTATACATATATAATGTAAATAACAAAGTATAACAAAAAATAACATTCCTTTTCCCACACTTCTTTGTTTTTATTCCTTCTCTGAATGCTAGACCTTTGCTATCAACTTTGTAGGTAAACTTCCAAATTTTCCATCTAAACTCATATAATCATTGCTGGATACACACACACACACACACACACACACACACACAGGATTTTACACACACACTATGAATTTCATATCTCTCTTTTTTTGCCTTAAAATTAGTTACAATATACAAATTTTCCGCATCTTATTTTCTCCCCCAACATTGCTTTCTATAAATCAATTTAGATTATCCAGTACAGCCCTAATATATTCTCTTCAATAGTTCCATAATATTCTCTGATATAGATGTACCATAATTTGTTCAAGTGTTTTCTAGTTAATGATTATTCTGTTTTCACCTTTCTACCACTACAAATTATGCTGCAATAAACATCATACATACAGTATACTTTACCTAGATCAGAGTCTTAAGATTAAGCATTAAACGTCTTTTAAAATAGATGTTGCCAAATTGCTTTCCAAAAGAGTCTGCAGCTCTAAACATACCACTAGCAATGTATGGGAATGCCTTTGTCTTTGAATCACATCCAGCAACAGGTGCCAGGCTATGGTGTAAAGTCATAACTCAAAATTGCCTTAAATTACATACTGACTACTAGTGAATCTGAGCCTTTTATACGTTTGTTAATATTTTGAGTTTTCTCTTTACTCAACGACCTGTTCATATCTTTTCTTCACTTTAAAAAAAAATTGTTCATCCATTCTTGTCCATCTTAAAAAATAATTTCTGAAAAGTTACATGTGTTAACAGGTTGCCTTGTAATTACATTATAATATTGCCAGAACAATAATTTTCTAATTGATTTGACTACAGCCCTTCACCATTGAAATGTTTAACTTTTATGTCTAATACTTTGTCATTTACTTTACAGTTTTTGGCTTCAAAATCATGGTAAATATATCCGTGTCCTTAGACTGTACAAATGAAAAATACTTAATCTTTTGTTTTGATTTTTACATAAAAATGTTCCATCTGGAATTCGGAAAATCTGGAATTTATTTTTGTATAGGGTATAAGATATTTTTCATATGTAGAGTCAGTGGTACCAGCACACCTGTGAAACAACCCATCCATTTTGAATGAACTGAAATACAGTATTTATTAAATTCTCATAAAATCAGAGGCTAATTTCTAAATTCTCAGTTTTGTTCCACCTATATTTTACTACATGTTACAACATTTATATTATTATGGTAACTTTGTAGGATGTTATAATGTCTGGCAGACCAAATGTACCCTTACTATTGTTCTTAATTTTTTTTCCTTTTTACTATTTCTAGGTATTTATTTGGCCCTATAAATTTTAAGCAATCTTATTCAATATCAAAACAGATTTTAAAAAATCTCAGCATTTTTATTTGTATTGCATCAAAATTACATATTGACTCTGAATTACTGAACTTTTAATATTGAAACTTTTAAGAAAATGGTTTATATATTCACTTAGATCTTTTTCATATGCTTTGATTTTCTTTGTATATACCATACACCTTTCTTAATCAAAATTCCCCAATTCTTACTGCTCTTACAACTTATATTAATAGACTATTTCCTATTTACCCTCGTGAATGTTTGTGGTTAAGATAAAGAGAATCTATTGCTTTTTCAATATAACTCTGATTTCTAACCGATTACCCAAATCTCTTAGAAATCGAGAATTTTTTCCTACCAAAGTCTCTTAGGCTTTTTACATATGCAATCCACTTTAGTAAAAAAGGTAGAGGTTCATCTCTTTTTTCCAAAGCATGTGTGCTGTGCTTGTTTAGTAGTCATGTCCGACTCTTTTAACACCATGAACTCTAGCCCACCAGGCTCTTCTGTCCATGGGGATTTTCCAGACAAGAATACTGGAGTGGGTTACCATGGCCTCCTCCAGGGAATCTTTCCAACCCAGGGATCAAACCCAGGCTTCCTGCATTGCAGGCAGATTCTTTACTATCTGAGCCACCAGGAAAGTCCTTCCAAAACATACAAGTTATTTTATTTTCTTGTGAACAATGGTGATGGCAATTTTACCTCCTTTGATCTTAACTTTGCTTGACTAATTTCTAATATAGTTTCCCCATTTGAAAGAAAAATATTTGCTATTGGAGTTTAGTAAAAATATTCCATCAATTCCTATTTTACTTGGATTTGATTATGCGTGATTATTGCATTATTATGTATTATCCAAAGATTATGTATCTATCTATATGATCACATAACTTTTACTCTTTATGTGGTTGATATCATGTAGTATGTTGATAAAATCCCTTAAACTGAATCATTTAACTTCTATGCAGAGTACATCATGAGACACGCTGGGCTGGAAGAAGAACAAGCTGGAATCAAGATTACCAGGAGAAATATCAATAATCTCAGATATGCAGATGACACCATCATATAGCAGAAAGTGAAGAGGAACTAAAAAGCCTCTTGATGAAAGTGAAAGAGGAGAGTGAAAAAGTTGGCTTAAAGATCAACATTCAGAAAACTAAGATCATGGTGTCCAGTCCCATCACTTCATGGGAAATAGATGGGGAAACAGTGGAAACAGTGGCTAACTTTATTTTTTTTTAGACTCCAAAATCACTGCAGATGGTGACTGCAGCCATGAAATTAAGAGATGCCTGCTCCTTGGAAGGAAAGTTATGATCAACCTAGACAGCATATTAAGAAGCAGAGACATTACTTTGCCAACAAAGGTCCATCTAGTCAAGGTTGTGATTTTTCCAGTAGTCATGTATGGATATGAGAGTTGGACTATAAAGAAAACTGAGCACCAAAGAATTGATGCTTTTGAGCTGTGGTGCTGGAGAAGACTCTTGAGAGTCCCTTGGACTGCAAGGAGACCCAACCAGTCCATCCTAAAGGAGATCAGTCCTGGGTGTTCATTGGAAGGTCTGATGCTGAAGCTGAAACTTCAATACTTTGGCCACCTGATGGGAAGAACTGATTCACTGGAAAAGACCCTGATGCTAGGAAAGATTGAAGATGGGAGGAGAAGGGGACGACAGAGGATGAGATGGCTGGATGGCATCACCGACTCGATGGACATGGGTTTGAGTAGGCTCCGGGAGTTGGTGATGGACAGGGAGGCCTGGCGTGCTGCGATTCATGGGGTCGCAAAGAGTCGGACACGACTGAGCAACTGAACTGAACTGAACTGACTTTCTAGTATTGAACTTTCTTTTACTGAGTTGTTGAATTCTATTTGCTAGTATTTTATTTTTAAAATATGTATCTATATTATATTCATAAATGAAATTCAGTTATAGATTTTTTATTAGGCTTGTTATTAAAATTGTGCTGATCTCTTAAATTCTGTCCATCTTTTCTTTGGTTTAAAATAGTTTGAATAACATGAACTAAATAAACCCTCCTGAGAAGTCAATTAGTCCTTGTCCTTATTTCAATGGTAGATCTTGAATCATCTCTTTAATTTCTTCCACATAATTAGTGAAGTCATAATTTCTAACTATTCTTGATATATTTTTTGTATTTTTGGGAGAAAATCATCCATTTTTCCAGGTCATCAAAATTCTTTCTTTAGAATTATATCTAGTAGTCCCTCAGAATTCTTTTAGTTCACATGCTATCTACTGTCAAATTTATATTTATAAATTTTCTTTCTTATTTCCAATCTGTCTCATTTCTTTTTTAATTTTCTATTTCCTAACTTAATTTTATTTATTTATTTTATTGGCCATTTTATTAAACCAGATTTTGGATTTGTTTATCCTTTTAACAAATTTTTTAAAAATTCAGTTGGGATGAAATTCTGCCATTGCAACAATGTGAACAGTTCTAGCAGATGTTATACTTAGTGAAATAAGTTGGAGATGTAAGGTATTTCTATCTTTTATCACTTACAAATAGAATCTAAAAAAAATAATATAAATGAATACATATAGCAAAACACAAGACTCACAGGTATAGAAAACAAGCTAGTGGTTACCAGCAGCGAGAGGGGCAGGGGGAGGGACAAGTTAGGGGTATGGGATTAACAGATACAAATTACTATGTATAAATTGGACAAGCAACAATGATATATTGTATAGCACAAGGAATTATTATCTTTTAATAACTTTTTAATGGTATATAATGTATAAAAATACTGAACCACTATATTATACACCTGAAACTAATATTGTAAATTAACTATATGTCAATAAAAATTCTGTTTCATCAATTCTAATGATTATACTTATTAAACTCTTCTGCCTTTTTATTTTGATTTGTTGCTCTCATTATTGTATAAAATAAAAGTTTATTCTCTTAATTTTTATATTTTCTCCTTTATACTTAAACATGTTTTGCATTGTATATTTTCACCCACAGTTAGCTTTTTCATGCTCCATATATTTTGATACAAAGTATTTTCTTGTTCATTAATTTCTATGAATTATCCTTTTTACTTACTCTTTGGCTCAAGGGTTATATTTAGGAGTGTTTTTCTTCATTTCCTAATTTATTATTGTTTATATCCAGGAATGTATCTTTCAAAATGTCTGCCTTTTAAACTTATTTTTCTCCCAAGGAATCATAATTTTTACTAAACAATCTATGAACATACAAAATGATTGTCTATTGGATAACTGATTCTCGCCCTCTCTCTCTGGCTGTCTCTCACGCCCAGCAATCAATCTAAGGGAATGGAAACAGAGAAACCTGCAGGAGCCAGCTCACATTACACCTGAAATTTCTTCCTCTTCTTCTCAAGAAACGAAAGAGGGAAAGGCAGCAGCAAGACCTACTGCTGACTCACACAGTGATCAGAGGTAACACATGGAGAGTTCCTGAGGGGTCTAGTGACAATTTTAGGAGGAAGATTACAAGAAAAGTCTCGACATCTGATTAGTAATTACTGAAATTTAGGTCGGTAATTGGGTTTGTCTATAAAAATGACCATGGCTATTTGTTAGCATGGGAATTCACCCCTTAGACCTTATGTTCAAAGGCTAAAAACTCATTTGACTCATAAAAGAAGTGGCTACATTTCATGACCTTTTCTTTCTTCAATTGAATAAAGGATAAACTAACTTAGATTAAATAGCCTCAGAACCACAAACAGCAGAATAAAACCAGAATAAACAGCAGAATAAATCCATTTCCCCTCTTAGGCTAACACTGTCAGTTTCTATAAATGGCAAAAATAAAGAAATTAGAGAGCTTCAGAAATTTCTGGGACATGCCAAGCAAAAGGCTGAACTAGTCTTAATAAATCCAGCCTGAGTCTTTCATAGGGACACTGGCCTTCAGATGGGTGTTCTGGTAGGAGGATTCTCTTAGAATAGAAGGCCCCCCACTGTACTGACTGCCTGCTTGGCATCAGGAAGTGCCCCCGCCAGGTAAGAGCAACCTGAACTGGCCGCTGAGAGGGAGTCTCTTGCTATTCTTTGCTGACAGCTCTCCTGCTTGAGTGATCTGTCTGAAGCTGTGCTTTAGTCAGTTTTTCTTTTTCCTTAAGTTATTTCCTTTTGTTTTTCCTTCTGTAGGTCCCTGTTTTTCTTCTTCTTCTTCTTCTTTTTTTTTTTTTGGTACAATACACTCTGTCTGGTTCCCCATCCAACTGATATTACTTGCCCTACCCTTACCCTTTCAGTTCAGTTCAGTCGCTCAGTCGTGTCTGATTCTTCGAGACCCCAGGAACCGCAGCAGGCCAGGCTTCCCTGTCCATCACCAACTCCCGGAGTTTACTCAAACTCACGTCCATCGAGTCGGTGATACCATTGAACCATCTCATCTTCTGTCGTCCTCTTCTCCTCCTGTCCTCAATCTTTCCCAGCATCAGGGTCTTTTCCAATGAATCAGTTCTTCCCATCAGGTGGCCAAAGTACTGGAGTTTCAGCTTCAACATCAGTCCTTGCAGTGAACTCCCAGGACTGATCTCCTTTAGGATGGACTGGTTGGGTCTCCTTGCAGTCCAAGGGACTCTCAAGAGTCTTCTCCAACACCACAGCTCAAAAGCATCAATTCTTTGGTGCTCAGTTTTCTTTATAGTCCAACTCTCATATCCATACATGACTACTGGAAAAATCACAGCCTTGACTAGACGGGCTTTTGTTGGCAAAGTAATGTCTCTGCTTCTTAGTATGCTGTCTAGGTTGATCATAACTTTCCTTCCAAGGAGCAAGCGTCTCTTAATTTCATGGCTGCAATCACCATCTGCAGTGATTTTGGAGTCCAAAAAAAATAAAGTTAGCCACTGTTTCCACTGTTTCCCCATCTATTTCCCATGAAGTGATGGGACTGGACACCATGATCTTAGTTTTCTGAATGTTGATCTTTAAGCCAACTTTTTCACTCTCCTCTTTCACTTTCCTCAAGAGGCTCTTTAGTTCTTCTTCACTTTCTGCCATAAGGGTGGTGTCATCTGCATATCCAAGGTTATTGATATTTCTCCTGGCAATCTTGATTCCAGCTTGTGCTTCCTCCAGCCCAGCATTTCTCATGATGTACTCTTATGCTTTGTAAGTGGACTATTCCATTTTCCTCTCCCTTGTTCTGGAGAACTCTTATCTACGCATCAAGACTCACCAATGAGCCTCCCCCAGCTCACTTCCCTCTGCCAGGCAGAGGTTTCACTCCCTTCTCCTCCTTCCACAGCGTCCTATACAGACCATCCAGCACTTCACATACACTCTCTGAATATGTGTTCTCTTTTATCTGTTGTGTGAGTGCTGAACACAGTGCCCAGTACACAATAAATAATATACGATCAAGTAAATGGACAACTGAACAAACAAATGTGTTCTAAAATCTAGCACGTGTTTTGAAGGAAACCAGTATCAAGTTGGGTTCCACTTGCCATCAAATTACTTTGAAAATAAATTGAACGCTTTTAAATTAATTGATTCTAGACACCTTACTTTGAGAGCAAGACAGACATTAAGGTACAAGAAGACAGATTAAGGACAGATAACTAAGAGCTCATGGAAAGTAGCCACTGACATGAATTTCTGAGAATCTGGGACAAAAATCTAGATCTAACAATATTTACTCATTTAAAAAATATCCATGAATAATGAATAAGATGAATATTGATTCTTGGCAAAATTCTAGAATTAGTTATTAACAAAATTGGTTTTATACTCTTAGTGAAGAATAAGATGATTATCAGGAGATATATCATATTTAGAAACAAAAACCGTGAACCATGAACTTCCAGATGTTCAAGCTGGATTTAGAAAAGGCAGAGGAACCAGAGATCAAATTGCCAATATGCACTGAATCACTGAAAAAGCAAGAGAGTTCCAGAAAAACATCTACTTCTGCTTTACTGACTACACCAAAGCCTTTGACTGTGTGGATCACAACAAACTGTGGAAAATTCTTTAAGAGATGGGAATAACAGACCACCTGACCTGCCTCTAGAGAAATTTGTATGTGGGTCAAGAAGCAACAGTTAGAACTGGACATGGAACAATAGACTGGTTCCAAATCAGGAAAGGAGTATGTCAAGGTTGTATATTGTCACCCTGCTTATTTAACTTATATGTAGAGTACATCATGAGAAATGCTGGACTGGATGAAGCACAAGCTGGAATCAAGATTGCCAGGAGAAATATCAATAAACTCAGGTATGCAGATGACACACCCTTATGGCAGAAAATGAAGAACTAAAGAGCCTCTTGATGAAAGTGAAAGAGGAGAGTGAAAAAGTTGGCTTAAAATTCAACATTCAGAAAACTAAGATCATGGCATCTGGTCCCATCACTTCATGGCAAATAGATGGAGAAACAATGGAAACAGTGACAGATTTTTTTTGGGTGAGAGGCTCCAAAATCACTGCAGATGGTTACTGCAGCCATGAAATTAAAAGATGTTTACTCCCTGGAAGAAAAGCTATGACCAACCTAGACAGCATATTAAAAAGCAGAGACATTATTTTGCCAACAAAGGTCTGTTTAGTCAAAACTATGGTCTTTCCAGTAGCCATGTATATAATTGAGAAATGGACTATAAAGAAAGCTGAGCACCAAAAAACTGATGCTTTTTAACTGTGGTACTGGAGAAGACTCTTGACAGTCCCTTGGACTGCAAGGAGATCCAAACAGTCCATCCTAAAGGAGATCAATCCTGGGTGTTCATTGGAAGGACTGATGTTGAAGCTGAAATTCCAACACTTTGGCCACCTCATGCGAAGAGTTGACTCGTTGGAAAAGACCCTGATGCTGGGAAAGATTGAAGGTGAGAGGAGAAGGGGACGACAGAGGATGAGATGGTTGGATGGCATCACTGATTTGATGGACGTGAGTTTGGGTAAACTCCAAGAGCTGGTGATGGACAGGGAGGCCTGGTGTGCAACAGTCCATGGAGTCACAAAGAGTCAGACATGACTGAGTGATTGAACTGAACTGAGAAACAAAAATTATTCAACGTTAAAAGATTGGTTTATTTCATTCAGTAAGACATTTAACAAAATTTCTTGGGATGTCAGATAAATGTGGGTTAAACTGCAGTGAGGTAAGTGTTTAAATAAACTAATTTTATATCCATTTATGTTTAGTTGTCATAGAAAGAGTACTCTTTGGAGTACTCTTTTGGAGTGCTACAGAGCTGTGCACCAGGCCTTGTCTTATTCAATATTTGTATCAGTTACTCAAAACCTCAGAATCTATGTATGCAAAATTAATGGCTGAAGTTACAAAATTACAAAGTTGAAGAGTGACTATTGTAATCGATGTCAGAATCACGAGTTAAAGTTTAAAAGTAGGAAAATCAGGGGGAAACTCCAAAATAAAAGCAAGGAATAGTGCAGTATCACAGTTACTGCTGCGGGATAATAGTAGAGACCTTTTGTATTTTGAAGTTCATTCTAGCTCTAAACATGTGTGGCTCTTAGAGGTAATCTCGCCTCATCCTCTTCTTTAGCAGATGAGATTCTGGAACAGCCATGCAATCAGCTAGACCTGGAGCCAGGATTAGGACTCACCCACACTAAACCCAGTTCCTTCACTCTGTTTTACAGCCTTTATTACCCACTCCACAAACACACTGGAAGATCTTGTCAATTTGTAAGTATCACAGCAACAGTGCCCTGATAAGCCACAGCAACACAAGGTGAAGGCTATGAGGATCATGAGGGCTTATGGAACCATGAGGTATGAAGGAAAAACTTGCAATCCTGACATAAAGTGTTCAGGAGAAGGCATACACTATTGTCAACTATTCAAAAGCCTGTCAGTCTCTTGAAGAACAATCTGAGAATGCTAAGGGCATAAATTGATCAAACTGGGATAAGCTGATTAAAATAACCGGGAATACCTTTTGACTTAAAGAACTTAGAATTGTCTGTTATTAACATTAGTGAGCAGAGCCTGGAAGTTGTCAAAATCCAAACATAGAATGAGGGTCAGAGGAGATGACCTACTGAGTTTCCCCCAGAAGGAAGAGACCTTGGTTTGACCTCTGTCTACTGGGTGCTATTCGGGGACCTGGCCCTCAGTTTTCACCAGGACCCAGCTCCATGAATACACATAAGTACACCTTAAATAGGAGGAAGGACCACTACCTGTGAGCCCTGGAACCCAGTCAGCGGGCGATGCCATCTGCATTGCCAGAGTCCACCCCAGGATGGGACAAGTGCGGGACTTAAAACAGCATTCCACAAAATGCTTGCCCAAAGCATTCATCCTTTACCATTTTGTCATTATTTTTGATCTCACGGTATGATTTTCAGCAGAACATGAAGAACATCAAGGAAGAACGTAGAAAAGACAAAGCCAGTATTGATTGCTTTCTGTAGCTTCTCTCATTCATCCTCTATTGTTATTAGAACAGGTGATGGGAGTTACTTTTATGTCTTACAGAAAGACTGAAGATTAGCAAGCAAAATAAAAACCAAAACTAAATTCTTTACGATATTAAACTCAGAAGCAATAGATGATCATAAGTCCAGGCAATAATTTGTCACATAGGCGGTTGTTTGTACAATGCCCACTAAGACAGCAGCTGCTTGAAACCTCTGCTTTCTGCTCAGTGGAATTCTGCTACGTCAGGCTGGCAGGACACTTGTTCAGTGAAGACTATACAGCAAATTGCTTTTACATTGACTCTGAGAGAAGCTCAGATGCCACTGGGTTCTAAATAAAAATGATGCACCTGTCATCTAATATTTGGTGACATTGAATTAATTATTTCCCTACCATCTGGAATCACCTCCAACAAAGAGATGTAGTTAATGAGGTATATTTATTAACTGAGATTCAGTGCAAACAGTGAGACATTTTGAATATTTGATGATTATATTAAGCAGAAGCAATTGCCAGATTAATTTTTAAGTCCACTTCTTTTTCTAATTTGTAAAAACCATATCTTTCTTCTATACTAAAATATCTGTTACCTTTACCTTCCTCTTAATTTAACACCTAGTTTGATTAAGGAATGTTCTCATATGAGAGGAGACCTACATGACAGATCTTTTCCTTGTTACTGAATCCACAAAATATTCAAGTCGCCAGTGCATGAGTTTATATGTTTATATTAAAATTTATCTTCCCTTCTCAGAGCTACCTGAAATAAAAATGGAAAGAAAGGAACTGGAAAGGAGACTCAGGCTTGGATGAAATGAAAGCAGAAGAGGTGGGAAAGAAAGCTGAAGAGGCGGCAAGATTATGCAGATGTGGTAAAAGGAGCCGGGGAGAGTGGAGGAGACTGAATCTATGCAGAGGGCGATCCTGAGTAAGGCAGGGGGAAGGCTACAGCAGAGGAATGGATGCCTGAGTCAGCACCAGAGCCTGGAAGGAAGAAACAGGATAACTGGAATAAAGGTCAAAACAAAAGCAAACTTCAAACAGTAAACCAACCCTTCAGAACACTCAGCTCCTACTAATGCAAAAAACTATTCAAAGTCAAGTTATCTTAATCATCATATAAATGAGGATTGTGCCTTGTCTACTTATCTACTTATCTACATCTACCTAATGATGTGTCCCAAATTTCCATATTTCTTTGTCCTTAAATTACATAAAATAGTTATTGAATAAATTCCCTTGCAAAACCAACCTAAGGTCATTGTTATTAACGGTTCCAGAATTCCACTGTAATTGCAACTAAAAATTATGACACCAGACTCAACAGACCACCCTTAACAGCACCACGAAGTTAAAAAGATGCTGGTATTAAAAGAACTGTATTATTTTGTCATTTTAGAATAAGGAGCTAAACAGTGGCTGCCAAAGGCAAGGAGTGAAAAATGGAGCTATGTTAACTGATTCTTTCTCTGCACATTTTAGTATACTACTAAATATAGCCATGTTTTATATATTGCCTTTTTTGAAACACAATTTCTTTTTTTTAATTTATTTTATTGAAGTATAGTTGATTTATAGTGTTGTGTTCATTTCTGGGATATAGCAAACTGATTCAATCATATATATATGTCACATATATATATATACCCTTTTTCATACTCATTTCCATTATGCTCCATCACAGAAAATAGTTATTTGTCCTATACAGTAGGGCCTTGTTGTTCATCCATTCTATATACGATAGCTTGCATCTGCTAATCCTAAATTCCCTATCTAACCCTTCCCCTACCCACCACTTTGGCAATCACAAGTCTATTCTCTACATCTGTGAGTCTGTTTCAATCTCATCAATAAGTTCATTTGTGTCATACTTTAGATTCCACATATAAGTGACATCTTTGAAAGACAAATACCATAAAAAAACAGAATTTTAAGTTTCATACATATGAAACTAATTTTTATATCCACATCACAAATTCAGTAGATGAAATCTGAAGAAGTCAGGTTTGATACTGAGCTGGATAAATCAAAATAACAATTATTAAATAGTTCAGAAGGTTGAAAGGAAACACTAAGCCTTGTCTACGCTGATCTCCTCCAGCACTGAATTAACCAGCTGAAGGCTTCTACACATTCAGCATTATGTCAGTTATCTGAGATAAAGTTGTAAACAGACATGGTCTTTCTCTTATGAAGCTACTGTTCTGCTGGGGAAAATAGGAAAAAAACAAACCCACGTGGGTAAATTTATGTGGTATAAGGGTGAAGTGTAATATCCAAGGTACAATGAAACATTAAACAAGAGGAGTTGATTTTCACTGGAACATCAAGAAAACCTCCCCTGAGAAAATGACTTTAAAGATGTGATAAGTAAAAGAGTGTTGCAGTGGGCAGTTCTGAGGCAGAAGGAAGGTCGGCGAGTTCAAGGAACTGAAACCAGGTCAGTGGCTGGAGCAGAAGGAAAAAAGAGGAGTGAATGAGTGATGAGAGGCAACTACAGGAATTTGGGATTTTTAACTTAATGAGAAGCAACTAAATATTTCAAGCACAAAGGGCCCCTGAGTAGCCTTGTAAGATCTGACTCTATAATCAGAGGATGGATGAGAGGAGAGCCAGAGTGAAAAGAGAAGATTAGTCAGGGGCTGATTAAAAGTGATGACAGCTTGTTGGGATCCAGGGCTATGGAGAGGAATGGACAGAGTCGAACCATAATTTGGAAGGGAAACTGACATTTGCTGAAGATTTCAGAATACTGTTACATAATAATGGTGATACCTTTTTCTTCTTGATTTTCATGGGAAGTCTTAGATATTATATTATTATTGGCGTAAGTCTGCTATTCCTCATGAAATGTAAGACATTTACAGCTGTCTGTATGAGTGAGCTTGGTCCGTACTCTTCTTTTGGGTTCCATCTTCATCAAGCATATTTTCCTCTCAAGTTCTCATGCTTTCTTTGGATCCTGGTGCATTAAAGTTTCTTCTTCCATAATCCACGCCTCTCAGCTACTGCTGTGCCCCCTTCACAGACAGACAGTTCTCAAGAGGGTTTTCTGCACGTTCTCTTCACTTTTCTACCTGTGACTTACTCTTCAACAAACTGCACTTGAAGTCAGTCCTTATTTTTCCCCCAAAGTCAGCAGTGCCCTATAGGGACAATTTCACATACTCATCTAGGGAAGCAGTGAGTTAGAGCTCTGGGGTTTCCCCTACTTTCTGCCCCTGTTTTCTCATCTACGGAATGGGGATAATGCCAGCAGAGAGCTGCTGGGAGGATTAAATGAGGCAATAATTCCTATGAAGCTCACAGAAGAAAAATGCAGTAAATGTTCAATAAATATTAGCTGTAGATACAGTACAGCCCCCATGTGTGAATGAGTTCCATTCTGAGGGCACAATCATAAGTCCAATACATTTGTCAGTCCAACAAAGTTATTCTAGATACCCAACTAACACAATTGGCTATAGAGTACTGTCCTGCAATTGATTTATAAGGCTCTTCACACAAATAATATATAAAAGACAAAAGACACAAAAAATAAAGCATCTTTAATCTTGTAGTACAGTGCCTTGAAAAGTATGGTAGTACAGTGCAGTGGTTGGCACTGAGTGAACAGGTAATAAGAGATACTGACTGGATGGTGGAGACAATGTGATGAGGGTAGAGCTGAGGGACCCTCAGCAATAGGAGACAGAGGGTAAGCTGCAATTTTCCTCACATCCGACACTGATGGGATGCATGTTCACATCTTTGAAAGTGTACAACTTGAAGGTTTGTATGTAGGGAACTTACTGTATTGTGATCCAATATGACTGCTAAGCAACACTTTGAACATCTAAACAGTTTTTTCTATGTTGTAACATATTTTACTGATTTTCCTTGTACTTCCCCAGATGCGTCTTACCTATGCTTTTCTCCCTCCACTCAACTTCTGGATGTTTAAGCTTCTTGGCTCACAAGCATAGGATTTCTACTTCCATCTCCTCTCCTCATGCAGTTCCATTTCTACAGCCTATCACCCCCCATTTTCAACTGGAGAACTGGAGTTCTGAATACCAGGCTCAGATTTAATTAGATGCATCACACACCTCAAACTCATGGTATAAACCACCACCCAAATGTGTTCATTTTCCAACATACAAAAGCCAGAATGTGACAATAATCTCTTACCACCACCACCTTCTCTCTCATTCCCATATCACCAAAATCAGCTGGAGCTCTCTCCAAGTTATACTTGAAATCAGTCTACTTCTCTCCACCTCCAGAAAAATGACAAGCTGCCATTATCTCTTCCTTGGGTACTGCAGAATCTCCTAAGTATTCACCTTACATGTACTCTTTGCATCCTGCCTTTTTCACAAATCTATAGCAAGACACGAAACATGAAGGGAATTAAAGCAATTGGCATGAAGAAGCCAAAATATCTATTTTCTATGACACTGTCACAAACAGCCCATTGCTTTCAGGGGAAAAATTAATAGAATTAATAAAATTATCAACTAGAATCAATAAAAGAATTGAGTAAAGTGACTAGAGAGTAAATAAAGATAAAAAAATCAAGAGCTTTCCCCTAGGTCAGCAATACTCAGTCCTATGACTGCGTATTACCCTCTTCTCACCTCACACCCCTTCTTGAAAATTCTGTGAGTTCTCTGTAAGTTGGCTTCACGGCTTTCCAGACTCAAGCGATGGAACCAGAGGTGCATCACCTAGAGTCTCCATACTCAGAATGTGGGCATGAGACCCAGTGATGGCAGTGCGTGGTTGGCATGCAGGAGTCCAAGCCGGGGAACAAGACTGCCACTCTCCCATCTAATACTATGTGTACCAATGAGCAGGCAGAACCAGGCTATAAGACAGAGCAGTTTCACACAAAAGGAGAGAACGCACAGCCAGAGAAGAAAGTGGAGGAAGCAGAAGTGTCCTGGTTCTTAATGGCTCTTTAGTTCCTGACTCCAACCAAATCCTCTGAGGCTCAGCACACTGTTCTATCCAAAAGCAATGTGTACAGTTAAAATAAAGCCAATAAAATTACCAATAGTTATACTTTGGAACTAGGAGAACAAAATTAAATTCATAAAGAAGACAAAAATAAAAGCAAACACTTTTTCAACATCTTACTCTATGCCAGGAACTGATTAGGATACTTTGATGATAACATCATTTAAGCTTGACACCAATAAAGTAAGTATCATTATCATTCTCCATTCAAGGATGAGGAAATCAAAGAGTGGGTAACCACCCAAATTTACACATGTAAGAAGTAGTGCTATAAATGGGTGAAAATATACAAGAAAACATTTTAAAAGAAGAGTAAATGAAACTGTTCGCAGTGTGAGTGTTAGTCACACAGTCATGTCTGACTCTCTATGACCCCATGGACTGTAGCCCACCAGGAACCTCTGTCCATGGGGATTCTCCAGGCAAGAATACTGGAGTGGGTTGCTATGCCCTATCTCCAGGGGATCTTCCTGACCCAGGGATCAAACCCACGTCTCCTGCATTGCAGGCAGATTATTTACCGCTTGGGTTACACGGGAAGCTCCTTTGCTTGCAGTGTTAAAATGCATCATAAAAGCTAAAATAATGTGGCAGAAATATAGCAGTTAATAGATAGATACCCTTAACATGATCTTAGGTATGTAAGAATTAGTATATGGAAAAGAAAGTATCGTGAAAAAATGTGTAAGGAAATTATTATCAGACAGGCTTTGAAGGAAAATTTGTTTCATCTTCATCTCAGTAAAGTCACCAAAATACATTTTAGGTGGAAGAGTTACAGTGTGTAAAAGGAAAACTAGAAGGAAATGTGAGTGAGTATTTAATCAATTTCTTGAAAGCATAGGATATCAAAACATAGAAGGAATTAAAGAATTAGAAAACAAACACCATCAACCAAGAAATTTAGAATTTCTGTATATCAATTAACAGTAGATACTAAAGGCAAACCTTAAGATGAAAACAATATTCATAATATATATGATGTAGAACTGTTGTATGTGTAAATGATTCATCTGATGTCATTAAAGAAGTAAAAATTCAAAGGGAAATAATGTTTGTTGACTAAAAATTGAAAAATGTAATCCTTAACACTAGCTTGTAAACAGATTGAACAAAACGCTGGTGAAAGTAATTTAAGTACATGTACCAAGGATCTTAAAATTTTGTATATTCATAACCCAATAATTCCCATTCCAGAAATCCAATTTAAAGAAAGAACAAGAGATATACTTAAAGATGTCTGTCAAAGTATGCTGATTCTGCATTACATGTACTAGCAGAAACAATCTAAAAAATACAAACAGGAAGGATATATTTCCAACAAGGGATTGGTCAAATAAAATATTATATATCCAAACAGTGAAATATTAAGCAGTTATTAAAAATAATGTTTTAAAAGAATAATAATCATGAAATAGAAAGTCCCTGATGGTTACTTTTCTCTTTTTCATATCTTGTTTTTTGATATTTTACTTTTTCTATAATCACTATTAAAATATACAGCAACATATTTGACATAATCTAGAGTTATTCACTGGCCCTGTAAAGAATGAAGAAAATGATACACGATCAGTGGGGACTAATGTTAAGCCTCCAGCTTGGCTGTGGGATTATCATTACACTTCCCCACTGCCTGCTACCATGGCTAATTGAAAATTGGCATGGTTGCTCTCATACCAATTGGCATTGGCCACAGATAAATTGCTGTGTATTTTGAAATCATAGTTATTATTCTGCTCCATCTGTTCTGCTCATTTTTCAAGTCAGCTGTCAAATTAAAAAGTAAGCCCTTCCTAAAAGTTGCAGAAATGTTACATGTTACCAAGGTAAATGAAACCACTGTCCAACATCCAACATGTTCATTAGATTCTACAAGGGGAACCAAGAAAGAATTCACAGGAAATGAGATGACACGTTGACAGTTGCTTTAAAGTGATAATAGGCAAGTACTATACTTATTAATAACAGTATTTTACATTCTTGCACTAGTTTAAATACTAGGCATAATTGCCAAGAAAGCTTTAATGGTGAAATGTTACAAATACATTTCAACTCTGATCTGCTTTTTCCAGTTGTTCTGGTTTCAGCATTTAGCTAAAACTAATAAGCACACAATACTATATTAAAAAAAAGTACTAAGTCATTTTTAGAGAGAATGAAAATTATTAAAGAGATGGGAATACCAGACCACCAGACCTGCCTCCTGAGAAATCTGTATGCTGGTCAAGAAGAAACAGTTAGAACTGGACATGGAACAACAGACTGGTTCCAAATTGGGAAACGAGTACATCAAGGCTATATATTGTCACCCTGCTTGTTTAACTTATATGCAGAGCACATCATGCGAAATGCTGGACTGGATGAAGCACAAGCTGGAATCAAGATTGCCGGGAGAAATATCAACAACCTCAGATACATGGATGACACACCCTTATGGCAGAAAGCAAAGAAGGACTAAAGAGCCTCTTGATGAACATGAAAGAGGAGAGTGAAAAAGTTGGCTTAAAACTCAACATTCATAAAACTAAGATCATGGCATCTTGTCCCATCACTTCATGGCAAATAGATGGCAAAACAATAGAAATAGTGACAGACTTTATTTTCTTGAGCTCCAAAATCGCTGCAGATGGTGACTGCATTGAAAGATGCTTGCCCCTTAAAAGAAAAGTGATGACCAACCTGGACAGCATATTAAAAAGCAGAGACATTACTTTGCCAACAAAGGTCCATCTAGTCAAGGCTATGGTTTTTCCAGTAGTCATGTATGGATGTGAGAGGTGGACTATAAAGAAAGCTGAGCACTGAAGAATTGATGCTTTTGAACTGTGGTGTTGGAGAAGACTCTTGAGAGTCCCTTGGACTGCAAGGAGATCCAACCAGTCCATCCTAAAGGAATCATTCCTGAATATTCATTGGAAGGACTGATGCTAAAGTCGAAACTTCAATACTCTGGTCACCTGATGGATGGAACTGACTCATTAGAAAAGACCCTGATGCTGGGAAAGATTGAAGGTGGGAGGAAAAGGGGACGACAGAGAATGAGATGGGTGGATGGCATCACTGACTCAATAGACATGAGTTTGAGCAAGCTCCAGGAGTTGGTGATGGACAGGGAAGCCTGGCATGCTGCAGTCCATGGTGCCACAAAGAGTCAGTGACTCTTTCAGTTCATTGAGTGACTGAACTGAACTGATCTGAACTAAGTTATTCCTTGAGTTAGTTATTTGATACATTGTAACTCTCTATTTCCGTTCTAATTATGAATTCATTTTCTATAATATTTTCCTATTATACATAAAGCATCTCTAGCATTTCAAATATGGAAATATCTTTTGACATAGTCTACAAGTACCATTGTCTAAACATAACTTAAGAATTATACTGCCAGTCAGGGGAGAAAGAGAAGGATAATGAAGTCAGTAAACATCTATTCACCCATTTTGCTCTGAGGTAGAGTTCAACTGTTATCCTCAGACAAGGAATCTCTATTTCATTTGTGTTCAATTTACTACAAAAATGGCCCCATTTTTCATCCTTCTATGTATCCATACCCTTTCCAATGCGATTTTGCAGCCATCAAGGCGTGGCATCTGTTTGTCCACTCCTTGAATCAGGGATGGATTTGGGACTTGCTTTGGCCAACACAAGGTGGCATGCTGGCTCTGAGTTAGGGGCTCAAGAGGCCTTATATGCTTCTGTCTGCTCTCTTTGGTCCACCTTTACCTTGAAACCAAGACCAGGATAATTTCTGGAGGATGGGAGACCATCTGGAGTTGAGTGTTGTCCATCAAAGCCCAACCTACACCCGTCATCCTCAGCCAACCTGCCAGCCAAACAGAGCTCATGAGCAAACCTCAGCAAGACCAGCTGGGAACAAACTCACTGAGCTAAGCCCAGTCTAAACTGCTAAACCAACGGAGCATGGGCTAAACAAATGAATGTCATGTAAAGCCACTAAGGTTTGCAGTGATTTGTTACACACATATATTAGGTAGCTGATATATCCTCTTGTCTTTTGTTTACTTATTTAGAATAGGAAATAGTACTAGGCAAATAAAAAATTAGACCATAATTATACCAAATCTATTTTTTTCAGATATCAATATTGACATTTTCCCCACATTTTGGCTATTGGGGATATAAATATTTCCTGAACACCTTTTATTTACTTATTTTACTCCCACAATAATCTTGTAAGATAGGAACTATAACTATATTTTCTAGAAAAGGGGACTAAGGTAAAGACAGCAAGGAACATGTCCAGATTCACACAGCTGACAGGGCATAGCTGGGCTAGAACATGGGACACAGGAATGTATATCCATTTATCCCACCACAGCTCACCTTCAGTTCCATAATGAACTGTTCAGTGTAGGTTCTGTCTGGAGCAGTTCTATAGCAACTAGGAATGTTTGTTCCCTGTCAAATGACCTAGATGCTACCCTGGAAGGTTCTGGAGACTAATTTACGCATATTTTATAGGCTTACTCATTCGGGCCTTTTCTCATTCTCCAACAATTTTTAAATGGGAAAAATATTACAGCTATGCCTTCAAATTCTCAAGTTCTATGTGCAATTACAGTAACAACAACTGGATAGAAAATTGACTAATATAAAGTGAAAATATCTTCCAGTATAAAAGATCTTGATTTAGTTGAAAACATAATTGTTGTTTCTAGTAGCAAATGATTATTCTTGATTGACTTACTGACTATAACCAGATGATATTCAATGCCAGAAGTCAATATTTTAGTTATTTATAGGGAGTCATGTATGGATGTGAGAGTTGAACTATAAAGAAAGCTGAGTGCCGAAGAATTGATGATTTTGAACTGTGGTGTTGGAGAAGACTCTTGAGAGTATCTTGGACTGCAAAGAGATCCAACTAGTTCATCCTAAAGGAAATCAGTCCTGAATATTCACTGAAAGGACTGATGCTGAAGCTGAAACTCCAATACTTTGGCCACCTTATGCAAAGAGTTGACTCATTGGAAAGACCCTGATGCTGGGAAAGATTGAAGGCAGGAGAAGGGGATGGCAGAGGATGAGATGGTTGGATGGCATCACTGACTCAATGGTCATGAGTTTGAGTAAACTCCGGGAGTTGGTGTTGGACAGGGAGGCCTGGTGTGTTGCAGTCCATGGGATCGCAGAGAGTTGGACATGACTGAGAGACTGAACTGAACTGAACTGATTGGCAGGCAAAATCAATTATTTGTGGTACTAATATAAAAATAGTCAACTTCTAACTTTTGTTATCAGTTAAATATAAAATTTAAATCAACCTATGAGAAATAAATCAATAAAATACTACTAAAGAAATGCCCATTACTCTCATTGTTGTTCAATCAGTCATGTCTGACACTTTGCGACCCCAAGCACTGAAGCATGCCAGGCTTCCCTGTCCTTCACTGTCTCCCGACGCTTGCTCAAACTCATGTCCATTGAATCAATGATGCCATCCAACCATCTCTTCCTCTGTCTCCCCCTTCGCCTCCTTCCATCAATCATTCTCATTCAGTTCAGTTCAGTCACTTAGTCATGTTCGAGTCTTTGCGACCGCATGGACTATAGCACGCCAGGCTTCCCTGTCCATCACCAACTCCCGGGGCTTGCTCAAACTCATGTCCATTGCGTCCGTGACGCCATCTAGCCATCTCATCCTGTGTTGTCCCGTTCTCTTCCTGCCTTCAATCTCTCCCAGGATCATGGTCTTTTCAAATGAGTTAGTTCTTCACATTAGGTGGCCAAAGTATTGGAGTTTCAACTTCAGCATCAGTCCTTCCAATGAATATTCAGGACTGATTTCCTTTAGGATTGACTGGTTGGATCATTCTCATTAGCCTAGCATTTATGTATCAAGACAATATATGATGTGTCCTGGATATACTTTGACATTAAAAATAAAAAGCAACAGAATAACAGCAAAGTGCTGTTGCTTTTCAATATTCTCTTGAGTGGACAGCAAGAGTTCATGAGTTATGAAATAGATAGGAAGGATATTTTATAGTAAGCATTTTCCATTTCTCTTATCACACCTTTAGATGCACCCATTAAAGGCAAAAAGCTGCACATCATACATAAAATCAACACTATGTCTAAATGTATATTTTATTCTAGGCTGGCCTACGAAAATTTGAGATATGTTATCTGAAAATTAAGAAATACAAATGATTAGATGCAGAAAATTCTGGATTAATAAAGCATACTTAACTGTACATTGCAATAGTTATTTTAATAATTTATTTATTTGAATATCACATTTTCTACAAAAGAATATTATAGATTATATTACTTATGATGATAATATAATACAGCAATATGTATTAAATAAATTCACTAAAAACAGGCAACAGTGAGACTTTTTCCAGTGAATTTCTGTCAGATAAAATATTTGCAACAGTTATAAAACCAGAGTAATAAATATTTAAATGTGATTTTCTAGTTTAAACAAATAAATTTTAAGGTACTTTAGGACTTAGACAATATTCTTGTAAGAAGAAAATACAAATCACAAGTAAGTCACTGGAAATTTACAGCAACCTGTTTCCAAAGTTTTAATAGATGAATTAAAGCAGAAATCATATACTTTTGTTAGTTTTGCAGTTATCGCTATTAGTTTAACTCAGAGTAAAAGAAGAGATCGCTGATCAAGATGCTGCCTGCAATTTTTAAAATGAGTTAGAATCTGCTGAATTACGAACACTCTGGGCTTCAGAATATGTCAACTGTTGCACACTGTCACATCTCCTGGAGCTGCGGACAAAAGTAATTTGGTGGTTCTTTTCCTTTTCACTAAACTTATAAGATCTTGAAGAGATCAAATAACTTTAACATCAAATGGGAAAGTTTCACACTTGCGGAAGCATCTGAGATCCTTGTAAGGATCTGCTCCTATGTGTGCCCATGTTGGGCTTCCCAGGTGGTGCTAGTGGCAAAGAACCCACTTGCCAATGCAGGAGACATAAGAGATGTGGGTTTGATTCCTGGGTCGGGAAGATTTTCTGGAGGAGAGCATGGCTAACCACTTCAGTACTCTTGCCTAGAGAATCCCATGGACCAAGGAGCCCAGAAGGCTATAGTCCATAGGGCTGCAAAGAGTTGGACACGACTGAAGTGACTTAGCACACACACATGTGCCCATGTTTTCTTAAATGTCACTGTTGAATAAACCAAAATGGGCAATATTTTAGCTAGAAAATACCAGGAACACTGTGCCATGAGTAACAGTTGCTACTGCAGGCTTTTCATGATTAAATGATATTTAACAATAAGGTACAGCAGAATCAAGTTTAATGCTGAAGAAATTAGTTTTTATACTTTAGTTAAGGTTTGATTGACAACATAAAAATGATAATTTTAAAAGCAAACTAAATTACATGATCTAAAACAATGGTTTACAAATATTAAATTCTGTTTTAAAGCAGATGTTTACCTTTGCTTTTCTATTTACTCTTTCCTTTCATAAATGCAGCCAAGTAATATTCCTATTTTCACAAAGATCTAAAGTAAAGCCTGGGATCAAGGTTTAGGAATAAATATCACCTCACTGAACCTCTGCCAAATGCTCTTTTTCTAAAGTGATATTCAGAATCTAATTCTTGCCTTTATTTCTGGTCATATAACAAGAAATGATCTGGCTACATCAAAAGAGTTGGCTGACTCTTAACTACCTCACACCAGTCAGAAAGGTCATCATTAAAAAAATCTACAAACAATAAATGCTAGGGAGGGTGTGGAGAAAAGTGAACCCTGCTACACTGTTGGTGGAAATATAAATTGGTGCAGCCACTAGGGACAACAGAATAGAGGTTCCTTGAAAAATTAAAACTAGAACCACCATATGACCTAGCAACCTTGCACCTGGGCATATATCCAGACAAGACTATTAATATAAGTCAAAAAAGACATATGCACCCCCATGTTCACCACAGCACTATTTACAATAGCCAAGAAGCCTGGAAGTAACCTGAATTCCCATCAACAGAGGAATGCATAAAGAAGATGTGGTGTGTGTGTGTATATATATATATATATGTATACATATACACACACACACAATGGAATATTACTCCGCCATAAAAAAGAATGAAATAATGACATTCGCAACAGCATGGATGGACTGAGAGATTATCACACGAACTGAAGCAAATCTAAGAGAAATAAGTAAAAGGAAGAGAAAGACTGTGGAATCTAAAATATGACAGAAATGAAGCTATCTACAAACAGAAACGGAGGCACAGACAGAGGACAAACTTGCTGCTGCCAGGGGGCGGGGCTGGGGGGGACGGGTTAACAACTGGGATGAGCAGAGGCAGGCTTTTACATGTGGGATGGACAGACAGTAAGATCCACCCAGTAGCACAGAGAGCTGCAGTCAGCATCCTGTGGAGTTTTCCATAATGGAAAAGCATATGGAACAGAATATATATATATATATATATTTCTGAGTCCCTTTGCTGTACAGCAGAAATTAACACAACATTGTGAATCAACCACACTTTAACAACATGGATTTAAAAAATAAGAGTGAACTCTTCTCTTTGCTTACTGCTAGCAGTAGCCACATCACATCTATCGTAATACTGAAGGAACCTAAGGAAAGAAGGGATGATTATGACCACTCTGACAGAAACAGAGAAATTCCAACGTAGACCTCAGCTGGGGGTCAATTCCTCAGCCAGAATATAGACCTCTCCCTTCCTGTCTCCTGGGCCATGCCGTCAGAGATCCGGGGATCCCTGGATGAAGCTCTAGCTGGGAGCAGGGCAGTGAGTCAAGGTCGCTGCTCAGATAAACCAAAACATGGCAAATCTGAAGAGGGCTGTCTTCTGGGAGAGTCCTACCAGTACCGTAAATGAATCTTTGAGAGGAAGAATGATTATCTCAAGTAATTTTCACTTCAGGACTGACTTGTCGGTCCATGTCCAGCTAATGAATTATTCTGCTTCTGTCCTGTTATAAAGTGCAATAGACTCAGGAACATGCTTTCAAACGAGGTCTTCTATACTTATTCAGGTTTCATCATGTGTTTGTGTGTCTGAACTGAGTGCAGCATCTGCAATACGTTGAGGAACCATGTGACAGGTTTGGATTAAGACACCCTGAAAGCTCCTTTTCTCGCCATAAAGAAAAGCAGCAGACTTCTCTACTTGGTTTATTACATTAGTTTATAGAAATATCACCTGAAAACCATCATGTGGCATTTTCTTTTAGTTGAAAAATTTTTCCTTTTTTGGTCAGAAGCCATGTGGCTGTGGAAGATATGATATCTCTAACAATAACTTCCTGAATTATTTCACTTTGCAACTAATGAATTATGTCATTTATAACAGTCTAATTTTAAACATAGTAAACGCCACATTAAAGTAACTAAAGAAGAACAGTGAATCTTATTTTCCCTGTATACTCGATTTTCCACAAAGAACTGAAATTCAAATGAGATTGTCTTTGTTCAGAAAACAAATTGTGACATGAGCAGTTCAAAAATTTCATTCTGGCTTCACACCGAAATGAGTGCCTCACATAAATCTCCTGTTTAATCCAGAAACAAAAAGTTACTAATCTAGAAACGAAGGCTTGATGTCAGTCATTTATCTTATGGAAAAATATGTGTGGTCATGTATCATAATTAAACAGTATTAACAGTGAAAAAGCTAAAACGTCCCACAAATGATAAATGATAAAGCAGAACATATTTTCTAACATAAAGGTTGTTATGTGAATCTTACATTTGACTATTAACCACTTGAATTGTACTTATCATTCAAGAAATTGTCTTTTCTCTTTGGTGCTTGCTTGCTTTCTGATATCTCCACCACATTCTCCATAAGTATTTTCACTCTTGGTGAAATGGACTATTTGAAGGTAACAGTTAACTGATATAAGGAATTAGAAGCGAAATCTTTGAAGCCAAATGTATTGAATGCTTTTCTGTAACTCATAACCTGTGAGAAACTATTTATTACTGAGCAATACCAACTCGATATGTAGAACATCAAAATAGTAACCAAGATTTTAGTGAGACGGTGAATTTAAATTACAGAAAATATATCTGTTCTTCTTGCTCATTCTCTCTTATTCCTACAGGTAAAGTCCCATTAATAAAATAGGAATGTATGCAAATAAAGCATTCATTTAATGCCACGGTCTTGCAATGACAGTTATTCTAAAGCAAGAATATTTAAGAGATTCCTAAGAAGGGAGATTCTTTTAAAAAATAACCATCACTCAGTGGAGTCCTCCTCAGTTATAGGTTTATTGTATAGCTGTCCTGCCTCCCTCTCACTGTTCTGTGAGAAAACGTAATTACCAAATAGCTTATAATATGCATAATTTATCTTATAATAGATGCTCATTCTCTCTATAAATACCTAGTGAAGAAGCAAGTTACTGACCACTGCCCAGAAAACTCAACACAGGCTATCCAGTCTAATTTGAGATGATATTTTTCCCCTTCCAGCCTCCATTCTTGCTGTCCAATTACATGGCATTTTATGAAGCAAAGGAATGGTGCTGTTTTTGTTCTATTTGAAAATAAAGCTAGACATATGAAATGCAGAAGAAGGCAAATGATTGTGTGAAGGGAAATTCTGGATGACTAAGACACTTCTATCCTAGACAGTGACTCAGTGGTAAAGAAGTCACCTGCCCATACAGGAGATGCAGGTTCAATCCCTGGGTCAGGAAGATGCCCTGGAGTAGGAAACGACAACCCGCTCCAGTGTTCTTGCCTGGAAAATTCCATGGACAGAGGAGCCTGGCGGGCTACAGTTCATAGAGTTACAAAAGAGTCAGACACGACTTTGCAACTAAACAACAATAAGACACTTCTATCTTCCGTGCTTTCAGTTCAAAGCCAATTGCTTTGAACTGAAATTCAAATGATTTCAGTTTGAATTGATTCAGAATGATTGCTTGAACAGAGGGGTTAACAACTTGCCTTGGCTCCAATCTGCAGCCCTTTCCACATGAGTTTTCTTCACCTCTGAGGCTGGGAACCAGCATGAGGGGATTTCAGGAGTTCCCTACATCCGATCTGTGATACGTACAGTCTTGGTTTTCCAAAACACTGCCTCTACCTTTTAAACATTCCCTTTAATCAACTCTTTCATACTGTCCTATTTTGAATGTGCCACCCATTTTCTGTTGGATCCTATTACAATTTATTTAGTTCTAACTATGTATTTCCTCAGGAAAAATTCCACCGATAAAGGAGAATGACATATAAATAAAGCATTTATTTAGGCTTGGACATGTCATGTGTGCCTCAGTGCTGTTATAGCACAAAAACATAGTAAATATTTGAATTGTTTTTGTATTAGTGGAATGATCTCACTAGACATATGCAGAAATAACTGCCACCTAAGCAAGTTTAGAAAGATGTCTGACAGTCATTAATTTGGCAAGTATACTCCTTAAGTGAGACAAATACTTTACAGAATTTCTATAACATCATTGAACTGATTTTATGGATAGCACAAAAACAAATTAGATATTCTAGTTCAGAATGTTTTCAAGAACACAGCTTGTTCTCACAGATAAGTATGAAAAGTAATCTTTACCTTCTCACCGGCTTCTCCTTTGCTGCCTTCAAAACCTTGCTCTCCCTGTAGAAGAGGAATACGACGTGTATAATAATAGGCACCTTACTTTTAACACATGTAGTCATTATAATAAAAAAAACAGTTTCTAATATTGAAAAATCAATAACTATATATATTAAAATGCTTCTAAAATATAAGCTCAAAACCAATATTAATGTTACACAAAATTTTAATTACTCACTGAAGGAATAATTTTCCAGGGTACAAGGTCTAGTTTCACTACTTCTAATGCAATTTGATACACATAAGCCTCAACTTCTCCATCCATAAGACCTTTCTCATAGGCTTTTTGACAATTGAATGCATCAAATAGTGTGTCTGGAAAAGACTGTCAGTCACTATTGCTATTACCACTCTCACTGTTTATTCCACTAGACCCAGCAGGAATGTCCTTCTCAAGCTGACTTCCATGAAGGCCGTTCCAGGGAGAGGTGTGTGATGAACGAGGCGAGAGTTCTGGCTCCAGCTCTGAGGCCAGCGCCAGGCTCTTTCCTGCCCAGATGGCCTGCCTCTCCAGCACAGAACAGGGTGGGCTCTCACTCACCATATTGACTCTGAGAGGTAGAAGCCCCCTGTTCTTCAACTAAAACCTCTCTGATCTGACCAGTTTTTTTAACCACTTAACTCTGTACAGATATTTAGAGCACTGATGCTTCATTCATACAATCAATAACTAGTCATTGAATCCCAAACGTATGTCAGGCACTCATGACAATATAGGGAGCAAGTAAGTGTTGGGGAAGGGTCATACACACCCCTCCACCTACAAGCAGCACTCAGTAAACATTTCCTGAGTGCACCAAGACAAGGGGATGAAGGGTTTTTATCTCCAGGGTTTTTTTGCAATTCTTCAAACAAAGTGGCACAATATAATTTACATTCATACATTAGAAAAGAAATGCAGCTTTTCCCTATGTGTATATATAGCCTATTATATTATATATAAAATCATATGTATGTGTATATGGACACATATACACATGATTAAATAATTACTTCTGCTTCATCTGGTGTCCCAGACAGTAAAGAATCTGCCTGCAATGCAGGAGACCCAGGTTCAATTCCTGGGTAGGGAAGGTCCCTTGGAGAAGGAATGGCTACCTACTCCAGTATTCCTGCCTGGAGAATTCCATGGACAAAGGAGTCTGGTGTGCCACAGTCCATGAGATCACAAAGTGTCAGACACGACTTAGACATTAACACTTTCACTTCCTGCTTCATTTAGCCTCAAAAAAGGTACCAGGAAATAAAGTAAGTTAAATTTGGGTACATTTGCCACTGAATGTGTGGTCTATCTTTTTTCTACCATTTTTCCCAAAATATAGACTTTAACTTGATCTGTTGATTCAAGCTGACATGAAGCTGCTAAATGGCCCAGTACCTCAGTCACAATGCCAGCATGAGGCAGCCACCACGAACAACTGCTGGAAAGTCCAAAACTGTTTCCCAGAAGATAAATCTACACATCCCTTGGCTGGCAACTCGACTCACAGATGCAGTGCGTGCTGTATTACTGGGTTTTGTCTAGAACTGCTTGGAAGAAATGCAGAGGCTTGCCATTTCTTCTCTGCCAAATCAATCTTGGTATTTTCTTCAAGCAAGTAAAGGAAGATTTTTTAGAAAGCTATAACTATAGACAACTGCCTATCATTTTATGGTAATTTTTAGCTACAGAGCAAAACCTAGATGCTATAGTAACTTCTGACTTTGGTTGCTAAAGTCTGTGAAACATCTCCAGAGCATAGAAATGACATGACTGGTGGGCACCTAATATTGCATCAATAATGCTCTCCCCTGTGGTGGGTTATCTGGGTGATATCATGACAGATGGCCCCACCCAAAGTGGCCCCTCATCTCTTCAGAAAACTAGAATAAGCCAGTCTCTGTGTTTCCAATAATGCTGGTCACATCCAATCATATTTCTCCCCAGGAGAAGAAATCAGCCTTTGGACAGTAAAGGATGAAATGAAGTTCACCTTGGTGAAGAGAAAGATTCTAGGCCCAAAGAATCTGGCAAATGCAAAAATCCTTATTATTTACAAATTTATCATTCTGAAACATTTTTTGAGGAGATCAGTTGCAACATCTTTGCAATATTTAATATTTTATGTCATTGTAACTATTACAACATTTAGCTCAATCTGGGAAATAACAAAAAAGCAACCACAAATAGTCAAAAGCAGTCAATCCTATTATAGTCTTCATTTAGCTTTCCCTTGGGGCTCAGGGGTAAAGAATCCACCTGCCAATCAATGCAGGATACATGAATTCGATCCCTGCGTCAGGAAGATCCCCTGGAGAAGGAAATGGCAACCCACTTCAGTATCCTTGCCTGGGAAATCCCATGAACAAAGGAGCTTGGCAGGCCACAGTCCATGGGGTCGCCAAAGAGTCAGACATGACTAAGTGACTGAATACCACCAAAATTCAGACTCTGGGTGAAAACATTCCCAGAGCAGCTGTCACACTCCCAGGCCCCAGAAAGCACTACTACCCATTCTCCAGAGAAGCGTGTGGACAAGCCCCTCTGGTAAAGTTCTCCCCTAGAGTGGCTCCTCTGAGAAGGGATCGCCACCATGGGTTGTCTTTGGTGGTCAAGTCAGGGGACTGATTCAGTCTCACCAGATTTCCTGTATCTTCATGAGACATTAAAGTTCTTAACTAACATGAAACATTAAAAAAAACTGTTTACCTTTTGACCAGGTAAGCCTGGAGTGCCACGTAAACCATTTTCACCCTAAAAGAAACACACAGAATACATTTCATTCATCACAAAACACAAACAAATGAAGCAATTCTGCATTTCTAGCCATCTGTCCTAGAGTCGTGAGGAAAGGCAGCCTAATGCTGCATGTTCGGTGAGCACAGGGGCTTTGCATCCACCCCTCAGCGGCCAACTCCAGGACCAGTGCTTTCATTTAAAAAATAAGCACACGGAGGCTCTGACAGGTTTCACCTAACTAGGAGCATCACCTAAGGTTTGAACGTAGGTCTCTCTGATCCAACAGCCCATGGATTCCCATACGCTACTTAGCGTCCTTCATTTTATTTTCTCTTTCAAATCTCTGGGCATAATGTTCTAGCCTGACACAGGTTCTCTATGGGCCAAGTACTGTTCTGACAACAAACGGTTATGACCATCTTCTTACAGATGATTATACAATCAGGAGATAGAACTGGAATTAGAGTTCACATAATTCATTTCTGTGCATCTAACCGCCCCTCTGCACTGTCTCATGAAAAAGATTTTGTTCTGGTGATCTCTTATCTAAAAACTTATGTGTGTGTATATATGTGTGTATGTGTGTGTGCATGTTTGTGTACATATATGTTTGTGTATATATATATATATAGATACATATATATATGGCACCACCGACACAATGGACACGAATTTGAGGAAACTCTGGGAGATAGCAGAGGTCAGAGGAGCCTGGCGTGCTACGGTCCATGGGGTCACAAAGAGTCGGATACAACTGAGTGACTTAATAACAACAGCAACAACTATACACACACACACACACACACACACACACACACATATATATAAAGAGCATATACTTTCTTGCTCATTCCTGTCGATTGTCTTTAGATCAGTTTTAAAGACATGCCTGTTGCTGTTTTACTTGAAACAGTTACTTGGGAGAATTTTCAGTTCTTTTCAGTCCATCTGGTTCCTGTGCTGGGTATGAAGGTTTTCAGCAGAGGCCTATCAGTTTCCATTACTGGAATTCATGGGCCATCTCTTTGACAAGCCTGTTTTGCAAACAGCACACGAGCTAGAATGAGATACCCCTGGGAGGATGTGCACATTCCCAGTTGAGCCTCAGGAGTTCAGCTGCTTCAAGGAAGTGACTTGGGCTCCCAAGTTTCCAGGTTTAGAAAGCTCAAAACAAACTAGCAATTCTATTGACCACTTTATTTCCAGCAAACATTTTTAAGACAATAGCTTTTTAAAGTACTAACTAGAATGAAGTTAGATTTCACTTAGAATTTTTAAAATAAAATTCAAATATAAGAAGAAAAAAAATCATGTCTTCAAATTTTAAAATAGCAATAATATAATCTGTTTAAGCCTAAAATGATCTTTATCATTTCATCAGTTAGTACATTTCTGGTTCCATCATTTTGAGCAGCAGCCTACTGCTCTGTGTGTGATCAGTCTCTAATTCGTGTCCAGTACTTTGTGGCCCCATGGACTGTAGCCCGCCAGGCTCCTCTGTCCACGGGATTTTCCAGGCAAGAATACAGAGTGGGTTGCCATTTTCTCCTGCAAGGGATCTCCCTGACTCAGGGACTGAACCCACACCTCCTGCATTGGCAGGCAGATTCTGTCATCACTGAGCCACCTGGGATGCCCCATACTGCTGTATACATGCACATAATTTTAAAGATGAAGGTTTTTCTTCAGTTAAATTAAATTATCTGTGTTGCACAGTAAAACTGCTATTATCACAGAATATACTGGACATCAAAGGTAAAACTCTGTGGCTAAGTTTAAGAAGTGTTGAAGCAGCAATAAAATAAAATGTACTTACCTACGTAACAAATATATTTCTATTATTTAAAAAGGTATATAGTTTTAGACCTCAGGCATCCCACAATTACGTTAGAAACTTCCCATTTTGTTTAATAAAGTGATAGTCAAAGCACATTAAGATTTGACCCCAGGGTGCATGCTATGGAAACAACCTCTGTTACTCATCACAGAAGTATGCCCATTTGTCCATGAGGAACAGAATTATTTTCGTTGGTTGGTTCAATATAACGTTTTATATCATATTACAAGTTATACATGATGACAAGATACGGTGTGTAATCCAGTAAAGTACACTGACACAGTGCACATTGCCAAAAATGATTTCTGGAAAAAAGAGAGTAGGGGCAGAAGCTCCCTGTTTTCTTTCCTCATGGCTCACTCTTATATGCCATGTGCTATGAGAACTGGCACCTAAAGAGCCACCTCTGGGGTGATGTCAGGTTAGGGTCATACCTGGATGCATTGGCACCTGGGTACCAAAAGTCCTTAAAAGGAAGAATGCTTCTCTTTTTGATGGATGCTGGTCTTTTGACTGTTATAATGAAAATGTTTTCCTATGGCCAGTGTTAATTTGTCTCTGCTCTTTCCTGACTCAAAATTCAAAAATTTGTTTTGTAATCATAATTCTAAATGCCATGATACCCCAATCGACACCACTGATCACTCTCCCAGGAAATGAATTGGCTTCACGTGACACAATAACATGTGAAAGATTTTGAGATACCAGGAAACTTTTGATGCTTAAAGTGTGCAACTCTGGTATTCAGAAACACATTCATTTTCTTCTCACAGATTTTCTCAAAGTTCCCAGAGAGGTCTGACATAGAAACGTATAATTATTTAAAATCATTTGGCATTTTTCCAGTCCCTGAGGGACAAGTTAGCATATTTGTTTTTGACTCTATCTCAAAATAATATTAAGTAGCATAACAACTGGCCTTCCCTGGTGGCCCAGCTGATAAAGAATCTGCCTGCAGCGCAGGAGACCCCATGTGATTCCTGGATCTGGAAGATTTCTCTGGAAGAGGGATAGGCTGCCCACTCCACTGTTCTTGGGCTTCCCTGATGGCACAGAAAGTAAAAGAATCCGCCTGTAACGTGGGAGACCTCGGTTTGATCCCTGGGTTGGGAAGATCTCCTGGAGGATTGCATGGCACATGGCAACCCACTCCAGTATTCCTGCCTGGAGAATCCCCAGGGACAGAGGTGCCTGGCGGGCTACAGTCCGTGGGGTGGCAAAGAGTCAGCCACGACTGAGCGCCTAAACACAGCACAGCATAAGAGCTGAAGTAAATAGTAGTCTTAGAGAGCAAAATTTTGTTTAAGAGATTAACAGACTATGTTTCTCCTGTCAAGACTTTATCTAAAACCTAATTTGTGTCAATGAGCCTTCCTAACTCTGAATCAGTTTCAAAACTCTTGTGCCCATGCAGCGTGGGATCGAATTGAATTCTATTCAATGAATGCCTGCCTGAAATTACTGGAGGAGCTGACATTAGTTGTTTTTTCTAAACTCTTGCTGTCCCTTGGTGCTCCCAGTCTCAGCACAGGAAGAAATAAGAAGCTTCTTTGGCTTCCCATCAGTATTTTAGTCCATTACTGAAAGAAAACTACAATCAATGCTTTTTGTCTCTACTGTAATGTTCAAAGCTTGTTTCTGTGGCATGTACTTTCTACTGCAGGTGTTTCCATCAAAGGGCCCGTGCTCCTTTCTTATTATGAATTCAAGCTCCAAATGGGTCACAGATGAATATGAGTAATAGAAAGCAGGGGGAAAAAAATCTAACATTGTTGCTGAGAGCACTGTCACCATGTTATTACAGCAATACATAGTGTGTCTTCAACTTCACAGTTCAGTTCAGTTCAGTTGCTCAGTCATGTCGGACTCTTTGCGACCCTATGGACTGCAGCATAACAGGCCTCCCTGTCCATCACCATCTCCCGGAGTTTACCCAAACTCATGTCCACTGAGTCAGTGATGCCATCCAACCACATCCTCTGTCAGCCCTTTCTCCTCCCGCCTTCAATCTTTCCCAGCATCAGGGTCTTTTCAAATGAATCAGTTCTCCGCATCAGGTGGACAAAGTATTGGAGTTTCAGCTTCAGCATCAGTCCTTCCAATGAATATTCCAGACTGATTTCATTTAGGATGGACAGGTTGGATCTTCTTGCTGTCCAAGAGACTCTCAAGAGTTTTCTCCAGCACCACAGTTCAAAAGCATCAATTCTTCAGTGTCCAGCTTTCTTTACAGTCCAACTCTTACATCCATACATGACTACTGGAAAAACCATAGCTTTGACTAGACAGACCTTTGTTGGCAAAGTAATGTCTTTGCTTTTTAATATGCTGTCTAGGTTGGTCATAACTTTTCTTCCAAGGAGCAAGCATCTTTTAATCTCATGGCTGCAGTCACCATCTGCAGAGATTTTGGAGCCCTAAAAAATTAAGTCTGTCACTGTTTCCCCATCTATTTGCCATGGAGTGATGGAACGGGATGCCATGATCTTAATTTTCTGAATGTTGAGCTTTAAGCCAACTTTTTCACTTTCATCTTTCACATTCATCAAGAGCCTCTTCAGTTCTTCTTCACTTTCTGCCATAAGGGTGGTGTCATCTGCATATCTGAGGTTATTGATATTTCTCCCTGCAATCTTGATTCCAGCTTGTGCTTCATCCAACCCTGTGTTTCTCATGATGTGCTCTGCATGTAAGTTAAATAAGCACAGTGAAAATATACAGCCTTGACGTATTCCTTCCCCAATTTAGAACCAGTCTGTTGTTCCATGTCCAGTTCTAACTGTTGCTTCTTGACCTGAATGCAGATTTCTCAGGAGGCAGGTAAGGTGGTCTGGTATTCCATCTCTTGAAGAATTTTCCACAGTTTGTTGTGATCCACACAGTCAAAGGCTTTGGCATAGTCAATAAAGCAGAAGTAGATGTTTTTTTCTGGAACTCTCTTGCTTTTTCGATGATCCAACAGATGTTGGCAATTTGATCTCTGGTTCTTCTGCCTTTTCCAAATCCAGCTTGAACATCTGGAAGTTCACAGTTCACGTACTGTTGAAGCCTGGTTTGGCAGATTTTGAGCATTACTTTGCTAGCGTGTGAGATGAGTGCAATTGTGCAGTAGTTTGAGCATTCTTTGGCATTGCCTTTCTTTGGGAGTGGAATGAAAACTAACCTTTCCAGTCCTGTGGCCACTGCTGAGTTTTCCAAATTTGCTGGCATATTGAGTGCAGCACTTTCACAACATCGTATTTTAGAATTTGAAATAGCTCAACTGGAATTCCATCACCTCCACTAGCTTTGTTTGTAATGACACTTCTTAAGACCCACTTCACTTCGCAGAGCAATCTAAAAAACCCTTTCCAGAATTCAAAGTAACCTCATCAGGAAAAAAATAAAAAAACTGAAGTGTGGTTTAGGCATAGCCAGTGGCTTTCTGAAAAACTGATCAAAGGATTTCATTTCACAGCCTGTTTATCACTGCCCATTTCCTGGAAGTAAGTGCAGCTAGACATACAAGATAAATCATCAGTTTTCCTGATTTCTTTGACACTGGAATCAATGTCCTTTCTTACGGAGGAAATCTATGTTGTCTGAACGACAATAAAGAATCACACTTCCTAGGACTTAGCTTGCAAACCTAGGACCAACCAGACCAAGCAAAGATTAAGCAAATGAAGCAGGTAAATGAGAATTTACAAATAGCTAGACCTAAGCCCAGAAAATACAGACTTATATGCTAGCTTGTGGGGATGTTTTTCCTTAAAAATTAAGCATTCAATCTTCGATTAAAGAGTCTGAGATCCTATTATAACACTGTTTCCATACTTTACACTGTCATTTGACAGATCATTTTACTTAGAGCAAGTCTTCCAGGAACATACTCTTGCTTGAACTTGATGTACACTTGGAAGTGTATCAATATTTTTCCACTAATTAATTCATATTCATTAATAGAAAATTTACTTAAATTGAGTGTTGAGTGAACTAGCTGGAACAAATATCTGAAGTGAAATGCCAGAATCCTAGCATGAAAACCAATAAAGGAGGAAGCGAAAAGTAAATCTGATTTTGATTTTGTGTATCGCTAACTTGACCTCTGAATTTCTGACAACAGTCCTGCTGTATTTAGACCATAATCTCTTGTGATTGAATTTTTATATGGTTCTTACATTCCTGTCACTCAACTAAATATTTTAGGAAATAAAACATACACCTCCTATGTTTTTTTCAGATATTTCATCCAATCAGAGTCCTTTTATTTCAGGGAGGAGTATTTTTTCCTCCTATGTGTGAAGACTTCATTTCAAAAGCTAAATTGTTAAATTAAAAAAGCTATATACTGCATAGGATTGAAAACTTCAAACTTTTTTAATTCTTGTACTTGCTGGATCCTTTTGCAGCTAACACATGGGGACATATTCACATGAATGTTCAGGATAAGGCAAATTTAAAACATTCTTAATAAAAAAATGAATGACACCCTACCTATTATTACTTATGTTTGTGAATCTTTCAAAGAAGACAAAGCCAGCCCACCAAAGGTAACACAAGTTCAATACACGTCTTAATCACAGTGATATAAACGTGGGGAGTTAGTAACAGATGAACTCAACATCTACTCTAAGTAGAAACTTTTAACCTGAGTCTATGTGTGTGCACAGTATATGAGAGGAACACACTAGAAAACAAGCAGGGGGAGTATTCTTTAACACAGGGTTGGAGTAAATTTATACATTTGTATTCACCAGCTTCACCAAAGAATATTAAGGTACTGACCCTACTGAAAGGTCTTTAAAGTCAGGCATGTTCACGGTTTAATTTGTATTGTGGAGTACAAAACAACACAATTTGATGTGTGGATACTGAAACAATGTCTTCTGAACCCAAAATTCCTGCCCACTGGTCTTATATCACACAGGACAAATATCATATGGGTCTTATACATGACATCCCTTTCTGTCACCATCAAGCTTATTCAGCAAACCAATCATTTTTCAAATGATTGTTTGGAGTCCTTTAATATCATAGTAACTGTTCCCTGGGCACATACTCTCCTGTAAAATGTGACACTGAGAACTCAGCACATTATTTATTCCACACATGATCTCAAGTGCACAGTGTAGAGATTAGGACTGACACACAGAACCACACGCAATCTTGTTCTGGATATTACACTATACTTGCATTACTATGACTTGCTTTTTCAAGGCTAAATTGCTTGTATATACACTAAATTTGTAATCAACTTAAACTGCTAAGTTCTCCTTTCAAAGAGGATATTTTTACAAACCTTTTTCAAATTACTGGAGTGCAAATTACACTGAAAAAACAAAAAAGAAAGAAAGTGAAAGTCGCTCACTCAATTCAACTGTTTCTGACCCCATGGACTGTAGCCTGCCAGGCTTCTCTGTCCTGGCACTCTCCTGGCAAGAATACTGGAGTGGGTAGCCAGCCACTCCCTTCTCCAGGGGATCTTCCTGACCAAACGATCCCAAGTCTCCTGCATTGCAGCCGGACTCTGTACCATCTAAGCCACATTATTCAAATAAAGAACAAAAAAAAATTTGAAATAGTTTGGGGAAGTAAACATCTCTTTCCATTTATAGCCACGTTAGGGAGTTGAGTTTTGGCCAATGTTGCTGACCTCATTGCAAAATCTGGGCTCCAGATTTGTCATCAGAATGGCTTTCTTAAAGTGGATCTGTTAAGAATGAGTGTGTGGATATTTCACTTTCTTGTGAGAGCAGCTGGAAGGCAGTCTTGAAGTGATCTTGAAGCATCACAAAAGTACCAGGGAAACAGAAGACAACTGAAGTGAATCATCCACTGAAATGTCTGGAGAGGAGCAGCGGACATCTGAATCAAGCATTCTAACACGTGGGAGACAATGGAAGATATAGCGAGGGGCACGGTGTCATCAGTAAGCTCCTGTCGGGCATCCACTGAAATATCTGGAGAGGAGCAGCGGACATCTGAATCAAGCATTCTAACACGTGGGAGACAACGGAAGATATAGCGAGGGGAACAGTGTCATCAGTAAGCTCCTGTTGGGGACAGTGAGACACCCGGGACTGCAAACTACTTCCGGTCCGTAGTGCTCGTGTTGAGTGATTATAGTCCTACTCTGTGCCAGTTACTTCAACACGCTGAAAGCACTGAAGGCATCAGCTACTTATCTTTAGTCCTGAGGGAAACAGTTGTGAACGTCCGGAGGAAGAACACACCTTTGCAATGCCGTAAGAAAGTCAGATTTCCAAACCCAACACAGGGGACAAGACCGCAAGATCACCTGGAGACTTTCGCCTGAGAGAGAAGGGGGAGCCTGTTTGCTCCTGGGGAAATGGGAAGCCAGTTCTGGGGCTGCACACTCTCCCCTCTGTTTCTGCTTCCCCAAACCCCACTCTACAGACAGTCCCAGAGACTTTCACTGAAGCCTTTCAGCACTTGGGGGCCTTTCCAATCCTCCCTCAGAATTATTTTCTAACAATCACTCTGTGTTTCTCTTCTCTATTGTCCTGGAGCTAAGTCCCCCTGAGTTCTGAACAGCTCCACAAGCATTGGGCAGAACCAAGCAGGTGCCACGTGCTGGCCGGGTGATGGGGTGACAGGCACGAGGGGCACTCCTAGCCCTTGTTCTCCAGGAGCTCACACTGGGGACTGGGACACAGACTATGTGGGTAACATAAATAAAGTGCTATGTGAGCAGAGTTCAGGGCTGCTAATTCTGCCTCGTGGCCAAGAAGGCTTCGTGGAAAAGATACAATTTTTCTTGTGTTTTCAATTCAGTAATCTGTGATTACTGAATCACAGTATGCTGAATCCCATCACTGTGATGCAGTGATGGTGGGAGGAAAGAAACATACTGTCTGTGGTTATGCTCTAGAACCTTCTTCTCTTACCCAGCAGGCTCAGAAAGGACCTTCCATGGGCTATGATGTCCCTGACCAAGCTGGTAAAATCTTGTTTAGACCCATCCACATTAAGAAAATCCTAATATCTGAGCTTGTAGACATCTATAGAAAATACCAAGTGTGTCTCTAAATCCACTACTGCATATCTCAGCAATCTACACCAGGAATAAAATAATGAGGACAAACCTGCAATTAGAAAAAATACATGCATCCCTATCTTCAAGCAGCACTGTCCACAATACAAGATATGGAAGCAACCTAAACGTCCATTGACAGATGGACAGATAAAGATGTGGTGCCCATATCGAATTGTTGTTCTTTAGTCTCAAAGTCTTATCTGACTCTTTTGCAACCCCTTGGACTGTAGCCCGCCAGGCTCCTCTGTCCATGAGATTTCCCAGGCAAGACTACTGGAGTGGGTTGCCATTTCCCTCTCCAGGGGATCTGTCTGACCCAGGGATCGAACCCACACCTCTTGCACTCTCAAAGAATTGGCAGACAGATTCTTTACCACTGAGCCACCAGAGAAGCCTCAGTTATAAAATAAATTGAAATATGAAATAACGTCATTTGCAACAACATAGATGAATCTAGAGATTACCATACTAAGTGAAGTAAGTCAGACAGAGAAAGACAAGTATCATATGATGTCACTTTTATGTGGAATCTAAAAGAATGACACACGTGATGTATCTACAAAACAGAAACAGACTCACAGACACAGAGAACAGATTTGTGGTTGCTGGAGGGTGGGGGGTGGGGTGGACTGCACAGCACAGGGAACTATAGTCAGTATCCTGTGATAAACCATAACGGGAAAGAATATGAAAGAGAATGTATATGTATGTACGTGTATATATATATGTATATTATATATATAACTGAATCAATTTGCCACACCGCAGCAATTAGCCCAACATTGCAAGTCAACCATACTTCAATAAAATAAATTCTAAAAAAGAATAAAACAATTAGCCACTAACCTACGCAGAGAAACAGAGACTGTATGATCATTTTTATGGCAATGTTTTAATATTTGTGTGCTAGATTCTCACAGTGCATTAAACCAAACAGGAACATTAGCAGACTAGCGTCTTAAAATCTGGCTAACTGTTTAGCAAATAAAAGTCGAGTGCCTGGGTGCCAGAGAGACTGCATGTGTCGAGCCTGTCATCCATCTGTTGTGTTCTCTGCCAACTGCTCCACTTGGGGTGAGAGTGGAAGGCATTAGGAGGGAATAAGAAACCATTAAGAAATAAAATCAACTGCAGAGTGAGCAAGTTTTTTTTCTTTTTCCTGTTCTTCTGTTACCTCTGTCCTTCTCAGGTTTCTGTTTATTTTGGTGCCAGCTGTATCAATATACTGCGCACAGATAAGACAATTAAATGAGACTCACTCTAGGTAAAGGCAGTCGCTTTTCACTGATAATTCAAGTGTCATTCTTGTAACTTTAGTAAGTGAAGCCAACAAGTAGTCTGACAAAACTGTTTCCTTTGTGGTCATTTTTTTCCATAAATAGACATTGGTTATGATAAGAAGTTCAATCCTATGTCCAGATTTAACTACACCTTCATTTACTGCAGAATTCTCTGAAATACAAGAGTATACATGTGATTCTCTGTTAAGAGGTATTTTCTCTAACATAGAGCCCGCACCAATTTTATAAATCTTGACAATTCACAGAATCCGAAATATCCCGTTTTTAGAATAAAGCTGTGTTGCACTTTTTTTCTCCTTATTTAGTTTGCAATTCAGACAATAAGTTGTGACATATAAATAGATATTTTAACTTTTTTAACTTGGGAAGAACTCTGAAATTAGTCTTAATTCTTAATTTCACTGGCAAGCTGGGTGAAATCAGATAATACAGGGAGAAAGCCAAATGACAAAAATTCTGTAGTTTTCTCAAAACACTCCTATAAGTTTCAGAGTTTCTCAGACATTAATGCTACATCTGGACCAGGGCTGCTGCAGAGTTCATTATAATTCACAACAGCTACCACCCTTGTCTATGCTTTCATAAATTGTAACAGCATCTGCCTTTATTTCCTGAAGCTGCAGTCTTCTCATAAAATGTCTTTTTAAGGGAAAATCGAGATGCAAAGATCAGAGTAATTTCGTTTTCCAATAGAAAATAAATACAAAGACAGTTAGGGAACAATGGATTTGCCCGGTTTAGTCTCATCCTGCTACAAATACTGGGGGCTTCAGAACTTATGGTGAAAAGACCCGTCACACAAAACAGATCACAATGAGGATAGTTAGTCTGGCTGTTTTTGAGAACTGCAACTTGGCACCTCTCACCGCGCTATCAGATACACTACTCTGGTGCCTTACTGCATGTGATTTTTTACCTCTAGAAGTTTGATTTTTTTTAATAAAGTCACGGCACTAAGTGAAACACTTGTATTTTTGATCAAATGAATATCTAAATCTTTTTGGTCAAACGAATAAAAAATTATACATATTTAGATATCAAAAGCATATTTGGTGTAGAGCATAAAGAGAGAATTTTTGGTTAGATGTTGAGATTAGGTTAACCTGGAGAGTGTTCCCATGACTGGCCTGCCTGGAGGTGGGCGTGCAGGGCAGACAAGATCTCCAGAGAGTCAGGTGTGGCAAGCTTGAAAGAATATTTCAAGTATAATTTTGAATTAGGAAACCAAACAAAATAAAACTGTATTGTTTTCATATTACTTATTTCAGAAGGTAAAGCTACAAAAAGAATCCTTTCATTTGGTGAAAAATATGATAATGATTTTCAAGAGGTGGACATAATTTTCTGAGGTTGGGAGGGTTATCTCTAAGGACAGCAAATTATTGACATTTCTCAAAAGAAGTCATACAAATGGCCAATGTATGTATGGCCTTTACATGTACATGAAAAGGTGTTCAGGATCATTAACTTAAAGAAATACAAATCAAAACCACAAAAAACTTCATTTAACATGTTAGAATGACTTTTATTTAAAAAAGACCAAAGGTAAGAAGTGTTGCCAAAGATGGAGAGAAAAAGGAACACTTATGTACTATTAGTTCAAATCTATTTTAAATAAGCAAACTAAATATCATTTTTTCCTAATAAATCAAAATATTGAGCCTAAAAAAAGGGTCTATAGACTTCACATTTAATTTCCAAATACCTGGGGTTTCTAAAGTATACTTGATATTAATTTCTCCTTTTGATGTTAATTTTTCATTTAAAAGTTTTTCTCTGCAATCACCCCCTGTGTTTTGTCAGTCTCTTAACTTTACTGAGGCTTTCAATGGCTAAGTCAAAGATCTCTCTTGGTAAATGTCACATTTCACTTTAAATTTTGTGGACTATTTTCAAATATCTTTTGATACTGAATTTCTATAATAACATAATTCCACAGTCATAAGAAAACAGACTCTATGTGATTTCAATATCTTTAGACCATGAAGTGTTTGCACCTTGTTTGGTCCCCCTGAATATATTCGTGTCTCTTAGTTGATGGGAACTTAGATAGAACTTATATCTTACTGTTGTATGAAAACTGTATAAATCTTAATTACGCTGAATTGGTTCATAGTGCATTTCAGGTCTACTATATCCTCCTACTTTTCTGTCCATTTTATAAATTTTTGAGAGTTTGATATTGAAACTCCAATTAAAATCTTAATTTATCTACATAAAAAGTAATTGCAATATACAGTTGAGCTATATGTAACTTTGTTCTGTATTTTCCAAGTCTCCTGTAAATGTGCTATCACACTTTCATAATTTAAAAAAGAAAAAGAAAGAATAAAAAAAAGAACCCATAGACTTCAAGACAAGGGACACTGCTCTCCCTGGAAGAGGAAGGAGGAAAGTCCCTTGTGCAGTTCCCTGTCTAGGCTGCAGGCAAACACATTTAAGATCTAATTTAGAACTGTCTGCAAAAAAAATTGTGAGCAATTCAGGGGCACTTCAGAGAAGAAAACATAGTAAAGGATTCATGTGGGCATAGATTCAGATTCTGATTCCACTATTTATTCAGTTCAGTTCAGTCACTCAGTTGTGTCCAACTCTTTGCAACCCCATGGACTGCAGCATGTTAGGCCTTCCCTGTCCATCACCAACTCCCAGAGTTAGTGGTGAAAACTTGGGGAAGTTTCTCCATCTATGAAACAATGATAATAAATCATACCTCATAGAGATATAGTGGGGAATTAATGAAATAATGTAAAGAAGTCTCTAGACACATAATAAACATTTAACATATAACAATCATTTAGTTAATGGCTGCTATTATTATTATTGTAAAAGTTTGTACTCATGAAATTTTCAGTTAGGTTGAAAATTCATTAGAGCCCTAATATCCAGTCTGTTTTAAGAAGTCAAAGTTATCTAAGATATGCAACTTTTATTTTAAATTTCCCACTCAATATATTTTGAATAAATAATATATATTCACTCAAATGCATTCTAGTTTATTTAGTCTTTTAGTAAGCTAGAGTTTAGGATACTAAAATAATCAAATTGCTTTCTTTTAAAATTATTTCTATTGCTTACCAAATATTTATATATCAATTCTAAGCTGGGACTCTCATGAATTATTTCAGCTCATCTTTAAGACAAAATTGGAAACTGATACAATATAATTTTTACTTCATAAAAAGAGAACTTAGAAACAATAAGAGATGTACCCTAAATTACACAGAGTAAGGCTCTGAGCTGGGATTCAAACCCAAGACGTCTCTAACTCTGGGCACTTAATAACTGGATGGCAGAACAATGATGGCTATCACTTACTGCACACTTGCCCCATGAAAAGTAAAATTAACGTTCTAAATGTTTTCCCTCAAAAATAAGTATTTTAGGACAAATTCCAAATAATTCATAAGATTAAAAAATTGGTTTTAGCATAAATTAGGCTCTATATTTATTCAATTTTTTACTGTCACATTATTGGGATGAAGATTACTGGATGAAGATTATAATTTTCATATTTTTAAAAATTATTATTCAAAAACATATCTGATACATGACATGTATAAATGAAACAGGGAGTGAAGCAGTTTTTTATCTGCAATATTCAAGTACCGAAGGCAAGCATGCTCTGAGTGAGGAGTCTGGAGGTAACGCAGAGGGCAGGATTTGCTCCCGGTGTCCAGATCTCATTCTCCCACTGCGCGTCATGAGGATCTGAGTTGTGAGTACATGTATGTTTGTGTGCATGCTGTATAATGTGTGTACGCACCTGTGTGATCTTATTAAACCACTCACTCTTTCTGGAAACTGGACCATCCAAAGGACTCGTTTTGACTGACCGTGGCTTCTGTCCAAGTAGGCTTACCAGAAGTTGTTAGTGACTAACATCTAAGAACATTTGCTACATAGAGTAGATTTTCTTATATGAATGCAGAACAGGAAACTTACCAAATCTCTTAGGCAAAATCCTAGCTAAGCTGAAAAACTGTAAAGGGAACAGTTATTTTCCTACCATGTGTTGGCAGTAAGGTCACATATATTATCAGATTATAAAATCTATGCAAATCTGTGCAAGGTGATACATATTATAATTACAAAAGAGCATAATTAAATATTATAGTTCTTATCTTTAAAGTCTCCATGATTCTATAATCTATCAAATGATTTCATAATACAGTGTTCACTATACTATTTTTCTCCTGGACCCCAGAAGAAAAATGCCACCTTAAGAAATTAATACTTTGTTCAGGGCCTTGATTTAAAAATATTTACTGCTATCAAAGTAAAGGTTTATTTTAGGATAATGGGATTTACATACAAATCATTGAATTTAATACATTGTATCATATTGTATGTAAGTGTAAAGTGCAGTTATTATACAAATTCTACTCTGTGCTGCTCAGGATAGGCTTCCCTTCATTAATATGACTAAGTTTTCTAGTTTAGATATTAAACCTTAAAAAAAACTTCACTTTGAAAATATTATACCTGAGATATATGTTCTATGGCACTTTGCATATGTTCTTATTCCGAGTGAACCAATTCATCTTTTCTTATTTTGTCTTTTAACAGAACTCTTAAGCACTTCTAAGACAAGAACCCCAGAGAATCACAAACGCGGAGAAGCAGAGTCCAAGACGAGCTTGGAGATGCTGTGTGGTTACTCCGGGTGATGCGTTAAGATTGTGTGGGAGCACATCCTTGAGGATACATGATACTTTAGGAAAGATTTTTCTTTGGAAACATAGAATCAAGTTATTGTCATTATAAAACAATGGAAATACTTTACCCCAGACATAAGTACCCATCTTTACCATTAATTTAAAATTTCTGAAAGTTTAAAATAAAAAAAATTTATATATCTTCATTAGAGTCAAATATTTAAAACTTAGGAATCATGTCATCAGATAACATAGCAGCTTTATTGCTCTTTTCATTTTTCATATATTTATTAGAGATATTTTAAATAAATGGTAACCTGTGGATTACAGAAGTGAGAAAACCACTCTGAAGGTGACATTTCTTCACTGATGAGTGTTATAGCCCTTTAACAGCTACATGAATGACAAGTTAGAAGCAGACCTATCCCCATGAGCAGCTGTGTGACCTTGAAGAAAGGATATGGTCAACGACTTGGTGATTCTACAGACACTGCGAAGGTCCCAGGAGATGCCAGAAACCAGGACCCAAGAGCTGAGTGCAGCCCGATACCGTGTTTAGCACCACGGGAGGCTTCACAGGTTCTCTGCTTGTCTGTGAGGCTCTTTGAGAGCAACACAAGTAAGTTTGAGCCAAGCAAACTGCTCGGGGAAACATGAAAACGGGTTTGCCAGGACAACTGCACCACGGCTACGACTTCTCTTCCATGCTAGCTTCTAAGTTCCCTGGAGATGGTGTCTCCACTCAGATCTTGTGAGACTCATCCTGTCATCTTTTTGACCAAGTGGGCCCCTGGGACTGAATATTCGTGTTCCCAGAAATACCAGGTCCAAATGAATCATCTCCAGCTGGAATGTTCTCTTGTATTTATTGAACTCTTACTATAGGTAGAGTGTAGGATGAATCATCACATGAAATGTTCTCTACAAATTTGGGCTTCTAAAAAAAGCAGCAGCATATTGAATTTTGAGTCGTGTTTGTCTCTGTAACACCACATTTTGCTCCAGTTCCTTTGCTCAGCCTAAAATGCCCTCTCTTTTCTAAGAAACCCTGTCTTTTTCTGGAGAGTTTCTTGACTTGCATTCTTAACTTCTTTGCCTGCTGCTCTCTTACTCTCATGGCCCTTGATGAAGATGGATTTGATCAACTTCTGCCAGGGTTGAGCCTCTGAAGCTCTTGTACTGAGCCCCGTCTGCTGAGAGCGCCTTTTCAGGAGTTGAGAGCCTCCTTCACAGACAACCTTATACCTAGTTTTGTAAGTTTTGGAGTTTCTGCAACTAGGATCCAAGAAATGTCATCTTGGTGCACAGAATTCAATTAACAGTATTCAATACCAATCTTAGTAAATTATGTTTTAGAGTATAACAGGTGAATTTTATCTGTTTTCCCATCATTCATCATGAAAATGCATATAAATCTTACTTTACACCCCACAATAAAGAAGTCTAATAGTCTATTTTATAGTCCAAGTTCTCCAGTGATTCTGTACTTGGCTTAAAAAAAAAGAGTTCCCATATTCAAGTAATTTTTAAAACCCCATTGATCTGAAATCTTAACAATCTGATTGTTACTTTAGGAAGAGACTGGTGAAATGAATGTACAGGGCAAATGTGGATGGAGTGATCTCTTTTAAGAGTTAGGAGATTCAATAGTGTTCTCTGGAGGACACTGCATTTTGAAGGAATTAGACCTTTAAACAGGTGTCTGAAGGAACTTTTACTTATTGAAGAGTTTCCGTTTAATGACAGCAGCCCAAATAAGCCCAAATACCTTGCAGCATGGTATCACTGTTTGACAAAGTTCGCTACGTTTTACAGAGTTTGACATTTGCAAGAGTAGAGAATTTGCATATTGGACTGAATAATTCCTAAGAAAAAGTAGCAACAATGAAGCATTCAGACATCAGAAACATGCTTAAGCAGGACTCAGAAAGTACCTTCTGAACCTCCCAGCACTTCAGCTTCACTCTAGTGACAATGTTAGGTTAATAACCACAGGGTCATGACCACCTAGATAATGAGGCAGTAATTAGTGCAGCTAGAAGAGCTATGGAAATTTATGTTAAACTTATTTTACTGAAGAAGAGAATTTTCTTAGCATCAAACATGTGAACTCTAATAATTTAACAATTTAAGTGAAAAACAAGACAAGGTAATTGCAATTTAATTTACAAATATAGCATTTTTTTCAAGTTTGCTGAATAAGTATGCTAACTTCTTTTTTTTCCATTTATTTTTATTAGTTGGAGGCTAATTACTTTACAATATTGTAGTGGTTTTTGTCATACATTGACATGAATCAGTCATGGATTTACATGTATTCCCCATCCCGATCCCCCCTCCCACCTACTTCCCCACCCGATCCCTCTGGGTCTTCCCAGTGCACCAGGCCCGAGCACTTGTCTCATGCATCCAACCTGGGCTGATGATCTGTTTCACCCTAGATAATATACATGTTTCGATGCTGTTCTCTTGAAACATCCCATCCTAGAATCATCTTTACAATATTAGGGAAGAATGTAAAAACCATTTTACTCATGAATTGAAATAGATCTCTTGTATTGTTATTTATCATATCTCATGTGGTACTATATTTTCAAATGTTTAATTTATGTCTGCAATGAAATGCATATTAAAAGATACTATATCATATGGTTGCTTATTTGAGGATTCTAAAAAAATTAATATAAATTAACATTTCCAAAACAGAAATAGAGTCACAGATACAGAAAACAGACTTATGGTTTCCAAAGAGGAAAGGAGGGGAGGGATAAATAAGAAGTTGGAGATTAACATATACATACTACTACACACAAAAAAGATAAACAACAAGGGCCCACATATAGCACAGGGAACTATATTCAATATCTTGTAATAAACTGTAGGAGAAAAGAAGCTGGAAAAGTGTAGATTTATTTTATTTATATCTATCTATATAAATAGATATATCTATATAGTAATAGATATATATCAGTGTGTGTTACAGAATCATTTTGCTACACATCTGAAACTAACATAACCTTGTAAATCAAAGAAAAAGAAAGTAAGTGAAGTCCCTTAGTTGTGTCTGACTCTTTGTGACCCCATGTGCTGCAGCACGCCAGGCTCACCTGTCCATCACCAACCCCTGGAGCCTACTCAAACTCATGTCCATTGAGTCGGTGATGCCATCCACCCATCTCATCCTGTGTCGCCTCCTTCTCCTTCTTCAATCTTTCCCAGCATCTGGGTCTTTTCCAATAAGTCAGTTCTTCGCATCAGGTGGCCAAAGTATTTGAGTTTCAGCTCCAGCATCAGTCCTTCCGATTAATATTCAGGACTGATTTCCTTTAAGATTGATTGGCTGGATATCCCTGCTGTCCAGGGGACTCTCAAAAGTCTTCTCCAACACCACAGTTCAAAAGCACCAATTCTTCCGTGCTCAGCTTTCTTTATTGTCCAACTCTCACATCCATACATGACCACTGGAAAAACCATAGCTTTGACTACACGGACCTTTGTTGGCAAAGTAATGTCTGCTTTTTAATATGCTATCTAGGTTGGTCACAGCTTTTCTTCCAAGGAGCAAGTGTCTTTTAACTTCATGGCTGCAATCACCATCTGCAGTGATTTTGGAGCCCAGTAAAATGAAGTCTCTCACTGTTTCCATGGTTACTCCATCTATTTGCCATGAAGTGATGGAACCAGATGCCATGATCTTAGTTTGCTGAATGTTGAGTTTTAAGCCAACTTTTTGACTCTTCTCTTTCACTTTCATAAAGAGGCTCTTTAGTTTTTTGTTTTCTGCCACAAGGGTGGTGTCATCTGCATATCTGAGGTTATTGATATTTCTCCCAGCAATCTTGATTCCAGCTTGTGCTTCATCCAGCCTGGCATTTTGCATGATGTACTCTGCGTGTAAGTTAAGTAAACAGGGAGACAATATACAGCCTTGACATACTCCTTTCCCAATTTGTAACCAGTCTGTTGTTCCATGTCCAGTTCAAACTGTTACTTCTTGACCTGCATACATATTTCTCAGGAGGCAGGTCAGATGGTCTGGTATTCCCATCTATTTAAGAATTTTCCACAGTTTGTTGTGATCCACACAGTCAAAGGCTTTGGCATAGTCAATAAAGCAGAAGTAGATGTTTTTTCTGGAACTCTCTTGCTTTTTCGATGATCCAATAGATGTTGGCAATTTGATCTCTGGTTCCTATGCCTTTGCTAAATCCAGCTTGAACATCTGGAAATTCACAGTGCATGTACTGTTGAAACCTGGCTTGGAGAATATGGAGCATTACTTTGCTAGCATGTGAGATAAGTGCAATTGTGTGGTAGTTTGAACATTCTTTGGCATTGCCTTTCTTTGGGACTTGAATGAAAACTGACCTTTTCCAGTCCCGTGGCCACTTCTGGGTTTTCCAAATTTGCTGGCATATTGAGTGCAGCACTTTCACAGCATTATGTTTTAGGATTTGAAAGAGCTCAAGTGGAATTCCATTACCTCTACTAGCTTTGCTTGTAGTGATGCTTTCTAAGGCCCACTTGACTTCGCATTCCAGAATGTCTAGCTCTAGGTGAGTGATCCCAACATCATGGTTATCAGGGTCATGAAGATCTTTTTTGTATAGTTCTTCTGTGTATTCTTGCCACCTCTTAATATCTTCTACTTCTTTTAGGTTCATACAATTTCTGCCCTTTATTGTGCCCATCTTTGCATGAAATGTTCTGTTGGTATCTGTAACATTTTTTAAGAGATCTCTAGTCTTTCCCATTCTACTGTTTTCCTCTATTTCTTTGCATTGATCACTGAAGAAGGCTTTCTTATCTTTCCTTGTTATTCTTTGGAACTCTGCATTCAAATGAGTATATCTTTCCTTTTCTCCATTGCCTTTAGCTTCTCTTCTTCTCTCAGCTATTTGCAAGCCTTCCTCAAGACAGCCATTTTGCCTTTTTGCATTTCTTTTTTCTTGAGGATGGTCTAGATCACTACCTCTTGTTCAGTGTCACGAACCTCCATCCACAGTTCGTCAGACACTCTGTCTATCAGATCTAGTCCCTTGGATCTATTTCTCACTTCCACTGTATAGTCATAAGGAATTTGATTTGGGTCATACTTGAATGGTCTACGGGTTTTCCCTACTTTCTTCCTCTTACCTTCTCCCCTCTTCCCTCCCTACTCCTACTCCTTCTTCCCCGTGCACCTGGTGGGGCCAGAGGGACTGACAGGTGTTGTGAGGAGGCATAACCAGAGGCTCGGAGTCAGCGATGCCAAACCAGGACCAGGCAACCTGGGAAGCACACTTGAGTTCACAGTTGGCCTGTGGGTTTTATATCTCATCAGAGAGCTCTCCCCATGCACACTGTGGAGCAGAAGGACATGCGCTTTTCTGTGAGAACTTCAAAATTACAACTCGCTGCTGAACCATCGACAGGACAATGTTGGATCCCACCAAAAAAATTTACCCCAAAGACAAAGGAGAAGCCCCAGCAAGACTGTAGAAGGGGCAAAATTGCATTTAGAGTCAAACCCCACAGCCGCCAAAGACACTCAGAGGACTCAACAGAACCTTGTCCGCACCAGGAGACGCCAGAGACACTAAGCCAGACCTGCCTCTGAGTGTCTGAGTGTCTCCTGTGGAGACACAGGTGGGTCAGCAGTGGCCTGCCGCAGGGGCAAGGCTCTGGGTGCGGCAGACCTGGGCATGGCATGAGCCCTCTTGGAGGAGGTCGCCGTTAACCCCACCATAGAGCCACCAGAACTTACACAGGACTGGGAAACAGAGACTTGGAGGCACAGACAGAAGCTTGTGCACCAGGATCGAAGATAAAGGAGCAGCGACCCCACCAGAGGCCGACCCAGACTTGCCTGTGAGTGTCCAGGAGTCTTTGGCAGCGGCGTGGGTCAGCAGAGGCCCGCTGCAGGGTCGGGGGCACTTAATGCAGCAGTGCGCACACGGGACCTCCTGAAGGAGGTCCCCACTATCTTCATCACCTCCACCACAGGTCAGACAACAGGGAGGGGACACAGCCCCAGCCACCAACAGAAAACTGGATTAAAGATTTACTGAGCACAGCCCTGTCCATCAGAACAGGAACCAGTTTCCCTCTCATTTCAGTCTCTCCCATCAGGAAGCTTCCATCAGCCTCTTATCCATCTCCATCAGAGGGCAGACAGACTGAAAACCACTATCACAGAAAAGATACTATACCAAACACTAAAACTGTGAAATTAAGAAGCCTTAGGTCTTTTAGAATAATGGCCAATGTTCTGGAGCAACTGTTTTTTTGCAAAGGACGAGACAGCAAACATTTTAGAATCTCTGCCACAATCACCACACGCCATTGTGTACCACAAAAGCAGCCTTAGCCTCGATGAAGACACATGAGCATGACTATGCTCCAGCAGAAATCACACAGCAGGCATTTTTTGGCAGCCGTCCGGCAGGGCCACAGTTTGCTGACTCACTTCCACCTCCTCCCAAATATCAGACTTGTTCTGGGCACTTTCCCTTCCTATGTGGTACAATCGAGTAAAACAGCCACAAAGTTTAATGAAGTAGCAAACCAGCATAGCTTTCCCCAGGAATTCCAGGAGTACCCAATTCACCTTTAAAACCAACTGCACCCCGAAATACAGAAATGGTCGTTAGCAGTTTTTTCAAACAATGTACTAACTGCTCAGGTTGTCATAGATGAGTTCCTTTTGCGTGCAGCAAAGTGTATACCTTAAGTTCTTTCTTCATATTATTCACAAATTACTAAATTACACTGCTGACAATAAAGCAATAGAAAGTTAGCAGTAATTATCAAAGTGCTAATCAAAACTCAAACCTTCTTCACACAGACATAAACAATTTAGCTTTGCTATTTCTTTTTACATTTGTCAAAGATAAGGAATGATTCTTCCTCTGTTCCTTCAACTAGTACCTGGAGCCTTCAAATCAAACAAGCTATGAAATTTCAGCCTCCGAGCTACCTCTATTTTTATATTGAGTGTGCTGACCCTCCACTGCATCCTCCAGGAAAATCCCCGAAGCTGCGTTACTCCACGTGTCTGCTTCCTGCCCTTCACCTGCCTGGGAAAATTTGCTCAGTGAAGCTGATTCGAACCTTTAATTGTTTAGGCGGCTCTTTCACAAATTCAGTCTAATAAACTTGTCCTTGAGACAGTGGAAACTAATGTAAACTCTTTGAATTTCTCTATCACTAATGCTTAGTAGAGATTAATAAATACATCAGAATTTTATGAGTATACAATACCATTATTACACTGATATTACATGTTGATTTAAAGTACACAAGTAAATGTCAACTTCAAGTTCCTACAGATTAGATGAGATTATATCAGATGCGATAAAATTACAAAAACAAAAAAGAACTTGTCAATCTAATGTGTTCAATATTGGATTAGAAAGGATGGAAAACTATTCTTTACTTCCATAATGACATAGACAAAAAGTCAAAATCATAAATATTAAATCCTACTTCTCTGAGGTTATTACTAAGGGGAAATTATTCCTTCTTTAAATATTATGAACATATTTTGATTCAATTATTTATTATTAGTGCGGTGTGTCTTTGGAAGGGGTATGTAAGCAATGTCGGATCAGAAATAAAGGGAAATTCACTAGTAATCTCTGGGTTAACAGACTAGACCACTCAGAGTGGAAACTTTCATAGACTGAGATTAGAAGGTAGGGGTAGTAGAAAAAAATCAATACTCAAGTTTTTCATTATAGAGTCAAGTAAGTTAACTTATTTCAGCTTATTTTGATTTTTCTCTGAAACTATACCAGCAAAGCAATTATTTCATAAAGCCTATACTTTGGGGGAAATTAACTTGATAGGGAAGATAATAATACAAAAATAAACTGGAAAATTATTCCCCAAATAGACCTCAGATCATACTTCCACTTAGGTTCAGGAACACTGAAATTGAGCTGCTCTTTTATAAAACTCTGAGGGAATTTTAACTCTTAAGTGGGTGAAGGTATTAACAAGGGTCTTAAAAAGCTGAGACAGTAAAGCGGTTGCTAAGTAATTAGGTTGCTAACTATACTTGCTAAGAAAAGGGAATTAAAAGATTCATAAAATTACAATAATTGAGTCTAAATGAAAGAAAAGCATTAATTATTATTTCATGCAATGTCATCCAGAGTTTAGTCTTGGAGAGAGGGAATGGTTAGAGTGGTTTGATTAGGTGACCTGACACAAAACGCTCATCATAGCTATGTGTTTTATGAGCAGCAGTTGAATCTCAAATCACCTTTCTCCATGAGAGCAGATCATCAGCTTTATGAAGAAAAAAGCAGCCGTAAATCAGACTAATGAAGCTTCACAGTGTGGAGGAGAAAATAGGCAGCATAGGTAAACATTAAGTCAAGCCAAAACTTGGGGCATTTTTCCAAATTATTTTTTATTCTTCACTAACTAGTTGGCAATATCAAACTAAGGCTATGTAAAAGTTTTGTTCTAAAGCTTTTGCTTTTTAAAGGAAAAGTATGGTAGAACTTTAGTGAATAATCCAACAGTTCTTTATGATTTAGCTTGCCTAGTTCTTTCTCTACAACCTGACTCTTCACCTTGCCTGGCAAGGGCCCCTGGGCGATGGGACACAGAATTCACAGGTTCTAGAAACAGCTGAGTTGATGACTTAGTCTTTCTTTGTGGTACAACATTCATTCATTCATTCAACCTATTTTTAGCTACTATTATGTGCTCTTCTATGTATGGTGTGTGCAGAACTCATATTCTAGTGGGGAAATAAACAGAGGCATGATGATAACATGGCAGGTAACAATAAAGTGCTAAGAAATTAAAGAACATAGAGGTAGAAGGAAAGGATGCTTTTTACATAGCAATGCCAGAAAGACCTTTCTATTTTAAAGTGATTTATGAGACAGAGCCTAAATGATGAGATGGAAAGAGCCAAGTGAAAATCTAGAAGAACATTCCAGGTATAGGTAGCCTGGTACACTGACCCTGGAACAAACATGAATGGCGGGGAGTGTAGGAGCTAATATAGAGACGGTTAGTGGGGCAGGATGGGCTTGACTCATTGTGGGGAACACTGTGGCCCATGGAAAGAGCTTCAGTACTACCTTGAGGGAAACAGGAAGCCACTGGTGGGTTCTGATCCACACAGAACAGGATTTACTTACAGGACTATTCAGAACAGTTGTCTAACTCATAGCGAACTGGCATAAATAAAAGTAAAACTTGCTCTTTATAAAGCATTCACAGATCACAGTAAGGATTCTCAAAACTTAACACCTTTAGGAATGTTGTAATGAGTAGTACATAACTGGGAAAGAGATTTGGGAACTGTGTCCTCAAAACTTGTCTCATTTCATCTCCTTGGGCCAAAAGTAAAGTGCACCAAAAGACTAGTAACATATACCTTACAGTTAATGAGAAAAATTAAATTACAGTTACCTCTGGATCGTTCCTAACCAGCATCATCGAAGCATAACAGTGTAAGAAATCTCTTGAAAAACCAGCACACTATATTTAAGAAAAGTCTTGTCTAAATAATTTTGGGAACAAAATAAACACAGATTTGAATGAATGACTTAAATCATTGATCTTTTGAAGAAATAACTATCATTAAATTATTAATATTTATTATAAGTAGCCATATAATAACAGCTCAAAATTTTTATAACCTAAAACATTTAATCAATTGAAAATTCTAAGGGAATCTTTCACAAAGAGATCTGTTTGCTTTTGATCAAGCCAGAAAAGAAACTAAACTCAACGTAAAAGGATTATCCCCACCTCTCTTTCAACGTGTAAGCAATTACACTGCAGATAGGAAAGCAGAGAAAACGTACATTTATTAAGTATCTATTCTGTGCAAGTTCCTACTGAATATTTCTTTGTCACAATAAGCTGCTGACTCAGCATTATAAAGCACCGGTTTCAAAGCAACTAAGAAGTAGACAGGATTGAATCCCAAATGATTCAGGTCCAAAGTGATACTCTTGCTAATACACTGCCCCACCAACCTAAATATCCTTTCTTGGTCTTAACAGACCAAAAGGAAAACTTTGAGAACATCATCTGGTTGCCTCAGTAACACTCTACTTCTGATCATTTCACCAAATCGACTATTCAATATGCCTCAGAGCAAAAACGACTTCTGATCTTCAAACTATGCAGGCACTAATTTGAGCATCTACTCTAATAATGAAAATTATACTCAAGACTCAAACACAGATGGAAAGCCATCTTTATTTACTGCACATTAAAGCTGTAGAATCAGAAAGTACAATAAGAACAGAAATTTACTCAAAATCAAATCCTCAAAAGAAAACAGTACACCTGTGTTTATTGGCAACCTACTCCAGTATTCTTGCCTGGAGAATCCTGTGGATGGAGGAGCCTGGTGGGCTGCTGTCCACAGGGTCGCACAGAGTCGGACACGACTGAAGCGACTTAGCATGCATGCATGTTTATTACAAGTGCAAAGAAAGCTGATAACATTCATGCGATGGTCATCTGAGTTCATATTTGCACAGCAAGGGTTATGCTGGCTTAATTAAATGCTGGTGCATGTGCTGAAACAATAAAGTAAGTATATTGTTTAATTATGTGCCTTGCTCTCTAGATTATCAATATATTTTATCCCAGCTGTTTTTGCCTTGCCACTAAAATCTCTTGTCATTATGACTTTTGGGTAGTCTGGATGTTAAAACAAATGTTAATGTTTTTTAAATGTGTCATAAATGGAAAACTTTTTAATACATTATAACTCATACAGTTTTGTATATTTTATATATTTGGGATTTAATAAATGTGCTAATCATTTGTATTTCTGTGATATCAGTTGTGACATGATCTCCTTTATTTTTTATTTGAGTCCTCTCTTTTTTCTTTGTGAATTTAGCTAACTATAGGCATGTCAATTTTTATTTTTATCTCTTCAGAAAATCAGCTCTTGGCTTCATTGATTTTCTCAATTGTATTTTTATTCTCTATTACATTTATTTCTGTTCTAATTTTTATTTTCCTCCTTCCACTAACTTCAACTTCATTCATTTTTCTTTTTCTAGCTTGTTAAGGCAGAAAGTCAGGTTATTTATTTAAGCCTCTTCTTGTTTCTTAAGGCAAGCACCTATCACTATTAACTCCCTGGAACTGCTTTTGTTGCATCCCACAAGTTTCCAGTTTCATTTGTCTCAAAGTACTTTTTAATTTCTTTTTTTAATTTTTTCTTTCATTCATTGATTACTCAGCAGCATGCTATTTAATCTCAACATCTATGAATTTTCCAGTTTTCTTTGTGTAATTAATTTCAAGTTTCATACCACTGTGGTCAGAAAAATATGCTTGATATAATTTCAATCCTTTTAATTCATTAAGACTTGTTTCATGGCCTAAAATACAATCTATTCTAGAAAATGTTCCATTTACACTTGAGAAGAATATATTCTATTGCTTTAAGAGGGAATATCCTATATATATATCTCTTAAATTCATCTGGCTCATCTGTCATTTAAGGCTAATGTTTCCTTATTGATTTTCTGTCTGGATGAGCTGTCCATGGATGTAGTGGGGCATTAAAATTCCCTACTATTATTGTATTACTGATTACTTCTTCCTTTAGTTATGTTAATATTTTCTTAATGTATTTAGCTTTATATATATTAGGTGTATAAATATTTACAAATGTTGCATCCTCTTGTTGGACTGACCACTTTATTATATAAAAGTCATCTTTGTCTCTTGACATTGTTTAAGGAGTATTTTGCCTGATTAGTATAGGTATCTAAGCTTTCAATTTCCATTTGCATGGAATATCTTTTTCCATCCCTTCACTTTCAGTTTATGTGTGTATTTGAATTCTAGGTAGTATTTAGATGGATCCTGTTTTCAAACTATATTACAAAGCTATAGTAATTAAAACAGTATGGTATTCACACAAAATAGACATATAGATCAATGGAACAGAATTTTGTTATTGTTTAGTTGCTAAGTCATGTCTACCTCTTTTGTTACCACATGGACTATAGCCTGCCAGATTCCTCTGTCCGTGGGATTTCCCAAGCAAGAATACTGGAGTGGTTGCCATTGCCTTCTCCAAGGGATCTTTCAAACCCGGGGATCGCACCTGCATCTCCTGCATTAGCAGGCAGATTCTCCACCACTGAGCCACCAGGGAAGCTCATGGAACAGAATAGCGAATCCCAAAATAAACCCACACATGTATGGTTAATCAATTTATGACAAAGGAGTCAAGAATATACACTGAGAAATGGACAGTCTCTTCAATATATAGTGTTGGCTACTTACAACAGCTAAGACATGGAAGCAAACTAATTGTCCACTGAAAGAAAAATGGATAAAGAAGAAGGTCTTACTGTATAGCACAGGGAAATCTGCTCAATGTTATGTAGCAGCCTGGGTGGATGGAAAGTTTCTGGGAGAATGGATAAATGTATATGCATGGCTGAATCCCTTTGCTGTCCACTTGAAACTACAACATTGCTAATGTTATACTCCAATATAAAATAAGTTTTAAAAAAAGATGTGCTATGTATACACAATGGACTATTACTCAGTCATAAAAAAGAATGCAATAATGACATTTTAGAAACAGGGATGGACCAAGAGATTAGATCCATACTAAGTGAAGTAAGCCAGATGGTGAAAGGCAAATATGATATGATATTGCTTATACATGAAATCTGAATGGAAGTACTATTTGCAAATCAGACATCTGGTAAGGTATATATAATTTTATATCCAAAATGCATAAAGAGGCCATACAACTCAACAGGAAAAAAAGCATACAATCCTATTCAAAGCGGGCAGAAAATCTGTATAGATATTTTTCCAAAGAAGGTATACAGAAGGCCAACATCACTAATCATCAGGAAAATGCAAATCAAAACCACAATGAGGTAACATCTCACAACTGCTAGAAAGGCTATTATCAAAAAGACAAAATATATCAAGTGCTGGTGAGGATGGTTTAGTTGAAGCTTCCTGTGTAACTTTGATGGATCAGTCATTTAGTAGACTTCAGTCTCTTATCTTTTAAAATAAGGAGCCCGTGTAGATTATGTAAATAATTTAAAACCATGGACTTCCAAGTTAAGACATGAAAAGAACTTAAATCTGCTTTACCTTGGAAAATAGTAAGAACATAATCAATTCTTAACCTTAGCAGGAATGAATCTATCTAGTAGTTAGCTAACAAAAGACATGACTCAGAGAGTGGGGAAGAGAACAGCTGCATTCTGAGAAGGATGGGGAGAAGGGAAGGGAAGTCTCTAAGCATGAATCCTGGCTAGAATCAGATCCATACCCATCTGGCTGTCACCATCTCCTCCAGCACACTCTCTCCCCAGCCCCCAGACTGTTCCCTTAGGATCACTGTAACCCTCTACAGGACCTATTACATGTGGCCTTGTAAGGTCTTCTATCTCCCTGCAGATGTAAAGATCCTCAAGAACAGGGAACATATCCTATTCTTTCTATTTCCTCTAACATCTAGCACTAGGCCTCATGCAGAGAAGATGTTCAACAAAGGTAAGCTGTTTGAATAGAGTGATGAAAAATCTCCAGTGGAGACCTGTCAGCAAACAGGAGTTTGTCAAGTATTTGAAGAAGAAAATGCTAAGCAAAGCTCAACCCCAGCTAAAAAACAGACTTTCTTGCTTCACAATTTTGCTGGTGGTTTACAGGTACATTTTGAAAGTGAAATCGCTCAGTTGTGTCTTTGCGACCACATGGACTGTAGCCTACCAGGCTCCTCCATCCATGGGATCTTCCAGGCAAGAGTACTGGAGTGGGTTCCCATTTCTTTCTCCAGGGGATCTTCCCAACCCAGGGATCGAACTCAGGTCTCCTGCATTGCAGGCAGACACTGTACCACAAGAGCCACCATGGAATAGACCAGCCTAATCAGGAACGCAAAAGCAGATTTACATGCTGATACAGTCTTCGTTATTTCAATAATCAGCACTTAAATATATTCAATACCTTTTTACAGAAATTCACGTTTGTGTGGGACACAGAAAAATCAGATGTAAACAATTTTGAAGTCACATTTGAACACATCCTCTTTCATCCTGACAGCATTCGGTGGTGTCTTACCTGCTCTCCTTTCTGTCCAGGTGAGCCTGCTTCTCCATGAGCAAAAATGAATTTTGTGTTAACATATTCTGTCACACTGAACTAAATACATATAGTTTATAAATCAGCTGACAATAGCAAGACAAAGCTTTGCTCTCCTGGGAGCTGATACAGATTCCTCTGCAGGGAGTCTCTTCTCCCCCCACCAAAGGCTCACTACCCACCTCTTGCAAACACCTGCCAGCATCATCTCCTCCTGGAGACCTGTCATGGGCTGGGAAGCATGCTTTCCTCCACATCCCCTGCACCTCGTATAGCCTTTCTCACAGAGCTCACACTGTAGTACTGGTTGCTAGAGGAAATGTAAGGTTCCTCTAAACTTCTAACTCACCCTCTTCCCCACTCCTCCAGCCAGGACGGGAAGTGGTAGCAGGAAGCCCTGAGCCTGAGCATGCAAGAAGTAACAGCACCTCGGACCTCTAGGAGCTACGACAAGTTTTCCTACCCTTGAGTACTGGTATAGAGGGAAGCTGTCCAGAGGTCACTCAGCCTACTTCAAGGACAGGTCCCATAATGCCATCAACATCCACAGACATTCATGTCCCTCGATGGACCCAGGCTTCCTGACCAGGAAAGGGCAAGCGAAACAAATTCTTTGTGCAATCACAGCCCTTCTGCATTTCCCATACAACTCACAGCAGAGGGGAAGTCTGGGTGGGTATTTGGAGTGGACAGATGCAGTCTCCACAGCACAGAGATACACTGTGTGGAGCACCGTTGGATGCGTGTTGGAGGGCAGGCACTGTATCTCCCTCAGTTTGTGAACTCCCAAAAGTGAAAGTGAAGTGCTCAGTCGTGTCCGACTCTCAGTGACCCCATGGACTGTCACCTACCAGTCTCCTCCATCCATGGGATTTTCCAGGCAAGAGTCCTGGAGTGGCTGCCACTTTCTTCTCCAGAATTTCTATGACTGAAGCCTATTCCTGGCATGTGTTTCATCCTGTCGTACAGGTGGTTCCTCCCTTTATTTTCCTTTTCATTCTACTCCCCACCCAGGAAAGAAGGTCAGATGGCCTCAGAACTATCCAGATTGAAATCCAGGGAATCCTAACCCCAAGCCTTTCTCTTTAACCCACCCAGGGACTGAGGGGCCCAGGCACCTGATTCAACGCGCACCAGATGGCAAGCTGCGTTCTGCGCACAGGGCCACACTCACAGGCCGGGCTCACAGTGTGGAGTGGCTTTCCCGTGGGCACAGCTGAAGAGCATACCTTGAGTGGCACGCACTGGCACTGGTCTGTGAGTTCCTGCTTTGCTGGCAGAAATGCAGATAGTCTGCTGGCATGAGCAGGTGCTGGCGATGCTGCAGGACCTCCAAAGCCAGGCTGCTCTGGGCACTGAAATCCAGAAAGAGGCTTTAGGATACAGAGTCAATTCCAAACACCGTGACGTTCCCAGCACTGACTCCCACCAAACTAGGCATGGTTGGGTTTGCCTGCAAGAACTTGCTTCTGACAACCAAGGGTTCACACCAGCATATGAAAGTTCATAACGACTTTGTCCTTTCACTAGCCGCCTACATTTCTATTACAACGACAACACACTAGAATTATATTAAAATGCCAGGTCTGGTGAGAAATTCTAAAGCTATTATATGTGACTTTATGACAAGTACAGCAACATCAAATATTTATAAGAACTGAATTGTTACAGTAAAATGTTTTACACAAATAACATTGGTATATTTGTTCTGGAAACAACTTTAGGAGAAAAGCATGTAATTCGAACTTTTAAAACATTGTTTACTTCAACAAGATGATGATAAAGACATGTAAAAGTAAAAAATAAACTCTTTTATGCTCTAAGATGGTATATAGTTACTCAAAATATGTATATCTTATTCCATTCCATTGTTCTATAAAGTTATTAAAATCTCCCCTGTAACAAAGTGATGACTTTTATCACTTCTCCAATGGGTTCATAAGGTGTGGGGTCACATGAAGTAAAATTGGTTACAAAGCAATGAACTTTTTCTCTATCAAAAAATAAACCCAGATGGAGCATTTGAAGAAGATAAATGTTTCCTTTCCCCTCAACATCATTTACAAGAGTCCTTACCACAGTCTGTAACACTGAATCGGCATTTTCATGAATTTACAATTTCATATCTCTGAATTTGCAGTTTATGGGGAAGGCTTCACACATTACTTTATATACTTCAAATTATATATGCCTGGGAAAATATTGTCAGGATACAAAATTAAAATATTGTCCGTGGTTATTTATTGTGGTGAGATCACAATTGATATTTATTTCCTTCTTTGAAGTTGGCTATATTTTCCAAATTTTACATAGTAAACATATGTTACTTTTCAAACCAAAAAAATTTGAAAAATGGGGAGCATTCTAATGCTTTTGAGCACAGTAAACACTATAAGAAAAATAGCTCCCAGAAAAACTGCGATTAGTTTCCTGTCTTTATCACTAGTTCTATCAAATTTACTGTCTGCAGGTTTAATGATTAGCTATTTAGTTACTGACATTAATTTCCAAGTCTATGAGTCTAAAAATTACATTAGAATGAAATACACAGGATTATCACTAAAACAGTCCATTTATCTCATATGATTTGGTACAGTTTTCCAGCCAGGTCCTGCCCTGTGTCCCATGGGTTTAGTTAAGGTAATCAAGATGCAGTTGAAGCTCACAATTTCGTTCTGGATAACTGATTCACTACTTTACATTGGGGATTTAAATGACTTTAAAAACACGTCTCCGGCTTCACTATAAAACTGCCCACACATTCAAAAAAGTGCCAACAGGGAACATAAGACGTACAAGTAGGGACCCCTTTCTTCATAAAACCTCTGGTTTTGATTTCAGTTAATTAGCCCTTCAACATTTTAATAATCTCTTTCATTTATTTTCAACAAATGTTGCTGATTTCCTCTTTTTCTCCTTATTTATTCTTCATTCTCTCTGTCTAGGTCTGTAGTCATGAAATCCGACTGCTTCAGAAAAAGAAAATCTAATTAATAGCATCAAGGAAATATATTTATAGCTTATATTGAATAAATTTCACTTTTGAAAGATGCTATTAAATATTAATAACAGAAAGGATGTCTGAGTTGAAATTACAGGACAAAATTAGATTTTTAAGCAAGTATATTAAAATTACCTAAGTTCAAATATTAAAAAAATATATAGTTGATGCCAGAATGATGGCAGAGGTACTGAATTAGCTTCCCAAAACATACATTTCCATTAAATGTAAATGCATCATGTTCTATTTCTTGTTAAACATGAACAGAATGGTGATGTCCCCCATAAATACTTGTGAGCAGGAAAAGAGGTCTTTTATTATTTTTTTCAAGTTTGGAGATGAATTCCTATCTTATTTTCTACTCTTTAAAACTAAATCCTTTTAAAACATGATATTTTTTCATAATGTGTGGGGTCATGTCACTGCTTTTAATTCCAAATTTAATTCCAAATCATACCACTGAATGCATCGCCTATTTCCTTAAACAATTTTCTTGTAATTCAAGTTGGGGCAACTGTTGGTAAAGAATATAATATTTACATACATCAAAACATCATTACATGAAAAATCAGAAAGAGAAAGTAAGGAATCAATACCATTCACCATTGCAATAAAAAGAATAAAATATCTAGAAATAAACCTACCTAAAGAGAAAAAGACCTGTATACAGAAAACTATAAGACACTGATGAAAGAAATCAAAGATGATATTAACAGATGGAGAGATATTCTATGTTCCTGGGTAGGAAAAATCAATACTGTGAAAATGATTGTACTACCAAATGCAATCTACATATTCAATGCAATCCCTATCAAATTACCACTGGTATTTTTCACAGAACTAGAACAAAAATATTCATAGTTCATACGGAAACACAAAAGACCCCAAATAGCCAAAGCAGTATTGAGAAATAAGAATGGAGCTGGAAGAATCAAACTTCCTGACTTCAGATTATACTACAAAGCTACAGTCATTAAGACAGTGTGGTACTGGCACAGAAACAGAAATATAGACCAATGAAACAAGATAGACAACCCAGAGATAAACCCACGCATCTATGGGTACCTTATTTTTGACAAAGAAGGCAAGAATATGCAATGGGGCAAAGACACCCTCTTTAATAAGTAGTGCTGGGAAAACTGGACAGCTACATAGAAAAGAATGAAATTAGATCACTACTTAACACCATACACAAAGAGAAACTCAAAAGATTATAAAGACCTAAATGTAGGACCAGAAACTATTAAACTCATAGAGGATAACATAGGCAGAACACTAGATGACATAAATCAAAGCAAGATCTTCTATGACTAACCTCCTAGAGTAGTGAAAAAAAAACAAAAATAAACAAGTGGGACCTAATTAAAAGCTTTTGCACAGCAAAGGAAACTACACACAAGGTGAAAAGACAATCCTCAGAATGGGAGAAAATAATAGCAAATGAAACAACTGATAAAGAATTAATTTCCACAATATACAAGCAGCTCAGACAACTCAATACCAGAAAAGCAAACAACCCAATCAAAAAGTGGTAAAGGGACCTGAAGAGACATTTCTGCAAAGAAGACATACAGATGGCTAACAAGCACATGAAAAGATGCTCAATATCACTCAATATCAGGGAAATGCAAATCAAAACTACAGTGAGATATCACCTCACACTAGTCAGAACGGCCATCATCAAAAAGTCTACAAACAATAAACACTGGAGAGGATGTGGAGAAAAGGGAACACGCTTGCATTGCTGGCGGGAATGTAAACTGATACAGTCACTATGAAAGATGGTATGGAGACTCCTTACAAAACTAGGAATAAAACCACCGTATGACCCAGCAATCCCACTCCTAGGAAATAAAAACTGAAAAAGACACATGTACCCCGATGTTCACTGCAGCACTATTTACAATAGCTGGAACATGGAAGCAACCTAGATGTCCATCAACAGATGAATGGATAAAGAAGCTGTGGTGCTTTAGTATTCAGTGAAATACTACTCAGCCATTGAAAGGAACACATGTGAATCTGTTCTAATGAGATGGACGAATCTAGTGCCTATTATACAGAGTGAAGTAAGTCAGAAAGAGAAATATAAATATCATATACTGACACATATATATGAAATCTGAAGAGACGGCACTGATGAATTCATGTTTAGGGCAGCAATGGAGAAAAAGGCAGAGAACAGACTTATGGACATGGTGAGGGAGAAGGGGAAATGTATAGAGAGTAACATAGAAATTTACAATACTACATGTAAAATAGATAGCCAATGGGAATTGGCTGTGTGACTCAGGGAACTCAAATGGGGCTCTGCAACAGGCTGAAGGGTGGAATGGGGAGGGAGATGGGAGGGAGGTCTGGGAGGGAGGGGACATGGGTATACGTATGACTGATTCTTGTTGATGTATGACAGAAAACTACAAAATTCTGTAAAGCAATTATCCTTCAATTTAAAAAAATTTTTTTAAGAAAATGAACCAATAATAAAAAAACATTACTTTTCAATCAAGGAAAATTATTAGTTTTATGAGCCCTCACATAAAAGCTTAACTAATAAAAGAAACCTTTTTGAAGAAGTCACATCTTCAATATTTAAATGTGTGGCTCCAGGAAGTCTAGGTATTTCAAGTCTGTAGATTGGCATTCTAAATTATCTTTTCAGATATTTATAGAAAGATATTTGGCTGGCTTTCATTGCAATGAGAGCCATGAACTAGATTAGAGATACAATTTATAAACCAAGTTGCATAAGCAAAATATACAATTTTTAGAGATTTAGCTATGCTTTGAGTCAGTTGGTCACATTATTACTCTACTACCCAAAGTGAGTGATAAAGTTTGATCAAAGTTAAATTTGATTATTAAATTATTAATAATTTTTTATTTTCAATGGTTAAAGTGCAAAACTTCTGGGAAATCTGACACAAAGAATAATATTTTCACATTTTGTTTTTACTTTTTATATGTTCTTTCTGTTAAAGACTTCTTAGAATTAATCCATTTCAAACTACAGTCAAGAAGTCAAGAAACAATGTTTTGACCCCTTTTACAAACAAAGCACTAGGAATCATAAAAGAAGCGCACAAAAGTATAATCCCATCAATGAATTTAAAAGGTAGTTGAATAAATTAAAAACAAATACAACTATAATGATATAAGGTGCACAAATGGCCATTGCAAGAAGAGATACCTAAAGTACTGAACTGATTATTTTTTTAATGAAAGGTTAGTACAAGAAAGCAATAGTTGTAGAGTTAGGTGGAAGATATTAAGAATTAGAGGTTAAGTAACTGAATTTATAACGTTGTGAACAGGCAGTGACCAAAGGCTTGGAGACAGAGATGAGTAGAGGGCAGGGAATGCGCCTTATTGAGGTTAGCTAGCCTTGTTCCTTAGCACAATGCCCAAAAGATCAATGCTTTTGAGTAACAGATGATCAGTGGAAGAATGTAAATGAATCTACAAAGCAGTGATTTGGAGACTTATTCTGGTTATCCTGGGGATGGGAAAGGCTGATGGCATGATAATAACAACAGTCTAGGCGCCAAGTAAAGGCAGAAATAGGAGCAGGAAAGATGCAGTGGAAAAAACCTCTCACAAAGGAAAACTGCCCAGAACGGGTGGCAGGCTAGGAGAGAGAGAATCACAGATGTCAAACCCCTACAACTGGAAAGTGATGATCCTTCCATCAGAACATGTCGGAACATAGTTTAGGAATAAAGGCATGGATGGATTCTCTTTTACTCATGTTGAGTCCAAAGTAAGACCATATCATTCCTGAAGTTCGGGATAAAACACTAGGGTTAAAATGGTGGCAAGAAATGATGGGAAGGCCTCGAGAGGGGTCTCTGGCTTGGAACTGTTTGCTCAAGTGGTTTCAACAGCACACATTCTGGGCTGCTCTACACATGACTCTACAGCCCAGGCAACTGGCCTTCTATGGTCTTCACACACCAGAAAATGAACTTACCTTAATGTCTGATATCTCGCAACATGTTTCTTGGGCTATGAAGTTCCAGTTACAGTAGATCTGAAGTTGGTGAAGTTCAATCTATTAAAAAATTAGTAATAAGACATATCATTAATGTTGTTTGAAAATCACATTTGGGCATTTGAGAATGATGTTAACTGGAAAGAAAAAAATAAGTTAATACAAATAAATCACCAGCAGATATTTTGGGTTTTATTTCATTTAGGAGTCATGATTTTATGGACCATTTCAGAAACAGCAATGGACCTAGTTGTTGAGACAGATATATATGTAAAGAAAATCACATAATAAGAGCAATTGCAAATCTTTGCTCTTTGTTTCAAACCATGAAAAAAAGAAGTATTTAATTAGAGATAATGCACTACAATAAAGTATGCTCACAAAATGAGGAATATTTCAAAGAAAAAAATTCCTGGAGAAAAACTAAAATAAAAGGTATGAGCTCATGATGGAAAAGGCTTTATCTGTAGTTCCAGACCTCCAACTTGAGGGACTAAAAAAGATGCTCACTTCCCAACGTGGGGAAAAAAATGGTATTTAGTTTTATCTATTTTTCATGGATTCTGTTTAATACCTATGGATTTTATGTTATATGGCATACTCCTGGCCAAGACTCACAATCTTTTTGCAAAAATAATTGATTCTTCTCTTTGCTCAGCAAATTCACATTTGTTGGCATTTGGATATGAAATTAAAAGTAGTTTCAGGAAAGTACAATCATTCCTGTAAAGGCAAGGTCAAATAACCACATCAGAGAAAGCAAACGGTACAGAATATTGACAAAATTTCAATATGACAGATGGGCAGAGGCACTGTTTTAAATTAGTCTGTGGTTGCAAATTTAATAATTTATTAATAACCATATGATGATTTGACATATAATATAGGCCATAAACAACCTCTTCTCCCTGCCTTCTCATCCCCCTCCCCATCTTTCTCTTTCCCTCTCTCCTCTTTTCTTCCCCCTCTTTCTCTATATCCTAATGTAACAGAGGTAGAATATGTATTTCTTTGAGATCATCATTTTCTACAGTGAGACCCAACTGTAATAACATAACAGTTAATTCTATGATAACAGAAAGCAAATATCTGTGGTTAGCTTGGAATCTCTACCCCAACACCAAAAAAGCAAGAGAGGAGGAAAAAAGCTGTAACTATTCTCTACACTGAAATGAACAGAATCATTTCAGCTCATAGAAAGCATTAAGAATGCCAGACATCTTTCGGATTCATGAGCAGCTTAAGATTTGCAGCCAGTGCAAAATTCTGATGAAATGAAAAAATGAAACGTAATGATTTCTTCTCTATAACCTTTTCCAAGGTTACTGAAGTAAGTTTACTTATAAAGTTTAAATACACTGTCTTACATAGTCTAATGAAACATCAGGCAGTAACGTACCCATTATATAGAATGAAGAATGAGGAGACTCCCATTAACATTTTCCTTAACTAAAACTAATTTATCATCAATACTGTTACCTGAATGGTTAATAAACACTGAAATTCTATTATGTGTCATCCACTGTTCTAGGGCCTTCATATGAAGTATTTTACTTAACTGAAGATAAATAACCAATTTTTTATGAATTAGAACCTAATAAAGTACCTATGACACTGAAACTACAATCAGCCTAGTTTAATTATGCTTTTGTAGTTCATTAGTTACTTTAGAATCTTTCATTGACACAGTGCTTTAGAATAAGAATACACTGACTCTGTCACAACTAATTTGTTTTAAAAAATACTTTTATCAGTTTTGTCACCTATTTCTCTACACAAAAGCACATGGGTAGTACACATGCAATAAAATGCAATCACTATAAGTTTTTTCAATAAATTACATTCTGAAAAAGCGAAACATTTTCACATTACAACAGGTCTTATAAATCACAGGGTTTGTATGGAGATGATAAAAATAATTAGTTTACTTACAGTTTTAGTAGGATTTAGAATCTTTGAAAAATAAAATATATTTTACTTGCCTAACTTAAATAGTGAATATCTCTTTTAAAAGCTCCGTTTCACCATAGATAATATACATGCTGTTCTTTCAAAACATCCCACCCTCACGTTCTCCCCCAGAGTTCAAAAGTCTGTTCTGTACTTCTGTGTCACTTTTTCTGTTTTGCATATAGGGTTATCGCCACCATCTATCTAAATTCCGTATCTATGTGTTTTGAAAGAACAGCATGTATATTATCTATGGTGAAACGGACCACCAGCCCAGGTGGGATACATGAGTCAGGTGCTCAGGCCTGGTGCACTGGGAGGACCCTGAGGAGTCGGGTGGAGAGGGAGGTGGGAGGGGGGATCGGGATGGGGAATACGTGTAACTGTATGGCTGATTCATGTCAATGTATGACAAAACCCACTGAAATGTTGTAAAGTGATTGGCCTCCAACTAATAAAATAATATTTAAAAAAAAAAAAAAAAAAAAAAAACAAAAAAAAAAAACAAAACAAAAAAAAAAAAATAAAAAAAAAAAATAAAAGCTCCATCACTGTGATAATGGCTTAATATTATTTTTAAGTGAACCAAGATTCCACATTAAACCATAAAACCATTGTAAAACTACAGTGTTCAGAGTGTCTTTTAATCAGGACACACAACAATATCCTTTAGTCTCAGACTGTTCCCTTGAGTAAGAAGTTAATGAAACACAGGACACTACACTCAACCTCCAGAGCAGAGCTCTGAGCCAGAACCCACTCTTGCAATAACTTGTTCCTCTCGCATTGCTGCCTCTCCTTCAAAGGCTAGGCACTTATAGCCTAGTCCTAAAGCTCTTTGGTTCCCTCAGTTTCCCACTTTGCCCTCACTAGCCATGCGGGAAATCAGATTCCACTCAACAGCAGTGCTCCAGCAAGAGCAACCATCACTCCCTAATACTGTCCTCAGAATTCCCTGCGGATCACTTCCTGTCTGTCTACGCTCCCCCCACTGCTGGAAGTCACACCTCAGGCTTAGCTGCTGAGACCCACTTCCCCTCTGACTTTGGAGAGACCTTTCTGAAAGGTCTGCCTAGGACTGTTGCCGTTCAGCTCAGTTCAGTCACTCAGTCGTGTCCGACTCTTTGCGACCCCATGAACCGTAACACACCAGGCCTCCCTGTTCAACACCAACTCCCGGAGTCCACCCAAACCCATGTCCAACGAATCAGTGATGCCATTTAACCATCTCATCCTCTGTCATCCCCTTCTCCTCCTGCCCTCAATCTTTCCCAGCATCAAGGTCTTTTGAAATGAGTCAGCTCTTTGCATCAAGTGGCCAAAGTATTGGAGTTTCAGCTTCAGCATCAGTCCTTCCAATGAACACCCAGGACTTATCTCCTTTAGGATGGACTGGCTGGATCTCCTTGCAGTCCAAGGGACTCTCAAGAGTCTTCTCCAATATCACAGGTGAAAAGCATCAGTTCTTTGGCACTCAGCTTTCTTCACAGTCCAATTCTCACATCCATACATGATCACTGGAAAAACCATAGCCTTGACTAGACTGACCATTGTTGACAAAGTAATGTCTCTGCTTTTTAATGTGCTGTCTAGGTTGGTCATAACTTTCCTTCCAAGGAGTAAACGTCTTTTAATTTCATGGCTGCAATCACCATCTGCAGTGATTTTGGAGTCCAGAAAGATAAAGTCAGCCACTGTTTCCACTGTTCCCCCATCTATTTGCCATGAAGTGATGGGACTGGATGCCGTGATCTTAGTTTTCTGAATGTTGAGTTTTAAGTCAACTTTTTCACTCTCCTCTTTCACTTTCATCAAGAGGCTTTTTAGTTCTTCTTCACTTTCTGCCATAAGGGTGGTGTCATCTGCATATCTGAGGTTACTGATATTTCTCCCAGCAATCTTGATTCCAGCTTGTCCTTCTTCCAGCCCAGCGTTTCTCATGATGTACTCTGCATATAAGTTAAATAACCAGGGTGACAGTAAACAGCCTGGACGTACTCCTTTTCCTATTTGGAACTAGTCTGTTGTTCCATGTCCAGTTCTAACTATTGCTTCCTGACCTGCATACAGGCTTCAAAAGAGGCAGGTCAGGTGGTCTGGTATTCCCATCTCTTTCAGAATTTTTCACAGTTTACTGTGATCCACACAGTCAAAGGCTTTGGCATAGTCAATAAAGCAGAAATAGATGTTCTTCTGGAACTCTCTTGCTTTTTTGATGATCCAGAGGATGTTGGCAATTTGATCTCTGGTTCCTCTGCCTTTTCTAAAACCAGCTTGAACATCTGAAAGTTCATGGTTCACATATTGCTGAAGCCTGATTTGGAGAATTTTGAGCATTACTTTACTAGTGTGTGAGATGAGTGCAATTGTGCCGTAGTTTGAGCATTCTTTGGGATTGCCTTTCTTTGGGGTTGGAATGAAAACTGACCTTTTCCAGTCCTGTGGCCACTGCTGAGTCTTCCAAATTTGCTGGCATATTGTGTGCAGCACTTTCACAGCATCATCTTTCAGGATTTGAAATAGCTCAACTGGAATTCCATCACCTCCACTAGCTTTGTTCGTAGTGATGCTTTCTAAGGCCCACTTGACTTCACATTCCAGGATGTCTGGCTCTAGGTGAGTGTGAGTGATCACACCATCGTGATTATCTGAGTCGTGAAGATCTTTAGTTCTTCTGTGTGTTCTTGCCACCTTTTCTTTATATCTTCTGCTTCTGTTAGGTCCATACCTTTTCTGTCCTTTATTGAGCCTATCTTTAAATGAAATGTTCCCTTGGAATCTCTAATTTTCTTGAATCGACCTCTAGTCTTTCCCATTCCATTGTTTTCCTCTATTTCTTTGCATTGATTGCCGAGGAAGGCTTTCTTATCTCTCCTTGCTATTCTTTGTAACTCTGCATTCAAATGGGTATATCTTCCCTTTACTCCTTCGCTTTTCACTTCTTTTCACAGTTATTTGTAAGGCCTCCTCAGATAGCCATTTTGCTTGTTTGCATTTCTTTTTCTTGGAGGTGGTCTTGATTCCTTTCTCTTGTACAATGTCCCGAACCTCCGTCCATAGTTCATCAGGCACTCTGTCTATCAGATCTGGTCCCTTAAATCTATTTCTCACTTCCACTGTATAGTCTGAAGGGATTTGATTTAGGTCATACCTGAATGGTCTAGTGGTTTTCCCCACTTTCCTCAATTTGACTCTGAATTTGGCAATAAGGAGTTCATGATCTGAGCCACAGTCAGCTCTCAGTCTTGTTTTTACTGACTGTGTAGAGCTTCTCCACCTCTGGCATCATCAATCTGATTTCAGTGTTGACCATAACAGTCAATTAATACTATGATTACTACTGGCAGCCACCACTTACTGACATAGGCTTATTCCATCTTTACTGATACAGACTTAGTCTTTAAGACCTTGAGAGAGGAGTAGTAGGCTTTGTTGTTCTTGTTGTTGCTTTTCAGTCTTTTATGCCAGGATTGAACAGCATGTGTTGTGCTGTGCTCTGCTAAGTCACTCAGTCGTGTCTGACTCCTTGTGACTCCGTGCACCGCAGCCCGCCAGCTCCTCTGTCCATGGGAATTCTCCAGGCAAGAATACTGGAATGGGTTGCCATGCCCTCCTCCAGGGAATCTTCCCAACCCCGGGATCAAATCCAGGTATCCTGCTTTGCAGGCGAATTCTTTACCATCTGAGCCACCAGGGAAGCCCACCCAGTGGTATGTCAGGCCCTAAATAAATAAATGAATATACAAAAAACTGACCATACACTATGCATTATGGCACATACTCCATGAAATTATGAGTCTACCAATATTACTTTATAACTGAGGATACTGAGACTTTGAAAAAATAATAGGGACAAGATAAATTACCAGGTCATAAAAGCTAAGTGGATGAGCTATGATTTAAAACCCCATCTTTCTGATTCCCCAAGCAAGCTCACTCTCTCTGATGCTAAGATGTCTTATCTCCAGAACTGGTCTCTGCTCGAGCCTATTTTAATAATCATCAGTGAACCCTAGTTAAGTCATTCTCACTGATTTGTTCATTGTCTCTGAGAGAAGACAGTTTAAAAATAATATTTTATTAGTGATATATATATGTAATATCTGTCTATATATCTATCTGTCACCTATCTCTGATGCCTTCCACAAGAACCTTTAAAAATAGTATGCTAGCCAAACACATACTTGCACAGAATCATACTTTTGAAATAAAACCTAACTGTGAAGTGCTTTGTCTTAACAATTCCTATTGGTGGTCTGCACTCAGATTATTTGTATGGGTTTTCCCATCATTCCACCCATAAGAACATGTGAAGTCATCAAATTTAGATATACTCCCCCCCCCTTTTAAAGATAGTGGCTGTGTTTCAATCCAACAGAACTCTGAAAAACCATTATAAACTAATGAAAAATAGTCTGCAATACAAACACTTGTGAATCTGAGGATAAATAAACAGCCTATTATTCTTGAATGAAAACTTCAGATAATCTGGAACCATTTAACTTCATCTTTTTCCAGTCTTTCTATTCAAAACATATGAACTTAGATCAAACTTATGTGTATGTATGCATTAGTCGCTTAGTCATGTTCGATTCTTTGCGACCCCATGGACTGTAGCCCACCAGGCTCCTCTGTCCATGGAATTCTCCAGACAAGAATACTGGAATGGGTTGCCATTCCCTTCTTCAGGGGATCTTCCCAACCCAGGGATTGAATCCAGGTCTCCAGTATGGCAGGTAGATTCTTTACCATCTGAAGTACCTGGGAAGCCCAGATCAAGCTTAGTTTTGTATAATATTTTCAACTTTTACTAAAATTTAATTTTAATAACTTTATTTTTAAGGCATTACCTAGTTCTTTCAAATTCACAGGCTAGAGAAAAATAAGTGAAAACAGATAGAAAATAATATATGTGAAAATATGGCTGGAAATACATAGCTATGCTTCACCCATCTGATGGCAAATTAAGCAGTGCTGAGAAAGAAATATCTTACATAGCTACTAAAGGCAAAAAGGTTTTAATAAGACATTTTCTTTAAATTTATAAATGTTACTAGTTCACAACTCACATCCACAGGTTTGCCATCTGAAGCTCGGGCAGCAATAACAGTCCTTCCACGGAAGTCCACGGTACTCTTTGCATCAATATGTCGGCTTGCAACTAAGTTACAATCCACATAGAGTGAAATGGCCTGGGATTGTATACCAAAGCCAAGTTTATGCCACTGACGATCAAACAAAGAACGGAGCTCTTGATTTTTAAAAATGTAGTTCAACACATCTCCCTCGGCAGCTTGGAACATCAATTCCACCACCTTCCTTCCACCATCAACTATTACAGAAACCTGCAAAAATGCAAATGATCTTTAAATGTTTGAAATTAAGTTTTAAACATTATTAAACATACAAATAAAAACTCAAGTTGCATGTTAGTAGAACTGGGCACTCAGTGAAATGTTCTAAATGACATTTGTGTCCATCAGCTTTCTTAACATAAAAGAACAGTAAACATTCAGCTACAAAAATTATTTAAATATGTGGTATTTGGTGAGTGTAGTATGCTTCTTTTGTGAGAGGACATCTAGGAGTGTATATGCGTGTGTGTGTGTATAAAAATCTCTGTATAAGTAATTCAAGAATTAAATGCCACTAATTTAAAAAGAATAAGAGATGATCACTTCCCTTAGCATGGAAACTGAGATCAACCTCGTTAACCTTTGATGATTTGCATGGTGCATAGAAAATACATTTTCACAGAGTGCATATTATTCCTGTTCAAGTCGTATTTCCATCATAAAATTGTGACTATAATAACAGATATAAAAGGTCATTAAAATGAAAAAATTTTTTAAATTTTTAAAATTAATTAATTAATTTTAATTGGAGGCTAATTACTTTATCATATTGTGGTGATTTTTGCCATACGCTGACATGAATCCGCCATGGGTGTACATGTGTTCCCCATCCTGAACCCCCCTCCGACCTCCCTCCCCATCCCATCCCTCAGGGTCATCCCAGTGCATCAGCCCTGAGTATCCCGTCTCACACATTGAGCCTGGGCTGGCAATCTGTTTCACATACAGTAATAAAAACATTTTGATGGATATGTACAGAAATAAACACAGATAGATGATGCCCATCAGTAACTGTGATGTTCACCTTCACTCCCTGGAGTGCCTGCTCCCTTCCTTTCTGATAAACCTCTCTCAGTATTCCTAGATCCCTGCTCTCCTTATGGCCATCTAGGGGAGCTGTCTTTTCCACATTCCCACAATTCTCACCCAACTCCAAACTGTCCTCAGTCACCATTACCCTGTGATGGTGCTCCAATGTGGCATCCCCAGACCATAGGCTCCCTGAGAACAGAAATCAAGCTTTGCCAATTTCTTATTTTGTCACCAACTAGCATCTAGCATGTGTTCAATTATTTTCTATTGATGGAATCAATATTTATATCTCATTCCCTAGTTCATTAGGGATTTCAGATGAAGCAATTAACAGCTTTTAAATATATAATAGGAGATATCAGAAATGATAGGAGATGAAGAAGTTGTTAGTGAGATACACTTGATGTCAATGAAGCAGTTATAAAAGAAGGGCAGACAGTTTGAGTGTCTTCAGACAAAACAGGAATCCAGAAAAAACAAAACAAAACAAACTCAATCTTGTCTCACCCACCAGGCTCTCCAATTACGTATCTCAGTGAGAGCCCCCTAACTCTAAGAATACTTGCATTTCCTGTGGATGATTCCTCTAAAAGGATACTCCGATATGAGGTCTGCTCCCAAATTTATACCCACAGTTTCGAGAAACAACACTCATCAGCATATCTCTCTGGTTCCATCCTTACCTGTGGCATATTACGCTGGTTTAAAACCTGCCACAGGAACCACCGTTCCTTCTTGGCGCTCCTTCGCACCCGAAACATGGCAGCTATGGAGAACTCCTCAGGAAGGCCTTTGGGAAATATCTTACTGTGGGAGAAAAACAAAGAACCATTGTGTGGAAACTGAAGGAGGCAAGAACAGAGTATCTCAGTGTGAAGGTTTCCACAACTCAGTATCTCAGCTGTATTTTCTCAATGAATTTATAACTCATTACAGACATCTACCTAATGAATATGGAAGCAGTCACACCTACAGTTACCTATGGAATTTTTATCCTGTTCTTTCCCTTTTTATAAATTTCCTGATAAGTGTTGCTAAAGCTTGAGGTGTGTAAAAGCAAGCAGCTTTCAGACTATATTACTATGGGGGTGATATTCCTTTACTCAACAAGATATTCCCATAGAATCTTAGAATTCACTGCAGTCTTGCAAACAGTAGACACTTATAAAGAAAATAAATAATACCTCCTGGTTTTATTAGTAGAGAGAAGTACAGGGCATTCTAAAGAGCACTATCAACAATTACATGTATATCAGTCCAAAGAAGTTTTACCATGTTAAACTCTTGCAAAATAAATTCCTAATTCTGATTTCCTAGTAGGTATCAATTTAAAACTGAAATTAAATATCATAAAGGCATTTTAGCTCTTTTTTTCATTCTTACAGAAAATAAAAATATACAAATTCTTCCTAGGTAGCAGAGAGAAGCCTAAAGTCAGTCCAAGTATGCTTTTGCCTCAATCTTGTTTCAAAATACTGGTCTCACTGGATCTATGAAGAAACTTCAGGGAAAAAATTCACAGTGAACACACATCATATTTAAACTTTCATTTGAAAACATGGAGAAATACATTCCTTCATGTTGACTTTTAAACTTATCCACATTGTATATAAACACTCTGCAAGGCAGGAATCTTGCTTCTTTTAAAAAATCATGAGTAGCAGATACAAATTCTCTTGAGGCTAACACAGCCAGAGGTTGTTTATATAAATAAAATATCATATATTGAGATAGGAACTACTAACTGGGACTTCACTGGTGGCTCAGACAGTAAAGAATGTGCCTTTGGTGCAGGAGACCTAGGTTTGATCCCTGAGTCAGGAAGATCCTCTAGAGAAGGGAATGTCAACCCACTCCAGTACTCTTGCCTGGAGAATTCCATGGACAGAAGACCCTGGCGGGCTATGGTCCATGGGGTTGCAAAGAGTCAGATACTGGGAACATCACACCAAGCTCCACTGAAACTGACAACCAAACTCATGGAAAATTCTGAAACTTTGGTTTTACACTTTGTGTTAGAGACAAAGTCACATGTAGTAAGGAAATCAGGAAAAAATATCAAAAGGCTATGCTAGCCTAAAGTTCTTACTTGGTTAAATACATGTACACACACATATTATGCATATACGTATATGTTCATACATGTACACAAGCATACCTCAAGAATATTGCAGGTTTAGTTCCAGATTACTGGAATGAAGTGAATATCACAATAAAGTGAGTCACACAAATTTTCTGGTTGCCTAGTGTATGTAAAAGTTGTACTTACACAATACTGTACTCTATTATATCTATATCTGGCATTATCTCGAAAACATACATAAAATGTTATTGCTAAGAAAAAATGCTAGCCATCATCCGACAACACACATATGTTACAAACCTTCAATATGGAAAAAAAGAAAAATCAGCAATATTTGTGAAGCGCAGGAACGTGAAGCACAATAAAAGGAGGTTGGTTTGTATATAGGCAGATACAGATATAAACTCTAGTTTTACCTTCTTCACTAATCTGCTTACCCCCAACCTGGAGGCTATCTGACTCTCTTGTCTGGCTGGATGATGAATGAGGAAGTAACCCAGGGTCGCATTTTCATCGCGTCTGCACACACACACACACACACACACACACACGCATTTTCATCGCGTCTGCACACACACACACACACACACACACACGCATTTTCATCGCGTCTGCACACACACACACACACACACACACACACACGCATTTTCATCGCGTCTGCACACACACACACACACACACACGCATTTTCATCGCGTCTGCACACACACACACACACACACACACACACACACACACACACACACACACACACACACACACACACACACACACACACACACACACACACACACACACACACCCTTTCCAGCCTCCACAGAGGCGCTCTGACTCCTCCCTGGGTTGAGCCTCTCCCGGTGCCTGGGGAAGCACCCCGGCCCATGTGCCAACAGAGCCCACCTAGCAGTTTCCTGTCTCACTGCTTGTGACTCCACGGCTTCCTGTCTTCCGAGAATGTATCATCTCTTCCTCTGTTGCTTCATCTCCCATTCTACAGCCATTTTTGTACTTCAGATGTTAAAACTCCATTTATGTCTCCCACCTCTCCCTCACCAATACCCGTCTTATCTTGGTTTACAAATATATGCATATCTTCACCCTCTTCCCTGCTGTAAAACAGAGAAAGCTCTCTCCATCCTCACTACAGCATTATATTAATATTACCTGTATATATCCGTCAAACCTCTTAAATGAGTACTGGGAACACCTTCACTGTCAAAGGCCTCAGTTGTCAGTCTCCCCTGCATTCTGGAAGCATCGCTCTCTGCTCTCGCGAGGATGCTCAGCCCACTCCTTCCCGCGACGACCATCACGTGATACAGCCTCACCCAATCAGCGGGTTGCTGTTTTTCCAGCAAGTAAAAGAGCTCTCCTCAGCGGACCTTCCAGTGGCAGCGACCTTCTGAGGCGAGCTCCAGATGAGCTGGGAGCTGCTGCAGCCACCGATGGCAAAGACAGACCAGACTGCTCATTCAACTGCCATATGACCCAGCAATCCCACTGCTGGGCATACACACTGAGGAAACCAGAATTGAAAGAGACACGTGTACCCTTGTTCATTGTAGCACTGTTTATAATAGCCAGGACATGGAAGCGACCTAGATGGCCATTGCAGACGAATGGTTAAGAAAGCTGTGGTACATATATGCAATGGAATATTCAGTTCAGTTCAGTTCACTCGCTCAGTCGTGTCTGACTCTTTGAGACCCCATGAATCGCAGCACGTCAGGCCTCCCTGTCCATCATAAACTCCCGGAGTTTACTTACACTCATACCCATCGAGTCGGTGATGCCATCCAACCATCTCACCCTCTGTCGTCCCCTTCTCCTCCTACCTTCAGTCTTTCCCAGCATCAGGGTCTTTTCCAATGAGTGAGTTCTTCACATCAGGTGGCCAAAATATTCAAGCTTCAGCTTCAGAATCAGTCCTTCCAATGAATATTCAGGACTGATTTCCTCTAAGATTGACTGGTTTGATCTGCTTGCTGTCTAAGGGACTCACAAGAGTCTTCTCCAGCAGCATAGTTCAAAAGCATCAATTTTTCAGTGTTCAGCTTTCTTATGGTCCAACTCTTACATCCTTACTTGACTACTGGAAAAACCATAGCTTTGACTAGATGGACCTTTTCCCAGCAAAGTAATGTCTCTGCTTTTTAATATGCTATCTAGGTTGGTCATGGCTTTTCTTCCAAGGGGTAAGCGTCTTTTAATTTCATGGCTGCAGTCACCATCTGCAGTGATTTTGGAACATTACTCAGCTATTAAAAAGAATGCATTTGAATCGGTTCTAATGAGGTGGATGAAACTGGAGCCGATTATACAGAGTGAAGTAAGTCAGAAAGAAAAACACCAATACAATATATTAACACATATATATGGAATTTATGATGACCCTATATGTAAGATAGCAAAAGAGACACAGATGTAAAAAACAAACTTTTGGACTCTGTGGGAGAAGGTGAGGATGGGATTATTTGAGAGAATAGCATTGAAATGTGAAGTAGATCACCCATCCAGGTTCAATGCATGAGACAGGGCACTCAGGGCTGGTGCACTGGGATGACCCAGAGGGATGGGATGGGATGGGAAGGGAGGTGGGAGAGGGTTCAGGATGGGGGACACATGTACAACCATGGCTGATTCATGTCAATGTATGGCAAAAACCACCACAATATTGTAAAGTAATTAGCCTCCAATTAAAATAAATTAATTAATTAAAAGAGAAGTTAATATAAGAACCAGATGCACTTATCTCCAAATGGAATTTCCACTCATAATGAATAAGTCTGGGACTTGTACTATTCGCAGAACCCATCAGAAATGTCTCCTTTGAAATTCTAGAAGTATCCCTCCTGTGAAACCTTGCCAGATTTTTGTTTGTTCGTTTTGTTTTTATGTTTTGTCTCTGCTTTTAATTGGAAAACAATGAAATAATGAAAAGCCTTTTAAACTTTATCAAGTCCTCCTCACCCAGACATTGGCAAGCTGATCATTTTGGAGCATGTGGAATATTGAAGCACCGTCTGTCACTCCACATTCACACTAAAAAGATGACATCCTCCTTCTCTTTCGGTTTCCACCATTCCTGTGCCTAAATCTCCTCCAATGAGAAAACTGACAACCCTGGGCACTCTGGTTGCGCACCCCTGCATCAAGTGCCCACATCCTGAGCGCCTTTGAGCCACTTTGAGGAACAGTTGTCAGGTGGGATCTGACAAAGATTTTAGGCCAAATCTTGGCCTTGGGAAGGGTTTTTGGGGTAACTCTTGAAGAAGGCGAGTTGAAAATGCTGTGGGCGAGGCCATGGTCACCATCACCTGGATGGAGGGGAGGTCAAGTGACCCACCAGACAGCACAGTGGCTGCAGTGAACTGAATACTGCAGGAAGATGTCACTGGCGCCACAGAAGAGGCTGGAGGTGCCGTGGCTGCTGAAGGCCGGGCGGAAGGCCCGGCTGACACATCCTGAGAAGGCCCTTTTACCCTCGATGCGGACTGAGGGAGCACTGATCGAGGGAGTGGAAGAGCAGGGTCTTTCCCGGGGCTGAGACCGCGCTCCAGGAGGACTGGCCAGAATGGAGCGTCACTCCATCCGAGGGACAGGGCGCACGGTGGTTCTGCGGGATGCCCCGGCCACCCAACCCTGGGCTTGTCTCCTTCCTCCACGCTCCAGACCCGGCGTGCTCGGGACGTGGGGTCCGGCCCCAGAGGACCGTGTCCTGAGCCACCGTCCCCGAAGTCCAGTCCCAGAGAACTGTGTCCCGGGGCGTGGGCCTTGAGCTCCTCCTCCGCCACCCAAGCTCCCACGTGGCAGGGCTGCAGCCCCCGCCACTCCCACCTCTGTGCAGCTCCAGGGTGAGTATCTCCCCCGGACCAGCGCTGCTGGAGTCCAGACGACTCAGAGTTCCGCTCCTCACACTTCACCCAGGGACGCTGTCACCCACATAGCTAGTGGTGAGGAGGGGGGCCGCAGGTCATTTCCGGTGACTTCTGATGCAGAGTTCTTTCTAATAGGGAAAGTCATTAGGAGCATACAATCCTGTGTACATGGTCACCGGTGCGCTGGTGCTGCCCAGGGAGCCGTGTTCACATCTAATTCATGGTGCCAGCCACTTTAGCCACGTAGTGACTGACGGCTGGGACCTTTAGCTCCCTGCACATCACCTATTCCAACACAGACTGCAGGGCTGTCCCTGGTAAGCAGCCAGTAAGATTGCTGAGGAGATTGCGAGACAGTGGGAAGAATAGAAGGGGGCACTGTATAGGATCTGCTCCGGTCAGCACGGCTGCCCAACTGAAAACTCACCCAGAGTGAGGGGGACAGCAGAGACCTGGCACCATGCTGAAGAACCCAAATTGGTGACTTCGAAAGTGTCTCTTTCTGTTACCAGCTTCTGATCAGCACGATGGCAGATGTCTCTGCGCTGATCTGTCTTTAAGGTCCTCTGGGTAAAACTGAAAAAATCAGTCAAGAATCCCCCTCCCCCATCCCCATCTACAAAATAAACCATTCCCAGTCACCTAACCCACTGATCTCTTCTCCATCCTCACTACCCTCCATCTTTCTAAAGGTGTTAACACTGAAGACATCCTTCCCTCGATCATATAAACAAGAGTCACAACCGCATGGTGTTAGGGCCCAGCCAGGAAACTGTAATGTAAGCTTTCTGAGGTTCTTTGTCTATCCTATTCACTCAGTAAATATTATTAAAGCAATCAGTTTATGAACTTAATTCAGATTTAAATATCTCAAAACAAAAACAAAAAAGAAAAATAACACATGGCCCCTTCTAAGTCTAGCTTTAGATGTTCTATCATGAATAAAAGTGTGCATATAAGAAATTTTCACTTTCCTCCTAAGAATTCTTTAGGAAAAGCAAATAGAGCAAGTGAGTTACTAACAGCACTGATAGCTGTCCTCATGTAGAGGACACACATGTAGAGGACACACATGTAGAAAAGAGAAATGTAGAGCCCAGCACATCCAGAGGAACAGCTGCTAATTAACTTCAGCCACCTCTTACCATGTAGGGAAGCAGGTCCAGTGTTGCCAGTTCAGCCCACTTTCTTAAGACAAGCCAAAAGCCCAGACTTTTTTCTGAAAAGCTTAGAGTTTTAATCTTGGCAACTATTTCAGATTTTTCATAAATGCTGTCCAGACCAACGTTGTGCAAAACCAAATCAGTGACTGACTGCTAGTTAGCAAAGTTGGGATATGCACAAATGTTTCTTGAATACGACAGAGGTTTATAAAGATGGTAAAAGGGAATTTCCTGCCCAAATTGGTTTTTAAATCAGAAGAGGAAAACGTTCACAGAAAATAAAAGGAAATGATATGAATTGGAAGACAGTAGGTAAATACAGTGCCTGGACAAAATTAGAACTCAAGGTTATGAATGTAAAAAGTATTATTAGGAATTGCTTTTAAAATCCTGTAACAGTGGGAAAGTTTCAGTCCTTTTAAATCTTTGAGCCTTGCTTTTTATAACATAACATATGACTTACTCTGGAGAAAGTTTCACTTGCAGTTGAGAAAAATGTGTATTGTTCTGTTGTTGGATGAAATGTTCTACAGTCTGTTAGGTCTAATTGGCTTGTAGATTTGCTCAAAGCTTCTATTTCCTTACTAATCTCTTGTCTAATGTTCTATTGATTTTTAAGATGTGGTATTGAAGTCTCCAACTGTTACTGTTGAATTGTTTATTTCTCCCTTCAGTTTTGTGAGTTGACTTGGTGTACAGTATAAGTTATATAGTTCATGTACAGTATATCTTACAGGTGTACAATATAGGGATTCCCAATTTTTAAAGGTTATAATCTTATTATGGTTACTATTATAAAATATTGGTTATATTCTCTGTGTTGTACTTCTTGTATAATAGCTTATTTTTTCCACTGTCATCTTTATTTTTTATGTTATTGAAGTATTCTTGATGTACAATATGGTGTTAATTTCTTCTGCACAGCAAAGTGACATACTTACACATATATGTGCGTGTGTGTGTGTGTTATGCAATATATATTATGTATTATACATATATTTATTCTTTTTCACATTCTTTTCTGTTATGGTTTATCATGAGATACTGAATATAGTTTCCTGTGGTATGCATTAGGATCTTGTTGTTTATCCATCCTCTATATCATAGGTTGCACCTTCTAGTCCAAAACTCCCAACCTTTCCCTCCCATACCCCTCATCTGCCTTGGCACTATAAGTCTGTTCTCTATATCTGTGCATATGTTTTTATTTCATAGATATACTGATTTGTGTCATATTTTAGATTCTACATGTAAGTGACATCATATGGTGTTTGTGGTTCTCTTTCTGACTTACTCCACTTCAGTTCAGTTTAGTTCAGTCACTCAGTCATGGCTGACTCTTTGCAACACCATAGACTGCAGCACGCCAAACTGCCCTGTCCATCACCAACTCCCGGAGCTTGCTCAAACTCATGTCTCTCGGATCAATGATGCCATCCAATCACCTCATCCTCTATCATCCCCTTCTCCTCCTGCCTTCAATGTTTTCCATCATTAGGGTCTTTTCCAACGAGTTAGTTCTTCACATCAGGTGGCCAAAGTGTTGAAGCTTCAGCTTCAGCATCAGTCCTTCCAATGAATATTCAGGACTGATTTCCTTTAGGACTGACTGGTTTGATCTTCTTGCAGAAAAGGGACTCTCAAGAGTCTTCTCCAACACCACAGCTCAAAAGCATCAGATTTTCGATGCTCAACCTTCTTTTTTTTCTTTTTTTTTTTAAATATTATTTTATTAGTTGGAGGCCAATCACTTCACAACATTTCAGTAGGTTTTGTCATACATTGACATGAATCAGCCATATAGTTACACGTATTCCCCATCCCGATCCCCCCTCCCACCTCCCTCTCCACCCGACTCCTCAGGGTCCTCCCAGTGCACCAGGCCCGAGCACTTGACTCATGCATCCCACCTGGGCTGGTGGTCTGTTTCACCATAGATAATATACATGCTGTTCTTTCAAAACATCCCACCCTCACGTTCTCCCCCAGAGTTCAAAAGTCTGTTCTGTACTTGATGCTCAACCTTCTTTACAGTCCAACTCTCACATCCATACATGACTACTGGAAAAACCATAGCTTTGACTAGACAGATCTTTGCTGGTAAAGTAATGTCTCTGCTTTTTAATATACTGTCTAGATTGGTCATAGCTTTTCTTCCAAGGAGCAAGCATATTTTAATTTCATGGCAGCAGTCACCATCTGCAGTGAATTTTGAAGCCCAAGAAAATAAAGTCTGTCACTGTTTCTATTGTTCCCCATCTGGTGATGGGACCAGATGCCATGATCTTCGTTTTTTGAATGAGTTTTAAGCCAGCTTTTTCACTCACCTCTTTCCCTTTCATCAACAGGCCCGTTAGTTCCTCTTAGCTTTCTGCCATAAGGGTGGTGTCATCTGCATATCTGAGATTATTGATATTTCTCCCGACAATCTTGATTCCAGCTTGTGTTTCATCCAACCTGGCATTTCACATGATGTACTCTGCATATAAGTTAAATGAGCAGGGTGACAATATACAACCTTGATGTATTTATTTCCCAATTTGGAACCAGTCTTGTTCCATTTCTGCTTCTAACTATAGCTTCTTTACCTACATACAGAATTCTCTTTAAGAATGTTCCACAGTTTGTCGTGATCCACACAGTCAAATGATTTTAATTTAGTCACTGAAGCAGAAGTAGATACTTTTCTGGAATGCTCTTGCTTTTTCTATGATCCAGCAGATGTTGGCAATTTGATCTCTGGTTCTACCTTTTCTAAATCTAGCTGGAACATCTGTAACTTTTCAGTTCATGTACTGCTGAAGCCTAGCTGGGACAATTTTGAGAACTACTTTGCTAGAGTGTGAGATGAGTACAATTATGTGGTAGTTAGAATATTCTTTGGCATTGCCTTTCTTTGGGATTGAAATGAAAACTGACCTTTTCCAATCCCGTGGCCACAGGTGAGTTTTCCAAATTTGCTGCCATATTGAGTGCAGCACTTTCACAGCATCATCTTTTAGGATTTGAAATTGCTCAACTGGAATTCCATCACCTCCACTAGCTCTATTTGCAGTAATGCTTCCTAAGGCCCGCTTGACTTCACACTCCAGGATGTCTGGCTCTAGGTGAGTAATCACATCATTGTTGTTTTCTGGGTCATGAAGATCTTTTTTGTATAGTTTTTCTATGTATTCTTGCCAACTCTTTTAATATCTTACGCTTCTGTTAGGTCCATATCATTTCTGTCCTTTATTGTGCCCATTTTGCATCAAACATTCCCTTGGTATCTCTAATTTTCTTGAAGAGACCCCTAGTCTTTCTCTTTCTATCATTTTCCTCTATTCCTTGCACTGATCACTTAGGAAGGCTTTTTAAAAATTTTTTAATCACTCCTGAATAGTCTTCAGAACTCTGCATTCAGATCTTTCCTTTTCTCTTTTGCTTTTTGCTTCTCTTCTTTTCTCAGCACGTTGTAAGCCCTCCTCAGACAACGATTTTGCCTTTTTGCATTTCTTTTTCAGGGGGATGGTTTTGATCACTGCCTCCTATACAATGTTATGAACCTCCATCCATAGTTCTTCAAGCACTCTGTCTATCAGTCTATCACTTCTAATCCCTTGAATCTATTTCTCATTTCCACTATATAATCATAAGGAATTTGATTTAGGTCATACCTTAACGGTCTAATGATTTTCCCTACTTTCTTCTATTTAAGTCTGAATTTGGCAGTAAGGAACTCATGATCTGAGCCACAGTCAGCTCCTGGTCTTGTTTTTGCTGACTGTATAGAGCTTCTCCATCTTCGGCTGCAAAGAATAAAATCAATCTGATTTCAGTATTGATCATCTGGTGATGTCCATGTGTAAAGTTGTCTCTTGTGTTGTTGGAAGAGGGTGTTTACTATGACCAGTGCATTCTCTTGTCAAAACTCTGTTAGCCTTTACCCTGCTTCATTTTGTGCTCCAAGGCCAAACTTGCCTGTTAATCCAGGTATCTCTTGACTTCCTACTTTTGCATTCCAGTCCCCGATGATGAGAAAGACATCTTTTTTGGTGTTCATTCTAGAAGGTCTTGTAGGTCTTCATAGAATCATTCAATTTCAGCTTCTTCAGCATTAGTAGTTGGGGCATAGACTTGGATTACTGTGATACTGAGTGGTTTGCCTTGGAAATGAACAGAGATCATTCCGTTGTTTTTGAGATTGCACCCTAGTACTGCATTTTGAACTCTTTTTGTTGACTTTGAGGGTCACTCCATTTCTTGTTAGGAATTCTTGCCCCCAGTAGTAGATACAATGGTCATCTGTAAATAATGATGCTTTGAACATAGGAGTGCATGTACTTTTGAATTATAGATTTGTATGGATATATGTCCAGATGTGGGATTGTGGGATCCTATGGCAACTCTGTTTTAGTTTTTCGAGGACCCTCCATACTGTTTTCCATAGTGGCTGCACCAATTTACATTCTCGCCACATCCCCTCCAGAATTTGTTGTTTGTAGACTTTTCATGATGGCCATTCTGACCAGTGTTGGGTGACACTTCATTATAGGTTTGATTTGCATTTCTCTAATAATTAGCATGCTGAGCATTTTTCTTGTGTCTGTTGGCCATCTGTATGTCTCTGGAGAAATATCTATTTAGGTCTTCTGCTCATTTTTTGATTGGGTCTGTTTTTTGTTGTTGAGTTGTATGAGCTGTTTATATACATTGCAAATTAATCACTTGTTGGTCACATCATTTGCAAATATTTTCTGCCAGTCTGTAAGTTGTCTTTTTGAGTTTGCTTATGGTTTCCTTTGCTGTGCAAAAGCTTATAAATTTTATTAGATCTTATTTGTTATTTTTGTTTTTATTTCCATTGCCTTGGGAGACTGAACTAAGAAAACACTGGTACAATTTATGAGTTTTATGGTGTCTTGTCTTATATGTAGGTCTTTAATCCATTTTGAGTTTATTTTTGTGAATGGTGTGAGGGGGTGTTCTAACAGCACTGATTTGCATATGGCTGTCCAGCTTTCTCAAAACCACTTGCTGGAAAGACTGTCTTTTCACCATTGCATATTGTTGAAGATTGATTGACTCTAAGTGTATGGGTTTATTTCTTTGCTCTCCATTCTGTTCCACTGATAGGTATGTTTGTTTCTGTGTCAGTACCACATAGTCTGAAGTCTGTGAGGGCTATGCATCTTGCTTTGTTCTTTTTCCTCAGGACTACTTTGGTAATTCTGGTCTTTTATTATTCTACATAAATTTTAGGATTACTTGATCTATTTCTGTGAAAATATCATGTGTAGTTTAATAGGGATCACATTAAATCTGTAGATTGCTTTGCATGATATGGACATTTTAATAATATTAATTCTTCCAATCTAAAAGCATGGAAGAATTTTCTTTAAATTTTCTTTAAATTTTTCTTTAAATTTTCTTTTCATTTTCTTTAAATCATCTTTAATTTCCTTTACTAATGTTTTTTATTTCTCAGCATATAAGTTCTTCACCTCCTTGGTCAGGTTTATTCCTAAGTATTTTATTTTGGGGGAGGGGTGTGATTTAAAAGGCATTATTTTTTTACATTCCCTTTCTGATATTTCATTGTTAGTGTAAAGAAATGCAACCAAATCCTGTTAATCCTGTTAATCTTGTATCTTGCTACCTTGCTTAAATCATTTATCTAATAGCCTTTGTTTGGAGTCTTCAGGGTTTTCTATATATATTATCATGTCAACTGTATATAATGACAATTTTACCTCTTCCCTACCAATTTCAATACCTTTTCTTTTTCTTGTCTGATTGCTGTGGCTAAGAATTCCAATATGAGCTGTGAGAGATGTTGAAGAGATGCTGTGAGAGAGGCATCCTTGTCTTCTTTCAGATTTTAGCAGGGAGGCATTCAGATTCTCACCATTGAGTAATATATTGACTATGGGTTTGTCATAAATAACTTTTATTATGTTGAAATATATTACTTCTATACCCACTCTCATAAGTGTTTTATTATGAATGGGTGTTGGATTTTATTGAGTGCTTCTTCTGCATCTTGATCATGTGGTTTTTGTCCTTTCTCTTCTTGATTGGTGTATCACATTGATTGATTTGCATATGTTGAACCATCCTTGTGACTTGGATGAATCCAACCTGGTCTTGGTATATGACCTTTCTTATGTGTTGTTGGATTCAGTTTGCTAATATTTGCTTAATAATTTTTGTGTCTATATTCATCAAAGATATTAGTCTATAATTTTCATTTTTTTTAGTAGTGTCTTTGTCTGATTTTGGTATCAGGGTGATGGTGACTTCATAGAATGTCTTTGGGAGTGCTCCTTCCTCTTCAGTTTTTTGGAGCATTTTTGAGAAGAATCAGTATAAGCTATTGCTTGTATATTTAGTAGAATTCCACAGTGAAGTCATCTGGTCCTGGACTTTTATTTGTCAGGAGCTTTTAAAAATTTTTTAAATTTTTTTTAATTTTTAAAAATTATTTTATTAAAATTAAAATATTTTTATTTTATCAAAAATTTTTATTTATTTATTTATAAATTATTTATTATATATATTTATATTTATATTATAATGTTTATTTTATATTTATATTTATATATTTATAATATATAAATATGTATTTATATACTTATAATATATATAAATATAAATATGTATTTATATAGTTTATGATATTTATATTAATATATTTATATATTTATTATATTATATATAGATTATAAATTATTTATAAATAAATTTATTTGTTAAAATATTTTATTAAAATAAAAATAAAAATTATTTTAAAATTTTTAAAATAAATTCTTAAAAATTTATTTATTTTTAATTGAAGAATAATTTGCTTTATAATATTGGGTTGGTTTCTGCCATACATCAACATGAATCAGCCATGGGTATACATATGTCCCCTCCTTCTTGAAACTTCCTCCCACCTCCCAACCCACCCCATCCCTCTAGGTTGTCACAGAGCCCCAGTTTGAGTTCCCTGAGTCATACAGAAAATTCTTACTGGCTTTCTATTTTACGTATGGTAGTGTATATGTTTCCATGCTCATTACAGTTACTATTTCATTTCTATTGACTGGTTTGTTCAAATTATCCATTTCTCTTTGATTCAGTTTTGGTGGCCTCTGCGTTTTCATAAAGTTGCCCGTTTCTTCTGGGTTGTCAAATCTTTTGGCATATAATTGTTGGTACTATTCTCTTAAGGTATTTTTTAGTATTTCTGTGGTATCAGTTGTGATTTGTCCTCTTTCATTTCTTATTTGGGTCTTCTCTCTTTTCTTCTTGGTGATAATGGCCAGAGGTTTGTCAATGTTACTTGCCCTTTCAAAGAACCAGTTCTTGGTTTTATCAATTTTCTATTTTTTATTTTTATTTATATTTATTTTTCTATTGACTCTCTACTTCCTCTCTGATCTTTACTATCTCCTTTTTTCTGCAGATGTTATGTTTTGCTTATTCTTCTTTTTCTAATTCTTTTAAGTGGTAGATTAGGTTGTTTGAGATTTTTCTTGTTTCCTAAAGAAGAGCTGTATCCTTATGAACTTCCCTCTAGAACTGCTTTTGCTGCATCCCATAGGATTTGTATGGTTGTGTTTTCAATGTCATTTGCCTCAAGGTATTTTTTAATTTCTTCTCTGATTTTTTTATTGACTGATTGGTTTTTTAATAGCATGTGGTTTAATCTCCATGTAATTGGGTATTTCTTGTTTGTTTCTTTTTCTGTGATTGATTCCTAGTTTCCTATAATTGTGGTCAGAAAAGATACTTGAAATAATTTCTATACTCTTAAATCTATTCAGGCTTGTTTGTGCCCTAGTATGTGGTCAATCCTAGAGAATCTTTCATGTGCACTTGAAAAGAATGCGTATTCTGCATTTTTTAGATGTAATATATTTTGTCGATATGAGTATTGTGAGCCCTATTTCTTGTTATTCCTGTTTGCATGAAATATCTTTTTCCCTCCCCTCACTTTTAATCTATGGGTGTTGTATTCCATAACTCTGTCTCTTGTAGGCAGCATGTTGTAAGCTCTTGTTTTGTTTTGTTTTTTTTATTCGATTTGCCACTCTGTGTCTTTTGAATAGAGCAATTAGTCCATTGACACTTAAGGTAATTATTGATAGATGTGGCTCAACAGTAAAGAACTGCCTGCAAGGCATAAGATGCAAGTTTGATCCATGGGTCAGGAAGATCTCGTGGAGAAGGAAATGGCAACCCACTCCAGTATTCTTGCCTGAGATGATCCTGCAGACAGAGGTGCCTGGTGGACTACAATCCATGAGGTCACGAAAGAGTCAGACCATGACTTAGTGACTGAACAACAACAATGTATTTACTGCCATTTTGAACCTTGTTTTTCCATTGACTTTATGTTTCTTTTCTCTATTCCTTTTGTGATTCGATGATTTTATTTTGTATTATGCTTTTTTCTCTTCTTTTTGTCTTTTGTGAATCTATTGTTTTTTGTGTGTGTGTGTGTGTGTGTGTGGCTGTCCTGTTTTTCAGGTATGTTAATCCCTTCTTATATCTGCTTCCTTTTAGATTGGTAGTCATATAGGTCCAAATATGCTCTAGAAAAATATCTATGTTTTCTTACTCTCCTCCCACACACTTTATGATTTTGAAGTCCACTTTTGCATCCTCATATTCATCTTTTTACTGTTCACTGTGTTATCATCACTTTCCCAGAATTTTTTTTGGTTTTTGTTTGTTTGTTTTTTTAAATCTGCCTTAAGTGTATACTGCCTTAAGTGATTTAGTTCACAGTGATGATTTTCTCTTCCCTAAGTATTCTTACTTCTTTTCTACTTAGAGAAGACTTTTCATTATTTCCTTTAGGGTAGATTTAGTATCACTGTATTCTGAGAAATTCTTTTTTTTCCTCCTTCTATTCTAAATGTTAGTCTTGCTTGGTAGAGTATCCTAGATTGCATATTTTCCCCTTACAGGATTTTGACTATATCTTGTCACTTCCTTCTGGTCTGCAGCATTTCTGTAGAGAAATCAGCTGACAGCCTTATTTGGTGGGGTGAGGGGGGGGCTTATAATTGACTCTTGGTTTTTTCTCTTGCTGACTTTAGAATCTTCTCTTTAACTTTTGCCATTTTTATTGTAACATGTCTTGATGTAGGTCTATTTGGATTTATGTTGTTCAGGACCCTCTGTGCTTCTTGTTTCTGGGTATCTGTTTCCTTCTTTAGGTCTGGGAAGTTTTCAACCACAATTTTTTCAAATACATTTTCAAGTTCCTTTTTTCTTTACTCTCTTTCTGGGATCCTTATTTTGTATGGATTGGCACGCTCTGTATTATCCCGTAAGTCTCTGATATTGCCTTCAATTTTTTTTTGTTTGGTTTTCTGTCTGCTGTTCTAATTGGCTGATTTCCATTGTTATGGCTTCTTGATCGAGAAGATTATTCTAGATCAGTTATTCATCCTGCTGCATTATTAGTTATATTATTCATAGTCTTTAGTTCAGTTTTTGTCTCTTCAAATGAATCCTCTAATTTTTCTGGGCTTCTCCTTATACTTTCTATTTCCTTTTGCAGTCATCTGCACTTCTATTGATAACCTTTCTTAATTCCTTCACCATTTTCATTATCTCCGTTTTGAACTCAGTGACTATTAGACTGAGGAGGTCTGTTTCATTGTTCTTGATCTTTTAATCGGGAGTGGTTTCTCTGCTTCTTCATTTAACTTACATTTCTCTTATCTATTAATTTAGGAGAAACAATTATCTACTGTAATCTTGGAGGGCTCTTTTTTACATGGGAACATCCCTGTGTAGCCTACCTGAGTTTAGCATTTTTTGATGTGAGAGCTGTTTTTAGTGTGGATGCCTGACACCTCTTCCCTCAGTGTATGCTGACCATTATGTCCTTGATAGGAAGTGTGACTGATGTTATGGTGAGCAGAGCCTGCACTGGATATTGAGCAGGACCTCCTTTTTGCTCTGTGGTTATCACTGCCCTGTCAGGGGCGGGCTCTGCTCCTTGGTTGTTGGACTAGAAGCTCCCAGATCCATTTCTGAGCTGCCTTTCTGATCTGCATGATTGGAGTGCTCCCACAATGAGAGGAGTCACTGAGTATGCCGCTGCTAGAGCGGTGAGTGTGCCCTGTTGTGTCAGTTTTCAACCTTTTTGGGCTAACTTATTTTATATATAGTAGTTTGTACCTCTTAACCCCCCACCCCAAAGTTGCTCTTCCCCCTTCCCTCCCCCTTCACCCTCCTACTGGTAACCACTAGTTTGTTCTCTGTATCAGTGAGTCTGCTTCTTTTTTTGTTTTATTCACTAGTTTGTTGTATTACTTAGATTCAATGCATAAGTGATATCACACAGTACTTGTCTTTCTCTGACTTATTTAATTTAGCATAACACCCTCCAAGTCCATCCATTTTGTTGCAAATAGCATTATTTCATTCTTTTTATGTCTAATTAGTATTTCATTTTATATATACACCACATATTCTTTACCCATTCATCTATTGATGGACACCTAGGAAGGAAATGGCAACCCACTCCAGTATTCTTGCCTGGAGAATCCCGTGGACAGAGGAGCCTGATGGGCTGCTGTCCGTGGGGTTGCACCGAGTCGGACACGACTGAAGCGACTTAGCATGCACGCATCATTGGAGAAGGAAATGGCAACCCACTCCAGTACTCTTGCCTGGAGAATCCCAGGGACAGAGGAGCCTGGTGGGCTGCCGTCTATGGGGTCGCCCAGAGTCGGACACGACTAAAGTGACTTAACAGCAGGTTGCTTCCATACCTTAATAATTGTAAATAATGTTACTGTGAACACTGGGGTGCATATGTCTTTTTTAATTAGAGGCTTGGTTTCTTTGGCTATATACCCAGGAGTGGAATTGCTGGGTCATATGATAGTTCTATTATTAGTTTTTTGAGCCACCTCCAGACTGTTTTCCACAGGGGCTGTACCAATTTACATTTCCACCAACAGTGTACAGGGGTTCAGTTTATTCCATGTCCTTGCCAACATTTTTTATTTGTGGGTTTTTTTTTTTTTAGGTTGGCCATTCTGACAGGTGTGAGGTGACATCTCATCATTACTAAAACACCTTTCCTTGTCTCTTTAATATTTTCTCCTTAAATCCATTTTGTCTGATATTAGTGCTGTGGACTGTATTATGTCTCCCCTAAATTACAGTGTTGAAGCCCTAACCCTCAATGAAACTGTATTTGGAGATGAGGCCTTGGGGAAGTAATTAGGTGCATATGAGATCATGAAGGTGGAGTCCTCATGATGGGATTACTGCCCTCATAAGAAACTAGCGAGCTCTCCCTCAGCCTCCCTCTCTCTCTGTCTCTGTCTCTGTCTCTCTCTCTCTCTCTCTCTCTGCCACATGAAGACGCAGAGAGAAGGCAGCTATCAAGTGAGTCTTTACCAAAACCCAACCATGCCAGTACCCTACTCTTGGATGTCTGGCCTCCAGAACTGTGAAACTATATTTCTATTGCTTAAATTACCTAGCCCATAGTATTTTGTTATGGCAGCCCAAGTGGACAAAAACAATTAGTGTAGCCACTGAAAGATCTTTCAATTTCTGTTTTCATGATATATATTTTTCCATTTACTTTTAATGAATCCTTTTTAGTTTCACTTTGAATCTAATGTGTATATTTTTTGATAGCAGATAGTTAAATTATGTTTTCTATTTTAATCCATCCTGCAAATCTTTGCCTTTGTGTTTAATATTTAATGTTTGCATTTAATATAATTGCTGTTAAACTGGGATTTGTGTTTGTTATTTTCCTATTTGTCTTCTACATCTTTAATGCCTTTTTTAGTTTCTTTGTTCCTCTACTACAGCCGTCTTTTGTGTAGATATCTTCCCGTGTGCCATTTTTATTCCCTTGTATTGTTTATTGTATTTTTTTTTTTTTTTTAGTTATTTCTCCAGTGGTTGCCCTGAGAATTACAACTGACACCTTAAATTTACAACCATCGAGTTCAGATGTAAACTAATTTAGTTTCAATAGTATACAAAAATATTGCTCCTAAAAAGTGGTTTCCTCTTCCTTCCTTTGTGCTATTATTGTCATACAAACTATATCTTTAGACTTTATATGCCCATCAACTTAGATTTATCATTACTGCTTTATTTGTTTTTTGTTTCTTATACAACTATACTTTAAATCTGCTTTAAATCTGCTAAGAGAATGAAAAAGTTAGCAAACAAAATATGTTTTGTATACAAAATATGTGCTGTTTTTTAAATATATCTATGCAATTAACTGTATTTCTTCGTGTGAATTTGAGTTCTTGTCTAGTTCCCTTCATTCAATCTGAAGTAATTCCTTTAATATTTCTTGTAGGGCAGATTTTCAAGTGATGAATTCTCTCAGGTTTTAATGTAGAAATATCTTAGTTTCACCTTCATTTATGAAGACTTAGTTTTCATCCATCACCATACAGTCGCCCTCCTTCACTCACTTGCTGCCCCCCCCGCCCCTTCCCCTCTCATGACCACTACTTTGTTTTCTGTATTTACATGGTTTTTTGTTCGTTTGGTGTGTTCATTTTATTTTTGTTTGCTTTTTACAGCACAAATATGAATGAAATCATACAGTATTTGTCTTTATCTTACTTATTTCACTTAGCATAATATCCTCTAGATCCACCCATGTTGTTGCAGATGGCAAGATTTCATCTTTTTGTGGCTGAGTAGTATTCCATTGTGTATATAAATATGTGCCACATCTTCTTTATCCATTGATGAGCAGTTAGGTTGCTTCCATATCTTGGCTACCATAAATAATGCTGCAAGATACACATAGGAGTGCATATAGCTTTTCAAATTAGTGTTCTTTTTTCTTTAGATAAATACTCAAAAGTGGAATAACTGGATCATATGATAAATCAACTCTTTTAGAAATCTCTTAACTGTTTTCCACAGTGGCTGCACTAAGTTACATCCCTACCAACAGTGTGTAAGCATTCCCTTTTCTCCACATCCTCACCAATACTTATTATTTCTTGCCTTTTTGATAATAGCCATTCTAACAGGCATAAAGTGATATCTCTGTGGTTTTGATTTGAATTTTCCAAATAATTAGTGATGTTAAACATGTTTTCATGTGCCTGTGGGCCACCTGTATGCCATTGGAAAAGTGTCTATTCCTCTTCTCTGACAATTTTTTAATCAAATTGTGTTTTTTGTTCTTGCTGTTGAATTATATGAATTCTTTATATATTTTGAATTATCAACCCCTTATTGAATATATGATTTGCAAATACTTTCTTCAATTTGGTAGGTTGTCTTTTTTGTTTGTTTGTTGATAGTTTCTTTTGCCATGTAAAAATCTTTTTGTTTGATGCCATCCCACTTGTTTATTTTTGTTTTTGTTCCCCTTGTCTGAGGAAACACATCCAGAAACTTATTGCTAATACTGATGCCAAAGAGCATACTGCCTATATTCTCTTCCAGGAATTTTATGGTTTCAGGTCTTATATTCAAGTCTTTAATTCACTTTGAATTGACTTTTATGTGTCTTTTGCATATGGCTGTCCAGTTTTCCCAGCATTGATGATTGAAGAGATTATCCTTTCTTCATTGTATATCTTTTGCTCCTTTTGATGAGACTCCATTTTTATAATTTCCTTTAGTTCATTAGACAGTTTCCTTTTGCTATTTGAACATATTTAAATAGCTGATTTAAAGTCTTTACCAAATAAGTCTAATAACTAGGTTTCCTAAGCAACAGTTTCTATTAACTGCTCTTTTCTCTGTGTTTAGACCATATTTTTTTTTGCATATTTTTAATTTTTTATTGAAAAGTAGGAATATTAAATAATATAATGTGGCAACTCTGGGAATCAGATTATTCCCCATCCATCAGTATTATGCTATTGTTGCTATTTGTTATTTTTATCACAGTGGTGGTTGTGGTTGTTTGTTTGCTTAGTCACTTTCCTGAACTAATTTTGTAAATTGTGCATTCTTTGTGATGTGTGACCACTGGAGTCTGCTCAGTTAGTTTAGTGGAGCTAATGATCAAACAATTAAGTGACTCTGATCTATAAGCATTTAAGCCTCTGCTGAGGTACTGTGCGTGCATGTTGAAGAATGTCTTCAACACTCAGGCAAGCAGATTACCCATTCATCTATTGATAGACACCTAGGTTGCTTCCATACCTTAATATGCAAGCCTCTTCAGCCTTCTTTATTTGCATGTGAAGAGTTTCAGACTTGGTCAGGGCAATGAGCATAGGGCCTTTTCAGATGTTTCCTGGGTTTCCACAAATCCCTCTGTACACATATAGGTGTAGATTTGCAAAAATACACTGAAGCTTTCTAATGCTTTCTATGTTTATCTCTTCTCCCAACTTTTCCTTTTAAATGTTTTGGTCATCTTCTCATTTGCCCCAATTGTAATTGCTGTCTTGGGAAACTGCAATGTTAAACAATTGCTATTGATTATTTTCAACAAATGTCAAGGGGAAGGGCTGTTCTTACTGAGTAAGCTGAGTAAGGTCAAATAAAGACAAACTCTGTGAATAGGGGTTTCCGAGAAACAACTAGTCAGGTAAAATAATGACAACTCTCTAGAAATAGGGCTTTTATTGACCTCTAAACTCATTCTCCTCCCTTCAGTAACTGCTAGGTTGCACTCGTGATTATAGAGCTGTTGGTTTTCAAGCCTACTATTGTGTTGGAGAGGCATGTGAACAGGACAAGTTTAAAATGCCACAAAGCTATTCTATTAACAGTCAGTGTTTTTCTTAAATAAAACCCATTAATTGTTGCAAGCTCTTGGTTAATTTCCAGAGTTCTGAAATATTGATTTTGACCATTTATACTATGTTCTCATTGTTTTTATGAATGGGTACATTTTCTGAGCTTTTCTTACTTTACCATTCCTGCTGACATCATCAGTAATCTTCTTGCACCTTCCAATTCAGACCAACAGCAAGCTTAATTCTGCTCAGTGACCTGATTGAACAGCTCAGGAAGCAGAACCATGTAGATAAATCCTGGACCTTTTCTAACTCACAAAATCACGAGAAATAATAAATTGTTCTTATAAGCCACTTAGTTTTGCAGTGGCTTGCTACAAAGAAAAAATAATGAAAACACCTTTTCCCTCACTTTCTACTCAGGATTATAGTCATAGAGGTACCTGTCACATTTCATCATGAGATTACAATTCTTTGAAGGCAAACACAGCATTTAATCTATTTTTATGTCACCCACAAAGCTTAAGTACAATACCAACAGGGCACTCTATGACCACTTGTCAAATAAGTGGTGTGAGCAATCCAGCAAATGAAGCAGCTATTTTGTTATGATTCTTTAATACTTCATAAATAAAACTGAATATAATTATTTCAAAAAATTAAAATATAACTCAAAAATTAGAAATGTTTTATATTTTATGAAAGATTTCTTCTCTGACAAAAATAATAAAACAAAATAATATCATTAGTATCAATAATGTTTATAGTAAATATAGTTTTAAAATAATACATTGAAATAAATTTAGTTATGTTTAGAGAAAATTTATTTTTTCTTATCCTAAGTTTATAATGGATGAAAATCTTTATAATTACTATATTTACCTTTCTGGTTTTCAAGGCCAAGTATGATTTTGCTTGCCAAGACTGTGATTTTTGAAGAAAAATTTTTGCATTTAAAAAATTATAAGTTACAAAATATATCAACTCTTACAGACTACAAAAAATGCTTTTTATTTATATCACACATGCACAAACACTTAATGTGACACAGAATAATTTCCCTGCATCTTGCCAAAGTTTGAGGCCATATTGGATTACTGGGCTGTTACCAGAGAGATATAATGACAGTTTGCAATGTCTAAGATATCCATGCTTGAATATTTTTGAATGGAGTGTAATTTCCTATAAGAAATTCTATCCATTGCTTATTCAGTGATATGCCCATTAAGAAAAATATTGTTGAGCTTTGCTTGCCAAAGTCATTCATAAGTATATTAGGCTAGAAATTCTCAATGGAATATTTTCTACCTTCCCTCCATTTTATACACATTGGATCTAGTTCAAAGTTGTAAATGAATAATTCATCCACAGAAATTAATATTGACCTATTTTTGAAGAGCTCAAAATTTAGTGAAATTTAAATATAGTTAATCTTTTATTTTTACTTTTCTACTTTTTTTCTACTTTTATTCACATAAATGAAAGTCACTTAAGTGTTTATGGACAGGTGCAGACGTATACCAAATTAACAAAATGTTCAATCTGAAATCAATTTTTAGAAAATATGAGTAAGTAAAAGTCATAGAGAGCCAAAATAAAGTCATTTCAAATTACCCAAAGATGCCCAAGAAACTTACTGCCTCTGAAGTCCTCTTTACACTGGCTCCTGAGAGTTCTAGATATAATCTGGAGTGTCTCTGAAACCCTTTGTATTTTGCATATTTTAGACTCTTTTGAACTTGAAATTTATTAGATTGCTAAAAAAAACTCTAAAATTTAGTTTTCATCTGCTTTCTGGTATTCTCTATGCATAACAGCCTTCAGTTCAATCATAATGTTGGAGGAAATGCTATAAAACTGTAGGGAAAGAGGTGGAAGATCAGAAGTGGGACTCTTTATAATGACCAGCTATGGCAGAAGGCAATGTCCAGATCTGAAACTTTGATCTCAAAATTGATTTCATGAAGATATTTACACTACAATGCTTCTCTCTTGGTATTAAAATTAAGAGATTTTTATTCTTCTTTGTATCCTCTCTACTTTCTCAATTTTTGCAATGAGCATAAATTATATGAGTGACCATTGTTTTACAAAGTACTACTATTTTCAGTTTAGGAAAAAATAATCCTAACCTTAAATGACCTATAAATTCACCTTATATTCTTCAAGGACAGAGATGAGGAAGAATTAACACTAAGAAACCTTATTTTTGCTTCTATGGGAGGTAAAATATGAGTCATAAAATCTACAAATCCCAATTCATAGCTTTCATGATAAGTAAGTCACTTAGGTATTAACAGAAGGTGAGAAACTTCAAATAAAAATACACCTCTTCAAATACTTTCTCCATATGCTTTCAACAGAATATTTAGTTATAAAGTACTAGTAACCATATTTGTGGAGCTAGATAAAAAATTATCATCTTATTAATCATAAGGAACTTATAGAACTTTAAAAACGGATTATATTTGTCCAAATAGCGTGATAGCTACATTCTCTAGGGAGCTTCCCAGGAAGTTCAGTGGTAAAGAATCTGCTTGCCAAAGCAGGAGACATAGGAGATGGGGCTGCAATCCCTGGGTCAGGAAGATCCTTTGGAGGAAGAAATGTTTTCTTCCCACTCCAGTTTTCTTGCTGGAAAATCCCATGGAAAATCCCATGCAGCCTAGCAGGCTGCAGTCCATAGGGTCACAAGGAATTGGACAGGAGCACACATATACTACATTCTCTAGATCTTCTTTCCCACTTGACTAATGAAAAATCCTCTCTTGTTCAGAATTTATTTAAAATCATTCAGTTCAGTCACTCACTTATGTCCGACTCTTTATGACCCCATGGACCACAGCACACCAGGCTTCCTTGTCCATCACCAACTCCCAGAGCTTACTCAAACTCATGTCCATCAAGTCGGTGATGCCATCCAGCCTTCTCATCCTCTGTCGTCCCCTTCTCCTCCTGCCTTCAATCTTTCCCAATCTTTTCTCAGGGTCTTTTCCAATGAGTCAGCTCTTCACATCAGATGGTCAAAGAATTGGAGCTTCAACTTCAGCATCAGTCCCTTTCCAATGAATATCCAGGACTGATTTCCTTTAGGATTGACTAGTTTGATCTCCTTGAAGTCCAAGGGACTCTTAAGAGTCTTCTCCAACACCACAGTTCAAAAGCATCAATTCTTCAGCACTCAGTTTTCTTTATTTAAAGTCCAACTCTCACATCCATACATGACTACTGGAAGAACCACAGCTTTGACTAGATGGACCTTTGTCGACAAAGTAATGTCTCTGCTTTTTAATATGCTGTCTACGTTTGTCATTTAAAATCATTAGAAAATACAAATCAAACGATGATGTATAAGGCATTTGTATTACAGGAACGATATTGGCACAGGATGAAGCATTTCATCACTCTGCGTGTATACTGTTGTTTAGTACCTAAGGTGTGTCCAACTGTTTGTGACCCCTGGACTGTAGCTCACCAGGCTCCTCTGTCCAGGAAGTTCTCCAAGCAAGAATGGTGGAGTGGGTTGCCATTTCCTTCTTCACAGGATTTCCCCAGACCAGGATCCAACCCACATCGCCTGCATTGGCAGGCAAATTCTTTACCACTGAGTCATCTGGTAAGTCCCTGTGTGTGTGTATTTGTTATTATATATTCAATGGAATTCTTCACTCACTGTCTTTTGTATGTACTGTGCTAAATAGCTTTAGTCATGTCAGATTCTTTGCAACCCTGTGGACTGTAGCCTGCTAGGCTCTTCTGTCCATGGGGATTCTCCAGGTAAGAATACTGGAGTGGATTGCGAAGCCCTCCTCCAGGAGATCTTCCCAACCCAGGGATCAAACGCTCATTTCTTATGTCTCTTGCATTGACAGGCAGGTTCTTTACCACTAGCACCACCTGGGAAACCCAGTCTTTTGTATAAATGGTATGAACTCAGAGATAACGACACTCTCCCTAACTGTGAAGTTCTTTCACTGAATAGCCAAAACACTTAATACTCTACAATGAGGGAGCTTTCTTTCTCTCTGGAAAATGCATTTTATAAACATAAGCTCTGTTATCATTAAAATAGTCCCCAGAACCCAGTCACACATTACTATTAATAACAAACCATCTAATAATTAATTTTCTCCTTGGAGAGCATGGATGCAGGATCTATAGGAATTGTTATAAAGCACAGAAGTTTAAATAAGGCAGGCACAGGGCAAGAATAAATCCAGAGCAGGAAATGCCCTAAGTTAGCCAGACCCAGATGAGATGCCCTGGGCAGCCAGTGTCCTGTGAAAGGAGTTTAGGAGGAAAGTTCCAAAGAGAATGAGTGAAGTCAAAGAGTAGATGCAACCAAGACAAACCTTAACTATTCCCCTTACCTGTACTGTGAACTCACACACCTAAACTCCTACACATCATCTCTACTTGGATATTAAAAGAATCTCTAATTAAATAACTGAAATGAATTATTTGTTTTCTACCAAACACATGCCTTTATAAGGATTGCACATCTCAGTAAAACACATGACCATGCACCCAGGGGCTCTAGGCAAACACCTAAAAAATACCTGATTTTTGCCTTTCCCTTATGCCCCCTAACCCCATCCACATCACTGGCAAGTGTTTCCACCACGTAGTGGATCCTGACTCTATCCACTTCTCTCCAGCTCCACCTTCACTCCCCACTGCGAGCTGCCACCTCTCACCCTGGACTCCTGCTACATGTCTTGATTCCTCTCCCTCTTTTTCCTCCTGTGATGTATAGCCAGCACATAGTAGCTAGAATGAGCTTTTTAAGTGAATATCAGACCAGGTCCCTCCCTTCCTTATCACCTTCCTGCAGGGCCCCACGGCTCTTAGAATAAAATGCACATCACTGATCATAGCTCACAAGGCCTAATGCTCTGACTCTGGCCTTCTTCTGACACATCACCTCCTATTCCAGTGTCTGGGTGGCACCTACGCTCCAGTGACAGTGATCTGAATTTTGTTCCTGAATGCATCATTTTTATTGAGGTCTTGGGCCTTTGTACTTCCTGATTCCTTCCTAGGATGGTTGTTTCCAGAAGTCATCCCAAAGATGCTTCTCCTCACTATTCAGATCTCAGCTCTAATGTCCCTGCTCTGAAAGGTCTATATAATACAAGACTTACTTTTGTTTTATTTTCTTCATAGGCTTATAACCATCCAACTGTTTTTTTGAAGAAGTATTAGTTTACACATGTATGCCTGTCTCCACAGACTAGAATGTGATTTTCATGACAACTGAGGCTCTGCCAGACTTGTTGCTCTAAATCAAGAATCTAGACCAGCCCCTGGCATATAGGAAGCATTCATAAAAATGTGTGCATTTCCACTCATGGAAAATCCAAGATGATGCCTATGACTGGTCTTAGCAGGTGTCAAACATTTTATTCAGTATGAAGTCTGTGTTACTCTGCACAATGCCTTAAAAGCCAAGGCCTTATAAGACTGGGCTGCGTCACATTCACCATGAAAAAGAGCGCAAGGAAAAACAAACCCTATGCAATCCTAAAGCAGGTTAACAAAAACATTTGACACAAAATAATTCCTAGAAAAAACACAATCAGTATTCTTACTTTTGAAAAGAAGTTTAACATCTCTATAGACTATAACAAAATAAAATCTCTGCTTCAAGATTTCTCTAAAAGTGTCCATGAGCCGAAGTCTCCTTGTCCTCGGAAATGTTTCAGTTATAAGAAACCACACATGAGGGCTTCCCTAGTGGGTCAGTGGTGAAGAATCCACCTGCCAGTGCAGGAGACTCGGGTTCAATCCCTAATCCAGCAGGATCCCACGGGCCACAGAGAAACTAAGCTCGCGCACCACAACTGCTGTGCCCGTGGTCTAGAGCCTGGAAGCCGCAATTACTGAGCCCATCTGCCATACTGCCATTGCTGAAGCCTGTGCACCCCAGAGCCCATGCCCCACAAGAGAAGCCTCCACAATGAGAAGCCTGTGCAGCAACTAGAGAGTATCGCCCTGCTCACTTGCTGCAACTAGGGAAAAGCCCATGCAGCAACAAAGACCCAGCACAGCCAAAATAAGTAAATACAATTATTGTAAGCTGTTTTTTTAAAAAAGAAATCACAATGACAATTTCCTGTAGTCCTACACTGGTAAAGCTGAAAGGGACCTGAACAGTGATTTAGAGCAACCATCTCACTTGACAAATGAGAAATTAAAGCCACAGAAGTGAAATAACGATCTCTGTTAAATAAGAGAGGTCAGGATGGGACTTGAACTCGGGACTCCTAATTCCAAGGTCAGATTTTTCCAGTATATCAAGTTGCTTGCATCCTCTAGGCTAAAGATAAAGTTTCCCTCATCATTACTGACCTGACTTTAAAGTAATATTTGAGGACTATAAGGGAGAAAAAACTATTTTTCTGAGTATTGGGTGGGGGCAGGGACAGTGTAAATAAATGTAAAATATTAATATCAAGAAATGAATAAGTAATCAAAATATTAATAACAACAATAAATCATATTTTGGGCTCTGAGTAAGGATTCATCATGACATTTGCACATCCTAGGTGACCAGTAGTCCTGAGGGGTAGATTATTACAGTTCCTTCTTCTAATGATATTTTGAGCACATATCAGGAAGTATCATAAACCACACAGTAATATCTTTAAAATAGGGATAGTGTCTGTTGGGTTTTAGCAAGACATGCATTCTACAGAAGATTATAACCAATCAGGAATATTCTCTCTGTATTCCTTAGAGATGGTTTTATTAGAAAAACATAAGATTTTTCACCAAGCATTTCCTTTAAAATGAGTACAATTTGGGGGAAAGACTGAAAAATGTGAGAACAGTGTACATACTTAAAACCACGCAATGTGAAGAAAAGCATGAAGTATTCTGATAAAAGCTGTCTTTGTTGTTTATCCCACTGGTGAGAAGTAATATGTTGGGATTTTAATACCTTCAGAAGAAGATCATTAGAATGGTTACCAAACTAAAAAGACATGGAATTCCCTGAGATATAAAATTAATGATCCTTAATGTGACTATTTCAAGAGATTATGGAAAGAAAGACAACCCTGAGCACTGACCTTCCATTAATGCTTCCCTGGCCCAAGGGGCAGTGGAAGCTTCCATTCCATTCATCCCTTGAGCTGTGGAATCCATGACTAACAAAGCTATACATAAAGCTACTTTAGGGAAGGAGAGGTATCTGGTCTCTCAGGGACAGGAGGATGTCAACTGAACAAGTAATGGGTGGTCCTGGCAGTCTAGTTCATGAGAATAAGCACTGCTTTACTCCCTTCCAGATGGAGAGCACCACAAGCATGCAAAACCCAGGTAAAATCAGTAAATTTAAAAAATAATGCATTCTAGGGAATTTCCTGGTGGTCCAGAGGTTAAGACTTCATCTTCCAATGCAGGGGGTGTGGGTTTGATCCCCGGTTGGGGAGCTAAGATCCACATGCCTCATGGCCAAAAAACCAAAAAGAAAAAAAAGAAGAAGAAACAATATTGTAACAAATTCAATGAAGACTTTAAAAATGGTCCACATCAAAAAAAAATCTTTAAAAATACTAAATAATGCTCCACTGCACCATTGCAATATTTGCAAAGTACATGCAAGTATTTATTGATAAAGTTGTTTTATGGAGAGATGGAACTAGGGAGTAGATCTTATTTTTTCCCACTATACCCTGGTGGTTTGTGTCAAGAAAAATAAAGACCATAATGAAAGTTACAAATTTCTTTTTGTATTAGAATATTAAATAACTGGCAATTTCATTGTTCAACAAGTTCAATTTGACATATGCAGCAGTTCAGTATTCCTAAAGGAATCTCAGTTTGTCATGTGGAAAGTACTATCTCTATCTCATGTATAAGAAAATAAAGGACAAAACCAAACTACAGAATAAGAGAAGATGAGAAAGAAAAACCCATGACCACCAGTTTCTTTTTGGCTCTTTCACCTAACTAAATAACAAGGAGTGTAAGGCAAGAAGTGCAATGTAATAAGGAAAAAAAAAAAAAAACCACAAAGATGAACAAACTTTTAAGATTACAGTGATCATAGACTGAAAAACAAGATGACATAGTTATTCTCAAGAAATTTCATTTTGTAAGTGGTGTTCCAAAAATCAAGTGTGATATACACTTGGAGAACAAAAATGTTTAAAAAGTTTAATTACTCATCACAATGATTCCAGGGGCAATTCTACTAGCTCATAGCACAAGCCCTGAAGCAAAGCCCTTTTTTAAAAAGTCTATTTTGGTAGAGCTGAAGTTAGTTTTCCAGATCATATTTAGTAAGACTAACCTTTATTTTTTTTTCTTTGCTTTAAAAATGAAATGGCTAAATGGAAAAAAGTCTATTTTTAAATATCAAGAACTGGCTTCCAAATTAATTCTTCCATTCTAAATAGGCGTGAGGCAGGGTTTATGAAGAACTTCCGTATTTACAAGTATCAATGGAGCCTTTGACTTGCTGAATATCTTCCAGGAAGAGAAATCTGATACAAGTTACATTTCCTGAGAGTGAAGTGAGAGATGCTTGGAGTTTATAGTAAGTCATTTCTTGTCCAGCTGACATCCACCATCACCTGTCACGTTACAAGCAATTTGGCTCGTGGGGCTGAGGGTTTGTCTGAAATGCCTTCTCCCCAAGCTGGGGGATGATGCTTGAGTTCCAGAGCCACAGAGACTCTGAAATCTTAGCCTTTTTGTGTTTGCCGAGGGGATTCAGGCAGATAGGTTGTTAATGGGAAAACAAAGCTTGGATGGCTCTCTAATCTTACGGCTGTTACAGTTAGCACTTGTTCATTGTGACATTGTAAATGACTTCCCCTTGAATACAAGCCCTCCTTTTAGATGACATTTAGATAACAAAAACTGAGGATGGACCAGAGAACCTACCTTTCAGAAAGTTTTTTTAAGGGTCTCCTACCCCCCAAAATGGCTATGGTTTTTCCAGTGGTCATGTATGGATGTGAGAGTTGGACTGTGAAGAAAGCTGAGCACCGAAGAATTGATGCTTTTGAACTATGGTGTTGGAGAAGACTCTTGAGAGTCCCTTGGACTGCAAGGAGATCCAACCAGTCTATCCTAAAGGAGATCAGCCCTGGGTGTTCATTGGAAGGACTGATGCTGAAGCTGAAACTCCAGTACTTTGGCCACCTCATGGGACGAGTTGACTCATTGGAAAAGACCCTGACACTGGGAGGGATTGGGGGCAGGAGGAGAAGGGGACGACAGAGGATGAGAGGGCTGGATGGCATCACCGACTCAATGGACATGAGTTTGAGTAAACTCCGGGAGTTTGTGATGGACAGGGAGGCCTGGCGTGCTGCAATTCATGGGGTCGCAAAGAGTCGGACACGACTGAGCGACTGAACTGACTGACTGACTGACCCCCTAAAATATAGAACAAATCCCATGTCAAACCCAACAACTCCCCAAAAGATCCTCCAATTGTGAAGTGTCCTTCTGAGTCTGCAGGTTTGGGTTCTGTTTTAGAATCAGCCTGGGAGCCCCAGGTCAATACTGAAGCTGTGATTTTCCCAGTGGTGTATACTTAGCTTTTGCTAGAAGACAACACTATTGTTTCCCTTTCACTCTTTTGAAAAATGTCTTTGTTGAGGTATAATTGATTTCTCTTCAGAGTCCAGACATCTTTCACCTTTCTTTCCTTTTTTCATATGAGTAAAGTTCAAATCCCTTAGCCTGACCCAGAAGGCCTTTCAAAACAGCAGCTCAGATGCCCTTCAGCCTTCTTCACCCCTAGAGTCTCCTGGATGTGTTTACTAACCAAGTGGGGTTTCTCACCAGTATGCAAATTACATTGACCTTTAAAACCACCACAATACCTCTTCTAACTACCACCTGTGCTTATCCTCAGGTTTCTAGTTTTCATATCCCCTATGAAGCTTTTCCTGGTTCCCCGAAGGCATCTCTGGTTCTTCCAACATCCACTATACCTAATATCTAAATACTGTTACAATGCTGTAATTCCCAGACAGAAATAACTAGGACTTTTATTCTTAAATTCTCAGTGCTTGGCACATAGTGAGTATTCAATATTATTTGGGAATTGAGTGAAATACTTCATTAGAATTTCTTCTTTCACTGGCATTAAAGGTGAACTTGGAAATAATGGGGACAGTATCATGAAATACTTTTTCCTACACAGCTCCCTTAAGCAAAGGGAATTTCATATTCTTATTATGGATAAATGGGAAGAGAGCTATTGTCTGTGAAAATATTAGAGAGGATTGCCTAGTATCCATATCAACGGGCTTTTGAGCCCCACAGAGTTGGTTGCCAAGAGTTAGTTGAATTATATTTGCTAAGTACACTGTGAGAAGGAATTCCCTGGGGGTCCAGTGGTTACAAATTAGCACTTTCACTGCCATGGCCTGAGTTCAGTCCCTGGTCCAGGAACTAAGATCCCACAAGCCTCGCCACACAGCCAAACAAAATTTCACCGTGAGGTTCTGTGTGCAAGCAGCACCGCCTTGGGACCCACAGGACAGCTAAGGGTCACAGAGGCCATGCCACCGTTCTCCAAAGCACACACAAGCCCCATTTAGCCACAGACTGCAGAGCAGCTTTGGCTCTGAAGGCTGATAATAAGCAGTCATGAGTGGAGGTTGACTGGGTCCTAGGGAGAAGCCTTTTCATGGAGGGGACGAGCGCAGAGGCAGAGATGACAAGCACTTAGAAGGAGATTAGGATACAGGAACCGAAGTAGAAAGTGATATAAGCCAGACCCAGAAGTGATGTAGGATTCCACACTCCTAGAGGAGTCAAGAGACAAAAAGTAGAATGATGGTTGTCCGGGGCTAGGGGAGAATGATGAGGAGTTATTGTTTTATGGGTACAGTTTCAGTTTGGGAAGGTGGAAAAGTTCTGGGAGTGGCGGCGGTGATGACTGCAAAACAATGTGAAGATACTTAATGCCACTGAACTGTACACTGACAAATGGTCAAAATTGTAACTGTGATGTTATAAGAAAGCAAAAAATCACACACACACAAAGAACAGAGACACACCTCCTTTTGGACATGAGTGCACGTGCAACACTCATGGGGCTCCCGGAAATAAGAAGCACAGCCTTTAAGAGGGAGCTGAGGTTCTGCAGTTGTGCAGGTAAAAAGTAGGAGTCATGACAATGTAGGCTCTGATCTTACTATGACATGATTTGAGCCCACACAGTAATGAGTCCTGGGAATATTTACATTATCTGAGCCAGAGTGAGAGCTCAGCATTATATAAAAAGTATTTTAGAAGTATATTGGATCACAAAAAAAGAAGGAGACTTGCATGAGGACATCAGTGAGGGCAGTGTAGAAGGTCAGCTTTCTAGAATGTGTAGGACTCCACTGTGCAGAAATAGTGGACAACAGTGACAGAGAGAAATGAGTCCACAAAGGCAGGTCTGAGCCCCACTTAGGTCACTGGCATTGGTGCAGGACAGTGGTCACCAGTGACTTGGAAAGAGACATTTCCACAGTATTCAGGAGTCCTAGTCATATCTGAATGGATTACGGGGTGTGTGAGGAAGTGAAAGTGGTCAGTTACATTCTTCCCTTGAGCAGTTTGGGAGGAATAGGGACTGTCAAGGGAACATATTTCTAGAACAAGGGAGAATTAAATATGTCTTTGTAGATTAAGGGGACAGGATCCTGTGAAGAGGGTATCAAAAATGAGCAAAGGGGATCATGTGTGGATCAAGGTCTAAAAGGAGGTTGACAAGGAGAAGATTAAAAGCCCAAGTGAAGGGGTTAATCTTTGGAAACCGGAGGTTCCCCTTGGAAGAGGACAGCTGAAGCAGAAAAATTCCAAGGTGGAAAGCCCAAATTGCGATGGTTCAAATAAGAGAAATAATTGTTGACACAACATCTGGTCAATTCAGTCTCATAGTCAACCAACCAGATGGAAATTCTGCATGGCATGATCACACGTGTCCACATAAGTTAAAAGTTTTACTGAACCTGTGATTGCTCCCAAATTACAGAGCCAGTGTGAGAGGAATTAATAAAGTCAATTATTTGAATATATTGCTTTTTCATTTAAAATGATAAAAACTTTAACCTGATCTGGAAAATGTATTTTAGGAAATGTAAGTGCTAATTAAACCAATACATGGACAAGGTATTACCATACTGGTGTGAGTCACATAAAATAACACAAGAAACTTTATGACTTCCATGCTTATTTTTGATTAGCCTTTATGGTTAAGTTGAAAGAATTGAAGTGATACTAAATTAATGACTTATTGGTTGGCACAATTATTTTTCTTGAATCGACATAGATTTCAAAGTTTATCACTGAAATCATAATTGCATCTTCCTATCTGATTTTGTGTCTGAGAATGAGGATTAGACTATGCAGTGCTATTTCATGAAACAGGAAGTTCTGTCAATCAAAGAAAATCTAAAGCTATTCTCAAGCACTAGTATAACAAAACATCATATATTACTACAATCAGTGCTCGGGTTAACTCATAAATTTAAAGTCATGCTTAAATTTGGGTTTATAGCCATTGTAAAAGCAGTACATTTACCACCACTTAAAAGATTAATAGCTAATTAATCTTCATAGCATTTTTATGGGGCAAATAAGATTAAAGATGACTCAAGGATGTGCTTTCTTTCCTTTGTATATTCTGGAAACCTGCGATGCACATTCCACAGATACCTATATATTTCCCACAACCAAGCAAAGTCTCTTTGCTTGATCTCTTTGCTGTTGTCCCTTATAAGATTTGATTCATAGGATAAAAAGACAGGTGAAGTTAAAAATGTAATATATAATCCAACCATACAAGTACATTTAATTAATGACTGTCAAAGTGGCCCAAGTAATTACCAAGATAGGACACCTTAATTTTATTACCGTATCATAATATCTGCATTACTATGACTCCTAAGTAGTAGATTTAACTGGTACTTCACTATTCTCAAGATAAGTGGCATAAGGATATTTGAGATAATTTACATGTAATTAGTTATAATTGAAAAGAAGATAAACTCTAGAGATCTTCTGTACATTATACCTCTAGTCAGCAATGGCATATCGTTCACTTAAACATTCATTAATACAGTAGATGGGTCCCTGGTGGCTCAGATGGTAAAGAATCCACCTGCAATGCAGGAGACCTGGGTTCAGTCCCTGGGTGGAGAAGATCCCCTGGAGAAGGGAATGGCAACCCACTCCAGCATTCTTGCCTGGAGAATTCCACAGAGGAGCCTGGTGGGCTACAGTCCATGGGGTTGCAAAGAGTTGGACATGACTGAGTGACTAACACTTTCTTTCACTTCTTTCAAGATGGTAGATATGGTAAATGATGTGTTCAAAATAAAATAAAACAAAATAAATTAGATATGAATGTTGTAGAATCTATATGTGCTTGCCAGATTCCTCTGTCCTTGGGATTCTCCAGGCAAGAATACTGGAGTGGGTTGCCATGCCCTCCTCCATGGAAAGGTTGCCCTTCCCAATCCAGGTAGAATCTATATACATTTGATCAATTACTGACACTTTTTAATTTTACCCCCAACTATTTAATTATATAAAATAAAATAAAATTCAATTATATAATTATATAAAATCTGAAGGAGGAAAATCCTTACTTAAATTGATGATAATATTAAATGTTTCTGTTAAATGGACATACTAAGCTGATAATATTTCATATTATATTTTAGAAGTGCTGGAAGAGGTCATTGACAAGATTTGCCCACCAGATGACCTGTGAGCTGGTCCTGGGCAACCAGAGGGACCACCAGAGGCAACCCTCTTCCCTGTCTTTGGAATGTAGTTTTCTGCCTGCCGTTTCCATGGTAGGAGTTCTTTCAAGGGTGCAGCCTTGAGAGAGTAATGTTTAGCTGAGACCATCTGGACAGTGTACATGACTGACCCCCATGAAGGCTCTATGTAAACTGTGATTCTGGCCGGTGGCTGCAGAGATCTACTGCTCTTGTGGCATGCAAGAAAAGTCTCACATGTAAGTTGCCTTGCTCAGGAAACCTGCCGACTGCCCATCTGGGTTGCTCTGCCCTTTTCTGCAGTCTCCACTTGCCCCCTGTGTACACAGACCAATTTCAGATTTCATCTGGGGAATTTCTGTGGTTGTGAACCAATAAGTAACCATCTCAACATAAACTGCTAATGGAATGTACTAATACTCCTTAACTCTCTAGAAAAAGATGAGAGGTTCTTATGATACAGAAGTAAATATTTCAATGCATTCTTAAAATCTGTATAATACTCTTAAAATTATTTTCTAATATATAAAATTTTCCTAAATTGCATTAAAAAGAATGAAATAATGCCATTTACAGTAACAAATGGACCGACCAATTATCATACTAACTGAAGTAAGTCAGAGAAAGACAAATACCATGCAATATCACTTATATGTAGAATCTAAAATATGACACAAATGAACTTATCTATGAAACAGAAAAATAGGCTCACAGACATACAGAACAGACTTGTGGTTGCAGAGGTGGAGAGGAAGTAGGGGAAGGATGTATTGGGCATTTGGGGTTAACAGATATAAACTATAATATATAGAATGGATAAGCAGTAAAGTCCTGCTAGGTAGCACAGGAAACTACATTTAATATCCTGTGATAATTCATAAAGGAAAACAATATGAAAAAGAATTTATTAATATATATGTATTATTGAATCATTTTGTTTTATAGCAGAAACTAACTCAATATTGTAAATCAACTATACTTCAATAAAAGAAATTATAAAAAATAAAATAAAATTTGGATAAGTTGTATGCTTTTTAAAAATTTATTAATTGTGAACCTATCAAGTTTTTCCTTTGTCTTAAGAATGAATGATTTAATGACTCACTGCACATTTTTGGTATGCCAAGCTATAGTTAAGGAAATATAGCGACAGAAAAATTATAACAGAGAAGAACAAATATGACTCTATATTGGATCTGTGTCTTTAACTTTTGTTAAAGGTTTTAATGATTTTGCTATAAGTTAATCTATAAAAAAAAAAAATGTTGCCTATAGCCCAAAATATACACGATAGCCCATTTTCATGACTCTAACCTCTAAAGGTAAAGTGCTTTTCCATTCATACAGAGATAAAAAGTTGCAGAACAGAGAATAACATTTGTCTTCTTGAGGATTTATAGGAACACCATGAAACCAGACCTGTGGATGCTGGGAGAACAAAGGATTCCAACGCCAAGAAGTTTGCAACGACCAGCAACACTCCCTCCCCTTTCAGTAGAAAAGAAGCCTGAGCTCCACCCCAGGTAAGACGGTTCTTTGGGACACGAGTCCACCATCTTCCCTCACCTCATTGGCTTGCTGTGCCACGAGCAGTATGAGCCTGGACTGGCTGGCAGAGTTATGTGCGGCTGTCAGTCAACCTCATGTAAACAGCTGGACAGCTTTTTACTGAGTCACGTTTCATTACATGGGAAACTTCCTATATAGAATGCCCCAAGTGAAATCCAAGGAATGCATAAATATTCATTTTCTATAGTTTGATGAAATGATGAAGTAATCCTGCTAAAATTTTCAGCAATGAGAAGCTTTAGTATCAGAGTTCTGAACGTAATTTTGAGATTTAGAATTTAACTGGTTTTGAGAACTTGGAGAGGTCCCAAAGAGTAATAAAAATTAAACATGGTGGGAAAACTGGCTCTTATGAGGGAAGGAATGAAAATACTGAAAATCAACCTGTGTGTGGTGCTTAAGGAAGCGTAGCTTTTACGAGAGGAGCTGAGTCCGGAAGCCTTTGCTCAGATGAGAGAACACAGCCAGTTTCCTCTCAGGTCAAGGCAAGAACAAAGTACAGCTTTCTTTGCATTGTGTATCTTTCCAGCAGGCTCTGGGAAGGCAAGATTATAGCTGCATCCTTCACCAGTGCAATCCCAGAGCTTAAGGAACCGCTCAGTCCATAGTAAACCAGTAAATGTTAAATGAAAGGATGAGCTCTGGACTCGACTGGATTCATTTCAGTGACTTATTGAATGCTCCCTCTTATTCAACCCTTATCAGAAAAGAAAATTTCAGGAACCCCTAAAATACCTTTTATAGCAAGCTACAACTTTTATTTATAATTTTTACAAGGTTTGAGTTAAAAAACAGAACTTCCTAACAAAAAATTCTAATGCCACTGAAGAAATTGGGTAATATCTGCATTTCAAATGCAAATAGACGGGTAAAAATTGATGGAACATAATTATAAGTATAGAGCAAGATCTCTAAAAACAAGCTGGGATTTCTACTCGAAAAATCAATCTTATGGATTTTTTTGGCTCAATAAACATTTACTGAATGAATGGACACATGAAGAATAAACAAGGAGGCAATGAATGAGTAAGTGGTGGGTCTTAACTGGCCTCTTTAAGAAAAACAGGGGAAACAACCTTCTGGTACATTGTAGTGTTATTTAATATAATACAGTAATAAAAGTCTGAGCGTAATGTGAAGTCTTGTGTAGAAAAGATATGCCCAGAGCGTAAATCATTCAATAGCAGCAAAGACTGATGATGCTCTGCAATACACATAACAGTTTTCCCATATTTAGGAATATTTCCAAGAAAACTGTTAAGGCTTAAGATGCCAGAACAATTTAAAAAGAAAAAAACTGAAAATATCCTTAAAAATTCTATACATTTTCTATGTATATAGTGTGGGGTCTCCTATTGCTGAGGATTATTATGTATCACAAGACACAAATGAGAAGAGCCCCCACCAGCTCATTTTCTCCATGTAAAGCTGTGAAATTAAACAGACCTTTGCTTCTAGGACGCACCACTAGCTTAATGAAAGGGACAGAGACAACTCCTCTTCACTGGAGATGTATTTGTTTGTAACAAAAGCAAAGGGGACTATATCTGTCAATTATTCTAACTGTTTCTAGCTACACTATCCAAGTTCATAAAATCTTATTAATCTGTGTTGATTATTTTTTCACACATAGCCTCATTTTCCCCTCTTCTTGGGAACTGTTTTCAGTAGCAAAAGCCACCAACTCACAGATATCATCCTAAAATTAGAGAAGCTACAGACTTGAGACATATGTGAACCCTCCCTTCCCCCCTCTTTTTGCTAATGGGCCATAACACTCCAACATACTGAACTCAATAGGGCCTCAGAATCCTTCTCAACACATTATTCTGTACAGACACCAAATCTGAGAGATAAGGCTCTTAACCATCCTTGAATTCTATAATAAATCAGGAAATTCACTTTTCCTGTTACATTTTAAATTTATTTATTCAACTACTAAGACATTTTTATTTAAAAACATGCTTATATACAAACAACGAATGAAAGAATTATACCAAATAAATAAGGTGCTCCATACCATACGCATGTTTTATGTAATTTTCTCTCAAAACTTCACCACTTTCCCTGATAATTACCGAAACACAATTTAAGCAGAGCATTTTCATCTGGAATATTGCTCTCAATGTGTATAGAAATCATTATTTCTTCTACATAACCAGAGATATGTAACTTGTAGATTAAAAAAAAAATGTTAAGGGAATTTCCTCCAGAAAGATGATTCTAGAAAACTAGGTAGCAAGCCCCCAGTACTTATCATATCCTATCCTAAGGAATACTGAAGATGGACATGAGTTGAAAAGAAAATCAAATATAGAAAGTTGGTCAGATGTTCCTGAACCTGTCCGACCTTTTTGGGGACAGCAATGTTTACTTGAAGGACCCTTGTAAGAGCTGCCTTTGGGTCCCCAGGTTAAGCCAGGCTAAAGGCACTAAATGTCCATTTGGTAGTGACCAAAAGTTCATAAAATATCTCCCCTCCTAAACCTGGAAGATGCCAGAACAATGGAAAAAAACAAGCTCAGGCACAGAAAAAGTCCCAATTTCCATGTGAATTAGCATCTGCCTTTTCACATGCTGAATCTGCAAGGCAGCTCATTTACAAATATATAAATAGCTGCAACTTTACTCCAGTCTCATTGAAAAACCAAGATAGCATCATGTGAGAGAAGCATCCCAGCATCTTTGGCTCACAGAGCAAAATGTAAGTGGAGATGAGCCAAGCTACTTGACACTTGCTGTCAGCTTAACCAGATCCCCTCCAGTTTCCTGCAGTGGAGGGACCAGAGTTCTCCTGTGCAGAGCTGAAGAATTAACTTACATTGATTGTCTAGCAGTTGCACAGTGATTCAGAGCCCAAAATCAAAAAATAAATTTCAAGTCATACATAGTACTTATTACCACACATACTCAAAAGAGAGTGGCACTGTCTAAATGTGGCAACAAGTTTTCCAATGTAGCTGCTTAAAATTGTCACTCCTATACTTTGGCCACCTGGCCAGAATTAGAGGGGTTTAAATCATCAGAAGGTGAGAGAGAACATGCATTTTAACTTTTGGAAAAGGATTTATTGCCTTTCTTAAATTCATTAATTAAATTTATGTTTAAGAAACATCTAAAGCAATATATATGAAATATATGAGACACAAACTGACTCTTCTTTCCTGCATATGAACACCCAGACAGGGAGCTGTCAAGCCCTGAAGGTTTAATGCGTGCGTGTGAAGGCACTTTCAGGCTTAAGACACTCACGATAGCACAGGTCTGTAGAGTGACATCTGCTGAATTTCTCCAGCAGACAATCACCGTTACATCCCCTGATATCAAATTACCCTCTCTCTTAGCCCTCTGATTTCTTACCAATTAATGAGCAGTTTACTTTTAAGGAACCATATCATTAAACTAAAAGTATCTAAAGGATCACAAAATAGAAAGTTTAAAAGAAAATTTTCTCAAGGAGTTAGGAACCTGGTTTACATGATACATCTGAGGATGGGCAACAAGATAATGCTATTTCTCTTTGAGAATTTCAAAGCTGAGATTCTCAACAACTCTACCCGGTAACTCAAATATTAGAATACCCATCAGGAAGTGAAAACATCCATGTGTGTTTTCACACAAAAACATCTGTGTTGCATATTAAACCAAGCAGAATTTTATGCTTTATTCATTGCAGTGTAGTCATACACTGGAATGTTCATCTTGGGCTCAAAGGTTGAATATCAGAACTATGTATGTTCTATCTGACTTCTTGATGACTCAGGCTTTCTGATTTACTCTGGATCCATCCGCCAGTTACCTATAGTCAACCATATGGTGAATTCTTGCCTTGTATAATTGCTGACCAATTGGCAATATTTAAAGGGAAAGTGATTCTTTTTAATCTCATTTATCAGAAGAAAAACTGTAATAAAGATAACTAGCAATAAAAAAAGCCTTAGGTAAATCCATCTTGAAATAAGTATCAAGATCAAAAAAAAAGAAAAAGTTTTTTTATCCTACTGTTTATACAATATATACAATGAATAAGGGCTAAACTTTTAATTTATCATAAAGCTTATCTCTATACATGAAGCATATGGAAATAAATATAATAAATATCAGTCTTTGTCTCTAAGTCTACATTGGTCTTATGTTTCAAATTCACATTTTAAAATCTAATTTTGGTTAGTCTATTTAAACATAAATAATACTTCTTCAAAAATAGATTTAATTACTATTTTATAATAATCATACCTCTATCTATACATGTAAATTAACACCACAGAACAAGATCAGTTTGCAAAGATTATTAAAAACCACAGTATAAAAACATCACATTTACTGCAGCATTCAAGTGATTGTGATACTGTCAAGATAATTTTTTTTAAACAAGTAATTTGGAATCTCTTTAGAGAGTAGTTTATGTAATATTAAAAAACATTAAGAAAAATTATTGTTTTACTTACATGGTGTCTCTAATAAGAAGTGAACTTCCCAATTTGAAACAGGTTTTATCACCTTCACAAAACATATGTCTCAGAGAAAAGCGCTCTCCTAGGTCAAAACCTGTGAAGTGTGACAAATGATTTAATCCAGCAGTTTTATTAAATATAGTAAACTCACAGAGATACTGATTTTTAAATAGGATTCTTTTATAGTCATTATCTGCAGATTGATTATTTCAGGTTAAATCATAAATTTCTTGATTTCCATTTCCTCTCTTTAGGATATAGGAGGACAAAATATATCTCCAAAGATTCAAGTATTAATTTTCTTTGATCTAGGAATGATTCTAAATAAATAATCAGAGTAGCTGATTATTGTACCAGCTCTGATAGCTAAAGACAGAAAACTAGTTAAATAAAAAGCACTATACCCATCCAATTGAAATCTAAGCAGCCTTTTAAAAAATATCATGCTTTAGAAAAATATATGTTCATGTGGGGAAATGCATGGATTTCAAATGCAGTTTATGGATTATGATTATGTGTGCATGAGTCAGGGTGGAGGGAGGTGGAGAGAGAAAATGGAGGAGGAAAGGGACAAAAGAAAGAGAAAGAAGAGTAGATACATTCCAAAATGAGTGCCATCACCATATTGGGGTATTGAGATCTTCTTTTTCATACATTTTCTTTTCTTTATTTCACATTTTCTACAATAGATACAACTTTTTAAATTTTAAATAATTTTGTCCTCCAAGAGGTTGAGCTGTTGGTCATCAGGTTAAACAATGTAGAATTCTGCTCTCAGAAATTTTTGTATATCATCTGCCTGCTTTGCTTTTAATTTATTGATATTGGTCTTATCATCTTAAATTACAATGTCAAGGAGTCATCTACAATACACAACATGTTTGGTTATAATTTTACACAAAAATGCTTCCTTGTGAAAGATTATCATGCTTACCTGAAACTTCAAGTTTATCTCTGTTGTCTTGTGTAAATTGGTGTCCCTCTGTCCTCAGTATAGGACATTGTTTTTCTATTAAAAAAAATATATTGAGAATTTTCAGTACATTGTCTATTGTTTTTCTTTGAATAAATGTGAATGATTTAATACAATCAGAAATGTAAGATAAAATGGAAAGAAATTAAATCTTTTATTAAATTTTTTTTAATGAGGATAAGAGCATTACCCATTTCATTGTGTGTTCATGAGAATTACATGTGATTATATACGTGAAGTGTCTGGAATACAGACAATGCTTGTTAGTCTTAGCTATTGTTAGAATTTTATTGCTCTAATATTCTAATTGCTACAATATACTTGACAGTAGGAAATTAGCTAGCTTTAATATTATTAAATTTTCATATTCAAAGTATATTCTAATATTAGAACAAGTGAACTACTACTATTTTAACACAACTTATATTCAGGTTTTGGTATTAGCGATATTAAACTTTATAGCAGAAGGAGACGGCAATGGACTAAATGCGTCCCTCCCCAAATTCCTATGCTGAGGTCTTAATCCCCAGTGTGATGGTATTTGGAGGTGGGGCCTTTAGGACGTGATTAAGTTTGATGAGGTCATAGGGGTGCAGCCCTTATGATGGGATTCATATCCTTTACAAAAACTGGAGAAATAGGAGTTCTATCTCTCCACCTTGTGAGGAAATCAGGAAGAGGGCTCTCACAAGAACTTAGCCAGGTTGGCACGCTGATCTAGTCTCAGTCTCCAGAACTGCACTAAATAAATGTCGGTAGGTTAAGCTCCAAACCCTATGGTATTTTTGTTAGAGCAGCCTTAAATAAGTTATTAAAATAAAACTAAAAAGCAAAAGCAGACTTCTGCCATAATAAAGTGGTCTATAATGAAAAATAATGCTGCTGCTGCTGCTGCTAAGTCGCTTCAGTCGTGTCCGACTCTGTGCGACCCCACAGATGGCAGCCCACCAGGCTCCCCCGTCCTTGGGATTCTCCAGGCAAGAGCACTGGAGTGGGTTGCCATTTCCTTCTCCAATGCATGAAAGTGAAAAGTGAAAGGGAAGTCGCTCAGTTGTGTCCGACTCTTCGCGACCCCACGGACTGCAGCCCACCAGGCTCCTCCATCCACGGGATTTTCCAGGCAAGAGAACTGAAGTGGGTTGCCATTGCTTTCTCCAAAAAATCACTGAAAAAATACTAATTATGTGTTGAGGCAATTAATGATGTTCAAAGAAATGATCAAGTTTGCTTCCACTCACAGTGGATTTACATATCCCGATATACTAATATAATAATATACATGTATACACTAATTTCTTATTATCTGGGGTATATTTAAACTTAATTCAGACTACAGTGACTGCAAAAGTGACTATAAAGTGACTATAAAGAAAGCTGATTGCCGAAGAATTGATACTTTTGAACTGTAGTGTTGGAGAAAACTCTTGAATTGCAAGTTGATCAAACCAATCAATCCTAAAGGAAATCATTCCTGAATATTCATTGGAAGGACTGATGCTGAAGCTGAAAATCCAATACTTTGGCCACCTGATCTGAAGAACTGACTCACTGGAAAAGACCCTGATGCTAGGAAAGATTGAGGGCAGGAGGAGATGGGGACGACAGAGGATGAGATGGTTGGATGGCATCACGACTCAATGGACATGAGTTTGAGTAAACTCCAGGAGTTGGTGATGGACAGGGAGGCCTGGTGTGCTGCAGTCCTTGGTCCATGAGATCACAAAGAGTTGGACACGACTGAGTGACTGAGCTGACAGTGACTGCAGCCACAATATTAAAAGATGCTTGCCCCTTGGAAGAAAAGCTATGAGAAACCTAGACAGTTTAGTAAAAAGCAGAGACATCACTTTGTTGACAGATGTCTATATAGTCAAAGCTATGGTTTTTCCAGTAGTCATGTATGGATGTGAGAGCTGGACTGTAAAGAAGGGTTAGCACTGAAGAAATGATGCTTTTGAACTGTGGTGCTAGAGAAGGCTCTTGAGAGCCCCTTGGGCAGCATGGAGATGAAATCAGTCAGTTCTAAAGGAAATCAACTCTGAATTTTCATTAGGATCAATGCTGAAGCTGAAGCTCCAGTACTTTGATCATATTATGCGAAGAGCAAACTCACTGGAAAAGACACTGATGCTGGGAAAGATTGAAGGCAGGAGGAGAAGGGGACGATGGAGGATGAGACGGTTAGATGGCAGCATCAACACAATGAACATGAGTCTGAGCAAACTCTGGGAGATAGTGAAGGACAGGAATGCTTGGTGTGCTGCAGTTCAAATCAGACATGACTTAGTGACTGAACAACAAGACTCTAGGAAATTAATAGCCATTTCAGGTGTGATTGCAGCCAGTTTTTATAATATGCCAACTGTACAACTAGACAATTCTTAACCTAAATTGATGAAATATTTTGCCATCTTACAATCACAACCTTATTTTTCCAAAAAATTCATGTTTTCTGAAATTCATGTTTGGGTTTAATGACCTCAAAGTTTTTATGACACAGAGATGAACTGCTAAAAATCAAACTGTGTCCTGCTCTATGGAAAGTGGAAACTACTGATTCTCCTGGTCAGCTGCTCAGCCTCTCAGTCCCTCACTTAACAAATGCATCGTAGACTTCAAGGGTGGTGACACGGCCTCAGAAGAATAAATCAAGTTATAAATAGTGCTACCACTTAATCAGAGGTATGAGATGTTACACACACAATTAAAACATATAGCACTGAATAATTTTAAAGAATATTTAGCTACTTTGGAAACTCCTGTCTCAGAGATCTTAACATGATTTCAAGTCCTACATAATAACAAAACTGGATATTTTGTAAACACTGCCCAGTTTTTTTTTAAGAAAATTGAAGTCATATTCATTTTTATCTGAGTTCATCATCATTTTTATAAAAACCAAATATCCCATCAAGATCTCTGCACTGAAAACTAGATGGTGTTGCAGAGAGAAATTAAAGTCCTAAATAACTTAATGGATTAACCAAGTATTTAGACTGAAAGACTCAATATTGTTAAGATATCAATTCTCAATTTTATCTCTAGGTGTAGTTCAGTACCAATTAAAATCCCAGCAGGTTGTGTGTGTATTCCTATGTGAGTGTGTGTGTGAAAACTGACAAGCTGATTCTCAAATTTAAGTGGAACTCCAGAAAAACTAGAATAGCTAAAACAAAACTGTAGAAGAACAAGCCAGAGGATCTACAATATTGTACACCAGGGATTTTTATAATGTAGTGCTGGTGCACATATAAACAAATCAGTAGAACAGAGAGTCCAAACACAGACCTATGCACATATGGTCTCCTGATTTACCACAAAAGGGCCAGTGCAGTTCCAATGGGAAAGGGATGGTCTTTTCAATCAATGATTCTGGATCAATGGAACATCAATGTAGAACAAAACTAAACCCTTACCTCACACCACGCACAGAAATTAACTAGAGATTATCTTAGACATAAATGTGAAAGGTAAAACAATAAAGGACCACAGAAATATGTAAAATCTTAATGAACTGAGGGTAGAAAATATTCATTGATAGGGACACAGAAAGCACAAAAGGTTGACAAATTGGCCTTCATTGAAATCTTAATAATCAAAAGACAATGTTAAAAGAGTGAAAAGGCTATCCAGGGACTATTACAATATATATTTCCAATAAAGGATCATATCCAGAACATACAAAGAATTTTCACAACTTGATTAGGAAAAGTTTGAAAACCCTATGATGATAATATGAAAAAAAAACCCAACTAAGCAGTTCACAAAAGAGAATATTCATATTGCCAACCTGCACATGAAAAGGTGCTCAACGCCTTTAGTAATCAGGGAAATGCAAAGCAAAATCACAGTGAGGCACCACTACATGGCTAAAAATTAAAGAACAGCACAAGTGCTAATGAGGATGTGGAGCAGGAAAGATGCCCTATGTTGCTGCTCATGGGAGTGGAAATCAGTACAACCACTTGAGAAAATTGGTAGCATTTCTTAAAGCTAAATAATCATGAACTCTATGACCTGGAACATCAATAACTCAAGAAAAAGGAGTGCAGAAATAGTGTAAAAGGCTCTTTTAGAAGGGATATTCCTCACAGCATTACTCATAAGCATCTGAAACTGGAAACAACTAAATGTTCATTGACAGGAATAAATAAACAAATTGTGGTATATACAGTGAAAAAGTGTAGCAATAAAAAAGAATGAACCACTGCTATATGCAATGACCTGGATGAATTTCATAGATATAATAAGTGGAAAAAAATACCATTCTTCAAAGAATACAAACTTCAGAATTCCATTTATAGGAAGTTCAAGAGATTGCATGACTTATCTATATCAGAGTACTGGTTACCTTGGTAGGGTGTCAGCTGGGATGAGATCCAGGAAAGTCTTCTGGGGTCCTGGAAAGTTCTATAATTGGATCTGAGTGACAGTTTCACAGATGTGTAAATACATTATGCAAAAATTCACTGCACTGTGAACCTAAGATTTGTGGACCTTTGTGTGAGTAATACCTCAACAGAGTGAGGAAAACAGCTTGTCTTTGAGAAAGCACTGTAAGCTAAAAGTAATTTTTACAAAACAAAACACCAAAATTGTGATCAAATTTTTTACAATGACTTTGAATGACTATATGACTGTTGTAAATGAGGTTAACTTTAAATTCTTCACAGTGTATATAGGGAGACTCCAACAGATGATTGGCAAGCACATATCCAGACTATGGAAGGAACTTCCTACTATGATGCATTGGTAATGACTGGAAGGTATGTTAGCTTACTGCCAAGTTGGAAACAGTATATATCTTATTTAAATTCTTCTGCAGACTTAATGAATATATGATGATGCCAAGATAATACACCTGTCACTTTGAAGTAAATAAAATTGAACATTTCCAGTAATATTTATGAAAATGCTTTTCACTAAAGTCTTCAGTTTATAAAAATCAAATACAGCTTTATATCTCTAGTATATGTGCTCTGTTATGAAAAGCTGAACCAAAAAAAAATGAAAACTAAATGTTAAATTTAAGTGAAGTAAGTCAGTTCAGTTCAGTTCAGTCGCTCAGTCGTGTCTGACTCTTTGCGACCCCATGAATCGCAGAACGCCAGGCCTTCCTGTCCATCACCAACTCCCAGAGTCTACCCAACCCCATGCCCATCGAGTCAGTGATGCCATCCAGCCATCTCATCCTTTGTCGTCCCCTTCTCCTCCTGCCCCTGATCCCTCCCAGCATCAGGGTCTTTCCCAATGAGTCAACTCTTCTCATGAAGTGGACCAAGTACTGGAGTTTCAGCTTCAGCATCAGTCCTTCCAATGAACACCCAGGGCTGATCTCCTTTAGGATGGACTGGTTGGACCTCCTTGCAGTCCAAGGGACTCTCAAGAGTCTTCTCCAACGCCACAGTTCAAAAGTCTCAATTTTTCGGCACTCAGCTTTCTTCACAGTCCAACTCTCACAGTCTATCCATGACCACTAGAAAAACCATAGCCTTGACCAGACAGACCTTTGTTGGCAAAGTAATGTCTCTGCTTTTTAATATGCTATCTAGGTTGGTCATAACTTTCCTTCCAAGGACTAAGCGTCTTTTAATTTCATGACTGCAGTCACCATCTGCAGTGATTTTGGAGCCCCAAAAAATAAAGTCTGATACTGCTTCCACTGTCTCCCCATCTATTTCCCATGAGGTGAGGGGACCAGATGCCATGATCTTAGTTTTCTGAATGTTAAGTTTTAAGCTAACTTTTTCACTCTCATTTTTCGCTTTCACCAAGAGGCTTTTTAGTTCCTCTTCACTTTCAGTCAGACAAAGACAAATATCATGATATCATTTTATATGTAGAATTTAAAAATATGATACAAACGAGCATATTTACAAAACAGAATTGACCCACAAATATAGAAAACAAACTTCTACAGTTACCAACAGGGAAAGTTGGGGAGAGATAAATTAGAAGTTTGGGATTAATATATACACACTACTATATATAAAATGGATAAACATCAAGGACCTACTATATAGCACAGGGAACTATACTCAGTATCTTATAATAACCTATAATGGAAAAGAATCTGAAAAAGAAATATGACTTTTCTGTACACCTGAAACTAACACAATATTGTAAGTCAACTATATTTCTGCTGAAAATAGAACAACTAAATGCTAATTCCTTGGGTATAAGACTCATGGTACAATAAGCTAAATGCATGGGTCTCATGGTTCATTGCATATAATGGCAATACAATAGAAGTGGATATAAAAAGTTGGATATGTTAATTTCTTTAAGCAATGACACATTTTAATATAAAGTAAATCATACTTTTGGGGTAAATGTGCATGTATCTTGAAGAACTACTGATAAGACCCAAATATCCAAGCATCCTATCAGGTAGACAGGAGAATTTAGGCAGGGGTAGTGTTTCAAAGGAGAAGGCAATGGTACTCCACTCCAGTACTCTTGCCTGGAAAATCCCATGGACGGAGGAGCCTGGTAGGCTGCAGTCCATGGGGTCTCGAAGAGTTGGACACAACTGAGCGACTTCACTTTCACTTTTCACTTTCATGCATTAGAAGGAAATGGCAACCCACTCCAGTGTTCTTGCCTGGAGAATCCCAGGGACGGCAGAGCCTGGTGGGCTGCCGTCTATGGGGTCACACACAGTCTGACACAACTGAAGTGACTTAGCAGCAGCAGCAGCAGCGTTTCAAGGCTCGTGGTAACCTTGCAAAAGTGATTACTAAAAATTCACCACAAAAGATGCACTACTTAGGGGTCCTTAATCAACAGACCTTTTCAAATGTTACTGCAGAAGTCTTTGACAGATTTATCTTAAGATGCGGTCGGTGGTTGTCAGACCCCCTTTCTGTCTGACTTAGCTTGCAGGACCTGGGCAGTTCATAGGGTTGTAAGCATACTGCAAGGGGGTAAAGCATCAGACAGGAAGGCTAGGTCAGATTTGGGAAAGATTATCTGATTTTATCGAGATTACCTACAAAAATTACATATACTTTAAAAAGATTTTTATCCTTCTCTTCCTCTAAAAATTAGAAACCTAAGGGCCCGAAAGCAAGTCGTTTAAGAGAAGTTATGTGACTTCCCCCCAGACCACAGAGTGACTTGATGGCAGTGATCAAATAAAACTCATTTCCCATATCCTTGCTTTTTCCTCTGTATTGTACCTGCTTCTCAAAATCACATTCCAAACAAACTGAATACCTATGATATTCTTCTCATTATTTAGTAGAAATGTATTTTGTCCTCGCTCTCAGTTTGAAACATGTGCTTGAAAAATATCACTTGTTCCCTTAATCTCTAAATCCTTCTCCTTGTTCTCACCTGCTGACTTGGCCTCCTATTCAACTGGTAAGCGTTCTAGTCCAGAAACTAGATCACATGCCTTTCAAAACATATTTTGCCTATCATTGCTCTGGTCTTTCCACGCCCACTTATATGTAAAAGTCGTCAGTTTGGTATTCATGAAAGGCAGTTTGTATTCCTTCTTTCTCCTCTCAAATAGCACAGGGATGGAAGGGATTACATGGGAGCAATGCGTGTGACGCGAGAAGGGAAGGAAGGCATCAGCTGCCTCCTGGCGAACTGCAACATGTCTCTCTCTTGTCTGTTTTGACTGCTTCATTTTTTCTATTTCTTCATATCCTCAGGAGTACACACGCTGTGTTATGGAACTGTGTGTGTTAGTTGATCAGTCGTGTCCGACTCTTTGCAACCCCATAGACCGCAGCCCACCAGGCGCCTCTGTCCATGGGATTTTCCAGCAAGGGTACTGGAGTGGGTTGCCATTTCCTTCTCCAGTATTATGGAATTATTACCTCTATAATCACAGTTAAGTCTGTCCAGTTTCACAGGCGTTCTGTTTATCACTCTTCTTTTTTAATTGAGGTATAGTTGATGTACAATGTTATGTTTCAAGTGTGCAACATAGCTGTATAATTTCTAAAGCTTACACTCTATTTATAGTTATTATAAAATATTGGCTATATTCCAAGCACCAATACTTATACTTGTAGCATATTTTATTCATAATAGTTTGTACCTTTTAACCTCCTACCCCTATGTTACCCCCTCTCCCCGCTGGTAACCACTAGTTTGTTCTCTACATCTGTGGGTCCGTTTCTTTTTTGTTACATTCGGTAGTTCATTTTGCTTTTTAGATTCCATCTTTCTCCTTCTGACTTATGGGCTTCCCAGGTGGCGCAGTGGTAAAGAATCTGCCTGCCAATGCAGGAGTTGCAGGTTTGATCCCTGGGTCAGGAAGATTCTCCAGAGCAGGAAATGGAAACCGGCTCCAGTATTACTGCCTGGAGAATCCCACGGACAGAGGAGCCTGGCAGGCCACAGTTCACGGGGCGTATCATTTAGCATAATACCCTCCAAGTCCACGCATATTGTTGCTAATGGCAAAATTTCATTCTTTTTTATGGCTGAGTGTTCCATTGTGTGTGTATGTGTGCCTGCTTTATCTTTCATTCTTTATCCATTGATGGACACTTAGGTTACTTCCAAATCTTGGCTACTGTAAACCATGCTGCTATGAATATTGAGGGGCATGTATCTTTTCAAATTAGTGGGGTTTTTTCACATATATACCCAGGTGTGGAATTGTTGGGTCATGAGTTTTTGAGGAACCTCCACACAGTTTTCCACAACAACTGCAACAAGTTACATTCCCACCAACAGTGTACGAAGGCTCCCTTTTCCCCACACCCTTGCCAACATTCATCACGTGTGGTCTCTTTGGGGGCAGCCATTCCGACAGGCGTCACTCTTGTTTTCTAACATGTATTGAGGAAAGTTGTTCTCTTTACCTTTACTGACAAAACTCATGATGCAACATTTGTCTCAGGATTACAGTTGAGGAGATGAACAGAAGTTTACCACAAATGTAGAACTAGCTTGTATTTTTTCATAAATGGATCAAAATAAGAACTTTCAGGTGCTTTGCATTTTTTTAAGGCTGACAGACTTCCTATTGACAGAGACCTTTCCTTTGATTGTTACTAGTTGTCCTTAGGACCCCTGTACACTATACTTTGCTAATACCTATGATAAAGGATTATGGAGTATTCTAGGTTGGGAGAGAAACAATGGTTAACAAAAAGAGGTAAAGAATATCAGACCAGAACATAACCAAAGAAATATGGAAGAGTGACCAAACAAGAAAAAAACCACAACACAACTGTTTTAACAAAGAGGTAACAAAGGAGTCACAGAACCTTCACTGTTTATTTTTTGTCCAGAGCTGTTCCTCCAAAGGAGAATACTTGGTTAGAAGCTATAATCTTTATTTAAAAATTCTGAAGCTTTATTTAATAACTGTGGTTAGGAGCCATAATCTTTATTTGATAACTGTGAAGCTTTCCAGCACTTTAAAAATTGAGGAGTTACAAAGTACATTTATCAGCAGTAGGACTTGTGTGTGTGTGTGTGTGTGTGTGTGTGTGTGTGTGTGTGTGAAAGTCGTTCAGTTATGTCTGACTCTGCAAACCCACAGACTGTAGCCGCCAGGATCCTCTGTCCACAGAATTCTCCAGGCAAGAATACTGGAGCGGGTTGCTACTTCCTCCTGCAGGGGATCTTCCTAACCCAGGGACAGAACCAGTGTCTGTTACTTCTCCTGCATTGGCGGGTGGGTTCTTTACTACAAGTGCCTGGTGGCTCAGATGGTAAAGAATCCACCTGCAATAAGGGAGACCCGGGTTTGATCCCGGGGTTGGGAAGATCCCCTGGAGAAGGGAAAGGCTACCCACTCCAGTATTCTTGCATGGAGAATCTCATGGGCAGAGGCACCTGGCAGGCTACAGTCCATAAGGTTGCAAGGAGTTGGACATGGCTGAAGCCACTTAGCACAGTACATCACAGAGCCAACGGGGAAGCTCCTAGATCAAGGAGAGTGGGGGAGAAAGGGGAGCCATAGGATACATAAGCTTCTATCATAGAGGAATGTTTTAAGAAAGTGATTAAAGCCAGTCTGGAGCTAATGCATGCGATATACATTTGTTAATACAAGTCTCTTCCCCACCGTTGTTTGACAACTGAGCTGAAACAGCCACATTCAGATTGTTTACCTGCTGTGTGAAAACAGTCAAGTATGCCTTATAATCTCAACACAATGGTAATACTGACCAAAGAATATGAAGCCACTAATTCTGAATAGTTTCAGGATTTTAATTTTCAAGGTGTTATTGAATCTCTCTGTATTATTCTTGATTCCACCCCAACTGAGCCAATATTGCAAGTCACCTTGAAGTACTCCATTGAGTTCAGTAAAGCAATTAAAAGACTCCAAGGATCCTTCGTATATTTAAGTGTAACAGCAGACTGTTGACAACTTCACAGGCTCCAGAGCTGACATCCTAGCCTCTCCCTCAGACTTGTTATATTTTATTTTTAGCTGTAATCACTTCCCTCCGGTAAATGGCCAGTGACCACACGCACAGGTCTGCACATGAGGAAACTAAAAAGGGGAGCTTGCGCGTGAATCAGACACACAGGCAGGAGAGGAGTCCCTGGCAGGCCAGGCTCGGGATGCCATCCTCGCCAGCAATCCTCCCCACAGGCTGTGCTGACGCTTTCAATTAATGCAAATGATACTTCCAATCAAGCAACTTCCACCGCAAGTTAGGGTGAGTTGTTTCAGAGCACCTCCTACCAGACAGTCTGATAAAATCAACTCTTCATCTCTAATCATTTCCCTCCGTGCTTCGAGTTACATAAAGCTTACTAGACGTACGTCAACTTGGAATTCACACCCAGGAAAATCAGAAAGTTTAATTTGGTAGAGTAAATTGAGCCAGAACATATGCCTTCCAATTGCCCCATATACAGTAACCCTGGTTAAATAACTGGGATAGCAAGGTACAGGAGCATCACATTCAGGCAAATCCCAAGCTGGGGGAGCTTCCGTTCTGCAAGATGATTACGTTCTAGAGATCCGTAGCCAACAATGCTGTACTGTACACGTACAAGTGTGGGGCTCCCTGGTGGTTTAGTGGTGAAGAATCTGCCTGCCAATGCAGGAGACATGGGTTCGATCCCTGATCCAGGAAGATCCTGATCCAGGAAGATCCTGCACGCCGCGGAGCAATAGCTCCGTGCGCTGCAACTACCGCGTTTGTGCTCTGGGGCCCAAGAGCTGCAGCTACTGAGCGCACGCGCCGCAAGTACCGACGCCCACGCACCTGAGCCTGAGCTCCGCAGGAGGCGCCTCTGCAGCGAGGGGCTCATGCACCGCAACTGCCGAGCGGCCCCCAGCCACGACTAGGAAAAACCCTTTGCAGCAACGAAAGCCCAGCAGAGTCAAAAATCAATATGTAATATATTAATAAATGGAAGGTCACATCAGCTATAAAAATAAAAAAACGTGTTACCAGAGTAGAGCTCATGTTAAATATTCTTACTCCTCCAAAAAGAGTTATTAAAGTGTAAATTAATAAGTAAACAAATAAAAAAGAAAAGGAACTTGGCAGCATAAGCTGAGGAAAGAAGAGACAATTATCAAAAAGGTGAGTGTTTGTTTATTTTCCTAAAACCTATGGCATTAGATTCACCTGGGAAGCTGGTTGAAAATGTCTATTACTGAATTCCGCCCCAGGCTGCCCTGCATCATAGGTGTCTCTGGAGTGGACTAGGGAATCAATACTCCTAGAATAAGATGATCCTTATTCATACTAAAACTGGAAAACCATTTGTGTAGATCCTTCAGATCATCATCAGGAATACTTATTACACACTAGCATGGCCTGGAAACTGATTCATTCTCCTTTCTAGCCAAAAAAATCCTATCCCCTCTGATGAAGTTATTACTTGCATTACCTGCTATGTCTCTTAAAATGAATAGACATTAAAAAAAAATTCAGGAGAGTAGCAACATTATCCGAATAAACTCCCTGCCCTATGTACTTCTTTTTGCCATGAGTCATTCCTGATTTTTCTGATAAAAGAAAGTGTTTCCCCTACCCCCAAAACGTATGAGAGCCACAGGATGTCCTTCATGTGGTGTTAGCATATTCAAACTCCCATGTAGATTATTTTATGAAATGTACCTCCTGTCAAATTAGTGAAAAATCATAAAGACAAAATATTCAAGAGACTCAGATGTGTTATATCTTTATAAGAGATTGTTATAAAAGTCTCAAAAGTCTCTACTGGGGTGTATTATAAACCTGTATATACCTTGTTAGCCAAAATTCTGAAAGAAATATTCGAAAGAATAAGCACAAGACAGCTCATAGTCTCAGGACTTATCATCATATGTGACTATTGTCAGAATCCATCATGTGTAGTCATTTGCAGAGAAGGCAAATCAGAGCTTCTCTTTGTTTAGCAAATGGCTTTTCAGTATGTCTAGTTAAACTTTATAATATAGAGTGCATCTAGTTCAGTAACTTATACAAATTCAGTGTTCAAGAAAAGTTTTCCAAATTAGCCACTTAATCATTTTTAAAAATCAGATATGGAAATAAATGTTTCAAATTGCCTTCAAGTCCTTTGGAAATATTTATGAGGTTGATAATTTAACAACTGCAAGTAAATATGAGGGCTTCCCTGATGGCTCAGTGGTAAAGAATTAACCTGTCAATGCAGGAGTCATGGGTTCGATTCCTCGGTTGGGAAGATCCCCTGGAGAAGGATATGGCAACCCATTCCAGTATTCTTGCCTGGGAAATCCCATGGAAGGAGAGCCTGGCGGACTACAGTCCATGTGGTTGCAAAAGAATCGGACACAACACAGTCACTAAATAACAGCAATTATCTGTTTAGGTCAAAAAGTACTCTCAAGACTGTTATTTTCCTGTTCACTTCATCTGAGACACTACAAAACTGACATATAATTAAGCTATGTTTCTTTTTCTATTTTAGTTTGTTTTCACTTTTCCCTAATTAACATTAGAAATGTCCCTTAATACTAACTGGGAATGAGTTTCCATATTAAAATCTGAATAATTTAAGTAACATCATTTAAAGGTGAAAGGGAGAAATAGACACACAGATGCACAATGCATACTTATATTTGTAGATATCAATGAGATAAACAAAAGCTATTTAGACTAATACATATATTGAAAAATGTAAATTTAAGCATTCTCAATGTGTGACTTGAAGGTCAATGGGGAAAACAATAAATTCTTATCTATTTTTTACTTGTAGATTTAATCTATGTCCTCTTCCGCCATAGTAAGATTTACTTCAATAATTTTTTAAAATAAAGACTATAAAGAACATTTGGTGACTGAACACAAAGGTGACCTGGATACCTGGCTTGTCCCTGCTCATCACGGAAGCGGAAACAGGAAGCAGGAACATTGCTGGCCAGAGCCAAAGCTTCCAAGAGTCAGCGAGTCTCATGGCGCCTCTGAACCATACGGGCCAGTAGCCACAGATCTGCAACAGAACAAACCGTCTGAATTGAGCTAGTGTATGCAGTTCCTTCCAATATTATCCCCAGAAAATCCTCAGCACCAAGGAGAACACAACAGATTTTTACATTATATATAATTATGTAATTGGATATCTGATTATATATAATTTGCTGTTGCTGTTCAGTTGCTCAGTCATGTACAAATCTTTGAGACCCCATGGACTGCAGCACGCCAGGCTTCCCTGTCCATCACCATCTCCTGGAACTTGTTCAAACTCATGTCCATTGAGTTGTTGATGCCATCCAACCATCTCATTCTCCATCGTCCCCTTCTCCTCCCACCTTCAATCTTTCCCCAGATCAGGGTCTTTTCTAATGAGTCAGCTCTTTGCATCAAGTGGCCAAAGGACTGGAGCTTCAGCTTCAGCATCAGTCCAGTCCTTCCAATGAATATTCAGGGTTGATTTCCTTTAAGATCGACTGGTTTGATATCTCTGCAGTCCAAGGGACTCTCAAGAGTCTTCTCCAACACCATAGTTCAAAAGTATCAATTCTTTGGTGCTCAGCCTTCTTTAAGGTCCAGCCTCACATCCATACACAATACTGAAAAAGCCAGAGCTTTGACTACATAGACCTTTGTTGGCAAAGTAATGTCTCTGCTTTTTAATATGCTGTCTACATTTGTCATAGCTTTTCTTATAATTAGACACTATATATTAATGTAGACTTTAGTATGCATGAAAAAGCTCTGAAAATATTTTCAGATTAGTTCCTATTTATTAATGTCCATACAGCCTCTTATTTCTCTTCTTTGAAATCTTTTTAAAACCACTCCACATACAGTGATTTGCATATATATCTTTATGGGGGGGGAGGGAGCATGGCAAGGGGGCTTCCCTGGCAGCTCAGATGGTAAAGAATCTGACTGCAGTGCAGGAGACCTGGGTTTGATCCCTCAGTCAGAAAGATCCCCTGGAGAAGGAAATGGCCACCCACGCCAATATTCTTTTATATATATATATATTGCTCCAGGCAATATTCTTGCCTGGAGAATTCCATGGACAGAGGAACCTGGTAAATGCACATATTGAAATTTACCATCATACCGTTTTTAAGAGTATAGTTCAATGGCATTAAGTACTTCACACTTCATACTTACCACCACCATCCATAACTTTTCATCTTGCAAAACTGAAACTCTGTATCTATTAAACAATAACTCATCATTTCTCCCACCATTCTGTTTCCTGGTTCTAGGAATTTGACTGCCCTAAGTCACATATATGGGGAATCATGCTGTAATTATCTTTTTGTGACTTTATTTCACTTGGTATAATGTCCTCAAATTTCAATTATCTTGTGGCATGTGTCAGTATTTTCTTCCTTTTTAAGGCTGAATAACATTCCACTCTATGTCATACCACATTTTGTTTATTCATTCCTCCACTGAGAGACACTGGGTGCTCCCGTCTTTTAGCTATTGTTAATAATGCTGCTATGAACATGAATGTGCAAAAATCTGTTCAAGTTCCTGCTTTCAACTCTTTTGGGTACATACTCAGAAAAGGTCATATGATAATTCGACTTCTAATTTTCTGAGGAACTGTCATACTGTTTCCCTTAGCAGCTGCAACGTTTTACATTTCCACCAAAAGTTCTAATTTCTCCAATCCTTGTCAACATTATTAGTTTCTGGTTTTTTGCTTTGTTTCATTTTTTTGCCTTTTTTTTTTTTTTAAATAGCAATCATCCTAATGGGTGTAAGATGGTATCTCATTGTGGTTTTCATTTTCCTGAGGATTAGTGATTTGAACATCTTTTACCTGCTATTGGCTTCCCTGGTGGCTCAAAGGGTAAAGCGTCTGCCTGCAAGGCAGGAGACCTCGGTTCGACCCCTGGGTTGGGAAGATCCCCTGGAGAAGGAAATGGCAACCCACTCCAACTCTTTTGCCTGGAGAATCCCATAAATGGAGGAGTCTGGTGGGCTACAGCCCACGGGGCGCAAAGAGTCAGACACGACAGCGATTTCACTTTCTTTACGTTTCTTTCTATCTGCTATTTGTATATCTTCTTTGGATAAATGTCTATCTAAATCCTTTGCCCATTTTTAATCCAGTTTTTCTGTTTTTGTTGCATTGTAGAAATTCTTTGTATATTTTGAAAATTAATCCCTTATCAGACATGCATATTTGCTCAGTCACTTTAATCGTGTCCGACTCTCTGTGACCCCATGGATTGTAGCCCACCAGGCTCCTCTGTCCATGGGATTCTCCAGAAAAGAATACTGGAATGAGTTGCCGTTTCCTTCTCCTTATTTTGCTTATAAAGGTCCATATAGGCAAAGCTATGGTTTTTCTAGTAGTCATGTACGGCTGTGAGAGCTGGACAATAAAAAAAAGGCTGATTGCCGAAGAACTGATGCCTTTGAACTGCAGTGCTTTCCAGCACCGCAGACTCTTGACAGCAAGAAGATCAAACCAGTCCATCCTAAAGGAAATCAACTCTGAATATTCATTGGAAGGACTGATGCTGAAGCTGAAGCTCCTGTACTTTGGCCACTTGATGGGAAGAGCCAACTCATTGGAAAAGACTCTGATGCTGGGAAAGATTGAAGGCAGCAGGAGAAGGGTATGACAGAGGATGAGATGATTGAATGGCATCACTGACTCAATGGACATGAGTTTAAGCAAACTCTGGGAAACAGTGAAGGACAGTGAAGCCTGGCGTGCTTCAGTCCAAGGGGTCTCAAAGAGTGAGACATGACTGAGTGACTGAACAACAACAAATACATGGAAACAGACTGCAAGTGAAAATATAATGGCCCTCTCAGTATATTTAATTGCAGTGTTATTAGAACAGCTATTGTAAGAGTTTTAAATATACAAATCATAGCACACGATTTTTGCCATAATTCAAAGTTTATTCAAGTCAAACAGAAAAGAATGCATGGCACCAAATGCTAGATGTTGTTAATAGACACTCTTTAGGGAAAAAAAAAAAAAAAAAACTAAAGCTACCATCTTTGATATTCTGCCTGTGCCAAATACCTAGATCAGCGTTTTAAAATTAATTCAAGATTTAGATATTTCTGCATGAATAGCTAGAAGCAGTAATTTCAATATGAAAACCACATGTGTGGTTCTAAAAAATCAAACAGCTGGTTTTATGCTTATTTCTTTTGAACTCTCTCATCCATCTACAGTCATAATCCTCATATAACTTTACAAACTTATCCCAGCTATTATTTCAAGTCAGTTGGTAACTGTTAAAACAGTTCTATTTCAAATAAATGAGCTCACAAATATTGATCTCAATTTCAGAGATATGCTTGATTGTTTGCCTTTTTAACCGAAGTGATTTTTATGAGTTAATAAATTAGCAGTGTAGTACAGTGATTAAAACTTCATGCCCAGGCTCTGTCTGCTTACGAACATTATGTAATTTCATCAAGATTTCATTTATTCATCTGAAAACTGAGAATAATTCTACAACTATATCACTTAATACCTGGAAAAAGTATATCACAGGGCACTGAACACAGTCAGTGTTCAAAAAAGTTTCTGCTATTATAATTATTTACACCACATATTCATAAATAACAATTAGCAAAAATTTACGATTATGTTTATCTATTCAGCCTGAGACTGATAGCGATAACTGACGAATGGAGAAGTGCCAAAGTATCCTGAAAATCTATGTTCACTGAAGCTTTGGTCCCTGTTTCAGCAACGAAGAAGCAGAGAGTTATACAGGCACAAGCATATGAGTTCAATCTTGAGGTTTCCCAAGATATTCGAGCCACTTGGAGGATAATAGTACTTAATTTCAATCTCACTTATTCAAAACGTTTGAAGAAGTGACATTATATTTAGTTGGGTAAATGTTCTAGTTACTAAAGAATTGCCATTCCACCACTCTATTGAAATATTTCTGACCAAATTCAGCAAAAACTTGAAAGAAGAATCCTTTTCTTCCGGTGTCTAACTCAACCCTCCATGACATTTTCAACAGCTGACCCCTCCCTCCTTCTTGAAACCCTCCCTTCTCATCAGCCTCCCTCCCTCACCTTTGCTGGTATTTCCTTCTAAATCCTCTTCTCAGATCTTTTTTCTACCTGATTTCTTAATGGTGGTATCTGTGGGCCTTCCTCTCCTCTCTGTCTATAATGTCTCCTTAGGTCATCTTACTGATTCTCTCTGCTTTAAGTAGTATCTGTCAGATAATGAGTCTAAAATTCATGGCTCCAGTCTAGCCTTCTCTGAACTTTGGACTGTGCATCCAGCCACCCACTCAGTAGTCCCTCTCAGACATCACACAGGCATCTGTGTATATCTCAACACCAAACTCAAGGCTTGCTTCTTGACCATGCTCTTCCTCATCTCTGTAATTCACCCTCATCAAGATGCTCCAGCAAGAATCCTAAGCATTCTTCTGCCTTCCCTACTGCCATCTCACGCATCCCCATCCAACAAGTGGCATCAATGCTACTCCAAACACTGCTGAGAGCCACCCACTGCTCTCTACGCCTCTGCCGCTTGCCTGGCTCAGACTGCCCTGGCGTGGACTCCTCTGCAGCCTCCTCACTGTTCCCCTCCACTACAGGCTCCTGACCAGGTTTGCTCTCTACAGAGCACTGGAGAGCATTCCTTAAAATCAAAGCTGTATCACATCCCTGCCCATCTCAAGCCCTTTCACGGTTTCCCATCAAATTTGGAGGGCTTCCCTGGTGGCTCAAGAGTAAAGAATCCACTTGCAATGCAGGAGATGTAGCAGGAGCCATGGGGTTGATCCATGGATGGGGAAGATCCCCTGGAGAAGGAATAGCAAGCCACTCTAGTATTCTTGCCTGGAGAATTCCATGGACAGCTCAAGGGGTCTCAAAAGAGTCAGACATGACTTAGCAACTAAATAATAGCGGCCAAACTTGGAATATAATCCAGAAGCCTTTCTATGGCCTAGAAAGAAGCCCCAAGTAAGCATCTCTCCAGCTGATGTCCTGTACCTCAAATTCCTTGACTTTTTCTAACCTCAGGGCCTTTGCATGTGCTATTTCCTCATGAGGAATGTGTTGTGTCCTTTCAGTTTAAATATTTCTTTCAGTTTAAATATTACTATGCAGAAGAGCCCCTTCCTGACCAATATATGCTCTGACCCTGCTGTTCTCTAGCTCAGACTTTTCTGTCTGTACCCAAGTTTATTGCCCTCACTCAACTCTAAACTCCTTGAGGGCAGGGACTATGTGTCTTATCTGTCACTGTATCTTGGTGCTGAGCATAGTACCTGGAAAAACAGGGACTCAATAGATATTCTTTGAGTTCAAAAGTATTGGAAACTGCCAACTTGCAAATCTTGAGACACAGTGAATTACACTTAATATTTGAATCTCTAGTAACAATAACTGAATATTTTATAATTATTAAGGCATTTCAGAATCTTACACTATTTCAATGGTTATTATACTATGTATCATCCCTTTTTGTATGCCTTTAATGTGTTTGCTATTGGGGGTTTCTGTTCCAGTCCTGATTAGAGATGTACTCCACTCAGCCAGGAAGATTTGAAGAAACTTTTTATCAAGGTCTCAGAATGAATCCTTGCACACTTAGACACACACACACACCCCTTTCCTAGATCTTAACCCTCTGCTGCAGGCAATTCCAAGGTCGACTCCAATACAGCTCTCAAGGGCACAACCTCCTCTGGGGTTTTCCTGGCCCTCTCCCCCAGCTCCTCCCCACTGTCCCCAGACGCCTGCTGGGGACGGTCCTCTGGCTGCTCCTTGCTGTCCTCCACCCACCTGTGGGGCCTTTCCTGGATCTTTCACTTCTGGGCTTCGTCGCCATCTGAAAGCCTCCTTCCTCATTGAAGCTTGCCTGTTTTCTCTGCTGTCCCCTCAGGCCCCAGCCTGCTGACTATCAAGATACTTGTACAAATGCATCCTGGCCAATGTTATCACGGTATAATGTGTTACTCTTCCCACGTAAGATTTAAATTTTAATCTTCAATATAATGCTTTACTGATCAAATGACTTTCCCGAATCACTTTTTTTCAAACTTGTACAAAGACAGCTTTTGATGCATTTTAAGAAAGATATGGAGATTACTGGTCACACATGTGGTCTCATTTTCTGAAGCAGAATTTCTTTTATATATGGTATTTTATTTAATACTCATGGTAAGTTGAGAGCCAGGCATGCTGGCTCTTAACATTAGCAGGGTGTAAAGCAAGAAATCTATATTCCATATGTCTAAATGTTTAAAAGTAAAAAATAAAGCTAATAAAACTGATGAGAAATGTGTGTTTTCTCCTTTCCTCTTAGCACATGTTTCATGAAGACTAAAAGTCAAGGCCACGTTTAGAACTGAACAGAGCAGGCTGCAAGGGATGCACTGGCCTCTGGCCTGGACCAAAGCTCCTCCTGCATTGTTCCCCATGCCTGCCTCCATGCCATTCACTTCATGACAAATAGATGGGGAAAATGTGGAAACAGGGTCAGATTTCCTTGTCTTGGGCTCCAAAATCACCGCGGACGGTGACTGCAGCCACAAAAGTAAAAGACGCTTGCTCCCTGGGAGAAAAGCTATGACAAAACTAGACAGTGTATTAAAAAGCAGAGACATCACTTTGCCGACAAAGGTCTGTATAGTCAAAGCTATGCTTTCTCCAGGAGTCATGTATGGATGTTGGGGGTTGGACTATAAAAAGAGGCTGAGCCTGGAGAAGACTTTTGAGAGCCCCTTGGACTGCAAGGAGATCAAACCAATCAATCTGACAGGAAATCAATACTAAATATTCATTGCAAGGACTGGTGCTGAAGTTGAAGCTCCAGTACTTTGGCCACCTGATGCAAAGAGCTGACTCACTGGAAGAGACCCTGATGCTGGGAAAGATTGAGGGCAAGAGGGGACAATAGAGGATGAGATGGTTCAATGTCATCACTGACTCAATGGACATGAGTTTGAGCAAGCTCTGGGAGAGACTGAAGGACAAGAAAGCTGGGCGTGCTGCAGTCCACAGGGTCACAGAGTTAGTGACTAAACATGACTTAGCGATTAAACAACACCCTGGCTCCATCTGCACCATGAGGGGCTTCACTCACATGTGTGAGAACTTGCCAGAAAGCTGAGTTTTGTCTACAGCACCTGCGGATGCCTCTCCTTGACTGCCCCTTTGGCCTAGGAGTGTTCACAACAGTGGCTTAGTCTGTCTCCGGGAAGGGGGACCCAAGGAGGAGGTTGCTGGATTCTGCAAGATGACTGAAGGCCAGGGGATGCCGGGATCTTGGGTGCCTAGAGTCCGGTCTAAAAGCTCTGGCTTTGCCTAAGGGCAGGGTCCCTGATCTCTATGGACTCTTTCCCCTGAGAGTAGATGCACAGACAGAGCAAGGCCATGTCAGAGCCTTCTAAAATGTAGGGCCCAGAGAAGGAATTTTCTTGCCTGGCACAGACACGAAAGCTCCCTGTAGTTAAAGCCTAGGTCTGCTTAACTGGAAACCCTCTGCTGATACAGCATGACAGTTACTACCAGGATGTGAGGCAGACCTATCACACCCCTATATGCTTCCTTCTGAGGTTTTAGCTCATCTCCATCAAGATTCGAGCCAGAGCCTTCACTGTTTCTTCCCAGCACTGCAGAGTACCAGCATCACCACTGTACGTGTGCCCAACATAGGGCATCCTGGGCAGACACCACTTCTGGAGGCCAGGAACCCTCTCACATCATCCAGACAGCCCTGCCTGCAGTGGATTTCTCACTGCCCTCACAGCCAAGAGACAACGGCTGCCTGAAGGCTGGCCTGTGACCTCCACCGACATCCCTTGCTCTCACTATCCTTTGCCAACCAAAATATTTGCAGAGACTGGTTGGGTTTAGGGAACTTTAAAAAGCCACGGTCCTTTAAACTTCCTTAATCCAGGTCTTGAAATTTCAGAAAGCAACTATCGAAACCAAGAATATTTGAACTAGCACATAGATTTTTTTTAAATCCTTTTTAAAAAAGTAATCCATATTTGTGTACAGAAAGCACAAAGAAGACAGGAGAAACAATGGGAAATCTTAATCTTTCATCCCATCCCACAAGATGAGGTCCTACTATGTGCCTGTGGGGATACAGCAGTGAGCCAAACAGTCCCTGGGTCACTCTGGTCAGGGAGATTGCAAGTAAACAAACTCTTAAGTCATCTTTGAGAAACAGACAGTAGGCAGCAAAAGAACACAGAATATGTAGACAAAACGACAGAATGGAACCTTGCTGGATAAGATGGTCAAGGACCACATCAAAGGAAACCAAAGCAAATATTCCTACAATGGAACATGAAAATTTTACTGTTGTTGTCATTGTTCAGTCGCTGAGGCGTGTCTGACTCTTTGTGATCCCATGGACTGCAGCACAGAAGGCTGTCCTGTCCTTTACCATCTCCTAGAGTTTGCTCAAACTCATGTCCATCGAGTCAGTGATGCCATCCAACCATCTCATCCTCTGCTGACCCCTTCTCCTTTTGCCTTTAGTCTTTCCTGGTATCAGGGTCTTTTCCAATGAGTCAGCCCTTCACACATGGTAGCCAAAGTATTGGAACTTCAATATTGGTCCTTCCAGTGAATATTCAGGGTTGTTTTCCTTCAGGGTTGATTGATTTGTTCTTCTTGCAACTCAAGGGACTCTCAAGAGTCTTCCATAGCACCACAATTCCAATTTTACTGTTTTGTCATCTAACAGTTAACAATGCTTGTTTTATATCTCTGAAATTTGGCTTTAGCTAAAGGTTTAAAGCATTAGATCTAACACCAAAATAGAAAATAATACAGCAAAGACCAGTGAAAGAAAAAAAAAAAAAAAAAACAGAGGAGAAAATAGAAAGGGAACACTGATTCGTTTTACATAGGCTGCTAAATGAGCAACACAATATTTTGACATAAAAAAGCAGGCTTGGGACTTGCCTGGCAGTCCACTGGTTAAGGGAACTTCCTGCAGGAGGCTTGGGTTCAATCTCTGCCTTCTGCCCATACTTGTGGAGCAGCCAAAAAAAAAGAAACCATGGCTGGATTTGTGAAATGACTGAGAGAACCCCTGTTTTCAGAGCATTCAATAGAAAAAGAAATGCCATGTGAGTGGGGAGTGGGTTGATTTTTAAATCAAACCTTCTTGACTATCCTCCAATGTGCCTATACATAACTCCACCAAGGAAATCTGGCCATACTGTTATGAAGAGACACATCTTGTAAATAAGCAAAAGCAACAGGTGTTACACATTTGTTCTTTACCAATCTTTAGACTCTATCTTTAGTGAAGCTATAGTAGAGTCTATAACCTATTGTAGAAAATTGGCTGGAAAGTCATGTCTATACAGTTAAAATTCCAAGTCCACAATAGCACACACACATACACACAAAAAATCCTCAAGAGCTTAGGACTCATTCTAGCTTATTTCATAATTTTGCCATCAACTGTAGTCATGAAATTGAAGTAAGTTTCCAGAGTGTAGTCATGAAATTGAAGTGAGTTTGTAGAGTATAGTCATGAAGTTGAAATAAGTTTGCAGAGGTCTTTTGCAATTCTGGCAACATTTCTGCCCTTCTTACATTTGATGGAAACCTCTTGACATTGTTAATTACAAGCATCATCTTTAACCTAGGAATTCAAGTAAGAAATTTCAAAATCATCTTGAATTCATTCTTCATCCCTCACATCAAATCTCTATCAAAGTCTATAAAGTCTACTTTCAAGACATTTTTTGAATGCATACCAACTTCCCCATTCTCCAAACAGCTGCTTTAGTTCACATCCTCACCATTTTGATTCTGGAAAAGTATGATAGGCTTCAGTAATCTCCTCTCTTCCAGTCCTTTTCCCCAAAGCTCCATCACTCTACTGCCCAAGACTTCTATTTCTAAAGCAAAGACCCGGCTTTTGTGCTCTGCCATCTGAGAGTCTCCTAGTGCTTTCCACGCCTACTCCTCAGGGAGGCAGGCGCTCAGGGCTGTGTTACAGCTGGACTTCAGCTCATCCGACCAGGCTCCATGTCCTGCTACTTCCTTCCAACACACTCTATTCCATCAAACTATTTCCAGTTCCCAAAATGTTCCAGGCTTCCGAACATGCTGGAACGTTCTTCCAAGTCTTTCTCCACCTACTCTGCCCTCCACCTGTATTTCACACTCTACGTCCTCTCTGAAGTCTCCAAGTCTCATCTGGAGCTCATTACCTTGCAATCCACCAGCACTCGGGACCCAACCCCAATTCAGCTTGGGCTACACTCCATTGTGGTAACTTGTGGGCATTCTGTCTCCTCTCTGTACTGAATACCTTGAAGAAAACAGATTGCATCTGATATCTGCATTTTATTTCAAGTTGGCATTTAATAGATCCTCATTTGATCAGTTTGTAGGATGAATATAGTCTAAGGCAATACATGTGGGCTAAAACTAAACAAATGAAAGGTTGAAACCAAGTAATAAATATATTCATATAGAGATTGAACAATTACAGCAATATATGGATAAAGTGAACAGTTACAGAGAAGTAAAGAAAAAACTACTAAAAAGAAGGCTTAGTGAACATAATTTCAGTTATAAACCAGTGAGATTTTATAATTTCAGTGAGACAAAAAAAATACTTTAAACTTGTCTTCCTTAACTGAAAACATACTTCCTGGTTCTTAATATTTATATTTATTTATTTTTTTTAGTTGGCATACAGTATTTATATTTCTTAAAGCTGATCAACTCTATCACATTTTTTCAAAGTTCTGTGATTTCTCCTGTCACTTCAAAACTAGTGCCAACTTCCCAGGGGATCTCCAGGCCTAGGTTACACTTCAGCAGGTTTAAGCAACTCTCTCCACCCTCAACAACTGTTTCTTTTATTGACTCACTTCTCTGAACGACAGTTGTCACCATCAACTTTCTAGATACTATTCTCAATTTGACCATCTTAACCAATCTGGATTTTGTCAGGTTTTAATTCTCTAGCTCTGCTTGAAACAGGTATTTATATATCAGTGACCCAATGTCACTTCAAATTTTAAATAAATATATTAATGTTTGGGGGGACTTTCCAGGTGATACAGTGGTGAAGAATCCATTTGTCAATGCAGGAGATGCAAGAAATGCGGGTCGGATCCCTGGTTGGGGAAGATCCCCTGGAGCAGGAAATGGGAACCCACTCCAGTATTCTTGTCAGGAGAGTTCCACGGACACGAGAGCCTGGGGGACTACAACCCATAGGGTCACCAAGAGTCAGACATGACTAGCAACTGAGCACATGATGGTTTTGCCTAATCTATCAACTTTTCTTGATGTTTCCATTTGGAAGCCTCTACCAACTTTCTGATCAACTACTCTCGCATTTCAAGATCATCTTTGACTTCTCCCAGAGAGAGATCAGAGAAGCTTTGGGCCTCCCGAGGCTTGCGTGGATAAGGCAGGCCTGGTGTTCCCCTCTGCTCTTTTTTTTAGTATCACTGTTGCATCTGCCATCTTTGTATCATTTCCAAACGCAGGGTGCGGCTTCCTCACCTGGCTATCTCACTCACGGCCTGCAGAGTCACTCCCCGTGGGCCCCTGGCCTCTCAGCCCTCCTCCTGGGTCTCCCCTGGGCAGGGGCTCTCTGCTCTCATCTCAGGTTTCACTCCAGCTTGGATTCTCCCATCTTACCAGGCAGATGACGCCGGCCCCGCCTCTACGCCTCCATGCATGCCTTTCCTTCTGACTGGAATGTCCTCTGCTCTGTTCTGCTAAGCCTCCTCCTTCTCCGCCGCTTTAACATATACTCCTCAACGTGGCCCACTCCAAATATTTTTTTTCCAGCATCCTCTTCAAAAGTTCTAGCATCTTGCTAGCTCTATTTAGTTTCTACTCCTGCTAATTTTTCATTCTTCGCTTGAATTTGTACTTATGATCCCAACTGGCCATACAACCATGGTTTCTATCTCCTTATCTTCTCCTGCCTTTAAGACGTCCATTCTGTGTACCCCTCAGGCCTTTCTGTCTGCTGGGGAAATAAATGAACTAAAATTGCAGCAGGAAAAATTAAACTGAAGGACCTGAAAGTAGATGGGAATTTTCCATTTCTGAAGACTACCAGGGGCTTCCATCTCTGTCTTAGGTGGTTTGCTTCGATGATGGTGATTCAGGCACAGAGATATTGTCCCGACTGGGAGAGTCATCACATTGGGTTTTCTGTCCCCTTTGGCTCTTTTTCTGACCTTTTCTCACCAGGTTCAGGCTCTCTCCCGGCTCCATGGTCCACCTTCTCCCTCCTTTCTCAGGAGACCCCGCTTAGATTCCTGGCCACTTTTCACAGAAGCACCTACCTGTTAACTTTCTCCATTTTCTATCCCCCCAGGGCGAGAATGAACTTTCCACCCCTGAGGATCACTGTCCTCTTTCCCACTCAGAAGAGAGATATTCCTGAGGAAGAGGCTTTTAGGGATGTTTCGCAGCATCTGAGGACCAAAACATCTCCCTTCCGGCTCTGCGTGCACCTATCAAAGATCTCTACATAGGTCCAACCGTTTTCTCCCTACGGACCAGAAGGAGATGCTGAAAGACTCGCTCAGTTAAGAGGTTATTTAAATCCCTTAAGGAACGACAGCTGCGCTCGTTTGGGGCAGAAGAAGCAATTTTGGTCGGTCCCTGTTGTTTTTTGTAAGGATGGGTGGGAAGGGGGCTGATGAAGAGGGTCTATCTCCATTATTGGGCAGATTTAAAATCCTTTCCCGCGTACGAACCACCCTCCCATCCGGTTGCTCCGCAGCCTTCTCCTTCAGGCCAGAGAGGGAACCAGATAGTCTTGGGATGGGGGTGGCGGGGGAAGGTGGGTGTGAGCGGGGATGGAGGCACCGCAATGTTTTCCTTTAAGCTCCCAGTTCCCAGCCTCAGAGGACTCGCCGGTGCAATCCCGGGACGGCGCCCTTAACACTCCAGGCATCTGCAGGATGCGGGGTCTCCCGCAGCCCGCTGTCCCCAGCTGCTGGGTTCCGGAACCCGGCTCCTCTCGCATCCTCCGGCGGTCCGCGTCTCGGTGCCTCCGGGGCTGCTGCATCCCCGGCCCGTCCCCCCGCCGGTCGGCCCACCGACTCGCCCTAGCCATAACCCTCTCGGGGCGGCTTTCGCTTCCAAGCCGCGCGCTCCGGATGAGCTGGGCTGCCCGCGGCCGCGGCCGACTGGGTTCCGAGCCAACAAACTTCTCTCCGACTCCGCAGCGCGCGGGCGGCCGGCCGGAGCCGCGCGCTGCGGGACCATCGAGGCGCCGGGCCGGCGCTCCGGGACGAGCGGGCCGGGGAGCCCAGCCCCGGGACCCCCCGGCCGCGCCGCAGCCCTGAGAGCCGCGCTCGGAGAAGCAGCCGCAGGGCAGGACCGGTAACCGCGCGGGGAGCCGGCGCCGCAGCCCCGCGCCCCCAGTGTACGCCCCTTCACTGTCTCCTCGCTTTCTGGGCGGGGGACGTCTCTAGACAGAGATCAAAAAAATAAGCTCTAACGGCACGGGATTCTTTTGAGTGGATTTGTTTTCTGCGTTTCACCCCGGAGATTTTTTTTTTTTCCCTTCTGTATTCGGTGTCCTGACTGCATCAGCAGGGCTCTCAGCCCGGCTCCACAGACACACAGACCCGGCAGAAGCACCTAGAACTAAAGTATAAAGCCCGCAGCCTGCAAGGCGGGCACACACGAACACGACCCACCGGCAGCTACGCCGCGCGCTCGGGCGGCCCCGTCGTGCCCACAGGGCGGCCTCCCGGGCTACAGCTACCTACGGGAAGGCGAAATGGCAGGTGTGCGCTCCGCACGCACCCAGACCCGAGCGGGGCCCCGCGTCCAGATTTTCCGGGGAGACGGGCGCAGGCCGGCGGAGACGCAGAACCGCGAGCAAGGCCGGGGAGCGTGCGCGCGGGGGAGCGGGCGGGCGCGGGGTCGCGGCGCCGCGCACTTACCTTGGCCGCGTGCGGGGCTGGCCGGCCGGCCGGCGGGCGGGCGGGCGCGCGGCTGAGCAGCGCGGCAAGGAGCGCCCTGCGAGTGGGGCCGGGGCGCGCGCCGCTGCCCTTATTAGTGTCTCCCCGGGTGACCCTCCCACTCGGCGAGGACGAGGACTCCGCAAGACGGGACTCCGCCAACTCGGGCCCGGGTTTGCCTTAATTACAGCTACGTCGCCCCAGAGCCTTGCAGGTTTCCGCTCTATCCGCTGTTTCCCATCACGTAGAGACGGCTGGTTGCAAAGGCTTCGAGTTTCTCACTTTGTGATGGTGAAGTGTGTGGTATGCGGCGGACATTCGAAGGTAGATAACTGGCTTTTTAACACGTGGGCTGTGAAGGGACATCATTTCTGTTTCATTTTGTGCTGTTGTATCAGTTTAGATAAAGTTAATCAATGTTCCGATCATGCTTGAATGTACAGAGTTATGTGGTTTTGCCTCAGACTCCACAGAAGTATTTTGTGATTTTAAATATTGTATCTTTCTGTGGATTGGCGCTACAAATCCTGGACTCTTTGGGGCCCCTTATAACATGTGATGGTGACATTTTTTAGCATATTCTGTGTCCGGGCATGTATGTAGAGTATATATATTGTAGGTATACATATGTATTGCATACACATATATGTGTATTTGAAAGAAAAGTTAAACCACTATAGAATTCAGAAAAGTCAGGCACTAGAAAATAGATAAATTGGTCTAATGTTCAGTATTGCCGTAGTTGACAAAACAAATTGTAGTGTTGATCCATAATCGTGAAAATCCTTAAAGTTAAAAGTTATTTTAAAACCACAGCAATAGGTTTTGTAAATGTCTGGGTTCACAGGTCAGGAAATAAAATCAGGCCGGGGAAAAAAAAATTAAATGTTAAAAAAAATTTTAGAAGATAGCTTTTTTTTTTTTGCATTTCATTGAAGTGCAACTATGAAGAGTCAACTAGTAGTTTTTAAACCTGTCTCTCATCCTGATCAAAACCCATGCTGCAAGTTTTAGTCTGGCGTCCCTAATGATGCAGACCATGTTTATATGTCAGACCTTGAAAGCGCCTGATGTTTTGCTTCCCTGTGATTTTCATCACTGGCTTCTGGTTCACTGTGGAAAGAGGCCAAGGAAGGAGGCTGTTGCATGAGTCACACTACTCAGATGGCCATCTGAAAACGCAGGATTCCCAGACCTGCCTCAGACTTGTGGTGACCTGTCTGTAAGTTTTTAAATATTATTACCCTTTTCTGACTTTTTTTCCCCTCTCAAAGCAGTTGTCCTTTACCTTTTAATTGAAATAAAAGCATCCAGGTTTTATTTCTCACATGGACTATTAACTTTACATTTACATTTAATTAGTACTATTTTTAAGGCTTTAAGACTACTTAACAGGAAGTTTGAAATTTTGCCTCTAATTTGTTCTTTAATACAAGTAAATCATCCTCATGTTAGCATTATTTTCATAAATATTTTAATAATTTTATAACCTTTAAGAGATTTTAAAACTAGCCAAACTTACATTTTTGTTTCTATCTTGAATTTCTCATTTTCCTACTCAAAGTATTGAACTAAGTTTGGAAGAAAGTGAAAAATAAATACAACTAAAAATGATTATCTGTTGCTTTCTTTGTCGCTAGATATGCCAGCATCCCCAGGTCAATAAATCCTCCTGGGTTATTTTTTCAGGCAAATATTTGACTCTGGGCTACATTTTGTGATCACAAACTATCATATCCCTAGGTCTACGTCCTTTATCCAATTCTTTTCACTTAATTTTAAAGTGATTTCAAGTCAAAAGATCCCTTAACCAGGCACCTTTTATTTATCTAACCCCAATATAGTTATAAACGATCGGTTTTCCCACTTGCATCTGAAGCTACTGCTGGTAAAGGAACATCTGAAAATAATAGGAGAATCTGACAGCACTTTGCATTCCAGCAAACAGCTTGCGGGGCTTCTAACACCCAGTTTAGCTGTATGCATGTGTGACAAAATTTTTTTAAAGATTTCAAAAACAAACTGTTTTCAACAGTTATGGTCCATGGGAGACACTTTTAACCAGTATTTTTATGCCTTAAGAGGGCTAAATTCATTTGAAATGCATTTTTTAAAAAGTTCCATATTTTTAATTCCCCACCTACATAAATTAAACAATTTAAATTAACACTGAACTACATTTTGATGATTGCCCCATAATAAATGTAAAGATGGTGTGTTTTCTAAGCCTTGCTTATCAATCACTTCTATTTTCTCATGGCTATTTCTTTTTCCTTTTCTTCGTTTCTGTGTACTTCTATACTCCCAGCCATGTTGCTTTGCTTTTTCCCTTTTGTAATTTCTTTCACTTTCCTCCCCTTTCATGGTTTCCATTTTCCAAGAAGAATTTCAGTATTGCCCCCAGCTAACTTCTTAGTTACCACACCATAAGTGTGCTCATTTTCTGTTGAATGGAGTGCCCCAACCATACATGACTCCCCTACCGACCCCATGGAATTCTTCAATGCATCCGTAGAGGAGGGACAGACGTCACTGTCAGCTGTAATTACTAACTCTGACTTGTCACCGAGAGTCTGTACTTCCCTTTCTATTCCTTTTAAAGCCAGTACTATGTATGATATTCATATCATACAAATAAGGGTGAAAAGAAAATAGTCGATTTAGTTCAAAATTTTTAGTAATCAGCGAAAGATAGGGCATTTAAAATTTTTTCATTGCTATTTTTATCATTGTTTCAGAAAATGTCCTCATAGAGAAAATAATATTCCACTGGTGGTTGCTATGTTTGCTTCCGTTCCTGGAAGATGTTTAGCTCCTGACATTGACTCAACTTAGAAATGAGAGGAAGAGGTGATCACAGGTCTGACTTTCACTTAGTTTATTAGACCCTCTTCCTAGGGATCGGTGACGCTGAAAGGAAATATGTTAAAAGACAAATGCCTGATTGGGGAAAATGTTTATTAATATACACCCGGCTCCCAAAACTAATTTTTTTTAAAGAGAGAGAGAAAGAGATCCTGATAAAAAATAGGCAAAAAAGAAAATTATGACAAGACAACTCACAGAGGAAATACAAATGGTCAGTGAACACATGAAAAATTATTCAACTAAATTACTATGCAAAAGAAATGCACATCAGTAAAGGAGTGATTTTTGCTCCCCTCGTTTTGACAGGATTAATATTCTCAACACCAAAAGAAGGGACACAATATAGTTGCCCTTTCAAAAGGGCAAATTAGCCACATGTATTAAATGCTTTAAAAAATGCACATTGACTCTGCCTCACAAACTCCTCTGAAACAGTAGCTGTGGTTACCTCTCAGTTAGGAGTATGGGAGATTCTGATTTCTTCCTTTTGCTTATCTGTAATTTTCTACAGTGAACCTGTATTACTGTTGTAATAAAAAATACAACAAACATTAACAAAATGGTGATTTATGTATCGCCGACAAATTAACAAAGCAATGGGGTTAAGAGAACTGAGAAATTTTCTTACACTTAGCCTAATGATTTGACTAGGAAGCAAATATTAATTAAACTGTTTATTCATTCAACATGTATTTTTGAACCCCTCTTAAGCTAAGCACTGTAGGATATACAAAGATCAGTTGGGCATGAGCCCCACCTCCTGGGGTTGAACATTGGGTAAGAAAGGGAACATGTATATGTACTTAATGACAATATGAAATGAAAATATAGCATGTGATAAGCAAAGTAGATCTAAAATACCCACCCCAGTGTTCTTGCCTGGAGAATCTCAGGGACGGCAGAGCCTGGTGGGCTGCCGTCTATGGGGTCGCATAGAGTCGGACACGACTGACGCATCTTAGCAGCAGTAGAAGACCTAAAATATGGGGGAGTTTAAAGGAAGGGGAAGCTATATTCACATGGGGAAGCTCTATTCACATGTGGAAGCATCAGAGTCAAAAGATTTCAGTGAACAAGATACAGTTGACTCTTGAACAATGGACTTTTTAACTGCATGGGTCTACTTACACATGGATTCTTTTCACCGAATACATACTGCAGTACTACAGAATCCCATGGTTGGTTGAATTTGTGGTCGCAGAGCCAGAGATTTGGAGGACTGATTGCAGAGTTATATGCAGATTCTCCACAGAATGGAGGTTCAGCGCCCCTAACCCACCCCCCCACACCCACACACGTGGGTCAACTGTACATTCATTTTTTGTCCTTCACAAATAAATATACTCATGAGTCATCCCAGCCTCCTAGTGCTGGAAGGGGCACTGTCAGTAAATAATTGTATGTGAAAGGATGAGTTAACTATTTCTGTAATAAAGATTTGTAGAAAGAACCAACAAGGAACAAGCTTATTTCTCTCCTTTTCAGATGAAGGACATGAATTGCCTTGTTTCCTACTGAACTCTCCCTGAAATTCAAGGCCCTCGACAGTGTAACCTCCATCTTCTTACCTCAGTTCCCTTAAATGCACACGATGCCCCAACCAGATCAATGACCTGTGACCAGAGAATGAATAGCCAATGTTTTCTCCCTCTCTCTAGTTGCTGCAGCCTACCGAAACACCAGGTGGCTGTTGGAATCCTGCTTATTTGAGGTTGTTCTATAATATAGTTCCTTCCCTAACCTCTTCCCACCAAACAGACCCTCCCCTGCCCCTATACAGCAGAGTATAATTTGCACTTTTTAAGATACCCTGGCTTCCTAGGTGGCGCAGTGGTGAAGAATCTGCCTGCCAATACAGGAGACTCAAGAGTTGTGGGATGGATCCCTGTGTTGGAAAGATCTCCTGGAGGAAGAAATGGCAACCCACTCTGGTATTCTTGCCTGAGAAATCCCATGAACAGAGGAACCTGGTGGGCTACAGGCTCGCAGAGGGTCAGACACAACTGAGCAACTGAACACACACACACACACACACAGTTACACTCTACTTGACACTTCTTTTCACAAACTTTTCTGTATTTGGTCCTGACTTGATTGTAAATTCCTTGAGATCTGGAACTGTGTCTTCTTTTTACTAAAACCCACAGCATTTAATACAATAAATATTTTTCTTTAGTATAATCTTCAAGTATTTGTTGAAATGGGGTGTGTGGGGGTTAAGTAACTGAGGGGTTACTATTTTCTAATGACTTCATATAGGCTGACTCTCAAAGTTAATATGGGAAAATGGTGGGTTCATTTGGTACTTATGTCTAAGAGAATTAAATTACCACATTGACAAGATAATTGTAGGAGGGACTTCCCAGCTGGTACAGTGGTTGGGAGTCTGCCTGCCGCTGCAGGGAACATGGGTTCGATCCCTGGTCCGGGAAGATTCCACGTGCCTTGAAGCAACTACTGAGCCTGTGCTCTAGAGCCTGCAAGCTGCAACTGCTGAAGCCTGTGTGCTTGGAGCCCGCGCTTCGCAGCAAGAGAAACCACTGCAATAAGAGGCCCATGAACTGCAACAAAGAGCATCCTCCACAGGCTGCAACTAGTGAAAGCCCATGTACAGCAGCAAAGACCCAGCACACCTAAAAAATAAATAATTTTTTAATGGATGTCTTAAAAAATAGCAATAATTACAGAATAACTTGTTTTCCTGTGTAAAGACTCCCAGCACAGAGACTCTGAGGACAGCAACATATCAACACAACAGGTTCTTATTAGTTGAAAATGTCTTCATCCTACATCCTCTTCACTCCTTTTCTACACCTCAGGGAAGTTTTCATTATTGAAAATGAGAACATTCATTACTATTCTGAAAACATGCAAAATGACCTCTAATTAAACTTTATTCTAACTCCTGAATGTTTTAAAATAGCCAGTCCTATATACAACATCTGAAAAGAAATCAAAGTTGGTACATCATAAAATGATTAGTTAGCTAGAACATTATGTCAAGTTAATATCTATAAAATTGTGATTATTTTCACTGTAACCTCTTTCTAGAACATTTATTTTCAACTCAATTTATTTAGCTCATTTTATGACTCGCGTGGAATCACTTTAAAAAATCACCACATGCTAGGAAGTGATTCACATATTTTATTTTTTTTTAAATCCTTTGAAAATCCTGTTGCCCAGTTTTTACAGCTTAGGACTAAGACTCTGAACCAAGCCCTGACAGAGCCAGGATTTGTACCCAAGTCTGTCTCAATCCACAGCCCAAGCTCTCAGCCCCTCTGCTTTGGCGACTTTTTTCTGAAAATGCCTGTTTAGTTCAGATCAGTCATGTCTGACTCTTTGTGACCCCATAGACTGCAGCACACCAGGTTTCCCTGTCCATCACCAAATCCCAGAGCCTGCTCAAACTCATGTCCATCAAGTCGGTGATGCCATCCAACCATCTCATCCTCTGTCGTCCCCTTCTCCTCCCGCCTTCAATCTTTCCCAGCATCAGAGTCTTTTCCAATGAGTCAGTTCTTTGCATCAGGTAGCAAAAGTATTGGAGTTTCAGCTCCAACATCAGTCCTTCCAATGAACATGCGGGACTGATTTTCTTTAGGATGTACCGGTTGGAACTCCTTGCAGTCCAAGGGACTCTCAAGAGTCTTCTCCAACACCACAGTTCAAAAGCATCAATTCTTCAGTGCTCAGCCTTTTTTAGAGTCCAACTCTCACATCCCTACAGGACTGCTGGAAAAACCATAGCCTTGACTAGATGGACCTTTGTCAGCAAAGTAATGTCTCTGCTTTTTAATATGCTGTCTAGGTTGGTCATAACTTTCCTTCAGAGGAGCAAGTGTCTTTTAATTTCATGACTGCAGTCACCATCTGCAGTGATTTTGGAACCTAAAAAAATAAAGTGTCTCACTGTTTCCATTGTTTCCCTGTCTACCTGCCATGAAGTGATGGGACCAGATGCCATGATTTTTGTTTTCCAAACTGTTTATAAAACTGTTTAAAGAGTTACCTAACAGATGACTAACAGGGAATGCAAAACCAAGAAGGGGCCTCAAAGGTACATGGCGACAACATAATCCCCTTACAAGATGACGTGAAGTAAACCTACGCATCTCTGTTTTAAGACTGGAATCAGTTGCAATTAAGATAAAACCATGAACTAAATCAGTGAGTCCTAAAATTATTTTATGTATTCAGATGCTGTGTTGCAACATGCTTTAGTCTCTTTCAAGTTAACTTGAAAAAGAAATTCCAAGATAGTGAACAAGTCAAAGTACTAGTGAACTAAGGCAAGATAAGGTAAATTTGACTAGACTCTGTTCTCTATCAAAGTTGACAGATTTACCTACTTTTCTGATACTCAAGAACATTCTTGCTGTCAAATTTTTTTACCATAAACCCATTTTTATCCATATTAAATATAAACTTCTATGTTTATAAAGTCCCTTTCAAGTAATTATGAGAAGTCATAAACATAGCTAGTGAAGGAAATAATGATAGTTCATAAATCTATACTTATTTTTAAGCACTTCAGGTGTTAAACTCTACAGAATATTTTTTTCTTTTCCTGTACAGAACCATTCTTTATTTTTATAAAGTCTTCACAATAAATTTTAGTGTTTTGATAGCTGCATTAAAACCTACTGTCTTTTATCTAAAGACTCGTTTGCATGGGCTGCCAGACAGATGCGCTTGTTCTAATCTTGTCCCTAGCTGATGTCACGGCTCAGCTGGTTCTTCATTTTAACCCCAACCCTGGAGATGTTGGTTTACCAGGAGGTAGGTGCCATCTGAAGTTGAGGAAGGGTCTGTTTTCTCCATCAATGTCAGTCTGCTGTCGGTGGTTTCTGTTAAAATGACAGTCACACAGTAGCTGACACAAATGGTATTTTCAGGCAGATCGGAGGAAGCTTCGCAGGTAGTTGGTGTTTCGATTGGCACAAGTCATCTCTCCTCTACATGCCTTCTCATTCCCCAACAAGCTAGCTGATCCAGGAGGTCACAGGAATTCAGAACCAAGTGGAAACTATAAGGCCTCTTGAGCTTAAGCCCAAAATTGGCCTTGGTCTCTTCAGTCACATTCTATCTGCCAAAATGAGTCAGGGTCAAAGTTCCATCCCTTGATGGGAGAAGCTTCAGAGTCACATTGCCAGGAGCACCAACATAAGAGGGTAAAGCCCTGGAACCACTGGTGATCTCTCATAGCTAGGAGGACGCACAACGAGCGTCTTCACTCAGCGCACAGTGATACATCCCTCATCCTCCCGTGGGTCTCTGTTGCCCCTAGAATTGCCTCTAACCAGCTGCCTGTGCAGCTCTGCAGGAGGCACTGTCCAACCCAGGGGCCAACCCAGCCCCTCTCCCTTGGGATCATCTTCAGAAAGTCTGACTACACCTCCAGGGAGACAGACCAAGCCCCGCAACAGAGTGAGAAGGGCAGTTTGTCAGCCCTTCGCTCCCTCTCTTCCAGAAGAAACCCTCTTTCTTCTGTAGCTCCCACAATTTTGCTGGTGACAATCTGTCAAGCCAAGTGAGCCTTTTTTCAAACTGAGAAGGACTCAGGAAACTAAGGGACCACAGCCTTTCTCCTTTTGTACCTGGCCTTGGGAATTTGGCCTATTTTTAAAACTTCTGCTCTCTCTATAATAATATGGAGGTGATGTGATTAAAAAAAAAAAAAAACTTACTGTGGGAGAGTGCAAAGGACAACTCTAGGTGCAATAATCTTTGGAAGCATCCCTAAAGGGTGATGTTAGAGCTGAGACCTGAATGCCAACTCTGAAAAGATCAGAGGCAGGAGCAGCTGGTGCAGAGGCTCTGGGCAGGCTGAGCTGGGGTTGGTTCATGAACTTTAAAAGGCCACCTTGCCTAGAAAGTGAAAAGTCGCTCAGTTGTGTCCGACTCTTTGTGACCCCATGGACTATACAGTCCATGGAATTCTCCAGGCCAGAATACTGGAGTGGATAGCCTTTCCCTTCTCCAGGGAGTTTCCCAAGCCAGGGACTGAACTTGAGTCCTGAATCTCCTGCATGGGCAGGCAGATTCTTTCCCACTACTGTCACCTGGTCGTTGGTCTCTGGCTTACCATGAACAATGGGAGTGTAGCAAGGTGAGAGTGAACATGAGGAGACCAGTTCTCAAGCTGTTGTATCCAAAGAAGGATGGTGGCTGTGATGACGGGGGTAGTTTTAGAAGGAAAGAATCAACAATTCAAGGCACATTGTAGAGGTGAGCCCAAGAGACTTTAAACAATAGCTTGGGCCAACCATGTTTTGATGTTCATTTTAGTCAATACAAATTAAATACAAAGTTGCTTTGTTTTCAAAAGCTCATTCTTTAAGGAAAAGGGGGGAAGGGAGCACTTCCTGGTAAATGACAGATGACCCCTGTGTGTCGCAGTTTGTGACTGAGCGCCAGAGACATGAGTCCTCCTAAGTGAGCCCCTGTCGCGGCAGAGGGGAGAGGGGGTCAGGAGAGGGAAGGCATGACCCAGAATCATGTGGTCTTCTCTAAGCTCCAACAGATGGGAGCAGCAGATTCTGCCCTTGAAACCAGATTTCTCCCATGGAAGGTACAATGTTCATAGCCATTTTGTTCCTTGAACCTGGATGGGAGTTGCTATCGACCTGGATAATTCCTGTCCAACCTTTTTGGAGAAACTGAGGGAAAAAGGGGAGAAGGAGGAGGGTGTGCTAGAGAGAAAGAGAACCCCAGAAACAGACTGCTTTCATTTCATGAACCCTAATTATTGTCACACAGCAGAGACGCTTGTAGATATAAAGAGTGAAAGAGAAAATTAAACACTGTATTTTATGTGTTTTATGGACTTGGTGAAATAAATCAAACTTAAAAATTCTGTGTTGAGCTAGTGTTTAGGTTTCCTAACACAAGACTTGGCAAAACATTATTTTACTAATCCAGCGATTTAAGCCTTGAGCCTCTTTTTATGCTATGTAAACGCCCACGTACACTCACACAGCAACCTGATAAAGCAAAGAAGTTGGGTATGTGGCTGGCTGAGCCCAGGCCACGGCTCAGCGTAGCAGCCTCAGTTATGTTAGAAGGACGTGATCCCTACCATGGCACGCTGTGGTCAGTGGGGAAAAGATAGTAGGACTCGATTTCCTGATATTTCCTCCTTTGTTTAATAATCCTTCAGTATTTTGGAGGCTGTGGGTTTATTTTGGGAAAAGAGAAGGAAAAAATAACCCTGGTTTAAAAAACTGGTATTCATGTAAATTTTTTTTTTTTTAAAATATTGAAGTCACATTCAGTTCATATGAGCAGGATCTCATTTAAGGTAAAATTACTCACATTTTAAAATCATTTATATACACACATGAAACCACAATTTTGAAATTATTTACAAACAGCAAGAGGTACTCTTTAAGTGATCAAAAGTAAATCAGTTCTTAGGCCTTTCTGTGCCTTTCCTCTTAATGAATCCCCTCAAGAGTGTGGGCTACAAAGGGGCTGTGATTAGATACTGCAAGAGACAAGGAATCTTTTCACTTGACGCAGATGGGTTTGAATAAGAGGACCAGATCATTTCTTGCCAAGCAGACACCCTTTCAAGAGTGAAAGGAGGTTCTGTGACTATTATAACAGGACCATGGGTATAAATGCCTGTGAGACAGCCGCAGATTTGGTGTGTGCTCAATAAACAAAACAAAATATCGACAGACAGACAGGCCTATATATACAGATCCTTCATATTTAGGGTTGATTTCTAAGAATCAGACTGGGACCCGAGTAACTGTGGCCCAGTGAAGGCCCCTGGTCGCTGCTCCAGCACTGTAAGCTTTCCTAAGAGCCGTGTTAATTGGCCAGCTTATTTCCAGGGCCTGAGCTGTGTATAATCCCATTCCAAAATAACTCTTGGGATGCTTGCAGAAGTTAATGTGCTTCTCTAAGCACCTTTCACCAGAGAGTGACTTCTGTTGTGTTCTAAGCAAAACTGAGTCTTCAAAATAGATAGCTGGTGGGAATCTACCATCCAGCAAAGGAACTCAGCTCTGCGCTCTCTGATGACCTAGACGGGTGGGATGGGGGTAGGTGGGAGGAAGGTCCAAGAGGGAGGGGATATAGGTATACACTGCTGCACTCCACTGTATAGCAGAGGCTAACACAGCATTAAAAAGCAACCATACCCCAATTAAAAAAATAAAAATCAGTCTCCTATCATACTGTGTTTGTGTTGTCCCATTTCCTCATGGTTTTATATTGACACCCATATAAATGAATTAATTAGTATCACAGGTACTTTTTTTATAAATAAAATAAAAAACTTCAGTTCTATATTATGTCACCTCATGCTATGTAAGCACAATGGATTTCTAAAATGAATATACATGTGTATGTGTGTGCGCGTGCAAGCTCCAAAGAATGTTGAAAGCATTACAAAGGCTTAGGAGTCCTCATTAAGTTAGAATGTGAACTATAAAAAAATGGGTGCATGACCTAGAGAGATCAGGTGCTATGCAGCACTTCAGGAGAACACATGCTCAAACCGACTTCCTATAAAAGTGGTGTTTGTAAATTGCAGCTGGCTTTGGTTAACACTTTGATAATTTACAAGGTTGGAGCATTTGGCTTCGTGGTTTAGTTGAAGATGAAAGAGAAAATAGAATCTCTCTTCATGAAGAATCAAGAGGTTCTAAAGACCAAAAGCTTTATATACAGTAGGATAATACATAACATGTACGTGTATGGATTCATGCACACATATATATTGTAATAAATATGTGGTTTAATATAATAAATATTTATTGAGTTCCTCCCACTGTTTTTACTTCTTGGGAAACAACCACTAACAGGGTAGGTAAGATGAACTGTGATGGGAAAGTTAATTGAGATGGAGACAGTTCCAAATATTTCCATCAATACTCCTGGTTTAATAACTGCAGATTCTTCTAGGTGAGATGAACACATAACAGTTTTTCATGTGCCAATGCTATGTTCTGACTGGAAAACTGAATTTAATTTCTGTGAATTATTATCTCCCAATGGCTTAGAAAAATTGAAAATCTTCTGAAAATGCTTCCTTACTGTGTATTCAACATTCGTCGATTCAACAAATATTTACAGAGTGCTACCATGTCCTAGGCACTGTTGAGACACAAAAATGAGCAAAATGGTTTTTCTTCTTTCATACAACTTCTATCCCTAAGGAAGTGATGGGTAGCTACTTCAGAAAGTTATGACTAATGAATGGAAAGTCAAATGGTGACATATGTGATGGAGGAAAATAAAGCAAGGAAGGAGTTGCATTTTCAAGAGAGGGGACAGAGGGCTCACTGGAAAGGTAACATTTGAACAGAAACCTGAAAGAAGGCCTAGAGTGAATTGTAGAGACATTGTGGTAAACTGGAGATATTGAGGCAGAGGAAAAGTTCTTGTGTTTGTGCCAAAGTCTTGAGTTTGGAACATATTTAATGTATTCAAGGAAACCACAAATGCCAGAGGTCCTGATGATGGGAAGCGGGGTGAGAGAACAGGGCTGAGAGTTGGACCGCCTTTAATTGCTGGGTATGGTCATGCGGGAAAGATACACTGGCAATAAAAAGTCACTCATCTGAAGGAGAGTGGATAATTTAGAAGAGACTGCTCGACTCTTTTTTAGTTTGTTTATCCTATTAAATTCTTTCTGGGCTTTTCCTTTCTCATCCTTGTGATAAAAATATGTCAGCTTCAGGCTATGGCTGTAAAATGAGATTTCTGAAATAACTTTGCTTTCCTGAGGGTTTTTTTGGGCAAATACAACATCCACTCCCTAAACTGTCATTCAAAAAATAATTTATGAAAAATAAAGCAAGAACATTTATCCCAATTCTGGAAATCATATATTAAGTTACTAGACAAATAAAAGATGTTCTGGCCTGTCTTCTGTATGTATAACTGTGTGTATGTAATATGTACAATTGCATTTTAAAAATCTGTTCCTAGTACATGAAGAACTTAGCCCCATCTCAAATTGCATAAAATCTTTAAACATTCATTACTCATTGGTAGGTGGGTTATGGACTGGTGGGGAAAATACTGAGTACTTTCTCACAGTGTTAGTAAAAGTACCAAAGAGGAAAAAAGTAAATCCTCCAGAAGCAAGGAATAATTCTGTTTTATATATGTTAATGTATATCTTCATCTGTCTATCTATATATATATAATTAGGTTCATAAATTTTTAATTCCATATAAAAAGAGATTTTTCTGTCCTCATGCTTTTTATGTCCTTATGATGCTTAGGCATCATAGCATAATGGTTAAAAGCTTTGGGGTTAGACATATCTGAGTTTGGATTCCAACTTTGCAAAGTTCAGGTGGGAAACCTAACCTCATTCTAAATGATTGCCTTACGGAGAAGCTGTACGTATCATACAGCATAATGTATATGGAACATTCAGAACAGTATCTAGCATCAGTTGAGCATAGGGATTCTCACGTCTTAACTCCTCCCTCTGCTTTCAGTTCCCATGTCAGTCAAGCACCATTTTTCACCCTTCAAGAGAAAGGCTGAGTTTTATCCTGTTATCATATATATTTTTATTTTATTGCAGTATAGTTGACTTACAAGGTTGTCTTAATTTCTGCTGTACAGCAAAGTGACTCAGTTACACATGTATATATTCTTTTTCATATTCTTTTCTATTATAGTTTAATCACAGGATAGTGAATACGATTCCTTCCACATTCTTACTGCTAGTCATTTAACACTCAAATCAAGCATCATCTTAGGAAAAGACAATGAGTCAGCAGAAGTCATCAAGCAGTAAGTGGACCAAAATGACCGACATTTGAGCATAAGACAGATGTTTGTTTTTTTCCTATTTAGCCTCTTTCTTTGGTAATATCATATGGTTCCCCTCCCAGGAGCCAGCTCTTCCCTCTAGACAGTCCGCATGACCTTGTGGAGTTGACAGCAGCTCTCTGGTCTAGAAGTGAGTGTGTGAACTCACTGGGCACGGTGAGTGTAGTCCTCATCCTTGCTGCAAGGATGTGTGCGTGGTCCAAGTCACCCCACAACACCTGGAGCCGGGGTCTTATTAGCACTCTTGAGAAGTGGGTTCTAACAGTGAGCCTAGAGCTTCCAGAGCTTCCCTAGGTTGAAGACTTGTTTGAAAATTATAACCAACTCATAACAAATGAGAGCTGGGAAATGAATAAGAGATCTCTTGAGCATCTGAATTTAATATTTCCCAAAGCAGAACCTAACCTTCCAGTTTTTCATGATTTAATCAATGAATCCCCTTTTTCATTTTAGTCAATTTGAGTTTACATTTACTTTGCTCATAAACAAACAAACAAAAACTGTCAAATAATGTAGACTATAATGCTCCTACTTTACCCCACACTATTTCCAAAGATTTTATCAGCCTCTTTTATAGTTTATTTACATTCTTTCCAGAGGACTAAATTTATACTTATGAGGAAATACCTTATATGCATTGATCCATGTAAGAAAAATAGAGTCCCTGTTTACTATCTCTCAAGAAATACTCTTGTAATTTTGTGAAAATAGTGCCTTGCAAATTGTGCATGTATAACTATTACGAACAAAAAGCAAGCAACAACAATTTCACCAGATATTACAAATTAACCTCTGCCAGTCATGTCATTTCAAGTGCCAGAAGGCAATATTTTTGCTACTACAGATGTAAATGAAAGTCTAGGGATAGAAATTACAACATTAATGGGAATGACTTACTACAATATTTTAAATATGATGGTAAAATGTAAGTTACATTTAAAATATGACAGATGACTTGAAAGTCTTATTTCAAGTAATATTTGCTTGCAAATTATTTTAAATATTATTCTAAAGCATTTTTATATATTCCTAGAATATTATGGGCCAGTTTATTAACTTTTAACAGAAGCAACAACATTTAAACCATTATTTAAAAAACGACCTTTGTCTAGATTAGAGTTTTTATAAATTCTGTTAAAGTCAAGATTTTCGTTCTCAATAAGCCATCATAAAGACACGTGGGACATCAAGATCATAGATGTAACTACCAGCAAAATGTTAGGGTTCAGAAATAATTATACCTATCTTAGAAATAGACCATGCTTTTTACCTTTGGGGATTGCTTTTTTGGGGGAAGTGGGGTAGGGATATAGTATATCATTACCAATTTTTTTTCACATTCACCATGTAATTGTAAAAGGTACATAATATATTAAACCATGTCCACTCTGTTTTGAAAATTAGATATGCTTGACCTTACAAAGTCTGCTTTGTGCAAGACAGTTCTGAGTAGTCTCATTCGGAACAAAAAGAAAAATTTTCATAGCTCTTTATTGCTATTTATATTTTCAAAAGATAACAAAATAAGTCAAAATGTTAATAAAATAGACTAGTATGCTATCATCAAAATTTAAATATGAGAAACCGAGTAGCATTATAAAAATAAACTAAGTTTGAAACTCAGCCTTTTATTATTTCAAGAAATATTTGAGGCATGAGGCAGGGTGCTCAGGGTTGGTGCACTGGGATGACCCTGAGGGATGGGATGGGGAGGGAGGTGGGAGGGGGGTTCAGGATGGGGAACACATGTACACCCATGGCTGATTCATGTGAATATATGGCAAAAACCACCACAATATTGTAAAGTAATTAGCCTCCAATTAAAATAAAAATAAATAAATTTTAAAAATTAGGAGAAAAAAATCTGGACTAAACATTGAATGTCAGAATTCATTAAGAAAGAAAGATACTACTTTCTTTTCACTCCATGCAACTCAATCAGCAAAGTGTGATCAACAATAAATAGCTTCATATCTTTCTTTAATAAAAACTGTCAAACATGGAATTTTCTTTTCATGAATAATTGATATAAACCACTCTGTGATTTACAAATTATAATCTATTGATGCAGCAAAATTACTACTACCTCAGATTTTAAGCTTTAGAAATAAAAATTTAGAAAATATAATAAAATATAGCATTTTGTTTTTATTGGACTTTTTTTGTGTGTTTTAAACACTATCTTGAAACTTTTAATAAAAAGAAATCTACCTGATTGGTTTATATCCAACCCAAAATGTTAAATGAAACAGTTCAAGCAATGCTTGTTTCTTTGGCTGCACTCTTAGCAGAAATGTAAAGTGAAAATATTATCTATTTGTCTAAGATATTGACAGAATTTTGTCTACAGAAATTTTCCTGATGTGACCTAATCTTTTAATTACAGGACTGTCTCTGTCAATGTATTAAGAGAAGGGAGCTGAAGATCCTCACCAATACAACTACCCCCTTTCATATTCACATTCTTCATGTGATGTTTAATTTCTTTTTCAATGTTATCACATCATTTGTTTATTTATTTCAAATTTAATTTTTATTTTATTTTGAGATATGGTTAATTTACAAGGTTGTCCTAGTTTCAGATATACAACAAAGTGACTCAGTTATACATATACATAAATTCACTCTTCCTCAAATTCTTGTTCTATATAGATGTGTTGTGATCCACACAGTCATAGGCTTTAGCATAGTCAATGAGGCAGAAGTAGATGCTTTTCTGGACTTTCCTTGATGTTTCTGTCATCCAGTGGATGTTGGCAATTTGAGATCTGGTTCCTCTACCTTTTCTAAATCCAGCTTGTGCCTGTGGAAGCTCTTGGTTCACGTATGTCAAAGACTCGCCTGCAGGATTTTGAGCATGATCTTGCTAGCACGTGTGCTCAGTGTGTGACTCACAAAGAGTCAGACTGCAGCCTGAAAGGCTCCTCTGTCCATGGGACTTTCCAGGCAAAAATACTGGAAATGAGTACAATTTATGGTAGTCTGAACATGCTTTGGCCTTGCCCTTCTTTGGGATTGGAATGAAAATTGACCTTTTCCAGTCCTGCAGCCACTGCTGCTGACATATTAAATGCAACACTTTAATAGCATCACCTTATAGGAAATTAAATAGCTCAGCTGGAACTCCATCACCTCTACTAGCTTTGTTCATAGTAATGCTTCCTAATACCCACTCGACTTCACACTCCAGGATATCTGGCTCTAGGTGAGTGGCCACACCTTCGTGGTTATTAGAGTTGGTTATTATCCTGGTTATTAGAACTTTTTTGTATAGTTCTGTATATTCATGACACCTCTTCTTAATCTCTTCTGCTTCTGTTAGGTTCTTACCATTTCTGTCCTTTATTATGACTATCTGTGCATGAAATGTTACCTTGGTATCTCCAATTTTAGTGAAGAGATCTCTAGTTTTTCCCCTTCTATTGTTTTCCTCTATTTCCTTGCTCTGTTCACTAAATAAGGCTTTCTATCTCTCCTTGCTGTTCTCTGGAACTCTGCAATCAGTTGGGTATACCTTTCCCTTTCTCCTTTGTTTTTTTTTCTTTTCTCAACTATTTTTAAAGACTCCTCACACCACCATTTTGCCTTCTTTCATTTACTTTTCTTTGGGATGGTTTTGGTCACTACCTCCAGGACAGTGTTATGAACCTCTGCCCATACTTCTTCAGGCACTCAGTCTACCAGCTCTAATCCCTTGAATCTATTCATCACCTTCTCTGTATAAGGAATTTGATTTAGATTATCCTAGAAGATCTAGTTGTTTTCTTTACTTCCTCAATTTAAGCCTGAATTTTGCAATAAGGAACTCAAGATCTGAGCCACAATCAACTCTATGTCTTGTTTTTGCTGACTGTATAGAGCTTCTCAATCTTCAGCTGAAAAGAATGTAATCAATTTGATTTTGGTATTGACCATCTGGTGATGTCCATGTGTAGTCATCTCTGGTGTTGTTTGAAGAGGGTGTTTGCTGTTACCAGTGCATTTTCTTGGCAAAACTCTCTTAACATTTGCTCTGCTTCGTTGGGTACTCCAAAACCAAACTTGCCTATTACTCCAGATATATCTTGACTTCCTACTATTGCATTCCAGTCCCCTATAGTGAAAATGGCATCCTTTTTGGGTGTTAGTTCTAGAAGGTCTTGTAGGTCTTCACAGAATGGTTTAACTTCAGCTTCTTCAGCATTAGTAATTGGGGCATAGACTTGGATTACTGTGATATTGAATGGTTTGCCTTGGAAACAAACTGAGATTATTCTGTCATTTCTGAGATTGCACCCAAGTACTGCATTTCAGACTCTTTTGTTGACTATGAGGGTTACTCCATTTCTTCTAAGGGATTCTTGCCCATAGTATAATAGTCATTCAAATTAAACTAGCCCATTCCCACTCATTTTAGTTCATTGACTTAAAATGTCAATGTTCACTCTTGCCATCTCCTGCTTAACCATGTCCAATTTACCTTGATTCAAGGACTTAACATTCCAGGTTCTTATGCAATATTGTTCTTTATAGCATCAGACTTTACTTTCACCACCAGACACATCCACACCTGGGTGTAATTTTCACTTTGGCCCAGCCCCTTCATTTTTTCTGGAGCTATTTCTATGCTTTTCCCCAGTAGCATATTGAACACCTGTGGGGCTCATCTTCTAGTGTCATATCTTTTTGCCTTTTCATACAGTTCATAGGATTCTTATTGCAAGAATACTGAAATGATCCCTTCTCCAGTGGACCATGTTTTGTCAGAATTCTCCACCATGGTCCATCTGTCTTGGGTGGCACTGCACTGCATGGCTCATAGCTTCATTGAGTTACACAATGCTGTGATCCACATGATCATTTTGGTTAGCTTTCTGTGATTGTGTTTTTCATTCTGGAGGCTATAGGACTTTAGTTATTGCTTACTCTGTCTGCCCTCTGATGGATAAGGATAAGAGGCTTGTGCAAGAGCTTTCTGATGGGAGGGACTGGCTATGGGGAAAACTGGCTCAAAATTGGGAAAAGAGTATGTTAGAGCTGCGTATTCTCACCCTGCTTACTTAATTTATATGCATGGTACATCATGCAAAATGCCAGACTGGATGAATCACAACCTGGAATCAACATTACTGGGTAAAATATCAATAACCTCAGATATGCAGATGACTCCGCTCTAATTGCAGAAAGTGAAGAGGAATTAAAAGAACCTCTTGATGAAGGTGAAAGAGGAGAGTGAAAAAGCTGACTTAAGACACAACATTGAAAACATGAAGATCATGACATCCATTCCCATCACTTCATGGGAAATAAATGGGGGAAAAGTGGAAACAGTGGCATATTTTATATTCTTGGGCTCCAAAATCACTGTGGACAGTGACTGTAGCCATGAAAAAACTCTTACCCCTTAGAAGAAAAACTTTGACAAATGTAGACAGCATATTCAAAAGCAGAGGTATCACTTTGTTGACAGAAAGTCCTTTTGTCAAAGTTATGATTTTTCCAGTAACCATGTATGGAAGTGAGAATTGGACAATAGAGAAGGTGAATCACCAAAGAATTGATGATTTCAAACTGTGGTGCTAGAGAAAACTCTTGAGAGTCCCTTGTACAGCAAGAAGATGAAACCAATTGATCCTAAAGGAAATCAACCCTCAATACTCATTGGAAGGACTGATGCTGAAGCTCCAATACTTTGGCCACATGGTGCAAAGAGCCAACTCACTGGAAAAGACCCTGATTCTGGGGAAAGATTGAGGACAGGAGGGGAAGGACAGAGGATGAGAGGGTTGGATGGCATCACTGACTCAATGGACATGAGTTTAAGCAAATACTGGGAGATAGTGAAGGACAGGGAAGCCTGGCGTGCTGCAGTCCATGGGGTTGCAAAGAGTTGGACATGATTTAACAACTGAACAACAACAGTATCTTTTTTTTTTTACAGAATATTGAGTAGAGTTCCCTGTGCTATAGGTACATCCTTGTTGCATATCTATTTAATGCATAGTAGTGTGTACATTTCAACCCCAAACTACTAACTTATCCCTTCTCCCCACATTTACCCTTTAGTAACCATCAGGTTGTTTTCAAAGTCTGTGAGTCTTTTCCGCTTTATGAACAAGTCCATTTGTATCATCTTTTTAGATTCCACATATAGGTTATAGCATCAGATATTTAACTTTCTCTGTCTGACTTACTTCAATTAGTATGATAATCTCTAAGTTCATCCATGCTGCTGAAAATGACACTATTTCATTGTTTTTTATGGGTGAGTATTATTTGATTGTATATATGTACCACATCTTTATCCATTCATCTATTGATGGACATTTAGTTTGCTTCCATGTCTTAGCTATTGTACACAGTGCTACAGTGAATACTGGGGTACATGTGTCCTATTGCACCTTGTTTTTCTCCAGATATATGCCCAAGACTGGGATTGCTGGATCAGATGCTAGCCCTATTTTTAGTTTTAAAAGGAACCTCCATACTGTTCTCCATGATGGATGTAGCAATTTATATTCCCATCAACAGTGTAGAAAGGTTCCCTTTTATACACATCCTCTCCAGCATTTATTATTTGTAGATTTTTTTATTATGGTCATTCTAACCAGTGTGAGGTAATATCTCATTATGGTTTTGATTTGCATTTTGCTAATAATTAGCAATGTTAAACATATTTTCATGTGTTTATTGGCCATCTATATGTCTTCTTTGGAGATATGTCAAAGATCTTCTGCCCACTTTTCAAATGAGTTGTTTCTGTTTTCAATATTAAGCTGCATGAGCAGTTTGTATATTTTAGATATTAATCTTTTGTCAGTTGCTTGGTTTGCAAATATTTTCTCCCATTCTATGTGTTGTCTTTTCATTTTATTTATGGTTTACTTTGCTGTGCAAAAGATTCTAAGTTTAATTAGGTCCCATTGGTTTATTTTTGTTTTTATTTCCATTACTCTAGGAGATGGGTCCAAAAAGATATTGCCGCAATTTATGTCTGAGAGTGTTCTGCCTATGTTTTCTCTAGAGTGTTAGAGTATCCATCTTAAATTTATATCTTTAATCCATTTTTAATTTATTTTTGTGTATGGTGTTATAGAATGTTCTAATCTCATTCTTTCCATGTAGCTGTCGAATTTTCTCAGTGCTGTGTATTGAAGAGAGTGTCTTCTCTCCATTGTATTTTCTTGGCTCCTTTGTCATAGATTGTTGGACCATAGGTGGATGGGTTTATCTTTAGGTTTCTATACTGTTCTATTGATCTATATTTCCGTTTTTGTACAAGTACTATGCTTTTCTCTTTACGGTAGCCTTGTAGTTTAGTTTGAAGTCAGAGAGACTGTTTCCTCAAGATCCACTTTTCTTTCTCAAGATTGAGTTTGCAATTCAGGGTCTTTTGTGTCTCTATACAAATTAAAAAATTTTTTTTTGTTTTTCTAGTCCTGTAAAGAATGCCACTGGCAATTTGATAGGTATTGCATTGAATCTGTTGATTGCTTTGGAGAGTATTATCATTTTGACAGTATTGATTCTTCCAACCTAAGAACATGTTATATCTTTCCATCTTTTTTGTAATATTATTTTTCTTTCATCTCCATCTTATAGTTTTCAGAGTACAGGTCTTTTATATCTTTAGGTAAGCAGGTTTAATCCTAGGTGTTTTATTGTTTTTATTGCAATGGTAAATGGGATTGTTTTCCAAATTTTTTAATTTTTTTTCTTCTGATCTTTCACAGTTATTGTATAGAAGTGCAACAGATTTCTGTGCATTTATTTTGTATTCTGAAACCTTACCAAATTCATCAATGAGCTCTAGTAGTTTTCAGGTAGCATCTTCAGGGTTTTCTATGAATAGTATTATGTCATCCACAAACAGTGACATTTTTACTTATTCTTATCAAATATACATGCCTTATTTCTTTTTCTTTTCTTATTTTGTGGATTCCAAGACTGTGTTGAATAAAACTGATGAGAGTGGTCGCCCTTGTCTTGTTCCTGATCTTAGAGGAAATGCTTTCAGTTTTTCACAGTTGACTATGGTGTTAGCTGTGAATTTGTCACATATGGCATTATGTTGAGGTAGATTCTCTCTATGCCCACTTCCTGGAGAGTTTTTATCATAAATTAGTGTTGAATTTGGTCAAAAGGTTTTCATTAATTTGTTGAGGTGATCATATGGTTTTTAACTTTAATCTGTTAATGTGGTATAGCACACTGACTGATTTGCAGATATTGAAAAATTCTTGCATCCCTGGGATAAATCCCATTTGATCATGGTGTATGATCAATTTAGTAGTGTATTGTTGGACTTGGTTTTCTAATATTTTCTTGAGGATTTTTATATCTATGTTCATTAGTGATATTGGCCTGTAATGTCTTTTTGCTGTGTCTTTGTCTGGCTTAGGTATCAAGGTGGTGGTGGCTTCATAGGATGAGTTTGGGAGTGTTCCTTCCTCTGCATTTTTTGGTGTAGGTTCAGAAGGATAGCTGGAGAAGGAGATGGCGTCCCACTCCAGTACTCTTGCCTGGAGAATCCCAGGGATGGGGGAGCCTGCTGAGTTTCAGTCCATGGGGTTGCAAAGAGTTGGACATGACTGAGTGACTTCGCTTTCACTTTTCATTCTCATGCATTGGAGAAGGAAATGGCAACCCACTCCAGTGTTCTTGGCTGGAGAATCCCAGGGACGGCGGAGCCTGGTGGGCTGCTGTCTGTGGGGTTGCACAGGGTTGTACATGACTGAAGCGACTTAGAAGCTGCAGCAGCAGCAGCAGCAGCAGCAGGATAGGTGTTAACTCTTTTCAAAATGTTCGATAGAATTCACCTGTGAAACCCTCTGGTACTGGACTTTTGTTTGTTGGAAGCTTGTTAATTAACAGTTTCAATTTCAGTATGTGTGATTTGTCTGTTCATATTTTCTATTTCTTCCTGGTTCTTAGAAGATAGTCACTTTCTAAGAATTTGTCCATTTCTTCTAGGTTGTCAATCATATTGGCATATAGTTTCTTCTTTTTCATTTCTAATTTCATTGGTATGAGCTCTTTCCCCTTTACTAACCATGGGTTTTGTTTGTTATTTCTCTAGTTGCTTTTTGTATAAGGTTAGATTGTTTATTTGATATTTCTCTTATTTTTTGAGGTAATATTGTATTGTTATAAACTTCCCTCTGAGAATAACTTTGCTGCATCCCAAAGGTTTTTGGATCATTGTGTTTTCATTTTCATTTGTCTATAGATTTTTTTTTCTTTTTTATTTCCTCAGTTATCCATTTGTTGGGTGGTAGCATATTTTTTAGCCTCCACATGTTTGTGTCTTTTATAGATTTTTTCCCTTATATTTCTAATTTCACTTGATTTCTAATTTCATAGTGTGGTCAAAAGATGCTTGATATGATTTTAATTTTCTTAAATTTACTGAGATTTGCTTTGTGGCAAAGCTTGTAATCTATGCTGAAGAATGTTGCATATGCACTTGAGAAGAATGTGTATTCTGCTGCTTTCAGATGGAACGTTCTATACCAGTGTTAGTTGCTCAGTCATGTCTGACTCTTTGTGATCCCATGAACTGTAGCCCACCATACTCTCTGTCCATGGGATTTTCCAGGCAAGAATACTGGAATGTGTTGCCATTCTCTTCTCCAGAGGACCTTCCTGACCCAAAGATCGAACCTGGGCCTCTTGCATTGCAGGCAGACTCTTCACCATCTGAGCTGAGCTACAAGTGTCAGTTAGTGTGTCATCCGGGGCCTGTCTTCCCTTATTGATTCTCATCTGGATAGTCTGTCCATTAATGTAAGTGTGGTGCTAAAGGCTCCCACTATTGTTTTGCTATTTCTTTTTTATTGCCCATATAATTTGTCTTATATATTGAAGTTGCCCCTATTTTGGGTGTATACATATTTATAATTATCATTGTTATAGCTTTCCTTGGATCGATCCCTTGATCATTATGTAATGTCCTTCTTTGTCTCTTGTAACAGTCTTTTAAAGTCTATTTTGTCTGATATAAGCATTGCTCCTTCAACTTTCTTTTGGTTTTTATTTGCATTGAGTACCTTTTCCCATCACTTCTCTTTCAGTCTGCATGTGTCCCTAGGTCTGACATGAGACTCATGCAGACAGCATATATGTAGGTCTTATTTCTGTATCCATTCAGTCAGTCTGTGTCTTTTGGTTGTAGCATTTAATCCATTTACATTTAAAGTAATTATAAATATGTATGTTCTTATTGACATTTTGCTAATTGCTTAGGAAATGTTTTCGTAGGTCTTTTTTCCTCCCTCCCTCTTGTTCTCTAGTGATTTGATAACTATCTTTAGAGTAGTGTTGGATTGCTTTTTCATTGTGTGTTGTGTATATATATTTCATTAATAGATTTTTGACTTGCAGTTACCATGAAGCTTTGGTTTAACAGTCTATATTTATATATAAGATTGTTTTAAATTGCTAGTTTTTTTAACTTCAAATGCATTTCCAGTGTTCTGCATTTATACCCTCCTTTTCTCAACTTTACTATATGTGAACATTTACTACTGAGCTTTCCCATTTTTAATTGTCTTGTTTCTAGTTGTGGCCTTCTCTTTTCTGCCTAGAGAAGTTCCTTTAGCATTTATTATAAAACAGGTTTGGTGATGATGAGTTCTTTTAGCATTTGCTTGTCGCTAAAGCTTTTGATTTTTCCACCAAAGCTGAATGAGAGCCATTCTGGGTAGATCATTATTCTTTTTCTTTATTCTCTTCTGCAGCAGTTATTTCCACCAATCTCTCTTCCAACCCACTTATTCATTCTTCTGCTTCATTTGTTCTGCTAATGATTCTAGTGTATTTTTCACTTTAGTTATTTGTATTGTTCATCTCTGTTTGTTCTTTAAATCTTCTAGTTCTTTGATAAACAATGTTTGCTTCATCTCGGTCTGTGTCTCCATCCTTTTTCCAAGTTCTTGAATCATCTTTACAGTCATTACTCTGAACTTTTTCAGGCAGATTGCCTATCTCCACCTCACTTAGTTGTTCTGGGGTTTTATCTTATTTCTTCATTCAGAACATGTTTCTCTGTCACCTCACTTTGTCTAACTTTCTGTGTGGTCACTGTTTCTCAGGCTGCAGGTTTGTAGCTTCTCTGGCTTCTGGTATCTGCCCTCTGGTAGATGAGGTTGTTCCAGGAGCTTGTGCAGGCTTCCTGCTGGGAGGGACTAGTGCCTGCCCACTTGTGTGTGGGAATGGTTCTCATCCCTCTGATAGGCAGGGCCATGTCAAGGGTGTGTTTAGAAGCAGCTGCACACTCAAGATGACTTTATGCAGCATGTGTGCTAATAAGTGGGGTTGTATTCCCACCCTGTTCGTGGTGGTTTAGCCTGAGGTGTTCCAGCACTAGAGCCTACAGGCTATTAGGTGGGGCAATGTGTGAAAACTAGATGTGACAATGAGGACACTCAGGAGAGCTCATGCAGATATTTCCACCACCAGTGTCCTTGCTTCCACAGTAAGCCAAAACTCGCCCCCATCTTCTCAGGAGACTTTCCAAGACCTGCAGGTATGTCTGGCCCAGACTCCTACGGACCCACTGCTTTGCCCCATGGCCCAATGCATGTGAAACCCTGTGTGTGCCACCCAAGAGTGGAGTCTTTGTTTTCCCAACTATTGTGGAGCTCCTGTGATGAAACCCACTAGTCTTCAAAGCCAAATTCTCTGGGGATTCCTCTTCCCATGCCAGCAACCCCAGATTGGGGAGCCTGATGTGGAACACAGAACTCTCACTCCTGTGGGAGAACATTTGCAATATAATTAGTGGATTGCCCACCCAGGGGATATGAAGTATGATTATATTACCAATGCATCCCTCCTACAAGTTCATTGTGACTTCTTAGTATGTATGTAGAATAACTTTTTTAGTAGGTTCATCTTTTTTTGTCGATAGTTATTCAGTATAGGTAAAGCTATGATTTTCCTATTCAGTATAGACAGACATGAGAGTAGGACCATAAAGAAGGCTGAGCACTGAAGAATTCATGCTTTCAAATTGTGGTGCTGAAGAAGACTCTTGAGAGTCTCTTGGACAGCAAGGAGATCAAACAAGTCAATCTTAAAGGAAATCAACCCTCAATATTCATTGGAAGGACTGATGCTAAAGCTGAGATTCCAACACTTTGGCCACCTGATGTGAAGAGCTGACTCATTGGAAAAGAACCTGATGTTGGGAAAGATTGAAGGCAGGAGAAGGGGACGACAGAGGATGAGGTGGTTGAATGGCATCACTGACTCAATGGATGATTTTGAGAAAACTCCAAAAGATAGTGAAGGACAGGGAAGCCTGGCATGCTGCAGTCCATGGAGTCACAAAGAAATCATACATTACTTAGTGACTGAACAACAGCATTCACAGCTGTGATTTTGGTGTTTTCAGGAGAGGAGGTGAGCTCAAGTCCTTCTTCTCTACCATCTTATCTCCTCTCCAGATTGTCTTAATTTCATAACTCAATATCAGCTTTCAAGTTGAACTGACTGCAGATGCATGATACAGACTAGAGACAGAACTTCCCTGTTAATGTCCAGATCTGTGAGCCTCAGAGGCACCAAGTTTGGCCTTGCCAACCACCTCTGAGCAGCCATCCACCACTTACTTCTCAGTTGGCTAGTTCCACCTTCAGCTCTATCCCATCCTTTTTAGTTTATTGCACACGAACTAATTTGAGAACAAAAATAGCTTATTTACTTTGTGTTCCCAATATTTTGTATTCTCAAGTCTATTTTAATATTTGCCAATGGAATGAATAGGTACATAGAAAGGTAAACAAAAAATGTAGAGTCCCAGTTTCTACTCTTGCTTCTGTCACTTACATGGCACCAACATTGGATAAAGCATCTCAGCTCCCTGGGTCTCAGTTTCCTAAATGGTAAAGTGATAGGGAGTTGAACTAGATAATAGCTGAGCTTTTCCTGACCTAAAGGTCTATGAATCCCCAAGAGAGCTACAGTCTGAACATTTTTGGGGCAAACAATCTTAAATGCATATCCTATTCTAGTATCTCATAGCTGTATGAGGATAAAACTTCCTGAACTTAGTATCTTTTCTATCCTGTTTAAAATCCATCAGCATCCTCTGTATCTGTATTCCATATCTATCTGATGCCAATAATAAATAAATTTAGTATGATTTTGAGCTCTGGGAATGGGCTTCCCAGGTGTCTCAGTGGTAGAGAATCTGCCTGCAAGGCAAAAACATGTGGGTTCAATCCTTGGGTCAGGAAGAACCCCTTGATAAGGAAATGGTAAGCCACTCTAGTATTCTTGTCTGGAAAATTCCATGGACAGAGGAGCCTGGCAGACTACAGTCCATGGCGTCACAAAGAGTCAGACATGACTTAGTGACTAACCAACAAAAACGAGCTCTAGGAAGGCAGATCTCACTCAGGTTTTTGTATCTTCCCTAGTGATTGCAGATGGGCTTCTCTGGTTGCACTTGTGGTAAAGAACTCAACTGCCAATGCAGGAGACATAAGAGACTCGGGTTTGATCCCTGGGTCGGGACGACCCCTGGAGGAGGAAATGGCAACCCACTCCAGTATTCTTGCCTGAAGAATCCCATGGACAGAGGAGCCTGGCAGGCTACAGTCCATGAGGTCCCTAAGAGCTAGAATGAAGTGATTTAGCATGCACGCACAGTGATTGCAGGTGATATGGATTCAATAACTGTTTCTAAGTTATTAAAGAATGATCAACTTTAACCTTTTTTCTTGCTTATTTTTATAATTTTTTAACCTCTAAAATTTTTCTTTTACATTGATATTGCTAATTCCAACTATTCAAGGATCCTACACGCTGAATCCATATCTCTATCAGTAATGTAAAATTTTAAAATTTAAATGCAGATAAATACTGACTCGTGAGCCTTGAAAATAATCATTATCTACTTGCCTAAATCAAATATAACAACATAGGATGAATAATTCTATTTTGGTACCTAATTCTTGCTTTAGCATAACTAAGCCTACACACATCTGCTACTCACAGATGAAAATATAGAAAATGATTATAAATGAGTGAGGAAATCAAGAAAAAAAAACAATCTGAGAAGAAATTCAAGTGAGAGAATTAAGACAACATTGTCAATTTTCTTTTAAGATTGAAAGACATAAAAAGACACCTGTAGTAAAGAGAGAAACATACTACAGAAAAAAATTGACTCTCTGAGAAAGAATATGAAAAATATTTCTCAGGCCCAACCTTAGAAATCTAAGCAAATATTTTTATTGGAAATAATTGCCTAATCTCAATTTTTTCCATTTTTTTTTTCATGTATCAAAGAAATCAGAAGATGTGAAAATATTTTAAGTTAACTAGTAGCCAGTGATTCTGAAATATCTTTAAACACTGGTTCTTAATTAAAATGGGAGGGGAAAAAAAAAAGTATGAGAATGTCCTGTTAATGGAGCTACTGACTAATTGAGAAAAAAGTGGTGAGAAGACTAACAGAAATAGGAGCATTCAGGGTATGTGGAGGAGTTCAAAGTATATGACCTCCAAGTCAGGGGTGTGCAAGGATAAGGATGCTTTCAACACATTTAAAAACTGAGGTTGGAGATGGGTTGGTTCTGTGAATAGCAGGATGAAATGTAAGTAATTCAGAGCTTGGCTGTTACAAAAGAGAGAGAGAGAAAAAACGACAGATTGAATGTGGCAGCCTGCTTATATTACGGAAATAGAACAAACAAACAGAAGAAACAGGAAAGAATTCATCCTAGTGAAAATCGGTAGAAACGCAATAGAGAGTTTTAGAGCATGGTGTCACCAAAATGACCTTGTGGAAAGATCTTAGGTCTCATGCAAAGTCAGAGGGCCTGGTTTTGAAATCTCAGCCCCAAGCTGAAATAGCTGAGTGACCACGTGCATGCATAAGTGCTAAGTCAGCAGGTAACTTATTTATTGTTGAGGATCATTCAGTGATATACACTTCAGCTTGCATTGATTCAGTTCTGAGTCAGGCACAACCAGGACAGGAAGGAGCATGGTATGAGTGAGGTCTGACTTTGGTGGTGGCTTCTAGTGGTGGTAGTTTAGTTGCTAAGTCGTGTCTGACTCTTACAACCCCGTGGACTGTAGCCTGCCAGGCTCCTCTGTCCATGGAATTTCCCACGCAAAAAATACCGGAGTTGGTTGCTAGGTTCTAGAGGAATAGACAAATGTGACAAGGGTTTTCTGGTTCAGAACAGAAAGATATGTTGACTAACACACTGTGAGTCTTCAAAAAAGAAATGATTAGTTATCGCATTGGAGAGCATTAGGAAAAAATGATTTAAACTGCCTTAAACTACAGCATAAGCAAAGGCTGAGAAGGGCCAAAGTGCACAGTTTTTGAAAATTGAATGGTAATAGAGCACAGTGTATAAGGACAAACACCAGGGTAAGACACTTGGGTTCACATCTCACATCTGTCACTTACTAGCTGTAGAAATTGGGTGTGTTACTGAATCCTTCTGTGCCTCAGTTTCTTCACCTATGAAATACATGTGCATGGCAAACATTCCACACCCATAGGCTGCATGAAAAGAGAGACAGTGACCATCACAACGATTATGAAAGAGGAAAAGAATAGTGAGGATCACGTGCAAGTGAAAAAACTCACTATGAATCCAGTAAAGTTGAAGGATTTAAAATCAACATAGAAGTTGTGTTTCTATACACCAACAATGAAATATAGAAAAGAATTTTTAAAAAAATCTCATTCACAAAAGCTTCAAAAATAATAAAATACTTAGGGACAAGTTTAACCAAGGAACTGAAAGATTTGTACAATGAAAACAAAAAGACATTAGTGAAAGAAATAAAAGAAGACATACACAAATGGAAAGATATCCCATGTTTATGAATTGGAAGAAGTAATATTGTTAAAATGTTCATCTACCCAAAGCCATTTCTAGATTCAGTGCAATTCCTATCAAAATCCATATGGTATTTTTCACAGAAATAGAAAAAAATCCTAAAATGTATATGGAACCACAGAAGACTTTGATTAGCCAAAGTAATTCTGAGAAAGAAGAATAAAGTCAAAGGCATCACATTTCCTGATTTCAAAGTACAGCGTTAGAGCAATTAAAGCAGTACAATACTGGCATAAAAATAGACATATAGATCATGGAACAGAATAAAAGGCCCAGAAATAATAAATAATAAAGAAAGAAGGAATAAATAATATATAAATTTATTTATTATAAATAAATATATTTACTTTATTAATAAATAATAAACAAAGGCCCATACATAATATGGTCAACAAATTCTTGACAAGTAAGCCCAGGACACTCAGTGGGGAAAAGATGTTCTTTCCAACAAGGGGTGTTGGGAAAACTGGTTAACCACATACATAAAAATGAAATTGGACCTCTGTCTTGTATCATTCACAAAAATTAACTTGAAATTGACTAAAAATTTAAGACCTGATACTGCAAAACTTCTAGAAGAAAATATAAAGAAGTTCCTTGATATTGGTCCTGGCAATAAATGTTTAGATGCAGCACCAAAAACACAAGCAACAAAAGCAGAAATCAATAAGTTAGGCTACATCAAACTGAAAAGCTATAGCAAAAGAAATAACAAAATTAAAAGATAACCAGTAGAATGGGAGGAAATATTTGCAAACCATATACCCAATGAGTTTAGTCACTCAGTCGTGTCCAACTCTTTGCTACCCCGTGGACTGCAGCACGCCAGGCCTCCCTGTCCTTCACCAACTCCTGAAACTTGTTCAAACTCATGTCCACCAAGTTGGTGATGCCATCCAGCCATCTCATCCTCTGTCGTCCCCTTCTCCTCCTGGCTTCAATCTTTCCCAGCATCAAGGTTTTTTCCAAGGAGTCAGTTCTTCGCATCAGGGGCCAAAGTACTGCAGTTTCAGCTTCAGCATCAGTCCTCCCAATGAATATTCAGAACTGATTTCCTTTAAGATTGACTTGTTTGATCTCCTTGCAGTCCAAGGGACTCTCAAGAGTCTTCTCCATCACTACAGTTCAAAAGCATCAATTTTTTGACACTCAGCTTTCTTTATAGCCCAACTCTCACATCCATACATGACTACTGGAAAAACCATAGCTTTGACTAGACAGACCTCTGTCTGGCAAAGTAATGTCTCTGCTTTTTAAGAAGTGGTTAATATTTAAAATATATAAAAAACCTCATACAACTCAATAACAAAAACAAAGAAGCAAACAAACATTTAAAAATATTCAGAGAGGGGAACTGTACACACATCTTTCCAAAGAAAAAAGACCGCAGGTCTAAATGGCCAACAAATACATGAAAAGATGGTCAGTACCACTAATCACTTTGAAAATGCAAATAAAAACCACATTGAGATATCACTATTGTTTTTTATCATTTTTAACATGATTTCTCATCAAGAAAAGCAAAAAATCAAGAACATATAAAATATATATATTTATAATTCAGATATATATATATATATAATTTGAACATATATATATATATATTTTGATCAAGGGCAAACAGGTAAATAAATAGCCCTCTTTGCATGTATGAAAGCAGTGATTCTTGAAGTGTGTTCCCCAAGGCAGCGGTGATAATATCATCTGGGCCTCATTAGAGATGCACATTTTCTTGTCCCACCTCAGACTCACTGAGTCAAACACTGGGCTGTGGGTCCCACACTAGGTGGTTTAACAAACTCCTTGGATGACTCTGATACACACTAGCATTTGAAAACCACAGAGAGCTAATGTTTTGCTCTAACTGGTAAGCAGTCTCTAGAGGTACTCAGAGAGAGAATCCCTGCCCCTTCACTGCAAAAGTTTATGTGACCCAGCGTAACTGGAGTAGGCAGAATTTAATGATTTGAGAACCATTTGAGAATCCACTTTTTGTTCCGGTGAGGAGACACCTTGCAATCTGGGGGTTATATCAACTATATTTACATATCACCTTCCCTGGGAGATAGGACAATTTTTTTCAAATGTAAATACACTTTTGATCATGTATGTTCTTTTTAAGGTCTCAGCTAAGTTATTTAGAGGCCAAAGGGAGCTTGAGATTTGTGCTGGGGATGAGAAAATGTTAATGCAAAATAAATCCATAATGAAGATAAACAAAAAGAAATATTAAATGACCTTGATAGGGAAAAAACTTAGGAAGTCAGCAAAATAAACCAACTTTAGAAAAGTCTCCTGCCTTTTAAAGCTTAAGACACATGTGGAATTTATTAGCTAGAAGATACTGAAGCAAATAGTCCTGTGAGAGTGAAAAAATTGTAATACAGCTATATAGCTAGGAGTAGAAATAGCAGTTACAGTTACATGGACTGTAGATAAAGTTACAAGAACTGTAAATCCTTATTCTTTAGGGTATATTCCTTGGATTAGGAAGAAAATCTACTTATGATTTATACGTGTTAATAATCCTGAATTTCTAAGGGTCTTTTCTTTTTACTCCTTATATCTGGTTTGCCCAACCTTCCTATAGCATTTGGAGGATAAATTCTACGGTGGAAATACACCATATAAGCATGATACATGGTCAGTGTTTCACTAATAGCTAAATCCTATTAAATGCCTATTGTCAAGATACAGCCCTAAGTATTTTAGGGCAAATAGCATCAGGAAGTGGAAGAAAAGTAGTCAGCTATGATTTTGGACTGGAGGGTTTCACCAACCTGGTGAGACTTGGTGGGTTCTGTGATGTGTTCCTAAACACGATAGCCAACCAACATCTGTATCGGCAGGTTATATATAGGCAGCATAGCAGTATTTCAAGAATACAGTGAGAAAGAGGGACACTTTCTCTGAAGAAAGTGAAAGTTGCTCAGTCATGTCCAACTCTTTGAGACCCCATAGACTATACAGTCCGTGGAGTTCTCCAGGCCAGAATACTGGAGTGGGTGGCCTTTCCCTTCTCCAAGGGATCTTCCCAATCCAGGGATGGAACCCAGGTCTCTTGCATTGCAGGAGGATTCTCTACCAGCTGAGTCACAGGGAGGCCCACTTTCTCTGAGGTCATTTATTAAGAGCCATGAAGCTCCATCAACAAGGAACTGCAGAGACAAGGATCTGGAAAGAATGAGCAGTAAAATTTTAATTTTTAAAAGTTACTTCAGCCTTTCTTATCTACTTTGGTTGCTTATATTGACCAGATTCACCGGGTAATCACTCAGTTACCCAGGCAGCTTTGAGTTATAAATGCACAGAAGCTATTCACCCAGGGCAAAGAAAAGTGAGTTTTCCACTGGGGGACCCACCTAGGAACTGAGAATGGAGATAATCAGAGTTAATATCTTAAAAAACTTGATGTAAAAGTATTGTCAAAAGTTGTCGTGACACACCAGTGGAGATGATGCCAAAAACATTTAACACAAAGAGAAAAATGAATCTCTTGGTAAAATTTTGTGGAATCTGAATAGAAAAATTTTTTTGAGTTTCACTATAAGCCTCTCGAATTTCCAAGTAGGCCATTTATAAAGTCAGTCTTGGTGAGAAGGTGATAATTCAAAAACAAAGCCAGGGGCAGAATAAACTGATAATAATATGAAGTAGACCTATGATCTACAACTAGGTTATGTTTCCTGACCTTAACTTTTTGATCTTGATTTCTTAACCTCTCAGAGGAAATTCCAAATATGAAGGTGATAAAAGAAGGGAAATCTCCTGACAACACATTTTCTGACTCTGTCGAACCATATACAGGCACACTTACCTGGCTGGAATGTGCTTCACCAATGAAACAGAAGCACACTTCCTTCCTGACTCTGATTTCTTACAAACAAACAGCCATGATATATTTTATTCTCTTAAATCCTAACACCTCTGTGAGGTGTCAAAGTGGTCATCAAAACCACTGTTTTCTACACAGACAGTCAGCAGAGAAGAGCTCAGCACAGGTTTGCAGCCAGGCCCTGCCACTTAGTGACTGCAGGAATTTGAGAAGCCACTTACCCTCTCTGTGCCTCAGTTTATTGATCTGTGAAACGGGGGGAAAGATGGTACCTCCTGCAAAGGGTTGTTGTGAAGTTCAAGTTAGTTAATACGTGTAAAGTACTTTGAGTCCTGCCTGGCATAATAGGTGCTCAGAAATATGAGCTCTTTGTGCACAATTTAGAGTCAGGGATAATTTTGAATACCAGTTCCATGGGACCTACTGGCCATGTAACTTGGGAAAAGTCCAATCATTCATTTGATTCTTGGTTTCCTCATGGGTTATTTGGAGGTTAAAAAAATAAAATAAAATCTCTCAGAAGGATGATTGCTTTACAGAATTTTGACTGGGAAAAAAAAGTCTCACAGAGGTGTCCTCAAGATTTTGGGGGGATAAAATGCATCATCTGTAAGAGTAAAAACTGACCAGGATAGTTGAGGAGTTTTGGTGTCAGAAATCAAACGTCCACACACGATGCTGAGTGACCTAGACAGCCTGCTCGCCCACTGTGACTCTGGGAGTACAGTCCACATGGGCCCAGTAACACACGAATGTAAAACCGGTCCAAATCCATCAGGATAACAAAGCTGCACCTCCCACAGACAATCAAAATATTAAATCTTTCATTTCTTACACAATAACTGTCGGTTTTCATTTCAGTATGAGCATCATTCCCACTTGTGTGATAAGATGATAATCAAACGTTGAGAAAAGCTTGTGGAATACTACAAAATGTCAACTGCAAAATTAAATTTAGTGAGTCAAACTTGACAAGTAAGAAAGGGAAGTTGCTTGGAAGTAAGTTCGTCCTGATAATTAGCCATGAGAAAGGTCTCACTGGGCATAACTGAGGTGATATGAAGGTTAGCTGCTAAACTTCTGAATAATCAGAAAGTGAAGACTATTAATAAATCACTGGAGGAAGTAAAGACTTTCAACTACGCAACATAAACAACAAAAGTCTACACTTAGATAATAAACACTTTCTTCAAGTCTCCAAATACGTGGCAATCGTGACATATCATGCAGACATGAGTGAAAGGTTGAAGAAAGAAGGAAAACACAGCTTGACATCTGGAAAGGGGCAATAATTTTAAGGGTCCCGTTACAAATATGGGTTTCTTCTAAGCCAGGCAGGAAGTGAAGTCTTATCCCAAGGCCAGTGACATTTCTCCCACCTGGAAAGTGACTTCCCCAGGACCTTGTTCAGAGAAATGCATCCATGGTTGGGTGTGGTGGTACCTGGAGGGGCCTGTCCTACAGTCCGCTTGCCAAGGGCTCTGACTATCTGCAGTACCTATCTTGGTTGTAGCCGTCAGTAAATACATGTGTAGTGGATAAACCTTTATATATGCTTTACCCAGTAATTTAAAGAACATATAGGAAGAATTCACGTCTTCTATTTCTTTACACCTTTTATAGTGCATAACCAGTCAGTCCTGAAGGAAATCAACCCTGAATATACACTGGAAGAACTGATGCTGAAGCTGAAGCTCCAATCTTTGACCACCTGATGCGAAGAACTGACTCACTGGAAAAGACCCTGATGGTGGGAAATATTGAAGGCAGGAGGAGAAGGGGATGACAGGGATGAGGTGGTTGGATGGCATCATCAACTCAATGGATGTGAGTTTGAGTAAACTCTGGGAGATGGTGAAGGACAGGGATGCCTGGTGTGCTAGAGTCCATGGGGTCGCAAAGAGTGGGACACAACTGAGTGACTGAACAACAACAATAGTGTATATGGCATAATAAACACAATTGTAAAAAGTTGTTAAAATCTGACTGAAGACCAACAAGGACCTACTGTATAGCACAGGGAACTATACTCATTACTGATGATATATATAATATATTACCGATACATATATAATATATTACTGATATATATTATCTATAAGGAAAAGGAATCTGAATAAGAATGTATGTTGCACATGTGTGTGTAACTGACTCATTGTGCTATACACTTGAAATTAACACAACATTGTAAATAAACTCCAATACTTTGGCCACCTGATGTGATGAACTGACTCGTTTGAAAAGACCCTGATGCTGGGAAAGGTTGAGGGCAGGAGGAGAAGGGGACGACAGAGGATGAGATGGTTGGATGGCATCACTAACTCCATGAACATGAGTTTGAGTAAGCTCCAGGAGTTGGCAATGGACGGGGAGGCCTGGCGTGCTGCAGTCCATGGTGTTGCAAAGAGTTGGACATGACTGAGTGACTGAACTGAACTGAACTGAAATCAACTATACTTCAATAAAAAAGAAAAAGATTAATGAAGAGTTCTATTTGTATGCTTAAGAAATTTGGCTGATTCATGTCAATGTATGGCAAAAACCACTACAATATTGTAAAGTAATTCAGTTCAGTTCAGTTCAGTCACTTAGTCGTGTCCAACTCTGCGACCCCATGAATCGCAGCACGCCAGGCCTCCCTGTCCATCACCAGCTCCTGGAGTTTACTCAAACTCATGCCCATCAAGTCGGTGATGCCATCCAGCCATCTCATCCTCTGTCGTCCCCTTCTCCTCCTGCCCCCAATCCCTCCCAGCATCAGGGTCTTTTCCAATGAGTCAACTCTTCACATGAGGTGGCCAAAGTATAGTATTTAGCCTCCAAGTAATAAAACTAAATGAGAAAAAAAATTACTTTATGGTCATAAAAGATTACTGATTGCTCATTGACTGGTATAACTGTGAAATGGGTAGATTATGAAGCAGTTATAATAAATAAGGCAAACAGCAAAGACATATGAGTTGATCATTTTCATGTGCTTTAGTTTTATCTTAAAACAGAAATTAATTTTTAAGGGACTTGTATTCTTACCTGGCCTTACCACTGACTGGCAATCTGAACTTTGAGATTTCACTGTCTATTCATAGACCAATAGACTTGACTATTATATTGAATTACCCAATAGTTAGGATTGTACAGTGTACAGTATTGACCTGGAATTATGGCATACTCGCTACAGACCGATGCTAAGAAAGGGACAATGATCAGTCTTCTTGATGCCTTATTTACAGTGGTAGAAAATCCCATTGATAATCCTTTATATGCCATTTATTGACCTTGGGGAGTTGTTCACCCGAGTGCCAGATTTCTGAGAGATCACTCATTCATATCTCCTTTGATTACTTCAAAAAATAAGTAAGGAAACACACGTCAAGTGCTCAGCTTTTGCCTGGCACACAGAAGACGCGTCTCTGTGAGCTATTCTAGTCCTTTCCTCCTGCTCTTCCTCCACTCCTTCTACAACGGATCCTCAGGGTGGAGACGGGAGACCCTGACATTATTCAGAGAAATGAGCCAAAACCACCATGATGATGCAGGAACAGCAACAACCGGGTCTCATCTGGGTTTGTCTAACTTCTTCCCATAAACGAATTCAGTACTTGCCAAGAAGTGGCTAGTCTCGAGAGGACAAAGACAAGAACACGAATTCTAGCCAAGAGTTTGGCTAGCTGTGCAATGTGAATTTTTCCCTGAAATATTACTGCACGACTTAATTTCTTTATCAATGCTAATACATCTGATAATTTTACAGATGTTAAGACTCAGAAGTGGGGCAAAAAATAACTAAGGCAATAACTGGGAGTAATGTATGCCTCTAATCCCCTAAGTAAGACTGAGTATAAAGTAAAGTTGCTCAGTCGTGTCCGACTCTTTGCGACCCCATGGACTGTAGCCTACCAGGCTCCTCTGTTCATGGGATTTTCCAGGCAAGCGTATTGGAGTGAGTTGCCATTTCCTTCTCCAGGGGATCTTCCCGACCCAGGGATCGAACCCGAGTCTCCAGCATTGCAGACAGACGCTTTACCGTCTGAGCCACTAGAGGGAACTATACTCAATATTTTGTACAGCCTATAAAGGGAAAGAATCTGAAAAAGAAGATATATATGCATAACTGAATCACTTTGCTGAATACCTGAAACTAACACACCGTAAATAAACAACACTTCGATTAAAAAAAATTAAAGTTTAAAAAAATCCCAGAAGAGGAAAAAGAGAGAGTCAAATCTGAAACTCATCCTTAAACTCTTGATTCCAATGACAGTAAACCTCTGGAAATTGATCTGAAGCACTGATAATTGTAGAGCGCCATCTAGTATTGGCTACTAGAACTGCAACTGAGTTTTCAGATTCCCTAAGGCTGTGTGCATATTAAAAAACAGAGACATTACTTTGCAAACAAAGGTTCGTCTAGCCAAGGCTATGGTTTTTCCAGTGGTCAATGTATGAATGTGAGAATTGGATTGTGAAGAAAGCTGAGAGCGGAAGAAATGATGCTTTTGAACTGTGGTGTTGGAGAAGACTCTTGAGAGTCCCTTGGACTGCAAGGAGATCCAACCAGTCCATCCTAAAGGAAATCAGTCCTGGGTATTCACTGGAAGGACTGATGCTGAGGCTGAAACTCCAATACTTTGGCCACCTCATGCGAGGAGTGGACTCACTGGAAAAGACCCTGATGCTGCGAGGGATGGGGGGCAGGAGGAGAAGGGGATGACAGAGGATGAGATGACTGGATGGCATCACCGACTCGATGGACATGAGTTTGAGTACACTCCGGGAGCTGGTGATGGACAGGGAGGCCTGGCGTGCTGCGGTTCATGGGGTCGCAAAGAGTCGGACTCGACTGAGCGACTGCACTGAACTGACTGAACTGAAGGCTGTGTGAAATAAACTCTCTGGTGGGTCGTTGCTGTTCAGTGGCTCAGTCATGCCTGACTGCGACCCCGTGAACTGCACAATGGCAGGCTTCCCTGTCCTTCACTCCTCCTGAGTTTGCTCAGCCTCATGTCCATTGAGCCCCCTCTCCTTTTGCTCTCAGTCTTTCCCAACATCAGGGTCTTTTCCAGTGAGTAGGCTCTTCACATCAGGTGGCCAAAGTATTGGAGTTTCAGCTTCAGCATCAGTCCTTCCAATGAATATTCAGGGTTGATTTTCTTTAGGATGGACTAATTTGATCTTGCTGTACAAGGGACTCTCAACAGTCTTCTCTCTGGGGGTTGGGGACAGAGAAACTTACGTTTGAGTGTTTTGAATTTTTTAATTATTAAAATTCTAAATGACACCCTTTGAGTCCCTATTGCCTCAGAAAAATAAGCATGTCTTGCAGTAGCTCTTCGTTGATGTAGTAAAAAATCAATGATTTCTAACAAAAACCTAAATGATCCATAGGTAAATATGAGATACAAAACAGAGCATAATATCAAAATTGACATATGTTTTAGATAATGCCAGTGCTTCCAGTATGAACTGCTTTTTTTCTAGAGCTAATGGATCAGCTGCTTTAATTTACAGTAGTGTAGTTTATAATGAACTCAAGCATATTTTAGAAAAAAGTCAAGTTTTTAATAAAATCAGCATTTTATTAAAAGAAAAAGATTTCACTTAACAGTTTTGATTTCAAAAATTTGTTTTAATCTTGAACGGAAAATTAAGTTGAGCCTCTCTAGAAATATTTTAAAACAGAGAATGCTGTGTCTTCATTTTTCTGTGGCTTAGAGATTACATTATTCATTTCAGCTAATAATATATACTACCCTTTAAGGTCAACTTAAATACTCCTCCAGTTAGGTTTATTGTGCATATGTAAATAGTTGGAAATAATTTAAAGAAATGCAATGACATTTTTATAAAGAAGGACTTTTTTTAAAGAAGGAGAATGCAGATTGATTTAGTGAAGATGAATTCCATTTATAAAAATATGCCCTTTGTGTTAAAAACTCACCATAATATCCATGTTGTATTTCCACATAAGCTTTAAAACTATTCATTAGCTACAATGAGGATAATCATTTGCAGCCTGACAAAAATCTTTCAAAAACAAAGATTGACATAAGAAAAATGTAGCAATCAGTGCTTCAAAATCATAATATTTTCCATTCATATAGCATTGTGGTATCTTAAAGCAATGTTTAATAAATCACCCATCAAAGAAAAAGGATTGATTTTCTGACAAAACAATTTATTTTACATAAGAGACCACTTTAAACTTTATCTTTTCTATTCTTCAGTTATTCTATCTGTAATTAGAAAAACTCTAGATATCAGTTTTGTTGTTGTAGTTAAAAGCGTGTTTCTTTCGCCAGGAAAGTATATAGCTATCTGACACTAGGGTTCAGTGGATATTGGGAAAAATGAAGCCCCAGTATCCAAGCTATGCAATTTTGAATCTTCTCAGAAGCTGAAACTGGTTCTGATGAGAGGTAAGTAGCTTCTACAGCATCAGTGAATTGGTTTCACACCTCCTGAACCAACTGTGCTTCGCTCTAAAGAGGATACAATACTTGGTCAGTTTTTCTTAAATAATCACCTTTAACTAAGTGCCAACCCTTCAAGATCATATCATATTTTTAGTTTCCATGGAAAAAAATATTTCCAATTTTCTCCCAAACATTGTCTGGGTTTCCAAAGCAAGTATTACTGAGACAGTTTGGGGTAAAATAAATTATACTTATCAGATGAGCAGGAAGTAAATTCAAGGGGAAAAGTAAGAAGAAAATGGCTAAATCACTGGCTTTCTTAATAAGACAAAAACTCTAATTTATTAAGGGACAAAATGTGGAGTCAACAAGTTTGTCAAAATAAAATCGGGATGTTTTGGACCTCTGAATGAAGCTTTCAGATAGTTACATTTTTATTTTCAAATTAGCTTTTGATACTTGGCACAAATATTTGAAATGTCAAGGACTAAAAGTATTTTTAACCACTTATTAATGCTAGCATGGACATATAGCTTACTTTGCAAAGAATTAACCAATTTTTGAAGATAACATTTAATTTGCAAATTTTTTTTCTCCAAAATAGAATTGCTCTCATCTTATGCTTTTCTGCAGTTCAGGAACTGTCATTGAACAGCTAGCTGCCTAAAAATTATTAATTAAAAATTTTATTCATATAGGTAGAAATTTCAAAAATAATACATGAACTGTAGTATATCTGTGTAATGAGTGCTCCAAATGGGTATGTTTCTCAGAATCTGCAGAAATATGATTTTTTTGAAAAGTCTTCTTTAAGAAATTTGTAAAAAAATTCTCATCTTTATGGAAGGACTACAGCAGTTGGTAATAAGACAGTAATGATCTGTCAGTTGAACCAAGTGCACAAAGGCACAGATTTTGGTTAGTTTCCTAAGACTGTTTCTCTTGAACCATGATGCGTAAGCTTATATCATCTGATCAGAAAGAATCCTGAACCAAGGTTTATGTTTTGGGAACTTCTTCCTTTTGCTTTGTATTTTGTAGGGGATCATGTCCCTGATTACTGCTGTAAGGAGTCTTTCTCTAATCCAAAATTTCTCCTGGGATAGCAATAGTCTGTTAGTAAGATTGTCAATTAACTGCTAATGATACCATGAAACTAAGGGTGTTCCGTAATAAATGTGTGAATTTTATAATGATATCACCAATCAAGTCTTTAATTATATGGAGTCTTGTCATTTAGTGTTGATTTGATATCAAAAGGTGACCAGAGAGTGAGAAGAGGAAGAGGTGAAATTGGGAAGAAAGGAACAAGCTAATGGACTTGTATGCGATGCAGTGGCCAGCCTGAGCAACAGGACAGAGCTGACAGAATGGGTAAAGTGCTGGCTTTGGCAGGATGCGGCTCACCCCTCACACCTCTTGAGAAAGACAACAACCCCGAAGCTGTGGTATTAGTTTCCTTTGACTCTATTTTTCCCTCTTTACCTAGAATTGTTGTTGGTTAGTCACTCAGTTGTGTGTGACTCTCTTGCAACACTATGGACTGTAGCCTGCCAGGCTTCTCTGCTCATGGGAGTTCCAGGCAAAAATATTGCAGCAGGTTGCCATTTCCTTCTCAGGGGATCTTCCCAACCCAGGGATTGAGCCTGCATTTCCTGCACTGCAGGTGGATTCTTTGCTGCTGAGACACTGGGAAAGAAGAGAGCTTTAGTATTTGATCAGACATTTTCCCTATGACATTTGTCATGAAAATCAGTTCAATCAAGCATAAAAAATAATCCGAAAACACTGAGGTTAATGGACAAAGTAAAATCTATCAAGTGAAATACAATATTTTGTTGATTTATATTCCTCTTGCTACTATTGGAATGCTCAGTGGTTCCAGAATTTAGGCTGACCTAACAATGGCAAAGAGATCAAGCTAATTCCCACATTGTCTCTATGGTATTTTTGATCCATTCTTCTATCATTTAAAACTAGAGACCACAGTTTCTCATTTTGTTCTGTTATAAACGTATACAACAGATAGAGCTTCCCATTTATTCCTGAATCAGATATGTCATTCAAAAATTAATATGTGCACAAATGTATACTTTTGAAGAATGTAGCCCAATTAGTTTCTTTTATCTGCCACAGTACAAGCTGAAGATAGTGTCCTGGACATTTTTATTCTCTTTGGCCATCCAACACATGAATTCCTTTTCCATGTTTGGGGAATTCCCACGATAGGAGGCTAAAGCCTCTTCCCACTGTGAAAGCTGAAAATATGAGCTAGTCCCTCCCAGCTAAGTGCACAATGAGGGTATTTTTACCAGACTATTTTTGTGGTGTGATTTAGTCATTGTTCCTTGTTGTAAAACCTTGAGGAAGCTGGGTCAGTTACCCAGTATCTGTTTAACAAGGGACTTCTCTGCTTCCATCAAGCTGAGTTAGTTTTCTTTGCTGAATGATTGATAGAGTGAATGAGGAGGCATATTTGCAGAACATAATCTAAGAGTGGCGAGTTGAGAGCAGTGAAAATCTAGCTTAGATTAATTGATGGAATTTCAGGAACTCAGAGCATCAAATTATTTACTAGGTTATTGTGATGAAATACCCACCGAAGACAAGGCTTTGGGAAATTAAGTGGCCAATCTCTTGGGGCGGAATGAAGGGCTTAAAGAATTAAAGGGTTGTGGGAAGGGACAGTTATTTCTAACGGCACCATAAAGTTTTTACATAAAGAGAATGACAAGGTCAAAGCAGATAGCCAAGGATAACTCTGCTCCACATTTATGGAGCCAGTTTATGCATTTGTCTGACTTTGTTCCCTGGACATGTATTTCTGTCAAGGAAATTCACAGTGGGATGTGGGATAAAGCATTAATATTCACGTAAGTCAACTCCTTTCACAAAACCTTTAACTTGAATTTTGCATTATTTTCTCCTTATATTGAAAAGTTAAATGATACCTTTAAATGCTCATTCAGTCCAATGTAGGTGAGGAAGTAAGGGTACATGTAAACTTTATGGTGTTTATATATCCAGGCCCAGACAAGTGAATTAAGTCATTTGCTAGGCAGGTTTCAGTCCCTGAAAATGCAGGGAGGGACAGAGCAGTTAGGACCAAGGACTGAGTAGAAAGCTGAATTTGAGTATTCAGAATTTGAACACTGGAGGAAACCAACCTAACCACCAAGACAAGCCCCAGTGAGAGGAATAAGTGTTCAGAATTGGCACCTGCAAGACTCCAGCCAGCAAGACACCAGGCAATTTAACTTCAGACGCAAGGTTAAGTAGCAAGGAGTCTGATTATTCATATTTGTCCAATTCAAAAGTGAGCAGAATCCCCACCTCTTGACATTCCCTAGGACTTAGCAGTAATTAGCTCTGTTCAAGCTGATGTCTCAAGAGACTGTATTATTCAAGAAAACAAGAGAACTAAAATAATTAAGGGCTAATATACAAGAAAAGAAGACTGGGACCCAGCCGGGTAATCTAGACTTGTACAGAAGCTGAGTAGGGAATATAAAGATGTAATATTACCATGGACAGTTGACAGCACAGTCACAGAATAGCACAAGAGTTATGGCAGTATAATCAGATTCTTGATACAGAAAACAAGGCTATTTTCAGAGTCCCAAATGACAAAATTCACTGCCTCAGAGGTAAAAACGGATCCTTCAGGATATAAATCGATACTGATTTTTAAAATTAGGTAGTACTGAGATGACTGCAGAAAAGAAAACAAAACTTGCTTTGAAAAACTACCTCAGAGATAAAGCTTGGAGAGTTCGTTGTCATATTTTAGAGAAGAGAAGAAACAAAGATGAGTAAATATAGTCTTAATTAAAAAAATAGATTAGTCACTTAAATTTTTTAAAGTAGATTTTAAAACACAAGTATCAGGAGAATGGAAAGACAGGCCACATACTGGGAGAGAAATATTTGTAGAAGACACATCTCATAAAGAATTGTTATTCAAAATACACAAAGAGCTCTTAAAGCTCAACAACAAGAAAAAAAAAAGCCCTCAATTTAAAATGGCCAAAGTTCTCAACAGATATCTCACCAAAGAAGATATACAGAAGACAAATAAACATATGGAAATATGCTTCACCTCATATGTCATCAAGGAAATGAAAATTTAAACAACCTTGCATACCACTACACATAGATTAGAATAAATTCAGTTCAGTCACTCAGTCATGTCCAAATCTGTGTGACCCCATGGACTGCAGCACACCAGGCCTCCCTGTCCATCACCAGCTCCTGGAATTTACTCAAACTCATGTCCATTGAGCCAGTGATGCCATCCAACCATCTCATCCTCTGTCATCCCCTTCTCCTCCTGCATCCAATCTTTAGAATACACTAAATCTCAGAATACTAAAAACACCAAATACTGACAAGGACGTTGGGCAACAGAAACTCTTATTTGTTGCTGGTAGGAATGCAAATGCTATAATCACTTAGGAAGACATTTTGGCAATGTCTTACAAAACTTAAAAATATACTCTTACCATATACTACCCAGCAATTGTGCCCCCTTGGTATTTGCCCAAAGCAGTTGAAAATTTTGTCCACACAAAAACCTGCTTTATCAAACAAGATGTCCCTCAGAAGATGAATGGATAAACTGTGGTACATCAAGATAATGGAATAATATCAGCTCAAAGGAAATGAGCATAAAGTCATGAACAGACATGGAGGAACTGTAAATACATATGACTAAGTGGCAGAAACCAATCTTAAAAAGCTAAAGGCTGTATGATTCCAATTATCTGATATTTTGGAAAAGACAAAACTATAGAGCTAGTAAAAAGATCATGGATTAGGGAGTTGGGGGAGAGATGAATAGGCAAACACAGAGGACTTCTAGGGCAGTGGAAATTCTCTACATGATACCATAGTAATGTGTGCATGTCATTGCATCTTTGTCCAAATCTATAGGAAATAATACACCAAGTTTTTTCCTGAACTCTAATGTGAACTGTGGACTTTGAGTGATAATAATGTATCAATATAGTTTCTTCACTCTAAAATTGTAAAAATGTATCACCTGATGGTAGATCTTGATAATGGGAGAGGCTATACATGTTGGGAAGGACAGTTTATGAGAAATCTCTGTACTTTCCCCTCAATTTTGCTGTGAACTGCTCAAAAAACAAGTTGTAATAAGAAAGATATTTAAAGTAAATCTTGGAAGAAAATTGAGGTAGACCTTGCTGCCAGGGGAAAAAATGTTCATTAGATAGAGAAATTGTGAACTTTGGGTAAGTTGTGTAGTATATACTAAATGAGTTAGTGACTCAGTTAGATAAGATATGCCAAGATAATACATTTTCTTTAAAAAAAAAAGTAGTGTATCTAGGCTGGCGGCAGATAGATTTTTTAAACCAAACGTATAGTGCACGTGGAATTGAGCCAAAGTGTTTGATTCCAGCCTTTCTTGATAGGCCCTTAAGAAAAAATAATGAAATGATAATTGACATAAAAGTGTAGATATTAGCAGCATAACTTGTTTGGAAAGAGGTTACATATTGAATATGAAATTGAAACTTTTTTCTGATTATAAAGTGTCCTTAAATAATAAGGATACTAATTTTTAAAAATTGTAATGGGAATATAACTTAGATCAGGTGGCTTAAGATGGAGTTAATGCTCTGAATTTTAAAATATATGTAATCATCAAACAGCTTCATATTTTTCCATTTCATCATTTTTACTTCTTCATCACAGTTAGTTCTGTCAATGGGCTTTGATGGGGGGAATCAAATACAGTTGAGATTTTTATCTTGCCTTGGCTTGCATTTCATGACACCCTGTGTTCTTGTTAGATGTGACATAACGGATAACACTTTTTCCAACATCCTGAAATTCCTCCTCTGAAAACAGGACCTCCTGGCAACATCTGCTGCTTCTTTTTACGAGTTCTGATAAGAATGAACTTTGATAGCACCTTCTCTGTTTCTGCGGATGGTTTGTGACCCAGCTGCTCCTCTTGCTTTGATGTCTGGGCATTCATCTTGAGAAGTACATCTGGGATGCAGAACTTTTGGTGCATGGGGCTTTCTTAAATTTTTGTTACTCTTGCTTTCCAATCTCCAAAAAGGTGGGCCTGCCCCAGGGAACTGTCCTGGGCTTTCATTTTTCCTACTGGTCAACCCTTTGCTTTGATGATTTTGTCTAATCTCATGTCTCCCATCATCTCCTCTGTGAGAGTGAATCTCATCTCCCTTTTCTAGCCCTGACCTCTTTTAATCTCCAAATTTACAGTTTGAATTGCCTGGTCAGCTTTACAGAACATCCAACTTAACACTCCCCCAAATTATTCTTTACTCCCATGTTCTCACTTCTCAGAAATAAAAAAGAAAGAAATTTTGCTTTCACAGTTAAAAAAAGCAATGTTAGAAGTACCATCACTAATACTATATTCCCATTCATTAATCATGAAAGCTCAGGTCTTTTTTCTTTACTTCCTTATTCCTATGTTGCTTAAAATAATACATTTTACTTTAAAAATTGTGTGTGTATATATATATACATATATATATATATATATACACACACACATACACACATATTCCTCATGTTCATTCTATAGCTACTCTGTAGTTCAGGCCCATTTTGCTTAGATTGTTACAATAGTTTTCCACTGGGTTCTCACCTAGAAGGCATGGTACATATTGTTACAACACAGATTCTTAAATCATAGGGGTAATCATGTCGCTTTCCTACTGATAACTCTGAATGTCTTCTCAGTTCACAAATTCTGTATAAAATCTTGTCTGACATCTTGACAGCCCCTTTTGGCCAATTGTTTAAAGAAATTTTTTTTAGTTTTTTTATACAAGTTTTAAAAGTTACTTTCCATTTACAGTTTTTATAAAATATTTGCTATATTCCCCAGGTACAGTATATCCCTGTAGCTTATGTGACACTGACTAGTCTGTACCTCTCTGTCCCTATTTTACCCCTAACCCATCCCCGCTGGGAAACACTAGTTTGTTCTCTATATCTGTAAGCCTGTTTCTTTTTTATTACATTCACTTGTTTTTGTAGGTTTTTTTAGATTCCACATGTAAGTGAGATCATACCATATTTGTATTTCTCTGTCTGTCTTATTTCACTTAGCATAATATCCTCCAAGTCTATCCATGTTGCTGCAAATAGCAAAATTCCATGATTTTTTATGGCTGCAGAATATCCCATTGTGGATACACCACGCTTTCTTTATCCATTCCTCTCAGTGGACACTTAGATTGCTCCCATGTCTTGGCTATTGTAAATAGTACTACAGTGAACACTGGGGTGTGTGTATCTTTTCAAATTAATGCTTTGCTTTTGGGGGACCCCCTCCTCTTGCTTCTTGACCTCATCCTCCACCATTCAGTCCAAAGATCAACAAGGGTGTCCCTGCAGTACCTGTGCTCAACCAAATCCCTGGATGTTTTGTCAAAATTTGTATTTCTATTTACTGAACCTAAATCTCCAGGATTACAGGCTTGGAGTCTTCAGGTATAAAAATCTTATTATATATTCTAAAGTTTTAGAACTGTTGTCCAAAATTCAGACTGAATGGACTGTTTGAATTGACAGTGCATCTGCGCCTCCTCCCCTCTGTCCGCGCTCCTCCCCTTTCTGAATGCCCTCTTCCTTCCAAACTGCACCTGCTAAGTCCTACCCATTCTTTGAGAAGCTCACACATCGCATGCCAGGCTCAGGGTAGGGGAGCCGGTCGGTGGATACACTTACTGCTGCCGCTGCTGCTAAGTCACTTCAGTCGTGTCCAACCCTGTGCGACCCCATGGACTGCAACCCACCAGGCCCTACCGTCCCTGGGATTCTCCAGGCAAGAACACTGGAGTGGGTTGCCATTTCCTTCTCCAGGATACATTTACTAGAGGTCAACAAATACATGACTTTCTTTCTTCACAAGTTCCTCAACTTCTCTAAGTCACAATTTCTTCAAAGGCAAGAAGAAAATGTTGAAAAAAATGACCCGGAAAGTAATGCTAACCATCTAAATGATGATTCTTATTTTTATACTTCTATTGATGCTTGTCGCAATCTAATCTTATTTGTATACTTGTCTTTTCACTTTTATTCTGTAAGGGTCTTAAGAATAAAACCTACATCTGTTCCTATCTATGCCCTGCGTTGCTTTGCAATATCCTTTCACATTGGTGACATTCAAAAAATAACAAATTCATTGCATTGCATTTCAAGGAGGTAAACAGATATTTAAACTTTTGCTTTGTTTTTGTATCCTGGACTTTCCTGCCTTGACTGTAATAATTTAGGCATGTGAACTTGATTTATATAAAAAAATGAACCTGAAATTATTTAGTATTTATTAAATATTACAGTGTTATGGCCTTCATTGTTGTATTAACACAAAAGACTGTGAAATGTGAGACATGGAAATCAATATTCCATTAGAAGAAATGACATTTTAAGTTCTCTTCAGAAGTGTTTTGATAGTTCAGTGTGTTTATGATTCTAGTGGTCCCTTAATATGCATAATGATCAACAATAATGCAATGTTAGAAAAGAAAAAGCTTTATGTGAAAGAAATTTACACATATAAGTTAATTACATTGAGTTCTGAAGTGCAAAGATGCCAAAAGAAATTCATATTTTATATTAAAGTATTTTGAGAAATGTGTCTGAAATTTAGCCTACAGACACAAAGCTATCAAGGGATTTGACTATTTCTGGAAAGATGCAGATACATTCTCTGATAATGAGTAGAGCTTTCCACTGGAGTAATTCAGGAAACAATTAAATAAACTGCAGCAGAAAGAATGACAGGCAGATGTGAGGAGGAACTTGAGAGCATTCTGAAGTGTAATTTATAAAGTCTGAGCCACAAAACTGGAAAAAGAAAGTATATAGGTTCTTCACAGAAGATGGAAAAATTGCTGTCTTTTCAATATGGTTTATGAAAAAGGATCACAAACACACACCGCCCAAACCGTGTGTGCTGACATAACATTGGGCTTGTCCGGGGGAAAGGTGGTGATGAAGAAGTGGAGGGCCCAGAACACGGAGCTCCTTGTCCCAGGACTCATGTCAGCGTCAGAGAGGCCTGCAGACTCCAGGCCTACCAGTCCAGAGGAGACTCCTCTCTGCTGTTGTACACAGCCGTAGTGCGGGGGGCAGGGGACCTTTCCACGAGAATGTAAGAGTGGAGGCCCCTGTCTGAGCGGGTGGCCTTGGTGTAGAACAAGGTCACCTTGGAACCCAGGCACTGGCATCAGCTGCACCAACTCTCCTTGCTGGCCGATGAGTCACTCGAGGGGGAGGTGACCAGCCTCCAGGACCAGTCAGGGTGGCGCCTCCTCAGCCCCTGCCCTGGCTCTTGGGTGTCGTTATATCTGCACCCCTCCCTCAGCTCCCAAAGGCGCTGGGTGTGGTGTTTGCACAGTGGCTTTGGGAGTGTGGGTTCTTCAGCACATCCTATAGGACAGGTGTCATTGCAGAGTCTGTGCCAGACCTCAGTGCCACCCAGATAGAGCCACCACGCTCCTCTCATGGGTGAGAGCCAGACATTGGACAAAATTAATTAAAGGAGCCACCTGATTACTGAACAGCAAGCAGATTGGAGAAGACAGATGAAATAGAAGAGTGGCTGGGGCAGTGGGGCAAGTTTTCTGCTTTCTTTTTCCTCTCTCCCTTCCTTTCTGTCCTTTCTTTTGCCCTTTCTTTCTTTCCTCTCTTTTCTCTTGGCTTTGGATCTAGGATTGGGCAGAATCAAGTGGAAGTCAAACCAAAAACTTTAAGAGAAACCGGCCTTCCACCCACAGGGCCAGCAAACTGGTGAGCCACAGAGGATGGGGGAAATCTCTATTTATTTCCCCCTCTCTTCTTTACCTCCAGCCCTCCTGAGACCACCCTTGTTGCAGAACTGAATTGCTGTTACTAAGGAATCTGTGACAATGAAGAACTTCTTGTCACTGTGCAGTTCACACCTGTGGTGACTGCGGGCACCCACATCCTGAGAATCTGGATAAAGGATCTGGGAGAAGGGCAGGAAGGGTGCCTGTTGTATAAAGGGAAAGAATAGAGGGTGGACATCTTGGTTATTTTTTGTCTCTGTTCTCTTGAAACCTTGCACCAAGGCTACACACAGATTGCACAACAGCATGGGGGACTAAAACTCTGAGAGAATCCAAATTTTTTGGCCAAAAAAACCAGGTATCCCTGTGAGCCAGAGAACAAGGGACAAATTCCAAAGAGCAGAGAGCTGATGTCATTTGCAGGCTCTCTCCCAAACTGAGCATGACAGAACACAGCCAGAGCAGCAAGAGCTTGGAGAGCTCAATTAGAAGCTAAGCCACCACTCATGTCCCAGGCTAGCCTCTGAGTGACTCAGACATGGGGTCAGAGCTTTGCAACTGAACCAACATCTCATTTGGGTTGGTTCACAAACTTGGGAGCTTCCTGGTGACATCTGAAACTGACCCCTGTACACAGAGGGCAAAGAGAGACCAAAGGAAACAGGCAGAGCAACCCAGATGGGGAGGTAGTAGGTGTACTGAGCAAAGAAACTTACTTCCAAGGCTTCTCCTGGACACCGCAAGACCAGTAGACCGCTGCACCTGCCTGCCAGCCCCATAGAAGTTTATATAGAGACCTTAATTTATACCATACAGAGAGTCTCAACACTGCATTTCTATCCCAAGACTGCATCCTTGAACTGACTTCTAATATGGAATGGTGAGTGGAACACACACTCTAAGGACCTGGGAGAGGTGAGGAGCCTCTGATTACCTGGGTCCAACTGAAGAGTCAACCATGGATCACACCTTCTCAATGTTCTCCAGTGATAACACAGAAGATGAGCCAAAACTGATCACCTGTGAAAACAACAAACAGAATCAACATTCTTCAGAGGTTTGTAACAGGATCCAGAGTTTCACACATAATGTTCAAAATGTTCATGATAAAGTGCAACATTACTTGACATACCAAAAATATGATGCCTTTCAAGGGAAAGTCTTGGTGCCCTAAGTGGTATTCACTCAGTCATATCTGACTCTGCGACCCATGGACTGTAGCCTGTCAGGCTCCTCTGTCCATGGAATTCTCCAAGTAAAAATACTGGAGTGAGTTGCCATTTCATTCTCCAGGGAATCTTCCTGACCCGGGGATCAAACCCAGGTCTTTCACATTGCAGGCAGATTCTTTACCCTCTGAGCCACAAGGGAAAAGACAGTTGACAGATGGAAACTCCAAGATGCTCTAAAAATTGGAATTATCTTGCAAAACTTTGCAGTAGCATTTATAACCCCCTTCACTGAGGTAAAGCTGAACACATCTTGAGATGAATGGAAAGCTAGAAGCTCCAGAAGACAGAATTTTGTGCATGTTTCCTATGTGTTTAGAAAGACATGTATTTTGTGGTTGTTGTTCATCATGTTCTGTTTGTGTCCATTTGGTTAACTGTGTTTGCTATATTCTTGAAAATTCTATAGCCTCATTAATTTTTTTGCTTGCATTTATAACAATTGCTTAGAGAGATCTGATGATTTAGATACTGTTTTATAGCTTCTTGTGAATCTACCAAGTCTTATACATTTTAAATTCTATTAAGTAGATACTCATTTAATTGGCTCAGATGGTAAAGATTATGTCTGCAATGAAGGCGACATGGGTTCGATCCCTGGGTCGGGAAGATCCCCTAGAGAAGGGAATGGCAACTCACTCTAGTAGTCTTCACTGAAGAATCCCATGGACAGAGGAGCCTGACAAACTACAGTCCATGGGGTTGCAAAGAATTGGACATAACTAAGCAACTAAGCAGACACACACACATACACATTTAATATTTGATATCGTGTTTATAAAGCAAACATTTGTCATTATGAAGTTAGTCTCCTTTCCTTAGCAAATAATTTAGAATTAGTCTTTTATACTGATATACAATATCAGTTATGCCAAATATATTATATATAAGTATATATTTTGTATATTAAATATTTAACCTATCTCTCATTTAAAATGTGTCTGCTGATGGATTTTTTTTCTTCATTTTTCACTTTAAATCTATCTGTAACTTTAGTTTTTATATATGTCTGTTGTAAAGAGAATTTAACTAGAATTTTAAAAATTCAATCTGGGAATTCCCTGGTGGTTAGGATGCAGCACTTTAATTGCTGTGGTCCTAGGATCAATCTCTGGTCAGAGAAGTAAAAATGTGCAAATCACACGGCATGCAAAAAAAATCCAGCCTGACAATATTTGTCTTTCACTGAAGCATTGGCTGATGTACAAACAATAGTTGGACTTTAGTCTTACATCTTATTTTCTGTTTTTTTTTTTTTTTGCTTTCTGTTTTGTTTTCAATTATTTTTAGTATCTCTTTTTTCTTATTGCTAGTTTGAATATTGTATACTGTTTTTTCCTTTTCAAGATTCTACTAGAAATTACAATTATGTATCACTTCTCTAAGTGTTACATGAATGTTTCTAATTCCCTTCACAAATAATACCAAGATTTACAACACTTTAATTACGTTTATCTGATAGTTGACATTGCCTCTAACATAACTGGTAATGTCTCTTACAGTTCAGGTTGTTGTTTGCATTACTTCAATAGACACTGTGTGTTTTAAAACTATCTTATAATTATGAAATATATCAGACATAGGTGAGTATGTGTAATGCCTGAGTGCATTTTAAAGAGTGATAACAAAATGAGCACTCAAACATCACTGAGACAATGAAACAGAGCTTTAAAAATCTGTTGAAGCTTCCTGTATGCTATCCACTCACAACACTTTTGTTTTTCCACAACAAAGGAAACCATTATTTTCGCATTTACCAATCCTCAGCTTTCTTGGTAGCTTTACTATGTTTATAACTTTGAAAAATACATATTGCATAATTTTATTCATTTTAAACTATTATATTAAGATAAGTAAACTGTATGCATTTTCTGATAACTTGCTTTCTTGCTCAAGATTAATTTCTGTGATCTTATCAAAGTGATGAGTAACAGTAGTTTATTTTCATCACCATGTATATTATTTCATTGTGTAAATGCTCTACTGTTTATCTATTAGAGGGAAGAAACATATGGATTTTTCCATCTTTTTTTTATTATTAAATAATGCTGCTACAACATTCTGACAAGTGCCTTCTGGTGAACACGCGCAGGAATTTCTCTTAGGTATAAACTAAAAGTTAAAATAACAGGTTGTATGATATGTATGGGTTTAACTTCACATAGAGCTTCCCAGGTGGTGCTAGTGGTAAAGAACCTGCCTGCCAATGCAGGAGACAGAAGAGACATGGGTTCAATCGCTGGGCTGGGAAGATCCCTTGGAGGAGGGCATGGCCACTCCCTCCAGCATTCTTGCCTGGAAAATCCCATGGATAGAGGAGCCTGGCAGTTCATGGGGTCTCAAAGAGTGGAACATGACTGAAGTGACTTTGTAGGCATGCAACATTACATAACAATAGCACGATTTTCCAAAATGGTCATGTTTCCCAAGATACCTCTAGAACAGTTGCCTCACATTCTTGTCACACTGAATTTTTCAGCCTTTAAAATGTTTTCCCATTGGGTAGTGTGAATCGTTTCTCAATTATTGGTTAATTTGTATTTGCCTCATTATTAAAGATTCAGAGCATCCTTTCATATGTTATTGGCTATATATAAGAGTCTTTATATATTAAGGTCAAAAATAGGCAAGATTAATCTGTGGTGACAGAGGCAAGATTAATAATTACCATAGTGATGTGGAAATGAATGGTTGTTCATCTGCAGAGGCTGTAGAAAGCTTTTTGAGGTAACATATATGTCTACAGACTAATCTGGGTGATGGTTATAAGGAGTAGTCAAGTAAAAAATCATGAACATAGGAACTTAAAATCTGGGCACTGTATTATAGATGATAGATAGCAACAAAAATGAAAAATTCTCCAATGAAAGGGGAAATGTACATATGATTACAGAATTTCTAAAACTACAATAAAAAATACTATATAAAATAATCATTAAGGTATAATCAAAATAGCAATTTGAGGCAAAAATTATAATCTTCGAACATATTATAGACAAGTAAAAATATAAAAGCTGAAATTAATGAAGTGGGAAAATAAAACAAATAAATCAAAATATTGGTTCAAAAATCAACAAAATAAACAAACATCAAGAAAACAAAATAAAAATTACCAGGAGACATTAACCTGTGAAAGAAAGGCTACTTTTTAAAAAATTGGACTATTTTACACAAAACTTTGGCAAACAACTTTTTTTCACATAGTAGAAGATGTATATCAGTTTTCATAATCAATAGCCAAACAAAAAACAAAAGATAAGTACAAAAACTGCAAGCCATAATGGCTCATGATTAATTTAGCAATTTAAGTAATTAAATGCAATTTGATGTGGTAGAATGCTGTGGTAAATAGAAGTCTATACAAACACATGTAAAAGACAGACTGTCTTTTGGTTGGTTCATTTAATCCATTTAAATTTAAGGTAATATGTATGATCCTATTTTCTTGATTGTTTTGGGTTTATTTTTTGTAGGTCTTTTCCTTCACTTGGGTTTCCTGCCTAGAGAAATTCCTTTAGCATTTGTTGTAAAGCTGGTTTGGTGCTGCTGAATTCTCTCAACTGTTGCTTGTCTGGAAAGCTTTCGATTTCTCCACCAAATCTGAAGGAGAGTCTTGCTGGGTAAAGAATTCTTGGTTGCAGGTTCTTCCCTTTCATCACTGTGAGTATATAGTGCCATTCCCTTCTGGCTTGTGGAGTTTCTGTTAAGTCAGCTGATATCGTCTGATGGGAGTTTCCTTGGTCGTTTTCCCCTTGCTGTCTTTGATATCTCACGTTTGTCGTTAATTTGTGTCAATGTGATTATGTGTCAGTCTGATTCTGTGTCTCTGTGCGCTCCTCCTTGGGTTTATGCTGCCTGGAACGCTCTGTGCTTCCTGCACTTGTTTGACTATTTCCTTTCCCGCGTTCAGGACGATTTCAGCTATTATCTCTTTAAATAATGTTTCAGGTGCTTTCTCTCTCTCTTCTCCCTCTGGGACCCCAATAATGCAAATGTTGGTGCACTTAATGTTGTTGCGGAGGTCTCTTAGGCTGTCTTCATTTCCGTCATTCTTTTTTCTGCATTCCTTTCTGTGGCAGTGGTTTCCACTATTCTTTCTTCTGGGTCATTTACCCCTTCTTCTGCTTCAGGTTTTCTGCTATTGATTCCTTCCAGTCTATTAGCCATCTCTGTTCGTTCTTCAGTTCTCCTAGGTCTTTGGCAAACATTTCTTGCATCTTCTGCATTGTTTTCCCGAGATCATGGAGTGTCTTCATTATCATTATCCTGAATTCTTTTTCTGAAAGGTTGCCCATCTCCGCTTCATTTAGCTGTTTTGGTTCAGTCTCCTGTGGGCTCACCACTATTTTCCCCTGGTTCCCGGTGCGTGCAAGATTGTGTTCGTGCCCTCTAAGATTGGAGTCTCTGTTTCCCCCAGTCCTGTGGAAGTCCCATAATCAAATCCTGCTGGCCTTCAAGGCCACATTCCCTGAAGATTCCCATTCCCTTTGTCAGGTCCCCAGGCTGGAAGGCCTGATGGGGGTTCAGAAGCTTCACAACAGTGGGAGAATTTCTTTGGTATTATTGTTCTCCAGTTTGTGGATCATCCACTCAGTGGGTGTGGGATTTGATTTTATCATGATTGCACCCTTCCTACCATCTCCCTGTGACTTCTTCTTTGCCTTTTGAAGTGGGGTAGCACTTTTTCCTGTGTTCCAGCATCCTCCTGTTGATAGTTGTTCAACAGCTAGTTGCAATTTTGGTGCTCTCACAGAAGGAGATGAGCACAGGTCCTTCTATTCCACCATCTTGAACCAGAAGCCAAATAATTTTTGAAGTGTGATTTACTTATTTTTATTTAATTTTCTAGGAAATGAAAATGACCAGCATTGAAAGTAGTTTATACAGAAAATTTTAACATGCTATTTTCCATGGCTTAGAAAAGTTGTGTTAGGAGTCTCTACTAGCTAGACATACATGTACCTTGAAATCAAGTTTTTGTAAAAAAAAAAAATAAATAAAAAATAAATTGCCACAAAAAATATAGCTTTTTTTCACAAGGGACTTTTATAAAATCTTTGAAATTAATAATTGAGGGATACCTATACTATTTTAGGACTTATAAAATATAGAGGAAACTTTCAAATTATTTATATGAAACAGATATAAAATTAACAAGTAGCCTTAAAATACACACACAGTAATCAGTTAGAATATATAAGGTAAGAGAAAACCCAAATTTCAATCAAGACAAAAAGGATAAAATTACTTAGAAGTAAACTCAACAACAAATATGCAAAACTCTATATAAGAAAATTTAAACATTCCTAGAATATCGAGTAGATTTGAAACTTAAACACACAGAAGCATCATATGTCTATATAATTACCAACACGTTTTGTTTTCTGAAGTCGATTTTAAGTTCTCAATTTTAAAGTTTATGCAGAAAGTTAAATATGCAAGAATATCTAGAAAAATCCTGCAGAAGGAGGGCAGTGGGGATGAATCCATTTGCTAGAACTGCTGTAACAAAGTGGCACAAACTGGGTGACTCACAAAACAGAAATGCACTGTCTCAGTTCTGGAGGCTAGAAGTCCAAACTCAGGGTGTCAGCTGGATGAGTTCTTTCTGAGGCTGCAAGGAAGGGTTTGCTGCAGGCCTCTCTCCTTGTGTTATAGACGGCCGTCTTCTCCTGTGTCTCTTCTCACTGTCTTTCCTCTTTGTATGCCTCTGTGGCCAAATTTCTTGTTTCTATAAAGACATCAGTTATATTGGGTTGGTACTCAGCTAAAGACTTTGTTTTAACCTGATGCCTCTGTAAAGTCCCTATATCCCTATAAGGTCACACTCTGAGGCCCTGGAGATTAGGGCGACAACATACAAATTGGGGGAAGACAAAATTCAGTGTGTAACAAGTGGGAACTACCATTGTTGCCACCATTGCATGTTACACACATTATATGCATGATGCTGATTAGAATAGTGTGACCTATATGACAGAATAGTGAAGTACAGAAATTATACCCAGGTACATTAAAAATGTGGCATGTGATAAAAGAGGACATCTCAAGTCACAAAAGGAACAAGGATTTTTAGTAATTGATATTGGATAACTGATAGCTGTCTGGAAAAAGATAAAACTGAACTTATATCTTGCATCACATATTGCAATAAACTATAAAGCGACTGAGATATAAATGAAAAAGCAAAATCTGTACAAATACTAGAGGAAAATGTGGAGGAATTCTTTTATAACTACAGTGTGGTGATACCCTTATAATTCTGACTTAAAAAAAAAAAGAACTAATTTATTCAACTATATAGCATTTTGTAAAATTTACTTGGCAAAAAAAGCACAATAAGCAAGGTCAAATAGAACAGATTTCAGAAAAGAAAAGGTAAGCCTGTGGGCTTCCCCAGTGGCTCAGCTGGTAAAGAATCCGCCTTCAGTGTGGGTGACCTGGGATCCATCCCTGGGTTGGGGAGATCCCCTGGAATAGGGCATGGCAACCCACTCCAGTATTCTGGCCTGGAGAGCCCCACAGAGGGAGGAGCCTGGGGGATGACAGTTCATGGGGTCGCAGAGAGTCGGACACGACTGAGCGACCAAGCACAGCACGAGGATGAGAATTACACCTTCTACAGTTTGGCCAGTGTCTTAAAAATCAGGTCACTGCATTGTACACCAAAAATTAATACATTATATGCAAATTATATTTCAATTTTAAAAATCGGTGGAGGGGAAAAAGACAAAAACCAAGAGGAAATGGGTACCAAGCAAAACAAAACCCAAGTAGATCTCAGAGAAATTAAAATGGCTTTAAACATATGAAAAGAAGGCTCAACCTCAACCATAGTAAGAGAAGCGCCAGTGAAAATTGTATTGATATATTTCTTAGTTAGATTTGTAAGCATTCAAAAAAGCTTGAACACATTCTGTTGAACACATTCATTGCTAATGGGTGATACATTCCCTGTGGAGAGAAACTTCTTATTTAAGGAAAACTGAATATGGATTTTTTAGCCCCAAATTCCTGTTTGGGGAATTAACTGCAAAATTAACTCCTACAAAATTATACCAGAGTATGCACAAGGTTATTCACCATAGCATTTTTTGTGAATGAATCAGTAGTAAGTAACTCAATAGACTAAGGGGCAGATTCTGAGAGAAAATTACGAATTCAGGTTCAAATAAGCAACCTTGAGATGTAGATACTCCAGACAGAATACCCACAGTATATTTCTAGAACATCATATAAACTCTTGAGGAGATTGGTGGCAGTTGCCACAGAGCGTGGTGCCCTGTACTGAATTTTGGAGTATGACAAATACAGTTGCTATTGCACTTCTGCCCTCCAAATCTCATGCAAACTATCTTATGTGGCTGACCCTAGCTGAAACTCTGAAAGCTATGGGATACTAGGAGATGTAATTCCTGCCTAACAAAGACAACACCATATAAGACCGCAAACAACAAACTGAGCCTCTGAAGGTTTTAGTTTTATATGCAAGAGCCCCCTGCAAGTGGGCTGTACGCTATTTGTTTCTAAAACCGGTGTTGTTTCTGCTGTGTTATATTCAAATTTTTACCCAGGATTGCTATACATGGGCGGGGGGGAGCCCTGAAAATGGAGACACTTCTTTGTGTACATTCATGCATACACATGGGGGAAAGCACACATTGCTTCTCTGTGTAGACAGGCAGCAAAATAGATGAAATGCGGTTGGAAATGCTACCAGTAAAAATGCTGGCGAGCCAGTGGCTTGCTGCTCACACGGGACAGACATCTGTGCCATCTCTTCTTTTTGTTTCTGGAAAGTGAAAGTGTTAGTTGCTCAGCTGTGTCTGACTCTTTGCGACCCCATGGACTGTAGCCATGGAATTCCCCAGGCAAGAGTACTGGAGTGGGTTGCCATTCATTCCCTTCTCCAGGGAATCTTCCCAACCCAGGGATCAAACGCGGGTCTCCCGCATTGTAGGCAGATTCTTTGCCTGCTGAGTCACCAGGAAAACCTGTTTCTGGATCCACTCTTGAGATGTGAGGGTGCCCAGGCTGCTATAACACAACACCACCAACCAAGTGCCTTGTAAACAATCAGCTTTTCTTCCTTAAAGCTCTGGAGGCTGAACATCCTAGATCAGGGTGCTATCACGGTAAGGGGAGGCCCCTTCTGGGTGGAAGACTTCCTGAACACCCACAGGGCGGAAGGGGCTGGGGAACTCGGTGGGGTCTATTTTTTATGTAAAACCTTTTGATTTTTTTCCTCTTTTATAGAGAAATAGTTGACATACATCACAAAAGTTTATGACATACAATATGATGGTTTGATTTATATATATATATAATATATTTATATATATATATAATATTTAATAATATATACATATATATATATTGTGAAATGATCATTGCAATAGGTTCCGCCGATATCCATCAGCTCATACAGATACAGCAAGAAAAAAAGAAAGGAGAAAAGAAAAAAAGAATAAAAATGTTTCCTCTGTGGTGAGAACTCCTAGGATTTAGTCTTTTGATGAAAGGTTGTTTCTGAACGATAAGACTCGGGATTCTTGGCCTCTGGAGGAGACGAATTCAATCTGGGGCCAGAGACGAAGCTGGATCGCTCAGAGTTTTTGTGTTATAAAGTTTTATTAAAGTATAAAGGAGATAGAGAAAGCTTCTGACATAGGTATCAGAAGGGGGCAGAAAGGGTACCCCACTCCTAGTCTTTAGCTGTGTGTTATATAGTCACTCACAGTTTGTTAATGAAAAGAAAGGAATGTCTTAGAATTTAGAATGGCACCAGATAATTCAGCCCTGGTCATAAAACGATTGACTTGAATCTTGTAGAAGGGCAGATTACCAAACAAATAGTTTCATTTACATAGATTAGGGGAACAATATCTGAGTAAGTAGGTTGGGCCATTTGGCGGAACCAACTTGAAGACAGAGCCTGGGGTACATTAACATAGCTTAAGACAAACATTTCCATAAGAAAAAAGAAATGTATTGGTTAACTCAAGGTTTGAGAATAGTTAGCTTCAGGTGAAACCAGATGTCTTGGCAACACAACATTTTAAGAGAAACCTCCTTTTAAATTTGTATAGAGAAGAAAAAAAATATCGCTGGTTTGTTTCCTCCTGCCACTTAAGAGAGATAAAAATATCTGGCGCTTGCAGCCTACTTCCTCTGTTTGGAGACCCCTGGCCTTCCTGCCTGTTACCCTCTCATTAACTTGCCTATGGATTATATAGCACCATTAACTACAGTCATCATATTATACATTTCCATCTTAGCTCTTAATTATCTCATAACTAGAAATTTGTGCCTTTTACAACCTCCCTTCTGCTCTCCCTCCCTCGCCCTCTGCTTTTGGTAATCTGTCTGATTTCTTCTTCTATTAGTTTATTTCTTCAAGATTCCACATATAAGTGAAATCATACCATATTTGCCTTTTTCTATCTTATTTCACTTTGTATTATAGAATTTCCTCACTTTATGGCTGAATACTATTCCATTTTTCCATTTGTGTATGTGTGTCTATGTGTGTACAATCTCACAACTTCTTTATACATTCATCTATCAATGAACACTTAGATTGCTTCCATGTCTTGTGTGTGTTAGTTGCTCAGTCGTGTCCAAATTTTGGCAACCCCATGGACTGTAGCCTACTTGTCTATGGAATTCCCCAGGCAAGAATACTACAGTGGGTTGCCATTCCCTTGTCCAGGGAATCTTCCTGATTGAATGATCAGACACAGGTCTCCTGCACTGGCAGGCAGATTCTTTACCATCTTAGCCACCAGGAATTCCCTTCCATGTCTTAGCTACTATGAATAAGGCTGCTATGAACATGAGGGTGCAGATGTCTCTTTGAATTGGTATTCTTTCCTTTTAATATATTCCCAGAAGTGGAACTGCTGGGTTATATGGTACTGAGGATCATTTTCTGAGGATCCTCTGCACTATATCCCTTAGTGGCTGCACCAATTTATAATCCCACCAACAGTGCACAAGGGTTCTTTCTGTGGGATCATTTTCATAAGATCACGTATTCCATTCTTGAGGGCTCCATCATCAGGACTTAATCACCTCCCAAAGGCAACCTCCTCCTAACAGTACCACATTGGGCATTAAGTTTTCAATATGTGCACGGTGCAGAGACACAGCTCTTCAGACCATAACTGGCAGAAACTGGGATGATTCCCAAGTACTGCTGGCTCAGGGAAACCATCATGGACAAGTACTTGTCTTTGAACTTCTGTTTGGATGGACAGAACCCCAGAGAAATACAATATATTTTATCTGCTAATCATCTTTGATATAGAGAGACTTGTCATTTCTTCCAGGCAGGTAAATGGACAAGCAAAATGCTACTAAAGTATATAATCAGGGTCAGTTTCATGGGAATGTAATTATATGGATGAACTCATGCTTGGTTTAAAGATCTATTGTCATTATTCTGAAATTATTCACAATACTTTCAATTTGTTTGAAGTTCAACTCAAAAATTGTATTTTTGAATTTTTAAAGTAACATCCAATGGGAAAATGAAAGCATATGAATTAGGAGAGGAGAGAAGTGGGAGAAACAAAAAATCGTCATATTTTGGTATCTTTAACTATACTTTTATCCTGCTTTTAGAACAAGGAATTCTTTCTTTACATTTTTCCCTGGGTCCTGAAAATTATTCAACCAGTCCAAAGTATAATGTTAATAAGGAACTTACTTCCTCCAAAATGATTGAAATATGCCCTTAATGTATGTGTTAAAACTGATATCAGTAATTAGGAGTTGAAGGGGTGTGGTCAATATGGTAGAGCAGAAAGATTCTGAATTCACCTCCCCCCACAGGCACATGGAAATTACAGCTACTACAGAATAATTCTTGATGAGAATGACTTGAAGATTAGCAGAAAAAAATTTTTACAACTAAAAATGTAAAGAAGGAGATGGGGCAAAGACGTGGTCTAGTCAGGACCCACATTCCGGTTTGCGTGTGCATCTGTGTTCCGTCTTGACCGACTCTTTGCTACCCCATGGACTGTAGCCGCCAGGCTCCTCTACCCATGGAATTTTCCAGGCAAGAATACTGAAGTGGGTTGCCATTTCCTACTCCAGGGAATCTCCCTGACCCAGGGATCGAACCCACATCTCTTGCATCTCCTGCATTGGCAAGTGGATTCTTTACCTCTGCGCCACCTCACAAGGCCTCACCCCTGGATTGGAGAACCACAAACAGGAGGAATATCACAAATGCAGAGGTTTTCCTCAAGGAGGAGGAGGTCCGAACCCCATATCACTCTCACCAGTCCAAAGTCCTGACTGGGAGATGAACCGCTTGAACATCTGGCCTTGAAAACCAGCAGAGTTTGTGTTCAGGAGAGTCAGAGGGCTGTAGGAAACAGATTTTCCACTCTTAAAGGACTCATGCAAAATCTCACAAGCTCCAACTCCCAGTGCAGACCCAGCAGTTTGAAAGGAGCCTAGGTCAGACCCATTTGCTCAGAGAGCCTCCTGAAGAGTCATGAGACAGCTAGAACTCCCTCTGGGGACAGAGACACTGGCAGCAGCCACTGTTGGAAGCTCATTCTACCACAATAAAAGCAGTACTGGCAAGCATTATTTTCGAATTCTCAGTCTAAACTAAAAGCACCAGTGCTTACCCTCCCTACTACTGGGACAGCACCACTCCATTCAGGAAGCCACACGGAGACCAGGTCCCAACCACCTAAAGTCAGGCAAGAGCCCTATGTACCCAAAGCACATGCAACCAGCTGTGCTGGGATTGTGTCCCACACTCTAGCAAGCCCAAGGTCATGGAATGTGGCATATCCTTGTAGGTAACCAAGCCACAGGCCAGCCCCACCTACCCTGCTATCTACAGTAGTCAGCAGTGCCACAACATAAGGGGAGACACAGCCCAGGTAGGGGCACCCCTAGAACTTCTGGTGACCTCTGGTGACCAGAGGGGAATGTGCTGACTGGGCCCCATGGGACCTCACCTACATAAGGCCCATTTCTCCAAGGTGGGAAAAGTAGCAGATCTTACCTAGTACATAGAAATAGACACAGAGAATTAGACAAAATGAGAAGATAGATGAATACGTTCCAAATGAAGGAACAAGAAAAAACTTCAGAAAACAAACAAACGAACAAAGTGGAGATGAACAATCTACCTGATAAAGAGTTCAAGGTAATGACCATTGGGAGTTCCCTGGCAGTCCAGTGGTTAAGACTTGGCACTTTCATTGCCATGGTCTTTCGTTCAAATCCTGGTCAGAAAAACTAATATCCCACCAGTTGTGTGGCACAGCCAAAAAAACAGTCATGACCCTAATGATGATCAGCAAACATGTGAGAAGAATCAATGAACATAGTGAGAATTTCAACAAAGAGAAAATATTAAGAGCCAAACAGAGCTGAAAAACACAACAACTAAAATAAAAAGTGTATCATGAGGAACTGAGAGTAGATTAGAAAATAACAGAGGAACTGATCAATGAACCAGAAGACAGAGTAGTGGAAAGCATCCAAGTTGAACAGAAAAAAAAAAAAGAAGAAGAAATGAGTATAATTTACAAATCACTTTATTTTAGGGGACTCCAAAATCACTGCAGATGGTGACTGCAGCCTTGAAATTAAAAGACCCTTGCTCCTTGGGAGAAAAGCTGTGACCAACGTCTCAGGTCAGTTCAGTTCAGTTCAGTCACTCAATCGTGTCTGACTCTTTGCAACCCCATGAATCGCAGCATACCAGGCCTCCCTGTCCATCACCAACTTCTGGACTTTACCCAAACTCATGTCCATTGAGTCAGTGATGCCATCCAGCCATCTCATCCTCTGTCGTCCCCTTCTCCTCCTGCCCCCAATCCCTCCCAGCATCAGGGACTTTTCCAATGAGTCCACTTTTCACATGAGGTGGCCAAAGTATTGGAGTTTCAGCTTCAGAATCAGTCCTTCCAATGAACACCCAGGACTGATCTCCTTTAGGATGGACTGGTTGGATCTCCTTGCAGTCCAAGGGACCCTCAGGAGTCTTCTCCAACACCACAGTTCAAAAGCATCAATTCTTCAGCACTCAGCTTTCTTTATAGTCTAACTCTCACATCCATACATGACTACTGGAAAAACCGTAGCCTTGACTAGACAGACCTTTGTTGGCAAAGTAATGTTTCTGCTTTTTAATATGCTATCTAGGTTGGTCATAACTTTCCTTCCAAGGAGTAAGTGTCTTTTAATTTCATGGCTGCAGTCATCACCTGCAGTGACATTGGAACCCCAAAAAATAAAGTCTGACACTGCTTCCACTGTTTCCCCATCTATTTCCAATGAAGTGAGGGGACCAGATGCCATGATCTTAGTTTTCTGAATGTTGAGCTTTAAGTCAACTTTTTCACTCTCCTCTTTCACTTTCATCAGGAGGCTTTTTAGTTCCTCTTCACTTTCTGCCATAAGAGTGGTGTCATCTGTATATCTGAAGCTAATGATATTTCTCCCGGCAACCTTGATTCCACATTGTGCTTCTTCCAGCCCAGCGTTTCTCATGATGTTCTCTGCATATAAGTCAAATAAGCAGGGTGACAATACACAGCCTTGACATACTCCTTTTCCTATTTGGAACCAGTCTGTTTTTCCATGTCCAGTTCTAACTGTTGCTTCCTGAACTGCATATAGGTTTCTCAAGAGGCAGGTCAGGTGGTCTGGTATTCCCATCTCCTTCAGAATTTTCCACAGTTTATTGTGATCCACACAGTCGCAGGCTTTGGCATAGTCAATAAAGCAGAAATAGATGTTTTTCTGGAACCCTCTTGCTTTTTTGATGATCCAGAGGATGTTGGTAATTTGATCTCTGGTTCCTCTGCATTTTCTAAAACCAGCTTGAACACCTGGAAGTTCACAGTTCACGTATCGCTGAAGCCTGGCTTGGAGAATTTTGAGCATTACTTTACTAGTGTGTGAGTTGAGTAAAATTGTGCAGTAGTTTGAGCATTCTTTGGCATTGCCTTTCTTTGGGATTGGAATGAAAACAGACCTTTTCCAGTCCTGTGGCCACTGCTGAGTTTTCCAAATTTGCTGACATATTGAGTGCAGCACTTTCACAGCATCATCTTTCAGGATCTGAAATAGCTCAACTGGAATTCCATCACCTCCACTAGCTTTGTTTGTAGTGATGCTTTCTAAGGCCTACCTGACTTCACATTCCAGGATGTCTGGCTCTAGGTGATTGATCACACCATTGTGATTATCTGGATCATGAAGATCTTTTTTGTATAGTTCTTCTGTGTAGTCTTGTCACCTCTTCTTAATATCTTCTGCTTCTGTTAGATCCATAACATTTCTGTCCTTTATCGAGCTCGTCTTTGCATGAAATGTTCCCTTGGTGTCTCTAACTTTCTTGAAGAGATCTCTAGTCTTTCCCATTCTGTTGTTTTCCTCTATTTCTTGGCATTGATCACTGAGGAAGGCTTTCTTATCTCTCCTTGCTATTCTTTGGAACTCTGCATTCAAATGGGAATATCTTCTCTTTTCTCCTTTGCTTTTCACTTCTCTTCTTTTCACAGCTATTTGTAAGGCCTCCTCAGACAACCATTTTGCCTTTTTTCATTTCTTTTCCATGGGGATGGTCTTGATCCCTGTCTCCTGTACAATGTCACGAACCTCTGTCCATAGTTTGTCAGGCTCTCTGTCTATCAGATCTAGTCCACCCTCTACAGCATATTAAAAAGCAGAGACATTACTTTGCCAACAAAGATCCATCTAGTCAAAGCTATGGTTTTTCCAGTAGTCATGTATGGATTTGAGAGTTGGACTATAAAGAAAGCTGAACACCAAAGAATTGATGCTATTGAACTGTGGTGTTGGAGAAGACTCTTGAGAGCACCTTGGACAGCAAGGAGATCCAACCAGTCCATCCTAAAGGAGATCAGTCCTGAATATTCATTGGAAGGACTGATTCTGAAGCTGAAACTCCAATACTTTGGCCACTTCATGTGAAGAACTGACTCATTGGAAAAGACTCTGATACTGGGAAAGATTGAAAGAGGGAGGAGAAGGGGATGACAGAGGATGAGATAGTTGGACGGTATCACCAACATGATGGATGTAAGTTTGAGTAAGCTCTGGGAATTGGTGATGGACAGGGCAGTCTGGCATGCTGCAGTCCATGGCGTTGCAAAGAGTCAGACACGACTGAACGACTGAACTGACCTGAACTGAACTGAGACAATATCAACATTACTAATATCCCCATTCTAGGGGTCCCAAAAAGAGAAGAGAGAGAGAAAGGGTCACAGAATTCATTTGAAGAAATAATGGCTAAAAACATCCCTAATCTGGGAAAGGAAAAAAAAGATACATCTAGAAAGCACAGAGAGTCTCAAAAAAGATGAACTCAAAAAGGTCCACACCAAGAAACATCATAACTAATGACAAAAATTAAAGAAGCTCTTAAAAGTAGAAAGAGAAAAGAAGCTAGTTATGTATAAGGGAATTTCCACAAGACTATTGGATGATTTTCAGCAGAAATTTTTCAATAGTGAAGGGAGTGATGTATTCAAAGTGATAAAAGGAAAACAGTTACAACTAAGAATATTTATTTATTAAAATATTTTAAGGAAAGAGAGTTTTATAGAAAAGCAAAAGTTAAAAGAATTCAATACGACTAAATCAGTTTTACACAAAATGTTAAAGGGAATTCTCTAAGCAGAAAAGAAAAGGGCATAAAAATTATGACAGAAAAACATCTCACTGGTAACAGAAAACATCCAGTAAAGCTTACTGAAATATGTATAAAGCTAATAGAAAGTTTGAAAAGCAAAAATAGTTAAATTGTCTATATCCACAATAAAGTGTTAAGGATACATTAAACAAAACATATATTTTGTAATATATGATATCTAAAACATTAAACTTTAAAGGATTAAAGTGAAGAATTGTTAGAATGCTTTCAAACTTAAGAGATCATCAACTTAAAATTACATGCATACAGCTGTCCCTAGGTACCATGAGGGTATAGGTTCCAGGACCCACTGTATTACCAAGATCCACAGATAATCAAGTTCCTTACAACTGGTCCTCAGTACCCACAGGTTCTGCATCTGCAAATACAGAAGTTCGGCTGTATGTTTATTGTAAAAAAAAAACAAAAACAAAAAAAGCTATGTATATATGAACCTGTGCAGTTCAAACCAATCTTGTTCAAGGGTCAACTGTTGACAGGTTCCCATATAAGAATATCATGATAGTTTCAAACCAAAAACCTGTAATAGATACACAAACAAAAAGAAGAATCCAAACCTACCATTAAAATAGTCACCCAATTACAAGCAAAGAAACCAAAAGAAGAAACAAACAAAATATTCAGTATCACTGGTGACCCTAGATACAAACATCTTCTGCAAAATATTAGCAAATCAAATTCAATAATACATTAAAACAACCATACTCCATAATCAAGTGGCATTTATCCCAGGATGCAAGGATTGTTCAATATCTGCAAATCAGTGTAATATACCACATTAATAAATTGGAGAATGAAGATTATATTATTATCTCAACTGATACAGGAAAAATTTTTTTTAAAAATTCAACATTCATATTATAAAAACTCTCAGCAACGTGCCTGTAGTGAGAAGAAACCTCAACATAATGAAGGTCATATATGACAAGCCCATAGTCACATCACACGTGATGGTGAAAGCTGAGAGCATTTCCTCTAGGATCAGGAACAAGATAAGGAGGCCCACTCTCACCACGTTCATTCAACATAATTTTGGAACTTCTAGTCACAGCAATCAGAGAAGAAACATAAATAAAAGGAATCCAAATCATAAAGGAAGAAGTAAAACTGGTAGTGTTTGCAGATACATGACACTACACATAGAAAATCCTAACTGTGCCATCAAAAAATTATTAGAACTAATAAATGAATTCAGTAAAATTGTAGGATGGTAAATTAATATAACCAAGGCATACCTAAGCTCTGATGGAACAAGTGTGTTTTATTCAACATAGTGTGGGAATATATACTGTCTTACAAGGTAGTTTTTTTAGCAAAGATAAAGATCAAAAGTCCAGACTTACAAATTATCAAGGAAACATAAGGCAATCCATATCAAAGAGAGAGGGTTGTAAATAATCACTTTTACCGTATGGTTCATAAAAAGGAAGAGGGTCGTAAGTAGTTACTTATCACCATATGGAGAAACAAATGAAGGAAATGCATGCATTCCTCAGTCCAAGCAGCATGCCACTCCTCTAAATTCCTGAATATTCAGGAATTAATAAGGAACAGAGGACCCATGACAGATCCAAAACAGCACACAGGAAGCCTCCTGTTAAATGCTTCCTGACAGAGGCGGGAGGTGGGGTGGTGATAGAGTCCATGGGGTTGCACAGAGTCCGAAACGACTGAGCCACTCAGTACACAGGCGTGCAAAGCAGAATCTAACACAAATCTGTAAAACAATCACACTCCAATAAAACTGTGTTTAAAGACACAGGCAAACTTATTTACAAAACAGAAATAGACTCACAGACTTAGAGGACTAACTTACTGTTACCAAGGGGGAAGGTTTAGGAAGAGGGGTAGTTAGGGAGTTTTGGATCGAAATGTTCACACTGCTGTATTTAAAATGGATAACCAACAGGGACCTACTGTATAGCCTAGGAACTCTGCTCAATATTACGTAACAACCTAAAGGGGGAAAGAATTTGAAAACAAATAGATACAGGTATATGTACAACTGAATCTCTTTGTTATACACTTGAAACTAACACAACATTGTTCACCAAGTATACTCCAGTACAAAATAAAAAGTTTTTAAAAATCAAATTACTGTGTAATACACCTGAAACTAATGTAATAGTGTATGTCAATGGTATTTCGATGAAAATGATTGTTGAAGAGATCATGCTGTCATGAAGCAAGAAGTGTCTTTAATTTATAAAAAATGCTATTGAACTACAAAATAATATTTTTAATTACTATATATTTAAACTCTGAAAAGTAGTGTTAAATCCAATGTTAAGTTTACTTGGTAATAGTAAACCTCTCCTGTGGCAAAAAACCCACAGCACTAGAGACTATTATTACATATTATTAAGGAAAACCTGAATATTTGACGTGAAGTAGTTGCTTGTGGACATGTTTGGAAGCAAACATCACTTGTGCCGTGCTCAGAAGAAGAATGATTTGATAAAATATCCAAATAAAAGGCAATGATTGGAATACCCTGGAGTTTGGAATCTGGACACTCCCAACCAGTTCCTTAGGGCCACTGGATAAAAACATGGAGGTCAGTCAAATGTGCCTGAAAGTTATGACTCCAAGCATATGGCTCAGAGAATTAAAAAAAAAAAAAAAAAGTGGCAGCTGAGGTATTCCCAGAAAAGGCAAAACAGAGCAGATGGGCGTGTGACTGAAGTAGGGTCGTTCACTGGGATCCGGCAGCACAGGGCCAGCGGCCCCGCCCAGCTTCATGGGCAGGATGAGCTGGCCCTGAGCCCACAAGAGAGACAGTATTCTCTTCCACAAATAGGTTCTGAAACAAAAGAGCAGAAGCAAAAGAGACTGTGGGGGAAATGAAGGACCAATGTATTCATAAATAGACAAAAACTGTACAAAGAAATACATCATGGCCTTCACAAAATTGGGGTACAATACAGTCATGTGTCTTTTATTGTTAAAAATGAATGACTAAACCTCCAGAGGACTAGCAGGAGGTTTAGTCTCACCCTCTGAGGCATTCCCAGTCCACCCGCACCCCATTCACTGTCGTCCAGTACCCACTGCAGGGAGACCCGTTGTGAGAGCGGTCACACTTGTGACCTGGCACGTTAGGTGCAGGATTAGGGATGGTCCATGACCATGTGGCTTTCCCCTGTCGGGCGGTGCGGCCCTTGGATTCTGGTTTGGTGCTGATCCAGAGTCCTGCCAGATGCCTCAAGGATGCTTTCCTGGTCCAAGTTTGTGCATAGGGTCTCAATGATGCTCATGGGGATCCACAGCAGCTTCTTCTTATTAACTTTCCCTTGATCAGCCCTTATTCTCCAAAGGGCACCCACTGCGGCAGAGTCAGGAGATACTTTTCCCATCTAGTCAACATAAACCCTCACATATAGCTTGGGGACCTATTTAGGTTACGTTTTTTTCAGGGGCCAAATTTTCCCAAAATGATTGCATTTCCAAAGTTTCTTGCTTTTCCTGGAACCCCCAGATCTAATGGAAACCACAATTGAGTTTCCCAACATCATGTCTCAGCAGGTAAGGGTGGGTTTGATTTGCTTGACTTTTAGAAGGCTTTGGGTTCTTTTCCCCAGTAACCAAGACTTCAGGGACGGGCAATACTGAAGAAATGATGTAAGTTTCCGGGGCACCTTTCCCATGGCCCATCACTAGTGAGTCTCTCGTCTCTGCTGCATACGTGAGGGAGAGGCTCAGTGACTCTCATGGGACAAACATCTGCTTTCTGTCCTGACTTTCTGAAGTTGCCAGAAGCAGCACTGCTCCTCTTGTTAAAATGTGTGTGTGTTTATACGCATGTGTCATGTAGCTGACATACCAACCACTGTATTTTGCACAAATAAAAGGGACAATACATAGAGGTGATTAAAGACTAGTTTATGTGTTTGTCCTTATTGAGAATGGCTGTTTCATTCACTCATTTGGTAAGAATTTATGGATGACTTCCTACGTGCCAACGCTGAGCATGTCGATAACAAGGCCCTGGGCCTAGAGACTCAAGTGGGGGAAATTGATAAATAAATAGATCGTTTTAAGTAAGTAAGTGCATATGTGGCTAATGAGTACAGTGTTGTGCAATTATAAAAAGGTTGCATTCATTAGGCATCTTTGTTGTCGCAAAGACAGAAGTTTCCTCAGAATGTTTTATGTCATGTGGAATTTATTAAAAGTCTCCATGTGGAAAAAAGAAATAGAGAAATCTCCGTCATGTGTCCTGATCTCCTGGGAATCCAGGAAATGCTGCAAACCAGGCCTCACAGGAAGAAATGAAATCTTCCTTCGTAGGGCTGTTTTTCATAGACTTCAGGAGTATAGATAATTATTCAGTATCCAGCCAGTTCCTAGCATCAGTTCCCCTGCTATGGAAGTTTTTGATCCTTTACCTTACTTGCCACTGCTGATAATAAATTTTCTCTTCTCTCCTTTCTGAGATGTAGGCTGTGTTTCTACCTTCTGAGTTTTGGTAATTCGTTGCTTCTATCTTGTAACTTATATTGCCAGGTAACGGCTCCTGCCTTCTTTCCGTGTTCCTTTCTCCTCCTGCTCTCTGCTAACTGGCCAGCTCTTTGATTTCAAAACTTTCTAAGTTTACATTCACTTTATCCCACTGTCATTGTTGGGCATTTACCTAGCCCACCCCTCTTATTTTCTTCTCTCTAGTTTACAGACAGATGGCTGCTTCCCCTCCCTCTTCTCCAGTATCATCAACTGACCACAGAACCAGAATCACACAGCACATGGCACAGATGCTAACGTGTTCTGAGCTTCCCTGTGGGTAGGGCTGGTGGGCATGATGGGTGCTTTGAATCTAGATTTGCACACGACAAAGATCAATTTCAATATTTATAAGAATTTGTGAGCTGCTTACACAACATTCAAATTACCAATCACAAAACCCTGGGGAAATATAATTTTTACAAGGGTGTCAAGATACCCTTAGAAAGTAATGCCTAAAAAGCTTTGAGACTTCTGTGTTGCAGATTTCCAAAATCTTGACTTGAAGCCATAGCTTTCTGTGAGATTCCAGAGTTATAATTTTTGGTTGATCAGGCACTCTCGTCTGCCATATGGTTTTATGTACAGACCACACATACTTAATGTATAAATAATTGTCTGGGGAGTCTATAAGATAGTTAAGTGTAACTGTTATGACAGACTAAACTGATAGTCACAATTTTAGTAATAAACCTTTAAAATATTTTAATAATTATTTTATTAGTAAGACAAAATTACAATTACAGATTGAGACATCTCCAGGTCCATTATTTTCATTCTGTGCTTATATTTTCATGAAATCTTACAAAAGCAATTTGAGTATATGCCGGACTATCCTGTCACCACCATATTGGTGATTTCCTCAATTCTTGCTCTTCTCAAGGGAAAGAATTCAGACAAGAGGCATAGAGCAGTTTAAAGTTGCAAGAATTTTATTTAGCAAAGTAAAAGTACACTCCTGAAAAAGGATGAGAATGGGTTGTCTGGAAACCAGAAACAACAGCCCCATAGTGGGGTAGGATTGGGTTTTTACAGCGGTGGAAAGTGCCCCCTGCATCCTGAATCATTTAACAAGCTGATTGACAGCTTTAGGTTACAAAACTTTTCTCTTGTGTGCAGGTGCTTACTCACAAGCACCCCAGCGAAACCATTAGGGGCCAAGAGTCCAAATGCTGATTTATTGCAAATGCAGCATAGTGAATCCTGAGTTACTCTGAGTCAGCTTTTACATCTTGGTGTACCTGCACCCCCCTGTTTTGGCGGTTTTATCTTGTTTGGTCCTAACGTGGCTGGAAACCTAGGAGTGGTCCTTGACCACAAGAGGGAGGGTCTCCGGGCAAGTTTTGCTCACCAGTATCCAGGTAGGGGTTGTTGTTGAAAGTGTTAGTCACTCAGTCGTGCCCGACTCTCTGTGACCCCATCGACTGCAGCCCGCCAGGCTCCTCTGTCCATGGAACCCTCCAGGCAAAAATACTGGAGTGGATGGCCATTCTTTGCTCCAGGGGATCTTCCCAACCCAGGGATCGATCCCAGATCTCCTGCATTGCAGTAGGAGAGGGAAATACAAAACATTCAAGATGGGGTGGTACCCACTCATGTCAGACTAGCTAACTAACAATCTAAATCACTTGAAGCCCCTGATAACTGAATACTTTTTGCAGTTTATATTTACTGCCCCATTTGTACCCAGTGAAGCTCCGATGACACATGAGACTGAATGTATTAATGTGGTTCATTGGTTGGGATAAGAATGTGATGATAGGAGGAGTAGAAGAAGATGGCAGAGGAATAAGATGGGGAGATTGCCAGCCTCCCCACAAACACATTAAAAACTCATCAAGACATGGAACACTCCTACAAAGCAACCCCTAGGCGACAGCAGAAGACACCAGGCCTCCAGGAAGACAGGTTAAGCTCCATGAAATGAGGTAGCAGAGAGGATGGAGACATAAAAAAGGAAAAGGCAGAGAACTTCTGAGCAGGAGCTTATGCCGGAAGGGAGGGAGTCCTGAAACAGGAGTTCCCCATGCGCAGAGAAGCTCCCTCACACGGGGCCCAAAGAGGAGCTGCAGAATCTCAGAAAGCAGGGCAAAGCAGGGACTCAGAGGGCAGAAAACAGGCAAAGCTGCACTTCTCAGCCATGGTCTGTGACTCTGACCAGACAGTGGGCTCGGGGAACAGAAAGAAGTCATAGAAGCCCTGCAGCTTCTCGAGGGCAGGCGCGAGGTGCCAAGAAACCGGCGGCATACAAGTCTCTCCAGGGCACACAAACCACGGGGTACAGAGGAGCTGGGGAGCCAGAAAAAGAACACACAAGCCCCTCGACGCAGAGGGTGGGCTCAGGGAGCCGAGGCAAGTGCGCCCAAGCCCCGCGATGCGGACGGTGAGCCCAGGGGGCGGAGGGAAGCCCACACGTCTCCATGACGCAGAAGGCAGGGTTGGGGAGCCAAGAAAAGATCCACACAAGACCGTACCTAGCACGCTTTGGCCTTCAATGCAGAGTGGGACTGGGGAACAGAAGCTCAAGCAATGATTCCAGGGACAGGTAGGGGGCTGGTGGCAGTGAAGATAGACCGAGAGCGCCATTTTGAAGCGGCTGAGGAAACAGACGTGTCTAACACTGCCAGGGCCAGAAGAACTTCCCAAAGACACACAGAACCCACAGACACCCCAAAACCTACTACTGGACTCTCCACTGCCCTTCAGACAGCTGAGATCCAGCTCCCCCAACCAGAACACAGGAACAAGCTCCCCCAACCAGGAAAACATCACAGGACGCCAAGCCAACCCTATTCACAGGGGCAGACTCCACAACCAAGAACTATGACCTTGAGAACCTTTTTTTTCCCCTTATAAATCACACTGTTTACTCTCCCTACATATTTCTACTTTCACATTAGCCTTCTGCGGTGCTATAGAGTTTTCCTCTTTGTTTTTCTTGTAAAAAAAAAAAATCATTTTAAGATTTTTTTTTCATTCTTTTCACCTTTTTGGGGGGTGATTTTTCTGATATTGTTTTTGGCATATTCAACTGCTTTTCTTATACTTCTTGACTAGCTACATCTATTCCTGAATATATATGTCTTTTCACGTACATCTATTTATCTTTGCTTTTCTATTTTTTCTTCTCTCTCTTACTTTTTTACTCTCTTTTCCACCCCTTCCTTTTCTCTTTTCCCTCCCTTCTCCTCTTTATTTTTTACTTTTTTATGCTCCCCCTTTCCCAGTTTTCCAGATTGAGCATTAGCTAGATCTGCTTTTAACTGGTCGATATCACTTATGATATCCCTTGTTCCCAAATCAATTTTTAAAATTCTTTTCTTTACAATACTTTGGTTATAATTGTGGGTGTGGAAGTATGTGTATCTCTCCCATTATTTCTGTAATTATCTGCTTGATCTCCTCTTACTAGAACACAGGCAAAAGTCACCCCTAACAGGAAATCAACACAAACTACTCAACCAACATTTCCCTCCAAGGACAAAAACTAAAATGAAGAAAGAATACAACCCTAAAATCTGGGAAAAGGAGATCTCAAGTGGAGCAAATGAAAAGACAGAGAACTACAGCACAAATGAAAGAACAAGGCTGAAACTCACAAGACTAAATAAACCAAGAGGAAATAAATAATCTACCTGAAAGAGGTAGATTCAGGTAGATAATTTAAAATAATGATAGTAAATATGCTCCAAAGACTTGAAAATAGAATGGAGAAAATGCAGGAAACATCTAACACAGTTAAATACAATCACCAAGGACATAGAAGAAATAAAGAATAAGTAAATAGAGATGAGGAGAAGGAAATGGCAATCCACTCCAGTATTCTTGCCTGGAGAGTTTCATGGACAAAGGAGCCTGGCAGGCTACAGTTGATGGGGGTCACAAAGAGTTGGACATGACTGAGTGATTAACACTACTACGGTAAACAGATATGAATAGCAAAATGGCTGAAATTAAAAATACTCTAGAAGGAACCAATAGCAGAATAAGTGAGGCAGAAGAATGGATAGGTAAGCTGGAAGAAAGAATGGTGGAAATAACTGCTAAAAAGCAGAATAAAGGGAAAGGAATGAAAAGAATGGAGGATAGCCTCAGAGACTGTTGGGACAACAGTCCCAACATTTGCACCAACATTTAATGCATTAAATGCACCAACATTTGTTTTATAGGGGTCTGAGAGGAAGAAGAAAAAAAGAAAGGCACAGACAAAATTTTTGAAGAAAATATAGTTGAAAGCTTCCCCAACATGTAAAAGAAAATAGTCAATCAAGTCCGAGAAGCACAGAGAGTCCCTTACAGGATAAACCCAAGGAGAATCACATCAGGATGTATTTTAATCAAGTTGACAGAGATTAAGCACAAAGAAAGAATATTAAAAGCAACAAGGAAAAGAAACAAGTAACATACAAGGGAAAACCCATACAATTAACAGTGTATCTTTCAGTCAAAACTCTGCAGGCCAGAAGGGAATGGCAGGATATATTTAAAGTACTGAAAGAGAAAAATCTACAGCCAAGATTACTGTACCCTGAAAAGATTATATTCAAAATTGATGGAAAAATAAAAAACTTTACAGACAAGCAAAAGTTAAGGGAATTTAGCACCACCAAACCAGCCTTACAATAAACAGTAAAGGGACTTACGTAGCCAATAAACACAAGAGAAAGGAAAGACCTACAAAAACAAACCCAAAACAATTAAGAAAATGCCAATACAAACATATATCTAAATAATTACCTTAAATGTAAAAGGATTGAATGCACCAATCAAAAGATACATCCTAACACAGATTGACTGAATGGATTAAAAAAACAAGGCCCATATATATTTTGCCTAAAAGAGACCCACTTCAGACCTAGAGATGCATACAGACTGAAAGTGAAAGGGTGGAAAAAGATACTCCGTGCAAATGGAAACCAAAAGAAAGCCAGAGTGACAAGCCTTATTTCAGACAAGATAGACTTTAAAATAAAGAATATTAAAAGAGACAAAGAAGGACACTATATAATGATCAAGGGATCAATCCAAGAAGAAAATATAAATTGTAAATATTTATGCACCCAGCATAGGAGTACCTCAATACATAAGGCAAACAGGCATAAGAGGGGAAATCTACAGTAACACAATAACCATAAGGGACTTTAACCCCACTTACACCAATAGATCATCAATTCAGAGAATGAATAAGAAAACACAAACCTTAAATGAAACATTAGACCAAATGGACCTAATTGGTATCTTCAGGACTTTCCATCCAAATACAGAAGACTACACTGTCTTCTTGGGTGCATGTGGAACACTCTTCAGTATAGACCACATCTTGGGTCACAAATCAAGACTCAATAAATTTAAGAAAATGGAAATCATATCAAGTATCTTCTCTGATCACAATGCTATGACACCAGATATCAACTACAGGAAAAGAGCTGCAAAAAACACAAATGCATGGAGATTAAATAATACTAAATAACAAAAAGGTTACTGAAGAAATAAGGGAAATGAAAAGATTCCTACAAACAAATGACAATGAAAATATGATGACCAAAAACTTATGGGATTCAGCAAAAGCAGTTCTAAGAGAGAAATTTATGGCAATGCAATCCAACGTCAAGAAACAAGAAAAGCATCAAATAGACAATCTAACACTACTTCTAAAGCAGCTGGGAAAAGAACAAAAAACCCCAAAGTCAACAGAAGGAAAGACATCATAAAGCTCAGAGCAGAAATAAATGAAAAGCAAATGAAGGAAACAATAGTTAGGGTTAATGAAACTAAAAGCTGGTTCTTTGAAAAGATAAACAAAATTGACAAACCACTAGCCAGACTCATCAAGAAAAAAGAGGACAAAATCAAATCAACAAAATTAGAAATGAAAAGGGAGAGGTTACAATAGACAACACAGAAATACAAAGGATCATAAGAAAATATTATAAACAACTATATGGCAATTAAATGGATAACCTAGAGGAAATGGACAGATTCTTAGAAAAGTTCAACCTCCCAAGACTGAACCAGGAAAAAATAGAAATTATGAACAAGACAATTACAAATACTGAAATCGAAACTGTGATAAAAAATCTCCCCAAAAAACAAAAGCCCAGGGCTAGATGGCTTCACAGGGGAATTCTATCAAACATTTAGAGAAGAGCTAATGCCCATTTTTGTGAAATTCTTCCCAAAAATTGCAGAGGAAAGAACACTTCCAAACTCATTTTATGAGGACATAATCACCCGGATACCAAAACCAGGTAAAGACAAAACAAAAAAGAAAGAAAGAAAGAAAATTATATGCAGTATCACTAACATAGATGCAAAAATCCTTAACAAAATTCTAGCAAACACAATTCGACAACATATTAACAAGCTCATACACCATGATCAAGTTGGGTTTATTCCAGGGAGGCAAGGATTCCTCAATATATGCAAATGAATCAATGTGATACACCTTATTAACAAACTGAAAGATAAAAATAAAAATCATATGGTACTCTCAATAGATGCAGAAAAAAAACCTATGACAAAATTCAGCACCCATTGATTATAAAAATTCTTTAAAAAAGAAAAAACTTAACTCAACATAGTAAAAGCCATGTATGATAAGCCCACAGCAAGCTTTACTCTCAATGTTGAAAAACTAAAAGCATTCCCTCTAAGATCAGGAACAAGACAAGTTTGTCCACTCTCACCACTATTATTAAACATAGTTTTGGAGATCCTAGCTATGCCAATTAGAGAAGTAAAAGAAATAAAAGGAATTCAGATCAGAAAAGAAGTAAAACTCTCTCTGTTTGCCGATGACATGATACTATACACAGAATACCCCAAAGATACTATCAGAAAATGACTAGAGGTAATCAGTGAATTCAGCAATGTTGCAGGATACAAAGTCAATACACTTGCACTTGCATTCCTATATACTAATGGTGAAAAATCAGAAACAAAAAATAAGGAATCCATCCCATTCACCATTGCAACAAAAAGAATAAAATATCTAGGAATAAATCTATCTAGGGAGACAAAAGAACTGTATATGGAAAATTATAATACACTGTTGAAAGAAATCAAAGACGACATAAACAGATGGAGAGATATTCCATGTTCCTGAGTAGGAAGGATCAACATTGTGAAAATGATTATACTATCAAATGCAATGTATAGATTCAATGCAATCTCTATCAAATTACCAATGGCATTTTTCACAGAACTAGAAAAAAAATTTTTCACATTTCATGTGGAAACACATTAAGACCCCAAACAGCCAAAGCAGTCTTGAGAAAGCAGAATGAAGCTGAATGTACTACAAAGCTACACTAATCAAGACAGTATGGTACCAGCACAAAAACAGAAATATAGATCAATGGAAGAAGATAGAGAGCCCAGAGATAAACCCCTGTACTTATGGGTACTTTATTTTTGGTAAAGGCACAAGAATATACAATGGGACAAAAATAGGCTCTTCAATAATTGTTGCTGGGGAAACTGGACAGCTATATGCAGCAGAATGAAATTAGAACACTTCCTAACCCTACACACAAAGATAAACTCATAATGGGTTAAAGACATAAATATAAGACCAGAAACTATTAAACTCTTAAAGGAAAACATAGGCAGAGCACTTGGTGATAGGAATCAAAACAAGATGATCCACCTCCTAGAATAAAGGAAAGAAAAACAACAACAAAAGAAAATAAGTGGGACCTAAGTAAACTTAAAAGCTTTTATACAGCAAAGGAAATTACAAACAAGGTAAAAAGATAACCCTCAGAATAGGAGAAAATTACAGCAAAGGAAACAATTGACAAAGGGTTAATTTCCAAAATATACAAGCAGCTCATACAATTCAATACCAGAAAAAGAAACAATCCAATAAAAAAGTGGGGAAAGACCAAAACAGACATTTCCCCAAGGAAGACGTACAGATGGTTAACAAACATATGAAATGATGCTCAATATCACTCATTGTTAGAGAAACACAAATAAAAACTACAATGAGATACCACCTCACACCCATCAGAGTGGTCATCATCAAAAACTCAATAGACAATAAATTCTGGAGAGGGTGTGGAGAAAAGGGAACAGACTTGCTGGTGAGAAAGTCAATTGATACATGCCAGTATGGAAGACAATATGGAGATTTCTTTAAAAACTAGGAATAAAACCAGCATATGAACCAGCAATCCCACTAGTAGGCATATACACAGGAAACCAAAACCGAAGCTCCAGTACTTCGGCCACATGTTGTGAAGAGCTGACTCATTAATAAAGACCCTGACGATGGGAAAGATTGAAGGCAGGAAGAGAAGGGAATGACAGAGGATGAGATGGTTGGATGGCATCACTGCCTCAATGGACATGAGTTTGAGTGAGCTCTGGGAGTTTGTAATGGACAGGGAAACCTGGCGTGCTGCTGTCCATGAGGTGGCTAAGAGTTGGACATGACTGAGCAATTGAACTGAACTGAAATTTTTCTATTCCCAATTCCAGTAATAATTGGATTACAAAACCATTTAATGTGTACTTCATTGGTCCCAACACTCACATTATTTGCAAATGAAGAAGAAAATTCATAAATTATCAAGTGACTTAACTCTAAATTGCTCACTAGCAGGGATTTTCGTTAAGCATGAAGCTAGATTATATTTAATTAGCAAACAAAGACTTTAATTAATACCATTAATACCATTTTGTACTAAATAGTTCTGGACATAAACATTTTCTAGATTTGAATACTGAAATCAAAATGCAAAAAAAGGTTAATTATATACACCAGACAGCATTTTCTTACTATTAAGCTCAGGACGAGGTGATTTTATGTCAGGAAAACCCTATTGAAAGGAGGAGCCAAGATGGCAGAGGAGTAGGACGGGGAGACCACTTTCTCTCCTACAAATTCTTCAAAAGAATAACTGAACGCAGAGCAAACTTCACAAAACAACTTCTGATCGCTAGCTGAGGTCATCAGGCGCCCAGAAAAGCAGCCCATTGTCTTCAAAAGGAGGTAGGACAAAATATAAAAGATAAAAAGTGAGACAAAAGAGCTAAGGACGGAGATCCATCCCGGGAAGGGAGTTTTAACAAGGGACGTTTCCAGACACCGGGAAACCCTCGCACTGGCGGGCCTGGGGGAAGTGTTTGAATCTCGGAGGGCAACCTGCCTGGGAGGGAAACAATAAATAAAACCCACAGATTATGAGCCTAAAAGCAACTCCCAGCAGAAAAGTACCCCAGACACCTGCATCCGCCACCAGCAAGTGAGGGCGGAACGGAGAGGAGCGGGCGGCATTAGTTGGGGTAGGGTCTGGACCTGAGTGCCCTGAGGACAATCGGAGGGAGCTTTTGTGAGTTGCCAGCTTGAACTGTGGGAGAGCAAAAGAGAGAGAGAAAATTAACCGGCCCGAACACACTGCCAGCCGCTCGAGATTCTGGATGGTAGACATCCGCTGGGAGGGTCGCCGGGAGACACAGGGCGCAGGCACCGTACAGGTGCGGGTGGGGACTGGGGCTGGGGACGCGGCGGGCAGAAGGCGCACGCACTGGACTGGCGCCGGCGGAAACTGAGACTGGGACTGCGGAAGGGAGTGCGCCCGTCAAGCCCCTGGCTGCCTGGACCGCTCTGATGGGGAAGGCACAAAGAGCAGGCGCAGCTTTATGTTCCGCGCTTTGTGGAACACCCGAGGGCTGGAACCGCGCACAGCGCAGGGCGCGCTCCATATAGAGCAGCCGGGAGCCTAAGCAGCGCCATCCCCTCCCCGCAGCGCGATGGAACTAGCTACCTGAATGAGTCCACCTCCGCCCACCTGTGTCAGGGTGGAAATGAGGCCCTGAAGAGACCGGCAAACAGAAGCCAAATAAACAAAGGGAACCCCTTCAGAAGGGACCGGTGCAACAGATTAAAATCCCTGTAGAAAATCCCTTTCGACTACACCGGAATGGGCCTGTAGATATCGAGAAGTGTAAGCTGGAACGAGGAGCTATCTGAAACTGAGCCGAACCCACACTGACCGCAACAGCTCCAGAGAAATTCCTAGATATATTTTTACTTTTATTTTTTATTAAGTAAGAAAAAAAAAAATTTTTTTTATTTTTTCTTTTTTCGCTTTTATTTTCCTTTAAAATTCCCAATTACTCCCCCATTACTCCTTAACTTTCATTTTCATAGATTTTTATGATTTTTTTAATTAGGGAAAAAAAATTTTTCTTTTTCTTCTCTCTTTTTTCTACTTTTTTTTTCCTTTTTATCTTCTATTTTCTATTTTTCTTTTTCTCTTATTTCTTTTAAAGTCCTCTAGTACTCCTCTACTACTCCTTAATTTTCATTTTCAATACACTATAACCTTACAAAAAAAAAAAAAAAAGAAGAGAAGCCCTATTTTTAAACCGAACTTCATATATATTTCAAAAAATATTTTGTGTGTGTTTTGGTTTTTGTTTCTAATATAGTATTTTTAAGAGTCTAAACTCTACTCTAGATTTTTAATTTTTGTTTTTCAGTATATGATATAAATTGTGAACATTTAAGAATCCAATATTCAGTTATTCAGGAGTGTGTTGAGTATTCTCTCCCAATCTTGACTCTCTGTTTTCTACCTCAGAACACCTCCATTTCCTCCTTTCCCCTTCTCTTCCCAATCCAACCCTATGAATCTTTGTGGGTATCTGGGCTACGGAGAACACTCTGGGAACAGACAACTGCGTAGATCTATCTCTCTCCTCTTGAGTCCCCCCTTTTCTCCTCATACTCATCTCTATCTCCCTCCTCCCTCTCCTCTTCTTCATGTAACTCTGTGAACCTCTCTGGGTATCCCTAACAGGGCAGAATCTTTTCGCCATTAACCTAGAAGTTTTATTATCAGTGCTGTATAGTTGGGGAAGTCCTGAGACTACTGGAAGAATAAAACTGAAATCCAGAGGCAGGAGGCTTAAGCCCCAAACCGGAGAACACCAGAAAACTCCTGACTACATGGAACTTTAAGTAATAAGAGACCATCCAAAAGTCTCCATACCTACTCTGAAACCAACCACCACCCAAAAGCCAACAAGTTTTAGAGCAAGTCATACCACACAAATTCTCCAGCAACACAGGAACATAGCCCTGAACATCAGCATACAGACTGCCCAAGGTCACACCTAACACATAGACCCATCTCAAAACTCATTACTGGGCACTCCATTGCTCTCCAAAGAGAAGAAATCAAGTTCCCTGCACCAGAACACCGACGCAAGCTTCCCTAACCAGGAAACCTTGACAAGCCAATCGTCTAACCCCACCAATGGGTATAACCTCCACAATAAAAAGGAACCACAGACCTCCAGAATACAGAAAGCCCATTCCAGACACAGCAATCTAAACAAGATGAAAAGGCAGAGAAATACCCAACAGGCAAAGGAACATGAAAAGTGCCCACCAAGTCAAACAAAAGAGGAGGAGATAGGGAATCTACCCGAAAAAGAATTTAGAATAATGATAATAAAAATGATCCAAAATCTTGAAAACAAAATGGAGTTACAGATAAATAGCCTGGAGACAAAGATTGAAAAGATGCAAGGAATGTTTAATAAAGACCTAGAAGAAATAAAAAAGAGTCAATTAAAAATGAATAATGCAAAATGAATGAGATAAAAAACACTCTGGAGGGAACCAAGAGTAGAATAACAGAGACAGAAGATAGGATAAGTGAGGTAGAAGATAAAATGGTGGGAAATAAATGAAGCAGAGAGGAAAAAAGAAAAAAGAATCAAAAGAAATAAGGACAACCTCAGGGACCTCTGGGACAATGTGAAACGTCCCAACATTTGAATCATAGGAGTCCCAGAAGAAGACAAAAAGAAAGGCCATGAGAAAATACTCAAGGAGATAATAGCTGAAAACTTCCCTAAAATGGAAAGGAAACAGCCACCCAAGTCCAAGAAACCCAGAGAGTCCCAAACAGGATAAACCCAAGGCAAAACACCCCAAGACACATATTAATCAAATTAACAAAGATCAAACACAAAGAACAAATACTAAAAGCAGCAAGGGAGAAACAACAAATAACACACAAAGGGATTCCCATAAGGATAACAGCTGATCTATCCATAGAAACCCTCCAGGCCAGAAGGGAATGGCAGGACATACTTAAAGTAATGAAAGAGAATAACCTACAACCTCGATTACTGTACCCAGCAAGGATCTCATTCAGATATGAAGGAGACTTCAAAAGCTTTACAGACAAGCAAAAGCTGAGAGAATTCAGCACCACCAAACCAGCTCTTCAACAAAAGCTAACGGATCTTCTCTAGACAGGAAATGCAGAAAGGTTGTATAAACGTGAACCCAAAACAACAAAGTAAATGGCAACGGGATCACACCTATCAATAATTACCTTAAATGTAAATGGGTTGAATGCCCCAACCAAAAGACAAAGATTGGCTGAATGGATACAAAAACAAGACCCCTATATATGCTGTCTACAAGAGACCCACCTCAAAACAAGAGACACATACAGACTAAAAGTGAAGGGCTGGAAAAAAATATTTCATGCAAACGGAGACCAAAAGAAAGCAGCAGTCGCAATACTCATATCAGATAAAATAGACTTTCAAATAAAGGATGTGAAAAGAGACAAAGAAGGACACTACATAATGATCAAAGGATCAATCCAAGAAGAAGATATAACAATTATAAATATATATGCACTCAACATAGGAGCACCGCAATATGTACGGCAAACGCTAATGAGTTTGAAAGAGGAAATTAACAGTAACACAATAATAGTGGGAGACTTTAATACCCCACTCACAACTATGGATAGATCAACTAAACAGAAAATCAACAAGGAAATACAAACCTTAAATGACACAATGGACCAGCTAGACCTAATTGATATCTATAGGACATTTCACCCCAAAACAATCAACTTCACCTTTTTCTCAAGTGCACATGGAACCTTCTCCAGAATAGATCACATCCTGGGCCATAAATCTGGTCTTGGAAAATTCAGAAAAATTGAAATCATTCCAGTCATCTTTTCTGACCACAGTGCAGTGAGATTAGATCTCAATTACAGGGAAAAAATTGTCAAAAATTCCAACATATGGAGGCTAAATAACACGCTTCTGAATAACCAACAAATCATAGAAGAAATCAAAAAAGAAATCAAAACATGTATAGAAATGAATGCAAATGAAAACACAACAACCCAAAACCTATGGGACACTGTAAAAGCAGTGCTAAGGGGAAGGTTCATAGCATTACAGGCGCACATCAAGAAACAAGAAAAAAGCCAAATAAATAACCTAACTCTACACCTAAAGCAATTAGAGAAGGAAGAAATGAAGAACCCCAGGGCTAGCAGAAGGAAAGAAATCTTAAAAATTAGGGCACAAATAAATGCAAAAAAACTAAAGAGACCATAGCAAAAATCAACAAAGCTAAAAGCTGGTTTTTTGAAAAAATAAACAAAATTGACAAACCATTAGCAAGACTCATTAAGAAACAAAGAGAGAAGAACCAAATTAACAAAATAAGAAATGAAAAGGGTGAGATCACAACAAACAACACTGAAATACAAAGGATCATAAGAGACTACTACCAGCAGCTCTATGCCAATAAAATGGACAACTTGGATGAAATGGACAAATTCTTAGAAAAGTATAACTTTCCAAAACTGAACCAGGAAGAAATAGAAGATCTTAACAGACCCATTGCAAGCAAGGAAATTGAAACTGTAATCAAAAATCTTCCAGCAAACAAAAGCCCAGGACCAGATGGCTTCACAGCTGAATTCTACCAAAAATTTAGAGAAGAGCTAACACCTATCTTACTCAAACTCTTCCAGAAAATTGCAGAGGAAGGTAAACTTCCAAACTCATTCTATGAGGCCACCATCACCCTAATTCCAAAACCAGACAAAGATGCCACAAAAAAAGAAAACTACAGGCCAATATCACTCATGAACATAGATGCAAAAATCCTTAACAAAATTCTAGCAAACAGAATCCAACAACATATTAAAAAAATCATACACCATGACCAAGTGGGCTTTATCCCAGGAATGCAAGGATTCTTTAATATCCACAAATCAATCAATGTAATACACCACATTAACAAATTGAAAGACAAAAATCATATGATTATCTCAATAGATGCAGAGAAAGCCTTTGACAAAATTCAACACTCATTTATGATTAAAACTCTCCAGAAAGCAGGAATAGAAGGAACATACCTCAACATAATAAAAGCTATATATGACAAACCCACAGCAAGCATCACCCTCAATGGTGAAAAATTGAAAGCATTTCCCCTGAAAGCAGGAACAAGACAAGGGTGCCCACTCTCACCACTACTATTCAACATAGTGTTGGAAGTTTTAGCCACAGCAATCAGAGCAAAAAAAGAAGTAAAAGAAATCCAGATAGGAAAAGAAGAAGTGAAACTCTCGCTGTTTGCAGATGACATGATCCTCTACATAGAAAACCCTAAAGACTCTTCCAGAAAATTACTAGAGCTAATCAATGAATATAGTAAAGCTGCAGGATATAAAATTAACACACAGAAATCCCTTGCATTCCTATATACTAACAATGAAAAAACAGAAAGAGAAATTAAGGAAACAATACCATTCACTATTGCAGCAAAAAGAATAAAATACTTAGGAGTATATCTACCTAAAGAAACAAAAGACCTATACATAGAAAACTATAAAACACTGATGAAAGAAATCAAAGAGGACACAAACAGATGGAGAAACATACCGTGTTCATGGATTGGAAGAATCAATATTGTCAAAATGGCTATTCTACCCAAAGCAATCTATAGATTCAGTGCAATCCCTATCAAGCTACCAACAGTATTTTTCACAGAACTAGAACAAATAATTTCACAATTTGTATGGAAATACAAAAAACCTCGAATAGCCAAAGTCATCTTGAGAAAGAAGAATGGAACTGGAGGAATCAACCTGCCTGACTTCAGACTCTACTACAAAGCCACAGTCATCAATAGAGTATGGCACTGGCACAAAGACAGAAATATAGATCAATGGAACAGAATAGAAAGCCCAGAGATAAATCCACGAACCTATGGACACCTTATCTTTGACAAAGGAGGCAAGGATATACAATGGAAAAAAGACAACCTCTTTAACAAGTTGTGCTGGGAAAACTGGTCAACCACTTGTAAAAGAATGAAACTAGATCACTTTCTAACACCATACACAAAAATAAACTCAAAATGGATTAAAGATCTAAATGTAAGACCAGAAACTATAAAACTCCTAGAGGAGAACATAGGCAAAACACTCTCTGACATAAATCTCAGCAAGATCCTCTATGACCCACCTCCCAGAATATTGGAAAGAAAAGCAAAAATAAACAAATGGGACCTAATGAAACTTAAAAGTTTCTGCACTACAAAGGAAACTATAAGTAAGGTGAAAAGACAGCCCTCAGATTGGGAGAAAATAATAGCAAATGAAGAAACAGATAAAGGATTAATCTCAAAAATATACAAGCAACTCCTGAAGCTCAATTCCAGAAAAATAAATGACCCAATCAAAAAATGGGCCAAAGAACTAAACAGACATTTCTCCAAAGAAGACATACAGATGGTTAACTAACACATGAAAAGATGCTCAACATCACTCATCATCAGAGAAATGCAAATCAAAACCACAATGAAGTACCATTAAACGCCAGTCAGGATGGCTGCTATCCAAAAGTCTACAAGAAATAAATGCTGGAGAGGGTGTGGAGAAAAGGGAACCCTCTTACACTGTTGGTGGGAATGCAAACTAGTACAGCCACTATGGAAAACAGTGTGGAGATTTCTTAAAAATCTGGAAATAGAACTGCCATATGACCCAGCAATCCCACTTCTGGGCATACACACCAAGGAAACCAGATCTGAAAGAGACACGTGCACCCCAATGTTCATCACAGCACTGCTTATAATAGCCAGGACATGGAAGCAACCTAGATGCCCATCAGCAGATGAATGGATAAGGAAGCTGTGGTACATAGACACCATGGAATATTACTCAGCTGTTAAAAAGAATTCATTTGAATCAGTTCTAATGAGATGGATGAAACTGGAGCCCATTATACAGAGTGAAGTAAGCCAGAAAGATAAAGAACATTACAGCATACTAACACATATATATGGAATTTAGAAAGATGGTAATGATAACCCTATATGCAAAACAGAAAAAGAGACACAGATGTACAGAACAGACTTTTGAACTCTGTGGGAGAAAGTGAGGGTGGGTTGTTTTGAAAGACAGCATGTATATTATCTATGGTGAAACAGACCACCAGCCCAGGTGGGATGCATGAGACAAGTGCTCGGGCCTGGTGCACTGGGAGGACCCAGAGGAGTCGGGGGGAGAAGGAAGTGGGAGGGGGGATCGGGATGGGGAATACGTGTAACTCTATGGCTGATTCATGTAAATGTATGACAAAACCCACTGAAATGTTGTGAAGTAATTAGCCTCCAAGTAATAAAAAAAATTAAAAAAAAAAAAAAGAAAAGAAAACCCTATTGAGTCTCACATAAATATGCTATTAACATGGATTTCATTTTCTTCATAAGTTTTGCTTGATTTTTATTTCTAGATTTGTTTTAAATGCTATATACTTTCTATAAGTTCAAGAATATATGTATATAGTTCTGTATTTTTACTTATTAAATAGCATCATGAAAATAACTTGTTGAAAACATTTCTCCAAAGAAGACATACAGATGGCTAACAAACACATGAAAAGTTGCTCAACATCACTCATTATCAGAGAAATGAAAATCAAAACTACAATGAGGTACCATTACACGCCAGTCAGGATGGCTGCTATCCAAAATTCTACAAGCAATAAATGCTGGAGAGGGTGTGGAGAAAAGGGAACCCTCTTACACTGTTGGTGGGAATACAAACTAGTACAGCCACTATGGAAAACAGTGTGGAGATTTCTTAAGAAACTGGAAATAGAACTGCCATATGACCCAGCAATCCCACTTCTGGGCATACACACCAAGGAAACCAGATCTGAAAGAGACACATGCACCCCAATGTTCATCACCGCACTGCTTATAATAGCCAGGATGTGGAAGCAACCTAGATGCCCATCAGCAGACGAATGGATAAGGAAGCTGTAGTACATATACACCATGGAATATTACTCAGCCGTTAAAAAGAATTCATTTGAATCAGTTCTAATGAGATGGATGAAACTGGAGCCCATTATACAGAGTGATATAAGCCAGAAAGATAAAGATCATTACAGCATACTAACACATATATATGGAATTTAGAAAGATGGTAATGATAACCCTATATGCAAAACAGAAAAAGAGACACAGAAGTACAGAACAGACTTTTGAACTCTGTGGGAGAAGGCGAGGGTGGGATGTTTCGAGAGAATAGCATGTATATTATCTATGGTGAAACAGATCACCAGCCCAGGTGGGATGCACGAGACAGGTGCTCGGGTCAGGTGCCCTGGGAGGACCCAGGGGAATCGGGTGGGGGGGGAGGTGGGAGGGGGGATCGGAATGGGGAATACATGTAACTCCATGACTGATTCATGTCAATGTATGACAAAACTCACTGCAATGTTGTGAAGTAATTACCCTCCAACTAATAAAAATAATTTTTTTAAAAAAGCACTAAAAAGAAAAAAAAATAACTTGTTGACATTGGGTCTCCCTAAGAAATTTCCCTTAAAAAAAAAAAAATCTGTCCGTTTATTATTCAAGTTGGGAAAACATGGCTTGTAAAAGATGGATAATTTTATTTACATTTAATTTCAAAGCAGACATCTACTTCTCAAGAAAAGAGCAGTCAGAAGAGAGGAGGGGGGAACAAACCCAGATATTTTGCAGTTTAGTGAAGTGGAACCAGTGCACATAGAAATACAGTATGGAGATAGGAGATGTGGGGAAGAGGCACCATAAAAGAGGGGGTGGGACTTAGCACAGAAAGCCAGCCTGTATGGGTGTCAGGTAGGTTTTCTGGGGAGGAGACAGAGAGAGAGGAAGAGAATGAAACTGAGAAGGACCCTGTGTGGCTCCTGGGCATGGAAGCCGTTCTGTGTCCTCTGTTCCTTGTTTGTAGGGAACACATTTCAGTCTCCTCTTTCCTGAGTCCCAAAAGGCAGGTTCAAACAGTTGCTAATCAGGGAAGGGAGGGGATGCAAAGACACGTAGGCGCAGCAAAGAAACAATAGTGCAGCCTTGGGGCAGCATCCAGGTTCTGCTCAAGAGATGCACAGGATAGTAGAATTAAAGCTCATAAAATGGAAAATGTTAGCATTCTTCATAACAGAGAAGACCACTTGTAGTCAGACTAAAGGAACCAGAGAAACACATCAGGATAACCTGAGGTGACATTAAAGGTTTTGGGGGTGGGACGTGTGTGTGTGTGTGTGTGTGTGTGTGTGTGTGGTAAGTTGCCTTAGTCATGTCCAACTCTTTGCAACCCTGTGAACTCCCACCAGGCTCCTCTATCCATGGGATTCTCCAAGCGAGAATACTAGAGTAGGTCCTCCAGGGGATCTTTCTTACCCACGGATCGAACCTGTATCTTGTATATCTCCTGAATTGGCAGGTGGGTTCTTTACCACTAGTACCACCTGGGAAGCCCATTAAAGTTCTCTGCACATAATCTAATCTTATAAGCAACTCCACCCCTCAACCATTGCTATAAAACACCTCATCAAATCCTTCTGGGTCGGGAACACAATTTTGAGAGGCACAAGCCCACTATGTCTCTCTTTGCCTGGCAAAGCAATAAAGCTATTTTCTTCGACTTCACCCAAAATTCTGTCTCCAAGATTTGTTTTGACCCCAGTGTACAGAGGCTGAGCTTTTGGAATCCAGAGGAGAAATCTTTTCTTACCTGCAAGGCAGATCCAGGAAGATGAAACTTTCAACTCTGGAGGAGAGGGTCTTTTTAAAGAATACAAAATTATGAATACAAAGTTAGACTTGCCAAGGAGGAAGGAACTTTTCTCTACCATTCTAGGTTCTTCTAACTGGTCTAAAAATTAAATTGACATTAGACAGATTAACAGTATAAAATCAAACAACAGACTAATACCACGGGAGTTCCCTGTGGGTCTTCAGTTCAGTTGTGTTCAGTCACTCAGTTGTGCCTGACTCTTTGTGACCCCATGGACTGCAGAACACCAGTCCTCCCTGTCCATCATCAACTCCTGGAGCTTGCTCAAACTCATGTCCATTGAGTCAGTGATGCCATCCAGCCATCTCACCCTCTGCTGTCCCCTTCTCCTCCTGCCTTCAATCCTTCCCAGTATCTGGGTCTTTTCTAATGAGTCAGCTCTCCACATCAGGCGGCCATAGTATTGAAGTTTCAGCTTCAGCTTCAGTCCTTTCAATGAATATTCAGGACTGATTTCCTTTAGGATGGACTGGTTGGATCTTCTTGCTGTTCAAGGGACTCTCGAGAGTGTTCTCCAACACCACAGTTCAAAAGCATCAATTCTTAAGCACTCAGTTTTATTTATAGTCCAACTCACATCCATACATGGAAAAACCATACTGGAAAACCATACTGGAAAAACCATACTGGAAAAACCATAGCTTTGACTAGATGGACCTTTGTTGGCAAAGTAATATCTCAGCTTTTTAATGTGTTGTCTAGGTTGGTCATAGCCTTTCTTCCAAGGGGGAAGTGTCTTTTAATTTCATGGCTACAGTCACCATCTGCAGTGATTTGGAGTCCAAAAAAATAAAGTCTGTCACTGTTTCCATTGTTTCCCCTTCTTTTGCCATGAAGTGATGAGACTGGATGCCATGATCTTAGTTTTCTGAATGTTGAGTTTTATGCCAACTTTTTCACTCTTCTCTTTCACTTTCATCAAGAGGCTCTTTAGTTCTTCTTTGTTTTCTGCCATAAGGGTGGTGTCATCTGTATATCTGAGGTTACTGATATTTCTCCTGGCAATCTTGATTCCAGCTTGTGCTTCATCCAGCCCAGCATTTCTCATGATGTATTCTGCATATGAGTTAAATAAGCAGGGTGACAATAATATTCAGCCTTGACATACTCTCTTCCTGATTTGGAAACAGTCTGTTGTTCCATTGCCAGTTCTAACTGCTGATTCTTGATATGCATACAGATTTCTGAGGAGGCAGGTAAGTTGGTCTGGTATTCCCATCTCTTTCAGAATTTTCCACAGTTTGTTATGATCGATACAGTCAAAGGCTTTGAAATAGTCAATAAAGCAGAAGTCAATGTTTTTGTGGAACTCTCTTGCTTTTTTGATGATCCAACGGATATTGGCAATTTGATCTCTGTTTCCTCTGCCTTTCCTAAATTCAGCTTGAACATCTGGAAGTTCACGGTTCACGTACTGTTGAAACCTGGCTTGGAGAATTTTGAGCATTACTTTGCTAGTGTGTGAGATGAGTGCAATTGTGAGGTAGTTTGAGCATTCTTTATCATTGCCTTTCTTTGGGATTGGAGTGAAAACTGACCTTTTCCAGTCCTGTGGTCACTGCTGAGTTTTCCAAATTTATTGGCATATTGAGTGCAGCACTTTCACAGCATCATCTTTTAGGACTTGAAATAGCTCAACTGGAATTCCATCACCTCCACTAGCTTTGTATGAAGTGATGCTTCCTAAACCCCACTTAACTTTGCATTCCAAGACGTCTGACTCTAGGTGAGTGGTCGCACCATCGTGGTTATCTGGGTCATTAAGATCTCTTTTGTAAAGTTCGTCTGTGTGTTCTTGCCACCTCTTCTTAATATCTTCTGCTTCTGTTATGCCCATGCCATTTGTGTCCTTTATTGTGCCCATCTTTGAATGAAATGTTCCCTAGGTATCTCTAATTTTCTTGAAAATATCTCTAGTCTTTCCCATTCTATTGTTTTCCTCTTTCTTTGCATTGATCACTGAAGAAGGCTTTCTGATCTTTCCTTCCTATTCTTTGGAACTCTGCATTCAAATGGGTATATCTTTCCTTTTCATCTTTGACTTTTGCTTCTCTTCTTTTCTCAGCTATTTGTAAGGCCCCCTCAGACAACCATTTTGCCTTTTTGCATTTCTTTTTCTTGGGGATGTTGTTGATCCCTGTCTCCTGTACAATGTCACAAACCTCCATCCATAGTTTTTCAGACACTCTGTCTATCAGACCTAATCTCTTGAATCTATTTGTCCCTTCCACTGTATAATTGCAAGGGATTTGATTTAGGTCATCCCTGAGTAGTCTAATGGTTTTCCCTACTTTCTTCAATTGAAGTCTGAATTTGGCAATAAGGAGTTCATTATCTGAGCCACAGTCAGCTCCCAGTCTTCTTTTTGCTACTGTATAGAGTTTCTCCATCTTTGGCTGAAAAAATATGATCAACTTGATTTCAATATTGAGCATCTGGTCTTGTTCATGTGTACAGTCTTCTCTTGTGTTGTTGGAAGAGGGTGTTTGGCATGACCAGTGCGTTCTCTTGGGAAAACTCTGTTAGCCTTTGCCCTGCTTAATTCTGTTCTCCAAGGCCAAATTTGCCTATTACTCCAGGTGTTTCTTCACTTCCTTCTTTTGCATTCCAGTCCCTTATGATGAAAAGGACATCTTTTTCGGGTGTTCATCCTCGAAGGTCATGTAGGTCTTCATAGAACTGTTCAATTTCAGCTTCTTCAGCATTAGTGGTTGGGGCATAGACTTGGATTACTGTGATACTGAATGGTTTGTCTTGGAAACGAACAGAGATGATTCTTTCATTTTTGAGATTGCTTCTAAGTACTGCATTTCAGACTCTTTGGTTGATTATGATGGCTACTCCATTTCTTCTAAGGGATTCTTGACACAGTAGTAGATATAATGGTCATCTGAATTAAATTAGGCTTATTCCCATTTATTTTAGTTCCCTGATTCCTAAAATGTCAATGTTTACTTTTGCTATCTCCTGTTTGACCACTTGCAATTTGTCTCGATTCATGAACCTAACATTCCAGGTTACTATGCAATATTGCTCTTTACAGCATCAGACTTTACTTTGGTGCTTTCATTCCCATGGTCCTGGTTCAGTCCCTGATGGAGGAACTGACATCTAGCAAGCTGCATGGAACAGCCAAAAAAAGGAAAAGTTTAATAACACAAAGATATGGGAGAGACCCAGGGAAACTAAGTTTATGAAATGGCTTTAACCTTCTTTTTAATATTATTTTATCAAGTAATTATTTATTTTTGGCCGTGTTTGTCTTGGTTGGTGTGTGGGCCTTCTCTAGTTGCAGTAAGTGGGGCAACTTTCCAGTTGTAAACTGGCTTCTCATTGCAGTGGCTTATCTTGTTGCAGAGTATGGGCCTTAGGGCTCTTGGGCTTCAGCAGTTGCAATACACAGGCTCAGCAGCTGTGGCTCTTAGGCTTCAGAGCACAGGCTCAATTGTTGTGGCACACAGGCTTAGTTGCTCCCCAAAATGTGAGATCCTCCTGGACCAGGGGTTGAGCCCGAGTCTCCTGCATTGGCAGGTGGAGTCTTTACTGAGCCACCAGTGAGGCCCCTGAAGCCCTTTTCTTAAACACCATCTTCAGTTAAAGATAAAGGAGGATGTTGTAGGGCATGGGAGTTCAGTTTGGGACTTCAAAGGAGAAGAAGGCAGTTCTCACATGCAGATGGGAAAGAACATGTTCAGTAAACAAGTGCTTTTTCTGAGCCACCATGGACAATGGGTAACAGAGTGGGCTCTGGTCTTGGAGTCCAGCCCATAGTTTTTGCAGAGATCTCTGGTGACAGCTCTATTTGAGAACAGGCCCTCTATCCAAATTCTTTTAGGCCATTAGGGGGGAGGCCACAGATTCCTACTGAATATTTTGAGCCTGGATTGTTTTCAGCTCTGCTTGCCAAGAGATAGATTTTGGCGTGGCAAATTTTGCTCCCTAAAATCTCAAATATTAATTTTTATTAAAATGAGGAGAAAAGGAAAAGAAAATGTAATATCTGACAAATGTCACAGTTCAATAAATCCCAAAGCAAACACATCTCAGACTTAATTCTGGCTTCATACTTTCAAAACTGTGTCTCCCCCACCATTCACAAACTTCTGGTGCTAGGCAGAAATTTTTTCCTGTCACAACACAGAAATCTGGTCTTTGCCTTTGTGTGTTTGTGTCATTAAGTTGTGTGGTACTTACTAACACCCGCAACCAACTCTCCAATCCTCCTGACTCCAACCGGGTGTCCAACAATTCAGTTCGACTTTGACACCATCTACCTGGAATTGATCTCATCAATTAAGGGGCTCAGTCCCACTTCAGTGCCAGCGGGCCACCTGTACTTCTGAGTGACTGACTCTAAGTCTGGGTTTCCGACAACTCCCTTGATAATTTGCGAGGCTCCATAATTTGCTAGAATGGTTCATAGAACTCAGACTAGCACTTGACTTATGTTTGCCAGTTGATAATAATGAACACTACTCAGCAACAGCTGAATGGAAGAGCTGCCTGGGACAGGTGTGGGGTAGGTGAGTCCACGGTGCTTCCACACCCTCTCTGGCCATGGCATCCTCCCAGCACCTGGATGAGTTCACCAGCCAGGAAGCTCACAAATATGCTTTAAGAACTTTTTTCAGAACTTATTCCAATCCCGTCTGACCTTCCAGAAATCTATAAGTGGGGCTGAAAGTTCTAACCCTCCAATCTCAGGGTCTTTCTGTGACCAATCCCATTCTGGGGCTATCTAGGAACCCTACCCAAAGTTACTTCATAAGTATCAACTTAAGAGTGATGAAAAGGAGCTCATTATGAATAACAAAAGACAGTCCTATTACTCAGAAAATTCCAGTGGTTTTAAAAGGAGCACTGTGCCAGAAATCAGGGACCAAAAAAATGTATTTATCACATTACAATTGGAATAGTATGCAGAGAGGGTTCCTGGAAGCCATTGCTACACTTGTATGCCTAGCTATAATTTGATGATGTGCTAGGATAGCTATGAACCACACAAATACATTTTGTTAAACCCAAACTAAATGGAACCCTAACCCCACTCACCCAGAACTGAATCCTCAGAATGCCTTTGACCAGCACTCATGTAAGGTGAGTGTGATGGAGAGAAGGACTAGATGGAAAGAGATAGTGGTGTCAAAAGATGACAGTGAAAGCACATTATTTTTCAAAAATTTTACTGGAAAACCAAGATCATATGAACCATTACCAAGGCTTCTTTAAGGGACTGTGGGACATGCCTGAGCAAGGGGGTCACTGAAGTTTAAACTTCATAAGCACTGCGGTAACTCTCTCCCTGCTGACCTGTGATTGAAAATGAGAGTAAGGTCTAAAGAGGACGTTAAAGAATTAGGATTATCCTAATTATCCTTTGGTGATTTGTCAAGGGACTGAGTAAACATTTCGCTTGCTTCTAATTAGACTTTTATGCCCAACTGGTAATTCTTTAAAGGTGAGTAGCCCTGGAATCACAGAGGTTCTAATGCCAAAACCTCGGCTTCTGTCCACTGGTGCTGAATTGAATCTTGGAAACAGTTCTGAGTGAAGCAGAAAAGAATAACTTTATTGTTTTGCAGGCAAAGGGGGACATAGTGGGCTCATGCCCCTCAAAACTGTGTGTCCCAACCAGGGAGAATTTGGTGAGGAGTTTTACAGCAATGCTTCAAGGGTGGGGCTGTTGTAAGGATCAGGACGTCTGCAGGGCCCGCAATCCTATAACCTGGCCTCTCCAGAAAGGCTTCCAGGCCTAGGAGCCCCACAGTATCCTGTTCAGCTTCAGTTACAAGATAATTAGACAAGAATAAACAGACTTTGGTAGATAAATAAAGGTAAAGACTCAATGAGTCTCAAAAAAAAGTTGTGAAAATTTGAATTTTCAATCTGACTTGAGGAAAAAATTAGTTGTAAATGGGAAAAGTGACAATTCTTTATCTTCAACAAGCCTACTATATTCCCTTCAAAACTAAGCATATTCTTTAATTGGCCAGAAGTTGGTTGTTTTTTAAGGCTTAGCAAAGAAAGAGTAGTGAGGTTTTTTTTGTTTTAGTTTTGTTATGTAGTTAGAATAGCAAAAAGGAGTCCAAAATGGCGGTGGCTAAAAGACAAAGAAAGAAAAAATAAATAAATAAATAAATAAAAGACAAAGAAAGGAAAAAGTCCGCAAAAATGGAACAAAAGAAAATCCATGGACTGGAGTGAGAACTTATGGCGAAACAAACTCACTCCCTTCTTGGCTAGCCCAATTTGCACAGGGCAGGCTCAGTGGGAGGAGACAAAAACATATAAAAAGAGGAAGCCAAGGCCTTTCCTTTGGGGTCACACACCCTCCCACCTTGAGGGGGTACTTTCCTCTGCTTGCCAAATAAAACTCTGAGCTGTAACCCAGCTATAACACTAGCCCACTGTTTCAAATCTTTGCAATGATGAGACAGTCCCCTAACATATCATTTGAAAGTTACGAAAGGAAAATTTCCTGAGGATTATCTACAAATTTATTACCAACTGTGCCTTCCACATTAATATGAGAAAAATCTTCTCTGAATAATAATGAGTTATTGATCCAGAAAATGTGCATGTGTACATGTATGTTGATGAAAGTAATTTTAAGAATCAAAATTTGAAATCTGTTAGTTCTAAGTACAGTTTCTCTAAGGTCTCATATTTGTAGAAATTGCATTGGCTTTTTATCTGATAAAATCCTTAAATTATCTGCTAGTTAAAGTTGTCTATAGTGATACCAAAAATGAAACAGATATGGAATCAACATTATTGAAGTCACTTGGTCTGCAAGACCTACAGGAAGTTTTAACACTGAATTTTTTTTCAGGGCTAAATCTAACCAGTTTCAGTAATTTTTTTTAAAAACATACATTTGTTCAAATTTTTGAAAGGAGAAGAATTCTCTTAATGGAAAGCTGTATTTTTATATAAAGATAAAACATTGTCAGTAATTTATTTCCTTTGCAGAGAATCAGAATTTTTTAAAACCATATGTTATTGGTTGCTTTCATTATATACAATACCACATGAGCAATGGAATTGAATTAAGACAAGGATATTGGGGCTGATACAAACTGATACAAATATCAGTTTCTCATTAACTAGGCAAAAATTAGAATAGCACTTTTTGTCACTACTGCTAGAAGACATCACAAAATCTCTTTGTCTTCATGGGGAGTAACATTGTCCCAGGGTGTCTCCCATTCAGAAACAGCTCTCTTCTGCTGAGTGCCTTCCATTTGCTCCATGAAATCCACTCATCACCCTTCTCCACTCTGCTCTGTGCTTCAGGAGGTTGATTATCACGCTCTTCATCAAATAGACCATCGTCTGTCTTCCTGCTAAATTCATTCAAAAGGAGGGCCCGTGAGAGGCAAGAGAGCAGAAGGAGGGGAGGTCAGAGAATTCTCACCCACAGCTCTCTCCCTAGGGAACTGTGGCGGCTCTCTCCAAAGCTTACCGGTCTTCCCAGATTCCAGGAACTTCTTGTCCTTGTTCTTGGAGGAGTCACTGCTTCTGCCAACCTTAGGGTTAGTTTCCCTGTGTTCCCATCTTTGTAAATAGCCCAGTCATTAAACTGTTGAATCATGTCTCTGGGTGAGCTCTGCCTAACTGACTGGTTTCCTCCCTCTCACCTGGTGAGCACACTTTGTTAGAGTTCAAGCTGTCAATCAAATGATCTGATAACCAAACTTAGCTTGATGTGTTAGCCAAGGCCCACATTCTTACTATTGATCTAGAAACAGGTTAAAGTCTGGGTCACTTCCAAGGAAACCGCCTTTGACATTGTCCCCTCCATTTGTTTATCAATTCTTTCCTCCTTAGTTAAGTTTCCTGAAAGAATGATGAGTTTCTTGGGGTTATCAAACTGACCTTTGAAATGAAGAATGCTAACACCTTCCACTTGTTTGGGGTTTTATTTCTATCAAACAGCTCAAAGATACTGTTGTGTGTGTCCCTTGAGGCATATTGTATTCCCAATGCTGCACCACTGTTTCTTGGCTGCTCCTTCCATCTCTGCATCCTCTCCATTTCCTGATTAGCAACTGCTGCTACAGTATGCTGATCAGCAACAGGTCTGTGACCCCTGCCTTCCTACTTCTCTGTCACTCCTCAATCCAGGGCACCTGACTTCCTTCTCCCCACCGCATGAAGTCATACTAGAAGTCGTTAGTTACGTGCTCAGTGGGTACTTACCGGTCCTCCCGTTACATTTGACATTGATCAACAGTGCACTATTGTTAAAACTGTGTGCTCCCTTTGCTTCTGTGACTTTCCTTTTCTTTTTCTCTCATGTCCTTCCCTTTGTTTCTCCTTTAAGGTTGGGTGCTCTTTAGGATTGACTGTTCCACCGACTATTCTCATTCTGCCTGCTTTCGCTAAGGATTTTATCCATTTCCATTGCTTCAATATTCAGTTGAGTATAGGTGACTTTAAAAACTCTGTCCCCATGGCAAGCCTCCTAGCTGAGTTTCAGTAAGTTTTCAACCCTTATGTTCTATGAACTAGCACTATCCATGTGCCTCGGGCATCTCAAATTAAAGAAACCAAACCAAACCACTGCGGTGTTTCCTTTAATCTAAGGTGTCATTGACTGAGAGAGAATCTCTTCTTAGGCAGGTTGATAGGAAGCCTGAGGTCCCTGAGGAGGAGAAAGGGGTCTGGGGCTGTCGAGAAGGAGATAGAGGTCTGCAATTCTCAAGGAGGAGGAAAGGACTTTTTCTATACTCCTTAGTTTTAGTCACATAAAAGTTTTTTTCTTTAAGACTGGAGCTGATGATTACACAACACAACAACTCAGTCTAAACTCTGTACTAAGATTATAGAACAATAATGTATCCTGCTTGAACACAGTTTCTCCTTCTGGAAACCCTTCTGACTAACCCTGTTGCCTTAAAATGTATTTTATGAGAGTGGGCCTGGTAAGATCTTTTTATTGGTAGTTCTAATCCTGTTATCTTAAAATGTAAATTGCGGGAGTGGGTCTAGTAAGATCTTTACAACCTTGAGACATTCTTTTTTTTTAATTAATATATTTTTTATTGAAGGATAATTGCTTTACAGGATTTTGCTGTTTTCTCTCAAACCTTAAAATTCTTTTGATTTATTGTAATAACCAAAGCTAAGATGAGCTGTCAACCATAAGCTATCAACTGTAAAACACACCATCAAACTATAAATTACAACAAAAAAGTCAATTATAGTGGTAAAAGTTCATCTATTATGAAACATATCCTAATTTCAGAAACATTAAATGTAAAGAGAAAAAGTGCATCTTAGACTCTATGAAACACTGTCAATTTTCCTATCATTGTTATTTCCAATGGGCTTCTCCTCATGTGTTCTGTATCTCAATTAGTGTCACAGCCACCCTCCACATCTGTTAACTCAGAATTCTTAAAAAAAAAAAAAAAAAGGATATATAATGGTCGGTTTTATGAGTCAACTTATCTAGGCTAGAGTCCTTAATTATTCAATCAAATACTAACTAGATGTTGCTGTGGACGCATTTTGTATTTGTGATTAATATCTACAATCAGTTGACTAAGTAGAGGAGATTATTTTCTATAATCTGGATAGGTCTGACCCAGTCAGCTGAAAGGCCCTAATGTAAGCAGATAAATTAGGGGATCCCTGGAGAAGGAGAATCAGGAATGATTTTCTTGACAAACAGAAGTCATTTTGGCCTAAACCATTTTGTGATCTAAGCCTGGCTACAGTGCTTGCCTTTGAACAGATCTCAATTGTTTAATGATCTTAGGAATACAGAAATAACAAAGGAATACAGGAACAGAGAAAAGGAAGCCAAACAAGAGTACAGTCATAAAGCAGAGTCCTAGTTCCTCCTCAAGGAATATAGTACATAATAATATGTCTTTGACTTCTGCAGGAACTAAGACTCCCATCCAGGTGGAGGATGGGAGGATGATATTGACCCTCCTGACTTCAGTCAAGTCAAACTTGGACTCTGTCAATCTTTGCCACAATCCTATGCTGAATTCTCTTTCTGCTCAAGCTCCTTTATGAATACGCATGTACCCTTCACTTAAAACACCCCCAATTTTGCAGTTCAGGGAGACACTGTTTTGGGAAATATCCTCAGTGTTCTCCTTACTTGGTGCAAGTAATGAACCTTTCCTTCTCCCAATCATTGGCTTGATTATGTCTGTTAGCTCAGAACCCAACAAGATGTGAAGCCAGTTTTTGGGTAACACTAAGAGCAAAATTGAGGTTTCCCTGAGAAAGAAGAAATTCTCCCTGTAGATTGTCAATGTCAGTTTCTGCCTGAGAGTTTCCAGTCTGCCTTCTGAAGGTCTGCTCCATGGCATTTCAGACTTGCCTGGCCAGCTCTCACAGTTGCATAAACCAATGCCTTGCAATAAATCTTCCCCTTTCCCTCTTACTCTACACCCTCTACACTTAGACATCACATTTGAAAATGAATCTTTACTCATAAATTAACTCCTCCTTTCAAGCTGACAGCCTTAGTTAGCTTTCATCATCTCTTGCTTTGACTGACTGTAGCAACAGCATCTTAACTGAAATAAATCCCTGCTTCAAATTTTTCCCCTCCAACCCGAGCATTCAGATTTTCCTAAAGGGAACGTTTTAAAATTCAAGATTTATTCTATTTCTCTTCTGCTTATAATACTTCACTGTTCTCACCAGGAACAGGATGAAGCCCAAGCTTCCCAGTAGGAAACGTACATCCACTCAAGACCTAGTCTCTAAATAGGCTAATTCCTCTCACTCCCATTCCTATTGCTTAAGCAACCTGAACAGGGTACCTCATGCTCTTGCCTTTTGCCTTCTGGCCCCTTGATGGAATGTTTGCTCATTCTTCTTGTAAGTTGTTTGAAAAATTCTTCTTCATTCTTTAAATCCTAGCCTGGAGAACAAGATGGCAGAGGAGTAGGTGGATGTGGAGTGCACATCTCTCCACGGATATATCAGGAAACCACCTTCTGACACAGAAGTCCAGACAGAGCACCAGCCAAGAGCAGAGAGGAGTACCTGACCAACAGAAAAGAATACATAGAACCACACAAAACTCGAGATCAAACCCTCAGTCTTTGGAATGGGAACACTGACTCCATGACCCTAGACTACCAGAAAACTAACCTTGTGAAAGTGAAAGAAAGTAAAGTCGCTCAGTCGTGTCCGACTCTTTGCAACCCCATGGACTGTAGCCTACCAGGCTCCCCTCTCCATGGGATTCTCCAAGCAAGAGTACTGGAGTGGATTGCCATTTCCTTCTCCAGGGGATCTTCCCAACTCAGGGATCAAACCAGGGTCTCCCGCATTCCAGGCACACAGTTTAACCTCTAGTATCAAATAGTGAGAATTAACACAAAGGAAACCACTCGAATACAAGACCCGGCATCACCCAAGCACCAGTAGCACCCTGTGCAGGAAGCCTTATCCAAACAACAAACAAAACAAAAATACAAACCCAATCATCAGCAGACAGGATTGCCAACTCACTCAGCATTGCCAGAGGAGAAACAAACAAAAACTCAGCACAAATCTCACCCTATACAAAGCTAACACAAACCACTGCACCAAACTTAGGAGGGCAGAAACCAAAAAGAAGAAATAATACAACCTTGAAGCCTGGGAAAAGGAGATCTCAAACATAATAAGTTAAAAAATAATAATGAGAAGAATAGAAATACTGCACAAATGAAGGAACAAACTAGAAACACAGAAGTCAGAATACTAAGAGAAAATAGGCAAACTACATGGAAAAGAATTGAGAAAAATGATAGTAAAGATGACCAAAAACTGAAAACAGAATGGAGAAAATGCAAGAATCAATTAACACAGACCTAGAAGAATTAAAGAATAAGCATACAGAGATAAATAACACAATTACTAAAATTAAAAATACTCTAGAAGGAATCAATAGCAGAATATCTGAGGTAGAAGAATGAATCAGTGAGCTGGAAGATAAAATGGTGGAAATAACTGCTGAAGAAAATAATAAAGTTAAAAAAAAAAAAAGAATGGAGGATAGCCTCAGACATCTGGAGAAATACCAAACGCACTAATATATGAATTATAGGGGCCTCAGAAGAAGAAGAAAGAAAGGGTATGAGAAAAATTTTGAAGAGGTTATAGTTCAAAATTTCCCCAATATGGAAAAGGAAATGGTCAATCAAGTCCAAGAGGCACAAAGAGTTCCATACAGGATAAACCCAAGGAGAAACACACCAAGACACAGACTAATCAAACTAACAAAGATTAAACACAGAGAAAAAATATTAAAGGCAGCAAGGGAAAATAGACAAGTAACATACAAGGGAAACTCCATACATTTAATAGCTGATCTTTCAGCAAAAATTCTGCAGGCCAGAAAGGAATGCCAGAAAATATTTAAAGTGGAAAAAGGGAAAAACCTACATCCAAGATACTCTACCTGGAAAGGATCTCATTCAAAACCGATGGAGAGATCAAAAGCTTTACAGACAAGCAAAAGCTAAGAGAATTCAGTACCACCAAACCAGCTTTACAACAAGTATGAAGGGGCTTATAAAGGTAGGAAAAATCAATATTGTGAAAATGACTATACTACCAAATGCAATCTACAGATTCAATGTGATCCCTATCAAATTACCAATGGCAATTTTCACAGAATTAGAACAACAAACTTCACAATTCATATGGAAACACAAAAAACCCTGAATATCCAAAGCCGTCTTGAGAAAGAAGAATGGAGCTGGGGGAATCAACCTTCTTGACTTCAGATTATACTACAAAGCTATAGTCCTCAGGACAATATGGTACTGGCACAAAAACAGAAATATAGATTAATGGAACAAGATAGAAAGCTCAGAAATAAACCCACACACCTATGGGCACCTTATTTTTGACAAAGGAGACAAGAGTATACAATGGGGCAAAATTATCCTTCAATTTAAAAATTAATTAATTAAAAAAATACTAGCCCAACATCACCACCTTCTGAAATCCTTATCAAACCTCAATGAATACTTTTCTTTTAAAAAAATTATTTATTTTTTAATTGAAGGACAATTGCTTTATAGAATCCTGTTGTTTTCAGTGAAACCTAAACTCGAATCAGCCATAGACATACATATGTCCCCTGTGTCTTGAAACTCCCCCCCATCTCTCTCCCCTTCCCACCCCTCTAGGTTGATACAGAGCCCCTCTTTGAGTTCCATGAGACATACAGCAAATTCCCATTGGCTATCTATTTTACCTATAGTAATGTAAGTTTCCATGCCACTCACTCCATATCCCCTCTCCTCCCCTCTCCTCATGTCCATAAGTAATTTCTCTATGTTTGTTTCTCCATTGCTCCCCTGCAAATAAATTCTTCAGTACCATTTTTCTAGATTCCTTATATATGCATTAGTATATGATATTTATCTTTCTCTTTCTGACTTACTTCACTCTGTATAATAGGCTCTAGGTTCATCCACCTCAGTAGAACTGACTCAAATGCATTCCTTTTTATGGCTGAGTAGTACTCCATTGTATACATGTACCACAGCTTCTTTATCCATTCATCTGTCAGTGGACATCAGGTTGCTTCCATGTTCTAGCTATTGTAAATAGTGCTGCAATGAACAATGGAGTACATGTGTCTTTTTCAATTTTGCTTTGCTCAGGGCATATGCCTAGGAGTGGGATTGCTGGGTCATACAGTGGTTTTATTCCTAGTTTTACATGGAATCTCCATACCATCTTCCATAGTGGCTGTATCAATTTACATTCCCACAACAGTGCAAGAGCATTCCCTTTTCTCCACACCCTCTCCAGCATTTATTGTTCATAGACATTTTGATGATGGCCATTCTGACCGATACAGACTTCCTTGTAGCTCAAATGGTAAAGAATCTGCCTGCAGTGCAGGAGACCAGGGTTCAGCCCCTGGGCTGGGAAGTTCCTCTGGAGAAGGGAATGGCAATCCACTCCAGTATTCTTGCCTGGAGAATTCTATGGACAGAGAATTCTACGGACAGAGAATTCTGGTGCACTACAGTCTGTGGGGCCACAAAGAGCCGGACACGACTGAGCAACTAATGTACATATAACACATTCTGACTGGTGTGAGGTGATATCTCATTGTAGTTTTGATTTGCATTTCTCTAATAATGAGTAATGTTGATAATCTTTTCATGTGTTTGTTAGCCATCTGTGTGTCTTCTTTGGAGAAATGTCTGTTTAGGTCTTTTTCCTACTTTTTCATTTGGTTTATTGTTTTTCTGGTATTGAGTTGTATGAACTGAGTGTATACTTTGGAAATTAATCTTTCATCAGTTGTTTCCTTTGCTATTATTTCCTCCCATTTTGAGGGTTGTCTTTTCACCTTGCTTATAGTTTCCATTGCTGTGCAAAAGCTTTTAAGTTTAATCAGGTCCCAGTTGTTTACTTTTGCTTTTATTTTCATTACACTAGAAGATGGGCCATAGAGGATCTTGCTTTGATTGATGTCACCGAGTGTTCTGCCTATGTTTTCCTCTATGAGCTTTATAGTTTCTGGACTTATATTTAGGTCGTTAATCCACTTGGAGTTTATCTTTGTGTATGGTGTTAAGTAGTGATTTAATTTCATTTTTTTACATGTAACTGTCCAGTTTTCCCAGCACCACTTATCAAAGAGGATATCTTTGCCCCATTGTATGTTCTTGCCTCCTTTGTCAAAAATAACGTACCCATAGGTGTGTGGGTTTATCTCTAGGTTGTCTATATTGTTCCATTAGTCTACATTTCTGTTTATGTGCCAGCTCCATACTGTCTTGAGGACTGTAGCTTTGTAGTATAATCTGAAGTCAAGAAGGTCGATTCCTCCAGCTCCATTCTTCTTTCTCAAGACTGCTTTGGCTATTTGGGGTCTTTTTGTTTCCATATGAATTGTGAAGTTTGTTGTTCTAATTCTGTGAAAATTGCCATTGGTAATTTAATAGGGATCACATTGAATCCATAGATTGCATTTGGTAGTACAGTCATTTTCACAACATTGATTCTTCCTACCCAGGAACATGGGATATCTCTCCATCTGTTTAAGTCGCCTTTGATTTCTTTTATCACTGTCTTATAATTTTCCATATACAGTTCTTTTGTCTCCTTAGGTAGGTTTATTCCTAGATATTTTATTCTTTTTATTGCAATGGTGAATTGGATTGATTCCTTAATTTCTTTCTGATTTTTCATTGTTATTATATAGGAATGCAAGTGATTTCTGTGTATTAATTTTATATCCTGTGACTTTGCTAAATTCACTATTAGCTCTAGTAGGCTTCTCAGAGTATCTTTAGGGTTTTCTATGTATAGTAAGATGTCATCTGCAGACATTGAGAGCTTTATATTTTCTTTTCCCATCTGAATTCCTTTTGTATCTTTTTCTTCTCTAATTGCCATAGCTAGGACTTCCAAAACTATGTTGAATAATAGAAGTGAGAGTAGACACCCTTGTCTTGTTCCTGATCTTAAGGAGAAATGTTTTCAGTTTTTCACCATTGAGAATAATATTTGTTTTGCTTTTATTATATATGGCCTTTTTTATGTTGAATTAGGTTCTTTCTATGCCTGTTTTTTTGAAGAGTTTTGGTCATCAATGAGTGCTGAATTTTGTCAAAGACTTTTTCTTCATCTATTGAAATTATCATATGTTTTTATCATTCAATTTGCTAATCTGGTGTATCACATTGATTGATTTGCATATATTAAAGAATCCTTGCATCCCTGGAATAAACCTAGGTTGATCATGGTGTATGAGCTTTTTAATGTGTTGTTGAATTCTGTTACTAGAATTTTGTTGAGGATTTTTTTCATTTCTAATTTTGTTGATTTGATTCCTCCCCCCCCCCCCCCGCCTTTTAATTTGATGAGTCTGGCTAAAGGGTCAATTTTGCTTATCTTCTCAAAGAACCAGGTTTAGTTTTATTTATCTTTACTATTATTTCTTTCATTTCTTTTCCATTTATTTCTGCTCTGATGTATATGATTTATTTCCTTCTGCTAATTTTAGGGGTTTTTTTGTTCTTCTTTTTCCAGTTGTTTTAGGTGTAAATTTACATTGTCTATTTGATGTTCTTCTTGTTTCTTGAGGTAGGATTGTATTGCTATAAACTATCCTCTTATATTTCTGTTTCTCTTAGAACTGCTTTTGCTGCATTCCATAGGTTTTGAGTTGTTGTGTTTTCATTGTTTTCTGGGAATTTTTTTATTTCTTCAGTAACCTGTTGGTTATTTAGAAATGTATTGTTTAATCTCCATGTGTTTGCGTTCTTCACAGTTTTTTTTTTCCTTGTAATTGATATGTAGTCTCATAGCATTGTGGTCAGAAAAGATGCTTGATATGATTTTTATTTTCTTAAATTTACTTATGTTTGATTTGTGACCCAACCTGTGGCCTATCCTGAATGTTGCATGTGCACTTGAGAAGAAGCTGTATTCTTCTGCATTTCATGGAATGTCCTAAAGATATCAGTGAGATCCATCTCATCTAATGTATCATTTAAGACTCATGCTTCCTTATGAATTTTCTGTTTTGATGAACTGTCCATTGGTGTGAGTGGGGTGTTAAAGTCTCCTACTATTACTGTGTCCTTTTATGTCTGTTAGTGTCTGTCTTATGTATCGAGGTGCTCCTATGTTGGGTGCATAGATATTTACAATTGTCAGGTCTTCCTCTTGGATTGATCCCTTGATCGTTGTGTAATGTCCTTCCTTATCTCCTGTAATCTTCTTTATTTTAAGGTCTATTTTGTCTGATATGGGCGTTGATACTCCAGCTTTCTTTTGCTTCCCATTTGCGTGGAATATATTTTTCTATCCTCTCACTTTCAGTCTATGTGTGTCTTTAGGTCTGAAGTGGGTTTCTTGTAGACAGCATATATATGGATTTTTTTTTTTTTTTATCCATTCAGCCAGTCTGTGCCTTTTGGTTGGAGCAATTAGTCCATTTACATTTAAAGTAATTATTGATACATATATATTCCTATTTCCATTTTCTTAATTGTTTGGGTTTATTTTTGTAGATCTTTCTCTTCTGTTGTATTTCCTGGCTGTATAATTCACTTTAACATTTCTTGTAAAGCCGGTTTGGTGGTACTGAATTCTCTTAACTTTTGCTTGTCTGTAAAGCTTTTGATCTTTCCATCAATTTTGAATGAGATTCTTGCTGTGTAATGTAACCTTGGTTGTAGATTTTTCCTTTTCAGTACTTTAAATATATCCTGTCATTCCCTTCTGGCCTACAGAGTTTCTGCTGAAAGATCAGCTATTAAACCTATGGGGTTTCCCTTGTATGTTACTTGTTTATTTTCCTTTGCTGCTTTTAACAGTCTTTGTGTTTAATCTTTGTCAGTTTGATTAGTCTGTGTCTTGGTGTGTTTCTCCTTGGGTTTATCCTGTATGGGACTCTTTGTGCCTCTTGGACTTGATTGACCATTTCCTTTTCCATATTGGGGAGATTTTCAATATAATCTCTTCAAAAATTTTCACATACCCTTTCTTTTTCTCTTCTTCTTCAGGGACCCCATTCCTTTTGGCTTCTGCCCTCTTGATGTTGGCCTAGTGCTTTGTGTAATCCTCATGTAGGGTGAGATTTGTGCTTGTGCTCTACTGGGAGGAGTTGAGGTTGTTTTTTTTTTTTCCTCTGATGGGCAAGGCTGAGTGAGGTGGTAATCCCGTCTGCTGATGACTGAGTTTGTACTTTGCCTTGTTGTTTGGATGAAGCATACTGCACAGAGTGCTGCTGGAGGTTGGGTGATGCTGCATCTTGAGTACTACTGGCTGCCTTTGTGGGAGTTCTCACCATTCGGATACTCCCAGGGGTTAGAAGTTCCCTGATAGTCTAGGGCCTTGGAGTCAGCGCTCCCACTTCAAAGGTTTGGGGCTTGATCTCTGGTCAGGAAAGAGATTCCACAGGTGGTTTATTATGGCATTAAATGGGATTAAAACAAATACCCAACAATGAGAAATCAAAGACAAAGCCAAGACAAATGGCAGACAAAATCAAGCAAATAATAATTAAAATAGTGGAATATACACATGTACGCCCATAAGCATAATCAAAATAGCCCAACAAAAATAAAGTACAATAGATTGACCCAGCAAACCAAGGAAACCAAAAATGATATCCACCAGTTAAGAACAAAATTAACAAAAGCACAAAGCGGAAAACAAAACTAAAGCAAGGTGCCAACTGCGGAATAAAGCAAGGAAAACAAAACTAACAAATATTGTGAGAAAAAGGAAGGAAAGAAAGAAAAGAAAGAATGGAATTGTAAAGTTAAACAGAGGTAGATGAAGATTTATATATAATACAGATTTAACTGCAAGGGGGGAAGAAAAGCAGGAAAGGAAACAAAAGAATAAATGTAGTAAAAGTAATAGTAAGTTTTAAAAAATTAAAAACTAAAATTAAAAAAGAGGAGGGAAACAAAGGAAAACTCTACAGACCTGCAAAAGGCCAATATAGAAGCAGAGGTTTATAATAGCCATAAAATGTGTGTTTAAGAAAAAAACCTCAAAAGTTTAAATAGATTTCATAGTGCTAATAAAATATATTACTACAACAGAGGGAAGGGAAAAAAGGAGAAAAAGAAAAAAGAAAAATATCCAAAAGAAACTGCAGAACAAGTCAAAACATAACAATAATAAATGTTTTTTCTTGAGACTCTGCTCTCAGAGTCCTGTCCCTCACTGGGAATCACAGTCCACCTCACCTCCCTAGGATGCCCTCCAACCCTGCGTAGGTCTCTGGACCTGCTGTGGGGCTAATCTGGTCTTACTCCTGTGTGTTCTTGCCTCCATTGCCCACAGCTGTCAGAACTAGTGTGTTTTCTTTTGTGGGAACTCTCAATGACCTTTTATATATCCCATAGACACAAAGTCTGCCTAGTCAATCATGTGGATTTAAGCTGCAGCTTGTATGGCTGGTGGTAAGGGTTTGGGTCTTCTTCCTTAGCTACATTGCCCCCGGGTTTCAATTGTGGTTTTATCTCTACTTTTGCATGTGGGTCGTCCTCTGGGGTTTGTTCCTGAGTCTGCCCTGGAGGACCTGGGTCTGCCTCAGTGAGGGCCAGGTTTGGAGGTGGTGCAGCTGCTTGGGTTGCAGGGGCCCTGGCAGCACCAGGTACTCAGGGGGGTTGGTAGCTAGGGCAGCAGGAAATATAGTGCTCTAGAAGGGTGTGGCAATCCACTCCAGTTTTCTTGCCTGGAAAGTCCCACTGACAGAGAAGGCTGACAGGCCACAGGCCACAGGGTCGCAAACAAGTGATCCCGCGTGCATAGATACGAGACCTTTTTATTGCCTGTGGCAGCTCTGCCCCAGTGAGGGTTGAGAGGGAAGGTGGTGCAGCTGCTTGGGTCACGGGGACATGGACTGTCTCTGCCACAGGAGTTACGGGCCTATCAGAGGCTTTTGTTGAGCCTTTGGCAGCTGGTGATCAGAGGCCTCTTTGGCTTGTCTTTCTCTGTTATCCACCTGGTCAGGCATTCAGAGGGCTCCCCTGGCTGGGGTCCTACTCCGTTTATCAGTGCTTCAGTTACTTATCGGGGCGCCCTGGGTGGGGTCCTACTCTGCTGTTCTGAGCGTCAGGCGCTTGATGGGCCAGCCTCTCTATTGTTCAGCTGCCAATGCTGGCTTGTGGGGAAAGAGAGGCTGTGGTGACGGCTCCACCCCCTACACATGACTCAGCACTATCGCCTTGCTTCCATGGCTGCCTGGCCTTTCCCACAGGCATTTTCTTCAGGCATTTCCCACCACAATCTCCTCCCACCCGTCCCCTCGGTCCATCTCTCTGCCGTCAATAGCAGCCCTCTCCCTGGGATTGCTCCACAAACACTACACTCCAGCTCCCAGCTGCTGCGTCTTCTAGGGAACCAGCATCCCTGTCTGGGGTATGTATGGCTGCAGCAAGGACTGTCTGATTTTCATTCCATTTAGGCTGTCAAAGATCACCTGCTTCATTTTCAGCCTCAAATGTTTCTCCTCTGACCCAGACAATTGTACCAATGTGGCAATTGGACCCCTGCTTCAGTTCCCCCACCCAGCGAGCTCAGGTCCAGTCCTACTAACACTCCTGTTCCCCCCACTAGTTCCTTTGTCCTACTGAGTTTTGCCTGGTTCTATATATTCTTTTTCTGGTGGTCAGGTTCTCCTGTCCACTCTGTGTCTCCAGGTACTCCTCCTCCTACTTCTGTGTCTGAAGGTGTATTCCTGATGTATCCATGGAGAGAGATGTACTCCACGTCCACCTGCTCCTCCGCCATCTTGTCCCCCTTTCTTATTTTTAATCACAATATTTTTAAAAGGAGAATTTTATTATAATGGTTCAAACTCCCTATATCATAAAAAAGACAATAGAAAAGATATAATATATATCTGGAAACAAATGAAAATATAAAGATAAATCTCTTTAGCCTATTAAATGTTTAAAAACTTAAAGATCAATTTTAAATTGTTTCACATTATATTTCAGATGACCTTCCAAGATGGCTCAGCCATAAAGAATTTGCCTGAAATGCAGGAGATGTGGGTTCAGTCCCTGTCAGGAAGATCCTCTGGAGGAGGGCACTGTAACCCACTCCAGTATTCTTGCCTGAAGAATTCTGTGAACAGAGGAGTCTAGTAGGCTACAGTCCACAAAGTCGCAAAGAGTTGGACACAACTGAAGCAGCTGGGCACACATGCAGACTTCAGGTATGGTTAGATCCAGACCTACTTTATGATCTAGATCTGCGTTAGAGCAGGCTATTTTAGCCCCATAGACACTACGAGGGCCAACTGGCCTTACAAAACCCTATAACCTATAAACCATTAACATGTGGGAACTAAACACTAACAGTTATACTTTCGTTTCAAATATAATCTGAGAACCTCTGCCCAGAAATGAAGCAAATGGACTCCCATGATGAAAAAGAATAGCTACTGGAGTCAGGAAAGGAGTCCTATTCTTAGCAAAAAGAGACATACATATGTTACAAATGAAAAAAAAAAAAAAAAGCTTGCTTTGTTAAAGTTATTGAGAGTGTTCTGGATCATTTTTAAATATCATACATTTAAAATCAATTTCTATTGTAATTTCTACTCATAAGGTGACTTTGACATTACTTTATGTTTAAGTTCTATAATCACATTTATTTTTTATACCTTGAAGTACATAAATACCAGATTTAGGAACTGACACAATGAAAAACACTTGAAGGTTTTAAATGATATTTTAACATGTCTAGACTATGAATAAATCATTTCTTGCATAACCAGAAGAAAAAGCTTAAGAAGAAAACTAACTCGTGTCACCAGCTCATGTGGGAAATTTGTCCCGTTAGGAGAATTATATAAACAGTATCCATTAAGAGTTTATAATTGCAAGAATATGGAAATGCAAATTTTACAACTCACACGATGATACTGCGTGCAGTTTAATTTTAGGATGAGAACCTGGAAAATTGCTTCTGTGTCTGCAAGTCAAAAACACTTAGATATTAACATTTCAGTGTCATTTTATTGTCAGTTTTCTACACAACAAAATAGGTGAACTACATTTTTTAATATAACTTATATTTTGGGACTCAGATAAAAGCTATTTTGATTTTAAATGAAAAAACGGAGTGCTCAGACATTTAGTTTTTCACGGATTGGCTCTTGTGCAAAAACTTCTGGCCTCTCCACTGAGTTCCATACAAATGAGCAAACGTGCTAGCAGAACCAAATGGGCTCTCAACCATATGTGCCAGTTACCTTATAAACACACTGTAAGCTCTTCCACAAAGAGAACTTCTTAGGGTTGTGAGGACCCATTAAGTTGGTTGACAGTGGAAGGATTGGTGCGTGTGTGGGGGGCGGAAGTGGGGGTGGGGGTGTGGGGTGATGATGGTGATGATGGAGTTTTCAGAAGAAAAGGCTTGCTCACACTGCCTCAGGCACATGGTAATGTTCACCACGGATCATTGTTAAATCCTTTGGACAGAAGATTAAGTGTAAGCAGAACACAGAGCACAACAGAGAAATTCTAAATCAACACATAATGGAGCAGGACAGACCCGAGGAGCTGAGGCCAATAAGGCTTAACTGTAACCTGACTGAAGGTATTAAAACTGCTAAAGAAGAATTTGCAAAATCTGAAGGAGGATTATCAGTTGGCGAGGGAAGCACAAACAAAATGACAGAAAGACACATTTTGAGGCTTTTCTGGTGTCTTATTTTGGGGCTTCCCAGGTGGCCCAGTGGTAATGAATTTGCCTGCCAATACAGGAGGTGCAAGAGACACGGGTTTGATCCCTGGGTTGGAAAGAGCCCCTGGAGTAGGAAATGGCTAATCCACTCTGGTTTTCTTGCCTGGAAAATTCCATGGACAAAGCAGCCTGGCAGGCTACAGTCCAAAGGGTCACACAGAGTCGGACACAACTGAGCACATAGAAAGTGCCTTATTTGGAAGGGCAATCTGATATTTTAAATATCTGTCAAGGTAAAAAAATAAAAAATTAAGTGATGTATAAAAGTCAGTTATTTCTGAAACATAGCATGCTAAAATTCAGTGGTATAATACATACAGTTAATCTGGATCAATAATTAGATTTTGCTATTATCTAAATGTAATTTCGGGGTGCAAGCCATAGCAACCTGTGCAGTTACCATTTTACAAGTCGATTGACTGTTTTGTGGGCCTCATTTCTGAAGTTATTGCTATGGGGCTCTTTTAGATGGATGACCCCTCCATGGCCCTGAGCCTCCCATGTTTCTGACTCATCCACCTTCTGCTCTCCAGTCCTAGGCCCACTTAAACCTCTATATCCTACTTCTTTTGTTATGTATCATTGACATAAATTTTTCTTCTAGCTTGTTCTTTCCTTTTAATCAAAACTTTTAATTTTCTTTTTCCTTTCTACCAGTTCCTATGTAAGACTATTTTTGTAAAATTTATATCACAGGACTTGTTTTTGTTTTGTTTTTACCATTAATTTTTTTTTATTGAAATATGGGTTTCCCAGGTGACTCTACCGGTAAAGAATCCACCTGCCAATGCAGAAGACACAGAGATATAGGTTCGATCCCTGGGGAATAAAATGGCAACCCACTCCAGTAGTCTTGTCTGGAAGATTCCATGGACAGAGCAGCCTGGTGGGCTACAGTCCAAAGGGTCACAAAGAGTTGGACACGACTGAGCAACTGAGCATGCACAAAGTGCCTTATTTGGAAGGACTTGTTTTTGTTTTGTTTTTACCATTAAAATTTTTTAAATTTAAATATAGTTGATTTACAATGCAGTGTTAGTTTCTGGTGTACAGAAAAGTTATTCCTTTGTACATACACACATATATATATATATTTATATTCCGATTCTTTTGTTATGGTTTATTATATGACATTGACTATCATTTCCTGTGCTGTACAGTAGGACCTTGTTGTTCACAGTACTTGTCACTTGACCCTCATCCTACCTTTGGTTTTCTGAAAGGACTTCATAAAGGGAATGAATGAGAAACCATTCTTATGTCCCCCTGTTTCACAAACCTCCCCTCTCCCACCACTGCCAGCTCCTGGAGGGGAGCCTCTTGAGTGCTGATGGGATTGGCGGAGAGGAGTGATAGTCTTTGCTTCATGAACTCTTTTGCTGAGAGTTTTGGTTTCTATACCCACTGTACTTTTCTTCTTTCCTTCTGTCTTTGTCTGGTTTTGCTGTCAAGACAACCTTTCTGCAGGTCATCACTGCCAGTCTGGTTTCTCACCTGGACCACACCCCAAATTCCCACTGCCCATATGTTCCTGGTCAAACCAAGAGAATCATCTGGAAGGCCTTTTCCAAGGGAGGTTATTGCATCTCTCTTCAGTCCTTCACAGGAATAAGCACATGGAAAGGGCAGATCTCAAGGGCATCCACTAAAACCTTCAGGGTGAGTTTAACGAACTAGTGTGTGTGTGTGTGGGAGGGGGGGGGGAGGAGCTAAGTCATGCCCTTTCTTCACTGAGATAGTCCTTAGAGAGCCTTTATGCCAGCTCAGCACCAGGCACTCTGTGAATCAGCACCCTCCACACCTGCAGCCATGCTGGGCCTTTCCCCAAATTTAGGTCACACCCTCCAACCTGATGGGTGACTCTCTTGCATAACCTCCTCCCATTGGCTTTAGGGAAAGACTACTCAAAAGCTGAGAGACAGAGGAATGAGGGGAAGAGAGTTGCTCCCTTACACACATTGCCTTCCTCCAAAGGCCTCTGCCCCTCTTCATTTAGTCCAGAGGATCCAGGTTTGGATAGGCCACAGTTTTCTGCAACAGCTCCTCTTATTAGACCACCTGGGAGTGGTCTGTACATGGCCATTTTGCTGATCTCAAAATGGAACAGAGTCCACTGAAATCCTGGTTCCTTTCCATGACTTGCAGGATGTCGGGCAAGGGCTTCTATGGTAACTACAGGTGTCTAGTTTGTTTCGCCTGCTTTAACAAAAATACCATGCAACAGGTGGTTTAGAGACAGCAGAAATTTTTTCTCACAGTACCAGAGGCTGGAAAGTCCAAGTTCAAAGAGCTGACAGACCCAATGTCTGAAGACACTCATGAATATGTTCTCACTGAACTTCATGCAGCAGATGGGGATTAAGAGCTCTCTGGCATCGGGCATTAACCATCTTGAGGCCTCAGCCCTTATCACTGGAGCACCTCTCACAAGCCCTACTTCCAAATGCCATCACCTTGGGCTTTAGAATTTAATATATGGAATTGGGAACACACATCAAATATTCAATCTATAGCCTCAGTAAAGGACTATCTATTGGGCTTTTACATCCTCATGGAATACATTAGAGTGAGCACACAAAAAAAGGCAAGAATCTCAGGGTGATGAAGATTGTGTTCATTTATGAGGAGATTTTCAGTTTCTAAGTTTTTCATGTGTGGAAATTTATTAATGAGCCTGTATTCCTTCTGTGTGCCTGCATGCTAAGTAACTTCACTCGTGTCCGACTCTTTGCAACCCTGTGGACTGTAGCCTGCTAGGCTCCTCTGTCCAAGGGATTCTCCAAGCAAGAATATTGGAGTGTGTCGCTGTGCCCTTCTCCAGGGGGTCTTCCCGACCCCGGCATCAAACCTGAGTCTCTTACATCTCCTTCATCTGCAGACAGGTTCTTGATCACTAGTGCTACCTGGGAAGCCCTATTCCTTCTATAATTTTCAATAATCAATAAAGATGATTATTATTTTTAAAGAACTCTGGTATGTAGTGAAAGGCTCCCTAGATTTAAGAACATCACTCAGGAGACTGTTTTCAGTCCTTAATGGTCTAGTCGTATGAATCAGTAGTACACCCCCACCAGGTAGATGAATGTAGAGAGGGTTGATGTGCATATTTCTACCTGCTCATGTGTCACCTTCTCTTTTTCTTCTCTTCCAATCTTCCTGATTCAAACAACTACTATCCTTGTACCTAATCACTCTCTCATCAGCATCACAAGTCCATAAGTCTTTTCTAATTTGAAAATCAAACAACTGCCCAATACAACTCCAATACCTAGATGTTCAGAGTCAGCAAAAGAGTGAACCCAGTTCATTAAATAAGCTTCATTCAATCTTAAGTTACATCAGCTATTTAAAAAGATTCATTCCAGGATTGAAAAACTCACCAATTTCATATAAAGTGGTGGTGAGATTATGATATTCAATTCTTTGATTCCCTCCCAACCACAAATTCTCCTTTATGTGTAGAATTAAAAAGAGATGTAAGAAGAATTTATTCTAAATTCTTGGGCCTTTCAGCCAAATAAAACATTGACAAATAGACTGGAGTAGGAGAACAGAAATTGAAGAGAATTCTTCTGTGAGAATTGGTGCTATGAGTTCCCACCTCTAACACCAAGAAATGATGTGTGTGTGTGTGTGGAAAGATAGTGTGAGATGTTGCCATCTAGTCCCTAGCCTTGTAGGGAAGGCCTCAACGAACCTACTTGGAAAATCTGAAGTATGGTCCTTGCATCTGAAAGCGGACTGGTACCCAACTCAGGCGTGGGGAAACTTCAGCAGACTCTCAAGTGTAAGCTGACTCCCTCCAGGCTATCCAAGAAGGGCTGATTGTTTCAGTAGTAGAACTAAGACAATGCAGCTACACTGGGAATGGCTTGAGTTCTCAAAGGTTATTGGTGCAAGTCATGTGTAGAGGGGATGTGGGCTGTGTGGTGAAACCATTTGATGTAGTTTCAAGAGTTCCAAAGAGCTCTGGTACCACAGTCCTTTATGTCTCAGTGCAGAAAAGAATTCAGTAAGAGGCAAACTGATAGATAAGAAATGATTCAATAGGATGCTTGTGAGGCTTACACATAGGCGGGTGAGAAGTGCCATGCCCCCAAAACTTACTGGGCTACAGTGTTACAATCAAAGGAAAAGTAGGAAGGGAAGAAGGATATTTTGGTCTCTTTTCAGTAGATGTCATGCTTCCATCATCAACTCCTCCTCCAAGTTGGGCAGGGGAATTTTCTTGCCCCTACATGGCCAAGGTAGGTCCACAAACTACCTTTTTTTAATGTGTGCAGACAGCATGTCCTAAGGATCATTAACTTACTGATCATTTACTCACTGAGCAAGATGTAGGTCTCATGTTACCACTGTTTTTGTTTGTTAGTTTGTTTGTTTTGGGGCATGCCTCATGCTTTTGTTGCATGATTTTGTTGCTAAGCAAACCTGCTTTCTTGAGCAACCATTAACTTACAGTGTTCAGAGCTCAGATGCTTCAGTCATGTCCAACTCTTTGTGACCCCATGGACTAGAGCCCACCAGGCTCCTCTGTCCATGGTATTCTCCAGGCAAGAAAACTGGAGTGGGTTGCCATGCCCTCCTCCAGGGGATCTTCCTGACCCAGTGACAGAACTCTCATCTCTTATGCTTCCTGCATTGGCAAGGCAGGTTCTTTACCACTAGCACCGCCTAGGAATCAGCTGTACATATCATACATCTCCTCCTTCTTGAAACTCCATCCCACGTCCAACCCTTCCATTCCAGATCTCTAGGTTACCATAGAGCATTGAGCTGAACTCCCGGTGCTACACAGCAGCTTCCCACCAGCTGTCTATTTTATACATGGTAAAAGAGTTGGACACAACTGAACACACAGTGTATATATGTCAATGCTACTCTCTCAATTTGTCACATGTAAGATTCCACATGTAAGCAATACCAGAATGATATTTTTCTTTCTCTGCCTTACTTCATTCAGTATGACAAGTTTCATCCATATTGCTACAACTGGCATTGTTTCATTGTCTTTAATGGCTGAGTAATATTCCATTGTATATATGTACTACATCTTTATCCATTTCTCTGTCAATGGACATTTAGGTATGTCTTGGTTATTTTAAATAATGCTGAAATGAACACATGAAAAGATGATCAACATCACTAATTATTAGAAAAATAATTGTAGCAAATCAAAAATACAATGAGCTATCACCTCACACCAGTCAGAATAGCTATCATCAAAAAATTCACAAATTTTAAATGTTGGAGAGTGTATGGAGAGAAGGGAACCCTCCTAGACTATTGGTGGGAATGTAAATTGGACAGTCACTGTGGAGAACAGTATGAAGCTTCCTTAAAAAAATCATTTCTAAATGCATTTCTCATGATGTACTCTGCATATAAGTTAAATAGCAGGGTGGCAATATACAGCCTTGATGTACTCCTTTCCCAATTTGAAACAGTCTGTGGTTCCATGTCCAGTTCTAGCTGTAGCTTCTTGACCTGCATACAGATTTCTCAGGAGGCAGGTAAGGTGGTCTGGTATTCCCATCTCTTTCAGAATTTTCCACAGTTTATTATGAGCCACACAGCCAAACAAAGGCTTTGGCATAGTCAATAAAGCAGAAGTAGACGTTTTTCTGAAATTCTCTTGCTTTTTTGATGATCCAACGGATGTTGCCAATCTGATCTCTGATACCTCTGCCTTTTCTAAATCCAGCTTGAACATCTGGAAATTCATGGTTCACACACTGTTGATGCCTGGCTTGGAGAATTTTGAGCATTATTTTGCTAGTATGTGAAATGAGTGCAATTGTGTGGTAGTTTGAACATTCTTTGGTCTTTCTTTGGGATTGGAATGAAAACTGACTTTTTCCAGTCCTGTGGCCACTGCTGAGTTTTCCAAATTTGCTGGCATGTTGAGTGCAGCACTTTCACAGCATCATCTTTTATGATTTGAAAGAGCTCAACTGGAATTCCCTCACTCCCAATACGTTTGTTCGTAATGATGCTTCCTAAGGCCCACTTGACTTCACATTCCAGGATGTCTGGCTCTAGGTGAGTGATCACACCACTGTGGTTATCCGGGTCATGAAGATCGTTTTTGTATAGTTCTTCTGCGCATTGTTGCCACCTCTTATTAATATCTTCTGCTTCTGTTAGGCCCATACTATTTCTGTCTTTTATTGTGCCCATCTTTGCATGAAATATTCCCTTGGTATCTCTAATTTTCTTGACGAGATCTGGCCTGGCATTGTCTTAAATCTCCCCTCCAAGCTAGTGGGCCTTTAGTAGAGTAATAGGAGAGATTACCACGGAGAGGCAAAAGTTTAAGTGACCGTAGTGTTTCCTGCAGCTGGTGGGGAGATTTCCAAGTGGCCTCCTAGAGCAGAGATGTCTCTACAATTCACTTTCAGTAAACCGTGAGGGCAGTCTCCGGAAAAGTGAATGGCCTGCAGGAGAGTCACATTCAAACATGGGCAAGTTCAGAGAGTGGGAAGCCACCTTTGATGTTACATGTCACAGTAAAACTATCTTCTCTGTTTTCTTCTTCCTTCATATCGTGCAGGAAGGGAGACGCTGCACCCCTTCCATTCAGCAGGATTCCAGCCTAAAACAGATCTTGGGTAGGGGATAGCATCACCACATAGTGCATTGTAAAGAGATGCGAGATTCATACATAAAGTTGTGGTTTAATTACAAGTACGTTTTGTTGATTTCACTGGTTAACAATGTACCCACACTCCAGTGGCCCTAGGCAGGCCATCTTAGGACCATTCCCTGTGCTTCACTTTGGGTCTATGTGGATTATCTCGTTCACTTACAAACATCACTAGAAGCTATGATTTCATATAATATGTTCAGAAAGTCAAGTTATCATTAGGGTATAAAGTTATCACGGAAATTCACAGGCATGTAGAGATTTAAGTTTGCTTAGTCACTCAGTCACCCGACTCTTTGCGACCCCATGGACTGTATAGCCTGCCAGGTTTCTCTGTCCATTGGATTAGACCAATGTCCGGGTTAGAACACTGGAGTGGGTTGCCATGCCCTCCTTCAGGGGATCTTACCAACCCAGGGATGGAACCCAGGTCTCCAAATTGCAGACAGATTTTTTTACCATCTGAGCCACCATACAAAGGCCATAACATCCCATGATAAGACAGTGTCCACCTCAGCAGCTACTCAGGCTGGGCCCAGGTGCCAGCAAATCAGAAAGTTGTTTGGGCAGCTGGGAAAGTCTGCCATTCCTACAACCTGGGGAGGCCTTCTGGTAATTGAGGGGCTCTTATGCCAAGGAGACTAGGGAGCTTCTTCCCTCAAAATGGCAGTGGAAGCCACTGAGGCGACTTGCCTCTGTTGACACACCTGCTGCTTAGCCTACGGGCGCCTGGGCGTTTCCGGTCAGCAGCCAGTAACGTGACGTCGCCCGGAGACTACGCCCTTCAGAACCCAGCACCGCCCCGCTGGCAGCCGTGCGTGACGTCACGGCGCCCAGCCGCGCCCCGCCCCCGGCCGCTGTCGCCAGGGGCTGCGCCCAGCGGGTCTCCTAGGCAACCGGCGCTCCGCCCCTCCGCCCCTTTAACCTTTAGGGTGCGCGAGCGCCGCGTCCTGCGCCGGTTCCTCCCTCCCTTCTCTGTCCCCCCTTAACCGGGGCTGTCCCGGCCGGAAGCGAAGATGGCGGCGGCGGCGGCGGCGGCGGGCGCGGCGTCCGCCGAGCTGGTGATCGGCTGGTGCATCTTCGGCCTCCTCCTCCTGGTAGGGGAGGCGCTTGGCGTGACCCGGGGCCCGGCCGGGGGACGGGGGCGGCCCCGCCGCTGGCCGCCGGGGCCCCGACTTCCTCGTCCCGCCCCTCCGGCTGCGGCGACCGCCGCGGAGGCGCCGGGTTGGGGCGGGCCGCTGGAGGGGCGCGCTGGCCGCTGGCTGAGGCCACGGGGTGGTCCCCGGGGCGCAGGCAGTGCCGCGGACCCGGGCCCGGACGGAGGCCCCTGCGGTCGGGGGAGCGGGGCGTCCAGAGGACGGGCCCCGGGGGCAGGCAGCTCCCGCCTGCGCGCGTCCCCCGGGCGCAGCGTTTTCGGCCCGCGAGCCGGCTCTGCGCTCGGAGCGGCTGCACTGTGTCCCCGCACTTAGGGCTCTGGGGTTCGCAGCCTTCTCTACCCCATTGTACGGTACTGCCTTGGTGACGTGCGTTCTGACGCTAGCTTTCGCCTTTCTTCCTGGTCTTTGATGTCTGAGACACCTGTGCCGCGGAGGTGGGGTTCTGGTTACTTCCAGGGTCAGGGTCTGTGTGCCCACCTGTCTGACCTCAGGTGCCTGCATCCCAGCCTCCTGACTCCTGGTTATCCTGGCAGCAAAACATGGAGCAAAACGTGGGCCAGATGGCCTAGCTTTTATTTCCCTAACCCATGTTAAAACCCTTTTAATTGGGAGTTCAGTTTATTTCTCTTCCTTCCCCTCCCCTGTCTCACTCTTCCCGGCAGTCTTCAGCCCAACCTGTTGTTGCTTCAGTGTCCCAAAGTATTAATGCCACTTGGCAGTAGGAAAACAACAACAAAAATCCAGTTTATTTGTTGAAGTAACAAGTGCCCCATTTTACGTTACTTTCAAGATTCTGTTGCCGTGTCTGCAATCTGTATAGTATGTTTTTTCTTGTAGATGGTGCAACAGAAACTACCTCCTTCCTGCAGTGTGTGAAAACTTAAAAAGGCTTCTTTTGTAGCCTTTACCACCTGCCCAGAAAGTAATAATGCCTTTACCTTGGAACGTGCTTTATTCTGCTTGGAGAAAGTGAAAGACCTGAAGTTTGGCTTTGGTTTCCACAGCCTGTACTTGGGCTTTTCCAGACTATTGTATTCACTTGACTTTGCAGGGGAACGAAATTTGGCACCCCCAAATGTCTCTCTGGCATGGGGATTAGCTTAGACTGGTTATTTGTAAGAAATGGAAGACTCAGGAAATATTTCTTTTTACATCTGCCTTAGCCGCTGGAAGAATTTAGATCAGGGCCCTGTCTCCAAAATAAGTTTTATCACCAGAGATACCTGCAAAGAATATGGGCTAGGTGTGGTGGGCCTAGAGCTCAGAGAGTCCCTCTGTGTCCTCTTGTCCCTGCCTGGCCCAACAAAAGTTTGTTTACCAAACTTTAGCTTTCTACTTGCATGAGAAGTGCCTTCCTCCCAGTTCAGGTCCCAAGCTGTCACTTCCGGCGTCCTCTGTCTATGGCTGAAGGTGGCATTGAAGGTGAGGGCTTTGGCCATTTTGTTAAGTTCTCTTGGGTATCTCCAAGAGATACATGTATAACATGTACAGTATACATGTTATGAAACATTTGATTTTCTCCTGTTGATCTGGCTCATGTCAGTTTAATCGTTAGACCAGCCAAAAGAACTTAAGAAGGAAAAGTAAATTTCTTTCTTCCTGACAGTTTAGAGGAAAACAAGGAGCGCATAACCTGTATCAAAGTCCAGGGAGAATAACTTGGCAATTATCAACGAATAAACATTTCAGATATAGCAGTTATGCTGTAAATTGTAGGAGGATGCAAATAAAACAAAATGTGGCCTTTAAGAGGGCCTGAAGATAGGTGGGAAAATAAGAATTCTTGAAACAGGTCTAATAATTACTGAAAACTGAAGTATGATTTTATAAATCAAATAGACTTGAGAGAATAAAGAACAATTTTGGGAGAAAGTGGAATAGAGGCAAACTTTGGATAGAAGAGGAAGGAAAGCATTTAATTTGGTGATATTAACAGGAACAAAATAAAATGAAAATAGAATTAAAGGTTTGAAATTAGATGTTAGAATAGGACTAAATTAGTAATGAGGGTCATTGTTTAATTTTCTGCAAATCTCTTTAATTTGGGGATTATTAGAAGAGAACTGGATTCTCTTGTCTGCTTCTGGATCTAAGCTTTTGAGAGGTTACTTTGGTTGACGTACATGAGGTTTTAGTGATATGTAGTTGGAAGCAGAGTAGCTTTTAGGTCACTGTGACATTGTTCTATATAATATCACATCAAAACTCAGTAAGTAGAAGCATCTTAGTATGAAAAATGGGATTTGAAACCCTATCAATGAACTTTTGTTCTTTCCCCTATGGGTGGTTTTATAACATGATGCATTTGGTCATTTAGAAAATAACTGGTCCTCCGAGTTAAGCAGATCTTCAAAATATGGATGTGTTTCTTTACATAAATCAAATATCACATCCATCAGTATCACCACTGATCTTGTCAGAAGAAATGTCTCAGAAATAAGTATTGAGAAATTGCCAAGCTCACAGTCATCGATACATAGTCATTTGTGCTTTCAAGTGAAACTTGTTTCTTGGAAATAGTGCGTCCTTTGGCTTTCAGCTCTTAATACAGGGTGCTTTTTCCTGGAGACAGCCATCACTATTTGAGCACATTCACGTTTTCCTCCATGGAATATTAAAAAAAGTCAGGGGTTGAAGTTTAATGAAGGTGATATTTACTGCTTTGTCGATTGTAGTTGAAGTTAGTCATTCTTTCCTTCTGTGAGTGTGTGGTGGTTAAAAAAATAGTCACTAGTGGCCCGTTTGGTTCTGGTTGTTTTGATTTGTGTTTAATTGGCCAGCAGTTTCCCCACCATTGGGCTTCCCTGGTGGCTCTGCTGGTAAAGAATTCACCTGCAGTGTGGGAGACCTGGGTTTGGGAACGGCTGGAGAAGGGAACAGCTGCCCACTCCAGTATTCTGGCTTGGAGAATTCCATGGACTATATATAGTCCATGGGGTGGCAAAGAGTCTGACAGTACTGAGCAACTTTCACTTTCCCCACCATAACTTAAGCACCACAAGTGCAAATATCAATGTGGAAAGGGTAGATGATACTTTACTAGTATTGTGAGAACAGTTTTCAATTTGCAGATCCCCAGAAAGAGTTGTGGGACTGCCGGGGCTCTGGGGACTTAACACTGAGAACTGCTAATCACCTGTTAAAGATTCAGAACACTGAAATTGACAGCTTTGTAACCTTGGGCAGATAGGATGGACTTCATTTTCCTCTGTCACATAAGGAAAGGTTAGACTTGGCACCTCCAAGCCTCTCATTTAACTGTCGTTATTTACTATGTCCCATCTGAGCCCTTCACGCTAGTCCCCATCCCCACAGGATTGTCAGTAATTTGGCTTACGCCATCTCTCAAATTGCGTTTCCCATTACTATATACGATTGAGTCTCGGTTTCTGTAAAGCAAGTTTACTTTTGTTGCTCCAAGTGAGGGGATCATCTGGGAACTTGTTAGAAATACAGATAGGGGATGCCAGCCCTGCGAATCAGAATCTGCAGTTTGATGAGATTCCAGGCAGTATGTGTTCCTTGATTCCGTGATTCTCTCTCCTGCCTCTGCCCAGGTACTCTCCACCTAGACTGCTCATTACAGACACTTGGGGAGTTTTAAAAGCCCTAATGCCCAAACCAGTTAAGTCAGAATCACTTGGGAGGGGTTGGGGACTGCTCTAAATCTTTCCTTATGACTGTTAGCAGAATTATATATTAGTTTCTTTCATGAAATTCTCTAAAATGTTATTTCATATGACATTTAATAATAATTGCTGCTCTTTGTTGAGCAATTACTAGCCTAGGCACTGTGCTGAATTACATTCAATTCCCATAACCTGCTATGAAAGAAATAGTCTTATCTTACAGATGAGGACAGTTGGTTTATTTTATAATGTAGTAACTATTGATAGATTTAACCTGAAAACAAAAAGCTCTTTGGGGTCTGTTTTAGTAAAGTTTCCCCAAACCCCTAAAAGTTTGGGAACCTCTGGCTGAACTGTTTTGCCTAGGTTGCCCTTTTTCTGCTTGTTTGCCTGTTATTGGCAAGCTCCTTCCTCTGCAGTAATACCTACCGCTTCAAACTTTGTGTAAGTGCAGATCTTCTTCAGGTCCAACAAAGTTTATTCAGAGTTTTGTCTTAGCTGCTGCTAAGGATAGAAAGGCTCATCTCCCAGTGACTTCCAAAATAATTTGGGGAAAGCTATATTTGTCAATTTAGAAACAAGCCCATTAAATATTAATATAAGTAACATTTTATAAAAGAGTGTTTTCCAAAACAAAATGAAATTAGTAAATTGTTAAGAATTTGAATAAATGTCTTTTTCCTTCCCTTTTTCCTCCTTCCCTCCCTACATTTCCTCTTATTTCTTTCTGTCCAACATCCATGTTCCGAAGTGCACATTTTTCTTTTCACTTTATTTTTTCCTGCTGTTCTGACACCAGCTGAAACGTTAGTAATGTAAAGAAATTACATGCAACAACTTGGATGGATTTCAAGTTCATTAAGTTAAGTAAAAGAAGCCAGACTCAAAAGACATACTATGTAAGTACACTGACATTCTAGAAGAAGCAGATGCTGTGGGCGCAGATGATAGATAGTGGTTGTCAAGGGCTAGTGAGTGGTGCGCTTAGTCACTCAGTCTTTGTGACCCCATGGACTATAGCCCACCAGGCTCCTCTGTCCAAGGGGGTTCTCCAAGCAAGAATACTGGAGTGCGTTGCCGTGACCTCCTTCAGGGAATCTTCCCAACCCAGGGATCGAACCCAGATCTTCTGTTTTGGAGACAGATTCTTTACCAACTGAGTCACCAGGGAAGTGGAGAGAGGAGTTAATTACGGAGGGGCAAAGGAGGTTTTTCTGCAGTGATGGAACTGTTCTTTTCTCTTGATTATGGTAGGAGAATTTGGAAACTGTAACTAGTTAAGTGGTGTTCTTAGTTGTTTTCTGGCTCCTGAAGTATGATACCCAAAAGGGAAATAATGTTACATGAAAAACTAGGTTTGCCTGTTGATGAGTGTTGAGCCAGCAGACACAACCAAGCCAAAGATCAGGAGAAGGGAGAAAACAGGGGGGCTTTCCTAACCCAGTCCTCCTCGGCAAGGTTGGGGAAGTTTAAAGCTGCCATATGACACAGCAATCCCACTCCTGGGCATACACACCGAGGAAACCAGATCTGAAAGAGACACGTGCACCCCAATGTTCATCACAGCACTGTTTATAATAGCCAGGACACGGAAGCAACCTAAACGCCCGTCAGTAGACGAATGGATAAGGAAGCTGTGGTACATATACACCATGGAATATTACTCAGCAATTAAAAAGAATTCATTTGAATCAGTTCTATTGAGGTGGATGAAACTGAAACCCATTATACAGAGTGAAGTAAGCCAGAAAGAAAAACACCAATACAGTGTACTAATGCGTATATATGGAATTTAGAAAGATGGTAACGATAACCCTATATGCAAGACAGAAAAAGAGACACAGATGTATAGAACAGACTTTTGGACTCTAAGGGAGAAGGTGAGGGTGGGATGATCTGAGAGAACAGCATCAAAACATGAATATTATCAAGTGTGAAACAGATCGCCAGTCCAGGTTGGATGCATGAGACAAGTGCTCAGGGCTGGTGCACTGGGATGACCCAGAGGGATGAGATGGGGAGGAAGGTGGGAGGGGGGTTCAGGATGGGGAACACATGTAAATCCATGACTGATTCATGCCAATGTATGGCAAAAACCACTACAATATTGTAAAGTAATTAGCCTCCAACTAATAAAAATAATTGGGGAGAAAAAAAGAAATGTGTTACTTTTAGATTCAGAAAACATGTTAAGTATGTATAGGATTTCTTTAAATAAACTTGTCTTTTGCCAGGAAAAAAAGGAAAAAAAGCTAAGGGTCATATATATTCATGAAGGGGCTTGAGTGGTAGACAGAATCCAAGGAGGGTCAGGACAGATCAGCGTCATCCCTCAGGTTCTGGTTGACCTTGTAGTTGAACACTGCAGGACAGTCTTCAAAACAGACCTGGGAGTGCTGACAACTGAGGTACTGTCTGCTGTAGTTACTTCTCTTGCCTGATAGAGTCATTTGTTTCTGCATCATTTTATTCCCTCTAGATCTTTAGTTACTGAAATCTGTCCAAGGGCAAGCATTGTGGCGAGGCTTAGGTCACAAAGTAGCTTATGCCAAAGATGGCTTCTCATATGTCAAGAAAGCCATGCCTGGATCTCTTTTTCTAGGGAACCCATACCTTGTCTACGCTGAAAGTTAAATCTTTTGAACAGCGTGAAAGGAGAGAACAAAGCTTGTGTCCCAGAGCTTTTATAGAGCTGACTTAAAACCTTGGTTCTCAAGTTTGCCTCAGATTGGCATCCTCTGTGCTGATGCCTGGAGAAGCCTCAGTCTCTGATGGAAGTGAGTTGGGGAAGGCCGTAAAGGAATTTTGAGTTTTTACCCAGGGGATTCTAACATAGCCAAGGTTGAGAATCACCCATTTAGGATCTGCCTGCCATCCCCTATGATTGAGTAAAGCAGAGATTCTTGAAGTGTAGTCTCTGGACCAGCATCAGCCTTCCTGGGAACTTGTTACAAATACAGGTTTTCTGGACCCTTTCCAGACCTGTTGAATTTGAAACTGCTGTAGCAGCCCTCCAGGGAATTCTGATGCCAGAATTTGAATTCTGATGCTAGAATTGCAAGAGTAAACTTCTTTACTCTGTGTTAATTTCTAGCAAGATGTTGGCGACTATTAAAAAGACCTGATGGATTACAGATGTCAACCTCTGTACCTCTGAGTGTACTTTTTTCCCTGGAAAGTTCCTTGTAATGCACATGCATCCATTTTTCAGTATTCATTCTTCTTTGTTTAATACCCTTTAAAATGTGAATTACAGTATAGTATGTTGATTGCATGGTGACTGTTGACAGTTGATCTTTAGCTGAATGATAAACTCTTAAACTGTCACAAAGGAACAGAAGTTAATTTCCGTTTGGGTGGTGTTTTGTGATGCTTCTGTAGTAAGAACAGGATAGAACAACTTTTGTTTTTAATTAATTTTTTTTATTGAAGACTAATTTCTTTACAGAATTTTGCTGTTTTCTGTCAAATCTCAACATGAATCAGCCATAGGTACACATATATCCCGTCCCTTTTGAACCTCCCCCCATCTCCCTCCCCATCCCACCCCACTAGGTTGATACAGAGTCCCTGTTTGAGTTTCCTGAGACATACAGCAAATTCCCGTTGGCCATCTATTTTGCATATGATAATGTTACATGTTACTCTTTCCATATATCTCACCCTCTCCTTCCCTCTCTTCATGCCCATAAGTCTGTTCTCTATGTCTCTTTCTCCATTGCTGCCCTGTAAGTAAATTCTTCAGTACCATTTTTCTAGATTCCGTGTATGTGTGTTAGACTATGATATTTATCTTTCTTTTTCTGACTCACTTCACTCTGTATAATAAATAGGTTCTAGGTTCATCCACTTCATTAGAACTGACTCAAAGGTGTTCCTTTTTCTGGCTGAGTAATATTCCATTGTGTATATGTACCACAATTTCTTTATTCATCAGTTGATGGACATCTAGGTTGCTTCCATGTTCTGGCTATTGTACATAGTGCTGCAATGAACAATGGGAAACAGCTTTTAGTTACATCCCCTTTAGCTTGGGAAAATGTATAGGGAAAAGTATTCAGAGCTAGTTATAACTGTAATGTGTCAACCATTAATGGTCATACTGTGTTCGTGAGGAAATATGTAACTGAGCACTGTTATCAACAACCTTTGCTTGTTTTTTTTTTTGATGTCTTGGCACTCCAGTGATAATGTACTGCTTTAATGAACTTGGCCTTATAAATGATAAATCCTGACTAAGTTTATAAGGGGTAGGGGACTTCTCCATGTACATCTGAAAGCATCTTTACTTGACATGAAGTTTCCCACCAGGAACTTTAAAACACATTCTAAAATCAGTATTAGAGCATAGATAAGGCAGTAACAAAACATTTCTTTCTGTCTGTTTCAGGCTATTTTGGCGTTCTGCTGGATATATGTTCGCAAATATCAGAGTCAGCGGGAAAGTGAAGTTGTCTCCACCATAACTGCCATTTTTTCTTTGGCCATTGCACTGATCACTTCAGCACTTCTTCCAGTGGATATATTTTTGGTTTCTTACATGAAAAATCAAAATGGTACATTTAAGGTAATTATTTGTCCTTTCATGTTCTTGGCAATTAAGTATTTAATTAAATGTGTAGCAGTGCAGTGTGTGTTGTGTTTTATTATTGTCGCTGGGAATAAGCGAGAATGGAAATGGACACAGGCTGAAGATGTGACAGCTAATGTGGAATAGACTTCTCACTGATTTACAGCGATTTGCCGACTGATCACAATAGGTTTTATTTTTGTGCCTTTCGTAGCTCCCTTGAAGTCTGACTTGATTTGCATTATCTAATTAAGACAATGTGGAAGGACCTTTGTTAGTGGCAGATTATGGTCTTCATTTCTATGTCATATTGAAGACCCTGAGTCATTGCGATGCAGGCTGCAGACAATCAGACCCGAGTTCTAGTCTTGGCTTCTCACTACTTAGCTTGTGTCTTTGGCCAGACTGAGCTTTTCTAGACTTCATGTTCCTTATATTTAAAATGCATGGTATTAGACTGGAAGGCTTCTGAGTTCCTTTTCAGTTATGCAGATTACTTTTACATTTCTTATTAGTGTAAGCTTTATGAGATAGGAAGTGTGTCTTGTTTGTTTCTAGGTGCCCAGCATATGACACATAGTAGGTACTTAAATATTTGAATGAAATATTATTTTAATTATCTCAGTAATGCATGGTTCCAAAATATTATTTGGTAATTTTTTTGCATTAGGTTTGGTTAGATTCCAATTGCTGTGAAAACTGCAGTTCTTTTCTATAGGTTAGACATTCATTTAGCAAGTATTAATTGAGCTCTTAGTATGTGCGGAATGCTGTGGAGAGATAGTAACTAGTGTCCATAGAGTACTCAGTGTGTGTCAGATCCTCTCTTAAATGGTTTACATATCTTAATGTCCCAGCAACCCAATGAGGTAGATAGTGTTGTCTCAGTTTTCATGGGCAGGAAGCCAAGGTTCAGAGAGGTGACATAACCCATCTCAGGTCTGGTGTTTGTTTATGCTTTTACTGGGATTTCCTATAATCAGTGTATAATTATTGTTTGAGCAAGAGAGTTTTTTTAATTTTTAAATTTAGAATATTTGGTTTGTTTAGATTTTGTGGAATTATATTTTCATCTGGAAATTTCTAAAGTATTTTAATGAAATTATGAGCTTTCCCTTAGATCATGTAATTGTTTTGGGACCATGCTTAGTTTAGTAATCAATCCCTTTTTGGATACTAGTTTTTTGTTTCATTTATTTATTTTTAATTTGTGAGGTTACATTATATTTGTTTAAATAAGACTTTAGGAATTCACCTGCGTAAAGAAACAAAAGTATTTCCCCTTAAGACTTATGGCATTTATTCTATTAAACGCTCCATTAGAGAAGAAAATGTATAGCTGTAGTTAGTGTGCTTATTTTATGCTTGTTAAATCTACTTGTCTCCGAGAATCCTGCATGCAGAACAAGAAACAATAGAACAGACATGGAACAACGGACTGGTTCAGAATTGGGAAAGGAATATGACAAGGCCGTACGTATATTGTCACCCTGCTTATTTAACTTCTATGCAGAATACATCATGTGAAATGCTGGGCTGGGTGAACCACAAGCTGGAATAAAGATTGCCAGAAATATCAACAACCTCAGATAATGCAGATGATACCACTCTAATGGCAGAACGTGAAGAGGAACTAAAGAGCCTCTTATGAGGGTGAAAGAAGAAAGTGAACAGAATGGCTTAAAACTCAACATTCAAAAAGCTAAGATCATGTCATCTAGGCCCATCACTTCTTGGCAAATAGATGGGGAAAAAGTGAATATAGTGACAGATTTTATTTTCTCGGACTCCAAAATCAATTTGGATGGTGACTGCAGCCATAAACTTAAGACGCTTGCTCCTTGGAAGGACAAACCTAGACAGCATATTAAAAAGCAGAACTGTCACTGTTGACAAAGGTCTATAGTCAAAGCTATCGTTTTTCCAGTAGTCATGTGCAAATGTGAGAGTTGGACCATGAAGAAATCTGAGCACTAAATAAGTGATAGTTTCAAATTGTGGTGTTGGAGAAGACTCTTTGGGAGTTCCTTGGACAGCAAGGAGATCAAACTAGTCCATCCTAAAGAAAATCAACCCTGAATATTCATTGGAAGGACTGATGCTGATACTGAATGCCCAGTACTTTGGCCAGTTGATGTGAAGAGTCAACTCATTGGAAAAGACCCTGATACTGGAAAAGATTGAAGGCAAAAGAAGGGGGTGACAGAGGATGAGATGGTTAGACATTTTCACTGACCTCAATGGACATGAGTTTGAGCAAACTCTGGGAGATAGTGAAGGACAGGGTAGCCAGTACTGCAGTTCATGGAGTTGCAAAGAGTCAGACATGACTTAGTGACTAAACAACAACAAAAATCTAAACGTGGCACCAATAATTAGAAGGGAAAAATTTCATGTTAAGGTTTTTCCTCTCTTTTTAAAAAACGTTTTCATTATCGAGGGATTCATTCAGCAATTGTATGGCCTTTGTGGTAGCTTACGGTGAATGGTGTTGGATTTGTGATCTCCAAGGAAGATTTAACTTTGGGACCAGGACCCAGGCTTGATCACTCAAGAGCTTTTGTATAGCAGAGTTTTATTAAAGTATAAAAAGGGAGAGAGAAGGCTTCTGACACAGACATCAGAAGGGGGATGGTGAGTGCCCCCCTGGCTAGTGTTAGCAAGGAAGTTATATACTTTTTTAATTGGTTATTACAATAAAAAGAATGTTTCAAGGTTGTAAAGATCTTACTAGACCCACTCCTATAGCTTACATTGTAAGATAACAGGATTAGCCAGAAGGTTTCCAGGAAGGAGAGACTGTCCTCAAGCAGGATACATTGCTGTTTTATAATCCTTGGTACAGAGTTTAAACTGAGTTGTTTGTTGCTTAATCATCAGTTCTGGGCTTAAAGAAAAAAACATTTTATGTGACTAAGGAATGTAGACAAAAAAAAAGATCTTTGTCCTTTCCTCCTCCTTGAGAATTCCAGACCCCTATTTCCACTTTGAGACCCCTAGACTCCTTTCTCCTCCTCGGGGACCCCGGACTTCTTATCAGCCTGCCTAGGAATTGACTCTTTCATTCCCTCCTTTTCTTTTAAGAGAATTATGTTGCCAAGGGAAAGGGCCATTGTTTTGTTGCATAACTGCTTCCTGCTGTTGAGGAACGTAGTCCCTAAATTGTTGAAGCAACATATTCTGCTAACCCTCATATGGAGGGTCTCTGATCCGGGGGCCTCAAGTAATAGTTGGGCACTCATAGGAGCCTGGACAACCATTTGTAACTTAAAAGCTTTCAGATGGTTAGAAGCAAACCCCATTTTACAGCTACAGATGCAAGGCAAAATAGTCATTAAACCAAGTTAAAACCTAATCAAAATTAAAAGTTAGATTATGTCCATAGTTAAGGTACAATGTGTTACACCAGTCCATCTTAGGATGTCATCACAGAGTTGAAGAAAGTCTTTTCCTTGAAGTGGAGAAACCCACCATGGGAAGTCTTTAATTGATGAGAAGGGGGAGTGCTTCACAGACCCAGCAATTATGATTCCAGAATTATGGAATGTGGTGTAGGAATGAGCCCAGGACAGGAAGGCGTTGTCTTGAGGGTCAAATGACAGACTCAGGACTTTTGGAGTCAGCAGAAGCAAGCCCACATAGCTTCGCAGACCCATGTCCATTCTTGGCTCAAACACTGGCTTGTTTGACTCAAAGTCTGGGTCAGGAGTTAACCTCCTGGTAATGTCTGTTGAAAAAGCTGAAAGTTGAGTCATATAGTTATAAGGCTTTAGGATCTATGACAATATCTGTGTGCAAAACTAGTCTGTCATTGAGGTAATCGCATTTTGGCGGGGCAGTTCATACCCTCATTATTAAAGGTAAAACTAAACCAACTGTCTTGTGTTTCCTGAGTTAGCTTACCAAGGTGCCTCTCAATAATGTCATTAGTCTTTTCAACCTTTCCTGAAGATTGGGGTCTCCAGGAATACTGTGAATGATACTCTATTCCTAGAGCTTTCAACACTCCTTGAGTTACAGCAGCTTTAAAGATGGAGCCATTGTTGCTCTCTTTAGAGTTTAAGATCCCACTTACATCATGAGAAGTCAGTATGTTAAGATTTCGCCCATTAGTAAACTTATGAGCTTTAGGCATTAGCGAGACAGTAATAGCAACTACCTTTAAGCAGTGTGGCCATAGCCTTTTTTCAGTAACAAACAAAACTAAACTCTGATTCTGTGGGCAAGCTCAAAGCAGGAGCCTGCAAGAGAGCAGGTTGAAGAGCCTTAAAAGCCCTTTGAGTATCTGGGGACCAAACCAGCTTGTTGATTTGGGCCTACTGAATCTCAGTTAGAAGTTTATATAAAGGCCAGGCAAGTTCCCCAGAATCCAAATGAGGCAATAGCCTATAATGCCCAAGAATCCTCTCAGTCATCTTTAAGTCATAGGTAGAGGATGGTTTAGTATAGATTCAACTCTAAAAAGCAAACTTCAAATCAATGACTGAAAAATATTTGATTCAGTCAGAAATTTCAGACAATGAAGTATCAGGATTAGGCACTTACTGTTGTGTAGCTTGAACAGGTTTCCATTTATCATTTGACTTTTTTTTTACACCAAAAATAGGAGTGCTGCATGAACTGTTACAGGGAATTAATAGTCCTTATTCCTTTAAATTTTCAGTGATGGGTTTTAACCCTTCCTTAACCTCAGGTTTTAATGGATACTGCTTTTGATGTGGAAATAGGTGAGGGTCTTTGAGTTTGATAACGACAGGAACAGCATTTTGTGCTTGACCCATAGTTTTTCCATCAGCCGACATTTGAGGATTTACATTTTCTTCAGTTATAAGAGCAGGTTCCATATTCATGAAAACAGAGACCTGGACCTTGTTCAGTATATCCCTCCCCAGAAGGGGTGGGGGAAGCTCTGGTGCGATCAGAAACATGTGAGAAAACAGCACAGAGTCCCAGTTGCAGCCTAAAGGACGACTGAAATAATAGCGTTTGGCTCGTCCAGGCAGCCCCATTATGGCAGTGGATTGGGAGGAAAGTGGACCAGGGGCTTTGGTGAGCAGAAGTTGCCCCACTGTCCAAAAGAGATAGACGGATTGGCCCCCACAGTTATTAATACCCTGGGCTCCTCAGGTGTAATTAGGACAGGAACTTGTGTGGGGACCCCAGGGCACCTTCAGTCCTGATTGTCTTGAGAGTCCGACCCCTGAAACCTATGCCTCTGGGGCAGTCTCTCTTCCAGTGTGGTCCCTTGCAGACTGGACATGGAGCCGGGGCAGCTTAGAGGCCTGAGGGCAATCCTGCTGGAGGTGCCCCTTCTTTCCACAGTAATAGCAAGCCCATCCCTTTTCACCTGGGTCCCTCTGGGCATTCTTCTCAAGCTGTTTCAGAGCAGGTCTAACAGTCATGCTGGGGCTTCAGCCTTTTCCTGGTCTTTTTTTTTACCTCATATTTTCCTCATATTCTCTGCCATAATATACCATCTGAGCCAGCTGCAACAGTTTAAAATTTTTAAAGACTGATTTGGTCCAAATGCCTGTTTTTGTAACTTATGGCGGATATCTGGAGCTGAATGAATGAGTGATAAATCTTCTAAGATCTTTCCTCTCTCTGCACTTTCAGGATCAATGTCAGTAAACTTGTAGAGAGCCTCCCGTAGTCTAGGAATTTACTGGGAGTTTCCTTCTCTCCCTGTTCTATGTCAGCCAGGTTAGCATAGTTTAGAGTCTTGGTGGTGTTCGCTTGAGTCCTTGAAGATTACCTCTTGCAAAGACTCTGATCCTACCTTCCTTCAACCATGTTTTAGCCTCATTCTGGCACAGTTATGGGAAGTGCTTGACTCCCAGTAGGGAGGAGGGCTATTTCATGTTCCCTTTTTCCCCTTGTCTCATGTTTAAGCCATTTATCTCCAGAAGCAGTAGCTTCCCCCAGAACTCGAGCTGTCAAGTCAGAAGTCAACGTCTATCCTAAGACATACCCTCTAAATAGTCTTGAGTGCATTGGAACTGTTTGAATTTCTATGTAGACTGAGGCAACTCCTCCTGGAAGGGTGACCTGATTCTCAGCCTGTTCAGTTGGGAGCCCCAGATACAGGGGCAAAGTAAAGAGGACAGGAGGGAGCTGAAGGCTTCATACCCAAATCTGTACCCTTAGGACATAAGTCTGGCATATCTTGCAGAGAGAAAAGAGCAACACATATCACACGTCTACCCATTTCTCTTGTTTTCTACGGAACCAGTCTAGTTGTAAAACAGTATTGTAATTAAGAGACCTTTTAACAGGCCAGCATTTCCCCATCTTCTAAAGGATACTATGGCCATTCAGTATCACAGAAGAAGATCAGGCATGTTATTTTAAACTCTGGGTATCAAACTTGTCCCAGTTTTTTAAAAAATACATTGTAAAGGAGTGGTTCTGCAACTGTTAGCTCCCATCTGTAAGAGAGAAAAAAGCGGCATCCACAGCCACGGCTTCTTTCCACCAAAAGCATCCTTCCCTGCTCTAGATGGGAGTGTAGACAGACTCTCCACCAAAGCTTTCCTTCCCTGGTCGGAATTAGTCTGTCCCTTACCGATGCAGGCATCTTACTTGTCCCTCCCGGTTCTATCACCAAGGTGGGGTGGTGGTGCCCCAGGAGTCGGCCTCAAGCATCCCAGACTGGTTTCCAGTTCCTTACAGCTGAGACATTTGTTTGACTTGCCAGAGTAGCGTCAGGGAATGTTTCCCAAGCTAGTACTGCCAGGGGAAGCCTCTCACGTGTGCCTGTGCACACTCCTGAGTACAGTGCTGACCGGACTAGAAGCGGTGAGTCATAAAGGGGCGAACAGCAACCACAATGTCCCTTCTGAGCGTCAGCACGCCAGCATATGTGACAGCGAAAGGGTCAGCGAGCGAGGACAAGGCGGTGTTTGTCCTCAAGCTACTAGGGCCAGTCCTTCCAGTTCACGTCCACAGAGTCCACAGAAGGAGCACCTAGGGAGCTGAGACAAAAGCCATCCAAGAGTCTTCTCTGTTCTGCTAAGAGCTGACACCACCCAAAGGAGCCCACTGTGATCCCGATCTAACCACATCTTGCAGTTCCCGATCTGTGTCCTCAAAAGCCTCACGGTCACCAGCAGTGCTTCAGTCCACATGGATAGGAGAAACAACCGTGACAAAGACTTACCTTCAGGTTGCCGGCCCTGAGGCCTGCAGCCAAGAGCGTGCCCTCTAGCCTGAGAGACCCTCCTGGAGCTAGAGCTCCGCCGTGCTCCCAAACATGCTCTTGGAACTTTCGGCTCCTAGCAAGGTTAGGCGCTTCCATACTTGGGGTCTAAGTAAAAGTACATAATAGCAGCATGGATTACAAATCCCTTGAAAGTCCGTGACCCAGCAGACTATGTTAGTAGTTCTGATTCCCCACGCAGTTATGAAGTGGTCAGAGAGACCAGAACAAGGTGACCCGAGAAGGGAAAGTTCCGTCCACGTGCTTCACCCTTTTCTGGCTGCTCGCCTCGCAGGGACGTTGGCTGTCTCTTGACAGTGGCAGGTCAGTATAAACCCCTTAAAAGGTTCCCCATTTTGGGGCTGCCTTCAGTCATTTTGAGGCATCATGAAACCGCAGAGCAGAGCTCAACGCTTGCTTCACGCAGGACACATCATTCATTCACACGAGCACACAGTAGAGTTAGTAAAGCAGAACATATGTGTAGTGAGAAAGCAGAGAGACAGCTCTGAGTGTTATTACCTTGGCCTGAAGATCCCGGACGAGCCCCCAAGGTGATAGCTTACAGTGAACGGTGTTGGATTCATGATCTCCGAAGAAGATTTAACTTCGAGACCAGGGACCAGGCTTGATTACTCAAGGGCTTTTGTGTAGCAGAGTTTTATTAAAGTATAAAAAGGGACAGAGAAAGGTTCTGACATAGACATCGGAAGGGGGATGGAGCATGCCCCCCTCACTGGTGTTAGCAAGGAAGTTATATACGTTTTTAGTTGGTTATTACAATATATCAAAAGAATGGCCAAGGTTGTAAAGATCTTACTAGGCCCACTCCCACAATTTACATTTTAAGGTAACAGGATTAGCCAGAAGGATTTCAGGAAGGAGAAACTGTCCTCACGCAGGATACATTGCTGTTCTATAATCCTTGGTACAGAGTTTAAACTGAGCTGTTTGTTGCTTAATCATCAGTTCTGGGCTTAAAGAAAAAAAATGTTTTATGTGACTAAGACTAAGGAATGTAGAGGGAAAAAAAGATGTTTGTCCTTTCTTCCTCCTCAAGAATTCCAGACCCCTATTTCCACTTATAGAGCCCTGGACCCCTTTCTCCTCCTCAGGGACCACAGACTTCTTATCAACCTGCCTAGGAATTGACTCATTTGTTTCTACTTTTCATTTACTTATTAATAGTTGTCTCTGTCTAGTTATGTCTATTTTTAGCTAGCTGAAAACTTTGATAATATACCAGTTTTTCCCCAATAGTTTCATGTATATAAATTGATGTTTTAAAATATTCTTAGTTTCCCTCTTTGTCTTTTCTCTTTTTTGGAGCACTGGCTGGGGGACTAGTGACTTTCCTAAGAGTTGCCATTTGAAGCTGGCCGGTGCTAATAGTTAAATGAGAACTGAAGAGACTTTCAAAAACTACATCTGATAAACTGTAAAGAGTATTTTCTCCAAAAAATTATTAACGAATTCTCTTGAGATGCTTAGTAAACAATGAGAGTATTTAAATATTAGTATTTAAGAACTAGTTTCAGACTTCATGCCGTAGCTGTAGGTGTCTCTGGGTAAAAGTGTGCCGCAGCATCTTTAATCTCTTTCATCCTTATTAAAATGTGCAGGTGGTTGTTTTCCATGATGAATTATGTTGTGGCCTAAGTTTTAGAAACTGCATTTCTTATTCCTGAATGAATATGTCTGTCATCTGAGTTTCTCAGTTTCCACCTCGGATGTTGAAGCCTCTTAACCGATTAGGAACCTGCTTATCACGTACAGTTGTTTGGAAACGTGAGACATCAAGGACTGCTGACGTTGCGCTTAGGAGCTGAGGACACCAGGCAGGCAGTCAACTGTACTTTCTCTGTTTCGTCTACTTTACCTTCCTAGTTATTTCTGCCTGCCTTTGGTCAAGGGTATATTGTGATAATGTCTGAAGTGTTTCCATTGACCTCTTTTTCAGCTCCTGGCACTATGGATATTTTTTGCCAGATAATTTCATTGTTTCTAGTTTTCCTGTGTAATAATTAACTTCACAGATTAAAAAAAAACAACACACAAAACCGTAAAGAAGAGCTGAAAGTGTTCTATTACGGTGCCTTGTGTAGTTGGTAAATAACTTTGGCTCATGAAACATACAAAGTGTGCATGCTCAGTCACGGCCGACTCTTTATGACCCCATGGACTTGGCCCTCCGGGTTCCTCTGTGCGTGGACTTCTCCAGGCAAGAATACTGGAGTGGATTGCTGTTTCCTCCTCTTCCTTCCCGACTCAGGGATCAAACCCACATCTGTGTCTCCTGCATTGCAGGCAGATTCTTTACCACTGAGCTAAAAAGTGTACTAAAAAAAAAAAACAAATCAGAAATAGCCATTAGCTTGAACAGATATTTTTATTTTATACAGTGTATAAAATTAGTTAAGATGTGACATGAAAATATTTGTTTTGGTAGCTAAAATATTCATTTCTTCTTTCTGTCCATCAGTGATTAATCTCTTTATGGCCTGAGATTATCAGGTGTTTGGGTTGTACGCTCTCATATTGCCTCATTCCTGCTCTCAGATGCAGATAATTGTACCTTAAAACTTTGTGTTCTTACTACATCTTAAATGTATTCTTGCAGTTAGTATTTACTAAGTATCTAATAAGAGAGTTCCAGAAAAACATCTATTTCTGCTTTATTGACTATGCGAAAGCCTGCTACTGTGTGGATCACAATAAACTGTGGAAAATTCTGAAAGAGATGGGAATACCAGACCACCTGACCTGCCTCTTGAGAAACCTGTATGCAGGTCAGGAAGCAACAGTTAGAACTGGACATGGAACAACAGACTGGGTCCAAATAGGAAAAGGAGTACGTCAAGGCTGTATACTGTCACCCTGCTTATTTAACTTATATGCAGAGTACATCATGAGAAATGCTGGGCTGGAAGAAGCACAAGCTGGAATCAAGATTGCCGGGAGAAATATTAATAACCTCAGATATGCAGATGATACCACCCTTATGGCAGAGAGTGAAGAGGAACTAAAAAGTCTCTTGATGAAAGTGAAAGAGGAGAGTGAAAAAGTTGGCTTAAAGCTCATCATTCAGAAAACTAAGATCATGGCATCTGGTCCCATCACCTCATGGGAAATAGATGGGGAGACAGTGGAAACAGCGTCAGACTTCATTTTTGGGGGGCTCCAAAATCACTGTGGATGGTGACTGCAGTCATGAAATTAAAAGACACTTACTCCTTGGAAGGAAAGTTATGACCAACCTAGATAGCATATTAAAAAGCAGAGACATTACTTTGCCAACAAAGGTCCATCTGGTCAAGGCTATGGTTTTTCCAGTGGTCATGTATGGATGTGAGAGATGGACTGTGAAGAAAGCTGAGCGCTGAAAAATTGATGCTTTTGAACTGTGGTGTTGGAGAAGACTCTTGAGAGTTCCTTGGACTGCAAGGAGATTCAACCAGTCCATCCTAAAGGAGATCAGTCCTGGGTGTTCGTTGGAAGGACTGATGCTGAAGCTGAAACTCCAGTACTTTGGCCACTTCATGGGAAGAGTTGACTCATTGGAAAAATCCCTGATGCTAGGAGGGATTGGGGGCAGGAGGAGAAGGGGGCGACAGAGGATGAGGTGGTTGGATGGCATCACCGACTCGATGGGCATGAGTTTGAGGAAACTCTGGGAGTTTGTGATGGATAAGGAGGCCTGGCGTGCTGTGATTCATGGGGTCACAAAGAGTCGGACATGACTGAGCAACTGAACTGAACTAAATCTCTACAGAGCAGCGATGGTCAGGTGGGAGTGAGCTCAGTGCGGGCAGGAAGGTGAGTTAGCAGCGACGGGATCCTGGCCGCTTTTGAGGGAGCTTCGTCCTCCAGGGCAGTAGGAGGTGGGCTGAGGGAGGGGTGTTTTATTCGTGGTGACTGTGATGTTTGATGGAAGCTACTGGAGTGCGTACTCTTTAGGATTCAGTAGAGTGGGAGAGATGTTTGTCAGGGAGGGGTATTGTTGCAGGCCCGGTGTTGTGTCCTTGCAGAAACAGAGGGATGCGGGCCTTAGCGTGAAAGGCGTGTCTGTGAATAGTGCATGCACTCAGCAGAAGGAAGGGCTAGTCTCTGAGTACAGGTGGAGTGGGGTCTCGATTTGGGAGTGAGTTGAGTAACTCTTGTTTTTGGTTCTCAGATTATTTTAGAGACCTTCAAGTCCAGGCTTCTTAATCACCGGCTTGTGTCCTGAGTATCTCTTTCCTGTGAGGGGTGGTTCTGTGTGTTGCAGATGTTTAGCAGACCCTAACCTCCTTCAGATGCCAGCAGCATGCCGTCCCTTCCCCCAGCCCCATTGTCTCCAAGACATTGCCAGATGTCCTCTCGGGGAGAGAGTCATCTGTGAGTGAGAGCCATAGGTCTAAAGTGAGGTTATCTGGTAAAGTTAAGGGGGCTTAAGTGTAGCTTTGGGTTGGACTGAGCTTTTCAAAAGGTCTCCTGGAAGGATGGAAAAGGGAGCTTTATGTGTACAAATCACTACCTTTTTGTCATGGACTTTATCTCCTTTTCCTTTTTTCTAAAATGTTCCTCTTGCGTATTCTCTACTTATATTTGTTCTTATTTCTCTCACATTCCTTTGGGTCTCCTGAATTTTTTTTGGTCTCTACTTTGGGAGGCAGAAGTTTGTAAAACATATTAAGGGCATAACTAGCAATTTTCAAAATGTAGAAGGAAGTTTCATAAACTGAGCTCTTTTGACAGTGAATCAGATACCTTGAAGGCAAGGTTGTATATAAAAGCCAAATATACAAATAGTACTTGAGTGATGTTGTATATTTTACACATATTTTTGCTTTAAAATAGTAACAGTAGTATTCTCTAACTGCTGCAAGATTTGGTTAAACAAAAGAACCTTTGAGGGTAAAAGACACTAAATGTCAGTGAACCTTTGAGTTTAAATAGTTGTTGTTTAGTGCTAAGTTGTTTGATTCTTACGATCCCATGGATTTGTAGCCCACCCAGTCCCTCTGTCCATGGGATTTCCCAGGTAAGAATACTGGAGTGGGTTGCCATTTCCTTCTCCAGGGGATCTTCCCAACCCAGGGATCCAACCTGCGTCTCCTGCATTAGCAGGCGGATTCTTTACCAGGGAAGCCCATTGATTTTAAATTACCTTCAGTCTTTCTACTTGTCTTTTTCTCAGGTTATTGTCTTCTTCAGTTTTTAAGTTTAACTTTTATGTGATTGTCAGTGGGTACATTAATACCTCGTTGGTTGGAATCTTGCAGAGGAATAGCTATAATTATCCTCTGTTTCAAAAAGTCTTCACGTTTCAAAAATCTTTAAAAATTTGTTATGCTATATAAACAATCACTTAAGAAACACAGCTTTTGGGAGCTGAAGTTTTGGTTGTGTTCATTCATTTGGATACCTGAAGAAAAAATTTCTCATCATTGATTAGAATTTACCACAGTGCTTTTTCTAGTCTTGTGCGGTGAGCACTGCTTAACTTTATTTTTATTTTTCTGTAGTATATATTTGGTATTTCTTGGATTACATTTTTTAGTCAAAGATTGTGAGTGTTAGAGTTGTTGATTGCAACTTGTTCTGTTTATCCCCATTCAGAAGTACTTCATGGATATCCATATATAGCAGTTTATATACATTTTAGAGATTTTATTGTCCATATGGTATTCCACATTGTAAATGTACAATAATACATTTTATTGTTTCTCCCCAGGTGATTCGGTTGTCTCGTTTTTGGTTGTTTCTTACTGTTTTTCAGCATTTTAAACGACATTATCCTGTTGTTTACTGATCTTTCTGTCAGGGTACACAGAGTGTCTAGTTGTGGCGCATGGCCTTACTTGCCTGGAGGCATGTTAGATCCTAGTTCCCCGATCAGGGAGTGAACCCGTGTCCCCTGCATGGCAAAGCAGATTCTTAACCACTGGACCACCCTGAGTATTGTCGGGTGAAGAAAGATCAGTCAACATTGATTGGTGGAGGCTGTAATTTATGGGAATAAGGGTCAGCAGGTTCCCACGTTCTTACATGCTGCCTGCTCTGTGAAGTGGTGAGCTTCCCAAAGTGTGGGTGCTTCAGCAGAGGCGCCTCTGCCTGTGAGGCAGGCGGAAGAGTGGCCTTAGGTAGATCGACACCCTGGACATGGGTGCCCTGGATTACCCGCTGTCTGCGGGCCCCAGACGCCGCGGGGGCTGAGCACCCAGTCAGCCTCTGGGCCCTGTGGTCCGGTGAGTGACTGAGGTTGAGGACAGCCCTCCTGCGGTGGGCCGGGGGGTCTGGGCTTGAGGGCTGCCAGGCATTCCTCTGGAGGTCTTGAGTTTGTTCAGTGGGCAGGACTACTTGTTTCACAACATCCCTGTGCATGACATCTGTCCTGATTTGTGTGAATCTTTTTAGGACAGATTCCAGCAAAGATGGTCTGTGTCACGAACTTCCTTACTATTACTGTGTGTAGATGGCTTTTCCTCCACGTTTGCCATTGCTGGATATTTTTTAATGATTTCAATCTTGTCATTTAGGTGAATGGAAGGTCACTATGATATTAATAATAGATTTTCATGCTTTATTAATAAGATTTGGTAATTGGCTAAATCCCTCCTTGTTGGTCTTTTAGAAAAATTTCTTAGCTCTTTGCCTGTGTGTTTTCCAGATGACTTTTAGAATCACCATGTCAGAGCATTGTCCCTGCTGTTGGGATTTTGATTGGCAGTATATGGTTTCATGGAGTTGGTATTTACAGCCTTTTCATGTGGAAATGCTGACTTTTCATTTGGATCTTCTTAATATTCTGTAGTTACTTGTTTCTTTATAAAGGTAACATAATTTTAAAGTTTAGCCTGTTCTTGTTTTTCACAGTCTTCATGGCTATTGGAGAAATAGCATTTTTATTGTGCACTGTGTGTCAAGGTTTGTGTCTGTAGTGCTAAATTTGGGTTTTCCACACTTTTGTTCTTTTAGGCATTCTTCAATTAGAAATTCATAGATCCTTGTTGTAGGTGTTTATAAAGTGAAAAAGGGGAAAAAAAAGAAAAACCTAAATTATTTTAGGATAATTAAATGTTATTCTTCTGCTTTAAAAGACTTGTAAGTGGGATTCTTAAAGTGTTGATGGAATAGAATTTACCTGAATACTAAAATGAGCCTTGTTACTTAATAGCAAGTCACATAGACTCTCCAGGTTTAATTTTTTATATGTGTAAAATTAGAGTATTCAAAAAGACTTGCTATTATACCTCAGTTCTAATTAGTTAATGTAGTTTTTTTTAAATTTGAGATTTATTTGAATTAATTTTCTAAAATTGCTAATTAAAAAATAATTGGGTTGAATGCAAAGGAGTTTAATTTCCTTCTTTTAGGTATTTTTTAAATGTATATTATGCTGAATATCTTGTTTCTAAGTTGCAAATCATACCGGTTCCTCTTCATCGCAGTGTTCCTCTGCTTCCCGTTGCCCTCCGCCAGAGACCAGAGTGCTTCAGCCGACTCACATGTCCTCACGCCTGCCCCTCCCCTCCCTCACTCCCGCTTCCTCGTTCCCTTCCAGGAGCTCCAGGGAGTCTATATTTTGCTTCTTTCGGGTTTTCACTCCCCATGTATGTGCCTTCCCTCTCCTCCTGCCTTCCCTCGGTGTTTTTCAGACCCTGTTTAGTTGCCCTGGGAAGCCACCCCTGAAGGTCAGTCGACTTCCATCTCCTGAACTTCCTCAGAACCACCTGCTCACGCTTGGTCACATTTACCTGCTAATGCGGTTGTCTTTTTTTACTCATCTCTCCCTCACTTCTTGAAGGCACAGACCATACCTGTCGGTGTCGATAATACATTTTAAAGTGATATGCGATCATATTAAGACTTAAGTATAACTGTTGAGCAATTAGATGTTTCATTAATATTTCTGTTGTTTCCTTTTTTCCTAGGACTGGGCCAATGCGAACGTCAGCAGACAGATCGAGGACACTGTACTGTATGGTTACTATAGTGAGTAAATTTCCATTTCATTTCCTGTCTGGGCTGCTCACCAAAGTGTAGAATAAAGCTACATATAAACTTTAAATTTTGATATTGCATTTGAAATGACTGTTTCAGCACCAGAAATAAGTAGTATAGGATTCACCTAGTCATCTTGAAGCTTCTGTAAGATACTTTGCTTCATTAAGGTTCACCTGCTGCCCTTCTCTAGAGGTTTAGTCATGCTAAGCCTCAGCTCTCTGCCTCTGATAGCATTGTTTGCTATCTTTCCATTTTCCCACTTGAAGTGTTGATTTTGAGTATCTGTGTTCCAGAACTTTCTTCTAAGTATTGGCAGTAGTAGAGTGTACTGTCTGGGAGTTTGCAGCATCACCTTTTTTATACTCTACAGAACCTGTTAATCTGGAAGTCATGGGGGGTTGGGGGCTTCCCTGGTAGCTCAGCTGGTTAAGAATCCACCTGTGATGAAGGGGACCCCAGTCTGATTTCTTGGTCGGGAAGATCCCCTGGAGAAGGGATTTCGGCTGCCCACTCCAGGATTCTTGCCTGGAGGATCCCCATGGACAGAGGAGCCTGGCGGGCTGCAGTCCACGGGGTCACAAAGAGTCCTATGTGACTGAGTGACTCAGCCCAGCACAGCATGGTGGTCTGGGCCCTTCCTCCTCTGTTCCTTTCTTCCTTCCATAGTGATGGATTAGGGAAGCTGTTTATAATAACCACTTAAATGTTTCCCAAGTTTTTTCTTTGAAAACATATAAGTGTGCTTTTTAAAAATGTTTAAGTGCTGAATTAGAAAAGGGATGTCCTGTTTTTTTGGTCAGCAGTGAATCAAGAGGTTGAAAATTATTTTTGTAGGACACTGGAAAAACATCTGTAGAAGTTTCTGTTGATAGGATGAGTTTTTCAAGGATGTCATTGGATTTTTTTTTTGTTTTTTGTCATTGGATTTTAATTTAGCTGCTTTGGCTCTAAATTTGTCTCTTACCTGTCTACAATCGGCAGGACCTATGAGATTCTGTTTCTTTGGTACAGATTTTAGAAGTATTTTTATCATGTTTTAATAAAGAATTCATTATTTCTAATGAATACAGTAAATATGTATCATAAAATTTATATTTGACCTGTTAAGTGAAAACTTTTGAAATGGTGGTATATTAAGCAGACTGTTGCTTTTCATTACAAATTTACTGTGTGCATGTTCAGTTATTCAGTTGTGTCTGACTCTTTATGACCCCCATGGACTGCAGCAGGCCAGGCTTCCCTGTCCTTTACCATCTCCCAGCGTTTGCTCAAACTCATGTCCATTGAGTCGGTGATGCCATCCAACCATCTCATCCTCTGTCACCCCCTCCTCCTCCTCCTGCCTTCAGTCTTTCCCAGCATCAGGGTCTTTTTCAGTGAGTCAGCTCTTCACATCAAGTGGCCAAAGTATTGGAGCTCCAGCTTCAGCATCAATCCTTCTAGTGAATATTCAGGGTTGATTTCCTTTAAGATGGACTGGTTTGATCTCCTTGCAGTCCAAGGGAGTCTCAAGAGTCTTCTCTAGCACCACAATCCTAAAGCATCAATTTTTTGGCACTCAGCCTTCTCTATGATCCAACTCTCACATCCATACGTGACTACTGGAAAAACTTTGACTATATGGACCTTTGTCAGCAAAGCGATATCTCTGTTTTTTAATACATAGTCTAGGTTTGTCATGGCTTTTCTTTCAAGGAGCAAGCGTCTTTTAATTTCATGACTGCAGCCACCATCTGCAGTGATTTTGGAGCCCAAGAAAATAAAATCAGCCACTGTTTCCCCATGTATTTGCCATGAAGTAATGGGACCAAATGACCATGATCTTAGTTTTTTGGATGTTGAATTTTAAGCCAGCTTTTTTCACTCTCCTCTTTCACCTTCATCAAGAGGCTTTTTAGTTCCTCTTTGCTTTCTGTAATTAAGGGTGGTGTCATCAGAATATCTGAGGTTGTTGAGATTTCTCCAGGCAATCTTGATTCTAGTTTGACAGGATATAAATCCCATCATCAAAACAGTTCTGTGGGTGGGGCCTGTCTCTTTGTGACACTGAACTGCATTTGTGCTGCAAAACATGACAAGATAAGCCTGATTTTATCTAGGTGCAGTCCAGGTTTACAAACCCTGTCTTATCCTTGAACCTAGAGGCTACTGGATTGATCCATCATAGTCAAGGGTACAAAGACTTCTACACTGGAGTGTTAATTCATCAGTCTTTCCAGTTTGTTTTATAGAGAGAATTAAGTCTACAGAAAATGATTTGTGGTAATTTTTCTTAATCCTCCTAAGGATAGTATGTCTCTAGTGTCATTTTAAATGCATGGGGAAAAATTAATCTTTATAAACAAGATTACTTAGGGATTTAGGATTTGATCTCTGTATAATTTGGATTGTAGTGAGACACTACTTTGGGATAGGATAGTTGAGTCACTGATCTAGGAAAAAATTTTGCATGAGAAGCCAAATTATGAAAAAAAAAGATTTCCTGATGACTGTGGAATCAAAGCAAGAGGATTTAATTTAATAATATTAATGAATGTTGTCATAAAGTTACTTAGCTGCATTTTAGCTATGACGGGTAGGTCTTTGACTCGGATGATGACCTATAGCTAAGTATCATAGCTTCTGAGGTGGTAACTGTCCTCTAGCCCAGCTGTCTCCTAGAAATGCTCGATAGTACCTAACTGCCCATTGCTTCTCTGCTTCTGCATCCTGAGCGCCACAGAGATTCCAGAGAATCCAGAGTGCTGTTTTACCCGTTCCCTTCTGTGAGATTCTGTAGTTCATCTAATCTCTCCTAACATACCAACACATTTGTGTTGCCTGACCTTGCCACGTACTGTGCAAGGCTTTCACATCCAACGTTTTCTTTGATCTTTGGGAATGACGTTTTGTGGAGGTATTTTCTACATTTTACAGGTGAACAAAATTAATACCTCAAGATGTTACTGATCACCTTATTAGTGAATGATTAGTCCAGAATGGGCATTATTATAATATTATTATAATGTTTCATAAGCTGGAGCTTACCATTTAGTGAGCTGTCTTTTAATAAACTCCTCTGGAGATGTTTGTTACCTATGGGATTGCTTAGCATGGAACCTCTGGTGGGGCAACTTCAAACATTACCTGGAGGCCTTTTAAATAATTCGGAATACTAGATTACATCCAGAGAGACTGATTTACATTGGCATTCTGTTAACATCACCACTCTTCTTATCAGAGAAGCACTTATATATGGGAAGAGTAGAAGGCTCAAGGTGCTGGATTCCAGTTTCCCCAAAATTTCTGATTCTCTCTTGAGACCTCAAGTTTTACCACTAGTAACAAATACTGTCACTTCCTTTGAAGTGACAAGTTCACTTTGTCCATTTCTGAGAGAGTCTGCCTAATACTCCAATCTGGGTTACTATTGCCTTTCTGTCCTTTGTTCTTTCAAGCAGAAATGATACTATTTGAGAAAAAGTGCCTAGTGTAGCTCACAACTGAAATAGCACAAGTGGTTCTCACAAGAATGCTATATGTGTACTTCCTCAAACAGAACTTTAAACAGATGAGCACTGATGGGTGGATATCTCAGAATCATTTCTGCTTAAGGGTACTTTCCTGATTACACGTGCCCCGTGCTGGGGAGTGCTAGGGGGTGAAGAATGTAGTAACTGCTAGTGGAAAGGGAAGTAGCATCTTAACATCGTCATGAAGATGATTTCATGTGCAGGTACCTTGCTGATCTGTGCTGATACTGAGGTCCCGAAACCACCGTTTTAAAGAAACTTCTGTTTTATTAATAAAACTTTGGGTGTTTTTTTCTGTAAACTTTGTGGAAGTGAATCCTGCTGTGGATACCTCAGCTGCTGATTGGTTATTACCAGGCTGTGTTAACTGAAGCTGCCTACAAAGACACAGCTTTCTGGAGCTCACAGACAGCTGAGAGGGTAGAATGGCTTTTGTGTGTGTGTGTGTGTGTGTGTGTGTGCGTGCGTGCGTGCGCACGTGTGCATGCTAAGTCACTTCAGTCATGTCTCATTCTTTGCAACCCAGTGGACTGTAACCCGCCAGGCTCCTCTGTCCATGGAGTTCTCCAGGCAAGGGTACTGGAGTGGGTTGCCATGCCCTCCTCCAGGGGATCTTCCCGATCCAGGGACTGAACCTGCGTCTCTTAGCCTCCTGATCGTCAGGCAGGTTATTTACCATTAGTGCCACATGGGAAGCTGGTGAATTGCCTACTTGTGCCCCTTTAACCTGTACTCGTGATGACCCTGTACTCAGAAGAAGACTGTCTCATCAGAGGATGCTGTGCCCACCCCAGAAACATTGACTCGTTTTTCTTTTCCTTTGGGATATTTTTGTTTATTCACCTTTGCCTTCAAATCTCTTTGATATTTTCTTTTAAAACTTCTCTTGCCTGAGTCTTTGGCTCTCATTTCTGTTTTAGTTTCACATTTCAGCCTCTTATAACTCCTCTGTATATGTTTAGCCTTTTATCTGAGTTCTGTTTTGGCCTCAAATTAATTTTTATCTTTAAATTCTTTCTTTTTATTAATATAAGTTATTGTAAATGTTTTTCTCTCTTCTCTGACTCTTCTTGAAATTTTTAGTTTTATTTCTTTCACCATCTACTTTCCTTTAGTTTCTTTTAAGTGAATTTTCCTTTTACTTAATCATTTTTCCTTACTCGTGTTTTGATTTTGCTGTGAGTGCAGGGCAGTTTAGACACAGGGAAAGCCCAAACCCAGAGCAGGGGTGTTCACGGCTGCTGTGCTGCCTCGTCTGTAGTTGTCCTGTCACTTGCTTCTAGCGAACCTGTCTCTTGACACTGATTTTTTTTTTCCATTTATTTTTATTAGTTGGAGGCTAATTACTTTACAATATTGTAGTGGTTTTTGCCATACATTGACATGAATCAGCCGTGGATTTACATGTGTTCCCCATCCCGATCCTCCCTCCCGCCTCCCTCCTCATCCCATCCCTCTGGGTCTTCCCAGTGCACCAGGCCCGAGCACTTGTCTCATGCATCCAGCCTGGGCTGGTGATCTGTTTCACCCTTGACAGTTTACTTGTTTCATTGCTATTCTCTCAGAACATTCCACCCTCACCTTCTCCACAGAGTCTAAAAGTCTGTTCTGTACATCTGTGTCTCTTTTTCTGTTTTGCATATAGGGTTATCGTTACCATCTTTTTAAATTCCATATATATGCATTAGTATACTGTATTGGTCTTTATCTTTCTGGCTTCATTCTGTATAATGGGCTCCAGTTTCATCCATGTCATTAGAACTGATTCAAATGAATTCTTTCTGCAAGAGAGAGAGAAAAAATTGACACTGATTTTTGGGCTGTCTTTTTTGTATCCATAAAAATTGAGTCATATCCTGTGTGTTGTTTCCTGTTTGGCCTCTTTAGCATTCAGTGTTACATTTGAAAATCATCTGTATTGTTGTAGGTAACAGTACTTTGTTGATTCTCATTGCTGTATAATACTTTATTGTAGCAACATATCACAATTTATCCATGCTCCTGTTGGTGATCAACTGGCTTGTTTAGCATTTGACTATTTCCAATACTGCTATATATATGTGTGTGGGGTGTGGGTGTTTATATACTGCATTGTTTTCCATTTTATGGATGTTCTTTTTCAAACAACCCCACATAGATATTTAATAAATTCTCACCTTTTGCTGTTAAGTAATTCTATAGTGAAAATAAGAGTTTGCCAAGTGTGTGCATATTTAGGTGAGTTAAATTATGGAACTGGGATGAATGAGATTGACCAAGAAGTTTTCAAACTGAAATCATGCACCTCAGATTTGAACTTGAACCCACACATCCAGGCTAGAACCCAACCAAGACCCAGACGGGAGTTTGTACCCATGATCTTCTAGTTGAGATCACGATATACATGGTCTCAGGACTTAACGAAACTCAGGGTCTTGATGTCTTGTCATGGAAAGAACTCAGTGAGAGACACAGTGACAGGTAAGAAGTGGATTTATTTAGAGAGAAACACACTTCACAGACAGAATGTGTGCCATCTCAGCAGGTGAGAGCAGCCCCGGGGCATGGGGTGGTGTTTTTATGGGGTGGGTAATTTCCTAGGACAGTGAGTAGTGGGAGGGGTAGTCTAGCTATTTGGGGAAGGGCCAGAGATTTCCAGGATTGAGCCAGCACCCAATTTGTTAATGCTGTGGTCAGCCTTGGAACTGTCATGGTGCCCGTGGGCATTACACTTAGTCTGCTGATGTGTTACAGTGAGCATACACTGAGGCTCAGGGTCTAGTGGAAGTGGACTCATCTGCCATCTTGGACCCATTTAGTGCTAATCGTTTTATGTTGTATTCTCAGGCTCTGTCTTTCTTTTAAAGGTTGTGCCCTGTTCCCTTCCATTCTGTTTCAAAACCATTCCTATGCCAGGCATTCTGGAGCACCTAAGAGAGTTTCCCACGTGGCACTAGTGGTAAAGACCCCACCTGTCAGTGCAGGAGACGTAAGAGACACAGGTTCGATCCCTGGGTCAGGATGATCCCTTGGAGGAGGGCATGGGAACCCATTCCAGTATTCTTGCCTGGAGAGTCCCATGGTCAGAGGAGCCTGGTGGGACACAGTCCACAGGGTTGCAAAGAGTTGGATATGACCCACGTGACTTAGCACACGCACAAGAGAGTTTTTAGGACATTGGTTAGTTAGTTGCTGAAAACTTGTAGCTGGAGTTTATACAGTTATTCTGAACTTGCTGTCTAATTGGTGAATCGTGCCGTGCTACCTTGAGGTCCCTTCACTTCTTTCTGACTTGTCCACGTGTGTGATGATGCTGGAGCAGTGCCTCTGCACCGTGGTAGGAGTGTGAGACGCGTGAGTGCTGAGCAGGTGTCACTGCCCTGCAGACTTCTCTTGAACTTCATATCCATGTTCAGTGGTCACTTGACAGTTTCTGCCAAAAAGTTCACATCTCAAACTTAACATTTCTAGAGCAGCTGATCCTCAAGCTGTTAATATTCTGTAAATTTCCTGATGGTCAGTGAATCGCAGCAGAGTTCAATCAGTTCAGTCGCTCAGTCATGAAAGGTCTGCCTAGGACTGTTGCCATTCAGCTCAGTTCAGTTGCTCAGTCGGGTCCAACTCTTTGCGACCCCATGAACCACAGCACGCCAGGCCTCTCTGTCCATCACCAACTCCTGGAGTCCACCCAAACCCATGTCCATCGAGTCGGTGATGCTATCCAACCACCTCATCCTCTGTCATCCCCTTCTCCTCCTGCCCTCAATCTTTCCCAGCATCAGGGTCTTTTCAAATGAGTCAGTTCTTTGCATCAGGTGGCCAAAGTATTGGAGTTTCAGCTTCAGCATCAATCCTTCCAGTGAACACCCAGGACTGATCTCCTTTAGGATGGACTGGTTGGATCTCCTTGCAGTCCAAGGGTCTCAAGAGTCTTCTCCAACACCACAGTTCAAAAGCATCAATTCTTCGGCACTTCGCTTTCTTTATAGTCCAACTCTCACATCCATACATGACTACTGGAAAAACCATAGCCTTGACTACTGAGTTACCTCAGTCCAGAAACCATCTTTGACTTTATTTTTTCACAAGTTGTATCAAATATGTATAATGTTCTCTTGTGCTTGGCTTTCAGAATTTATCCAGAATCTGGGAGTTCCCTGGTGGCCTAGTGGTTATGATTCCAGGCTGTCACTACTGTGGCCCTGGGTTTGATCCTGTCGGGGAACTGAGATCCTACTAGTCGCAGGTGTGGCAAAAAAAAAAAAAAAAACAGTTATCCAGAATCTGACCACTTTTTAGTACTGTCTTAATCGATTGGGGCTGCTATAACAAAAGCATTGCAGACTAGGTGGCTTAGCAGCAGACATTTATTTCTGTCTGTTCTGGAAGCTTGGAAACCTAAGATCGGGGTGCTGAGAGTGTGGAGTCTGGTGAGGGCTTGCTCCCTGGTTGCAGATGGCGGCCTTCCTGTTGTGTCCTGACACAGCAGAGAGCAGGCTCTTTCCTGTGCCTTCTGTCACGCACCGATCCCGTTCACGACGGCGCCACTCTCATGACCTAATTACCTCCCACCCTCAAACACCAACACACCGGGGTTAGATTCAGTACATGAGCTTCAGGAGACAGAAATGGCCCATAACACTGTGTATATGAGAAGGGATAATTCGTACTTCCATGTTGTTAAGAGTTAATGATCTGGTTGGGATGTGACTTCACATATGGCCAAGTAAGAAGGTTGATAGAGCCTCTTCCCAAAAAGCAATACAGAATTGACAAAAGAACAACTTCAGTGCTTTGGAAATCAGCCAGACAGAGGACTATTTATACTTGCAGACCGGTAAGGAGAGTGGTTAGTGTGTAATATTTTAGACTAGGTCTGTTGCCTTCCTACTGACCACTTCTTCCCTCCTCAGCTTGAACTGAATGAGAATAAAAATACTACATCTCACAATTTACGAGGTGCCAGTAAGAGAAAACTTGATAAATTCTACTTTATCAAAATTTAAAATGTGGCCTTTCAAAAGACAGTTTAAAAAAATGAAGTCACAGACACAATATTTGCAAATCGTATATGTTGTATAAGGCTTGTATACAGAATATAATAATAATTCTTACCAATCACTAATTAGAAAAACAGTTAAAAATGAGCAAAGTATTGCTGGGAGCTGTTGTGGGAGATCCCACCTAAGACGAGGTCATGAAGAAAATACCTGACATGCAAGGCCGTTCAGGATACAAGGGACCCTCCAGGTTGGCCTCGGCCTCTACCCCGCCCTGTATCCTCCCCCCTTTTCTGTGGTTGTTCTTGTTTGCCCTGCTGCAGATTCTTGTGTTGCCTGCCGAGAGCTCTCCTGCTCCTCTTTCGTTGAATAAAGACCAACTTAAAACCCTGATTAACAAATCTCTTAGATGCTGGTGCCCTATGAAGGGGCCAGGGATGAAGGAGATCCTTCAATTCAATCCCTTTTGCTGGCACTCTGGCTTGTTTGATAAATGTGTGCTCTCATCGCAAAAAATGCTCATGATTGTTCTAAACATCCTAAGCACAGTACACTAACAAAAGAAACTATTAAGCATAGGTCCCTCCACGGGGTGAGAAAAGCTCCACAAATAATAGTCACAAATGTGCCTAATAGAAAATATTTTAGATAGAGATTAGCTGGTGACTTCTTGCGGGTAGTTAACTTTTAGACTAAGAGCCTGTTTTGTGCTATATCTGCTGTTTTTGCAGTCCTTTGCATTTCTGTTCTGTAAAAATGTAATCCTATCTAGTTCCCATGGAGATGACACCTAATAGAAAGAAAATAGATTAACCACAAAAAAGACAGGGTCGGCTACTGAAGTTGCTTAATGTTACACCAGGTGCAAGCCATAAATTGTCAACAGGCCTGAAGGCCAAAAGATATTATACATACAGATTAACCATAATAAAGGCCCTAATAGGCACAGAGCACTTTGGGGACGCCCTATTAGAGAATACAAAAAATATTGTTTTAAAAGTGGTTATTGGAGCAACGTTTGATTGATGTTAATGTGCTGAGGTTGTGCAATGGACACTATTGTTAATATAGTTGGAGAGCTAGAAAAATAAGAGTTTAGCCCTAGTGTAAAAACAATAAGATAATTGTTAATTTTAACCAGGAGTGCTAAACAGGCGCTCCCTCTCCAGAGCCGCAGAGTCTTTGTGTGCTAAACTTTTTAGATAAATTTAGTTGAGAACTTCTGCAAAAAGGTTGACTTTTATGTTAACAGGATTGTATTTCTATTACGTTGCAACCTGCTGTATCATGAGACTGCCACTTTTTCTGTTTTCTGCTAAACTCAATGCCAGAAGATAATGTACAAAAAATCTATGGGAAAAGACTCTCATAAACAAAAAATATACAGAGCACACCTGGTTTCGTGACGGACAAGCTGATATAATGTTAAACTAAGTCTGTGTGCTTATCTCCCCCTTAGAAATGTACCAACTTAGGGTATAAAGAATGAAAAATAAAGCAACTGCCAGACTCTGCTGCACATCCCGGTCTGGTCTCTTTCTTTCTCTCTCTCTCATTTGCCCACGCCGTTCATCCTGAGGGTTCCCCTGGATCCTGCTGGGGCTGGACCCCGACAAAGTATTTGAGCATACTTTCATCAATTATGATTTCTAAATTGCTTATAAGCACATAAAAAGATATTCAACATTGTTAATCATTATGGAAATGCAGATTAAATCCTCAGTGAGATATTGCTGCACACCCACTAGAATGATTATGTCAACTCAGGCTCTGTAACAAAATACTGCAGACTGGGTGACTTAAACATGTCTTTCTCACTGTCGTAGAGGCTGGGAAGCATAAGATCATGGTGCCAACAGATTCAATTCCTCTCTTGACTTGCAGAGGGCTACCTTCTTGCTGTGTCCTCATATGGGGGCCGTGGGAAGGAGAGGGAGACAGAGACTGACCCTATCTTCCTTTTACCCTAAACACTCAGATCATGTCATGAAGTCCTGCTTGTGACTTGATCTAATCCTGATTGTTTGTCGAAGGTCCCACCTCCAGATACCATCACAATGGAGGTTAGGGCTTCAACCTGTGCATTTGGGGGCAAACCTACATTCAGTTCATAATGGCTGTAATAAAAACCAGATACTATCCAAGTATTGACAGATCCAGAGAAACTAGAAAGTTCAAGTGCTGCTGTTAGAAATGTCACATGGTGTGTTGGGTTGAAAAGCAGTTTTCAATTTTCCTAAAAAATTAAGATGGAATCAAGATTGCAGTGAGAAATATCAGTAACCTCAGATATGCAGATGACACCACCTTTATGGCAGAAAATGAAGAGGAACTAAAGAGCCTCTTGATGAAAGTGAAAAAGGAGAGTGAAAAAGCTGGCTTAAAACTCAGCATTCAAAAAGTAAGATCATGGTATCTGGTCCCATCACTTCATGGCAGATAGATGGAGAAACAATGAGAACAGTGATAGACTTTGTTTTCTTGGGCTCAAAAATCACTGCAGATGGTGACTGCAGCCGTGAAATTAAAAGATGCTCCTTGGAAAAAAAGCTGTGACTAACCTAGACAGCATATTAAAAAGCAGAGACATTACTTTGCTGACAAAGTCCATATAGTGAAAACTGTGATTTTTCTAGTAGTCATGTTTGGTTGTGAGAGTTGGACTATAAAGAAAGCTGAGCGCAGAAGAATTGATGCTTTTGAACTGTAGTGTTGGAGAAGACTCTTAAGAGTCTCTTGGAATGCAAGGAGATCCAACCAGTCCATCCTAAAGGAAATCAGTCCTGAATATTCATGGGAAAGACTGATGCTGAAGCTGAAATTCCAATATTTGGGCCACCTCATGAGAAGAACTGACTCATATGAAAAGGCCTTGATGTTGGGAAAGATTGAAGGCAGGAGGATGAGATGGTTGGATGGCGTCACCAACTCGATGGACATGAGTTTGAGCAAGCTCCGGGAGTTGGTGATGGACAGGGAAGCCTGCGTACTGCAGGCTTTTGTGACCATGGGGTTGCAAAGAGTCAGACACGACTGAGTGCCTGAATTGAACTGAACTGAAAATGTTAAATTTTTTAGTTTAATCTATGTGATCCAGCAGTTATACTTTAAGGAATATGCTCAAGAAATGGATATAATGTCCACATGAAGATATGTATGCAAATTCCATAGCAGCTTTTTTCATATTAACACAGAACTGGAAAGAATCCACATGTCCAGCAATCACTGAGTGTTTAAGTGAAATGTGTTCTGTGTGTGCAGTCTAAGTCAGAGTTTAGCAAACCTGCATTCCTGTTTTCTGTGGCCATTTTCATGCTCTAACATCAGAGTTGAGTGGGTGTGACAGAGATGTACAGGCTGTAGAGTTGAAATAATATCTGAAAGAAGAAATAAGATCTTCACAGAAAGAAAGAAGAAAACTCTCTCAGCCCCATGCTTAGTAAAAGAAGCCAGATGCAAAGACTACGTCTTGTTTAATTACCTCAATATGAAATGTCCAGAATAGGCAAATCTCTGGAGACAGAAAGCAGATCAGTCCTTGCCTCAGACTAGGAGTTGAGTGGGGTTAATTGCAAAATGGCACAGAGCAGCTTGTTTGAGGTAATGGAACTGCTCTAAGAATGGATCCTGGTGATAGTTACTCAACTGTATACATTTACTAAAAATCATTGAATTGTGAACTTAAAATTGGTGCATTTTGTGGTATGTCAATTTTATTACAAAGTCATTGGGGAAATATTTAATGAGCAGATATAAGTGAGGAGTATAGCACAGTCCTGGTTGTCAGTGCAGGACAGCTGCTATTAATATGACCTAAAACTTGAGGGGACTTGCATTTTTATGATTTCTTTTTATTTTCTAAAGTTAGAATCTTATGCAAAAAATGCGGCTGAAAAGTTATGAATCACCAAGGTTTATAAACTGAAATGTAGTTCTTTGTGTAGCACACAACATGGCTTCCAAGAATTGTCAGTTAGTAACACTAATGTTCATTATGTCTATTTATGTACAGTTTATGTGTATTTTATGTACCGGTATTTCAGCTAATGTTTCTAAGTAGCTTTGGTGTCAACAGTCTAGTCATCATTAGTTTCTACACAATTGTGTGTTACACTGTAAATTGCTTAGCCTTTTCCCTGACTGTAATTTAACAGTTTCTTGTTATAAAAATAGCATTGCAGCATAAACCTTGGAATTAATTGGAAAGAGAGGAACAACCAGCCAAAATAGTCCTTAAGAGAAACGATTGTTCTTCAGATGCTGTATTCTAAGTCAGAACCTATAGACGATTTTATTCTGAAAGTTCTATACTATCAGATCATGCATCGGAATGTTAACCACTTTGCTGTATTACCGGCAATGGTGCTGATGATCTCTTGTCTTGTAACGAATTGCCCCCAAACTTCTCAGTTTAATACCGCAGATGGACGTTATCTCACGTTCCTGTGGGTTAAGAGTCTAGATGCAGCTCTCAGCAGGGACTGCGGTGTCGTGGGGCGTGGGCAGAGGCGGCCTTAGGCCTGGGTTGTCTGTGTTCAGCAAAGTCAGCTTTTGCCGCATGTACTTTGCATAGGGCGGCTCATAACATGGGAGCAAGCAAGATGGAAACCAGAGTTTCTTAGTCACTCATCCCCTGCTTTGGTCATACTCTGTTGTCAGCAGTGAGTCTAGTCCAGTCCACACCAAGAAGCAGGGCATGAGTATCAGAGATGTTGGCCTCTTCAGAGGCTGCCCGCCACAGATGTTTTGCAAATGTTGACAGCTTTGGTATTTACTCAACACGTAATACTTTCATACTTGCAGAGTATTTATTAAGCAGACAAGGTATGAGGTTTGAAGCCAGCGTTTTGCAGTCCCCTATGTGCCTTTCCCCAATGTCATCTCCTCCCCAACCCCTTGGAAATAAACACTGTTTAAATTCAGTCTGTGTTAATTCTTTACTTGCCTTATAGTATGGGCGATATCCTTAGTTATACCTTTGCTGAAGTGTCTGTGAAATTATTTGCTTGTTTTCATTCAAGTCACGTGTTCCTAGGGTTCATCCATGCTATTGGATAAGGTGTACTTTATTATCATTATGTGTGACTGTGTACTGCATGCTCATCGTTCTGGACATTTGGGCAAACAGTGAACGTGTTCGTACATGTTTCCTGTTGCATGTGTGCGAAAATACATACACACAGTGGAATCGATGGGTCATAGGTCATGTGCAGCTTCAACACCCTAAACAGTTCACTATCATTTTTCTAAATGTACCAATTTAAGTCCTCTTAGGAGGTTGTAATCTTTCTAGTTGTTCTGTACCCAGAACTTTGATATCACCATGTATTTGTAGTTTTTGCCAGTTTGGCAAACGTGAGGTGATCATTCACTAATCTGCATTTCTCTTATTTGGAAATGAAGTTGCATATCTTTTAAGATTTATTGGCTTTTTTAGCTTTCTGCTTCAAGTGCCTTTTGGCAGTTGGGATGTGGTTTTGTTACTGATTTAAGATTTTTTTTTTAATGTACTCTGAGTAGTTTAATTTAGTGATTCTAAATTTTTTTTTTTTTTCCCCCACTAGAAGTAAGCCGTGTGAGAGGAAGGAAGATGTAAGCTTTGGCCCTTAACCCCTGGAATGATGCCTGGAACATACTCAGTAGATGTTTGTTGAACTGAATGCATTTGTTGGGGGAGATAATCATGTGAAGTTTGTTTCATATTTTCGCTCTTCTGAGTGATGTGTTGCAGGAATAGATTGTTCTTAAACCATCTTTGCATTCCTTGGATAATCCTAGATTGGTCATGGTGGTGGCTTTTTGGGTTTGTTTTTAATTTTTTTGCTAGATTTCATTTGCTGCCATCTTGTGTAGGTTTCTTTTAAAGCTTGATTTAGAGGTGAAACTGGCCTGTGATTTTCCTTTATCTTTTTCTCATCAGGTTGGAATATGAAGACTGCTAGTTTGCTAAAATGAATCGACAGGTGCCCTTGGCGTGTGTTAGAGAGTGCGGGGAAGCACCTTGCCCCACTGTGTGGTTCCTTTCTCCCGTGACCTGTTCACGTGTTACTGGCAGCCAGGGAATGGATGTGAGCATGGCGGTTTGTGCTAGTGCTCCTTGCGGCCCTTTCACAAAACTGTTACTCTTCAAACCCTGCAGCTGAACTCTGCTGTCTCTAGAATTCTTTATAGCCCTATGGGAATACTTCCAGCAAGGATGAAAACAGTGGTTTCATCAAATTGTTGATGTTGTTACTCACTAAGCCGGTAAGTTGTGTCCAACTCTTTTGAGACCTCATGGACCGTAGCCTGCCAAACTCTTTCTGTCCATGGGATTTCCCAGGCAAGGATACTCCAGTGGGTTGCCGTTTTCTTCTCTAGAGGATCTTCCTGACCTTTGGATCAAAGCTGCTGCTTCTGCATTGGCACACAGGTTGTTTACCACTGAGCTGCCATAGAAGCCGTTTCATCAAATGAGGAGGCATGATTTATGTGTGACTATAACAGGGAAGTTTGGCCTTGGAGTACTATGAAGCAGGGCTGAGGCCAACTGTTTGCCGTGAGAAGGCAGGGGCACACACCCTCACAGCAGACACCCTCTTCCAACAGCACGAGACACGGCTCTACACGTGGACCTCACCGAACGGGCAGCACCATATATATCAGATTGATCATACTCTCTGCAGCTGAAGACAGAGAAGCTCTATACAGGAGCAAGAACGAGACCAGGAGCTGACTGTGGCTCACATCATGAACTCCTTATTGCCAAATTCAGACTTAAATTTGGGAAAACCACTAGGCCATTCAGGTATGACCTAAATAAAATCCCTAATGCTTACACAGTGGAAATGACAAATAGATTCAAGGAATTAGAACTGATAGACAGAGTGCCTTAAGGACTGTGGACAGAGGTACTTGACATTGTACAGGAGACAGGGATCAAGACCATCCCCAAGAAAAAGAGATGCAAAAAGGCAAAATGGTTGTCTGAGGAGGCCTTACAAATAGCTGAGAAAAGAGAAGTGAAAGGCAAAGGAGAAAACTAAGATGTACCCATCTGAATGCAGAGTTCCAAAGAATAATAAGGAGAGATCAGAAAGCCTTCCTCAGTGAACAGTGTGAAGAAGTAGAGGAAAACAATAGAATGGGCAAGGCTAGAGATCTCCTCAAGAAAATTAGAGATACCTAGGGAACATTTCATGCAAAGATGGGCACAATAAAGGACACAAATGGTATGGACATAACAGAAGCAGAAGTTATTAAGAAGAGGTGGTAAGAATACACAGACGTACTTTACAAAATAGATCTTCATGACCCAGATAACCACGATGGTGTGATCACTCACCTAGGGCCAAACATGCTACAGTGCGAAGTCAAGTGGGCCTTAGGAAGCATCACTGCAAACAAAGCTAGTGGAGGTGATGGAATTCCAGGTGAGCTATTTCAGATCCTAAAAGATGATGCTGTGAAAGTGCTGCACTCAATATGCCAGCAAATTTAGAAACTCAGCAGTGACCTTAGGACTGGAAAAGGTCAGTTTTCATTCCAATCCCAATGAAAGGCAGTGCCAAAGACTGTTCAAACTACTGCACAATTGCACTCATGTCATATGCTAGCAAAGTTATGCTCAAACTTCTTCAAGCGAGGCTTCAACAGTATGTGAACTGAGAACTTCCAGATGTTCAGCTGGATTTAGAAAAGGCAGAGAAACCAGAGTTAAATTGGCAACATCTGTTGGATCATAGAAAAAACAACAGAATTCCAGAAAAACTAATTCTGCTACATTGACTATACCAAAGCCTTTAACTGTGTGGATCACAACAAACTGTGGAAAATTCTTAAAGAGATGGGAATACCAGACCACCTGACCTGCCTCTTGAGAAATCTACATGCAGGTCAAGAAGGAACAGTTAGAACTGGACACGGAACAGCGGACTGGTTCAAAATTGGGAAAGGAATATATCAAGGCTGTATATTGTCACCCTGCTTATTTAACTTCTATGCAGAGTACATCATGAGAAATGCCATGCTTAATGAAGCTCAAGCTGGAGTTAAGATTGCTGGGAGAAGTAGCAATAGCCTTAGATACGAAGATGACACCAACCTTATGGCAGAAAGCAAAGAGGAACTAAAGAGCGTCTTGATGAAGGTGAAAGAGGAGAGTGAGAAAGCTGGTTTAAAATTCAGCGTTCAGAAAACTAAGATCATGGCATCCAGTCCCATCACTTCATGGAAAATAGATGGGGAAACAATGGAAACAGTGAGAGACTTTATTTTCTTTGGCTCCCAAATCACTGTAGATTGTGACTGCAGCTATGAAATTAAAAAACGCTTGCTCCTTGGAAGAAAAGCTATGACCAACCTAGACAGCATATTAAGAAGCAGAGGCATTACTTTGCCAACAAAGGTCCATCTAGTCAAAGCTATGGTTTTTCTAGTAGACATGTATGAATATGAAAACTGGACCATAAAGAAGGCTGAGCGCTGAAGATTTGGCACTTTTGAACTGTAGTATTGGAGAAAACAACAGTTGTGGTGTTGAGAGTCCCTTGGACTGCAAGGGGATCAAACCAGTCAATCCTAAAGGAAATCCGTCCTGAATATTCATTGGAAGGACTGATGCTAAAGCTGAAACTCCAATACTTCGGCGACCTTATGTGAAGAACTGACTCATTGGAAAAGACCCTGATGGAGGATGAGATGGTTGGATGGCATCACCAACTCAATGGACATGAGTTTGAGCAGGCTGCAAGAGATGGTGAAGGACAGGGCTGCGTGGCGTGCTGCAGTCCATGGGGTTGCAAAGAGTTTCACACCTCTGTGTTACTTAACAACAATAACAGATTTTGGTCTCTTTATTCCATTGAGTAATCAGGCAACAATACCTCCCATTTCAGCTTGAGGGCCTGGTGTTTATTAGAGGACTGCTGGTTATCAGGGCAAGTATGTTTTGAACCTGGATTAGGTGGCCCATCACGATACTGCTGTGTTCAGGGGCACAGACTAATTGAGCTTCATCTACTGACCACTCCCAGACAGGACCACCAAGGACATGGCTCAGGGGTGAATGTTTGGGTTACCCCATTTCTCCTGCAACGTGCTGTGAACAGATTGGAAATAAATGGCTGGAATGGTTTTTCAGTCTCAGTTAAAGTAAGACTGGAGAGAGGTACCCGGGCTGGTGTAGCAGCATTCTGCAGGGCCTCTGCTCGCTTCCCTCTGCTCTCCCTCCTTAGTACCCGATTGCCACCTTTAGGTCACCACAGAGTCCAGAGGTGTGGCTGGAGTTTAAGCTGTCATGTGTACATTTGAGGCAGAAAGTCAAAGGAAGAAAGACAAAAAGGAGAGTGAGCTGAAAGGAAAATGGGTGGTGTGTGTGCAGCTGGCGGTCTTGACCCCAGATTGCTTCAGCTGGGCCAGTGGGATAATTTTAGAAGGCTTTTAGAATTCCCAGAATATCTTAATTCTTTGACCCTCTAAAACAAAAAGCTTTGTAATGATTAATTATACTATTACAATATTGACTGAGCTATTCTGTGTCTCAGATTTCTCATTGGTAGTTGGGAGGAATAAAGAATGTCTAGAAATTCTGAAGCCTGATTTGTCCAAGTTAATTCTTATGTGAGTTATAGTTCAAAAGATATGTTGTTTGTGTGTATTTAAAAAATCGTAAGAATTATCATGTATTCTCTGCCCCAGTTTTTGTGTGGCTTTTTAAGAGTTGGCGGCTTTCTGTTCTCTTGTTTTTGCTAGTTTTGTTTTAACAAAATAACTTGTTTTATGAGTCTAATTTCTGCCAATTTCCATAGACATGAGGTTTAAAATTTCATTTTTAGTGTGTTTTCTTTGATATTAGTGTGACTATTAAACCAAAAAGTCTGTTTATCTTTTGTTAGTAGCAATCTTTTAACAAAAACTATTACAAGTAAAATGTATTTTATAAAGATGTCAGGATTTGAGAGTGTCATTCCTGTTGGAGTTAAGAATAAGTTTCCTTTGAAAATAGCTATCAGTTTGAAGTATAACTTTAAAAGAATCAATTTCTCTGTTTCATGATAGCATTTTTAAAATTTATAGATATATAGTACCAACTTGGCATTAGAACTGATCTGAAACACATGAAAATGTTAATGTATTTTTAGTTTCTTTCTTTACAGTTTAACATTTACATGCTAAAGGAAGAGCTCTTTTTGAAGAACACTGAAAAAGAGCAGTCCGATTACAATAAATGGCTGAGGATGTGGTGTCAGGGCAGCCCTGGACAGACCAATATCCCAGAGTCTCTTCAGAACCGTGTGTCGTCCCCACTAAACTTTTTCTGGATATTCTTAGAGCAATGTATGAGATTTTTGGTTGCTGTATATCTTCATGTCTCTTTATAGTCAGTGAAAGTGAAGTGAAGTCACTCAGTCGTGTCCGACTCTTTGCAACCCCTTGGACTGTAGCCCACCAGGCTCCTTCGTTCATGGGATTTTCCAGGCAAGAATACTGGAGTGGGTTGCCATTTCCTTCTCCAGGAGATCTTCCCGACCCAGGGGTTGAACCCGGGTCTCCCTCATTGTAGCCAGATGCTTTACCATCTGAGCCACCAGGGAAGTCAGTAACTGCCCCCAAGTACTTTTCTGACTTGGGTCATGATAAGCCAGTTTTGCTGGTTCTGGAACTTCTTTAAGCTGTACTAGAAGGTACTAGAAGGTGTAGGCTTCCCTGTGGCTCAGCTGGTAAAGAATCTGCCTTCAATGCAGGAGATCTGGGTTTGGTCCCTGGGTTGGGAAGATCCCCTGGAGAAGAGAAAGGCTACCCACTCCAGTATTCTGACCTGGAGAATCCCATGGACTATACCCGTGGAGCCACAAAGAGTCGGATGCGACTGAGCGACTTTCAGAAGGTGTACATCGTCCAGTGTCTGTGCTACTTTTATTCAGCCTAAGGTCTGTGAGGTCCATCCTTATCACAGGTATTCATAGTTTTTTCTTTCTCATTGCCATTTGTACGCCTGTACCTCTTGGCTTATCTGTTCACCTGTTGTTGGACATTTGGGTCATTTCCAGGTTTTAATCACTGTTAATAATATTGCTGTCAACTTTCTTGTGAATCAGACTTGATATTGTTTCCTTTTCACATTTCTTGAGGGGGGAACCTGCTTATGTGGGTGAGCCTTGACCAGTACCTGGAAACCTGGCCCTTGGATGTCACCTGATAGTAGTCACTGATTAGTGGATATATACTGCTGAATACAGAACCATGCAGTCCAGCTTGTTTAGATTGTTTGTGTATGTGACTTGTGGTACAGCTGCTTTCCTTCTTGGAGTCTGTACTTCTGGTAATCTTAACTGGTCACTCAGGCACTTGTGCCTGCATTATACATTACCACTAAGAACCCTGGACTCTGCCACTCAGGCAGGCTTCTCTGTGCAGAAAGACTTCGCCTGTGTTGCTACACTTCGTTGCTGGGGGTATGGAACTGTCTAGTTATGTGGTAGGCATATGTTAACTTGGGGAGGAACTGCTAGACAGTTCTCTGCAGGGTTTTGCTGTTTATAGTCCCCCTTGAAAAGCATGGGGAAGCATGTTCTGCATTCTTGTCAATACGTGGTATTGTCAGTTTAATTTTAGCTATTCTGGGGTCTGTAGCCTTTCATTTTGGGCTTAGTTTGAATCTGCCTAATGACTAATAATTATGAAAGTAAAGAAAGTGAAGTCGCTCAGTCGTGTCCGACTCTTTGTGACCCCATGGAGCCTACCAGGCTCCTCTGTCGATGGGATTTTCCAGGCAAGAATACTGGAGTGGGTTCCCATTTCTTTCTCCAGGAGATCTTCCTGACCCAGGGATTGGACCTGGGTCTCCCACATTACAGACAGATGCTTCACCATCTGAGCCCCCAGGGATTAATGATGAGCACCTTGTCAGTGATGCTTATTGGCCCCTGAATCCTGGGAATGCTTATGAAATAGTCACTGCACTTTGTGGCTGTCAAGGCCAAGGTTACCAAGTAGTAGACACAGGCATGCTGAGGCTGAAGCCAGACCTTACTGCATCTGTCAGTTTATTAAGCCTGGCATATGGCTGTCAGCCCAGTATACTCTGTTATTATTTAGGGTTTTTCCTATTCTTAATAAATTATTTGATTATTTCAGTCCTAATACTGATACAGTGTTTAGGGTGATTTATAGTGCTTTCCCTTTTATGTTTAATTTTTTGAAGCTTTTTGTTGTTCAGTTACTCAGTTCTGTTTGACTCTTTGCCACCCTGTGGACTGCAGCTCGCCAGGCCTCCCTGTCCATCACCAACTCCCAGAGCTTGCTCAAACTCGCGTCCATTGAGTTGGTGATGCCATCCAGCCATCTCATCCTCTGGCGTCCCCTTCTCCTCCTGCCCTAAATCTTTCCCAGCATCAGGGTCTTTTCCAGTGAGTTGGATCTTTGCATCAGGTTTGATCAAATATTGGAGCTTCAGCATCAGTCCTTCTGGTGAATATTCAGGACTGATCTCCTTTAGGATTGACTGGTTTGATCTCCTTGCAGTCCACAGGACTCTCAAGAGTCTTCTCTAACACCACAGTTCAAAAGCATCAGTTCTTCAGAGCTCAGCCTTCTTTATGGTCCACCCAGTATTTTGGTACTTTTTTGAATACTTGTTTATTTCCACTGACTCTTAGATTCGTAATAACAATGTTAATTCTGGCTACTCTCTGGTTTATAGTAGAAACGTCAGTATTCATTACCCTTAAATATTTACTGTCATTTTTAGTTCCTTACCATATTCGGAGGCTGCATAGATTTCACAAAGTATCTGTAGTCCCAGAATTGAATATGCTGACAGTCATGCTGTGATTGGGCAGTATAAATTAACTCTGACCTTTCTATCAGTTAGAGTCTGGTTGTTCTGAGTTTTTTTTTTAACTATGTTGCATTTAGTGGGATCTATTTCATAAGTGACTTCCAGAAAAATGAAACAGCGCTAGCTAGTATTTAGATCATGTTTAAAAATTCTGTAATTTATAGTCATTCTTCCCAAGAGAATGAGTAATTTAGCTTTATTATATGTTACTAACAATACTTTTAATTTGTTAGTAATTAAAAGTAGTTATTTTAATTTGTTAATAATTTATTTTAAGTATTATATATTACTAACAAACTTTTAATAATACTTTTTTGGATAAAGGAGTATAATGATTCTCATCCTGTGGTTCCTTTATATAATTGCATAGTCACTATTTCCCATGAAATAGTGTATGAAAATAAATGTAAATACACAGATTTCTTAGGTTTCTTGAGTCTGAAAAATTGTTTATGTTGTTTTTGTTTTAAATACTGTATCTATAGCTGTTGAAATTTCAAGTTCTATGCTGAATTAAAAACAATACTTTGACTACTGGTTGAAAGTATCTCAAATCTAATGTTATTTTAAAGCAGATAAATAGAAGTTCGTATCAGTTAACTTTGTATCTGATTTTACTGTTTCTTACAATTTCTCTACCCTGATTTTTTTTTATAAGATCAGTTCATAACAGTGCATATTTTAAACTTTGTTGCTCAGTCTCTGGGTTGTGTCCGACTCGTTGTGATGCCATGGACTACAGCATGCCAGGCTTCTCTGTCCTTCGTCATCTGGAGTTTGCTAAGATTCGTGCTCATTGAGTGGATGATACCATCTAACCGTCTCCTCCTCTGCCCCTGTCTACTCCTTTTAAACATAGGTTGGGGAAATTATTTGTAACAAAAGAATCATATCAGTTAACAGCTGTTTCTTTAACTTGAGTGACTGGCAAATGTGTCAGCTGTACTCAGTATTAAGTTGGAAAGAATATAAAAGTTAGTTTATTTACATAAGGTCTTCACAGAAAGTTCTTAGTGCTGTAGTGTGTACATCGTAAAACCTGAGATGTTAGGGGCCACAATTTATCGACACATTTAGTATCATGATTATTGCTAAAAATTGCCCCAACGTTAACTTGAATTATGATTTGCTATGTGATAATAATGCTGTTGATTTCTTGAAACAGGTGTCAGAAAAGGTTGATTTGGATATTACACATACATATCAAGTTGCAGGTCTAGGGGTCAGATAGAAATGAGTGAATCTGGGGTGTGTGTACCTATATGTTTGAAACGTTTGTTAAGTTCCTGTGTATTTATTATATCTCATCTCATTCTTTCTACAGCCTTATATTCTGTTATATTATTCTGTGTGTTCTTCTGGATCCCTTTTGTCTACTTCTACTATGAAGAAAAGGATGATGATGATACTGGTAAATGCACTGTAAGTAGCTTTATTTTAGAGGTCTCAATTTGGGGGGAAGGGATTATTTCCTCCTGTTTTCAAATAATGTGACTTTGAATTTATTCTCAAGCAGTGTTGTCTAATAGAAATATAGTGTAATCCACATGTGAATTTAAAATTTTCTAGTAGCCACAATAAAGTAAGTAGAAAGAACAATTAAAATTATTTTTCATGACACATTGTATTTAATATTATATGTTCGAAGTATTATTTCAGATAGTAAAAACCGTAATTAATGAGACGTTACTCTTTTTCACATTCTGTGAAATTTAGAGTGCATTTTACACCTGCAGCACACCGCGGGTCAAACTAATTACATCCCAGTGCCCAGGAGTCACAGGGTACTGTGGCTGTTGTCCTCGAGCAGTTCCGCAGCTAGGCCAGCACGCGTGCTTCTCTGTAAGACCAGCACTGAATGGGCGTGACGTGCGGTAGGAGGGGCCGCGCCTGGCCCGCAGGATGCGCGCTTCTGTGTGAGGCCAGTGCAGAGTGAGCGTGACGTGCGGTAGGAGGGGCCGCGCGTGGCCACAGTATGCGTGCTTCTGTGTGAGGCCAGTGCTGAGTGGGCGTGACGTGCGGTAGGAGGGGCCGCGCGTGGCCCGCAGGATGCGCGCTTCTGTGTGAGGCCAGTGCTGAGTGAGCGTGACGTGCGATAGGAGGGGCCGCGCGTGGCCACAGTATGCGTGCTTCTGTGTGAGGCCAGTGCCGAGTGAGCGTGACGTGCGGTAGGAGGGGCCGCGCGTGGCCCGCAGGATGCGCGCTTCTGTGTGAGGCCAGTGCCGAGTGAGCGTGACGTGCGGTAGGAGGGGCCGCGCGTGGCCCGCAGGATGCGCGCTTCTGTGTGAGGCCAGTGCCGAGTGAGCGTGACGTGCGGTAGGAGGGGCCGCGCGTGGCCCGCAGGATGCGTGCTTCTGTGTGAGGCCAGTGCCGAGTGGGCGTGACGTGCGATAGGAGGGGCCGCGCGTGGCCACAGTATGCGTGCTTCTGTGTGAGACCAGCACTGAGTGGGCGTGACGTGCGGTAGGAGGGGCCGCGCCTGGCCCGCAGGATGCGCGCTTCTGTGTGAGGCCAGTGCCGAGTGGGCGTGACGTGCGGTAGGAGGGGCCGCGCCTGGCCCGCAGGAAGCTCGCTTCTGTGTGAGGCCAGTGCTGAGTGAGCGTGACGTGCGATAGGAGGGGTCGCCCGTGGCCCACAGGATGCAGTTTGCTGACTGGTTCTCGGATGGAAAGGGGGACTCGCAGACTGTCCTTACTGATCCCACAGTAGTACAGAAACCTGACCAGTAGAGTGCACATGCATGTCCAAACCTGCAGACCGAGGTCACTTAAGTCTTGGTATAAAACTTTTCACTGAAACCTTGGCAGGTAGAATTCAGGAAGATCTTAGAAGCACATTAATATAGTATATAACTGAGTTGGGCCTGTCTCTGGAATGCATTGGTGGTTTAGAACCAACACTTCTCATAATATATTTAATAGGTCCTAGAAGAAATTGTATGTTGAAAGGTGTTTGCCAAAATTGAACACTTTATTTCTAATTTAAGGGAAAAACAGCATAAAAAGAATAAATTTATTTTGTCTTTTTATAGAGTTACAGGAATTTGTTTTATAACTTGTTTTTGGTTTGAAACATTTAAATACTTAAGCAAATATATTCACTCAAAAGCCAGCATTAGACATAGCCGTGCTTATTAAAACTTTACAGCATTTGCATTAAGATCTTTAGCAGAGTACATCAGCAATATTTTAAATGATTCCCAGAGTGGTAGTCAGTTCAATTTGTTAGAGGAAAAAGTGTTTAAATATTCATAAAGAAAGTTGGATTATTATCTGCAGATAGATAATGTGTGATTCTGTATTTGAAGACCCAGGGTGTGTAAGGTAGAGTGACTAGTCACAGATCCGCTGTTGAAAACGGGCTGAGCAGGTGCTTCCTCTCTTCACTGCTTCTCAAGTGCATCTTCTGCATCCCCTGTGGTTGACCCTCCTTAACTTTACCTTAGGTATTTTCCTAAAGACTGTCTCAACTCCTTTGTGAATAAGAATTTATCATGTGAAGCATACAGTTAAATTTTAAAAGGTGATTATTTTAGAGATTTCATTAGGCCTAGAGACAAGTCATGTTTTCTTTTCTCACTGATGTAGCTTTTCCTTTGAGATTAACTTTTCTTTCCATATATTTAGAGTGTCTAGTTTGTGTTTTTGTTAAACTTCGGCTTATATTATGCGTACCAAGCAAAGCACAGAATTTAAAGAACTGAGTTCTTGGTTTCAAGTCCTTGTTTAATCCCTTGGCACGTATGTGACATATGGTAAACTGTTTAACCTCTGGGCCACAGTTTCCCTATCTCTGAAGCAGGGATGGGAATGCCTATCTCAAGGGTGTTGTAAGTATGAAATGAATTTAACATATGTACAGTTCTTAGAAACAGTCCTGGCATGGCATGTGCCTTATATATATGTATGCATATTTATAAAATAAACTTTTATAAGTATATGTTTTGTATATTATATGTATATCCAAGCATACATAAATTAAATATTATAATTGTTGCTTAATTATTACTTAACCCATTTTGATGAATTGGGGTACGGGCATTGTAGATTCTGATTGCTCTCTATTTTGAGAAATATTTTATTAAATATTCTGGTACTTATTAAAGTAAATTAATTACTGTTAAGTCTGCCACAAAGATTTATATTTTAGGTGTACTGCCTTTTCATGAGATCTAATTATTGAAAAGATTTAAAAAATCTAGTATAGTGTGAAAGATACTTAAGATGTATTATATACATTGTTTTTCAATAAAGAGGAACTTTGCACAGTGGAATATAAATAAATGTACATTGGACATGAAAGTACTGTTACACTGTAGCAAGAATACTTTATATTTTAAAAGTTTTACTAAATGGAATGTTTTTTCTCCTTTGACATCTAGCAAGTTAAAATGGCACTCAAGTATACTTTGGGATTTGTTGTGATTTGTGCACTTCTTCTTTTAGTTGGGTAAGTTTTGATTTTTCTTTTCTTGAAAGTAGAAACAGCATTATTTTAATGATAATGATAATAGTAATAAGGGCTCATTAATAAAAGTCCAAGAAAGAAAATCAAGAAAATCTTAAAAGAGCAAGCTACCTTTTATATCACCAAAAATCAATAACCACTTCATTGTTCTATCTAGGTATTTTTTAATGTGCTCAAATATTTGCAGAAAGCCCCTTCTCCTATATACCCTCTGTGTTGTAATTTTACATAGATGTGACTACTTTTCATGTGACTTTTGGTAATCACTGGTTGACACATTACAGGCATCTCTTCAGGACAGATGCATCATTTTTGTGTATATTGCATTCCCTTCTTAGGATGTAACAATTTATTTGGCTGGTCTTCTAGTGATGGCTACTTGGACATTTATGTTGTGCAGTTTTTCCATTTTTGTAAACAACACTTTGATGAAAAATCCTTGTCTGCATCTCTTTTCAGATTTGTTGCATCAGTCTTTAAAACTTAGAATTAATCTTTGTCAACAAGTTCTTTCTTTTTTTCTTTCCCTGTCTCTCTTCTTTTTTTCTCCCTGCTTCCCTCCTTCAGTCTCTCTTTCCTTCCCTTTCTTTGCCGTGCTGGGCAGCTTGTGGCATTTTAGTACTCTGATCAGGGATCGAGCCCAGGCCTTCAGCAGTGAGAGCGTGGAATCCTAATGATTGGACCACCAGGGAATTTCTAATGAGTTCTTTCTTAATTCTTTTTCCTTACGTTTTTATAAACTTAGTAAGTTTTTGTATATTTTTTAATACATTAAAAAATTTCATTTTGGAAAACATTTGTCCCTGTTAATGGAAGACATTTATCGTTGTTAAAATAGATCTTGATTTTTTTTTTCCTAGCAGCATTCTTAAGTTTCTTCGTTTATTCAACTTTAAACATTTTTAATAGTCTTTCCTGGTGATTCAAATGGTAAAGAATCTACCTGCCATGTGGGAGACCCTGGTTCGATCCCTGGGTTGGGAAGATCCTGTGGAGAAGGGAGTAGCAACCCACTCCAGTATCCTTGCCTGGAGAATCCCATAAACAGAGGAGACTGGTGGGCTACATCTATGGGGTTGCAAAGTGTCGGACACGACTGAGCGACTAACACATACACACAAACACCTAAGTGCACCAAAGAGCCTGTGCATGTGCATGGAACACTGTTAGACTGAAAAAGAAGGCCTGCCTCTCCTGGGTCAGGTTATGGGCATGATCACAATAATCAGTGTGACTCCAAGCACAGCCAGAACCGAGCAAACAGAACGGTTTCAGAGACAATAAGTGGGCTTTAAAAATTAAAGTGAGACAGCATAAAACCTCAATTCCTGAAGACCAATGAATTATAAAAAACCATGCATTTGCTGTGGAAGCAGTAATGAAATTATTTCTGTGGGGAAATTATTTTAAGATCCCTAGGATAAACAGTGAGTTGGGAATCAGGAAAAAAAAACAAAACCTTAGAACCGAAGATTTCAAACTTCTGTCTTTTTGTGCCTGTATGCCGCCCAATTCATTCCCAAAAAGGAACCAGAATCTGATTCCTACCAACGTAAGACTCCTAAGACATGTCGTTTGTCATGTTGGTTTCTGCAAAAGCTGCATCTTGTGAAGTAGTCTTTAAAAATAAAAATGAAGAAAACCAAAGAATACCATAAGAAGCCACTTTCTCCTTCCCACTGTAACCTTGCTTCGATTTGCTCTCTAAAGGTTTAAGAAAAAGCAAAATCATTATTCTCAGATTCCTGAATTAATGTGACCTCACTCCGTGGCTAATGTGGCCAAGAGTAGATGCTTTTGTACAATTAAAGCTGAAGGACTTTATATCAGCAGGACTTCAGGGCTCTGGTTCCACTGTGTTTACTACAAAGTACACTGATGACAGGGTGGAGGTTGGAGAAAGAGATGGAAACATCCGTCACAGGGTAACGTGACAGCTAGCAAGACCCTCGGTAGACTTTAAGGAACCAATTCTATTTTGATGAGGGAAACCCACATAATTAAGTTTCACACTTGCAATATTATCACTATGAATTCAGGAATAAGAGGCACTGGGTGCAGATACAATTCCATCTGTAGATACTAACTTTAGATTTAGAGAAGAAAAACACTTAGTGAATTAATATTATGAGTTGGGGTTTCTTAAGTGATTCATAAATCCACCTGTGATACAATTAACAGCGTGATAAGAAGTCTGCCATAGCCCTGGCTCAGAGGTGGTCTTCAGTTTCACGAAGTCTGTCTACAGGAACCCATGTAACTGGCTGTCACTGCTAAATCTGTTGTTTGCAGAAGCCCTAGAGCTCTGTTTGCTGACTAGTGTCCTCGCCTTTTAAGCTCTTCCTACATACAGGACATGCATCATGCACTTGTAACCACAACGCAATACAACTGCTGTCAAAGTAGTGGTTTCAGGGTAACTGTTGGACTTCCTTCTCACCTGTGTGATCCTCTTTGCATACTGAACACTGTGAGCCCTTATCAAACTTGTTCCTGAGTTATTGTCACTGCTGGAAGAGATGTGACCTTTTCCTTGTCAGCTGGGAGAGGCCCTGTGTTTTCCAGTTGTTGAAAGGATGTGTTCTAGTGGTATTGTTATTTATTTTAGCTATTAAATATATTTTTTAAGTCGTTATTGGCTTTTTAAATCAAGCCAGATCTAGTTATGTGAATTTGCTTTGTCAGTGTGTGGGGTCCCTTGTCTGTAAATCTAAATTACCTAGAATAGAGATCAGCAAACTTTTCTTAAAGAGTAGATAGTATTTCAGGCTAGGGGACCAAGTAGCCCGTGTAGCAGTACTCAGCTCTCCTGGGGCTCTACAGTAAATCACAGTCAATGCATAAACCGAAGGGCATGACTGAGTGCCAGTGAAACTTTATTTACACACATGAGCCCTCAGGAGTTTGCTAGCTCCTTATTTCGAACATGACTGAGAACCATCAGTGAAATCACAAATCTTCATAGTAGCCAGGATATCTTTCCCAGACAAAACAAATTCTGAAGTTTCTTCTGCAATTTATTGGTTCTTCATAGGGGGTTAGGAGAGCAGAGAAAGGAAGGAAAGACTAGGCCATGTTGGGGTGTGACCCTGTGAGAAGGCAGGATGAGGAGATGCTTGGAGGAGGTAGGGAACCCAGCTGTGCATGTGTGAGGGGAGGGCAGCAGTGTTCTCTACCCGGAGGAAAGGCTGGTGAGCCTGGGGCGGGAGTGCTTCTGGGGCCTTCAGGACAAAGCGAGGGTGGCGGGGGGCTGGAGTGGAGGGGCTGGGCCCAGCCACTGTGCAGAGAGGGGGTCACAGCTGCCTGAGCAGGACCTGGAGGCGTTGGCAGGACTCTGCTGCTCATCCTCTGGGATCGGGAGTTGCTGAGGACCTTTGCTCAGGGAGTGACGTGATCTGACGCTTGGCAGAGATCCCCGGATGGTGTGTTGAGAGTTGACTCTGTGGTGGTCAGGTTAGAAACTTGAGGTCTGTTAGGAGCTCTTGCAGTCACCCAGAGCAGACGGGATGGTTGCAGCAGTGGGGGGAGATCCTGCCCGTGGTTTGGGGAGAGAGCGGACGGGGGTTTCTGACAGGGCAGGCATGGAGGGGCTGAGACGGGGAGGAAAGGAGGATGCTCCTGGAGTTGGCCCAACTGCAGACTTCAGGGAGCACCCCTCTCACCTTTGAAACCAACCTCAAGCTGTTTGGTGAGGGTTCCTAAAACCACCCTCAGCTTTGGTAATTCTCTAGAAGGATGCACAGAACTCACTGTAATCAATTATATCCATGGCTACCAAGGGCTTCCCTGGTGGCTCAGAATGTGAAGTGTCTGCCTGCAATGCAGGAGACCCAGGTTCTATCCATGGGTTGGGAAGATGCCCTGGAGAAGGGAATGGCAACCCACTCTAGTACTCTTTCCTGGGAAATCCCATGGACAGAGGACCCTGGTGGGCAACAGTCTATGGGATCGCCCAGAGTCGGACATGACTGAGCGATTTCACTTCACTTACCATCTATTACAGGTAAAGAAGACAGATTAAAATCAGCCTCTTGAGAGACGCATAGGACAGAGTCTGGGAGGATTCCAGATGTGAGGTGCCTGTTGTCCTTTGGATCCATCACCCTGTGGCTTCCATGTGTGATGACACATGTGGGGTACAGATTCCTTGCCGTCCCAGACTAGAGGGTTGCTCGGAAACCTCTCCTAAACTGAAATAGCATAAAGGGAAGGAACAAGTACCTGAGGGCCCGCCTTGCTCACGGAGGCACAGAATAAACCAGATGGGGCACAGATGCCTCAGACCCAGGTCAGGGTCGTGGTGGCTGGATGCTGAGACCTGAGTGTGGTTCCCGGGGCAGAACTGGGTGGTGTCACTCTCTGCTCAGGGTGCACACTGCCTCTGTAACAGCTGACTCCAGAACCAACTCTGACATTGTCTTTGCCTTTTGCCTTTCTTCATAAAAGTGACAGTTTTCTTCAGATTTCTTTCACCTAGTGAAAATAGGTACTAATGTAGGTCTTTCAGAAAAGTGAAATGGCATAAAGTGAACTTTCAAAATGCTGGGGGGCTACTTGTATTTCCCACAAGGGAAGCTCACATGGCGTTTTTATTGCAGCACATCTGAGTGACCGATAGCCTGTAATTGCCTGCATGGTCATCTCACCTCCACGCTAAATTGCATGCTGGTCTTTCTGGCCCACCACGTGAGGCTGGGTATGGCCAGCCCCTGTCCTGAACACAGATGCCCATCAGGTATGACCTGGATGACATGCCAGCATTGTGGGCAAAATTTAGACCTCGCTTTGGGCAAGGCCAGGTTCTTTACTCCACAGGAATGGTGACTGTCACCCACAGGCAGATCTGGAGGAGGAGCAGGTTTGCTGAGGGACCCTCACGAGCTCAGCTTGGTTCACCGTCAGTCTTAACCTTCAGGAAGGATGTGGAGTAGGCCGCCAGGTCAGGCCGTAGGAAACTCAGATTTTAGTCTCTGTTCTTCCAGTAGCAGCATGCAGTGAGAAATAGAGCTTTATCCTTTGTAACGTGGGAAATGAGTCGGATGATTGCCGTACACTACCCCCTGTGCTGCCTCCCTCCTTCCTCAGCCCTGGAGCCTTTTTGTGCTTATACTGAGAGCCTTGATGGTCAGAGGAGCAGCAGGTGAGAAGGAGGGGCGTGCAGAGCTCTCAGACAGTGGGTGGCTGTGATGGCAGCACGGGCAAGGCCGTTTCCTCCTCTTGTCTAGAAGGATGAGAATGGAAGGAGGTCCAGGTCGCTGCACAGGTTTTGGGGCAAATGACAGTGTTCCTCTCTGACGGGCTCTTGTTTTCTCCTGCATGTTTGAGGTGGGACGTCTGCTGAGGGCCCTGATGTGCGGGGCGGGCGTGGGCTCCTCTAGTTCACCAGCCAGAAGCTTGTGACTGGAGGACACAGAGTGCTGTTCGGTTATCTCCTTAGCCCTGTGAGTGTCTGCGTGAGGTGCATTAGGGTAAGTGATTGGCTGCATTTGCTGGAACTCTCTTGAAGGTGACACACTTCTAGTCTTTGTTATGTGATGAACTTTTAATTGATAAAACAGTAGATAATTTTATGGCCAGAATGTGGTCTAGGTTTAAGCAGATCATGCAGCTAACACTTCTGATGCCCCTGTGGGTTGTTCAGTCTTAGGAATAAAGATGCAGGGTTGTGAACTCTGTCCTCATTCACGTGGAGAGAGATGCAGATACTTGAGTTACCATGTTTAAGGACTCTGATAAGAGACAGATGCCAGGGGTTGATGGTGGGGTAGCAAATTCTGCTTTACAGAATCAGGTAAGACATAAAAGGAATTAATCTTTGAATCAGAATTCGGTAAAGTGGAAATTGGTCAGCAGACTAGATAAGGAAAAATGGTGGATAGCAGCTGTAATGAACGGTTTGCCCTTGAATACTGGGTTTGAGCTGTGTGGATCCACTTACATGTGGGTTTTTGCAGTGGCCAGCCCTGCGCTCCTGAGAGGTTGGTTGATAATGTGGATGTGGAACTGGGATGCTGAGGGTCTGTGAGTGTGGAGGGAGCACATATCTGAGGACGAGTGTAAGTCAGACTCGAGTTCTGACCACCTGGAGGGTTGGTACCACCAATCCCCCACACTGTTTCAGGGTCACGTGTATTAGTCTGCTCACACGGCTGTGAACAGCAGGTGTTTTATTTTCTTGCCGTTCTAGGGGCGGAGGTCATGCTCAGGGTGCAGGTAGGTTTGGTTTCTGACAAGGCCTCTCTTCATAGATGGTCTCCTTCCCGTCATGCCCGCATGGAGGATAGTGTCTCCAGGGGCTTTTCTTCTTCTCAAGGGGCATCATGCTCATTGACTAGGGTCCCAACGTATGACCTCATTTAACTTTAGTTACCTCCCTACGCACTGGTCATAGCAAACATCCTCTTCCAACGACACAAGAGGCGACTCTACACACTGACATCACCAGACAGGCAACACTGAAACCAAACTGATTATATTCGTTGCAGCCGAAGATGGAGAAGCTCTATTCAGTCAGCAAAAACAAGACCGGGAGCTGACTGTGGCTCAGATCATGAACTCCTTATTGCCGAATTCAGACAAAAATTGAAGTAGGGAAAATCACTAGACCACTCAGGTATGACCTAAATCAAATCCCTTGTGATTATACAGTGGAAGTGACAAATAGACTCATGGAATTAGACTGATAGACAGAGTACCTGAAGAACTATGGACAGAGGTTTGTGACATTGTACAGGAGACAGTGATCAAGACCATCCTCAAGAAAAAAAAATGTGAAAAGGCAAAATGGCTGTCTGAGCAGGCCTTACAAATAGCTGAGAAAAGAAGAGAAGGGAAAAGCGAAGGAGAAAGGAAAGATATACCAGTCTGAATGCACAGTCTAAAGAATAGGAAGGAGAGATCAGAAAGCCTTTCTTAGTAATCAATGCAAAGAAATAGAGGCAACAGTACAATGGGAAAAAGTAAAGATCTGTTTAAGAAAATTAGAGATACCAAGGGAGCATTTCATGCAAAGATGGGCACAATAAAGGACAGAAATTGTATGGACATAAGAGAAGCAGAAGATGTTAAGATGAGGTGGCAAGAATACACAGAAGAACTATACAAAAAAAGATCTTCATGACCCAGATAACCACCATGGTGTGGTCACTCACCTAGAGCCAGACATCCTGGAGTGCAGAGTCAAGTGGGCCTTAGGAAGCATCACTACAAACAAAGTTAGTGGATGTGATGGAATTCCAGTTGAGCTGTTTCAAATCCTAAAAGATGATGCTGTGAAAGTGCTGCACTCAATATGCCAGCAAATTTGGAAAACTCAGCAGTGGCCACAGAACTGGAAAAGGTCAGTTTTCATTCCAATCCCAAAGAAAGGCAATGCCAAAGAATGGTCAAACTACCACACAGTTGCACTCATCTCACACACTAGCAAAGTAATGTTCAAAATTCTCCAAGCCAGGCTTAAATAGTGTGTGAACTCAGAACTTCCAGATGTTCAAGCTGAATTTAGAAAAGGCAGAGGAACCAGAGATCAAATTGCCAACATCTTCTGGATCATTGAAAAAGCAAGAGAATTCCAGAAAAACATCTACTTCTGCTTTATTGACTATGCCAAAGCCTTTGATTGTGTCAATCGTAACAAACTGTGGAAAATTCTTCAAGAGATGGGAATACCAGACCACATGACCTGCTTCCTGAGAAGTCTTTATGCAGGTCAAGAAGCAACAGTTAGAACTGGACATGGAACAGAACGGTTCCAAATTGGGAAAGGAGTACGTCAAGGCTGCATATTGTCATTCTGCTTATTTAACTTATATGCAGAGTACATCAAGCGAAATGCCAGGATGGATGAAGCACAAGCTGGAATCAAGATTGCCAGGAGAAATATCAGTAACTTATAGAAAGATGACACCACCTTTATGGCAGAAAGTAAAGAGGAACTGAAGAGCCTCTTGATGAAAGAGGAGAGTGAAAAGCTGGTTTAAAACTCAGCATTCAGAAATCTAAGATCATGGCATCCACTCCCATCACTTCATGACAAATAGATGGGGAAACAATGGAAACAGTAACAGACTTTATTTTCTTGTGCTCCAGAATCACTGCAGATGGTGACTGCGGCCTTGAAATTAAAAGACACTTGCTTCTTAGAAGAAAAGCTGTGACCGACCTTGACAGCATATTAAAAAGCAGAGTCATTACTTTGCCAACAAAGATCCGTCTAGTCAAAGCTGTGGTTTATCCAGTGGTCATGTATGAATGTGAGAGTTGGACCATAAAGAAAACTGATTGCCAAAGAACTGATGCTTTTGAACTGTGGTGTTGGGGAAAAAGCTCTTGAAAGTTGCTTGGACTGCAAGGAGATCAAACCAGTCAATCCTAAAGGAAATCAACCCTGAATATTCACTGGAAGGACTGATGCCGAAGCTGAAGCTCTGATACTTTGGCCACCTGATGCGACAAACTGACTCATTGGAGAAGACTCTGATGTTGGGAAAGATTGAAAGCAGGAGGAGAAGGGCATGACAGAGGATGAGATGGTTTGATGGCATCACCAACTCAATGGATTTGAGTTTGAGCAAGCTCTGGGAGTTGGTGAAGGACAGGGAAGCCTGGCGTGCTGCAGTTCATAGGGTTGCAAAGAGTCAGACAGGACTGAGCCCCTGAACTGGACTGACTGAACCTCCCTACAGGCCCTGTATTCACATAATGTCCTGTTGGCAATTGAGGCTTCAACATCGATTTTGTGGGGACAAAGTCAGTCTATAGCACTCTGTTCTTTTGTCCCCCACCCCAAATCCATGTTCTTCTCACGTGCAAAATGGAGTTACCTCATCCCAGCAAGGCCCAAAAGTCTTAACCAGTATCGAATCTGGGTCTTGAATCTCATCTGAATGTCATCTAGATCCGGAGTGAGTGAGACCTGATGACTCATCCTGATCAGAATCCTTCCCTAGCAGTGAACCTGTGCAGCACAGGTTATGTGCTCCCATATACAGTGGTGAGACAGGCACAGGATAGGCATTTCCATCCTATGGGGAGACATCAGAAAGGAGATTTGAATGTGCCAAATCAGTTCAGAACCTAGCAAGGCAGATTCCCTTAGATCTTAAGGCTCAGGAATAATCATCTTCCTTGCTGGGTGCTTTGCCCTCCAGGCCCGCCGAGGGGTGGGTCCCTGCCCCCAGCCCTCCACAGCCCTGCGGGCCCCACCCCCTGATTCTGGGTGTTGGCCCTGCCCCCTTGACTCTGCCTCAGCTCCTTGGCAGCTAAACTGAGCAGAGGCCCCTGTCTTCTGAAACTGAGGAGGAAGCTGCTCTGTCCTCTAATCTAGTAGGAGCAGCAGCCCTGATGGTAACTGAAGTGCCTTTAGGGTCTTTCTTGAAGGATGAAAGTGTATTCTCAGCTAAATAACCCTGTGACCCCATCCTGACGAATCTCGAGTCTCAGCGCCTTCCCTTACTGTGTCTCATCTGCGCTCCCTTACCTTAGTTCAGGTTGACTGTGTCTGCTGGTGTCACCCTGTCTATTCCTGTCTTCTCTGAGACAGCTGATTAAATCGATGGTTTCTGCCGGTGCTAATCTCCTTGAGAAGTGATTGTTCAGCCAAGCTCTTAGAACGTGCCTTCTCACTGTTTTCAAAAGGCTGGTTCCTTTTTGCTTATCTCTCTCTTGCATTTTACTATAAATGGTATGGAGAAAGCAACTTGCTTCTTCCAGCACTTTGCTTAGAATTTTCCTCAGCTAAATATCCAGTCTTATCTCTCACGAGTAGTTCTGCCTTCCATAAAACACTATAAAACCATTCAGCCAAGCTCTTCGTCACTTTCTAATAATGATCTCCTTTCTTTCAGTTTCCATTAACATATTCTTCATTTCTAGCTGAGATTTCTTCAGAATGGCCTTTCGTGTCCATATTTCTACCAGCATTCTAACAACTTGTATATTTTCTCTAAGATGATAGAGGCTTTCTCTAGAGCACTCTTTCCTTCCTGAGTTCCCACCAGAATTGCCTTTAACATCCACATTTTTATCAGTAGTCCCATCACGGCAGTTTAGACTTTTTCTGGCACGCAACCTCTGATGTCTTTAGGCCCTTCCCTAGCACTGAGCTCCAAAGTCACATGCACACGTTTAGGTATTTGTTACAAAGTAGAAACCTGCTTCATAGTGCCAAAATCTATATCAGTCTTCTTTGGCAGGGAATAATGTACATGTGTGCTCAGTTTTGTCTGACTCTTTGTGACTCCGTGACCTGTAGCCCACCACCTCCTCTGTCCATGGAATTTTCCAGGCAAGAATACTGACGTGGGCTGCCATGTCCTTCTCCAGGGGATTTTCCTGACCCAGAGTCTGAACCCATGTCTTCTACGTCTCTTGCTTTAGCTGGTGGATTGTTTACCACTTAGCCACCTACTTGAGCTGTCTTAACAGAATACCATAGTCTTGCTAGCTTCAGCAGTGGACACTTACTTCTTACAGTTCTGGAGGCTGAGCGTCTATAATTAAAGTGTCAGCAGGTTTGGTGTCTGGTGGGAGCTCTCCTCTGGGCTTGTGGATGACCACCTTCTCACTGTGTCTTCACACGGCTTTTCCTCTCTGCTGGCCACCAGCGAGCTCTGGTGTCTGTTCCTCTCCCTACAAGGACATCAGTCCCATCAGGTCAGAGAGTCACCCTTGGGGCCCTGTGTCCAGGTACCATTCACATGGGGACTTAGCACTTTAGCATAGGAGTTTGAGGGGGAGGGGACAAGGTTGAGTCTCTTCTGTATGGTAACGGAGAAACTGAAGTTAGCATGGAATAGTTAAAGAATGGTGTGAAAAGTGTAACGTGAATTTAGATCCTCCCTCCCCCAGTTGCTGTTCAGTCTCCAGTTGTGTCTGACTCTGCGACCCCATAGCACGCCAGGCCTCCCTGTGCCTCACCATCTCCTGCAGTTTGCTCAAGTTCATATCCATTGCTTCAGTGATGGAATTCAGCTATCTCATCCTCTGTCGCCCTCTTCCCCTTCTGCCCTCAAATCTTTCCCAGCATCAGGGACTTTTCCAGTGAGTTGGCTGTTCGCGTTAGGTGACCAAAATACTGGAGCTTCAGCTTCAGCATCAGTGCTTCCAGTGAGTATTCAGGGTTAGTTTCCCTTGAGGTTGACTGATTTGATCTCCTTGCAGTCCAAGGTACTCTCAGGAGTCTTCTACAGCTCCACAGTTCAAAGGCATCAATTCTTTGGCAGTCTGTCTTCTTTATGGTTCAACTCTCACATCTGTACATGACCACTGGGAAGACCATAACCTTGACTATACGAACCTTTGTTGGCAAAATAATGTCTCTACTTTTCAACACACTGTCTAGGTTTGTCATAGCTTCTCTACCAAGAAGCAAACATCTTCTCATTTCATGGCTGCAGTCACCATCCACAGTGATTTTAGAGCCCAAGAAAGGAAATCTGTCGCTACTTCCACCTTTTCCCTTTCTATTTGTCATAAAGTAATGGGGCCAGATGCCATGATTTTAGTTTTTTTTAATATTTGGTTTTAAGCTGGCTGTTTCGCTCTCCTCCTTCACCCTCATCAAGAGGTTCTTTAATTCCTCTTCGCTTTCTGCCGTTAGAGTGGTATCCTCCACATATCTGAGGTTGCTGATGTTTCTCCTGCCTGTCTTGATTCCAGCTTGTAACTCAACCAGCCCGGCATCTCTCATGATGTGCTCAGCATATAGGTTAAATAAACAGGGTGACCGCAGACAGCCCTGTGGTACTGCTTTCTCAGTCCTGAACCAATCAGTTAGTTCCATTCAGGGTTCAAACTGTTGCTCTTGATCCACATACAGATTTCTCAGGAGACAGATAAGATGGTCTGGTGTTCCCATTGGTAAGAGTTTTCCACATTTTGTTATGATCCACACAGTCAAAGACTTTAGCGTAGTCGATGAAACAGAGGTAGATGTTTTTCTGGAATTCCCTTGCTTTCTTTATGATCCAGCAAATGTTAGCAATGTTACTCTGGTTCCTCTGCCTTATCTGAACCCAGCTTGGATGCCTGGGAGTTCTTGGTTCATGTAATGCTCTAGCCTGGTATGTAAGATTTTAAGCATTACCTTACTACCATGGGAGATGAGTGTATTGTCCGATGGTTAGAACATTCTTTGGTACTATCCTTCTTGGGAATTAGGATGAGGATTGACCGTTTCCAGTCCTGTGACCACCACTGGGTCTTCCAGATTTGCTGACATATTGAGTGCAGCACTTTTTTAAAGCAATTTCATCCCTTAGGGTTTTGAATAGCTCTACTGGAATTCCATTGCATCTACTAGCTTTATTAACAGCAGGGCTTCCTAAGGCCCACTTGACTTCATGCTCCAGAATGTCTGGTTCTGGCTGACTGACGACACCATGATAGTTATCCAGTTTATTAAGATCTTTTTTGTACAGTTCTTCCATGTGTTCCTTCCATCTCTTCTTGATCCTTCAGTACAAAAGAAAAAAAAATTGTAAGATAGCATTTTAAGTGTTTGTGTTGGCAAGTGACAGACCAGACCTTAGCCATGTAGGTGGGCTCCAGATCTTGCATACAGTGTTGAAGATGTTGAGTTTTATCCTGCTGAGCAACTGAAAGGCAGTGCAGGTGTGGATATATTGGTGTTTGTACCTGTGAAAGCAAGTATGTGTGAATGTTTTGCAACACTGAAAGATGCGTGGAAAGGGGCATTTGGGAGTTGGTCAGTGAGAGACAGATGGTGGGTAGGAAGATCAGTCAGTTAGCTACCGCTGTTGTGGTTCAGGTGGGAGGTGAGAGTCTGAACTGGAGTAGTTCGAGAGAGCAGAGAGGAACACACAGTTAGACTGTTTGGAAGATAAATGTGACTTGGTGATTGAGTGTAGGAGGTAAAAATCTTATTTTCAACTTTGCTTAAATTCATGGTTTCAATTTCATATCTACTGAAATTCATTAGCCTTTCCTTTGTCTCTTCTTGAAGAGATAATCTGTATTAAGCTAATTCACTCAGATTGGGTGTTGAAGATTTTTTCTAAGCAGTTTTACTATTGTTAAGAACAGAAAGGAAATTTATAATCTTATGAGGATTTTAGTTCTTAGCTTGATCTTGTATTGTGTGTCTTTGAAAGTTGAGGTTCTCTGTATTCATTTCTTTGTGTTGGGGTATAGTTGATTAACAATGGTGTTTTAGTTATAGGTTTACAGCAAAGTGATTCAGTTAGTGTATACACTACTATATTTAAAGTAGATAACCAACAAGGACCTACTGTACAGCACAGTGAACTTGGCTCAACATTCCATAATAACCTAAATGGGAAAAGAATTTGATTAAAGAATAGATACTTGTATGGGTATAACTGTATAAAGGTATAAACAGTTTGCTGGATCTTTTTTTTTTTTTTTTTGAGAGAGAGACTGAGGTTAAGAAGATATCTGTAGCTTTCAATCACACAAGTCTCATTACACTTTTGGTTTCTTTAGTATCATCACCATTCAGTAAATGCCTGGTAGTCATATAACTATGTCAGTGAATGCCTCCCCATCAGAGTGGAAGTGTCTATATTCTGGGCTCTTCCTACTAAAGTGGCCTCTGCATCTGTCAGGAGGTGCTTGCCCGGCAGGTCTCAGTCTAGTTCTGCGGGGCTGATATTTGACTGGTGACCATTGCTTGACCTCTTCTGGTTGTTAAAAGGTTGAAATGCTTCCACGTCAGTCAGCAGCTACTCCTGAGTTACCCCACCCTTCGCCCAGTCAGAGTGTAAATCCTGGTTCAGCATGGTCTTCAGAACCAAGGCCAGCGTATGTTGCCATGTGAATGCCTTTGCCATGGGAAGTGAGTGAAAGTCTCTCACTCATGTCTGACTCTTTGCCATCCCACAGACTGTAGCCTGCCAGGCTTCTCTGTCCATGGAATTCTCCAGGCCAGAATACTGGAGTGGGTAGCCATATCCTTCTCCAGGGGATCTTCCAACCCAGGGATCAAACCTGGGTCTCCTGCATTGCAGGCAGATTCTTTACCATCTGAGCCACCAGGGAAGCTCAAGATTCATTGTTAAATGTTTTGAATATTATCGCCCATGACATAGAGACATATTTAGTTATAAATCTTGGATTCTGCTTATGAATGTTGCTCTTAGTTTATGAGAAGGTATATTATGTCTTTCTGAATTACATGGTCCTGGTGGCAAGGTGGCTGATGAACATGCTTAGGGTTTATGCTTTAGCTGTTCCCTCTAGTTCTACCTAAGATAATAGTGCTAGAATGTTAGCACTCTGCTGGTTGCTTCAGAGTAATTGTTTTCTTGAAGTTATTCTGACAGTAGTTTGGACCATTTAAGATTTTTGTTTTTGGGCACGTCAGGTTTCTCTAAATATTTGAATTGTTTAAGAGCCCTGTTCAGCAGTTTGAGCATGAAAGTGTCAAGAGCAAGAGTTAATTACTTTCTTCTCCCATTGGACAGAACCTTTGGTTACATAAAACTGATATAGATACTGAATATTCTAAGTAGGAATGCTGTTTTTAGATATTTGTAATACATATTTCTATCTTAATAGTACTGGAGATTATATTTTGTGCAACATAGAATTTTTCCACGTATTCCAACTAACAAGTTCAAACTATACTTTTCAAAAATACACATGTACAATTTTTTCCATATATATATATGTATGTATATCTCTGCAAAAAACTGCATCGAAATAAAATAGAAGAATGTTATATAGATTTTTTGGCTTGATTTATATATTTTTTTAATTTATATTTTTATTCAAGTGCTAATATATAAGTTAATGTTATTATAGCAGTATATTATGCATGAGCTGTTCTTTGTTTTTTGATTCCATCTTAATGGTTTTATTGTTTTTGATTTTATAACCAGGGAAACAAATGATGAATTTTTTGCATGTCTTGCTCTTTCCTTGTGGCTAATCACTTTTCTCTGTAAAAGTAATGAGAAATAAGTCTCACAGATTGAGATGAGTATAGTGAATTGGTGTCAGTGCAAATAGAAATTTAAATAACCTCATGATATGTCTGCTGATTCGTCTTTTTATAAGGATAAAAAATATTGGTTTTACCAAGTAAGGGCTTCCCTGATAGATCAGTTAGTAACGAATCCACCTGCAATGCAGGAGACCCCAGTTCGATTCCTGGGTCGGGAAGATCCACTGGAGAAGGGATAGGCTACCCACTCCAGTATTCTTGGGCTTCCCTTGTGGCTCAGCTGGTAAAGAATCCGCCTTGCAAACAAAGGTCTAAAATTTTTTTTAATTAGAGTAATTACTTTGTTTTACTTGCATACATTATCAGAATGGCTATCTTAATATATTGTTGAACTCATTCAGTATTATCCCGTTACAAAAAAATAGATTTTACCGCTTTGCTTACAATTAAGATTAGTTGGATAGGAGGTAGTATTAGGAGGTAGAATTCACATGCACAATCTAAAGGGAGTGCTGAGGTTTTAGTCTCTTGTTTCTGAGCTAGATAATGAAGTGCTTTTCTTTTTTTGTCAGTCTCTTTTTTTCAGTTGTAGATTGAAAAATAAATGAAACTACTTCATTATGTATATTAGATAGAATCTTGAAATACCCAGAAAAATACTAAGAAAGTAAAAATCACACCTAGTTCTACAATGAGATATTTACTGTTAATTTTAGTGTATTTTCCTTCTATTCATTTTTATGCATTTAAATATACTGAAAACATGACTTCTATTCTAATTTAACAAGAGATTCTTAACCTTTTTGTGCTGTGGACAAAATAGCTTTAAATGCAAAAAATACATAGGATTACAAAGGAAACTAATTCTACTGAACATAGAAATTAAATCATGAAAACAAATGTGTGATATGTTAAACACGCAGATGGGAAACTTCTCACACCCCTCTGTACATGGTGTAGATTGGATTTGCTAATTCTTTGAGGGGGAAAGTTGACCTCACCTTAAAAAAATTACTAGAAATGGAGTTTCAGGTCATTTCCTTTTATTTAACCTTTTGTCTTTAAAACCATTAAGCAGAGTTACTTTCTCCTTTGTAGTGCTTTCGTTCCATTGAATCTTCCTGATAACAAAAATTCTACAGAGTGGGAAAAGGTGAAGTTCCTGTTTGAAGAACTTGGAAGTAGTCGTAAGTATTCTTTAAAAAAAAAAGTCCATAGTAATTCATATTTCATGATACTTGTGACTTTCTTTGGAAGTTGTCTGTTTTTACGCTGCTAAGAATTTAACTTCATAATTCTTTTAACTCATGGTTTAAAGGGTGCTAGGCAGATTAGGAATCCATCTAGCTGTTATACAGTCAGTCTCTTGACTTCTTTATAAAAGTACCATGTTGAAAAGAAAAGGTGATCTTCACAGTATTTTAGCAGTAAAGGTTTTATAATTTCTGTATGGTCTTTAATTCACTTAGGATAATATAGAGTAATATGTTAAATATGCTAGATACCGGTTTTTACTTTTAAACTGAAAGAACCTTATATTGCTTTTTGATCATGATTAGGTAATTTTTTGTGGAATATAAATTGGAGAGGTTTTTTTTCTTTTTCTTTATTTTTTTTTGCTGTTTTTGCTGTTTGCAGCTTGAGGATCTTAGTTTCCCAACTCGGGGTCAAACCTGTGTCCCTTGCAGTGGAAGCACAGAGTCCTAACTGTTGGACCATCAGAGAATTCCCCAATTACAGAGGTTTTATGTGGATGAAATGATACTTTATTATAAATTTACCTCACCAAAACATTTTGAAGTTCCTTTTCCAAAAGTTTTCCTTAGGTTAATAATCAGCATAGCCTACATTTTTAGAGGGGGAAAGAAAGCAGGTTTAGGAAGTCAGTTTAAGAAAGTGTTTTATCATTAAAACATATAGTTAGTATTAGAAACTGCTATTAAATAAGAATGGGTATTTTGTTATTCAAAATTTCGTGTACATAGTAACTTTATTTTCAAAGAAACCTAGAAAATTTATAAACATGGAAAATTCTTACTGCTTTTATATTTATTCTTCTTAATAGGTACTGTACTTTCTTTGATTAGCACCTCTTTCTCTTTACCTAGATACAGTATTAAATGATGATTAAATTAAGTCTTAAAGTCTTTGCTATACAACTTCTTAATTTTCTTGCTTTCCACTTAAGATTTCATCTTGTAAACTGTGGTCCATTAACATCTTGCTGATACCAGCAAGAAGATGGTAGCAGGCCTGGTATCTAATGATACTGCATGTCAGGATTTATGCATCTGACCCTGTTGCTGAGAAATAAATTGCTTCTTTTCCTGCAGTTAACTCCTTCAGGTCTCTTGAGTAACTACCCTTTTGCCATGAACATTTTTCTCTTTAAGTTTTGTTGGTCTTTGAGTGCTAGTGTAACTCGAATCCCTGGGGGCTCAGACAATAAAGAATCTGCCTGCAATGCAGGAGACCCAGGTTCAGTCCCTGGTTGGGAAGATCCCCTGGGGAAGGGAATGGCTACCCACCCTAATATTCTTGCCTAGAGAATTCCATGGACAGAGGAGCCCGGCAGGCTACAGTAAATGGGGTCACATGAGTGAGTGACTAACACATAACACACACATAACTTGAATCAGTAATTATACAGGTAGCATTATTGTTTTACAGGTAGCATTACTGTTGTAATGCTATCTATATAATTACTTGCTGTAATCTCTTTAGTCTTAATTAGCATTTAAAAACTTCAAATCTTAAACACTATATTTTAGAGTACATTTTGTTTATCACTGTTAGTAATATTAATTTTTTTGATTGGCCAGATATCTTAGCAGAACACTCCTCTTTATCAATTCTGGGATGCATATTTTTACATGTCTTCATATCTCTGATTTTATGATGCATTTTATAAGTGAAAATATTTTAAAATTGCTATTAGCCAAATGCCAGGCCTCTCCTAGTTGTATGAATACTTTTTGTTGATACTTCTAGTAAGATCAAAAAAGTAATGGCATCAGTGTCTTTGATTTGGTAAAATGTAGTATTACAGTTTAAAAAATTGAGGCTTAAAAATTTGCCTGGCATAGTTTCTGAACTTGTTAGTAATATGTTCTCCTTAAGTATTATATTTTAAAACTGAGATTTTAGCTTTAATAAGGTAGGTCATTCTAATTCTATTATTATTTGATATTGATACAATGAATTAATTTAATAATTATATTTGGTTCCACAGGACCTGCATTTAAACTAGGTCAATACTGGTCTAGTAGAACCTGTATTAAAACTAGAGCAGTTAGTATTGTTCTAATTTGACTATTAGAATAATATTTAATGGTATTAGAATATTTAAGAATATATACATATTAATATTCTTAATATTTAAGAATTCTCAAATTTGCATAGTATTTCATTGATTATCTGGCATGTTTATTTGAAAGTGTCACTCTCACAACCCACTCTTTGGTCTTCCTTTAAAGTGAAAGTGAAAGTGTTAGCGTCTCAGTCATCTCTGACTCTGTGTGACTCCATAGACTGTAGCCCACCAGACTTCTCCACCCATGGAATTTCCCAGGCAAGAAGACTGGAGTGCCATTTCCTTCTCCAGGGAATCTTCCTGACCCAGGGATTGAACCGGGGTCTCCTGCATTGTGGGCAGACTCTTCACTGTCTGACCCACCAGGGAAGCCCCTTCCTTTTTTAAATTTTTTTATTTTTTTGTTTAAAAAAAACTTTTATTAAAGTATAGTTGATTTACGATGTTATGTTTGTTTCAAGTATATAGCAAATTGAATCCACTATACATATACATGTATCCACTCTTTTTTTTTCTTAAGATTCTTTTCCCATATAGGCCTTTAAAGAGTATTGAATAGAGTTCTTTGTGCTCTACAGCAGGTTCTTATTAGTTATCCAACTGTTTCTTTGAAAAGTCACAAAAGATCAACTTACACCATCATGAATGCAAAAGGAGTGATAGCCACAGATAAGGTAGTACATCCCACATAGTAGAGGATGTCCAGGGCACAGTATACACTGAAACGGCAGTGATGGGGAAGGGAGATTCGTAACCTGCTCATGTCACGGGGGAAGCCCCTTCCTTTAAGTGGTTTCTTAAATATAACTTGGTAGCATAGTATTTCTGTTTTCGTATTATCTTTGAAACAATTTCCTATTTGTTTGTGTTTTTTTTCCCCTAAAGGAGAATGCTAGCTCCTTTCATGTTAAAGAGGGAAATAAACTCTTTACGATTTTAGTTATAAGCTATATTTTTCAAACTTACTTGAAAGTTAAGAACAAAGAAACTAGGAGTTTGAGATCAAGCAGAAGGGGAAGAAAGGGTCAAGGACAGTGACATTCCTATCATTATTTCTCAAGGTCTGCCACTGAGAAAGGCCAGGGAATTTTTTGGCCAACTTTTGAGCATCTAATATTCTGCTGATTTCTTTTTAGGCTCAATAATTAGGCAGTGATTTCCTTTAATTTTAAGAGGTGTGAGGGAAAAAAAGTCTTAATCTGAAAGATCTTTAAGAATTCCATTTATGAAGAACTATTTTAAAACTTTTCCATTTGAAGTTAGCCCTTCAAGAACAGGATAATGCCTATGGGGTTTATTCCTTTGGAATGTGTGAGAAACCCAATTTTTATATTGATTTGTTGAATATAAACATTTGAATAGCTATACATTTTAAACATTATTTTTCTTCCTTTGCAGATGGTTTAGCTGCCTTGTCATTTTCCATTAGTTCTCTGACCTTGATTGGAATGTTGGCAGCAATAATCTACACAGTAAGTGTGATGGTGATAATTGAGTTATAATTAAAGAATCACTTTATGAAGTAGTTTTTGCCTTATTAGTATATTGAACTTGGCTCTGTTTTCCTCTTTAATATTTAGTACTTTCTTCACTTTTCTTGAGAAGAGGGTACATTTTTAATTACTTAGTCATTTTATCTGTATTTGTGGAATTTAGTGTTCAGAAACAAATTTTATAAGTTGTGACCTTGAAGTGGTTATGTACTATGCAGTAGTAGATTTAGTGATTTATAAGCATATTAGAATGAATTGAGTAGATTCATCCTATTTGGGGGTGGTGCTGGCAGTGAAGAACCCACCTGCCAATGCAGGAGATGTAAGAGATGGGGGTTCAGTCCCTGGGTAGGGAAGTTCCCCTGGAGGAGGGCACGACACCCCACTCCGGCACAGCCCACACGGCAGTATTCTTGCCTGGAGGATCCACAGACAGAGGAGTGTGGCAGGCTGCAGTCCTTGGGGTCTCGGAGCTGGGGTCACTGAAATGAGTTAGCGTGCACGCATGTGTGTGTGCTCAGTTGCTCAGCTGTGTCTGACTCTTTGCAGCCCTGTGGATGGGTTGTATAGACCTCTAGGCTCCTTTGTCCATCAGTTTTTCCTGGAAAGAATACTGGAGTGGGTTGCCGTTTCCTCCTCCAAGGGATCTTCCCGACCTAGGGATCTAACCCACGTCTCCTGCATTGCAGGCAGGTTCTTTCACTGCTGAGCCACTGGGAAAGCCATTTGGGGATACAGGGCTTTTAAAGTCAGGTATTTTTCATAACTTGATATTTCTCCAGTATAAAGAATCTAATCTTACACTTTCAGAGACTTGTTTTTTTTTTCTTTTCTTCTTCAGTTTCTCTGGGAATGGTATGACATGAATTATAATAGCCTCACTAACTTGTGCACAGACAGCTTTTTCCATTTTTTGCTCAAATTATAGAGGAAAAGCTAGTAAAAATGCTTCTTGCCTGCCTCCCAAAAGAAAGTTGTGCAGGAAGCTTTAAACTATATAGAACCTTTTTCAGATTAATGAAGTTGCAAAGATGGAAAACACTGGTTATAAAGAAAACATTTGGGGGATTGTTCGAACGTCTTCTTTGAAACATAAAAGAAATGGGCTATTAGATAGCAGAATCTAGTTTTGTTAGATAATCATTCAAGTGTCATAATGTGTAATAAAAGAAGTCTGAAATATGCACATTTTAGTATCTTTCAGGTGCTTATTTGAGTACTCAGTTTTCTTGTTCATTGCCATTTTTGCTTTTTTCATGTTTGCTACACAAGGAAGGTATCTGGGGAATTAACCTCCCATCTGACACAATGTATGTGCAGCAGGAGAGTTGTCTTTTAGGAAACAGTCACAAGTTAATAACATAATAGGGATAGACCTGCCTGGACTCTGCGCCCTGTGACTGATCTGTTACGCTGATCATACGTTTGCGTTTTACCCTTTGTGGGTCAATTTCTTCCCCATTAAATGTGAATTTTTCTTAAGGATTTTTAAAGGTCCACGTCAAATGATACTTTTTGTAAACTGCTCTGAAAACTGTAGGAAAAGGAGGATATAGCGGTCAGTGAAGGATTAGTCAAGAGAAATGATCAGAAATAGGGGAAACTAACAAGTGGGATCTTCATCAGGAACCAAGAGGAATCTGAGACTTTCCCTGACTGCTACAGTTCCATGGGTGTTGGTCAGAGAGGCAGGACTGCTTGTCGGGAGGAAGAACTTTCTGTTTCCCAGCTGGGGCAGCGACCACGGGACCACGTTGCCCTGCACCAGTTTCCTGAGTCCCGACCCTCACAGGGACACGTGAAGAGCACCCAGCAGGACTGTCACAGAGCTGGGACCCCAGGGTGCAGGGGAGCTGAATCTTTACAGTGGCCAGGAGACCTGCCTGCCCTTGCTCCAGAGGAAGATACTTTCTTTGTCTTCCAGGCTCTTTGCTGCACAAACATTCTTGAAAAGATCATGCAGAAAAAAAAAGGGCAGTGAGTGCCTGGCTTGCAACATGTGCAGAAGTGAGAGACCAGGGAAAACTGTCTTCTGACAGTCAAGAGGCAGATGCTGTGAAGATAGAGAGCGCAGACGGCAGTGAGGGCCGGAAGTAGCGTCTCTGAGCTTTGAGCAGAGATTGGACTGAGGTGGACGGGCAGAGCTGTGCGGCGAGGGCAGTGCGGGCTTCTGGGGAGGGCACCGCGCTGTGCTCAGGCAGGAGCAGGGGGTGCGGCCAGCCGGGCAGGCGCGGTTGGGGGAGGAGGTGAGTGCCTGGAGGAGCGCCAGAGGGCAGGCTCTGCACGCCCTGTGGGCCATGCCTAGGATTTTGGATTTTATTCTGCTGAGGTGAGAAGCCAATGGAAGTTTCTGAATGGAAAAGTTAATAGGTTCTGACTAACATTGTAACAGTGTTGCTTTGGTGGGTTGGAATTAAGCTGTGGGGCTGATGAATGGGGGTGGGGAAAATGTGGGAAATGATTAAAACTCTTTGAAAAAGAGCTTCCCTACAGGAGCAATATTATTGTTAAGTATTTCAAACTCATATATTTTATATTGAAATGGAAACTGAAAGCTATCATGTATGCCATCAAGCCAAGTATAATGATCATACTGGCTTGGTTAAAATACCCTTGTGCGTGTGTGCTGAGTCATTTCAGTCGTATCTGACTCCTTGCAACCCCGTGCACTACAGCGTTCCAGGCTCCTCTGTCCATGGGATTTTCCAGCACTGGAAGTGGGTTACCGTATCCTTCTCTAGGGGATCTTCTTGACCCATAGATTGATTTGTGTCTCCTGCATTGCGGGGGAATTCTTGCTTGCTGAGCCGCTAGGGAAGCCCTTGACCCTGAGTACAAGAAATTAATTATTAACGGTAAAATCATGTCTGTTCTAGAATCGGTAGCTATTAGTATTGAAACTACAGAAGCTTTTGTAATTTATGTATCAGTTGAGTATGAATTACTTAGGTACACATTGTTGTTTAGTTCAGAAAATAGTTGATTATTTAAATTTTACCAAGATAATATCCACTGTACCACATCTTAAAGGAATAGCCAGATGATTGAGCACTCAATTTTTTAGAACATCAAACGACATGTTGTCTTACTTAGTGTTTTCAGCTTAAATTGAAAGAGAATCTGCTACTTTTTAAATTAAAAAAAAAAATAAAAAACAGAACCTCTAGGCACAATTATTTATGCAGACATTTAAATTTTTTGGTGCCACCAAGTGGGGAAATGTTGAATAATGCTGTTTTCATATAAAATGTATCATATGGACCACTGAAATGCCTATAAATGCAGAGACTACTGAACTTTTTATTATGTACATTCATGCTAAGTCATTTTAAGTTGTGTCTGACTCTTTGTGACCCTATAGCATGTAGCCCACCACAGGCTCCTGTGTCCATGGGATTCTTCAGGAAAGAATACTGGAGTGAGTTGCCATGCCCCCCACCCCCAGGGGATCTTCCTGACCTAGGGATTGAACCTGCGTCTCTTCCATCTCCTGCATTGGCAGGCAGGCTCTTTACCGTTGTGCCACCTAGACAGCCCTTTTAATTATGTACACTTACCAGTAAAAAAAAAAAAATGAACATGTCTTCCAGGAGTTTATGAATTATGTATATCTATACATATATATGTATAGATATAGATATATTTATGCTAAATGTGCTGTGCTTAGTCACTCAGTCGTGTCTGACTCTTTTGCAACCCAGTGGACTGTCGTCCACCAGGCTCCTCTGTCCGTGGGAGTCTCCAGGCAAGAATACTGGAGTGGGTTGCCATTTCCTCCTCCAGGAGATCTTCCTGACTCAGGAACTGAACTTGTGTCTCTTGTGTCTCCTGCATTGGCAGGTGGGTTCTTTACCACTAGCGCCACCTTTATAGATTTACGATAAATGAAACTAACGGACTAAAGAAAATTGTGTTGTTGTTTAGTCGCTAAGTCATGTCTGACTCTTTTTGTGACACCATGGACTGTAGCCCTCCAGGCTTTTCTGTCCATGGGATTTTCCAGGCAAGAATAGTGGAGAAAATTAGAGTGATAAACTAAGGATTTGAACATAGAACTAAAGCAGTGGTTCTCCATAACCTTTGAAGACAGAACTCTGCTCTAAATGTGAGGTTGTTCAGCCTTCCCATGATGGCATGCTTCCCTGAGTCTCTGACCCGATTGTAAGATGCGCCTCTTTTGTGCGCTTCCCTGATGGCTCAGTTGGTACCACTGTAAGGGAAAGGTCACTGCCTTGCTGTCTTATCACTTATCATTTTTGTTTTATATCAGTGATAGAAGTGTTTTAGCCTTACATACTTAAAAAATCATACCAATCTTCTTCATGCAAAATAAGGCAAATGTACGTGAAATAAGTTGTAAGCATATTCCTAAAACTTCACATTTGGAACATGTCTTCTCAATCACTTTTTTGGGTTGACTGTTCATGTCCGTGTTTCACTATAGAGTGCTTTTATGCTGTCAAGAGAATTGATGAGACAGCTTTTCTTGAGTGCTCAACTTGTCTCTTGGAATTTCTTTGAAGCTGCTGACACACCCACTGTGTAAATTTAAGCTGTTCTTGTTTTTGTTTCGTTTATTGTTTCTTCTCTTGTAACCTAAGTAGCAAAATACAAAAATGTCTTCTACTTTGGGTACCTTCCTTTCTTAAGCTTATAAAGCCTTTGACTATTGCATTGCAAGAAAATGTGGAATCATAATTGTTCCAGTAAATTTTTGCTTCACTGCCTGCTCTTTTGTTCTGTGTTTCCTTACACATTAACTTTTTGCTTTAATGTCAAATCAGAGTACTATCTTATAAGACATTGTAAGTGGCAGTTTAACTCAGTAGCTGTACCACAAATGCAGGTAACTCTACTAGAGAAGTACTTGTAATATAACCAGCTATGACCAAATTTGTGAATATCTGGATAATGACCACTGTGCCCTGACTTCTGCCTTGCCTGTGTTCATAAGATGCATTCAAATTTCTCTGGTCTTAAATGTGAGGGGAAAAAATTACACACACACACACACACACAAAGCTTCCCTGGTGGCTCAGTTGGTAAGGAATCTGCCTGTAATGCAAGAGACCACCTGCAGTTCAGGAGACCCTGGGTTGGGAAGATCCCCTGGAGAAGGAAATGGCAACCCACTCCAGTATGCTTGCCTGGGAAATCCCATGGACAGAGGAGCCTGGTGGACTACGGTCCATGGGGTCGCAGGAGTTGGACATGACTTAGCAACTAAACTACCAACTACATACAATGCACACACACACATATACATACATACATGTATTTTAGAATCTGGATGTTTAGCTGGAAATCTTCATTGAATACATGTTGTTTCACTACTTTCAGCATCCATGTCCTTGAATAATAGGTTTTATAAATATATGCAGGACATGTGTTCAGTTTATAGGCAATACTTGGCGTTGTCTACAAAACATAGAGATGGCAGGGAAAATGTGCTGTTTTCATGAGGCAAGAGCATATTAGAGATGTGTTAGTTTGTATATGTTCTTTCAAAACATTTGAGTTTTAAAATACAGATGGTGGTTTATTTTTGGAAATTGGAACAAATGATATTATAGAGGCAAGTATGGCTGACCTGGAAGCATTTTAAGTGATATAATCTCTTTAGCCTTGTTGACTTTCTGGTATTTCACTAGAGGGCAGTAGTAAGCAATGAAAGTTTTGTGCTTCTGAAAAATGATAGTTTTCATACAAGTTTTTCAAAGAAATCTGAGGTTAAAATTAAAAGATTGTTGTTTAAGGATCTTAAAGTTGTAATGGATACATACTTTGTATAATGTGTTATGTCGTCTATCATAATCTAAATGTTATAGTTAAATTTCCTGTTAGTCATTGAAACTTAAGCATGTAATCCAGATACAAGCTAAGTAACCAAATCCGTAATTACTTTCTTTTACATGTTGTCTTCAGAGAGTAATTCCCAAAAAGATGTTGTATTCTGGCCATATGTTACCACAGGGTGTTGTGAAGGACATACATTTTTTTCCCCAAAATTTTTGCATTACTCTATTTATGTAAGCTATAGGAATTCAATTTAACTCTTCTAAAAAATGTATAAATTCCATGTAAGGAAGAGAGTTCATGTGAATAAAGAACTCTTTAAAACAATTTTTTGGTTAAGTATTATTTTCTTAGAGAAGTTATTTTATGTCACTCTTGAAAAAGGTAGGAAAAAGAAAAACAGACCTAGTCCTTACATATCAAACAGTCTACTGCAGTTGTTACTCCTTTGGCTGAGAAATCTGTCTTGTCAGGAACTTGCTGTGTGATTCTGATAAGTTACAAGTTTGGAAGACCTAGTGATAAAACAGATGTGCAGAACAGTAATGTTCATGTCCAGTGTTCTGCACTGTAATTGAATTATAAGCAAGGCACATTTACGAGTCAAGGAAGGTTTCTCAGATGTGGTGTGATTAAGCTGAGACCTGAAGGGCATTGGACTTGGTAAGGTGAGCAGGGAAGCAGTTTTAGATAAGGCACTGCAGGTTCTGAGTGTGGCCCTGGGGCAGAGCTGAAGGCTTGAAACTGCAGTGATGAGGAGCTATGAACATTTGGAGGCATGAGATCAGGGTGGTAGGGCTGGGTCTTGAAGAACTTTTGTAGGCCAGGATTAGATAATAGTGCCTAGTCTGAAGACCGGTAATCCTCTCACTGGGAAAAAAAAAAAAATTGCAAAACTCCTTTTTCGAATAGTCATCTGTGAAATTGTGATACATATAAAAATAGGTGAATGGAGTAGCATCACTCTGGCGGGAGTGGCAGCAGACCCCTCATGTCCCTGCCCTCTTATCTGCTCTGTTGGTTCTGATGGCCCCAACCTAGAATCCCAGGGACTCCCGCCAGCGCAAACACCCTTATTGGTCCTGGGGAGACTCAGTGGATGTTAGCTAGAGGAATGCCACAGTCTAACTTGAGTGTGAGAGATCGCTTCAGAAACAGTGTGGAAGATGAATTTGTAGTAAGGGAGACCAGCAAACTGGTTAGGGAAACTTAGATTACTTTATATTTGACAGTAAACTCTAAGTAGGGGCCATGTTTTTAATGCTGAGTAGGGTACAGATTCCTTAGGGAATACTATTGAGTTCTGAGGTTAGTATACTTAGAGATCCAGATCCATCAAACAGAATGGCAAGCATTGGGATAAAATAAGCCTCCTTTGAAACTGGTTGGTAAGACAGAGAAATATACCTGGGCATAAACTGGGTTCAGCAAAGTATTTTTTGCCTTGGCAGTTGGTTATAGATAGCAATATGGACTTGTGATAAAATGGTATGTAAGACTGGAGAATGAGTGAATGATCATCATGTAATACTCATCAAAGTCTTAAAGGATTTACTTTTTTCAGTAATGTTTAAAAGATGTGGAGCTGCTAGAAGAACAAGAATAGGACAGTCCTGAAAGGTATGACCAACCTAGATAACATATTAAAAAGCAGAGACATTATTTTGCCAACAAAGGTCCATCTGGTCAAGGCTATGGTTTTTCTAGTGGTCATGTATGGATGTGAGAGTTGGACTGTGAAGAAAGCTGAGCGCTGAAAAATTGATGCTTTTGAACTGTGGTTTTGGAGAAGACTCTTGAGAGTCCCTTGGACTGCAAGGAGATCCAACCAGTCCATCCTAAAGGAGATCAGTCCTTGGGTGTTCATTGGAAGGACTGATGCTGAAGCTGGAACTCCAATACTTTGGCCACCTCATGCGAAGAGTTGACTCATTGGAAAAGACCCTGATGCTTGGAGGGATTGGGGGCAGGAGGAGAATGGGATGACAGAGGATGAGATGGCTGGATGGCATCACCGACTCGATGGGCATGAGTTTGAGTAAACTCTGGGAATTGGTGATGGACAGGGAGGCCTGGTGTGCTGCGATTCATGGGGTCACAGAGTCGGACACGACTGAGTGAACTGAACTGAACTGATAAGGGGATGGTAACAACCTCTGTGGACTGCACTCAAGGAAATCAAACCTGTCCATCCTAAAGGAAATCAATCCTGAATATTCACTGGAAGGACTGATGCTGAAGCTGAAGCTCCAGTGTTTTGGCCACGTGATGCAAAGAGCTGACTCATTGGAAAAGACCCTGATGCTGGGAAAGATTGGGGGCAGGAGGAGAGGGGGACGACAGAGGATGAGATGGATGGATGGTGTCACTGACTCAGTGGACATGAGATTGAGCAAGCTCTGGGAGTTGGTGATGGACAGGGAGGCCTGGTGTGCTGCAATCCATGGGGTCGTAGAGAATCAGACACTGTACAACAGAAATCTCTGGGCACCTTGTCTTCCATAGACTTTTTTCTTTACACTTTCAATGTTTTGAGGATATAAAATTTACTGTTAAAAATAATTTAAACCTTATTATGTATTTCCTTTTTGTATTTTATTAAGGTCATTAGGAGTATAAACTTCACAAGAATTTAATTAGAAGAAAATTATTCTACTCTGTCCAAATTATATTTTTTCTCAAATACAAACAGAACCTTTCCCCAACCTCTCCTTTTGGTTTTTGGCTGATGTGGAAATCATGAGAACATTAACTTATGTTTTAACAATATTTAAAATGCAAGATTTTAAGTATTTCTCCTTTAGAAAATGCAAGGATTTGCATATTGGGTAATAATTTCAGCTAGTTAATTATCTAAATACAACAAGCTATAGGATTGCTCTTTCTTGGTAGAACTGGTGATTTCTGAATTCCTTTTAATCATATTCTTTGTTTGCATTCTCTGTTAATTAAAAAAGAACCCTGATATGTCAGAGTTTATGGTTACATATGTGAATTGTGATATAGTCAATATTTAATCAATGTCTAAAGGAGACCCAGTGAGAATATCAAAATGATTAAAAATGACACTAAACATATTTGAGATCATCCTGGGAGTTAAAAACCAGGTAGCAGAGAGCATGAGAGAAAATCTGCAGGGTCACTCAGGACATTTTAGAGTTTGGAGTTAAGCCTGGGGTTAAGCCTAAGAAGTAGTAGCATTGATCACTTCTGTCCACATTTATTTGAACTCAGTCTCATGACCCTGCCTAACATGACCATGCTGGCTAAAATAGTTTGGCAGTATCTCAGGTAGAAAATGTAAAAGATTTAAATGCATAATTTTGTATTTACTTTAGAGCCTATTGCTGCAACAAGGAGATGATGGTTGTCAATTTTGTTTCTAAGGATTTAAGGTCAATATCGATTTTGGATAATGGTCACATGGCAATTGCTATTAAGTGTTTTTAATAGTTACAATAAAACTTCACATTTGGATCTGGCTAGTATAGAATTGGGTAATGTAAAATAATGTTTATTCTTAATGCTGATTAAAATTTTAAAATTTCTTGTAGGAATTAAAATACTTAGCAAAAAGATTATAAATGTTTAGAACTTACAAATAAGTTATGTACAGATAATTTGTATGCTAATGAAATAACATGTATATTAAAATACATTTTACTGAGAGTTTACTGCATTTACTTGGATAAAATTGTTTTTTCCACAGAAAATAATTTTGTAAATTTGTTTTTTTTACTGATTGATTTAGACTATCCTGATCGCTGATTAACCTGCAGTTATGATGCATTGCTTTGATAAAGTATTATATTTGTGTTAATTTTGTAACTTGTCCTTTGAGAAATAGATAGTCTATGTCTAGGAGTAGTTAGTATGACAGACATCACTCTGTGTAATTAGATGTGTAATAAACAGGAGAATCCCAAGACCACACGCTCACAGTTCACTCCCATTGACTCTGCTCTTCAGTGACTGTGACCCTCACAACTGCTCACTCTTTGTTACTACTTCAAAGAACATTTATTTTACCTGAAAATTGTGTATTAATATATTTAAAATAGTATTTCTAACATTAGTCTTACTTTTGTTTCTTTCAGGCCTATGGCATGTCGGCGTTACCTTTAAATCTGATTAAAGGCACTCGAAGTGCTGCTTATGAGCGTCTGGAAAACACTGAAGATATCGAAGAAGTGGAGCAGCACATCCAAACAATTAAATCAAAGGTGAGCTGGTGTTTTATTGCCACTGAGGGTCATGAAAGTACTTTGTCTTTGCGCTGCTTTCTGTTGTGCCTTAGACATTGGTGAGCCTATATTTTGATACTGTTTGAATTTTTATCCTTAAAGAAGCATGTCTTTAAAAAACTACCTTCTGTAAAATGTAGGACACTGACAGTTGGAGAATTTTTATCTGTGTCCAATAACTAAAACACAGAAGTTCTACTTATGTATGGCCATTACTTTGCTAGTTCCCAGGTATGCTGATTTCAGGTGCAATATCAGAGTGCACTGTATCACTCATGTTCAGGTTTTATGTACTAGTTTTTCTTCCTCTATCACCTTCAAGTAAGACGTAAATCTTATTTATAGAACATAGGAAAAAATGGAAAGTTTTCTAAATTATTCTGTTAAACTATGATAATCCTGATATAGAAACCAGATGGTAATATGACACACAAAAAAGAAAACTGTTTATATGACTGGTCTCTCTTATGAAAGTAGAGGCAAATAATTCAATATAAGTAAAAATATTAGCAATTCAAAAATGTTGCTGTAGTAAGGAAATATTTCACAATTGTCAGATTAGGTTTGTCCCAGGAATGCAAAGATGATATGTTAGAAAATAAAGTAGTTCAATATATTGAGAATAAATGAGAAATATAAACATCCTAATAGATGCCAATGAGTCTTTATTTTAGAGTCAATTTGTAGTTACTATGTTTAGAGAAGAGTCTTAGCAAATGGGAAAAGAAGAAGCTATTTAGCAAAGGAAGCCTCTGTGAGCTTCATGCCTAATGAGGAAAGGAATGTTTTTGTTAAAGGCACATATAGGACAGTGGTGTCTGTCCTGTTCCTGGAGGTCTTGGTCAGATAAGAAATATGGGGAGGAGGAGGGGAGAAAAGGGAAGTAACTTGTGTTATTTGAAGATCTCATCTACCAAAAAAATCGAAAAGAATAAACTGACAAACTAATAGAACTAATAAAAGTTCATCAAGGTGCCTGTTCATATGTACAAAATCATTCAAAATCACACAAAATCCATCCGGGTGGAGGATGTAATAGAAAATTATCTCATTCACAGTAACTGTGAACTATAAAATAATAAGAAATGTCAGAATCTTCCTAGTGAAAATTATAAAATTTTTTGAAATAATATAATAGAGGATTGAAATAAATGAAGAACTTCTCAGTTCCTAATTGGGAAGATTCAATAATGTAGAGATGAGAGTTTTTCATAAGTTTAGGTGGAAATTCAGTGTCATGTATAAAAGATAAAAAATGAAATTTTCATAAACCTCCTACCATGTAATAAAACACATTCAGAATTTAAATCAAATACATTTAGAAAACATTAGGAGAAAGTAAAAGTAAAATTGTATTTTGTTGTGTAGAGGAGTTTTCTAAACACAACACGACTCAGAACTCAAGTGCAAATTAAGAAATTGTTAAGTTTTAAATTTTTATGTTTTTAAATGTATGTACCCAAAAAAGTGGCATCAAAAGGAATTTAAAGAACTAACAGTATTTTGAGAGGAAATAATCCAGACCACCTGACCTGTCTCTTGCTTGAGAAACCTGTATACAGGTCAGGAAGCAACAGTTAGAACTGGACATGGAAGAACAGACTGGTTCCAAATAGGAAAGCGAGTACATCAAGCCTGTATATTGTCACCCTGCTTATTTAACTTATATGCAGAGCACATCATGAGAAACGCTGGGCCGGAAGAAGCACAAGCTGGAATCAAGATTGCCGGGAGAAATATCAGTAACCTCAGATATGCAGATGACACCACCCTTATGGCAGAAAGTGAAGAAGAACCAAAGAGCCTCTTGATGAAAGTGAAAGAGGACAGTGAAAAAGTTGGCTTAAAGTTCAACATTCAAAAAACAAAGATCATGGCATCCAGTCCCATCACTTCATGGGAAATAGATGGGGAAACAGTGGAAACAGTGTCAGACTTTATTTTTTTGGGCTCCAAAATCACTGCAGATGGTGATTGCAGCCATGAAATTAAAAGACGCTTACTCCCTGGAAGGAAAGTTATGACCAACCTAGATAGCATATTAAAAAGCAGAGACATTACTTTGCCAAAAAAGGTCTGTCTAGTCAAGGCTGTGGTTTTTCCAGTGGTCATGTGTGGATGTGAGAGTTGGACTGTAAAGAAAGCTGAGTGCTGAAGAATTGATGCTTTTGAATTGTGGTGTTGGAGAAGACTCTTGAGAGTCGCTTGGACTGCAAGGAGATCCAACCAGTCCATCCTAAAGAAAATCAGTCCTGAATATTCATTGAAAAAACTGATTTTGAAGCTGAAACTCCAATACTTTGGCCACCTGATGTGGAGAGCTGACTCATTGAAAGGAACCCTGATGCTGGGAAAGATTGAGGGCAGGAGGAGAAGGGGATGACAGAGGATGAGATGGTTGGATGGCATCATCAACTCAATGGACATGGGTTTGAATGGACTCCAGAAATTGGTGATGGACAGGGAGGCCTGGCGTGTTGCGGTTCATGGAGTCGCAAAGAGTCAGACACGACTGAGCAACTGAACTGAATCTGCAAAATAGGTGATATATACTGAACATCTGTAAGTCAAGAAGAAGAAGGGACAAGCAATACATAGAAATAATGAACAAAAGACCTAAATAGACAGTATACTGAAGGAGAAATTAACCTAATCAGTGAAAATATGAAATGATCTTTCAGCTCATTCATTCATTCAGTAATGAAGTTCACTAAGATCGCACTTTGCATGCTTCGTAAGGAGTTTTCCAGAACATGGGACTTTCAATGCTAAAACTAGGATGGCTGGAAATTAAAGCAACTCAGTTGTTTTTTTTTAATCCTTTGAAAGTCTTAAAAATTTTACCTTTGTCATGTGAGAATATGGGGATAGTTTGTGCGAATATAAAATGCACAGCTTTCTAAAGAAAATTGGATGTCGTCACATGTGCCCAAACACATAACATGTACCTTTTAATAATTAAAGTTTAATACAGCAGTTTTCACACATTGGTGGATCCCAGTATTGTTGTAGTGAAGGGACTCGCACAGGTGGGGCCACCCAAGATGGACCTGTCACAGCGCAGAGTTCTGCCAAAGCGCGGCCCGCTGGGGGAGGGAATGGCAAACCACTCCTGTATTCTTGCCTGGAGAACCCATGGACAGTGTGAAAAGGTGAAAAGATACAACACTGGAAGATGAGCCCCCCAGATTGGAAGGTGTCCAGTATGCTATTGGGGAAGGGTGAAGAGCAGCTATGAATAGCTCCAGAGAGAATGAAGGGGCGGGGTCAAAGCAGAAACATGCTTAGTTGTGGGTGTGTCTGGTGTTGAAAGTAAAGTCTGATGTTGCAAAGAGCAATATTGCATAGAAACCTAGCATGGTATGTCCATGAATCAAGGCAAATTGGATGTGGTGAAGCAGAAGATGGCAAGATTGAACATGGACATCTTAGGAATCAATGAATTAAAATGGACGGGAATGGGTGACTTTAACTCTGATGACCATTATATCTACTACTGTGGGCAGGAATCCCTGAGAAGAAATGGAGTAGCGTCATAGTCAGCAAAACAGTCCGAAATGCAGTACTTGGATGCAATCTCAGAAGTGACACAATGATCTCAGTTCTTTTCCAAGGTGAACCATTCAATATCACAGTAATCAAAGTCTATGCCCCACCCCCTTGAAGCTAAAGAAGCTGAAGTTGACTGATTTCTGTGAAAACCTACAACACCTTCTAGAACTAACACCTAAAGAAGATATATTTTCATCTTTGGGAATTGTAATGCAAAAGTAGAAAGTCAAGAGATATCTGGAATAACAGGGAAGTTTGGCCTTGGAGTACAAAATGAAGCAGGGTGAAGGCTAACAGAGTTTTGTCAAGAGAACATGCTGGTCATAGCAAACATGGTTTTCCAGCAACTGAAGAGATGACTCTACACATGAACATCACCATCAGGTCAATACTGAAATCAGCTTGATTATGTTCTTTGAAGCCAAAGATGGCTAGAAGCTCTCTACAGTCAGCAAAAACAAGACATGGAGCTGACTGTGGCTCAGATCATGAGCTCCTTATGCAAAATTCAGGCTTAAATTGAAGAAATTAGGGAAGACCACTAGGCCATTCAAGTATGACCTCAGTCAAATCCCTTATGGTTAAACAGTAGAGGAAATGATCAGATTCAAGGGATTATATCTGGTAGACAGTACCTGAAGAACTATGGACAGAGATTCTTAACATTGCACAGGAGGAAGGGACCAAAACTATCCCAAAGAACAAGGAATGCAAGAAGACAGAGTGGTTGTCTGAGGAAGCCTTACAAATAGCTGAGAAAAGAAGAGAAGCAAAAGTCAAAGGAGAAAGGGAAAGGAAAACCCAACTGAATGCAGAGTTCCAGAGAATAGCAAGGAGAGATGAGGAGGTCTTAAATGAACAGTGAAAAATGACAGAGGAAAACAATAGAATGGGAAAGACTAGAGATGTCTTCAAGAAAATTGAAGATATCAGGGAACATTTCATGCAAGGGTGGACACGATAAAAGACATAAACAATAAGGGCCTAACAAGCAGAAGAAATTAAGAAGAGGTAGCAAGAATACACAGAAGAACTGTACTAAAATAGTCTTAATGACCCAGATAACCACAGTGGTGTGGTAACTCACCTAACATCAGACATCCTGGAGTGTGAAGTCAAGTGGGTCTTAGGGAGCATCACTACGAACAAAGCTAGTGGAGATGATGAAATTCCAGCTGAGCTATTTCAAATCCTAAAAGATGATGCTGTGAAAGTGCTGCACTCAATATGCCAGCAAATTTGGAAAACTCAGCAGTGCCACAGGACTGGAAAAGGTCAATTTTCATTCCAATCCCAAAGAAGGGCAATGCCAAAGCATGTTCAGACTATCCCACAAGTAGTCTCATTTCACGTGCTAGCAAAGTAATACTCAAAATTTTTAAGCTAGGTTTCCACAGTAGATGAAGCCATAACTTCCAGATATACAAACTGGTTTTAGAAAAGGCAGAGGAACCAGAGATCTAATTGCCAACATTGATTAGCTCACAGAGAAAGCAAGGGAATTCCAGGAAAAACATTTACATCTGCTTCATTGACTATACTAGAGCCTTTGACTGTGTGGATCACAGCAAACTGTGGAAAATTCTTAAAGAGATGAGAATACCAGACCACCTTACAAACTGCTCTCTGAGAAACCAATATTTGGCTCAAAAATACCCCAAAAACAGCAACAACAAAAAAACACAGAACTGGACATGAAACAACTGATTGGTTCAGCATTGGAAAAGGAATCCGTCAAGGCTGTATATTGTCACCCTGCATATTTAACTTATATGCAGAGTACATAATGCAAGATACCAGGTTGGATGAATCACAAGCCAGAATCAAGATTGCTGGAAGAAATATGAACAACCTCAGATATGTAGATATACCACTCAGATGGCAGAAAGCGAAGAGGAACTAAAGAGCCTGTTGATGAAGGTGAAAGAGGAGAGTAAAAAAGTTGGCTAGAAACTAAAAATACTAAGATCCTGGCACCTGGTCCCATCACTTCATGGGAAATAGAAGGGGTAAACGTGCTCTTATTTTCCTCATCTAAAGCTATGACCAACCTAGACAGCATATTAAAAAACAGAGACTTTGCTGACTAAGGTCTGTCTGGTCAAGGCTATGGTTTTTCCAGTGGTCATGTATGGGTGTGAGAGTTGGACTGTAAAGAAAGCTGAGTGCCAAAGAATTGATGCTTTTAAACTGTGGTGTTGGAGAAGACTCTTGAGAGTCCCTTGGACTGCAAGGAGATCCAACCGGTCCATCCTAAAGGAAATCAGTCCTGAATATTCATTGAAAGGACTGATATGCTAAAGCTGAAACTCCAATACTTTGGCACCTAATGAGAAGAAACGATTAATTGAAAAAGACCCTGATGCTGGGAAAGATTGAGGGCAGGAAGAGAAGGGGGTGACAGAGAATAAGATGGTTGGATGGCATCATCGACTCCATGGACATGAGTCTGAGCAAGCTCCGGGAGTTGGTGATGGACAGGGAGGCCTGATGTGCTGCCGTCCATGGGGTTGTCAAGAGTCAGTCATATACAACTGAGCAACTGAACTGACTGAATAAATGAATAAATTGCCATTACCAGTCTCAAAGTTTTATTCTGAAGATTTAAGGAGAACAAGCATAAAAGAGCAGATCAGTTTTAGGCCCAGAAAATGTTAGCTATTATGTAAACCATCAGTGTGTTTGCCTAGAGGGACATATAGGATTTTGTGTTGGATGTTCTGTGACAGTGGTAACCTCAAAAGAGGGAGTGGTCACTGGGGGACCCTGTGAAGGGAAGCCTTTTTGCCCATATACAATGTAACTACATTTTTTCCCCCAAAGGAAATAATTGGTTGACTTCTGGGTGCCTTTCCTGGTGTGTGTTTGAGCACATTTCTTCCAACACTGGTTTATGCTGTTGGCACAACAGTACGGGCTCCATCCCTCACTCAAATAGGCAGATAAGTTGAGCTTGTGTTTCAGTGGATCCTTAAATCAGTTTACTAAAAAAGATTTTATCCCTGAAATAGTGAAAGCCAGCTGTGAAGTAAATCTACCTTGTTGGTGTCCTTTTGATGTTAGAATGGCAGCTGTGAGAAAAACTGTGAAGTACCGCATGATTGAAGTGTGGTGGCCTGGATCTGTCTTGTGGAGGGGAGTGTTTCATTCCTTTAGTCTTCAGAAAATACCCTTCTGTAAGGTTCCTTTGAGGATGCACTTTGATAGTAAGCAGTGTACTTAAAGCAGTGAAGATAGTTAAATATAGTCCCGTGTAATTCCCTGGTGGTTTAGCCGGTAAAGAATCTGCCTGCAATACAGGAGACCGGGTGTGATCCCTGGGTCAGGAAGATCCTCTGGAGAAGGGAATGATAACCCACTCCAGTATTCTTGCCTGGAGAATTCCATGGACAGAGGAGCCTGACGGGCTACTGTCCATGGGTTGCAAAGAGACACGACTGAGTGACTCACACTTTGCACTTTCCACGCAGAGCATGGTCTCTGGACCAGTAGCATCAGCACCTCCTGGGAATTTGGTAGGAAAGCAAACTATAGGCCCCACCCAGGACCTGACTGAGTCATATTCTCTGAGGGTGGGGTCTAGAAACCTGTGCTTAATGAAATGTCCTGTTGATTGTTGGATGTGATGAAGTTTGGGAAACAGCGTAGTAAGGCTGGGTCCAGAAGAGCTTGGCAGTGCCTCCGTGTGGTGATCACTGTGACCATGCGCATCTCTTGATGAAGGGGTGTCCGGCCACGGTCTGCATGTGTCTGTTATTTCACACGAGGGTACCCCGGGCTGTGTTACAGAGCACTGTGTGCTCTCTCTCCCAACATCCTGTTTGAACCTTGAAAGGAGTTTAGCATTCTAATTATCTAATGTTTTTACATTGTAAAACGATGCTGAGAATTTCCTGGCAGTCCAGTGGTTAGGACTTTGCGCTTTCACTGCTGAGGACAAGGGTTCCATCCCTGGTCAGGAAACTTAAGACCCCACACGCCGTATGGTGCTGCCCCCAAATTAAAAGTAATAAAAATGTCCTGTGTAAAGACTTTCTTGGTCCTTCCAATAAAAGCAAATGTAGATTTCACCTTCTTAAGTGTTTCGCAGTTGTCTGATGATTGTGGTTTGTTCCTGTACTTGGTGGAAGGCACTTCAGGGCAGGGGGAGTTCGCGAGGGAACGTGTCCCTGACACCACAGAAAGGTACTGCTCACAGTTACAGTAGATACCATATGAAAGTATGGGGGAATTGTCTTTCCGAGAGGTAAGCCAAAGAAAACCTGACTCATTCGCAGATGTACTTGGAGAGTAAGAAAGTGCCAGTTCTTAGCAATTGTTGTAAAATCTTATGCTCAGCACATCCTAATCCTACATCCCTCTGCTGGTGTTTGAGTCAGGGACCGAGGAGCATCAGCCCAGGTAAACACTGGAACACAGTCTCTTGACCAAGGGGAGGAGGAGTGTAGTGCTGGGTATGTAAAGGATAGCATGAGGAATTTGGAGATGAAGGAGAGTAATCAAGCAAAGAACATAAAGTGCCTCATAAAAATGTTTATGTTTAAAAAAAATTATTATCTGTCTCCACCATATTGAGTATTTGGAAAATAGGGATCAAGAAAAGTTTAGCTTTAAATGTGTACACATTCACATCACATTTTTTTTTTTTTTTTCACATCACATTTTGACACTGACCTTGGTTCAGAGATATGTATTCTCACATAGAAGTTATTGGGTTTTGCTTTTTCCCTTCAGTTTGTAAATTTGCCTCAGGAATCAAGTCCAACCTAAAAACGTTTTTGTTGTCTGAATCTTGCTCAATCTGATGGGTACTTATTAAGACGTTAATGGTAAAAAAAAAACTTTTATTTTGCTCTATTATTTGCAGAGCAAAGATGGTCGACCTTTGCCAGCAAGGGATAGACGCGCCTTAAAACAATTTGAAGAAAGGTTACGAACACTTCGGAAAAGAGAGAGGCACTTAGAATTCATTGAAAATAGCTGGTGGACAAAATTCTGTGGTGCTCTGCGTCCCCTGAAGGTAAATGGAGTTTTACAGAATTACACTGTCACTCTTCCGAGTTTACGTAGACCTCTCAGAGAGATTGAGTCCTTGTGGAAGCATTGCAGCGTGGCGCCTAGAGCATGGGTTTCAGAGTTAAAATCATCTGGTTTTAAATCACAGCTCCGATGCCTGGCAGTTTGGGTAAGGTGCATAACCTCTCTGAGCTTTATTTACTCATGTGTAATGTAAGTGCTATCCACTCCAGTGTTCTTGCCTGGAGAATCCCAGGGACGGGGGAGCCTGGTGGGCTTGACGTCTATGGGGTCGCACAGAGTTGGACACGACTGAAGTGACTTAGCAGCAGCAGCAGCAATGTAAGTGCTAGAGGCTTGGAGAAACTTAAAATATAGGTAGGTAATGTAATATGCTTCTAGTTTTACAACTTTGTACTTTTCTATAGGAGATCTGGGACCCATACTAGAACTTTTTCGATCAGATAGATTTCAGTATTCAAATTGAAAATTTCAACAGAATTTGCTTCATTGTGTGGTGGCATGTTTCTGAAAACATGTACAAGGTATTAAGATGAAAAACCATTAATTTCCCTTTTTTTGAAACCATCATTTGCTAGCCTTAAATTCTTCAGACTGTGGTCTTCCTCTCATAATTCAAAAGGAAATGGGGAAATTACCTGACTGCTTACCCTAAAAAGCTCCTTTTCTGAAAGAGTTCTTCAAAAACATAATCAGCTAGATCTACTGTATATCACTTTAAAACTGTCAGTTAGAACCAGTTTCTTTTTAAAGACTTACCCTAGTCTGTTTTCCCAAGGTGATTGTTTTCATACTACCAAAGGTATAAAGAAACTGTGTTCACCCTTAACTTAATTTTAAATTGTTTAGCTTCTTTATAGATACTTATAACCTGGTCACTAACATTAACTGCCTTGTTTTCAATGCTCTGTGCCATTTCATTGTACCTGTGTTTAGAGGGACGTTCACAACTTTATAAAGTGTGCAGAGTGATCTCACAGAATGTAGGCTGTGGATAGAGAAGATACACGTCAATGCATAGAGCTGGGCTTCCTCCCCGGTCCCACCACATCAGGCCCCAGTCACTGGCATCCTTCTGTCACTGAGGTTAACTTTCACATGTTCTGTGGAATCATGGAAGGTGTAGACTTTTGTCTGGCCTTGGCTCAGCTCAGTGCTTTTGAGGTTCACCCATGTTACTGCATTTCTTTTCAGCGGTTCATTCTGTTTTCTTGCTGAGTACCATTCTGCTGTGTCTGTATCACAGCTTGTTTATGCATTCACCTGCTAATGGGGATTCAGGTTGTTTCCAGTTTGAGGCTGTTATGATTAACGCTGATGTGAGCATTTGTGTACAAATCTTTGTGTAGATATTTACAGATTCCTTCATTACTCATTTTTTCTTTTGAATTTTTTATTTTATATTGGGGTTTAGCAGATTAACAATGTTGTGATAGTTTCAGGTGAACAGCAGAGGGACTTATTTTTCTTTTTGTTTGTACTTCATTTTTTCCAGTTTTTTTTTTAATCTATTTTTATCTGGGGGAAATTGCTTTACAATGTGTTGGTTCCTGCCATACAAATATACAAATTAGCCATGGAACTCAAGGAAGAAAATTAGTTTAGAGTTGAAGAGTCTTATAGAAATAAGCATTTAATTAGAATAAGTTAATGGATCCTTAAAATAGTGTTTATGTGTAGTACTGAGCACATTTCTAAGCATACAGTCTACATTATTCACTTGATTAAACTTGCCCTCTGACAGATGCACATTCTTCTAGTGTATACAACTAATTGGCCTGGATAACCTAAAGCTCCTTATGTACCGCTTGTTATATTTATACCTCTTATATTCGTATAGAAAGTTATAAATTCATATCCATAGTTACATCTCTCATCTTGTCAGACTTTTTATTGTGGTAAAACACATATAACATATAATACACCATTTAAACTATTTGTCGATGTGGCATCACATACATTCACAGTGTTGTGCAACGCTCCCCACTGCCCATTTCCAGAACCTTCATCATCTCTAACAGAACACTCAACAGTAACTCTCCATTCCTCACCTCCACCCCACCCCCATCCCCCTGAAACCATACAGCTCAGACTGGGGCTTGAACCCACTGTCTTTTAACTGAGATCACACACCTGCTCTCAGGACTTAATGAAGCTTAGGTCCTTGATGTCTCATAGCAGAAAGAATTGAGTGAGAGACAAAGCGATAGGTAAGAAGTGGATTTATTTAGAGAGATACACATTCCACAGACAGAATTCCGCCTGTCTTAAAAGGTGAGAACGGTGCCAGGAGAAATATGCTCCTCAGACAGTGTGGGGTGTCTCAGAAGGTGAGAGGCCCCGAAATTAGAGCGGGTGGTTTTTATGGGCTGAGTAGCTTCATAGGTTAATGAGTGGGAGGATTATTCTCACTGTCTTGGCAGGTACGCGGGTTTCCGGGAATTGAGCTGCCGCCCAGTTGTTGACCTTTTATGGAGTTGTCATGGCACTTGGGGGTGCCGTTTAGCTGATGTATTACAACAAGCATATAATGAGGCTTAAGGTCCACTGGAAGTCGAATTTTCTGCCCTCTCAGACCTAGTTGGGTCTGACCAGGTTATGTCGTATCCAACGCTCTGACTTCCTTTAAAGATTGTACCCTTTAAAGGTTATACTCCTTGCCTCCTGATTCACCTGCCCCGCTCACATCCCCTAATGACCTCTATCCTGCTTCCTGTCTCTGAATTTCCTATTGTAGTTACCTTATATAAGTGAATTATATATCCTTTTATGTCTGGTTTATTTGACTTCACATAATTTTTTCAAAGTTCATTCATGTTTTTGATGTATTGAAATTTTATTCTTTTTTAAGGTTGAATAATATTAATTTTGTTCTTCCATCCATCATTTTGTTATATCCATCCATCAGTTGGTGGACATTGAGTTTTTTCCAACTTTTGGCTATTGTGAATAGTGCTTCCAAGGTAATTGGTGTACAAATACCTGTTTGAGTCCCTGCTTTCAGTTCTTTTGAGTATATATATTGAAATGGAATTGCTAGCTCTTGATCAGTTCTGGTATAACTTTTTGAAGAACCTACTATTTTCCAGTGACTATACCATTTTACATGCCCATGAGCAATACACAAGGGTTCTAGTTTATCCATATCATTGTCGACACTTATTTTCCTTTGTTTTGATAATAGCCAACCTTATGCTTGTGAAGTGATATCTCATTATGCTTTTCATTTGCATTTCATTAGATTAGTGACATTGAGCGTGTTCTCATTAGACTGTTGGCTCTGTATGTTTACTTTGGAGAAATGCTTATTCAAGTTTCATTTTTAATATTCTGAAAACTTCTTATCAGATACATGATTTGTAAATATTCTCCTATTCTTGGCTTGTGTTTTCACTCTGTTGATAGTGTCTTTTGATACACAGATTTTTAATTTTGATGATGTCCAATGCATTTTTTTCTTTTGTTACCTGTGTTTTTGTGTCATATCCAAAAAATAATTACCAGATCCAATGCCATGAAGATTTTTTTCCTTAGAGTTTAATAGTTTTAGCTCTTACATTTAGATCTTTGATTTATTTTGAGGTATTTGTATATGGTGAAGGGTAACAGTCTGATTTCATTTTTTTGCATGAGGTTGTCTTCTTCCCAGCATTATGCTTTTAAAAGACTGTTCTTTCCCCATTCAGTGACATTGGTCCCCTTGTCACAGATCATTTGAACATATGTGTGAGCATTCATTTCTGGAGTCTTTTCCATTGGCTATATGTCTGTCTTTATGCCAGTACCATACTGTTGTGGTTGCTGTGGCTTTGTAGTAAATTTTGAAATAGGGAAGCATGAGTCCTGTAACTTTGTTGTTCTTTTTCAAGATTGTTTGACTATTTAGGGTTCCTTGAAATTCCATATGAATTTTGGGATGGGTTTTTCTGTTTCTGCAAAAAAAAAAAAGAAAAAGTCATTGTGATTTTGGTAGGGATTGAATCGTATCTGTAGAACACTTTCAGTAGTATTGTCATTTTTAGTGTACTAAGTCATATTAAACCATAAGTATGGGCCAACTTTACATTTGTTTATGTCTCATTAAATTTCTTTCAGCAATGTTTTATTGTGGGGAAGAAAGAAATTTTTTTCTATCCTTCTTGATTCTTCTCTCTGGTCTAAGAATTAAATTGACATGACATAGGTTAACAGGAGAATTTCACACAAAAATTTGATAACATGCATACACTGAAGAAACCCAGGAGAACTGAATAAATTCTTAGTCTTAGGAACTAGACAGTGCTTCAGCAGTATGCTTGGGGGCTATTTTAAACAACAAAATTGCCAGAAAGTACAGAAAGACAGAAAGTACAAAAGTGCAAAGAATGAAGCAGTAAATAGTCCACTTACAGGATACTTGTTTATAGTAAGAGAGCTGAAACAAGAATGCAGAGTATTGCTTGGTTCAGTCTCAGCTGGGAATGTGAGCATCAGGGACTTATTACCTCTTTGCATGTATCTGCAAGGACTTCCCAGGCGGCACAGTGGTAAAGTATCTGCCTGCCAACGCAGAAGATGCAGGTTCAGTCCCTGTCAGGAAGATCCCTTGGAGTAAGAAATGGCAACTCACTCCAACATTCTTGCCTGAAAAATTCGATGGACAGAAGTAGTCTGGTGGCTTGCAGTCCATGGGCAAAAAGAGTCGGACACGGCTGAGAGACTGAGCGCACATGCACAGCGTGTCTTCAAAGGACCGCCGAGAGCCGTCTGTGTTGATTTTAAGGCCATAAATAAGTTTTAGTGGGCAGTAGGTTTATAAATGCAGAATCTGCAAATGAGAATCAACTACTTATAAGTAAAAGCAACAATAAAAGACCTCCCAAATCCAGCAAGTTTTCTCTCTAGCTCTTACTACAAAACTCTGTGTTAAACAGACAATCTGGGAAAATTCTGGTAGAGAGAAGAGGAAATTTGGAGATGAGCCTATGATTGATCTTAAACCCCCAATCTTAGGTGAAATAAGCCAATCACCAAAAGACAAATACTGTATAATTCAACTTTTAAGAGGCAGCTGGAGAACCCTGGTGGTTCTCCAAGGGTTGTGGGGCAGGAGGTCTAGGGAGTTGTTTAACAGGTACAGAGTTCCAGTTTTGCAAAATGGAAAGAGTTCTGGAGATAGGTTGCAGAACAGTGTGAGTGAATTTAACACAACTAAACTGCACACTTAAAATGTTTGAGATGGTAAATTTTATGTTTGTATTTTGCCACTATTTAAAAAGCAAGAAAACAGAAATGGCAAAAAAAAATCAGATGGAAATAGAGTTGAACTCAGGGGAAAATGGGAGGAAAATACACTTAGTTTTAGAAATGAATACATATGTATGGTGTGTCCAAAAGAAAATAGGATCAAATAAAATTTAGTAAGAGGGAGTGTTTGAAGAAAGGCATAAAGATAACCAAGAGAAGGAAAATAAGATGAAGTAAAAAGAATCAGGAAACGAGTATTGAAATGGAAGAGAAAGAAAAACTACATACGTGTAGTGGTTTCCATACAGTGGCAAAACAAAATAAATTAGCAGACTATTTAAAGGTATAATACCTCACCCCCAAAAAACCCTAAAATAAATAGACATGAATCCACATGTCATGAATATTCTATTTCATGAATAGACAGGAAATAGCCAATTTGTACCCAGAAAAATTTGTGTGTAATTTCCTGTTAAAACTGACTTCAAATGTAAAGAAAATCCTGAAGATTTCCAAGCAAAATGATCAGCTCATGAGGGCAACATTATTAGACTTAGACTTCTCAAGAAACATACAAAGCTAGGCAGGAATGGAAGAACATTAAAAAAAAGAATTTCAATGAAAATGTATGAACTGTTAACTGAAAAAAACGCACAATGTGAGAGTTGTGAGCTAAGTGTTATTGGGGCAAAATGAAGACCAGTCTCGGAGACAGCTCCTCAGGTAGCTCTGAGGAACTGCTCAGAAGAGGTGAGGAAAAGTCAGTGTTATCTATGATTTTAGTGAAGGGGTGCACGCAGGCAGGCACACATGTTGGCAGAAGGTTATTGCTAGTCATGAGGAGCAGAAGCCAACATTAATGATTTTAGTGCTGGATATGACTCATTGGAAAAGACCCTGATGCTGGGAGGGATTGGGGGCAGGAGGAGAAGGGGACAATAGAGGATGAGATGGCTGGATGGCATCACCGACTCGATGGGCATGAGTTTATGGACAGGGAGGCCTGGCGTGCTGCAATTCATGGGGTCACAAAGAGTCAGACACGACTGACTGAACTGAACTGAATGAAGAGATGCAGGAATCAGGCTCATACAATTGTCTCCTGAAAATACCTAACTCCCTAAAGGCCTGTTCTGCCCGTTTTCCTGGGTCACAGAGTGCCTCACTCCTGATCTCCACCCGAAGCCTTCTCAGGGGGTGTCGAAGGTAGGCAGCTGCAGTGCTTTGTGACTTAGTCCTTGCAGAGACTGATGGCAAGTGCCCAGTTTAAGTTGGCAGAACCAAGGAATTTGTATTTAGCCAAAATATCCTTTAGAAAAACAGTTTTTCAACATTTAAGAACTCAGGGGATTCTGTACCCCTGAGCTCTTGTTGAGAAATCCCCAGCTGCCAAGTTCTGGCCTATTAAAAGGTGTGAAGGTAAACATCAGCAAAAGGACCATGGTGAACATTTAGTATTGTGTGAAGAGGAGGTGTGGGCTGCGGCAGAGAGTGAAGCACAAACATATGAGCCGAGGAATAGGAATAATTAAGGGAGAGAAAGAGAATAGAATTTCTCATAGATTACTGTGTAGGCAGTAGGTGGGAGTTGAACACATAAGAACCAAAACATTGTTTTGTAAAGGCGTGAATAAGAACATGGGGGCTAGGAGCACTTGAAAATTCAAGTACACGAACAAAAATATAAACCTTCTTAACACAAAAGGACTAAAAATCCAGGAGCAAGGAATTCATATTAGCTGGAGAAAGAAACGCAGGAAATACATACATTGTTATCAAACAAGATATTTTCTAAACTAAATGTGTTAGTCATAACAGTCAATATGAATGGCACTTCCCTCTGGTCCACTGGTTAAGACTCTGTGCTCCCAATGCAGGTGGCGCAGGTTTGATAACTAGTCAGGGAGCTGTCTCCCACATGCCACAGCTGAAGATTTCACATGCCCCACCCAAGACCAAAGATCTGAGTATTGCCACGAAGACCCAGCGCAGTTGGATAAATGAAGACAGAGAAGCTCCATGGCTAGAGTCGGAAAGGTGTAGTCAAGTGTGAGAAAGAGACACTCAGAACTGAGCTGCCGTTACTGACTGAGGATGGAGGGAATGTGAAGAGGGACGCACACAGCCTCGGGGACTGAGAGGATCCCAGCCGATAGCCAGCAAAGAGGCGAAGGTCTCAGCTCTTACCCTCAAGGAGCTTTATCTTGTTCCTCAGACTTGATCATCTCAGTTGATTCATCTTGAAGTTCAGTGATTCTTTTCTCCTGACCAGTCAAATCTGCTGAACATTTCATTTTGTTTTCTAGTGAGCTATTTGTTTCAATTACTGCATTTTTCATCTTGAGAAATTCTGTCTCTTTGTTGATATTCTGTATTCAGTGAGACATTGTTTTCGATTTGTTTTAGTTGTTAAGAAATGCTTTTCTTTAGTGCTTCCAGTTCAGTTCAGTCACTCAGTTGTGTCCAACTCTTTGCGATCCCATGAATCGCAGCACGCCAGGCCTCCCTGTCCATCACCAACTCCCAGAGTTTACTCAAACTCATGTCCATTGAGTTGGTGATGCCATCCAACCATCTCATCCTCTGTCTTCCCCTTCTCCTCCAACCTTCGATCTTTCCCATCATCAGGGTCTTTTCCAGTGAGTCAGTTCTTCGCATCAGGTGGCCAAAGTTTTGGAGTTTCAGCTTCAACATCAGTCCTTCCAATGAATATTCAGGACTGATTTCCTTTAGGATGGACAGGTTGGATCTCCTTGCAGTCCAAGGGACTCTCAAGAGTCTTCTCCAGTACTACAGTTCATAAGCATCAATTTTCCTGCTCTCAGCTTTCTTTATAGTCCAACTCTCACATCCATACATGACCACTGGAAAAACCATAGCCTTGACCAGACGGACCTTTGTTAGTAATGTCTCTGCTTTTTTTTTTTTTTTTTTTTTTTAATGTCTCTGCTTTTTAATATGCTGTCTAGGTTGCTCATAACTTTTCTTCCAGGGAGTAAGTTTCTTTTAAGTTCATGGCTGCAGTCAACCATCTGCAGTGATTTTGGAGACCCCAAAAATAAAGTCTGCCACTATTTCCATTGTTTCCCCATCTATTTGCCATGAAGTGATGGGACCAGATGCCATGATCTTAGTTTTCTGAATATTGAGTTCTAAGCCAACTTTTTCACTCTCCTCTTTCACTTTCATCCAAGAAGCTTTTTTAGTTCCTCTTCACTTTCTGCCATAAGGGTGGTGTCATCTGCATATCTGAGGTTATTGATATTTCTCCCGGCAATCTTGTTTCCAGCTTGTGCTTCATCCAGCCCAGTGTTTCTCATGATGTACTCTGCATATAAGTTAAATAAGCAGGGTGACAATATACAGGCTTGATGTACTCCTTTTCCTATTTGGAACCAGTCTGTTGTTCCATGTCCAGTTCTAACTGTTGCTTCTTGACCTGCAAAGAGATTTCTCAAGAGCCTGGTCAGGTGGTCAGGTATTCCCATCTCTTTCAGAATTTGCCACAGTTATTGTGATCCACACAGTCAAAGGCTTTGGCATAGTCAGTAAAGCAGAAATAGATGTTTTTCTGGAACTCTCTTGCTTTTTCAGTGATCCAGTGGATGTTGGCAATTTGATCTCTGGTTCCTCTGCCTTTTTGAAAACCAGCTTGAACATCTGGAAGTTCACAGTTCACGTATTGTTGAAACCTGGCTTGGCGAATTTTGAGCATTGCTTTACTAATGTGTGCTGCTGCCAAGTCGCTTCAGTCGTGTCCGACTCTCTGCAACCCCATAGACAGCAGCCCACCAGGCTCCACCTTCCCCGGGATTCTCCAGGCAAGAATACTAGAGTGGGTTGCCATTTCCTTCTCCAATGCATGAAAGTGAAAAGTGAAAGTGAAGTCGCTCAGTTGTGTCTGATTCCTAGCGACCCCATGGACTGCAGACTGCAGCCTACCAAGTTCCTCTGTCCATGCGATTTTTGAGGCAAGAGTACTGGAGTGGGTTGCCATTGCCTTCTCCACTAGTGTGTGAGATGTGTGCAGTTGTGCAGTAGTTTGAGCATTCTTTGGCATTGCCTTTCTTTGGGATTGGAATGAAAACTGACCTTTTCCAGTCCGGTGGCCATTGCTGAGTTTTCCGAATTTGCTGGCATATTGAGTGCAGTATTTTCACAGCATTATCTTTTAGCATTTGACATAGCTCAACTGGAATTTCATCACCTCCACTAGCTTTGTTCATAGTGATGCTTCTAAGGCCCACATGACTTCACATTCCAGGATGTCTGGCTCTAGGTGATTGACCATACCATCATGATTTTCTGGGTCATGAAGATCTTTTTTTTGTACAGTTCTTCTGTGTATTCTTGCCACCTCTTCTTAATATCTTCTGCTTCTGTTAGGTCCCTACCATTTCTGTCCTTTATTGAGCTCATCTTTGTATGAAATGTTGCCTTGATATCTCTGATTTTCTTGAAGAGATCTCTAGTCTTTCCCATTCTGTTTTTTCCTCTGTTTCTCTGCATTGATCACTGAGGAAGGCTTTCTTATCTCTCCTTGATATTCTTGGAACTCTGCACTCAAATGGGTATATCTTTCCTTTTCTCCTCTGCTTTTTGCTTCTCTTCTTTTCACAGCTATGTGTAAGGCCTCTTCAGACAGCCATTTTGCTTTTTTGCATTTCTTTTTCTTAGCGATGGTCTTGCTCCCTGTCTCTGTACAATGTCATGAACCTCCATCCATAGTTCATCAGGCACCCTATCAGATCTAGTCCCTTAAATCTATTTGTCACTTCCACTGTATAATCGTTAGGGATTTGATTTAGGTCATACCTGAATGGTCTAGTGGTTTTCCCTACTTTCTTTAATGTAAGTCTGAATTTGGCAATAAGGAATTCATGATCTGAGCCACACATATTTAAAATAGTGGCTTTAAAGTTTTTATCTTGTAAGTTCAACATCCTCAAGGACTTCCTCAAGTACAGTGCCTATTGATTATTTTTCCTTCTCTGTATTAGCCATACTCTCTTGCTGCTTTGCATGTCTCTTCTGTTTATTGTTTTTAGTTAAAACCTGGGCGATTTTAAGTCGCACAATGCATCAGCTCTGGAGATTAGATTCTCCCCAGATCTGTTATTACCTTTCGTTGTTAGTGTAGTGACTTGTGCATGCTGTGAAGTCTGTCTTCTTTGTTTTTGCAGTTACTGGAGTCTCTGCCTGGTTGGTTTAGTTAATTATTGACACAGCTTTTCTTAAACACCTAGAATCCGTAAGTCTCCCAGTCTTGCTGAGGGGCCATATGTGAGTGCAGACGTGACTTTATCACTCAGGGGATGCACTTACACCGCTACCTTAGCCCACACTTCCTGCTCGTGCAGACAGAACCTCAGGGTTGACCAGAGTTAGCACTTAGGTCTCTCCTATCTTTCTGAGCATGCACAGGGCCTCCTTCATTCCCGGGAATATATAGTAACTTTTCAGAGCCCCTGTGGACATCTCATTCCTTACATTTCCATTTTAATCTTTGGTTAGTTTGTTTTTTGCCTGATATTGACCAGCTCTTATGGCCATGAAGTCCAGTGCTTCCTGGGAAAAAGGAATTCTTGCACTGTATGAGCTCCATTTCAGGCCAGACACAGTCTTGCAAGCGGGATCTTCCATGTACCTACCAGGCAGGTCAGGTAACGGCAATTCTCTGGGAAGGAGACCGAAAGCGCCCCAGCCGCTTCTGCTTGCTCAGGTGACTGCCCAACTTACAGAGAGGAAGGTTGGTACTGGAGCAAATCTGAATGCCAGTGTTCTGTGCCATTACCGAGAGTCAGCCGTTTTCCTTAAATAAATGCTCCTGGATTGTTGAATGCTTCTGGTTCATTTTCAGTGTTGAAAAAGTTGATTCTGACAATTTATACCGGTTTTTAAATTGCCTTTTAAGAGGAAAGGATTTTCAGAGATTCCTACTCTGTTACTTTTACTGGTGTCATCTCTCTGGCTTAATTGTTTTTTCAAAATTGATATCATAGCTAGTGTGGAATATGTAGCATTTAGGTCAACCCAAGGTGGTCACCACTGACTTGGTCCTGTAAGTACTACTAACTTAAGTCCTTATATTTAAATATATATAGTTTCCTTGGTCTTTTAAAACATTTATCTTTTCAAGAATTTTCTTTGTTTTGTTAAGTAGCTATGGTTAAACAGTCTTAACTCTGACTCATTCATCTCAACTGCTTGGGAATGTAGTGAAGGGTTTTCTTCTCTTTCCCTTCTCCACAGTGGGCGTCCAGGCAGGGCATGCTGATTTCTCCTGCTCTCTGTCTGTTGCTTTGCTGCTCGCTGGCAGTTGGTGCTAGTACTACCTCCTGCTACAAGCTATTTGCTATCAACAGGCTGCTGAGAAACAGTATGTTTCCTCAGTGTATGGATGTTGGCTTCAGTTCTCCTGGGTATCAAATACAGTGCTCAAACCTGGTAGAAAAAGATTGTGTATGCCCCTTTATTTCTGCTACTAGTAATCTTCTGTTACTATAAAGGAGTCACTTCAAACTTACAATGAAACATTTTAGAATAAATGCTCATGTGAAATCCCAGTATGTAAAATGGATATATGCACCATATTTTGAGTGATGGCTATAGCCTTTTTGCTCCTCTTGCCAAGCTGCTTCCAGTAAGCTCTAAAGGTACTCTTTCAGAACCAAAGAATTCCCTAGAACACAACTCTAAGATTTATTTCCAGATTTATCTTTCTATGCTGGGTAGGATAATGTGTTGTTATTCTGCTTTTCTTTTATCATATCAGAATTCTAAAATATTCTTCAATGATCATGTGAAATAAGATGAAAAATCTCCCTAACATTCATAATGTTTTCCATCTATTTCTGTCAATTCCAGGCAAAGGAAAAACCAAAACAGTTCAGTTCAGTTCAGTCGTGTCCAACTCTTTGTGACCCCATGGACTGCAGCACGCCAGGCCTCCCTATCTATCACCAACTCCCGGAGCTTACTCAAACTCATGTCCATTGAGTCGGTGATGCCATCCAACCATCTCATCCTCTGTTGTCCCCTTTTCCTCCTGCCTTCAATCTTTCCCAGCATCAGGGTCTTTTCCAATAAGTCGGTTCTTCCTATCACTTGGCCAAAGTATTGGAGTTTCAGCTTCAACATCAGTCCTTCCAGTGAATATTCAGGACTGATTTCCTGTAAGATGGACTGGTTGGATCTCCTTGCAGTCCAAGGGAATCTTGAGAGTCCCAAACATAGATTTCATCATTTTTATTCTGCAATTTTATTCCTTAGGGACACAGTTCCAATCATTGTTTTCCTTGTATACAGCTCATACATATTCTTCATGTCTCATACATATCCATTCACACTGTCAAGTTCATACTTAGAGTATGAGGAAGTATATTCCATCGATTACAGTACTTAGCACATTTTTCCACAGTTAGTGACATTTTCCTCAGTGCTGTTATACTCTATTTCAAAAATATTACCATCAATATAGACTTTTCTAAAGCTGTAGTATACTTTATTTATAAGATATAAGCCGTTGACCCATGAACAACGTGGTTTGAATTGCTCAGGTCCACTTACACAGGGATACTTTTCTGTAGCCCATGATACGGCACTCTTATCCATAGTTGGGGGACTGTGTGCATATGGAGGAACTGCGTGTGCAGGGGGCTGACAATGAACTCTACACAGGTTTTTGACTATGTAGAGGGTTGTCCAAGAGTCAACTGTTTATTACTTCTGTGAGAAAATGTTACAAGTTCTCTATTTTAATAACAGGCTAATATAACCTGATGAGTTTCTTGGTTTTGGTTTTCTGTCTATGTGTACTAGTCTTAATATAGTTTTCAGTTAACTTCTTGTATTTGAATATAAGTCAATATGAACTTTTATTTGACCTAGCAAAGAGTCTCATTTGTTTACTTACCAATGAAGACTTTAAATGCTTTTTCTCTTCTGTGTATTTGTTCTCAGATAGTCTCATAATGAAAATTTAGTGACATATGCCTAGGATTATAGACTAAAATGTATTTTTAGGTCATTTTTTAGATCATTTCACATGGTACCGACTCATATGGAGCATAATGGTTTTTGTACTTTTAATATCAACTTTTAGAAGTATATTTTAATGATTTTTTTTTTTTTTTGCTTTTAGATCATTTGGGGAATATTTTTCATCTTTGTTGCATTGCTGTTTGTAATTTCTCTCTTCCTGTCAAAGTAAGTACAGTAGACACATTTTCTAAAGCACTTACACATCTCCCGTGATACTATACATTTTCCATGCTGAATTCCATTAATGTAGCCTATTCATCTTAAGTAGCTATTTTATTTGAACTGTTCTACAGCATTAACTCAAAGAATGACTAAAAAGGCCCAATAATAGACAGTATTCTTTGGTTTATATCAATTGAACAATACCTGTAAGATATTTTAGTGATGTTTGATTTGTTATTCATGGTTTTTTTGGACTCAGTTGAATGTACATGCTTAAGTTGTGATGTTATTCTTTCTGAATTAACTGAAAATGTGATGGTATAATATGTAAATTTACTATATACTTTGTTATAGCTTGGATAAAGCTCTTCATTCAGCTGGAATAGATTCTGGTTTCATAATTTTTGGAGCTAACCTGAGTAACCCACTGAATATGCTTTTGCCTTTACTACAAACTGTAAGTAAAAAAAAAAAAAACATACTTTAGCAAACACACTGTCAAATTGCTATGTTGACAAACCTGTTAATGGTTGGCAATATATGCTTGGGCTCTCTGTTGATTTGGCTTTTTATTTACATATAACTTCTACGTTGATATGTTGTTCTAAAAATTATTGTTTTGGTGTATTACTGAATGTTTAAGTTATATATTATTTGAATTGGGGATACATTTAAACTTAAGGTGAACTTTTTCAAGCATTTTCTGATTTTGCTTTTTAATAAAGTCTTTTATTCCATATATAAATGTAGTTTTTAGTTTATTGTAGGGTTTTTGTTAGGATAATAATATTGAACAATTTGGTAGTAGTTTGGTAGTTTGCTTCTTAGAGGTTATTTATTTATTTATTTATTTATTTATTTATTTGTATTATCATAGTAGCCTGATCAGGGTTGATATTTTAAACATTGCCAAATATGAATAATGAAGTTTCACTTAATTGTATTCAATGCATGACTCCTGGAGCCCTTATTGTTTGTGTATTAAGTTTACTTTTATTTTTTTCAGGTGTTCCCTCTTGATTATATTCTTATAACAATTATTATTATGTACTTTATTTTTACTTCAATGGCGGGGATTCGAAATATTGGCATATGGTTCTTTTGGATTAGAGTGAGTATATGTTATAATATTTTTTAATTTTTTCTATCATTTTGTATATAACCTCCATTATTGCAAATTATCTTAGGTTTATAATACAGAAGTTATAAATATCTTGATACCAAAATGGTGGAAGTCATAGCCTTTTCACTTCATGTTAACATAAAAGTGCTCTTTGTCCAGAGCGTGCATGCTCAGTTGTGTTCAGCTCTTTGTAACTTCATGTACTGTAGCCCGCAGATCTCCTCCTTCTGTGGGATTATCCCAGCATGAGTACGGGAGTGGGTTGCCAGTCCTCTTTCAGGGGATCTTCCTGACCCAAGGATCGAACCTGCATCTCCTGCACTGGCAGGTGGACTCTTTACTGCTGAGTCACCTGGGAAGCCCCTTTGTCTCAAGCAGCAGTTCTTAAATGGGGCAGTTTTGCCCTCCTGGTGTATTTGGCAAGGTCTGCAGATATTTTCAGTTGTCACAACTAGGAAGCACTGCTGGGTGGAGACCAGGGAATCGGGTCAGCGTCCTGTATTGCCCAGGCAGCCCCGCAACAAAGACTTACTTATCCAGCCCAAATGTCAGTGGTGCTGAGGCTGAGAAGCCGTGGTTTAGAAGTTCTGTTATTTTCCTTAGTGTTTGGCTGTAGCGCAACTGCATTGCAGCACAACTGGATACACTATAGTTCGAAAGCTGGCCCTGCCACTGGGAGTGAAAGATTCCTGTGCCATTGGAGAGAGGGTTATTTTCTTCTTATTTTGGTATTAAAATGAGATATATCACTTCATACTTCCAGCTGTGTATAAAATGCAGTTAACTAGTGGCTTGAACTAATGAAAGACTTCCTGCTGTGGAAAATTTTTTAAATCTAGCATTGCTTCAGTAACTCAAAAACATCAAATCTAATATCTCTGTATTTATTCCTCTTGACTTCTCCCTCATGGTTGAGATATGGCTCCTTCAGCTCTATTTATCCTGTGTTCTGTGAGGAAGCGGCAGCTAGGAGAAGGGCTGACAGAAGGTGTGACTTTCCCAGAAATCTCCCACAGACTGCTTTCTTTCTGATGTGTAATGTTTCATCACTGCCAGCCGCTACTGGGCATAGGGAAGCCAGGAAATGTGCATTTTTAGGTGATCATATCCCATCCAGAATTAGAGTCCTATTGTTCTATATTGTACTATTATATTCAATCGAGTAATAAAACAGGGAGGTGCTGTCTCAGTCGCTAAAGTGTGCTCTGCCTTTGAAATGAGAGGCCTGTCACCAGGCTTCTTGTATCTTCTTGTATCTGCTTTTTGTATCTGCTCCCACATATTTCAATTTCCATTCATCCATACAGGATGCATATGAAAACAGCTATAGTCAGATGATCATAAATTACCATAAACTAGATGATAAACTAGTTTTATAGTTGAGTATAACATGAGGATGGGTTTCCCAGATGGCACAGTTGATAAAAGAATCTGCCTACCAATGCAGGAGACACAAGAGACACAGGTTCGATCCCTGGGTCAAGAAGATACCCTGGAGGGGAAATGGCAGTCCACTGCAGTATTCTTGCCTGGGAAATGCTATGGACTGAGGAGCTTGGCAGACACAACTAAGCATGTGTGTGGGTGCATGTGCGTGCATGCGTGCACACACACATATACATACACACAATATGAGGATATCATGAGTATTTCATAGAAATGAGTATTTAAAACATGACATGTCTGTCCTTGTGCAATAATATATAGAAAACTATAAACATATTACTAATACTTACAGTTTAAACTCACTCTTTTAACCTGTAGATAGAATTAGACATAGTTCACCGTTCTTAGCTCTTTGAATTTCTAACATGCTGTTACATAATGAGTTTAGAAGATTCTTTGAAACAAACCATGAAAATACTTATATATTTCTCTAGGTCTTGAGTTTTTAAAATAAACATGAATCTGAATCTAAAAGTTTTACAGGGAAAGGATTGTCTTTGTTATTCTTATAGTTATCTGGAAAGATTAAGAAATCTTAGTATTTATTTTGGAAAAAAGAATTGGTGGATTGAACTGCATTCATTACCCCCTAACAAATGAGCACGATTCAGTGCCTTCACGTAAAACGTATTGCTGAAATATTGTCACTGTGTTTTTCCTTCCAGTTGTATAAAATCAGAAGAGGTAGAACCAGGCCCCAGGCGCTCTTATTTCTCTGCATGATACTTCTGCTTATTGTCCTTCACACTAGCTACATGATTTATAGTCTTGCTCCCCAGTATGTTATGTACGGAAGCCAAAACTACTTAATAGAGGTAAGTACAAACTTTAAAAAAAAGTCATTATTTTGACATTTTAAACATAGTAATCTCTAAAACCAAACTCTAATTTGTGAAAGCTAGCATAAAATATTAGCTCATCAAATTAAATTTAATACTGCTAAAACTAGTTTTACATTCCATTGTTGGGCATATTTACATTTGTTTCATACAAATTCTTTTTAAAAACAACACTGAATTTCATAATAGTTGTTCCTTAAATGGATCCCATGCTGCCAAACTGCTGAGCTTTATCTCAGCACTTTACTAGAACTCATAATATTTACTTTGAAATGATATTTTAAGTAAGTTTATTAATATGGCTCCCCAAAATGTTTTGGTGAGCAAAGAGCAAAAAATGTCTGCCCGTTGGTACCATGAATCCCATAGGAGAGACTTTATAAATGTTTTATTTGTGGGTAATTTTCTCTTATCCTGATGGGGATCCTCTTACCTGTTACACTGATTCCTTGGTCTTATCTTTCAAAAGCCACCTGTGATTCCTAGTTGTAACTGGAGAGCTAGTTTGAATATTTTGGCAGTTTAAAATATTTTGGCGATATCTAATTTGGCCTTTATTTAGTTTCCTTTTCCTAAAATATCTCTTGTTCTGCTTTCTAATAGTTCAAATCAAATCTGTGTTTTAGGGCCCAGTTCAAGCCTTACTTTAATGGAGTCTTTCATTATTAATGCATTCTGCCCAGATCATTCCTTTTTTATCCTTCATTCTTTCTTTAACATGTCATCAGTAGTTAGTTCATTCAGAAATATCAATAGTGTAAGTGGATCAGAGATAAGACACACATCACAGTAGAGGGACACAGATGACCCAAGTTTGGGAAATAAATTGCTAAAAGATCACCTCAGTCATTATCTTCTTGTCTTAGCCCTTGTACGTAGTTCTCTAGTTCATGTTATGAAACATTCTTCTATGAATTGATGAAATGAGATCACACTTTTGCATGGATAAACGCTATTCTCTTCTTGTTCCACAGTGGAAAACCAAGGGCTGTTTTCTCTGGGCAGAAGCTCCATTGATTAACACAGGGCCTAAACATTGTTGCAGGAAAGCCTTAATGTCAAATTTACCGTGAATCTTTTTATTCTAATTGCAATTTTACATAAAATTTACATTTTAGAATATTAGCCAGATGTGGTTTAATAGAAAACAGTATAAAGTTCATAATGTGATCACTTTTTAATCAAAATATATATGTTAATATATAAGTATTTACATTTTAACTACATCTTCATTTTTTAGAGCAATATGACTTTCAATGACCATAGAGGCAATTCATCCCTTTCTGTGCCGAAGAGATGTGATGCAGATGCCCCTGAAGGTAAAGCATTTATAACAGTTACAAAGAATTTATAACTGTAAGAAAAGATTTGTTTTGAATTTTGGTGTCTTAAGCGTTTGGTGCATTTGTTTTCATATGTGGTGACAAAGGAACTTTGTTAATAAGAAGAAATTGGTCTCTTCAATAGAATTTCTTGGTGATATAATGATTTCCATTAGGGAGAGGATCATTATAAATTAGTTACCCTTGAAGAACAAAAGGTGGTTATTATTTACTCCATACTTACTGGTATAATAAGAAATCATTCTTAAATGCCTTTTTTGTTGTTGTTTTAAAAAATTCAAGAGACTTTTGGTAGAATCTGTAATTTTTAGGACTGAGAACAAAAGTACCTATAACCTAGAACTCTTTTCACCCATCCAACTCTGGTCACTTTAGTTAATAAAATAATAATAAAGTTAGTGATGACAGCAACTGACCTTTAAGAATGTGTAGTTGTGAACCAGGCTTTGTAAGTGTCTCCTGTGTATTCTGACAAAAGCTCTGAGATCCTGTGGCCTTCATCTCTGTGAATTTTGAGAGGGTCATTTTCTTTCTGTCTTCTGTTTGCTAAGATGATTTTTTTTCCTTTTACTATTATAGCATTCTTTCCTGATTAAGGATTCCAGATTTATTCTTTCAAGATATGTAAAAACTTTTTTCTACTTTTGCCTTCAAAATGCTTTTATTCCAGAGTAAAGTAGTATGTCAGATATATTTCTTGATAAGTCATTCAGGGCTACCATTATGAAAAAGATAAATTTGGAGTGTTTTAGCAGAGTCAGCTCTAGAATGTTGTGGTGTAACAGGAATAGGAACAGAACACGGGATGGCCCAGTGAGGAAGGAATGAGCTCTGCCTTGAGGTCGCTGTGGGCTGGTCAGAAAGAAAGGCTTCAGACGGGGATGGCAGGGCCGCCTCTCGAGGTGAGAGGCGAGTCCAGGGACGGCTGCTCCAGGCGGAGGAACACAGCGCGCACAAAGTTACGTTAGACCATACAGTTTTGTGTTCAGACAGTTTAAAACAATTATTATTGTGTAGTTTTTAATTGTGGAGATGTAGGGTGTTGGAGGAAAGAGGAGATGGGGTTGCCGAGTTAGAACTCAAATCAGAAAGGTCTGGGAAAGAACCAGTGGATGGTTTTACACAAGAAAGTGGAAACTGTGGTCTGGCTTGTTTTCAGTAACTTAAATTACAGAAGAGAGAGAATGGATTTGAGAAATTGAGACCAGAGCATAGAAACCAGTTGGGAGAGGGTGCCAGGAGGAGCAGTTGACAGTAATCCAGGAGAGATGGCGAAAGCCTGGAGCAAAGGGCAGTCCTAAGAGTGAAAAGAACACAGAGTTGAGAGAAGTTCTCCTTACTCGGGTCTGAAGAGTGGCGGGGGTGGTGGAATATTCCGGAACGGCCTCCAGTTTCTGAGTAATATGGTAAATTTTGGTATCACCAAGCTGAGGTAAAAATAGATACTAAGATTAAAGGAAAAAGTATAGATACTGCTTAGCTGACTTGAGATGGAGATTTCACGGGCAGTTGGATGTTTACAGGATGAACTCAGAGGGCAGAGTGTGAGGAAGTGGGTGACAGAACTATGGGGAGGGAGCGGAAAGAGGAAGGAGCGATGTGGCTGCTGGAGGCGAAAACTACATACCGTGAATAAAAGGGAGTGTAAAGCGGTGACTGAGTTTACAGTCTTCCCAGAGATTCTTCATAGAGCTTGAGAGGGATTGGATGGAAACTGGAGAAGGCATGCAGCATCAGGAGAGAATCTTTAGGGATGATGGGTTGAATTCATGGAGCAGGAAAAGTTGAAGAAAAATATGAGAAAGGATGAATGATGAGCCAATGTCATCCTGTTCTGGAGGAGATAGTAGTTAGAACATCAGAGAATGCTTTAGGTAGAAGGAAGGATCCTTCTTTCTCTTGATTGCAAGGAAGGAGGCAACAATATGAACTCAGATAGTAATTTCTTAGTGAGGGTGAGCAGGAAGTTCTCTGTGATTGTCTCATCTTGCTTTGAGGTGTAATTTCAGTCATTTGTTGAGAATCATGTGGGCCACTGGGCACAAAACTAAAGAAAGTGGGAAAAGTTTTGCTAGGTGAACAGAGAAGGATCTGACTGGAGATAGGTTGGTGACAAATGAATATATGCCAAGGGGCAGAGATGAAATTATCCCTCTGTATTTTTGCTGGGCGTGTCTGCACAGCTGGTGCTCTTCATCAGAGCCTGGGCTGTCTGGGAAGATGATTTGAAGGACTGGAGGAGGATGAGAGTTAGAGACAGGACAGGCTGAGAGTCAGAGAAGGAGGAGACCAAGCGCAGAGCCCAGGGTGCAGGGAAAGACGGGCCGAGACCAAAGCTGGGAGGAAAGGACAAGATCAAGAGACGAGCCAAAATCAGAATCGAGGGAAAGCAAAGGTGAAGAAGTCATAGTAAAATGTTTCTGTTATAAGTAAATGTGACTTGTTTTCCAGGTCTGCTTTGGTAGCAACAAAGACACTTTAGTCCAGATTTTTAACTTTGAAATGTACACAGCCCCACCCCCACCCCACACACCCTTCACAAGTAGGGTTGATACATGAAATGCGTTGTCATTTTTTGCTAAGTGAGAATAGGATGAAAAATTACTGTTGGGTTGATTTGTAATTTTTTGAGAGGGCTCTGATCTTGAAGCTCTAATATAAGTTCTGTTTCTTAGATTCTTACATTATTGAAACCTTAGCAGAAAAACAGGTCAAATTTCAAAATCAAGTTGCACTGGTAAAAGGGGCTTTAAAATGCCCCTGTATTGCTGAACTGAATGAATTTGTGTGTTATAGATCAGTAAGCTTTAGTTAAATGATACACTTGGCCATAACTTTTATATGAATCCCATTTGATATTTTTCTTCTTCAGTCTAATTTATAGTGGTTTAAGTGACCTCCTTTGAATTGTTAAATATTCTTCTAAAACATTTTAGTTGATTTATTCTTTGAAATGTTACTTTGCAGTACAAAACATACCCTTTAGATTTATGGATTTATCTCTCCCAATATTTTTTCTTCGTTTTCTACCAAATCTCTAAATGTCAGATTGCCTGTGCATGCTTGGAAGAGGATGTGTAGAGATAGGATCATTAACTTTGGGATGTCAGGGTAGGTTTCTTAAGAAAGGAAATAAAAACAGTGATGGGCTCCTGCCAGATTCACAATTAAGCATGCTTTGGGTACTGCCACTCATTAAGGAGATGTTAATCCTACTAATTCATATATAAGTAAATGAAAATCATTGTTTTATACGTTAAAAACTCTAATAGTGGAGAAAGATGAATGAACAGTTCGCATGAGATTTGACACGTGGGGTGGGGCTGGTTGTAGAATGTGTGGTGAAAGACTGATCGTGCAGTGTCCGTTTACTGTGGACTAGGAAACCTCAGCTTGTGAGAAGAAAATCAACGCTGCTTGTTACTTGTGACGTTTTTGGTGGGCACTTTGACTAAGACAGATGATACTGTAACAGAAATACCCCACAAGGCCCTTGATGTTACCTTTGTTATGCACCTGTTGCAAGTAGTAGTTTTGGAGAACAATTTTTCAATTTAGAAACAAAAAAGTTATAATTTATTGTGTTATACTTAACATTATTTCTAAGTAAAGATAACCTTCCTAGAAAGATGTTAAAGCAGTGATTTTTCTAAAACACACATATATTGATCTCTAACCAATACTGAGTACATTTTAGACTTTTTTTCTTAAGTAATATTGCATTCATATATGAGGTAGTCTGGCATTTTTTAAATGTTACAATGTTTGAGAATTAAGAGAGTCCTCTAAAAACAGTTAAGGTTTTTTGTGTTTAAAATGATCTCTTAAAGAATAATTTAGCAGTTATAAACAATGCCTATCATACCATGTTTACAAAGTTCTCTTAAAGCAACAATTTTTTAAAATTTATCCTTTCACATAATGCAGTGTTTATCAGTTCTAAGTGAGCCACCTGAGCAAATTAGAAATCCATTTTTATATTTTATATGCAATTATGACAAAAGGATTTTTACATTCTTAGTTTTATGTTCATTAATTGCTATTTAATCTAATAGACATTAATACATGCACAATTTATATGCTAGTGTGAGAAAAATAGTTAAACAGAATTATGAAAAGTAATATAAACATACAGAAATATTTGAGTCTGGAAGGAGGATGAATGATCAGTGTCCCTTTGTCGTCTGGCAGAATAGAGCACTGTGTAGGTTCTCAGAAAGAGAGACAGCATCAGAGACATACACACAGTCCCTACCTTTGGAAAGCAAACAGACTAATGGATTTGGATATGAAAATAAATAATAGTAATAGGAAAGTAAATGGCATGCTGTATTCTGCTGAAATTACAGACAGAATGCTGTGGGAAGGCAAAGGAGGTAATGGTTTTCCTTACAGTGTAACATTTTAACTGGGCCCCAAACCACAAGTGAATCTAAATGACCAAACAAAACATTGGAGGCTGTACCAAACAGAGAAGGAACCTGTGTTAATAAGGCATAAAGACAAATTTGTTTGGCATGTTATGGAAAAAGTGTGTTGCAGCAGGAGCATTGAATGTTTGGGAAGTATAGAACAGGATGAAGCAAGATTATATCTTTCCAAATGAACATTTTAAAAAATCTGTGAACCGCAAGTTTAATTTCTGCCGTCCTATTTAATTATTTTACCTTTCCTTGACATGAACTTGTCTTATTTGGACAGTAAAGCACCTAGAAATGTAATGATCTGTATAAATCAAGCTTGATTTTTGTGGGATATTCTGGGTAAGTGTATTTGTTAATGTATATAGCCAGCCTTAAAAATCATCAATCTATGGCTTTAGATTTTAACATTAGGATATAATTTCACTAGGACAAATGGTTAAGATGACTTAATTTAACTGACGATGCTAAAATAAAAACTGATGTGTTAAGCTAAACTACATGAATTACAAAAAGCTGAACAGATTTAAAATTAAAGCGCTAAAGCAGAGTTATAATTACATATACTAACTACAAAGGGAAAAGTAAGACTGATACTGAATAAAGATAATGTTAGAGGAAAATTAATAAAGTAAAATGTGCATACTTTTAATACTTACTTCTGAGAGTAGTTGAATACTAAGTTCTGGAGTAAACAAGCCCATTATCAGGGAGGGCCTCAAAATACATTCTGTATAAATAAAATGTATTTACCATGCTGTTTTGCTTTTATCATTAATAAAAGCAAGTAGACCTGTTTTCTCAGAACTTCAAGTACCTATCCTTCTGCAGACTTTTCTCTAAGATACTATTGCCATCTGAGATACCATGTCAGTTCGCGGCTGGAAAGAACCTGCTGTGAGAGTGGGATGATCATGGCATGTTTTTCCTGAGGTCAGCCAGGAGGACTCAATCAGGAAGGGCTGTCTGCTGGCCGACTGAGAAGAGGGCAGACTTCCGGGGCCTGGCGAAAGAGGGAAATCTAGCTAAGGGTTACTTAAGTCAGATCTGCAAGTTGCTTGTTCTGATTGATCAGTATGGACAAATAGCTCAGCTAATCTTTCGTGACGCGAAGACTGAGAATGTTGGGGGCTTGTGTCTGGCTTTTTTGCAGGTAAACAAGGGGTGTCCTAGAGCCTTGTCTACATCATACGTTGTACCCTTCTTCATATTAAGCCTTCAATACCTAGTGTGTATTTTATACTTAAGGAACATTTTAATTCAAACACTAAATCTTCATTAAGTTAATGTGACCATTTAAGTAAGTTAAAGGTGAAATACAGTTCTTCTAAAGTACTGCTTCAGTTTTTAGTTTAAAGTAATTAAAAGTATATAATAATAGAAATTTAGTTCCCTCGGCTCAGTAGTCATGTCGGATGCTGAAAAATCACACGTCTCCAGTGGGAGTTACGTTGGACAGCAGAGTCTGGAGCCTGCGTGAGTGGCTGGCATCTCACAGGAAACGGCCTCTTACCAAACGGAGCCCCTCCCTCTCCTGAAGACGGTACCATCACGTGAGGGTGAGCCACAAGCAAGGTTAAATGTATTACTTGTAAAAAATGGGAAGCAAAGTTGACCTTAGTGTCCAGAAGAAGGAGAAAGAACCAGAGTCCTAAGAAATTGTAGCTGCAGACTAGCACTTTGCAGGTGTGCAAGCCACACGCACGTCAGCAGAGTGGGGTTTGTCTCACTGAAGTTTCAGACTAGCACTGCAGTAAGTGGTGCAAGTAAGTATAATCCTCATGAGAGGAACGTGCCTTAGTTCTTGACTTCACAGAATTCCCACAAAGGAGCGCAAGTGACGATGTCAGAGTCAGATATTCACGCACACAAGGAAGCAAAGCCCCACACGTGAGAGAGCTAACAGAAGTAGCAGGAAAGACCTGCCAGGCTCTGATACTGGAGTTATCAACACAGATTATGGAACAGTAACTGTGATGAAAGAAATAAGACCAGATCAACATACCGCAGAGGACAATCGAGTATTGAAGGAAGAAGGAAGAATGAGTGGAACCCTAGCAAATTTATCAATGGACCAAATGCAGTGTTTGAAATTGAACTCGGTGTAGAGAACTACAGAGTAAAACCACAGCAAGGCATCTCCACTTACCGTTCATTGACTGTGGGAGGAAGAAGGGTAGCTGAGGTAGCTCATCTCAGAGGAAAATGGGCATAGGCCCCGCCAGGTAAACAAGGTGACCACCATCCAGGGGCAGCATAGCCTGGGCCTCCGGGCATGACCGCCTGGCACAGTGAGAGGACAGGGCTCAGATCCTGAGGGGACAGAACACAGACCCAGGTTGACGGCTCACAGCCGTGCTGGAAAAGTGGAGCTTTAGACCCGTCAGTGTCCTCAGAGCCCAGAGGCTGAGGGGCTCAGGTTCAGGGAAGTAAGGAGACAGCCGAACATGATACACTGCCCTGGATTGGGTCCTGCCCTTAAGGGGTGACTGGACTAAGGAGAGTACACTCAGATAAATGACATGTTGCAGTGTGGACCATAGGGCCAATTTTTAAAAATACTCCAGAAAAATAAAAGACCCATTCAAAAAGTGGGCCGAAGAATTAAACAGACATTTCTCCAAAGAAGACATACATATGGCTAACAAACACATGAAAAGATGCTCAACATCACTCATTGATCAGAGAAATACAAATCAAAACCACAATGAGGTACCATCTCACGCCGGTCAGAATGGCAGCTATCCAAAAGTCTACAAGCAATAAATGCTGGAGAGGGTATGGAGAAAAGGGAACCCTCTTACACTGTTGGTGGGAATGCAAACTAGTACAGCCTCTATGGAGAACAGTGTGGAGATTTCTTTAAAAACTGGAAATAAAACTGCCATATGGCCCAGCAATCCCACTGCTGAGGAAACTGAGGAAACACACTGAGGAAACCAGATCTGAAAGAGACACGTGCACCCCAATGTTCATCGCAGCACTGTTTATAATAGCCAGGGCATGGGAGCAACCTAGATGTCCATCAGCAGACTAATGGATAAGGAAGCTGTGGTACATATACACCATGGAATATTACTCAGTCATTAAAAGGAATTCATTTGAATCAGTTCTAATGAGGTGGATGAAACTGGAGCCCATTATACAGCGTGAAGTAAGCCAGAAAGAAAAACACCAATACAGTATACTAGCACATATGGAATTTAGAAAGATGGTAACAATAACCCTATATGCGAGACAGCAAAAGAGACACAGATGTATTGAACAGCCTTTTGGACTCTGTGGGAGAGGGCGAGGGCGGGATGATATGGGAGAATGGCATTGAAACATGTATATTATTGTATGTGAAATGAATCGCCAGTCCAGGTTCAATGCATGAGACAGGGTGCTCGAGGCTGATACACTGGGATGACCCAGAGGGATGGGATGGGGAGGGAGGTGGGAGGGGGGTTCAGGATGGGGAACACATGTACACCCATGGTGGATTCATGTCAATGTATGGCAATACATACATTACAATATTATACAATATTGTATATTGTACAGTAACATACATTATAATACATACTAATACAATATTCTAAAATAAAATTAATTAATTAAAGTATAATATCAGTATTAAAAGTCCTAAATTTAATAGCTCTTCTCTGGTTATGGAAGAGAAGGTTCATCTGGTAAAAAATGCTGTGTTAAGTGGCTAAATTGCATTATAATGTATGGTTCAGAAAACAGAAGTAAATATTTATGTTGAGAAAAAGATAAAAGGAGGAAAAAAAACCACATGAGGCCCTCTATACACCACCAGATGGCTGTTATTATTGTTCAGTCGCTACGTCGTGTCTTACACTTTGCAATCCCAAGGACTGCAGCACGCCAGGCTTCCCTGTCCTTCACCATCTCTGGGAGCTTGTTCTAACTCCTGTCCATTGAGTCGGTGATGCCATCCAACCATCTCATCCTCTGTCATCCCCTTCTCCTCCTGCCTTTAGTCTTTCCCAGCATCAGGGTCTTTTCTCATGGCCCCTCAGGTGACCAAAGTAATGGAGCATCAGCTTCAGTGTCAGTCCTTCCAGTGAATATTCAGAGTTGATCTCCTTTAGAATTAACTAGTTTGATCTCCTTGCAGTCCAAGGGACTGTCAAGAGTCTTCTCCAACACCACAGTTCAAAAGCATCAATTCTTTGGCATTCACACTTCTTTATGGTCCAGCTCTCACATCCACACATGACCACTGGAAAAACCACAGCTTTGATTAGATGGAGTTTTGTTGGGGAAGTAATGTCTCTGCTTTTTAATATGCTGTCTAGGTTTGTACTAGCTTTTCTTCCAAGGAGCAAGCATCTTTTAATTTCATGGCTGCAGTGATTTTGGAACCCAAGAAAATAAAGTATGTCACTGTTTCTGTTGTTTTCCCATCTATTTGCCATGAAGTGATGGGACCGGATGCCATGATCTTAGTTTTCTGAATGTTGAGTTTTAAGCCATCTTTTTCACTCTCCTCTTTCACTTTCATCAAGAGGCTCTTTAGTTCCTTTTTGCTTTCTGCCATAAGGGTGGTGTCATCTGCATATCTGAGGTTATTGATATTTCTCCCAGCAGTCTTGATTCTAGCCTGTGCTTCATCCAGCCCGGCATTTTGCATAATGTACTCTGTATATAAGTTAAATAAGCAGGGTGACAATATACAGCCTTGATGTACTCCTTTCCCAATTTGGAAGCAGTCTGTTGTTCCATGTCTCATTCTAACCCTTGCTTCTTGACCCGCATACGGTGTCTCAGGAGGCAGGTTATATGCTGTGGTATTCTTATCTCTTTAAGAATTTTCCACAGTTTGTTGTGACCCACACATTCAAACGCTTTGGTGTAGTCATCAATGAAGCAGAAGTAGATGTTTTCCTGGAACTCTCTTGCGTTTTCTGTTATCCAACATATGTTGGTGGTTTAATCTCTGGTTCCTCTGCCTTTCCTAAATCCAGCTTCAACATCTGGAAGTTCATGGTTCATGTACTGTTGAAGCCTTGCTTGGAGAGTATTGAGAATCACTTTGCTAGCATGTGAGAAGAGTGCAATTGTGTGGTAGTTTGAGCATTCTTTGGCATTGCCTTTCTTGGGGATTGGGATGAAAACTGACCTTTTTCAGTCCTGTGGCCACTGTTGCGTCTTCCAAATTTGCAGGCATGTTGAGTGCAACACTTTAACAGTGTCATATTTTAGGAGTTGAAATAGCTCAGCTGGAATTCCATCACCTCCAGTAGTTTTGTTCATAATGATGCTTCCTAAGGCCCACTTGACTTTGCACTCCAGGGTGTCTGGCCATTGGTGAGTGGTCACACCTTTGTGGTTATCTGGGTCATTAAGATCTTTTTTGTATAGTTCTTCTGTGTATTTTTGCCACCTCTTCTTAATATCTTCTGCTTCTTTTAGGTTCATGCTGTTTCTGTCCTTTATTGTGCCCATCTTTGCATGAAACGTTCCCCTGGCATCTCTAATTTTCTTGAAGAGGTCACTAGTCTTTCCCATTCTTTTGTTTTCCTCTGTGTCTTTGCATTGTTCACTGAGGAAGGCTTTCTTGTCTCTCCTTGCTGTTCTCTGGAACTCTGCCTTCAGCGGGTATAACATTTGTTTTCTCCTTTCCTTTCAGTGTTCTAAAAGCCAGCAGTACCAAATGCAGGCCAGGATATGGAATTACTGATGATAACTACTTGTAATTACCTTTTTAGTAGAATTATAGTTACATTATTTATATAATTATACATTACTTACCTCCTTTTATGGAAAAGAAATTGGCAACCCACTCCAGTATTCTTGTTTGGAAAATCTAGTAGACAGACGAACCTGTCTGGCTACAGCCCATAGGGTTGCATAGAGTCAGACAGGACTGAAGTGACTTCATGCATACATCCTTTTAAAAATTTACACTTCTATCAATATATGTTATTTTTCTTAAATTCCAAAAATTAAAATTTATATGTGCAGTGAGTGTTTCAGCATGATGTATTTTGCCCCACAAAATGACAGGAACGTATTTTGAACATAAGAATTAGTGAATATCATGTATGCTATGTGGTAACTCCCTAGCAATTTAGATTAAAAGGTGTCTTCTTGTGAAAGTGAGTTGATCTTTTGTGTGTAATTTCAATTTTGAATCTGTTAAAAATAATTGATCTCTCACATTTTCTTGTCATTTCTGATATAAATTGTTAGCATCAAGTAAACCTTGATTTAATTATAGACATATTCAGTTGTGGAAAATGAGTCATTCTTTGACTTGGTTTATAGAATGTATTCCATTTGAGGTTCTGTAAAAGGACAGTTTAAATCCACAAAGAACATATTAAAAATTCTTCAGAAATTAAACCTCTAAAAGTGCATAGTATTTTAAAGGTGGTTGAATTTTTTCATATTTTAAATAACCCACCAATTTAAATTCAAAGATGATATTCTGTATTTGGTGATACAATTCACCTTAAACAATTCAAGATATTCTTGTAAAGTTCTCACTTATTTTTAAAAATATAGCAATTTCCACACTTTCTTATGTGAAGCATTTGCTTTGAAAACTGTGAGCTAAAACAGGATATTCTAACCAAAATTGTTTCTTATGATAGTGTCAGAAACCTAGCACCCTCTTTCTGGATATTTTCCATATTTACTCTTAACTCCAACATTTTATCTATTCCAGGGCATTCTGTTGTAACAATTCATAGTAGACTATCTAAAGTCTTAATGATTCCTGAATGTTGGTCAATAAGTTTTAAAAGCTTTTTAATCCCATAAAATGTGAGAAACTGACACCAATATCATGTTGCTAATGCTCAACAGACACACAGACGCACGCCTCTGCCCTCAGGTTAAATACCCCTGAGGACAAACACAAATGGCTGACAACTCCTGACTGACACAACTCCAGTAGCCTCCTTACCAAGATAAGTTGCCTCAGAAGACTTGCTTTGAGACTTGTCATTTCACTGTATCCAGCAATGTAAAACTTGTGTCATAAACGTAGCCCAAATGTAGTTCTCTACCTTTTATGACCTTGATTAAAGTGGCCCAGCCCAGGCCCTTAAACCTTATAAATACTCTTTGCCATTCCCCATCTTATTCTCCCTCACAGTACTTAGTCTAATAAATATAGTTTTACTAAATGGATGAGGTTTTCTAAGTCGTGTTTTGGAGTGTTGACAGCTGAAAATAAATAAGCCTAGTGATGCTGGATAATTTAAGGGGGATTTAATAATTTAATCAGTAAATTAATAATCTTAGATTTCTGTTCCTGTTTTCTGACCACCATCTGGTTTACATATAATGAAATGTGTGTCCTGCCAACCTCTCAAACCTCAGTTCCAAGGCTGAGCTCCTTTCCTTCACTCTTCAGTTTAGCTTTTCCACACATTTCCCCCATGTCATAGGGTGGGAAAAGTTGTCCTGTGTCTTTTGTGTGCCCTCAACTATTTATTTACTCAGAAATCTTGACATCTTTTTGCATTTTCTTACTTTTCCAATACTAACCATTTTCTACATCTCACCAAAGTTAGATGAGAAATAGCAAACAAAAAGCAACAATTGGGTATATACCCATCAGTGAGGATGCTTGAAATAAGTTACACACAGTGTAATAATACAGCTTTGCATGTTTTCACAGAAGAATATTCACCACATGATGATAGTGGAAGAGTGTGTATATTATCTCATGTTTTTTGTTTTGTGCATAAATAGTGTAAAAGTCAAGCTGCAAGTTTACAGGGATGGTCCAATATATGCAGATCAATCAATATGATACACCACATTAAGGGAAGACGAAAATCACATGAGCATCTCAGTAGACACAGAAAAAGCATTTGACAAAATTCAACATCCATTCATAATAAAAATTCTTCGCATAGTGGATATAGAGGGAACATACCTCAGCATAATAAAAGCTATTTACGACCAGCATAATACTCAGTGGTAAAACTGAAAGCCTGTGTGCTAGAACCTGGTGCAAGACAAGGATGCTCACTCTGACCTCTTCTATTCAACATAGTGTTGAAAATCCTAACAGCAGTAAGACAAGAGAAAGAAAGAAAAGGGATCCAGATTGGAAGGGAAAAGGCAAAATTGTCATTATATGCATATGGCATATAAAAACCCTCAAGTCTCCACACAAAAACTACTCGAACTGATAAATGAATTCAGCAAGGTAGCAGGATACAAGATTAATATAAGGAAAGTGGTTGCATTTCTTTACACTAATAATGAAATAACAGAAAAGGAATGTAGAAAAACAACATGTTTTAATATCGCATCCTCAGAAATAAAATACTTAGAGTTAAACCTGACCAAGCAGGTGAAAGACATATGCTGAGAACTATAAAAATGTTAATAAGGGGAATTGAAGATGATTCAAAGTTTGGAAAGATATCCCATGCTTTTGGCTTGGAAGAATTAATATTGTTAAAATGACCATACTACCCAAAGCAATCTACAGATTTAATGCAGTCCCTATCAAATTACCTTGGTTGTTTTTCACAGAACTAGAACAAATAATCCTAAAATTTATATGGAACCATAAAAGACCCAGAATTGCCAAAGCAATCCTGAAGAAAAAGAAGAAAGCAGGAGGCATAACCTGTCCAGACTTCAAATACTGCAAAGCTACAGTAATCCAAATAGCTTGGTACTGGCACAAAAGCAGACATGTGGATCAATGAATCAGAGCAGGGAGCCCAGAAATAAGCCCACACACCTACAGTCAGTCGGTCTTTGACAAAATAGGCAAGTATCTACAATGGAGAAAAGGTGGTCTCTTTAGCAAGCGGTGCTGGGAAAGTTGGACGTGCGTGAGACACAGCCTCACACCACACACAAAAATAAACTCAAGATGAGTTAAGGACTTAAACATCAGACATAACAACAAAAAACTGCTAAAAGAAAACATTGGCAAAACATTCTCTGACATAAATCATACCAGCGTCTTCTTAGGTCAGTCTCCCAAGCAATCGAAATAAGAACAAAAATAAACAAATGGGACCTAGTCAGACTTCCAAGCTTTTGCACAGCAAAGGAAACCATAAGCAAAGTGAAAAGACAACCTATAGAATATGAGAAAATATTTGCAAATAATGTGACCAATAAGGGATTAATTTCCAGTATACACAAACAGCTCATACAGTTCAGCAACAACAAAATAAACCAGTTAAAAAGTGAGCAGAAGACCTGAATACACATCTCTCCAAAGAAGACATGCAGATGGCCAATGCACATGAAAAGATGTTCAGCATCGCTAATTATTAGAGAAATGCAAATCAGAACTACAATAAGGTATCATCTCACAACTATCAGAAGGTCCATTGAAAATTACAAATATGCTGCAGAGAGTGTGGATAAAAGGGAACCCTCTTGCACTGTTGGTAAAGACACTATGGAGGAGAGTAAGTAAGTTCCTTAGAAAACTAAAATTAGAGTTAGCATATGATCCAGCAATCCTACTCGTGGGGATATATCCAGGTAAAACTATAATTCAAAAAGATACATGCACTTCTATGTTCATAGCAACACTATTCACAACAGCCAAGACATGGAAGCAACCTAGATGCCCCTCAGCAGAGGAATGGATAAAGATGTGGTGCCTGTGTACAGTGGAGCACTGCTAGCTATAAAATAATGAAATAATGCCATTTGCAGCAACACTGATGCAAACTAGAGATTATCATACTAAGTGAAGCAAGAAAGAAGACATACTGTATGATATCATTCAGATTTGGAGTATAAAATATAACACAAGTGAGCCTGTCTACAAAACAGAAACAAACTCATGGACATAGAGAACAGACTTTTGGTCACCATGGGCTGGGGAAGTTTGGGAGGGTGAATTGAGAGGTTGGGATTAGCAGGTGTTCCTGTTACATGCAGAATAATATACAAGGTTCCACTGTGTTTTGTCGTTGTTCAGTGGCTAAGTCGTGTCCGACTCTTTGCAACTCCATGGACTGCAGCAGACCAGGCTTCCCTGTCCCTCACCATCTCCTGGAGTTTGCTCAGATTCATGTTCATTGAGTCGATGATGCCATCCAACCCTCTCATCCTCTGTTGCCCTCTTCTCTTCCTGCCCTCAGTCTTTCCCAGCATCAGGGTCTTTTCCACTGAGTTGGCTCTTCACGTCAGGTGACCAAACTATTGTAACTTCAGCTTCTGTATAGCACAGGGAACTCTGTTCAATATCTTACGATAAAGCAAAATGGAAAAGAAAATAAAAAGAATGTATATCTATGTATAATTGAGTCACTTTACAGCAGAAATTATCAGTGTCATTCAGCTCTGCCTCTACATATATATATGTACACACAGACAGCATATAAAAGTCAGGCTGTACCTCAGAGAACAAAATGTGGAATAAGGACAAGAAATAAGTATTCATTGTTTTTTGTTGTTAATAAATGGCTTTTATCATAAGTAAAGAAAAAAAAAACATTAATAAGCCTTTTTAAGGATGAAAACAGTGAGAGTCTAGATAGTGGCATGCATCTATCTGCCCAGTAACTATTGGTTGTAGAGAAGACCTTTTTCCTTCCAGTTTGTTGAATAATAACAGTGGAAAAGGGTAGTTTCTGATACTTTGAAAAAATGTAATTCTCAAAATCTTGGTAGCATTTTTTTTTTCCCTGGAATATGAAATGTTTCTACTTATACTTGGTTCCAGGAAATTTTATTTAGAAGTCTAGGTGACTAAGTCGTATTGCTCAAGTACTTACATTATCACCAACAATGGATTCAGGTGATTTTTTTTTCTACTTATACTTCATCTCTAAGCAAAAAAAGAGAAAAAAAATGTTTTGCAGGAAAGACTTATTTCTGTTTAAAACCAATTTCATTAGAGGAGTTACTGTACTAGTTTATACTAGGTGTTTGATGTATAGTTTTAAATAAAAAGTGCATTTTAAGGAAAGCTAGTTTTAACAGGCTGAAATGAAGCTGGTCAAGGAATTTCATTAGATCTTAGCCTTATGGGCTGAGGTTAAGAATGGACACTGATGCTCTGCGATGACAGTATTTGTTAATGTCTGTTGTGCTGAGTGCCCAAGTGGGTGATCTATAAACATAATTTGAAATGAAGATGGTACCAAACTCTTCCTTTGTGAATTTAAAAGATAGGTTTGAGTATGGACTTCAGATTTAATACCTTATTAAGTGAAGCTAATTAATTTAGCTCTGTGGAGTTTTGTAACAAGAAGATCCAGTTTGAGAGAATATAAGTTATTCTTTCCCTCTGACTCAAGTACGTGGAGCAGCGGCCTTTAAATATACTACATGGTCTTTTTGTCTTTACTCTGCACATTTGGAGGGAGGGGACGAGATAGTTTAGGACAGTTAGATTTAGTCTAAAGATGAGGATAAATGAGGTCACCTAGAATTATAGTAATTTTGATAGGCTTATTTAGAATGCTATCCTATTTATTTAAGGAATACAAAATTAATAACACCCTTTGCAATTTAAACACATTTGGAAGGTATTGACATATCAGTTTTCATAATACTGAGAATCACAGTCCTGTGTGTCTTGAAATTCTAAAATTTATAGATGTCTAAATTTCCACGATTCTGTTTGTGTTTGTTGTACAGTCGCTCAGTTGTGTCCAGTTCTTTGCAGCCCCATGGACTGCAGCACACCAGGCCTCCCTGTCCTTCACTATCTCCTGGAGTTTGTTCAAACTCAAGTCCATTGAGTCAGTGATGCCATTCAACCATCTCATCCTCTTTTGACCCCTTCTCCTCCTGCCCTCCATCTTTCCCAGCATCAGGATCTTTTCCAGTGAATCACCTCTTTGCGTCAAGTAGCCAAAGTATTGGAGCTTCAGCATCAGTGCTTCCAGTGAATATTCACGGTTGATTTCCTTTAGAATTGACTGGTTTGATCTCCATGCTGTCCAAGGGACTCTAAAGAGTCTTCTCCAGCACCACAGTTCAAAAGCATCATTTCTTCGACACTCAGCCTTCTTTGTTGTCCAACTCTCACATCTGTACATGACTACTGGAAAAACCATAGCTTTGATTAGACAGACCTTTGTCAGCAAAGTGATGTCTCTGCTTTTTAATATGCTGTCTAAGTTTGCCATAGCTTTTCTTCCAAGGAGCAAGCATCCTTTAATTTCATGGCCGCAGTCACCATCCGCAGTGATGTTGGAGCCCAAGAAAATAAAGTCTGTCACTGTTTCCATTTTTTCCCCATCAATTTGCCATGAAGTGATAGAGCCGGATGCCATAATTGTAGTGGTTTTGAATGTTTGGTTTTAAGTCAGCTTTTTCACTTTTCTCCTTCACCTTCATTAAGGGGCTCTTTATTACCTCTTCACTTTCTGCTACTAGGGTGGTGTTATCTGCATATCTGAGGTTATTGATATTTCTCCCTGTAATCTTGATCCCAGCTTGAGCTTCATCCAGCCCAGCGTTTCTCATGATGTACTCTGCATAGAAGTTAAATAAGCAGGGTGACAATATACAGCCTTGATGTTCTCCTTTCTCAATTTTGAACCAGTGCATTATTCCATATTCTAACTGTTGCTTCCTGGCCTGCATACAGATTTCTCAGGAGGGTAATGTGGTCTGGTAGTCCCATCTCTTTAAGAATTTTCCACTTTGTTGTGATCCACACAGTCAAAGGCTTTAGCATAGTTGTTGAAGAAAAAGTAAATAACTTTAATTTTTCTTGTCTATTTTTCCTTGCTTTTTCAGTTAACTTTTTTAATTGGTATCTGTTATGTGGTAGGCACTATTCTAAATACTACTGATACGAAGCTAGTGATACTAGTGAACAAAGCTCAGATGTGCTGTCCCTATGGAGCTCATTTAGAAGGAAACAAGTATATCAGACAGTAATCATTATGGAGAAAAAGTACCAGAGGAGAGTAAGTGGTGCCCGGAAGGAGGGATGGTTTGAAGTGTTGAGCAGGGTAGAAAGGAATTCCTTACTGAGAAGCTGACATCTGGGCAGAATGGCCTGAAGGAAGTGCGTTCAGATGCCTGGAAGGAAGGCAGATGCCTGCAGAGAAGCATGCAGGCCATGGTGGCAGCAGGTGCAGAGGTGTTGGGGGCGGGAGGCAGGAGGGGAGGGGGAAGGGCCAGTCATCAGAGAGAAGGACTTCAGCCTTTATGCTCAGACGGGAAGTCTTGAAGACTGAGCAGATGACCTGTTGGGCCCTATATCCCCAGGGGGTCACTATGACTGCTGTGTTGCATGTGGACCAGGGTGTGGGAACCTTTTTTCTGTAAAAGACCAGTTAATAAATACTTCAGGCTCTGTGGGGCCTGCAGTAGTGTCTACACTGCTCAGCTGTGCCCCTGAAGCACAGAGGTTGCCGTGGACAGCGTGTCATGTTTCAGCATAACTTACAAAACGCATGATGGACTGAGTGAATCCTTCTTGGGTATAGTGTATTAGCCCCTGCGATAGGCTATAATAAACCGAGGGCAAAGGCGAACTGGACTTTTGCAGGAATCCAAGGCAGAGCTCGTGGTGGTAGAATTCCAGGAAGTGGTCAGATTCTGGGTCGATTTTGAAGGTAGAGCCAGTGTGATTTGCCAATGCCCTTCCTTCAGTAGGAACCTTAACTGTTCCCCTATACCATTGTTCCACCACGGATTGAAGGATTCCACCTTTTAACCCACCCTGCATGTTTCCAGTCTTTTTTCATGAGTTTTCTGAACTTGGTCATCTTTTCCATCGTTGCTTTGCAACTGTTTGTTCTGGAAACGTCGCAGCCAGTTTCTGCCAACTCCTGCCATCTTCATCAGTCAGATTCCTGGTCATCTTACAAGGTTTCTTTACAATCTGACCCTCTTTTTTGAGTCTCCAAACATGTGTACAGTTTTTCTTTTTTTTTTCACTTGAATTCCCATAGCAGTTTTACTTGTTATGGTGTGACCTTTACTCTGTCTTAATCTATAGTCATTTATGTATCTTATGTCTAGCCTACTCTTTTGTAGGAATGTTAGCTCCTTGAATTAAGAAAACATATTAATATATATATATGAAGTATATTTTTCTGTCTTATTCAGCCAGCATTTGTAGAATTGAATCACTTTTTAGAATTTGTTCCTTTTTTCTTTGTCTTGTTAAAAAAATGTTCCTGAAGTAACATAAGATTAACATCACCTAATATCTTGTCTTTTCTTGCTCACTTTATCTATTGAATGAAATCCATTGTATTAACTTGCTGCTCCGTACCTACTGACCCCTTTTCTTACTTGAAACGATTGCTTTCTAATTGTGCTGTTTAGCTCTAATGTTATAATAGAAATTCTTCATTGGACTTCTGATGCATTAGAAACCATATCTTCTTTCTGGATTTCCTTCCCAAAGCTTTAGTTTTCCAAAAGTTTAAAAAGAGAAAGAAAAGAAATGCTTTGTAGAAAATACATATCTGAAAAGTCCTTGGATATCAACATCCTCACAATTGATGATATGATGGGCAGTTTGTGCTATGTAAAAAATCATTTTTTTAAAGAACTTTAAAAGTATTGTACCATCTATGTTTCATTTCTGATGGGTGAGAAATCCAGTGCATCTATTTTTTCTTTTGAAGTTAACTTAATAGTTTCTCTTTTCTCCACTTTCCCTTTGGGGAGCTTTTGTTCATTAGTTCCTGGATGTCTTCAATTGATCATCTGTCTCCTCTCATATTTCATATTTTCTGCCTACCATTTTGCTCTAGATTCTTGGGTATGTACTCAGCTTTATCTTCAAACTATACCCTGAATTTTTTATTTCATATAACACATTTGTACTTTCCTTGGGGTACTTTATGTTTCTGATTTTTTTCCAGACATCTTTGTTTTATGATGTAATATCCTTGTCAGTATATGAAGATACTAAACATTTTTCTTATGATTACATTTAAGTAGAATTACAGTTCTGTTCATTTTGGAGCAGTTCTATTTATCTCATTCTTTCCCTTCATGCTGATAGACTCCTGTATATATCTAATGATTTATTCATATTTATGTTAATTTGTGTTTAAGTATCAGGAACTAGGAAGCCTCATCACGGGGGACTCTGTGATTGGGGTTTCTTGATTCTTAAGTTGTATTTTTAAATAAATGAGAGGGAAACCAGCTGTTTTACTGGAGACCTTTTAAGTGTGGCCTTCCATCTTCCAGAATATCGCTGAGGTCTTCTATCACTGAGTGGCCTTCTCCCTTTCTGTTTGCTGTTAAAGGTTGCTCCTGGCTTTATTCATGTTCTGTAACTTTAATGAGGTCTTGGGAAACAGGACAGGAAGCAAGTGACTGTTCTCGTAAACCTATTGTGTTCAACAAGTTAAAATAGTTCATGGTTAAGTGCTTTAAGCTTATAATATTTTACTTGACTAATAATAGCTTTGTGTCGATAGCCTCATTTGATTTAATTCTACCCATCAAAGGGGCAGAGCAGTATTGAAGTTAGAGTGGTGAGACAGAATTATTATTTAAGAATCCTGTCATACCCTGACCTCCAGCATCTGTATTTGACTCGGATAAATGAAGAGAAAGTAAACTAAAGTATTAGCCAGATGGCAGTTTATTAATTTACCATAGGAAGTATTACATTAAAGCAGCTAGAGGGTCATGGTTAGTGACTTCTCACCAGAGAGAGGAAATCTGTATGGAAATGTAATTTTACAGTCACACAGTTTCTAGGTGGGCCTGGAGTCAGGAGAGGGCCTCAATGATGCTGGCTGGTATCATCCAGCTCAGAAAGCCAAATGTGGTGTGTCCAGTGTCAGGTGAGGCTGCCGTGTGTGTGTGTGTGTGTGTGTGTGTGCGTGTGTGCACACACACGCGTGCACTCAGTCGTGTCCGACTCTCTGAGGCCCTGTGGACTGTAGCCCGCCAGGCTCCTCTGTCCAGGGAATCTCCAGGCAAGAGTACTGGAGTGGGTTGCCATTTCCTTCTCCAGGGGATCTTCCCGATCCAGGGATCAAACCCATGTCTCTCGTGTCTCCTGCATCGGCAGATGAGTTCTTTACCACTGAGCCACTGGGGAAGCCGTGTAGACCAGAAAATTAAGTGTCGATCAGAACATATTCCTCTTGGATTTTGCTTGAGATACAGAAAGTCTCTTTATTGTCAAAGCTCTTTTGCTAGGTGGCGTCTTGGTTGTGTTGATGAAAGTTCAGCAGGGACAGTGCAGTGAAGTTAATGAGGTGTAATGTTGCTCGGTTTTCTGGAGCGCACGCTAAAGCAGCCCGGGTGATTTTGTGAGACTTCTCAGCTACTTTCTACAGATCCTTGCTTAAGGAACTAGCTCATAAAGCATCAACCTTTTTTAAAAATCACATTTAGAATTCTCTCTAAATTTAATTCTCAGAAGGTCAGTTTATCTTATCACAATCCATCACAAGCAGATATTATATCAATGACACTTAGAAAGAAACTGACTTAGACGTTAAATGACTCAGTCCAGACTCTCACAGTAAATATAAACAGCGGACTCAAGAACTAAATCTCCATTTTCTGTCTCTAATATTTTCTGTACCTCTTAAATTGCTGTCATTTTATGAAAAAGTTAAGGTAATAGAAAGCAGTTGCTGCATATTTTACCATCTTGGACAATTAAGAAAATCTCATTATTTAGAGTTCACTAATACAGTTTGAGATTGTTCCTACATTTATATGCTAATGCTTACCTTTGGAACTATCTTTTATAAGCTGTGTATGGCCAATTATATTTTATATGGTCAGGACAAATGAAATTAGGTACATTCTTTCTTAAAGGAGCAATACATATTTTAGCACTTTTGAAATACATTAAACTTAATTTGTGTTGAGCTTTGATTATACTGGTTCTTAACACAGTCACTGTGAGACTTTTTTTTCAGTGCAAAGCGTGTGGCCAAGTGCTAGGTTTGTTAGCCTGGTACAGTTTATATATTCCTAGAATATAACCTGTTCCTTTTAGAATTTCTGTGACTTTTGATGCTCACCAGCTTGCTCTTTCCCTTTTACTCAGTACCTGCAGTGAGATTTAACAAAAGATGATTTAACTATATGCCATTTGTTGAATTTCAAGATAAACCTACAATTTTGGTTTTTATGCAAATATTTAAATTAAAAATTTTCTTCTGCCCTCCCTTTTCTTATTGGGTATATGTTGCTGGTTTCTCAAATCTTTCTCTGCTCTTATATATACTCTTATATGCTCTTTCTCTTTCATATGCTATGAATCCATTTGACAGTGATGATTAACTGGGGCTTAACTCCTCCGATTCCCAGTGCTAGCCTTCCTTCTATCCCAATAGCGTGTTTTCCCCTTTCTCAGAGCCATTTGATAAATGATTCCTAATCATGTCACAGTAAAGCCCAAGGTGCTTAGCCTGTTTACATTTAAGATTTGTATGTGTGTTATAAATATCCAATAGTAGCAAGACCTAAAGTTAGCATAATCACACGCAGCCATGAGAAAGGAAGCGTTGTTCTAAGGAATCCAGTCTTCTCCCAGTTCTTTTGTCACTAGTCAAAGAAATTGCTTTAAAATTCTCTGTGGCACATAAATTTCCCCAAATACTTTCCCTCTATTACGTACATATCATAAGGATTCATTTTATAAGTAAAGCACAAAGATAGACTTAATTCTAAGCTGATTTCAAGTGAAGGTGTAACATGATGGTGACTTAATATTGGCTTAAATCAGCACTAAATGTTGTTTTTCAAAATATATTTAAAGTAGAAGGTGCTGTATATTATAGTTAATAACCAAAGTTATCTTAGTGGCAGTCAGCACACACTCTCAGCGACATAACCGGCAGTCTGAAAGGAAATAAGTGTGTAAACTTACCGGGCACATTTGTAAAGGCTGTTGTGTGACAGAGGCTGAATTGTGCTTCTTGTTGGTTGTTCATCTCATTTGATGAGTGAGAATAGGTGAGGGAAGGTGGAGAAGCAGGAGTCAAGTCTGGATTTTTTTTTTTTTTTTCAGATAGCTTCTGTGCTCTTTCTTGGTGCTTTTAATTTTGGTCTCTTTCATATGGCCACCTTGTCTGAAAAAAAAGCTTTTGTCTGAACCCCTGTTTTTAGTTGTTAATTGTTAACATGCCCTCTCTGGTTTAACTGGAAGTTTGTGTGTCCCTTTGAGGAATAACAGCCAGAGTCTCTTGAACACCTGTGATTTTAGATTGCAGTTCCTAAATTGAGCAATTCACATTTACTTTGAAGGTTAAACCAAGTTCAAAATACTTATTCTAGTGTTTGAGATAACAGTAGAAAGACCTCTCTAGATCTCCTAGACACCTGTGATGCAGACGATCAGCTCGGAGAGGGCAGATAGGGAAGAGGAGAGAAGCGCCTCCATGTATTGCTCAGTGTGGAGGCGTAGCTTGAACGTAAAATATTTGCATGAGGATTATTAACCAGAATTCCTCTGTGGACATCTGCCCCTTTATGTGCATATAAATATACTGATAAATACATGGAAAGATAAGTATAAAAGCTGTTACATACTTTTCAACCACAAAGCAGAATACAATGATCATACCTTTTTTTTTCCCCTCTTCCAAAATAGAAGGCTTGTGTCAAATCTTTAAACAGTGGAAGTGATAAACATGTGAAATAATGTGATAGGAAAAATAAGATACACTCTTTGTGGAGGAGAAAGTAACAGCAGGTGTAGCCAACTTAAAGCATCACTGAGTGGGTTATTAGAGCCTTGGGGAAAGCCGTTTGATCTCACCTGCTCTGCCAGTTCCACCACCGTCTTGTTCCTGTTCTGGCCCTGAAGCTTCCAGTTCACTCTAGTTCTGACCCCTGCCCCAGATACCTTTAGGTGTGGAAATGAGTAACAGAACTTTTATTTTCCAAGTTTAGAGCATCAGCAGTGTTGACAGGGTTGAGTAACTTTTTTAAAAACAGGTTTGTGCTTAAACAGCATAGCTTATGTAGTACTTAACCCATGAAAGATACCGTTGGTGTTTTTAAATTAATTGTGAACAGGCATTTTTTTTTTTTTAAAACAGCCTGTTCCTCTCTTCATTAAAAGTTGGTTATTTTTATTTAAAGGTATGTTACTGTTTAGAAGTATCCTTTTACTGAATTATACACATTTAAATTACACCAAATCCATTTGTATCTGTTTGGACTGTAGAGACAGAAAAATAATGAACATGTGCAGAGTAGCAATAGCTAAGCGAGTATTTTCCTTAGTATTAAGGAGTACTAGTCACCTTCTAAAATTTTAAGATGAGTTTTTATTGGCACCATTCGAACTGCTCTTTGAAAACTGTATTCTTTATCGTGGACTTGGTTATATCTTAAAGAAGAAAATTAATATGAACTGCCAGTCTGCACACTCATCTGGTCTCTCGGATGAGCCCATGAGGAGAGGTGGTGATGCACAGAGTGTCAGTGGTCGGACATGCCCGTTCACATGGCAGAGAAGTGGCTGAATGAGCGCTGATCCCGAATCTGTGAGACCAGGGTCTGTACCTCCTTTCCTGTGCTGGACATTTAAGTTATGCTTTTGTTTTCAACCTGGATTCAAGCATCTTGTTTTGACATCCTTGTAATCTCAGATTTTAGTCAAAAGAAATTAGAAAATGCATTATTTATCAGTATGAATTTTAAGTCAAATACCTCCCTTTTGAACAATTTAGTTTACTTCATCAGTCATCTTAAATATGAGTGCCAGGTACTCTGTGGCATACTCTGGAATACGCGGGCCAACCTAGTGGGAAAAGTGACAAATTTCCTAAGTTGCCTTCCTGTGAAGCATGTTCTGTCGTCACTGGGGGGCAGAGTGACTGCCTGGCGGCTTTCCCGCCCAGGAGGCTCTGCTGCCGCCTGAGCTGCCCTGCCTGGTGTGAGGGCATCACCGTGAGGGCCAGGAACTGTGGAGCTGAGGGGAGGGAAACAGTTCCATACTGCTGCTTGAGTCCTTCTTGGTTTTCCTTAGGAAGCTTCGACTATTCCTTCTAGACTTTTCTGTTGAAAAAGAGAATGAGGAATGTGCAGGGGGGCCCTCGGGGCTCAGTGGGTTGGCATTAGTTTGGCTGCCCTGCCCGTGAAAAGAAGGTGTGTCCCTGCTACGCTGCATGTTTTCCTGCAGGAAGCAGAGGCTGCCTGTCCAGCTGGGCCCTGAGCCATTCAGAAGGACATGCTGAGCTTCATGGGAGGGGAGGAGACTGGAATAAAGTAGAACCAAATGCTGTCTTTCAGAAATCCATGCCACAGTTTTAATAAACAAGTATTTCCTTAGATGTCATATATTAGATACTTAAAGGACTTTGTAAGCTGATGGAAACAGTGAATTTAGATAAAATAATATGGAGTCTTACACAGATATCAAATAACCAGTCTGCTGCTTTCTCCTTAAGAGATACGTTGTGTGTGTGTGGTTTTTTGGTTTTTTTTTTTTGGGAAGGAAAAAAATAAAGGATTGTTTTTAGATTCAAGTTATAATACTGTCTAAAGTTCAGGGAGTAAGCAAGTCAGCCATCTTTTCAATAGTGTTCTTAAGCTCAAAAAGATCTCCTTTTAAAGGTATCATCACTTTACTGTTGTAATTATTCAGTTAACATTTATCTGTGTATCATGGCTGTGCTGGACCTTCCTTACAGCACATGGGCTTTGGTGGAGCCTGGGCTCTGGAGCCCACGGGCTTCCGTAGTGTGGCTTGTGGGTTTAGTTGCCCTGCGGCGTGTGGGATCTTAATTCCCCAACCAGAGATCAAACCCGGGTCTCCTGCATTGGCAGGCAGCTTCTTAACCACTGGACCACCAGGGAAGTTCCCCCCAAAATCTCTTAATTGGATTCTTAGAAAAGTGCAACCTAATACAAACCACATCTGCTTACTTTCTTCACTTCTCTTTTTCATTCTTCATCAGGAACACTGTTTTGTTTTAGGACATTTCTGGCATTCCAGGCTAAAATGCTTTTTCTAGTTTAGCTACATTGAACTAGCCAATACAATTTTTTTATACCTAACAGCAGGAATTACATTGGTGGTGCTCACTTTTAAAAATGTCATTATAGTAAGGTGATTGAAAGAGTGGGCTTTGGAGATAGACCTAGATTTCCATCCTGTCTCTAACACTGGTTTAGTTTTGGTTAACAACCTTTTAGGTTAAGTGTTCATAGTCTGTTTGAAGAGAGAAACCGCTTCACCTGGGTCCCTGATTTGCTTTCCTAGATCAGTGTACTGTCACGCGGACCTACCTCTTCCTTCACAAGTTCTGGTTCTTCAGTGCCGCCTACTACTTTGGGAACTGGGCCTTTCTTGGGGTAAGTCCGGGAGTCCCAGGGATGCCGTGACCACGACTGGCCCATTTGTGGCTGGGTTTGGGTTTTAAAGTCAGTACTTCCTGGGAGATTTCAAGTTTGAGAAACAGCACGCCGCCTGTTGCCCCCTGTAGGTGTTCGTCGTCGGGTTCATCGTGTCCTGCTGCAAAGGCAAGAAGTCGGTCATTGAAGGGGTGGACGAGGACGACTCCGACCTGAGTGACGACGAGCCCTCTGCCTACTCCATGTGAGTGAGGGCCTCTGTGCTGCTCGCTCACAGCGGGCTGCGTCTCATGTGCGTGTCAACGTGTCAGACTAACATCAGGATGAACTGACTAGCTTTCATCAAAAATGGGAGCATGGCTATTAAAAACTATATTTTTTATGTTTTCTGAAGTAACATTATTGTATCATAGATTAACATTTAAAATTGCTATAATAATAACTATGTAAATATAAAACTACCAGCTTTGTGAGGGAATGTTTGTGGAGATTTTTTTTCATCTAGTGTATAATAGTGCTGAGTTGATTAAAAAAACCCTCCAGAATTAATATTCCCTTCATCACTTTTTAAAAACATAATAAATCACTTGTGCCTGTGCCTTTTGGTCTCTAGAATACTGTGGAATTTTCAAGTGTCTATATCTGATTGTCAAAAAATAATATTCACAGTACAGCTGGTAACTAAATATTACTCCTTTATGCAGCTTGTTTTCTAGTTTCTAGTTTAAATTACTAGTGCCATTGAAATAGATTTCACGAGCAAATTTCAGGCTACTTGGTGTCTCAGATATATTGTTCATATAGTAATCCATTAGATATATTGTCACCTCTCAATATTTAAGGCACATGCATTGTTGTAAATAACTAACCTCAAAATTTGTATTCCAGCATAAATGGGAGTATTGTCAAGAATAAGTAGTCCTGAAAAAATGAGTGAACTGATCAGTTTAAAACATATGGCATCATATTTTGGCATTAAAGATAGTTTTTCATTCTAAAGATTTAGAATTTGCAAAAGATATAGGGAAACCTGTATAGTGTTGATAGGGCATTTTGAACACATTCTGGATAGTGAGAATTCATCACGAGTTATATTCTGGTTTACTAGTTTACTGACATAGGCAAATTAGAACTCATAAAAAGCACATAGTATGATTCTTGAAATAAAGTACCATTGAGTCTCTGAAAAAGATGTAGGAATTAGCAACCATCGTCCACTCAGTTCTTCTCTGCCTTAATTTTTGTGCCACCTTGCTCTGATGCTTTGTCTTTCTGGATAGACCCTCACTCCCTTCCTTTGGTGACCCTTAATGTGCTTCACCAAGATTCTATTCCCCTCTGTCCTTGTTTCACACTTTCTTTCTGGACGGTCTCATATACCCTTGGCTTCCACCTACAGCCGTTGTTGCATTGGAGGGTAGGGGGGCTGGGTGCTGAAATTAAGATTTCAGGGGACAGACCGGCAGAGGGCTGCTGTTGGCCGCACAGAGACAGCTTGAAGGGGATGGAGTGTGCTGTGGCTGCAACCAGGGGTGTATGCGGAGGAAGCCCAGGTCTGCAGTAGAAGTGAGCACAGATGTGAAGTGGAGCGCAGCGGTAGGGGTGGGGCCAGCGGCAGCCTCTCTCTGTGGGCTCACAGGGGTTGTGACCCTGCCTCTGAGTCCCCACTGTCTACACGTAGGAGGGAGGGGGCGGCGGGGCCTCCGTAGCAGCCTGTTTCTCCATGCATCCTCATCTGACCTAATGCTGCCTCTGCAAGCTCTGCTAGTGTGTGAGCACCGGCAGGTTGCCCACAGGCCAAGGTGGAGCTGAAATCAGAGCTGACCCCCAGGGGTCATGTGGCTTGGGAAGTAAGGGGTGAATCTGAGCTCCCCCCCCACACACACAGCTAGGCAATCGTCATCAGTTTTGTAAACTCAGCGCCTACAGGACATCCAAGTGGACTGCAGGTGCCCCCACAGCTGGGACAGGTCTGGCCCTAGAAGCTCGGGCACGTGCTCCTGAAAGCAGGCTAGGGTCTGGTCTGCCTCCTGGTTCCCTTAGTGGGTCCACGTATGCAACTGCTGCGGCCCTGGCACCTGCCTTCACCGATTCTGCGCTGGTGGCCTTGTGAACAAAGCACCTGAGGGACACAGATGGCTGCCGGCGTTCCCACGATTGAAGCAGGGCTGATGGCTGTGCCCAAGACAGAGTCCTTCATGAGCCTGCAAAATGGGTTTCAGGTGATACCACAGAGCGCACTCCCCAGTGGACGTTCCAGCGAAGGAATACTCAGGGGCTCCTGTCTCAGTGAGACAGCCCCGAACCCACTTATTCACGCCGCAGCTCAGAAGTAGTCTGGGGTATTCTACTGCAACGACTGGAGAGCAGACACCACTCAGGACAGGGCGCTAACAGCCATAAAGCACTGGGGCGGCCCTGCCTGCTCACCGTCTAGTGCGGGCTCACCACCGCCATGCTAGGCATACCCTCGGTCAAGGGGGTAGCAGCCTGCATGCCAAGGAAAGACGAGGTGGGCATCCACACGCAGACAGCCCTCAAACCCCAAATACTGAAACCATGCAGTCTCCACAGGGATGCGCCCACGTAAATCAGCCCTTCAAGACCACCTTCTCAACTCATGAGTGAAGTGAAGTTGCTCAGTCGTGTCCAGCTCTTTGTGACCCCATGGACCGTAGCCTAGCAGGCTCCTCCGTCCATGGGATTTTCCAGGCAAGAGTACTGGAGTGGGTTGCCATTTCCTTCTCCAGGGTATCTTCCTGACCAGGAATTGAACCCAGGTCTCTGGCATTGTGGGCAGATGCTTTACTGTCTGAGCCACTAGGGAAGCCTCTAAACTCATACAGTCAGAGAAATATAAGTAAAATGAAGAAGCTGAGGAACCCCTCCCAATTAAAAGATCAAGAGAATTCCCCTGAAAGAACAAAGAAACAGACTTCCTCAGTCTGTTTTAAAAGGAGATAATGAAAATTTTAAAAGGAGTTAATGAAAATAGCAGAGGAATTAAAGTTTACTGAGAGAATTCCTTGGTGGTTCAGTGGTTAGGACTCCATGCACTTTCAGTGCTGAGGGCCCCAGGTTCAAATCAAGGAACTAAGATCATACAAGCCAGAAAAGAAAAGCGAAGGAGGGAGGGAGGGAGGAAGCAGAGACTGTCTGATCAGCTGGGCATCAAACCATTCAGGACATGCTGAACTTCAGGGGAAGGGAGGAGAGGAAGGGTTATCAATAGAATTGCAGTGTTATATGCCAGCCTGGATGGGAGGGGAGCTTGAGGTAGAAGGGATACGTGTATGGCTGACTCCCTTCACTGTTCACCTGAAATTATTACAACATTATTAATCAGCTATACCCCAATACAAAATAAAAAGCTTTAAAAAAGGATGCTGATTAAACAGGAACCAGAAACTGTAAGGAGGAGCTGAGGAAAATTAAAAACTCATTTACTGAGACAAAAGCCAGTAAAAGACAGTGAATGAAAGAGAAAGTCGCTCAGTAAGTGTCCAACTTTTTGCAACCCCATGGACTGTACAGTTCATGGAATTCACCAGGCCAGAATACTGGAGTGGGTACCCTTTCCCTTCTCCAGAGGATCTTCCCGACCCAGGAATTGAGCCAGGGTCTCCTGCATTGCAGGCAGATGAGAAAAGCCCTTAGAAGTAGATTAAATAATGCAGAAGAACAAATAAGTGATCTGGAATATAGAATAATGGAAATCACTCAATTAGAACAGCAGAAAGACAAATAAAAAAATTCAAGCAATATAGGAGAGTTATCTGATAATATGAAGTGAACCATATACTCATAGTAGTAATCTAGAAGAAGAAAGAGAAAAGAGTTTGAAAGTGCATTTGAAGAAATTATGCCTGAAATTTTTGCAGACCTAAAGAAAGAAACATTCAAGTACAAGACACACAAGGGTCCCAAACAAGATGACTCCAAACACTAAGACAATCAAAATAACGAAAGTTTGAGGATTCTGAAGGCAGCAAAAGAAAAGCAAAAAGTTAATTACAAAGGAACCCCCATAAAGCTGTGAGCTGATTACAGAAATTTTGTAGGCCAAAAAGGAGTGGCATTATATATTCAGAGACCTTAAAGGGAAAAATATGCAACCTAGGATACCCTACCCAGCAAGATTGTCATTTAGAATAGAAGAGACAATTTCTCAGACAAGCAAAAACTAAGAGAAGATAGCAATACTAAACCAACCCTAAAATTTTTTTGAAAGGTCTTCTCTAAATAAAAAAGAAGAATCTATAGGAAAGAGAAAATCACAATTGGAAAGTTAATCACTTAAGCCAGTAAACAGATTTTTTTTAAAAAAAGAATTTTTTGTGAAGTGATGATAACCACAATAAACAGCAAAAGGATAAGCACAAAGATGTAAAAGAGGACATTTAAATCAAAACATGTTGGTGAGGAGAGTAAGAAAATGTTGATTTTTTTTTTTTAAAGAATATGCTTGAGCCTCTATGACTAACAGTCATAACTATATAACTATAGGAAGGGGTTAACACACTTGAAAAACAGGGTAACTGCAAATCAAAATCAAACAGTAGATTCACAAAAATAAAAAAGAAAACAAGAATAATACAAACAAGAATTATCAAATCACAATAGAAACAACAAAAAACAAGAAAGGAAGAAGAAACACAAATCAAATGGAAAGCAATGTTAAAATGGCAAAAAAAAGTTATGTATCAATAATTACCTTAATGTCAATGGCCTGAATGTTACAATTGAAAGTCAGAGAGTGGCAAATTGGATAAAAAATCAAGAGCCTACAACATGCTGCCTACATGTGACCCACTTTAGGGCAAAGGACCCAAATAGATGGAAAGTATCAGAACAGAAAAAGATATTTCATGCCAATGGAAATAACAAGGAAGCAGGGTTGCAATATTCATATCAGATAAAATAGACTTTAAAACAAAGGCCATAAAAAAAAAAGGCCATAAAAATTTAAAAAGGATGCTATATGATGATTAACAGGATCAATAGAAGAAGAGGATGTTACACTTGTTAATATATATGCACCCATACAGGAGGACCAACTACATAAAACAAATACTAAGAACACACAGGGAGAAACTGACATGGATACAGTAATAATAGGAGACTTTAACATTCCACTCACATCAATGGACAGATCTTATATACAGAAAATCAGTAAAGAAACAGATCCTAGATGATCTAATAAAAAGCTAGACTTAATTGATAATTTCAGCTAATTACATCCCCAAGAAACAGTATACACATTCTTTTCAAATGTACATGGAACATTCTCTAACATTGACCACATCAGTTCAGTTCAGTAACTCAGTCATGCCCAACTTTTTGCAACCCCATGGACTGCAGAACGCCAGGCCTCCCTGTCCACCAACTCCTGGAGTTTGCTCAAACTTGTCCATCGAGTCAGTGATGCCATCCAACCATCTCATCCTCTGTTGTCTCCTCCTTCCACCTTCAATCTTTCCCAGCATCAGGGTCTTTTCCAATGAGTCAGTTCTTTGCATCAGGTGGCCAAAGTATTGGAGTTTCAGCTTCAGCATCAGTCCTTCCAATGAATATTCAGGACTGATACCCTTTCAAATTAGTTGGTTGGATCTCCTTGCAGAGATCTGAAATCCTTCGCTCTTGAGATAGTGAAGGACAGGGGAGCCTGGCCTGCTGCAGTCCATGGGGTCACAAAAGATTGAACATGATTTAGTGACTGAACAACAACATAGATTTTGTATGGTTTTGTTTTCACTGCCATTAGTTTCAAAGTATTTTTAAATTTCCTCTTCAATTTCATCATGGACCAATGGTTTTTTAAAAGTAAAATGTTGTTTAGTCCCCTTGTAATTGTTTTCTTCTTGTTTCTTTTTTTGTCTTGATTTCTAGTTTCATGATGTTGTGATCAGAAAAGATGCTTGAAATAATTTCTATTGTCGTAAATTTGTTGAGACCTACCACCAAGTCCCTAAAGGCAGCACACAACCCGAGGGGGCAGACAACCTTCAGAGTCCAGAGCGCTTGCTGGAAAACCCTGTGCCTCACACAGAAGGGTCCTGGGTGTGGTCTGGGGCTTCCAGTGACCACCATCTACCTACCCCTGAGGCTGCATCCCAGAGTGTCATCAGATAGAAACCAGGCCAGCCAGACCCCGCCATGGGTCACAGGGGCTGATGCAGGACATATCGCTGGCCTCAGCCATCAGGAGGCACTTGGGAATCAAAAGATGCATAGATTTCTCCAAGCAGCCACATGCCTTCTTAACAGACAACTCTCCAGGACTTAATCGGCATCTCACAATGCTAAGTCTGCTAAGTAGAAAGAAGAAAGTGTGTGGTTGTCATGGCAACACCAAATTGCCCAAGACTGTTGGTCTCTCAGGTGGGAAGGAGAGAGCAGAGACCAGCCTCCGTTTCCCTGATGGGAATGTTTTGGACAACAGGGGCCAGACTGGATACAGCTGCTCAGCAAATGTAAGAGGATAGAAATTATTTCAAGCATCTTTTCTGATTACAACAGCATGAAACTAGAAATCAACACAGAAAAAGAAACAAGAAAAAAACAATTACAAGGGGACTAAACAACATGTTACTTAAAAAAAAAAAAAAACAGTCGGTCAATGATGAAATCAAAGAGGAAAGTTAAAAATACTTTGAAAACTAATGGCAGTGAAAACAAAACCATACAAAATCTATGTTGTTGGTATTCAGTCACTGAGTCATGTCCATCTCTTTGCGACCCCCATAGACTGCAGCACACCAGGCTTCCCTGTCCTTCATTGTCTCAGAGCTTGCTCAAACTCATGTCCATTGAGCTGAAGATACCATCCAACCATCTCATCCTCTGTCACCTCCTTCTCCTCCTCCCCTCGATCTTTCCCAGCATCAGGGTCTTTTCCAATGAGTTGGCTCTTGACATCACATGGCCAAAGTATTACAGCTTCAGTTCAGCATCAGTCCTTCCAATGAATATTCAGGGTTGATATCCTTTAGGATGAACTAGTTTCATCTCCTTGCAGTCCAAGGGACTCTCAAGAGTCTCCAACACCACAGTTTAAAGGCATCAGTTCTTTGGCGCTCAGCCTTCTTTATGGTCCAACTCTCACATTAGTACATGACTGCTGGAAAAACCTTAGCTTTGACTAGACACACCTTTGTCGGCAAAGTGATGTCTCTGCTTTTTAATACACTGTCTTGGTTTGTCATAGCCTGTCTGCCAAGGAGCAAGTATCTTAATTTCATGGCTGCAGTCACTGTCAGCAGTGATTTTCAGAGCCCAAGAAAATAAAATCTCTCACATGGCTCAGACAGTGAAGAATTTGCCCGCAGTGCAGGAGACCTGGATATTATCCCTGAGTTGGAAAGATCCCTTGAAACAGGAAATGGCTACCCACTTCAGTATTCTTGCCTGGAGAATTGCATGGACAGAGGAACCTCACAGGCTGCCGTCATGGGGTTGCAAAAGAGTTAAAACGACTAACACTTTTTCCATTTTTTCCCCTTTTATTTGCCGTGAATTGATGGGACTGAATGCCATGATCTTCATTTTTTAAATGTTGAGTTTTAAGCCAGCTTTTTCACTCTTTTCTTTCACCCTTATCAAAAGTCTCTTTGGTTCATCTTCACTTTCTTCCATTAGAGTGGTATCATCTGCATATCTGAGGTGGTTGGTATTTCTCCTGCGAATCTTGAGTACAGATTGCAATTCATCCAACCTGGCATTTCACATGATGCAGGAGACCTGGGTTCAATCCCTGGGTCAGGAAGATCCCCTGGAGAAGGGAATGGCAATCCATTCTAGTATTCTTACCAGGAGAATCCCATGGACAGAGGAACCTAGCAGGCTATAGTCCATGGGGTTGCAAAGAGATGGACATGATTGAGCAACTAACACTTTGACTTTCACTCATTCTATATTTAAGTTAAATAACAGAGTGACAATATTTAGCCCTGTCTTACTCCTTTCCCAATTTTGAACCAGTCAGGTTTTCCATGTAAGGTTCTAACTGATGCTCCCTTACCGACATACAGATTTCTCAGGAAACAGGTAAAGTATTCTGGTATTTCCATCTCCTTAAGAATTTTCCAGTTTGTTGTGATCCACACAGTCAAAGGCTTTAGTGTAGTCAATGAAGCAGAAGTAGATGTATTCCTAGAATTCCTTTGCTTTCTCTATGATCCAATGAATATTATTTGACCTTTTCTAAATCTAGCTTGTATATCTGGAAGTTCTTGGTTCATGTACTGTGGAAGCCTAGCTTGACAGATTTTGAGCATAGCCTTACTAGCATGCAAAATGAGCACAATTGTATGGTGGTTTGAACATTTTCTGGCATTGCCCTTATTTGGGATTGGAATGAAAACTGACCTTTTCCAGTCATGTGACCCCTGTTGAGTTTTCCAAATTAGCTGACATACTGAGTGCAGCACATTAATAGCATCATCTTTTAGGATTTTAAATAGCTCAGATAAATACTAGAGCACATCAATGAACCTGCTAAAGATATTGGATAGAAAATTAATGTACCAAAAAAAAGGAAAATTATTGTATAGAAATCTGTGGCATCTGTATAACTGCCAATGAAATGTCAGAGAAAATAAAGAAAAAAAAATCCCATTTACCATTGCACGAAAAAGAAGAAAATAAATAGGAATAAACCTACTTAATGAGGCGAAAGACCTGTTTCTGAAAACTAGAAGGTGCTGATGAAAGTAACTGAAGATGATTCAAGCAGATGGAATGATAAACTGTGTTCTTGAGCTGCAAGAATCAATATTGTTAAAATGACTACAATACCTAAGGCAATCTACAGATTTAATGCAATTCCTATCAAATTGCCAATGGCATTTTTCACAGAACTAGAACAAAAAATTTTATCATTTGTATGGAAGTGCAAAAGAACCCAAGTCACCAAAACAATCTTGGAAAAGAACAGAGCTGGAGAAATGAAGCTTGCTGACTTCAAACTACAGTATAATGCTGCAGTCGTCAAAATCCAGTGTGGTACTAGCACCCAAGTCACATAGATAATGGAACAGGATAGGAACCCCAGAAACAAACCAACACGTTTATGGTCAATTAATCTATGACAGAGAGGCATGAATATATACTGGAGAAGAGACTGTCTCTTCAATAAGTCATGCTGGGGAAACCTGACAGCTACATGTCAAAGCATGAAATTACAGTGTTCTCTAACACTGTACAAAAATAAACACAACGTGCATTAAAGATGTTACATTTGTACGACAATAGTGCAGAACACTGTTTGACATAAATCACAGCATTTTTTTTTAATCTGTCTTCTAGAGTAATGAAAATAAAAGCAAAAATAAAGAACAAGACCTAAACTTAAAAGCTTTTTGCACAGCACAGGAGACCATAAACAAAATGGAAAGAGAACTCACACAATAGGGGAGAATGTGTGCAAATGATGCTGCCCAAAGGGGTTAACTTTCAAAGTATAAAAATAGCTCATATAACTTAATATCAAAAAGCAAACAAGCCAGTTACAAAATGGGCAGAAGTTCTGACTAGACACTTCTCCAAAGAAAATGTAATGATGGCCAACAGGCACGTGAAAAGATGCTCAATATCACTTATTATTAGAGACGTGTACATCAAAACTACAATAAAGTATCACCTCACCCTAGTCAGAATGGCCATCATCAAAAAATATAGAAATAATAAATGCCAGAGAGGATGTGAAGAAAAAGGAACTCTACCATACTGTTGGTGGGAATGTAAACTGGTGCAGCCACTATGGAGAACAGTATGGAAGTTACTTAGAAAACTAAAAATACAGTTATCATATGGTCCAGCACTCCCACAGTTAGGCATATTCTGGTGAAAAGTCTCATTTGAAAAGATACGTGCACCTCACTGTTCATTTGCCCTATGTGCAATAGCCAGGACATGGAAGCTACCTAAGTAGCTGTCCGTCAACAGATGAGTGAATAAAGGAGATGTGGTACTTATATACAATAGAACATTAATCAGCCCCCCAAAAAGAAGGAAACCATGCCATTCCAGAAATATGGATGAATTTAGAGATTAGCATAAGGTAACTCAGAGAAAGACAAATATCATATGATATCACTTCTATGTGGAATCTAAAGCAATGATACAAATGAATTTATTTACAAAATGGAAATAGACCAACACATATAGAAAACAAACTTAGGGTCATCAAAGTGGAGAGAGGTAGGGAGGGATAAATTGGAAGTTTGGGATTAACAGGCACACAGCACTATGTATAAAATGGATAAACAACAAAGACCTACTCTATTGCACAGAGAACTACTCAATGTCCTTTAATAACCTATAACGGAAAAGAATCTGCGAAAAAATGTATATATGTTTAATTACTTTGCAGTACACCTAAAACTAACACAGCTTTTTAAGTCAACTATACTTCAATTTAAAAAAATCATTTTGCTAAAGGTAGTTTTAGTAAACTAAAAAAAGTTGGCTAATGACATAATAATAAAACTACAGAAGGGGCACTGGTAACTTATGTGGAAGATAATTTTCTTCAAATGCTAATAGCATGCTGTTTCATATTTTTTTCATGACTAAACATAACTTTGAGTTTAAAGGTGATATGAACTTGTAAAAGAATTCAGACAACTCACAGGTTATAACTGGCCTAGAGAAATAATAATAAATAGAATATGCAGTGATCTCTGAATTTATTTGATCAAGTATCTGTCCTGTATCTTATCATGTAGAGCCCAATGGGAGAAATAATGGACAGAATTATGTCCAAGCTACGTTCTGCTTCCAATATTTATGTCCTATGTCTCTCTTTTGGTCAAAGAGAATTATAAATGTGACACCAGGATTGAAAATTGTGAGTACCGTTGCCCTCCGGTATCTGCAGGGATTGCTTCCCAGACACCTCCAGTGGATACCAGAGTTGGTGGATTCTCAAGTCCCACATGTAAAATGGCACTGTTTGCATATAACCTACTGCACATCCATCCGTACCCTTTAAGTCATCTTTGGATTACTTATAATACCTAATGCAATGTAAATGCTATGTAAAAAGTTGCTAGCGTATAGGAAATTCAAGTTTTGTTTTTTGGAACTTTCTGGAATGTGTTCTTTCTGAACATTTTTGACCCCTGGTTGGTTGAATCTGTGGGTGTGAGACCCTCCCATGTGAAAGGCCAACTCCACTAGTGATTTTTCTCTCTGTGTCACAATTTTCTCATTTGTAAAATTGGGATAAGAATATTATTCCCTTCATGGGATTATTGCAGGCACACAATTAGCATAAAATGCTTAGTATAATGCCTGTTAGGTGATAAATTCTCAATAGGTATTTGCTTTTACTGTTATGTGTAAGATGCTTTCCTGTATTTAATAACGCTCTTTAATAATCAGGGCCCCAGAAATTTTATATTTAAGAAATATTCCTGCACTCTCACCTCTAGTTTAGGTACCCAATAGATTTAAAAGCATTTAATTGTGTTATGAAAGCCCAGAGGGGGAGAAACCCTAGAGAGGAAATATCCTTGAGACTTAAGCTTTTGTCATGTGAATGATCGCTATTAATGCCTGTTTCTTTCTGTTTAGAGATCTTATTTTCTCAAATTGTGTTTCAAAACTCCAAATAATGAAACGCAAGAATAAAGCATCCCGGTTACTTCAGAGATAGGAGCAGTGAGTTCCACTCAGGGCCCTGATTACCAAGCCCAGCACTCTGTGTCTCCTTCCCCGCCCAGCTCCCTCGCTGGGTCTCCATGAAAAGACCACAGTACAGCCTTTGTCTTCCACATATTTGTGTTTCTGTTTGCCTAAGTGTACAGCGTGGAGAATTTCTCCTCAGTTTCTCTTGGGAACATTGTGAATTCAAAAAATTACACTTGTAAAGCTTTTTTCTCTTTCAGAGTGAATAAACATTGTACACATCCCTGTGGAGTTCAAAAACAAAGTGAAATCAAATGAAACATCAGTCCCTTTAACGGCTGGAACTTGAAGTTTATTACCTACGCTTCTGTTTCTTTGTACTCACATCTCCGACAGACTTGCTTCCATCGGCAATGTGAGAAAAGTAGAAAGAGAAGACTGACTTGGGTCAAAATCTGACCTGAGATGCGTAGTATCTAGGTGAACTTAGGCAAGTTATTTTACTTCTATAAGCCTATTTCTTTATCTGTAAAATGAGCTTGCACTGCCTATGCTCTTATCAAAGCACTCTCAACATAGTAGGCACTCAGCCAGTTATCACCAAAGACCAATCTATAAGCCTTAGGAAGACATAGGAAGGCCCAGGGTTTCAAACCGAAATGGATGTGAGTGCTTTGGGTGGGGTGTTTATTCTCTAGGTGGCCCTACTTCTAACCCAGTAACATCACACATTTGCAAATACAGGCTTCAAGAGGCCTTCTGAGTTTGGCTGTGAATTCTGTCCCAGTGTTCAGATGGACAAGGTTCCCGAAGGAGCAAACCAACAGCACAGGTTTCTCTCCGCATCCATTTTACCACCACTCTTGTGGACCGACTGAGCAGAAGTGGAGCCCTACAAAGACGTATAAGGCATGGACCCCTAGGGCAGGCTGCTCAACATGTGCCTCAATGGCATATTAATAATTCTGAACTAAAGTTACCTAAGAAACGGCCAATGCAAAGCAGACACTGACTCTCCCATTTGTCTCCATGAAAGCAGGAAATAAATCTCGCCTGTGAAAGGGAACCTACCTGCATCTGGAGGCAGAGGGACCCTCACCCCCAGACAGGGAATCTGGGCTGAGAAGCCTGTGCAAAGAAACCAAACTACGCTGCTTCAATTTTGTACCCCAAACCCACGTGTCAATTCTTCACTAAGTAAGCCCCCAAAGTCTCAGTTTTTTTGTCCTATCAATTCATCACAAATTTATTGTTTCTTTTTCTAAAAAGTATAAAAAAACTACCTGTTTTTGGTCAATCTCTGTGCATCATTTTATGATCTCCTGTGCACACAATATTAAATTGATTTTTCTCCCCTTAATCTGTCTTGTGTCCATTTTATTCTTATTCTAGCCACAAAAGCTCAAGAAAGGTAGAGGGGAAATTCCCCCCTCCTGACACTCCTATCCAAGGAACTCTTCCATTCGATGACTTTGTAACAGCTGGGATTAAAATTGCATAATATATTATGATCAAGTATGTGTGGTGAGATTTAAACGCACAAAAATACCAGACTATAAAGAATTAATTTTCTATTTAAGCTTTAACTCTTCTTAGCCTTAATTCTAAACTCTTTGTCCTAAAGTTTCAAAAATGAAAGCTCTAACTTTTCTTCAGGTGCCAATTTTCAGCGTAAGAATGCAGTTTCACACTATCAAAGACAGATGACCCCCAGGACTCCTCCTGGACCTGGCAGGGGTGTGCTATCTCAGCGTCGCCCTGTTTAGTGGCGGAAGTAATTTCCTCAGAGAATTGTGTGCTTCGCTCTTTCAAAACTGTCTTTCTCTTCCCTTTGGTTTGACAGAAAAAGAAGAAATTTCAACCACGGAGGCTCCACATTTCCCAGCATGACTCCACTTTTCTACTCAGTAAAAGCAATTTCTCACTTTTTCCAAAGTTACAGTCAATCCTCTCCTTCTCTTGAATTTTTTTATAACTACTGCAACTTTTTTCCCTGATCCAAGTTGTTCAGATGTAAAAGAACCAGACTTTCTCTCCAGCTATATTAAAACAATATTGAAACACACATTTCAACAATTTTAATGCATTTAGGACCTAGACGTGAACATGTCCTACTACCATACATTTTTAAATGAAGTAAACAAAAGCCAAACCAAAACCAGGATTTGCTCTCACTACATAAAAATCACAGGAACTTCAAGGTTACAGTCTTGTCCTGACTGTCCTTTTGAAATAGATATACCTATCATATACTTATAAGATTAACCACTTTTAGAATCATCAAAGAAAAATAAGTTAGAGTCTATAGAAATTTCCAGAAGACCCCATAAAAGAAAGAGCTGGGGTCACGGGCTTGCCCTGGATGTAGCCTCAGAACATCCCCCTACCACAAGGGCTTTCCAGTCTGCGTGGTCATTCACACAACCCCGGTGTCCCTCAGGTGACCCCTGGCTTCTGTAGACTTTCCGTGAAAGGCAGTTGCTACTACTTCATACACTGATGTTCCTGCCAACAGAACTCAGTCTATCCAACCATCTCTCTTAGTAGCAGGGAAATGGCTACTTGATTTCATCCATCCATGTCCCCCCACCTTCCTGGTTAAAAATCATCATTGTTGGGAATGTCCAGGCATTATGGCACAGCAGATGTCTTCTGTGAAAAGAAACATTTGCAATTGTCTTAAGAGTTATGTTTTTAAGAGTATAAGGCCTTCACTTAGGCAGTGTCTTGTTTGACCTGCTAGCTGTAGCTATTTAAGCATTTCAGGCTACATCTCTCCACATTTACAGCAGCATTCCTTTGGCATTATTTGCCTGAGTGCAGACATTATTATGAGTCATGGTGAGTTAACAAATGCAACGCGCTTTCAATCAGAAACATATTGTGAACGTTTACCGTGTGCCAGCTTCCAGGAGATGCTGAGATTACAAAGACAAATGCAGCCTTCAAGACAGAATCCTTTCACACCTAGAGGAAGTCTCATGTTATAAGCAGCCTTGCTCCGGAACTTTCAGGAAAGCAGATTGCACGATTCTCACTGACAGAGCGTGTGAGGCCAGTAGCATCACGGCGCTCAGCACCCAGGCTCCTGCCCGCCTTGGGTCGGTGGCTGTGTATGTGGTCTCCAACATTCCTCAGCATCTGCTCCTTAAATAATTTATGAGCTTTGCTCACCAAAATTTCTTTATGTGATTGTGAATCACTCGATGGCATGTTCTATCAATCAGCAGGCACTCTAGAACCCACCTTGGGAAGTACACGTGTACACCTCTGTTTACACTCCTAGCTTGTGTCCAGCAAACTGGCAGTCGGCACACCTGACTGTTTTTATTTTCTGGCCAAAACACCCACTGTAGATGTTTATTCCACTTCACTGATAATGAAGCAGGGAAGAAGTCAGGAGTTTTACAAATAAATTGAAGGTGTGAGAAGCCTTTGAATTTCAAAAACTCTAAGTAAACACCGTGTGAAAAGTAAAGGGTTAAGAAATATTAACGCTGGGCTTTGATTTATGATGTTAGGATTTTGAAAACAAACATTTACAGACAGCAAATGAATTGTTTTATACCAGAGAGGAGCAGCTGCCCCATCCTTTACCTGTAGAAAATACAAACGGTGCTGGGACCTCCGTGTCTCTCTCTCTCTTGCTCCTCCAACCCCAGGTGATTTGGGTTCAGGGTAGTTTGTGCTTTATTATAAACAATGCTCAAGTTCAGTTCAGTTCAGTTCAGTCGCTCAGTCATGTCTGACTCTTTGCGAACCCATGAATCACAGCACACCAGCCCTCCCTGTCCATCACCAACTCCCAGAGTTTACTCAAACTCATGTCCATCGAGTCGGTGATGCCGTCCAGCTAGCTCATCCTCTGTCATCCCATTCTCCTCCTGCATCAGGGACTTTTCCAATGAGTCAGCTCTTCACATGATGTGGCCAAAGTATTGGAGTTTCAGCCTCAACATCAGTCCTTCCAATGAACACCCAGGTCTGATTTCCTTTAGGATGGACCAGCTGGATCTCCTTGCAGTCCAAGGGACTCTCAAGAGTCTTCTCCAACACCACAGTTCAAAAGCATCAATTTTTTGGTGCTCAGCTTTCTTCACAGTCCAAATCTCACATCCATACATGACTCTTGGAAAAACCATAGCCTTGACTAGATGGACCTTTGTTGACAAAGTAATGTCTCTGCTTTTTAATATGCTATCTAGGTTGGTCATAACTTTCCTTCCAAGGAGTAAGCGTCTTTTAATTTCATGGCTGCAATCACCATCTGCAGTGATTTCGGAGCCCAAAAAAATAAAGTCTGACACTACTGTTTCCCCATCTATTTCCCATGAAGTGATGGGACCAGATGCCATGATCTGAGTTTTCTGAATGTTGAGCTTTAAGCCAACTTTCTCACTCTCATCCTTCACTTTCATCAAGAGGCTTTTTAGTTCCTCTTCACTTTCTGCCATAAGGGTGATGTCATCTGCCTATCTGAGGTTACTGATATTTCTCCCAGCAATCTTGATTGCAGCTTGTGTTTCTCCCAGCCCAGTGTTTCTCATGACGTACTCTGTATATAAGTTAAACAAGCAGGTTGACAATATATAGCCTTGATGTACTCCTTTTCCTATTTGGAACCAGTCTGTTGTTCCATTTCCAGTTCTAACTGTTGCTTCCTGACCTGCACATAGGTTTCTCAAGAGGCAGGTCAGGTGGTCTGGTATTCCCGCGTCAAAGTGTTACTCAAATCCACTTTTCAATAACATACTTTTTGCCTAAGTGTTCAATCATATTTTCACTCTTATCAAGACTTGGCAACAACATTTTTGAAAGGAAATCATCTCCAGTTAAAAGTGAGAAAGGTTGGTGGGGAAAATATACCTTGGTTTTCAGAAACACACTACTCTTTGGAAGTTTATTTTAAACTGTTCGGGGAGATATGCCTGGTAGACACATCAGGGTTAGGTTGTGTGTTTGACTGAACAAGTGATGGAAGGACTCTTGCCAGCTCGAATAACAATCTTTTAGGTCAAATTTCTTGTACTCTGCTCTTCCTTTTGGAAAAAAGTTTAGGCTGGCGTGATGAAATGTTATTTCTATAATTTTACTTGATTTAAATATCTTTAACTATTTACTTTTTACATATGGGTCCTTTTGTGGAGTTTCTGTTATTAAAACTGAGTTAATGTTTGCAAGGCAGAAGAGCAGCTTGTGGCAGCTGTCTGGGACACGATCCCTCCAACTTTGTGCTCCCCATGTTCAGCTCGCAGCCCAGAAACAGCATCTTAGGAGAAGGGGCAGGGGAGGGAGCTCGGGTGCAGGGGCTGATCCACTGGCTCCCGGAGCCATCCTCCCCTTTGTCCCTTTGTTCCTCCAGCACTCTGCGTTCTTCCTTCATATTTTGGATTATCTTTTATTTTCCAGAGTAGTAACCCTGTTCTCAGCTGTGATCATTTTCTCTTTTAGTTTGTCCATTAAAATTCTAATCATTTATTATACAATAACATGATTGCTGCTGCTGATAAGCTGCTTCAGTCATGTCCGACTCTGTGCCACCCCACAGACAGCAGTCCAACAGGCTCCTCTGTCCCTGGGATTCTCCAGGCAAGAACACCGGAGTGGGTTGCCATTTCCTTCTCCAATTATATGATTATATTATATAATTATAGTAATTAATGGAATTAGAGTCGGACACGACTGAGCAACTGAACTGACTGACTGACTGACAATTCTATGATATACATTATTATGTGTTTATATAATTACATGATTTTAATTAAATGTCACATGGCAAATTATTAAATAAAATCATTTAATTGAACAATGTACACCCCTTTCCCCCAGAAACTCTACTTCTGTGCTTCTAATGTCATCTCTTTAAGATTTATATTTAATTTTGTGTGTGTCTTCACTTCTTCTCAAAGGGAATGTTTTGTTCCACATGGTCAATCTGACTTTTTTTCCGGTTACACATCCTCTTAAGCGTATTTTGATTCTGCTTTGCTTGCTCATGGTAGGTTCCCTGTTTTGGATGCTCCATCCTTGTCAGCAGGGAGTGTCTGGGTGATTAGCAGACGGCGAGTCCTCATAAGGACTGAGGTAGCAAGCCAGCAGATTCAGCCCCACACTGCACCCGCGGTCACTCTGAGAACCACGGGCACTCCGATCTGCCTGAGTCCTGGAAGAATGCACCCAAGTAGGGCCCTACAGGGCCTCTGGGGCAGACCCCTGTCCCACATCCACTACTTTCCCTCCCTGCCGAAGAACCTAAAGAATAGTGTCTGATGCACATTCCTCAGCTGTTTCACAGTTAGTTTCAAATGATAGAAATTAGCTACTTGATGACCGTGAGCACCTAGCCCCCAGACCTACTGGAGCCTGAGGGTTGATGATGGTAACCCCTATGATACAACCCTGTGACCTCACAATCAACCAGCCAGAGAACTGTGCACAAACTGATCACATGCCTTAGGATGCCGCTCCCTCACCTGGCCTTTAAAAACACTTCCCTGAAACCCATCAGAGTTCAGGCTTTTTGAGGATTAAGCTGCCTGGACCCCTCGTCTGGTTCCTACAATCCTGCAGAAGAGGCTGCACTTTCCTTCACCACAACCCAGCATCAGTAAACTGGTTTCACCGCATACAACCTGGTGGAGTCCAAGTTTTGATTTTATAACAGAAGACAGGGCCTAAAACCAACTCTGGTACACCAGATGCCTTAGACATCAAGGTGACAACTCCTTATTAGACTTAGAACACAAATCAAAACTACAAGCTATCACCTCATTCCCATCAGAATTTGTTGTTGTTCAGTCGTTAAATTGTGTCTGACTCTTTGCGACCCCATGGACTGCAGCACTCCAGGCCTCCCTGTCCATCACAAACTCCCGGAGTTTGCTCAAACTCATGTCCACTGAGTTGGTGATGCCATCCAACCATCTCATCCTCTGTCGTCCCCTTTTCCTCCTGCCTTCAATCTTTCCCAGCAACAGGGTCTTTTCAAATGAGTCAGCTTTTCGCATCAGGTGGCCGAAGTATTGGAGCTTCAGCTTCAGCATCAGTCTTTCCAAAGAATATTCAGGGTTGATATCCTTTAGGATTGACATGTTTGATCTCCTTGCAGTACAAGGGACATTCAAGAGTCTTCTCCAACACAGCTCAAAAGCATCAGTTTTTCTGCTGTCAGCCTTCTTTACAGTCTAATTCTCACTTCTGTACATGAATATTGGGAAAAAAAACATAGCTTTGACTATATGGACATTTGTCAGCAAAGTAAAGTGTCTGCTTTTTAATATGCTGTCTAGTTTTGTCATAGCTTTTCTTCCAAGGAGCTATCATCTTTTAGTTTCATGGCTGAAGTCACTATCTGCCTGGCTATCATCAAAAAGTCAACAAACAACAAATGCTGGAGAGGGTGTGGAAAAAAGGAAACCCTGCTACACTGTTCATGGGAGTGTAAATTGATGTAGTCACTATGGAGGAGAGTAGGAGTTTCCTTCAAAACTACAGAGTGTTGCTATATGATCCAGTAATCCCATTCCTGGGCATATATTTGAAAAAGAGACAAACGTTAATTGAAAAAGATACATTCACCCCTATGGGTGCAGGACTATCACAGTAAAGCTCTATTTACAGTTGTCAAGACTTGGAAGCAGCCTTAATGTCCATCGATAGATGAATGGATAAAAGGATATGGTATATATACACAATGAAATATTATGCAGCCATAAAAGGTGAAATAATGCCACTTGCAGCAACATGGATGGACCTAGACACTATACTATGTGAAGTAAGTCAGAGAAAGACAAATACCATGTGATATTTACATGTGGAATATTAATGACAAAAATGGGCTTAAGTACAAAACAGAAACAGACTCACAGACATAGAAAACAAATGGTTGCCAGAGGAGAGAGAGAGAAGGGCAAGTTAGGAGTCAGGGATTAGCAGGTACAAATAACTATATATAAAATAGATACACATCAAGGTCCTACAGTACTGCACATGGAACTATACTCAATATCTTTTAACTATAATGGAAAAGAATCCAAAAACCATTATGCATATATTTACTAATGCTAAGAGTTTTAATAGATTATTTTATATTTCCTATATATGCAGCAGTAATATACATATGATATCTTTATTCCTTTTTATGAGCAAAGGCTGAGATTTTAATTTTATTATTTTTTCCAAAACAACTATGACTTTATATTTGGAATCTAAAATATGATACAAATTAGCCTACCTATGAGACAGAATCATGGGCATAGAGAACAGACTGGTGACTGTTAAGGCAGAAGGGGTTAGGGAGGGACGGAATGGGAGTTTGAATTTAACAGATGTAACCTTTTCTATATAGGATGCATAAACAACAAGGTCTTATTGTAGAGCACAGAGAACTATATTCAGTATACTGTGACAAAGTATAATGGAAAAGAATATTTAAACACACACAAACACACATTCACTTTGCTATACAGCAGTAATTAACACAGCATTGTAAATCAACTATATTTCAATTAAAAAGCAAAGCAAGTGTGGTTATTCGTTCTATACAACCTAGCTCAAACTCAAGCTGTGATCCAATTTAACCTGGTTGTTACACTAGAGAAAAAATGGAGACATATCATTGTATTTCCAGGTAAGCATCATATTTAGGTTAAGAGTCAGAAAAGCTTAGATATAATTTAGGAGATTTAGATCCAATTCTGAAGCCATAAAGTTAGTTAAAATATTTTACTGTGGCTGTTGTTTAGTTGTTAAGATGTGTCCAGTTCTTTTGAGACTCCATGGACTATAGCCCACCGGGCTCCTCTGACCATGGGATTTCCCAGGCAAGAATACTGGCGTGGGGTGCTATTTCCTTCTCCGGGGAATCTTCCCAACCCGGAGATAGGATTTGCACACCCTTTGCACCTTTGCAAAAGATCAGTTGTGTTTCAAAGCTTGGATGTATTTCTATAATCTCTAGTCATTTCTACTGAATTATTTGTTCATCTTTATGCTAATACTACCCTCAATTACTTTATAATAGTCTTGAAGTAAGGTATTGTAAGCTCTCTACTTTGATCCTCTTTAAAAATGTTTGGCCCTTTGTTTTTTTATAAATTTTTACAACTGACTTGTCAATTTTCACAAAAATATCTGCTGGGATTTTGATGAACTTTTACTATAATCTGCAGATTAATTTGAAGTCAATTGCTATCTTAATGATATTGGGTCTTCTAACCCATAGACACAGTACTGTCTTTCCATTTATCTAAGTTTTTAATTTTTCTCAGCAATGTTTTGGAAGTTTCAGAGTACAAGTTTTATACATCTCCAGACACACTTATCCCTAGGTATTTAATAGTTTAATGCAATTGTAAATGGTATTGTTTAATTTCAGTTTCTAGCCATTCATTGCTATAACAACTGATGTTTTATATTGACCTTCAATTCTTCAACCTTATTTAAGTGACTTAATTGTTCCAAGATATTTTTTGTAGCTTCCATTTGCAAAGACAGTTTTATTTCTGCCCTTCCAATACGAAAGCCTTTAATGTCTTTTTATTGCCTTTGGCATCTCCAGTATGCAAATACAATTTAGAGGTCAGTCAATGATTTAAAAGAAGTTTTGCTTTTTTCTTTTTTCATAGATTTTGGGGCTTCTTCCAATAAATGACTCCCTCCTTTTCAGGGTTTTCCCTCTCACCTTCCAGTCACTCTGATGGCCCCAAATTCTATCCTCAAGTCAATGAGACATTTTCTGCCAGAGGTCTAGTGTCTCTGTTTGTGTGGGCTGAAGAGGGCCTCAGGGAAAAACTGTCTGAAAATGGGTCTCTGTGCACTTCCATTCTTTCAAGGATCGATTTCCTTCCAATGTTTGCCTGCTTTTGGTCACTCTCCATAGTTTTTAAATAGTTTTTTTAACATTTATATTTGTTCAGAATTTGTAATTTTGTATGCAGGAGGGTGTTGAAGGGCACGTTTCTACACATTTCATGGCAACTTTTCTCCCAGGTAATCTTTATACTGATGTTTGAATAGAAAACAACCTTGGGACATAGAAACAGGAGCTCTGTTATGCCATGAGAAGTAAAGTCCTTCATTTTTGACCTGACAGTCTGATTTATTGTGCCAGCATCTATGAAAACTGACAGAATAACTTGCTCGCTTCAAGAGAATTAAAATCTGACTGCCCTCAGCCCTTGACAGAGGGCTACTCATGTACCTGTTTAATTGCGAAGTTGTGTCTGACTCTTTGGGACCCCATGGACTGTATAGCCCACCAGAATCCTCTATCCGGGAGATTTCCCAGGCAAGAATACTGGAGTGGGTTGCCGTTTCCTTCTTCAGGTGATCATCCCAACTCAGGGCTCGAACCTGTGCCTCCTACATTAGTAGGTGGATTCTTTACCACTGAGCCACCAGGGAAGACTCTATACTTGTTAGTCCGCTATTGAAAGAACCTGAATCTTCAAACTTTATATATAAACCCTGCATGACAGTCCATGGTGTGTAAACACATTTATTCAATTATTCTCAGACTGATGGGAATTTTTTTCTCTCTCTTTCCCTCTGGCAGTACAAATAATGAATATAACAATAAATACACTCTTGTAAAAAATCCATTTTGTTCTGATTTTTTTTTAAGTTGGGATAGATCACCAAGAATATGATAGCTTTGTCCTATTCTGTTTTTTGCCTACTGACTGCTTAAAATCTCTTTGCCACACAAAATACTTAATGTTAATGTAGTTCAATTAAATCTATCTGGGCCAGTTATTAAACATTTTGTTTTTAAGTCCCAAAGTCCAAAATGATTGCAAATGTCAGAGCTGAGACATCTCTGGATCACTTTTCTCCTTGCAGCCAGGCTCCTGTAGGGTCTGTGGTCTAAGCTTGCAGGGGCCTGAGCTTCCGTTGTTGTTGTTCAGTGGCTGAGTTGTGTCTGACTCTGCAACCCCATGGGCTGCAGCACGCCAGGCCTCCCCATCCTTCACCATCTCTCGGAGTTTGCTCAAACTCATGCCCGTTGAATTGGTGATGCCATCCCATCATCTCATCCTCTGTCACCCCTTTCTCCTCCTGCCTTCAATCTTTCCCAGTATCAGGGTCTTTTCCAGTGAGCTGACACTTTGCATCAAGTGGCCAAAGTACTGGAGTTTCAGCTTCAGCATCAGTCCTTCCAATGAATATTCAGGGTTGATTTCCTTAGGATGGACTGGTTTGATCTCCTTGCAGTCCAAAGGACTCTCAAGAGTCTTCTCCAACACCACAGTTTGAAAGCATCAGTTCTTTGTCACTCAGCTTTCTTTATGGTCCAACTCTCACATTGATACATGACTACTGGAAAAACCATAGCTTTGACTAGATGGACCTTTGTCGGCAAAGTGATGTGCCTGCTTTTAAATACACTGTTTAGGCTTGTCTTAGCTTTTCTTCCAAGGAACAAGTGTCTTTTAACTTTATGGTTTCAGTCACGAACCACAGTGATTATGGAGACCAAGAAAATAAAGTCTGGCACTGTTTGCATTGGTTCCCCATCTATTTGCCATGAAGTGATGGGACTGGATGCCATGATCTTACTTTTTTGAATGTTGAGTTTTAAGCCAGTTTTTTCACTCTCCTCTTTTACCCTCATCAAGAGGCGCTTTAGTTCCTCTTCTCTTTCTGCCATTACTCATCTGCTTATCTGAGGTTGTTGAGATTTCTCCCAGCAGTCTTGATTCCAGCTTGTGCTTCATCCAACCCAGCATTTTGCATGATGTACTCTGCATATAAGTTAAATAAGCAGGATGAGTATATACAACCTTGATGTACTCCTTTCCCAATTTTGAACCTGAGCTCCTAGACTTTGACAACGCCAGCCTCTTCTCTCTGCTCTCCCCACCCTGGGGTAGGGGAATGTGCATGTGTGAGTGTGTGTGTGTGTGAGTGTGTGTGTGTGTGAGTGTGTGTGTGTTCACCACTGCTTCTGCAGTTAATGCCTCTGGGTTTTCTCAGTGTCTTCTTGCCTGCTAAGCCCTCCAACAACTGTGTACCCAATTTTTATACTAAATTCCCTCTCCTGAAATAACTAGTGCATTTCTTTCTTTTGTGACAGGATCCTGACTAATGAACAATTTCATTAAAAACTTCTAGGCCTTGGTTTCTAAATATTCCCTAAATACTAATTTGTACATATTTTATATTTTCTGATAACACTTAATTCTCTGGACATTGAAATCTTTAATATATTTGAAATTTAGTTTTGGATTATTATATAAGAGAAACCAAATTTTAATTTAAATCAAATTTTAATTTTATTCCAGGTGCATTCTCAGTTAGCATTGCAGCTATTTATTAGCTAATTCATCCTTTTCCCACTAAGTTATAATATAAAATTATCTTATACTCTCAGATATATTTCTGGAACCCAATCAGTTTTAGACTACCTGCCTACCTCTTTGCATTTCACATTGCAATGTTATAGTAGGTTTATAGTTTTTGATATATTAAAAATTTTCCTGTTTTTGTTTATAGATATGTCTAGAAATTTTTAAAAGTTACTGATTTTTAATATTTATCTATAATATTATCCAGCTTTAGTTGATGGGTTTATGACATATAAAGTTTAATTTGCATGAAAATAGCATATATTAACATTGTTAAACCATTTTGTTTTGCTATTTGTTTCATCTAACATTAATTTGGATTTATAAGCTTTTTAAAAATATTTAAGTATTTTTTATTCATTTATTTCATACTTTCTCTATCCTATACAATCTGCATATAGCTGTATTTTTAGCTTGTTTCTTAACATTTCTGACAATACCTCTTTTAATTAAAATTTTGGCTCGCTTAAATATATGTTATTATTCATAATGTGGATTATTCCTGCATATTTATTGAGGTTTTTATTTATCCTGAATTTTTTTGTTATTATTTCTTTTTTCTTCCTCTGAGCCTTCATTCGTTCTCTCCTTTCTTTCCTTGTTTTGACTTAATCAGGCTGTATTGCACTGGGAATAACAATCTCTGTTTCTATTATTTTAGTTCATATTCTTGAAATTTAAATTCTAAACATAGTATCCTTATGCTTCCCTTAAACCAAGGATATGTAAACTTTTTTTAAAAATGAAAAACCAGATAGTAAATATTTATCCTTTGGGTATCCTCAGAGTAGCAACTGCTACTCTGCCCTTGTAACATGAGAGCAACCATAGACACTACATAAAGAAACAGACGGAGTAGTGCTCCAAGAAAACTGTGTTTATTAAAACTGATGCTGAGTTGTCCCCAAAGGTCCAGAGTGTGGGGCCTTCTCCAATTCCACAGGCTAAGAGAGTAGAATATCAAGCCACAGACTGTTGTGAGTTGAACTTTGTCCCACAAAAGGATATGATGAAGTCCTAATCCCAGTATCTGTGAATATGACTTTATTTGGAAATAAAAGCTTTGCAAACATAATCAAGGTGAAGTCATACTGGACTAGAATGGATCCTAAAATCTGATGGTTAGTGCCCTTCTGAGAAAGTCAAGAGGACACAAGCTGGTACACAGACAGAAGATGACCACATGAAGAACGAGGTGAAAATTGGAGTGATGCACCTACAAACCAAGGAGCCCAAGAGCTGCCAGCAGTCATGAGAATCCGAGAAGAAACGAGAAAGAGCTCTCCCCTATAAATGGGGTCCTGTAAACTCCTTGATTTTGGGTTTCTAGCCTTGAAAATGGAGAGAATAAATTTCTATTAAAATATATATATGTATATATGAGGCAAATGAGTTTCAGCCAAGGGATGTAGCTCATAAACCTCTGTCATATACTTCAAGTACTAAGTAGAGTGCTTCATCTCTGGTCACCCCATCAGTTTGTAGCTTACATTCAAATGTTTCCAGACCATCTCTCTGTATCCTTTTTTAAAAATAATACAAAGTGGACATTATTTTATTATTATTATTTATTGTTTTATACTAGTACGTGTTTAGATTTATCCATGTTTATAATTTTCCTTTACCCACTTTTTTCTCTTTGACGTCTTTTATTTTAGTTTTTTTAAACTGAAGTGTGATTTTGATTTACAATGTTGTATTAGTCTCAAGTGTACAGCAAAGTGCTTTGGTTATGTGCATACACTCAGGAACCAGCTCTGCCTGACTGCACTCAGCACCAACCCCAGGATCTAGCTGCACATGCCAGAGGTGGCCAACAGTTCCAGAGTCTCTGGGGCCCTGACTCTGCCTACTAGTGAACCAGCAGTAACCACAGGGACCCTATAGGATTCTGCAACCAGCTGCCTTGTGACCAGGCCAATTAACAAAATGGCAGAAAGAACACACATGTTGATAATTATCTTCAATGTAGTTGGACTAAATACTCCAAGCAAAAGACAGACCACAATGCTATAAGATTAAGAATTGAAAAAAAAAAAAAAAAAAAAAAAAAAACTGCAAAAATAAACATGTGGAAGCTAAACAATATACTACTAAGCAACCAATGGATCAAGAGAACATTTAAAAACACCTACAGACTAGTGAGAATGAAAACACGACAACCCAAAACCCATAGGATGCAGTAAAAGCAGTTCTAAAAGGGGAATTTATAGTGATGCAATCTTACCTCAGGAAACACGAGAAGTCTCAAACAACTGAAACTTATACCTAAAGCAACTAGACAAAGAAGAAAAAGCAAAACCCAAAGTTAGTAGAAGGAAAGAAATCATATAGATCAGAACAGAAATCAATGAAATAGAGACAAAGAACAGATCAATGAAACTAAAAGCTGGTTCTTTGAAAAGAGAAAAAGAGGAACTTCCCTGGTGGTCCAGTGGCTAAGTCTGTGTGCTTCCAATGCAGCGGGCCTGGATTTAGTTTCTGGTCAGGGAGCTAGATCCCATATACTGCAGCTAAGACCCTTTGCAGCCAACTAAATAAGTAAACAGAAAAAGAATGAAATAAAGAGAATAAAATCATGCCATTTGCAGCAACATGGATGGACCTAGAGATTATCAGACCAAGTGAAGTAATTTAGACAGAGAAAGATAAATAAATCGTATGATATTACTTAAATGTGGAATCTAAAAGAAAATGATAAAATGAATGCATTTACAAAGCAAAAAAGACTCATAGATTGAAAGCAACCTTATGGTTACCAAAGAGGAAAGGATGGAGGGATTAAATTAGAACTTCGGGATTAGCAGATACACACTATTGTATATAAAATAGATAACCAGCACACATCTACTGTATAGCAGAGCAAACTATATTCAATATCTTGCAATTACCTATAATGCAAAAGAATCTGAAAAAGAATATATAAATATACATTATATATATTATATGTATGAATCACTTCGCTGAACAACTGAAACTTTATAAATCAAATATACTTCAATAAAAAATGTTTAAAAGATGCTCTATTTCCCACCCATTTCTTTGACGTCTCCCTGCTCCCACCTTTTATTAGCTGGGACCTATATAGCATCTTGACTTTCCTCCTCTCTTGTCTGTCTACTACACTGTCAGCTACATGAGGCATCCGGAAAATTTCTACTTTCCTGTATCCTTTCCTCCACGTCACTTTGGTTTTGTTAAATCAATTTAATATTTTAGTTCTAGATCAGAATTTCCACTGAATTTCCTTTTCAGAAATGACGTTGCTTTAGGGTGCTTGTTTTACATTTAAATAATATTAGTGTTAATAATAATATGTGATTTGATGTCATATATACAATATATATTACACGAACATCATATAGTTAAAAGCATTTTCTCAGAAGGTCTAAGATAAATCCATTCAGAGTCGTCCATGTTCTCCATTATTTCTCTCTTCCTCATAGACACCCATTTTGAGGGCTCTGTTTTGCTCCATTTTAAAATTTTTTCTCCATTTTTTTTAGTTTGGATAAAATCCTTTCTAGAGTATTTCTCTCAGTTGGGGAATGTGATATGCTCTCTAATTCTTGCATCTTTTTGACTTGCTGGTGAATAATTTGGGGCTGGGTATAGAATTCTTGGATTGCAATACTTCTCTCCCACTTGTCTTCCATACTTTATTTGGGAAAAATAAGTCCTATTTTATCATCAGATTTTCATAAGCAGCACTGGTGGCAGGAAAGATGTGGACCCTCAGAACCTAGATTTATTCCACTGTGTCATTCCACTACCAGTATTATATATGAGAAGCCCAACATTAACATAAGTCTTTTACCTAAATAACTCGCTATTCTGGTTAAAGATTTATCCCTTTGTCCTAAGAACTTGAGAATCAGATTAGAAAATGCCTAGGTTTCTCTTTTCCCATTAACCCTGCCAGAATATTAGTTTAGGTAATTCTTTTCCAGGATTAAACAATTGCTTTTGTTCCTGTGTTCCTTTATCTCTTACTGGAAATGACCACAATTTTGATGTTACATATCCTAGCTCTATCACCCAACTAGTCTTTTTTCATCATTTTGTCTGGTGTAGGCCAAACAATCCTCCCTTCAGAGATGTCCATGTTCTAATTCCTGGACCCATGAATATGCTAACTTGCAGATATAAATAAGGATCTTGACATGCAGAAATCATCCTAGATGATCCTGGTGGGCCAAGGTAATCATAAATGTCCTTTTATAGGGATTTCCTTTTTACATAAAGGCAGGTCAGAGAGGAAAGAGGATGTTGTGCTGCTGACCTTGAAGGCAGAGGAAGGGGACATGAGCCAAGGAGTGCATGTAACTCTAGAAGCTGGAAAAAGGAGGAGACACATCCTCCCAGAGCCTCCTGAAGAAAAGCAACCCCAACGACCTATTTAGGCTTGTGACCTCTAAAAGTGTAAGATAATGACTCTGTGTTGTTTTAAGTGATGGGATATGTGGTACTTTGTTACAGCAGCAGTAGGAAATCAATTCACCATCTTCTTATACTTTAAATTGTGGTTTGAGATGTTTCTTGTATTGACTGTCCATGCCTCTAATTCAAGTATCACAAGTATTAGCCTCTCTTTCAGTTCTCCTACTAAAATATTTACTTGGGGAAAAAAAATATGTGTTTTGGCAGCTCCAGCAACTTTTCTATGCACTCTTGAGTCTCTTCAAGGTGCCTGTTATTGTTTCATTCATTTTGTCATGGGCCTCCTTTCCTGCTGAGCATTCTGCCCTGACTGATGCTTTCTCTATCTAGGTGCTGGGCCCGAAGTGAGGTTATTTTTCTTTTCCAGCTCACTGGGAATCACTCCAGCAGTGGGGCATAGGTCTGTCTCCTCCGTTGGTCCAACCGCAGAGGCAGGCAGGCTGTCAGTCTCCTGACCAGGACACCTGGATGAAGCCTCCATGCGTTCTGGTCTCTTTCATCTCTCCCACGCTCCAGGCCCATTACTCCAGATCCTTCTTGATCCCCCCAGGAGCAGGCAGTCTGCACATGGTCATGCCTTTCCACCTGAGGCTGATGGCACCGTGGCTGTGATCGTCCACCCGGGCTTCCCGTGCCGGTGTCTGGGTGCTGACCCAACCCTGGGCATGGCCTCACCTCACGTCTTTCAGGAGTCACAGCTTTACTTGGATTTGGTTGTCTGTTGCCACCAGTAGCCATTTGATGCAAGTGGGGCAGAATGATTGAAACTGGTGCTAGGAAAGGAGGTCATCATCTTCCTGGAATCCCCAGGGTCCTGGGTACTTTTTAATCCTTTTGAATATTCTTCATATGTCCCATTTTCCTGTTAAATGTATGTCGGCACTAATTTTACATTTTTTAACTGGTCACCTCTATTCAAAATTTTGTCTTCATATCTAGCGTTCTGGAATAGGTCTTCACCTGACTTCTCTAAAAAGGTTAATATATTTGCATATCTGGGAGCATCATTTTGGTGATTTTCCACATAAGCAACACTTTGATTCATTCAACTGTTTATAAGTGAGATTTCTTCACTTTCTGGCCTGGGCTCATCCAGAGGGGGAAAATGTTTCTCTGAATTTTTATTTTTCTATTCCTTAATATCAGAGAAGGCAATGGCACCCCACTCCAGTACTCTTGCCTGGAAAATCCCATGGACGGAGGAGCCTGGTAGGCTGCAGTCTATGGGGTCACGAAGAGTCAGACTTCACTTTCACTTTTCACTTTTATGCATTGGAGAAGGAAATGGCAACCCACTCCAGTGTTCTTGCCAGGAGAATCCCAGGGCTGGAATTGCAGAGCTGGACACAACTGAAGTGACATTGCATTCCTTAATATAACACTGTTTTCAAATTGTATGTTTGCAAAATTATTTTTACTTGCAGCCAATTACTTTTTTTTAAAACCGGAGACATGGGTGATGCCTATTTCTAAGCTTAGTTACTATTTTATTTATGTTTGCAACTTTTTAATTTACATTTTCAAGTTACCAATGCCGACATGTATTCATCCTGTGTTCTTCTTTGGAAAATACTGTCATTTGTAGATTTATTATCCCAGCTTGTCATATTTTTGCATATTTTAAAATATCTACATTTATTCCTCTGGTGACCAGGATATGGTTGTCACGTTCATTGTCTATTGATTCAGCATTTTGTCATGAGGACTGCTTTGTTAAGCCTTTTGGTAAAACTAACATGTTTGAACTGCCTACCATGTATCAGAAATAGATGCAGTATCATTGTTTTGTGGTAGACCTTTAGCATGTTGTGTCATATGGCTCCACGGGCACCATTTAAGTTATATTCCCAGGGTTGTACAGTGGGATGTTTCTGACGAGCCTAGGATGTACCATTAACTCATTTTACATATGAAGAAACCAGTTCAGAGACAGTGAGGGATTTTCTCATGGTCACACGGTGAATAAGTAACCAAACAAGGTTTAATCCCAGATCCTCGGACTCCGACTCTCACATTCTATCCACTCTATCACCCAACAGCCTCTCATAATAACCAGCTCTTGGATGCTTCCAACGGTGATTTTATTTGGTCTATTGCAGATTTCATTTTGCTTTTTATTTTATTCTGGATTGTTCTTCTTTAATAGATGTCTTGTCCTTTTTATCTCTTTGAGAATAGATTTTATCCCTTTTCTAAAAGCTTCTTGTAGCAAATCTATTATCTCTGAGCTCTCACAGTTTTATTCTACTCTAGTGCTATAAAAGCTTCTCAATGATCCAGATTATTTTTGCTCTGTTTACTCACCCTACCTTCACCTATGGGGCTTTGTGCTTCTGTAGAAAATGACCTTTGCGTGAACTATTTCATTAGATATGTATTGAAATCAATATGTATAAATATATGCATATACTATATTAATGAATAAATATATGTGTAAGTAAATAAATAGAAACCTCAATTAAATACAGTCAAGAGACCAGCAGGGGGAGCTGTCACACACCGTGATGACAGCAGAGCCCGTCAGAAAGAGAAGGACTCCTTTTTCCTGGCAAGGACTCAGCCAATGAAAAGCCACGGACACTTTGTTTCCTCCAGCCCTCCCAGCTTCCTTTTCCCTCTGTAATAGGTGGTCTTTCTCCCTTGCCATCAGGAGACTTGTGTGTGGCTCACCATGTTTACAGACCCTGAATAGCAATTCTCTGCTGATCCCAAATAAACTCATCTTTGCTGGAGAAATACCTGGCAGTTTATTTGTTAGAGGTGATATGTACACACACACACACACACACACACGCACGCACATACACACACACACACACACACACACGAATTAAGATGTAGCCATCTACGTACTTTTTGCTTGCTTGCTTGTTTATTGGCCATTGGGAAATATATGCCCGCTTAACATGGCAAATCTGTGACCGCATATTAACAGTGCAAAGATTCTGAGAAGGATAATTGCCCCTGAAGAAACAATACTGTATTCTTTTGTTGCCTATTCTTCAAACGACCCATCTCTTCATAAGGTAGGGCTACTTCCCTACATCTCAAGTTCATTGTATGATTTCCAACAAGTTCTATTATTACTGTTGTTACTTTAATTCTAATTCTAAAGCTCCTTTTCAAAATATGGGGATTAACTTATTTTGGAAACTATATTTTCAGAATAGATGCTCAAGATACCATGAAAAAAAAAACTGCTCAGAACCTGCAAAATATCCATTTACCTGACATCTCTTTAAAATAGATATGGGTTTACTTTATTAGATTTCCTGCTTGTCTGATAACACTTGAGGAATATTCCATTTGCTCATTTAAACTACTTTGTTTTGAAGTGTTTTGCTTGGACCAAAAATAAAAGCTAAATTAATCTCGGCTGTATATTCCTATCCAGTGACTTATGTGAAATGAAACTGATGACCAGGTCTTGTGTTATACAGATGGTTCTTGCTATGGAAATAAACTCCACATGTGAAAATTCACTTTGACTAAATATATAAAGGAAAATATTTACCTGTTCCCAATCATGGTTAGTTAATAAGGTAACTTTTGGCCCCACCTTCTGCTGTCAACTCATTCTGATAAAAATAGTTCAGAGCAGTTCAAACTGACATCTTTGCTATTTGCATTTATAATTTCTTACATATGCTTCACTGATGAATAAAGGGATCAAGCCTTCAGAGTGAGCAATTTTCAACATAGTCATTCAAAGGTTAGCAAACCTTTTAAAATTATGTTTGTGCCTATAAACAACATTCCAATAATTCATTTATGTAAGTTTTTAATCAAGATCCAATTTTGGTGTTTAGATTCCTCTCTCCTTCCTTCCAGAAACATTATATAAGCAGTGAAATACAGGCTTACAAGATCCCCTAAGTTACACTACCTCCTAAGGACACAAAGCAGATCACCTAGTTGATCAGGCATGACAGGCATCTTGAGGATATTTACTAAAAGATGTGATGTAGAGGCAGGGAAAAATAGCAGGAAAAGTCTAAAGAAACGAATAAAGAAGAGTGGAAAGCCTCAGAATGGTAACAAAGTGGTTTATATTGTGTTCATTAAAAACAACATCTAGACAGGCTCTCCTGTCTCACCCCCAGGTGAGCTCACCTCATGAGTCACTGTGTTAGACCCAAGCAAACAGGCCCCATCAGAACTGATGTGCACAATATCTCAGACATCAAGACTCAGACCCAAGGTATTAAGAAACCTCCAGCACTTAAGTATACTGATAAGGGCAACTTAGGTGGAATTTCCCATCCCATCTACAAAATTGAGGAGTCTTTAAGCATGGAATTAATGACAAAGAAGGTCTATCAGAGGAAGTTTGACCTTATAACTTGAAAGGATCTAAAAATCATCTTCCCCACAGCAGTCAGTTTTCTTTATTCAAAATTCCAGTATGTGCAGCTTCCTTAAACTATGTCCTTGCTTTAACAGTATTGGCTATTGTTCGCTACACTTTGGTAATGAATTGACAAAAAAGAATGAAAATAGAAAATAAAAGTGGAGCCAAGGACAGAGAGAATAAAAGATTTCTTTAACAAAGTCTTGGCAAGAGGAAGGGACCTGAGAAATTGGAGGCCCTAGGACTGAGTTGGAATGTAACAGTGCTGGAAGGCCATCATCATGGAGAACCTGAGATACATCCTTTGTGCTTTGGATAGGATCCTTGAAAAATAACTCTTCAAATATCCCAAACATCTAAATGTTACCCCAATCATCCACCACTTGTGCACTGCCCAGAGGTGCCGTATATATGACTACTGGAACAAGCCCTCTCCACCCCTTAAGGATGTCAGTAAACGAATAAAAATCAATGCCAGCAGCAGAAATCTCACAGGTTCTTTCAACCCTTTACCGCTTGCTTTTATTTCAAATCACCATTTCTAGTTTCTGAGCTCATTAGTGTTTGGGCAACCATTCTCAGTTTTTGTAACATATTTGTTCTTCTCTACTAGAGTTGTAGCCCGAAATCTCCCCTCTTTCTGATCAGTATAGAAGTCACTGCATTTCTTCATCTTGGATAATGAGCTGAGGGGCAGGAGAAGTGAATTCACAACTGAGACATCCAGTCAGAAAGGATGCCAATTTGAATGTAGGACCAGATACAGAAAAATATCCCTCAGGGTGCATCTTACCAAATTTGGATTCCTACCTATCTTAGATCCAAGAGTTTTAAAAAAGATGAAAAACATATGAGTTGTAGGGTTTTATATGCCTCCTGAAAGCCTGAAACCCTCTATTAAACTCTCGGGACAAAGAAGTATTACTCATAATACTCATTGGATAAAATACAATTTCCCCCAAGTAATGGGGGAAACCATTGCTCTTGTCCTCCAAATCCACATCATTGGTCTGATCGATAAGAATCTAGAAACAAGATCTTTTCTGCCTTTGAAAAAATCGTGAATTCTTTCTGCCCAGAGTCCTCAGACTCTCCCTGGGATCATTCACCTTAGCTGGGTGCTTCCTAGGGGATCTCTTCCACTCACCTCCTGTCTAAAATTGAGGGAGGGGAGCCTCATGTTTTTCCTAGAGACTTAGTGTGTATGTGTTAGTCGCTCAGTCGTGTCTGACTGTTTGTGACCCCATAGAGTGTAACCCCCCAGGTTCCCCTGTCCATGAAATTCTCTTCTCCAGGGAATCTTCCCAACCCAGATATTGAACCTGGGTCTCTTACATCGCAGGCATATTCTGAGCCACCAGGGAAGCCCACAGAGACTTAATAGCTACTCTAGAATTAGAAAGCCCTAGGTGATTTTGCTCCTCCCTACTTCTCCCACCTCATTCTTTCCTCTCCTCCAGAAAGTCCTTCCTCCTGATCTTTGTACTTGTGACCGAATTTGCTTAGAAGGCTCCATCTCCAGGTCTTCACACAACTGGGTCTTTCCATCAGTTCATTTGGATTCAAGGAGAGGCGTCCCAGACCAGCCCATTGAAAGTAGCATCCTCTCACCCAGCAGGTGCTTCCTATGGTATACTACTCTGCTGATTACCGTCTTCAGAGCAGTTACCATGATTATTAGATTGGCTTCATTATTTTTTGTTTCTGTCCACTAAATTGTAAGATTCATGAGAGCAGGACCCTAATCTAAGCCATTTTCAGCTGCATCTCCAGTACCTGGCACCATGTCCAGCTCACAGTAAGTTCTTAGTAAATATTTTTGAATGAATAAATAAGTTATTAGGGGAAACACCTTATATAGGGCAAGGCCTTAAGCCTTGGGGGACCCAAATGACCTTGACAGTCAAACAATCCTTTGATGAACAGAAGCTTGAATCTTCGGTGCCACACTCTCCACATGATTCCCCGTAAATGATGAACAGGAAAACTGGCAGCTGGCACCTTGATCATTGAAAAGCATCCATCTCTGTCCAGGTTTCTGCAAGGAACTGATGAGAAAGTCTTAATAAAGGGACTCTTTAGAAAGTGGGGGCAACACAGAAGAGAAGCAACAAAAGGTGGAGCGTTGCCGTGGGAGACTGATAACCACAGGAGGCATCCCCACCCTAGAGATGAAGACGGAGAGACATACAGCCAATGAGCAGGGCCCTGGCAATGAGGACGGCTGTGGGCCGGTTCCTCCCTGCGTCTCCCCCTGCTGCTGGGTTGCCCGTCGATGCCTCTCCGGGGTGAATCTAGGCTGGAGCAGGAGAGCGGGTGAGCCTGGGGAGGCATAAAGCAAGGTGAAGTGGATCTGGAGGAGCTGAGACAGCTCCAGCACAGTGCCCATTACCCAAGTTGCCAGTGAAAGCCAGGAACTCTGAAGAGATGACCAGCATCTGTCAAGAATCAGAGAAGCCACATATCCTGATTAAAAGCTTGGGCCTGGAGCTGACAATCCGGTCTGAATGCTGGTTCCTTCACATACTAGTTGTCTAACTGAATTTATCAGTTGCCTTACGGGTAATGGGATTAGAGAGATTTGTCATGAGGATTAAATAATTTAAATAAGCTAATGTGTAAAATGCCTAGAAGAATGCCTGACATTCACTATGTGCTGGCTTTTATGATAAAGTTCCTCTTATAGGAACTTTAGACGCTAGGCTCTCAGAACTAGCCCAGAATGATATAAATGTTGGTTGGCTTGGTCAGTGACTATAGTTGTAGGACTTTAAGATAAACATATCCAAGTGTTTTTTAATTTTGATGTTCTGGTTTGAGGTTTCTCTTTCTTTTCTTTCTTTCTTTTTCTTTTCTTTTTTAAAGTTAATGTCCTCAAATAAAACACTGGCTGGAAGACCACCTTTAATTTTCTGTCATTAATGGATTATGCTCTGTCTTTTCAGAATCAAAGCTCATTTCTTGTTGTAATTTTCTAAAACCCTGAAGATTTTGTTTGAGGCCCAACAGAATGAACATTTGTCCCTGGGATAAATCCAAGGAAGTCCAGCACCTTGAGAGAATTTTCAGGCTCTTCCAAGATTCTAATGAGGATGATGCCGTCTAAATTAAGTAGTACTCCCAAGAAATTCATGTCCATGGTCTCTTTTCCATCCACACCTGGAAGGAGCAGGGCTCTCTAGGACCCACTGGAGTATTCTCCCATATTCCCCACAAGGAGTTGAAAACTGTCTTTTCTTTGTTTCCTCTACTTAGACACTTGCAGATACAAATCCACTAACTTACTGCCCATCTATGGGTCACTGTAGAATGTTATTCCAGAGACCAGTGATGCACACAGATCTGGGTTTATCCAGTTTTTTTCCTTAATCATGCAAGCATATCAACTGAAAAAAAAAAACAACAACATGCCAACAGAGTCTGATATGTGTGGGTGTGTGTATAAGTTCACCCTGAAGCAGCCACTTAAAATACCTGTTCACTTAACCTCTAATTGAAAAAATAGAAGATCAGGATCCAACAATAGATGCAAATTCATGTCAATTATATAGAACTATTGCTCATTTGTGTAAAGTTTTGGTTTTGCCTTTTTAGTTGACATAAATATTTAGAGGGCTTTCCTGAATTCACTTCCTACATCTATCTCCTGAACTCTAATGTCCTAAACTTCTCTGTCCTCTAAGTTCAGGTTTTCCAGAAATCTATTCATGGACTCAAGTCAGTCAGTTCAGTTGCTCAGTCATGTCCGACTCTTTGTGACCCCGTGAACTGCAGCACGCCAGGCCTCCCTGTCCATCACCAACTCCCGGAGTTTACCCAAACTCATGTCCATTGAGTCGGTCATGCCATCCAACCATATCATCCTCTGTCGTCCCCTTCTCCTCCTGCCTTCAATCTTTCCCTGCATCAGGATCTTTTCTAATGAGTCAGCTCTTTGCATGAGGTGGCCAAAGTATTGGAGTTTTGGTTTCAACATCAGTCCTTCCAATGAACTCCCAGGACTGACCTCCTTTAGGATGGACTGGTTGGATCTTCTTGCAGTCCAAGGGACTTTCAAGAGTCTTATCCAGCACCATAGTTCAAAAGAATCATGGACTGGAGCTATTGATAAACCCAAGAAACCATCCTGCATAAACTGATGGCAATAGATAAAAAGGTCAGTGGGGACTGTAATCACCAAGGCCAAGAAATATGTGTGCTCAACAGGATGCAGGGCCAAAGAACACAGAGTGGGGTGTGGGAGAGGAAATAGGATTAAACAAGGCTCAAAGTCAGAGAATGAGAAGAAAAACCAAAATAAATTAATGACCTACAAATGGAATTAATTCTATCAATGTTTAAAAGCCTTAAAATTCAAAAACAGGACCAAATGTTGATCTAGTAAAGGTATCAAATATAGCATGAATAAATTGAGAAACTTTAAGAAACCAAAAAATGTGAAATACAAGTAAAACTTTGGTATAAATATGCTCAGTATTTGATATATCTACAGAACTGACAGTGTGCATGGTATTTATTTTTACGACACACAGATGCATTCCCTGCCCCAGATACAAAAGACCATAGCCAATAAATGCAAAAGTACATGTTATCCCACTTGCAATTTGTATATAATACATATTTTAAAATGTCAGCCTACAATTTGACTCAATTTTCTTTGTAAAATTCACGATTATGCAAACAGTAAGTACATTTAATTCTATATAATTACAGTGCAAAAAATACTTCCAGAAAAATATAAAATACATTTTTATTATGTAGGACACATTTTTACTTTAGATCTAAAATACAAAACAATGAGTCCTCAATAAAAATATCAGGTTCCAATTTTAAAAGTTATATTGTCTGGAAGTAAGAGTTTGCCTTTAATGAGCTGCTTGACACCTTAGTTTTATTATTTTTCCTAAAGCTTCAAGAAGTTACTCTCCTATAATCTAAAACAAATCTTATTTTGATATATTCTGAACAAAAAAGAGGGTAGAGATTAAAAGCTTAATGTCACATCGTTTCCTCTATACCCAGGTTTTACCATTTGCCGAGCAGCTGCTCTCTGATTTTGATGACGATTTTGAGAAAACTACATTTTCCCTTATGTCTCTTTTCATCATAAGGCTCTTATCTGCTTTTCTGAGTTGTTAGCATTTTTCGTGTTCCATCAGGGCTTTATTTTCTATTGTGTATTAGCACATGCACACACATGCACCCTTTCCTCCAGAATAATTAGACTCATTTGCCAGCTGATAGCTTCAGCTGGGCTTTAGAGTGGTGACTTAGGACAGAGTTTATTGTTATCTAATTACTCAGCTGCAAATGAAAGTGTGAATTTGGGTAGTCTTGCTTGGCCTTACTATGTTTTGCCGATAAAGAGAGAATTCATTAATTTTCTTCTTTGAACACAGGCTCTGGTCATTTCCAGCAGTGGCAATTGTTTTTATGTGTTGTAGTTTGCTATAAAAGTGCAAGTGTGGACCCACTTAATGTAGTTTTCATTCTAGTTGCTAAATGTGGGTGAATCCAAAGTGGTGAGCTCTGTGAAGGTAGTCAGAAAAAGCCTGAACCTACAGGTGTTACTAGAGAGAGGGAAAAACAAGTTGACATTTCCACCACCTTTTTGAGGGTCTAGGGGCTTAAAATTTGAGTTGGTAGTTGATGAATGCCTGTGTCATGCTGCCACCAAAACAAAGAAGTTTAGCACTGCCACCTATTTAGAGTGGGACATCAGCAAAGACAAGTAGAAGTGAGAAGCTTTGGAAACAGAAAACCAGTCTGCCCTGGACAGCATTTTCCAAAGTGTGTTCGTTTTTAAGTTAACTGATGCTCAGAGGCGAAAATGATTTCACCATCAATTTAATGACCTTGGGACCTGGACAATTGCTTGACTTTTCTAAGCCCAAATTTGCTGATCTGTAACCTGTAACTAGAGATAATCGTCACCCATGGCACTGGATTGCTCTGACAATCAGGTAAGATTGTTTAAGGGGCTCAGCATGGGCCTCACGTAGTGTTAGCTTGGTAAGTGGTGGACATTTCAGGACCCTCTGTATTCCCTTGTGCACTGTTGTCTACAATTTAGTGTGAGGTACAATTTTCAGCACTTTTTGACTGCAGATGACAACAGCACCACCTAATTTAACTTTTTCTTTTTTATTGGGGTATAGTTGATTAACAATGTTGTTTTAGTTTCAGGTGAACAACAAAGTGAGCCTGTTACACACATATATGTACCTCTTCTTTTTCAAATTCTTTACCCATTTAGGCTGTCGTATGATGCTGAGTAGAGCTTCCTGCACTATATAGTAGGTCCTTGTTGGTTTTTTAAAATATATATAGGAACGTATACATTTCAATCTGAAACTCCCTAAGTATCCCTCCCCCACTTCCTCCTGGTGACCATAAGTTTGATCTGTAAGTCTGTAGTATGACTCAGTTCTCATTATGCATCCATGGTATTATTATTTTGAGGAAACATCTTTAGAAGACACATCTCAAGGGACAATGTTTTATGTATAGTGTTATAAATTTTAGTAGGTATTATAATATAAAGGTAATTTTGAGACAGCAGCCAAGACAGAATAGACAGACTCTGAGCTCACCTCCTCTCATGAGTTCACCAGAATCACAACTATTTGAGGAACAACCATCAGTGAAAACAACCAGAACCCACAGAAAAGATAACTACTTAAAAGATAACCACAACTAAAGACATAAACAGGGAACCACAATGAGACAGGTAGGAGGAGACCTAACACCAAGCACATTGATAATCCCTTATTGGTGTCCCAGAAGGAGAAGAGAGAAAGGGCCTGAGAAAGTACTTAGATAATAGCTGAAAATTTCCCAAACCTGGGAAAGGAAGCAGCCACACAAGTTCACAAAGCAGCGAGTCCCAAAGAGGAACACACCAAGAAACCTTGTAATCAAAATGACAAATTTACAGATAGAGAACATTAAAAGCAATAGGGGGAAAGGAACAAGTAACATTTAAGGGAAACCCATTAAGGCTATCAGCTGATTTTTTCAGCAGAAGCCCTGCAGGTCAGAAGGGAGTGGCATGATATATTTTAAATGATGCAAAGGGAAAACCTAAAACCAAGAGTACTCTACCCAGCAAGGCTTTCTTTCAGATTTGATTGAGAGATCAAAAGCTTTAAAGACAAGCAAAGCATAAAAAATTGAATACCACTATAGCAGATTTATAACACGAGCTAAAGGAGTTGTTCTAGGTGAAAAAGAAAAGGCCATAACTAGAAACAAGAAAACTATGAAATGAAAAATTTCATCAGTAAAAGCAAACATACATAAAGAAATCATCCACACACAAAGCTAGTTAGAGAGATTAGAAGACAAAAGTCATAAAATCGTCTGTATCCACAATAAGCAATTAAGGGATAAACAAAAAAATATGTTAAATATGACATCAAACAGTAACCATGAGGGGAGGAGGGTACAAATGCCAGGTATTTAAAATGCATATAAAGTTAAAAAAGCAGCAATTTAGACACACATATTGTTGTTTAGCTGCACAGTTGTGTTCAACTCTTGCAACACCATGAACTGCAGCACACCAAGCTTCCCTGTCCTTCACCATCCCCCAGAGTTTGCTCAAACTCATGTCCATTGAGTCGGTGATGCCATCCAACCATCTCATCCTCTGTCATCCCCTTCTTCTCCTGCTTAAATCTTTCCCAGCATCAGGGTCTTTTCAAATGAGTCAGCTCTTCACATTGGGTGGCCAAAGCATTGGAGCTTCAGCTTCAGCATCAGTCCTTCCAATGAATATTCAGGGTCGATTTCCTTTAAGATTGACTGATTGGATCTCCTTGCTGTCCAAGGGACTCTCAAGAGTCTTTTTTAGCACCATAGTTTGCAAGCATCAGTTCTTCAGTGCTCAGCTTTTGTTATGGTCCAAGTGTCACATTCATACATGACTACTGGAAGAACCATAGCTTTGACTTTATGACTGTTTGCTGGCAAAGTGATGTGCTTACTTTTTAATATACTGTCTAGGTTTGTGCTTTTCTTCCAAGGAGCATGTGTCTTTTAATTTCATGGCTGCAGTCACCATCCACAGTGATTTTGGAGCCTAAGAAAATAAAATCTGTAACTGCTTCCATTGTTTCCCCATCTATTTCCAATGAAGTGATAGGACCAGATGCTATGATCGTCATTGTTTGAATGTTGGGTTTTAAGCCAGATTTTTCATTCTTCACTTTCTGCCATAAGGGTGATGTCATTTGCATACCTGAGGTTGTTGAGATTTCTCCTGGCAATCTTGATTCCAGCTTGTGCTTCATCCAGCTTGACATTTCTCATGATGTACTCTGCATGTAAGTTAAATGAGCAGGGTGACTACATACAGCCTTGATGTACATATATATATAGTCATAGACACACATATATACAGACATTATACAAAAATGTCGTGGTAACCACAATCCAAAAATCTATAGTATTATACACACACAAAAGTAAAAAGAATTCAAACATAACACTACAGATAGTCATCAAATCACAAGAGAAGAAAACAAAAGAATAATGAGAGAAAGAAACAAAAATAACCTCAAAACAATGAACAAAATGGCAATAAGAGTATACACATTTATAATTATTTAAAATGTAAATGGATTAAATGCTCCAACCAAAAGACATTGAGTGACTGAATGGATATAAAGATAAAAACCCTTATATGTATATTGCCTCCAAGTAACCCACTTCATATCTAAAGACATATACAGACTGAAAGTGAAGGAATGGAAAAAGATACTACATGCAAACTGAAAATCAAAAGAAATCTGGAGTAACAATGCTTATATCAGACAAAATAGACTTTAAAATAAAGAATGTTACAAGGAACAAAGAAAGACAACACAGAATAATGAAGGGGTCAATCCCAAACAAGATATAATAATTGTAAATATATATGCATCCTGCCTGGGAGTGTCTTAATATATAAGGCAAATATTAGCAGACATAAAAGGAAAAACCAACAGTAACACAGTAATAGTGGGGGACTTTAACACCCCATTTACACAAAGAACAGATAATCCAGACAGAAAATCAGTAAGGAAGCACAGGTCTTAAGTGACACATTAGACCAAATGAGCTTAACTGATATTTTTAGAGCATTCCATTCAAAAGCAGCAGATTCGAAGCTCACAAGGAACATTCTTCAGAACTGGTAACATATTGAGCCACAAAGCAAGCTTCAGTAAATTTAAGAAAGCTGAAATCATACCAAAAATCTTTTCTGACAACTATGCTATGAGACTAAAAATCAACTACAAGAACATAACTGTGAAAAACACAAATATGTGGAGGCTTAAAAACAACTGATGGGTCACTGAAGAAATTAGAACATTCTCTAACACTATGTACAAAAATAAACGCAAATAGATTAAAGACCTAAATGTAAGAACAGATATTGTAAAATTCCTACAGAAAAACACAGGCAGGCAGAAGACTCTGACATAAGTTGCAGCAATATCTTCTTGTATCAGTCATCTAGAGTAACGGAAACAAAAGCAAAAATAAATAAATGGAACCTAATTAAACTTAAAAGCTTTGCACCATGAAGGAAGCATAAACAAAATGAAAAGACAACCTTCAGAATGGGAGAAGATATTTGCAAACAATGCTACTGATAAGGGATTAATTTCCAAAACATACAAAGAGCACATACAAGTCAATATCAAAAAAATTTTTTAAATAAGCAGAAGATCTAAGTAGAGATTTCTCCAAAAACCATATTTAGTGAACAATGAGCACATGAAAAAGCTCTCATCATTACTAATTATTAGATAATTGTAAATCAAAGCTACAATGAGTTGGAAGCTCATACCTGTCAGAAAGACCATCATCAAAATGTCAGAAAGGCTATTGACAAAATGTCTACGAATAATAAATGATGGAGAGAGTATGGAGAAAAGGGGACTCTCCCATGCTATTGGTGGGGATGTAAATTAGTGCAGCCACTATGGAGAATAGTATGTAGGGTCCTCAAAAACCTAAAAATAGAGTTACCATATGATTAACCACATATTTATTGAGTATATATTCAGAAATATATTCAGAAAATATGTTGCTGGCAGCACTATTTACAATAGCCAAGACATGGAAGGAATTTAAATTCCTATTGACATACGAATGGACTGCTGCTTCTCCTGCTAAGTCGCTTCAGTCGTGTCCGACTCTGTGTGACCTCATAGACGGCAGCCCACTAGGCCCCTCTGTCCCTGGGATTCTCCAGGCAAGAATACTGGAGTGGTTTGCCATTTCCTTCTCTGATGAATGGACTATGTGTGTATAGATAATATATACATATTATATATACACAGATACACACACACAGTGGGATATTACTCAGCTATAAAAGATCCATATCTCTTAATGGAATCTAAAAATTGGGTTCGATCCCTGGGTCAGGAAGACCCCCTGGAGAAGGGAAAGGGTGCCCACTCCAACTTCTGGCCTGGAGAATTCCATGGACTGTACAGTCCATGGGGTCACAAAGAGTCCAGCAAGACTGAGTGACTTTCACTTTCACTTTTATTTACAAAGCAGAAACTGGCTCACAGCTAATAGAAAATAAACATCGGCTACCAAAGTGTAAATGGGGGTACAAATTAGGAGTTTGAGGTTAACAGATACACACTACTATATGTAAAATAGATGATCAACAACATCCTACTGTATAACATAGGATATGCAATATCTTATAATAAACTGTTATAGAAAACAGTCTGAAAAAGAATATATATGTATATGAATCATTTTGTTGTATACTCAAAACTAAGACAATGTTGTAAATTGTGCTTCAGTTAAAAAGGTAATTTCAGATAAATAAAATAAAAGCAAGTTAATTAAAAAAAATACAAGTAAGAACAGATTTGTCAATAGTATCAATCAACTCTCTTAAGCCAGTTCTCAATTGTTTTAAATCCTTTGTCAAGTCACCAGAAAATTCCCTTCTTCCTGATTCCTTCTTGCTTCTCGCAGCCCCAACCTCTGTCACAGACCAGCTTTCATTCTTGGCTGCTAAGGGCTTCCTCTTCCACCACAAATGTAGACTTTTTTGACATTATCCCCATGGACATATACATAGTCATTATGATTTAATACACTTATTAAAAGGATTAATTTATACATACAAAATTTTCCATACACTGCCTTTTGATAATTTTCCATCTTGTCATAATCCAGAAGGTGGAGAGGGAGAAATGAAGCGGCTCTGTTTGTGCTTCTGTTGTGCATGCTCCTCAAGTGTGCTCCGCCCTGACCTCACCATCACACACCCAACTAAGCAGAATGTTCCTCCTTAGGGCTGGTGGGGACTCCATCATCCACTGGCCAGCCCTGGGGCTCAAGAGTGGTCCTTCCCTGCCAGTTACCCACTTTGCCCTCGGGATTAAAGTGAGAAGTGAAAGTGTTAGTTGCTCAGCTGTGTCTCCCTGTGACCCCATGGACTGTAGCCTGCCAGGCTCCCCTGTCCATGAGATTCTCCAGGCAAGGATACTGGAGTGGGCTGCCATGCCTTCCTCCAGGAGATCCTTCTGATTCAAGGATCAAACCCAGGTCTCCCACATTGGAGGCAGATTTTTCACCATCTGAGTCACCAGGAAAGCCCTTGAGATTAAGTCAGTTGTCAATAGAGACTGTCCTCATGTCTGCTGACCCATCCCCACTGATAAGTCATTAGGCTAAGTGAAGATCCTTTTCATCCCTTACTTTTACCATCTGAGCCACCAGGGAGACAGTAAAGAATCTGCCTACAATGCCAGGGACCCAGGTTTGAACCCTGGGTTGGGAGATGCCCTGAAGAAGGGAATGATAACCCACTCCAGTATTCTTACCCGGAGAATTCTGTGAACAGAGGCTACAGTCCTTGGGGTCTCAGAGAGTCAGACACGACTGAGCGACTAATGCTTTCACTTTTATCCCTTACCTGAAAATAACTTCCTACCTTCCTCTCCGTCTTATACACACACACACACACATATATATGTATATGCACATACATATATATATATATATTTGCTTATATAAGATGCATATATGTGTGTGTGTGTGCACACATGTGCATGATGCATGCTAAGTCACTTCAGTTGTGTCCAACTCTTTGTGACCCCGTGGACTGTAGCCCACCAGGCTCCTCTGTCCATGGGATTTGCCAGGCAAGAATACTGGGGTGGGTTGCCACACCCTCCTCCAGAGGATCTTCCTGATCCAGAGATTGAACCCATATCTTTTATGTCTCCTGCAGGCAAGCCTGTTCTTTACTACTAATTCCACCTGGGAAGCGTGTGTGTGTGTGTGTGTGTGTGTGTGTGTGTGGTTGCTAAGTCATATCCAACTCTTTTGACCCCATGGACTGTAGCCCACCAGGCTCCTCTGTCCATGTGAGTTCCCAAGCAAGAGTACTGAAGTGAGTTGCCATTTTCTCCTCCATTTTCTGCCTTCCCAACCCAGGGATCGAAACTGTGACTCCTCAATTTGCAGGTGGATTGATTCTCTACCACTAAGCCTCCAGAGAAGGCCAAGATGCTTATAGTTGGGAACATTTATATAGATCTGTGTGTGTCACACAGATACACACATTCATATCACGTAAATATATCAAATACATGCATTTACATAACAATTAAAATTGTATTAACATATACAAATACATAATGTATACACACATAACACCTTCTCAACTATAAGCATCTGAAAAGTGAGCCTTTGTCTAGTCATTTTTGGTCACCTCCACAGTGCATAATAAGGAGAATATAGCCACAGTAATGATGTATGTTAGGGAGGGAGGCACAAGGACCAGGAAAAGCAGAAAACAGACAAGCACTATATGATGTAACGTATTAACATTATGTTCACAGGAAAGTATTTAATATGACCTTTCAAATGCTGTCAGTTTATAGTCACAAAGCAGAGAAAACGCATGTGCTTTGTCTTTCTTATTACATGGTTTTTAACAAATCTCTTTTTAATGACCCCTTATTCTTTGGAGGCCACAAATCTGGTTGTGAGTATTTTGTGCAAACAAATTAAATGCTTCCTAAGTCAAAGCTTGAAGCAATATATCTGTTTTAGGCAAAGGTACAGAGTGGGTTAAGTCCCCTTCACTAGATGGGACTTCAAACCATGCAAACCTCATTTTATAGATGAGGAATTGAGAGACCGAAAGCTAATAAATCCAGAGACATGCAGTTATTTAATTATCCTTATATTTAGGATTAGTATCCAAGCCTAATGCCTCATATTTCCATGGTTCTTCTTGATGGGCGAATATGGTAGAAGGCACCAGCTTGGTTTTCCCTACGCCTGTAATTGGTCTGCGGTGCTTACTCTGGTACCTGTGTGTCTATGCTAGTATAATACCGACTGTGGACTGGAACGCTGTGTTATTTCTTAAAGTAAGTCTCCTCTGCCTGTTGGCTGAGCAAAATTGTATCTCTTCTTCTTTTAGATTGAAATTGGCTTATATTCCAATGTAAAGTGTTGAGGCCAGGTACAAAACTATAGCAAAGCAAAAGGAGCAGAAGAAATAGTAGTAGGCTCCAGGTAAAGCACCAAAAAAATTATAGAAACTCGGCCAAAAGGGTTTCATTTTAGCTCTGTGAAGAAAGAAAGATTATTCAGTCTACTTGATAACTGGCCAAATCTGCTTTAATTATAAATTTTGAATCACCATCTAAGCTAGTCTAGCCTCTGATTTATGAACTAAATGGTACTAAAAGAAATTTGCCCATATCAAACATTGTTAATGAGATTTCTTGACATAAAAAGATATTGCCATCACCCTTCCAAGAGTTTAAAGAATACCTTGAAGTCACATGAGCAGTAGCAATTTTCCATTTTTTGTTTGTTAAATAGTCCTCTGGTTTTTTAATATTCTTTTATTTGTAATTTATTAAGCACCTACTATGTGTCAGTTATGTTTTAAAAAAGAACACATCACCTTCTTTTTTCTCAAAAATGTTACTGAAAAACTGCATTTCACCTGACATTTGCCATCTACGCACAAACAACTAAAAACAGTTACGTCATTTCAAAGCCAATTTTGCTCCTGTGTCTCCATGGGTGACATAAGTCAGCCTATCTTTCTTCTTGTTTCATCCTGTCTTCCTTTCACGGCCTGCTGTGTTTTCTGTGTCTCTGTTCTTTCTTTTGTTCCGGACCCTTCTTTCTTAAGACAGAGTTCCCGAATCATTCCTATCAGTAGGCAACCAGGCTCACACAGAACCGTGAGGGGCAGCTTGCACTTTCCAGTTTAAAGGCTGACTAGGTTCCCTTGTAGCAGAGAGGAGTGGTTTTTGTGTGTTTGGTCGTTTTCTTTTCATAGGTTCACAGTAGGAGCTAGACAAGGTGGTTCCTGGGAAGAAGAGGAGGGGATTGCTGCAGTCACGAGCCCCCTGCACCGGTTATCCTAACAGCGTGCCTGTAGAGGGTACCCCCACCTGAGCCCAGGGGTAAGGCTTCCCTCTCTTGAATGTCTGGCAAAAGGCTCTGCCTGCAGGCTCCTACCACAGCTGTGGCCCTCAGGGGCCTGTGGGGCTCTGGGTCTCCACTTTCCCCATTTCTAGTCTACTTTCTCTAAGAAGTTCACTAACTGCAGGATATGATAACTACAACCTATAGACCTATACTTTTTGCTTAGAGTCAGGGTTTCCCTTTTATGAAATGAAATGGGTTACATTGGGAAGCTATTCACCCAATGCATTTTTTTTTCCTCGTGGGCACTAACACGGACTACAACCCTTAGACCTTCTTTCCCTTAGGCATATCATGTGACTGAGCTCTATCCACTAGAACGTGGCAGAAAGAGCCCCGTGACACCCCTGCTGTTGTTCAGTTGCTGAGTCTTGTCCAGCTCTTTCCAACCCCATGGACTGCAGCATGCCAGGCTTCCCTGTCCTTCACTATCTCCCAAGTTTGCTCAAACTCATGTCAGGGATACCAGCCAACCATCTCACCCACTGTTGCTCCCTTCTCCTCCTGCTCTCAGTCTTTCCCAGTATCAGGATCTCTCCCAATGGGTTGGCTCTTTACATCAGGTGGTCAAAGTATTGCAGCTTCAGCTTCAGCATCAGTCCTTCCAGTGAATATTCAGGGTTGATTTCCTTGAGGATTGACTGGTTTCATCTCCTTGCAGTACAAGGGACTCTCAAGAGTCTTCTCCAGCACCATGATTCGAAAATACCAGTTCTTCGGCACTCAACCTTCTTTATGCTCCAGCACTCACATCCTTACATGACCATGGAAACACCATAGCTTTGACTATATGGACCTTTGTCCACAAAGGGATGTCTCTGCTTTTTAATATACTGTCTAGTTTTGTCATAACTTTCCTTCCAAGGGGCAAGCATCTTTTAATTTCATGGCTGCACTCACTGTCCGCAGTGATTTTTGGAGCCCAGGACAATAAAATGTATCACTGTTTCCACTTTTTCCTCATCTATTTCCCATGATGTGATGGACTGGATGCCATGATCTTCGTTTCTTCCATTAGTATCCATTCTCTGACCCAGGTTCCTGTTACTTATTTCTGTTGCTTATCTCACTCGTAGGGTATTATATAATTAGAGATGACTTCAGTACATTCTCCATCACTATTTAATCAAATTTTGGCCATATTCCCAGCATTAGGCACGATTCACTTGACCTGGTTCTCAAGCTCCTTCTGAGAGCTGGGTCTCTGACATTTAGCAGCGCCTTTTTGTGCATGACTTCTCTCACATGGATTACTTTATTTTAGCAAATTTACTTTTTTTGCTAAACACTGGTTTGTAGACCAGCAACGTTGGATCAGTTAGAACAGCAGAATTCATTCCTATTGAACTAGAATCTGCATTTTAACAAGACTCCCAGGTGGTTTGTATACTCTTAACATTTGACAAGCAATTCTGTTTCTCTGAAGAAAGGTTGATTTCTTTAGCAAGATTTGTTGCTGTGGTGGTTGTTGTTTCTTTGTTTGTTTTCTCTTTGTCTTTGCCCATTTGGCTTGTGACATCTTAGTTCCATGACCAGTGACTGAATCCCAGGCCCTGATATGGAGAGCATGGAGTCCTAACCACTGGACCCCCAGGGAATTTCCTAGCAAGACTGTGATTGCCCCAAGTTACAGAGGAACATTAGTAATACACTTTGCATAGAATGGCAAGTTAACCAACAATGGATTTAACTCTTTCCAAGTGAATCTACTGTGAAACCAACCAAGCTGATCTGAGGATTTCGCTTTTCATATGGAAATTTGTTCTTGAGATTGAGTTTGAAAGAATGTATGCTGTTGGCTATCATTTAACAATGATTCACTTGAGACAATGCACCAGACTTTTGCAGTTTTCCATTCAGCAAGAAGAGGGCCAACTGAAATAATGAAGTCTTCTCTCCTTTGTAACCTTCAGAATCTTCATCTCTGTTGCAGATGATGGGGAGGGCTAAGGTTGACAGATAAAATACAGGGCACCCAGTTAAATATGAAAGTCAGATGAATAAGAAATGCCTTTTCAACATTAGTGTGTCCCAAATATTGCATGAGACATATTAAATATTCATGGGACATGATTGTACTGAAAATTATTCATTGTTTATCTGAAGTTCAAACTTAACTGAGTGTCTTATATTTTTATTTGCTAAGTCTGGCAACCATAAAGAAAGCAAAACTTGAAAGAGGCAGGTTAATGGGAAATCAGAAGATAGTATTTGAATGTCATTATTTATATTTTAATGTAAAACATAAAGGCACCCTTTGAATCTCCAGAGATCACTTTCTTGGTATCAGGACAGCCAAATATATTCCCACCAAACTGATTCCCACCAAATTGGTGAAATAAGCAAATGGAAGAGACTTTGATTTTGCATTAATCCAGGTCTTGCTTTTAAGAATGTGTATACCCTTCATGTAACACATCAAGCACCAGTCCAAATCTCAAATCAATCGCTGTGACATGAGAAAGCCAGGTATGTTACCAGGCAATTAGCTGTTGAGAGCTGCTAAGCTCATCAGAGATGTCTGCAGCAATGTCCTTTGAGATGTTAAATTCTGGTAGCTTTGACTGCACAGCTGTAGAGAGTAGGATTCCTCCAACATATAATCAACCACCCTGTCCAAGAGCACCTGTGGCTCTTTAAGTGCAAGAAATAGGAAAACTAATTCTGCCTTACAACCCAACCTAAATTGAATTTGACAAGTATTCCAAAAATTCATCATTTTCCAGGTAACCAGTTTCTTCAGCAGCTTAGATGATATGAGGAACTCATAAATTGGATGGTGATTAATTCCATGGGTAACTTATTTCTATGAATTTAGACCAGCTTAGGCTATAAAGTGCTCCTGGTTAATTGTAAAGTGAATTATGTCAGAGCAATGTTTCACATCAGCAGTTTTTTATTTTTTTTATAAAATTAAATGCTGCAAGCAAACTGTTAAAGAGTCTAATTCTTTTCAGCGTATCATATTTTGCATCATCTGAAGATGGGGAAGTTTCGTCTGTGGTAGATGGCAGAGTTGAACACTCAATTTAGAAATCCATACCTCAGGATAGATTTCCCCTTATGAATTCTTTTCTGTTGGTTGTTCCAACACTGTAATTTTCATTGAAAAAATCACTCCTGTTTATAACAACTGTTTAGTGCGAAAAATATCAGACAACCACAAAAGCAGAAAATATTAAGCTCCCAGGTACCCAGAGCCCATACACACAGTATTTTCTCTTTCTCTCCATTTCCTCACTTCCACGTGGGATGCTTGAGAGTAAATCTTAGACATCTTCTCTCACCTGTATATATTTCAGAATGCATCTGAAAGGCAAGGATTTCCCTTTTAAAATATTGCCACTATATTACCATTATTAATCACTGCAGATGGTGAATGCAACCATAAAATTAAAAGACGCTTGCTCCTTGGAAGAAAAGTTATGACCAACCTAGATAGCATATTAAAAAGCAGAGACATTACTTTGCCAACAAAGGTCCGTCTAGTCAAGGCTATGGTTTTCCAGTGGTTATGTATGGATGTGAGAGTTGGACTATAAAGAAAGCTGAACACCGAAGAATTGATGCTTTGGAGGTGGTGTTGGAGAAGACTCTCAAGAGTCCCTTGGACTGCCAGGAGATCCAACCAGTCCATCCTAAAGGAGATCAGTCCTGGGTGTTCATTGGAAGGACTGATGTTGAAGCTGAAACTCCAAAACTTTGGTCACCTGATGTGAAGAACTGACTCATTGGAAAAGACCCTGATGCTGGGAAAGATTGAAGATGGGAGGAGAAGGGGACGACAGAGGATGAGATGGTTGGATGGCATCACCGACTCAATGGACGTGAGTCTGAGTAAACTCCAGGACTGGAAGGCCTGGTGTGCTGCAGTCCATGGGGTCACAAAGAGTCAGACATATATGTTTCTGCCATGATATCTGTAAAATAGTGCTGTGAAAATTCATTTAATAGCTGGGATATTTGGATGAGGAGATACTTCCTCTCATTAACTATTTGCTTATGGGGAGGCCTAGTACATATGGAAAAAGTAAAAAGCAAAATTCCTATTCACCCAGTCAGATCCAACTCTTTGTGACCCCATGGACTGTAGCCTGTCAAGCTCCTCTGCCCATATAATTCTCCAGACAAGAATACTGGAGTGGGTAGCCATATGCTTCTTCAGGGGATCTTCCCAACCGAGGGATCAAACCTGGGTCTTCTGCATTGCAGGCAGATTCTGTATTGTCTAAACTACCAGGGAAGCCCAGTACATATAGAGAAAGCAGAAAAATGCTATATTCTTTCAGTTTATTTACAAGTTTTCAAAATTATGTTTTGGTTTCTTAGTATACTTACTTCAAGGATGATCAATAAGATTTTTAAAAATTTTTCATTATATACTCATACACTTAAACATATTTCATGTTTTACTCTATTACCATTAGTATCCTCTTTGGTGTTCACATCGTTCTAGTAGGCGCCTATTCAAACTGTCTTCTGAGTCTTTTTAACAGGATCCTAATAGTCGTTGGTAACTTCATTTTGTTTTGTTTTACTTCTGGCATACCAAGCTGCTCCAGGATCTTTCTAACACATTTCTTTCTCACACCTGGAATAAGTCATTTTTCCAAGAAGTCTTGGATCGTTTTATTGGGAAATGCTATTTAGAGACAGCAATCTAGATGCTATTCTTTGCTACCAGGCAGGATCTAGGCACTTTAAGAGCTATGAAGTTTCGAGTAAAATCTCAAAACTTCATAGTTCTTAAATTTGCAGAATTGTAATTGTAATTTGCAGAATTTTCCTTTTCATAGTTTCATGGATACTGGTAGAAAAAAAGAGATTCCCGGGTAAAGATGAACAGTTTATTGCTCAGCTTAGAAGAAGCAGCCAGAGAGTCAGCATTTCTGCATCAGTATCCCCACCTTCCCATTTCTTGCCCTGTGGGCCAGATGATGCTGCACAGGAGTTGCATGTGTGATGCTGAGCTTAGAAACCCTGAATATTTTCAAATGAACAGTAAGCATCCTTGCCCTGAGCTCTGGAGGAAAACTCTGTCTTCATCTTTCAAGGCTTTTCTCTATATATGCTTAGTTGCTCAGTCGAGTCAGACTCTGCAACCCCCGGACTGTAGCCCACCAGGTTCCTCTGTCCATGGGGTTCTCCAGCAAAGAATACTGGAGTGGGCTGCCGTGCCTCCTTTTTGCTCTATATAAACATCCTGAAATGAGGGCTGGAAACAAAGGGCCATCAGTGCCTCTGCTCACAAGATGCCCATGGAATATTATACCCCAACAGCTGTTCTCAGTGGACATTTAAAATTAGCAATGAATCCAGTCAGACATTTCCAATTCAAATTCAGGACTGTAATGTTTTTGCTTAATTTACTCATGTACATTTCTGTTTTCTTTACCACATGCCCATGACCCAACCTCATGGACTCCAATGTAATCATTCATTTTCCTTGTCTAAACCAAGGAAATGATATTCAAAACAAAAATACCAACACTAGCACTGAAAACACAAATAATATTATTGCTATAACAGGTAAACTTTTTTTTTGCCTTCTGTTCTTAAGGGTATACATGCAAGAATATACAGTCAACTGATAAAACATATGGCCTCAGACATAGAAAACTTATGGTTACCAAAGAGGAAAGGAGGGAGGGATAAATTAGGAGTTTGGAGTTAGCAGATGCATACTACTAAATATAAAAGAGGTAAACAACAAGGTCCTACTATATAGCACAGGAAGTTATATTTAATATATTGTAATAACCTATAATAGGAAATAATCTTAAAAAGCACACACACACAAACGTATGTATACATGTATTCAGTTCAGTTCGGTCACTCAGTCATATCCGACCCTTTGCGACCCCATGAACCGCAGCACGCCAGGCCTCCCTGTTCATCACCAACTCCCGGAGTCCACCCAAACTCTTGTCTATTGAGTCAGTGATGCCATCCAACCATCTCATCCTCTGTCATTACCTTCTCCTCCCAACTTCAATCTTTCCCAGCATCAGGGTCTTTTCCAACGTGTCAGTTCTTCACATCAGGTGGCCAAAGTACTGGAGTTTCTGCTTTGGCATCAGTCTTTCCAATGAACACCCAGGACTGATCTCCTTTAGAATGAACTGGTTGGATCTCCTTGCAGTCCAAGGGACTCTCAAGAGTCTTTTCCAACACCACAGTTAAAAAGCATCAATTCTTCAGTACTCAGATTTCTTTATGGTCCAACTCTCACATCCATACATGACTACTGGAAAAACCATATCTTTGACTATATGAACTTTTGTTGGCAAAGTAGTGTTTCTGCTTTTTAATATGCTGTCTAGATTTGTCATAGCTTTTCTTCCAAGGATTAAGTGTCTTTTAATTTCATGGCTGCAGTCACTATCACCATGGTGATTTTGGAGCCCAAGAAAATAAAGTCTGTTACTGTTCCCATTGTTTCCCCATTTACTTTGCCATGAAGTGACGGGACCAGATGCCATGATCTTAGTTTTTTGCAGGTTGAGTTTTAAGTCAACTTTTTCACTCTCCTCTTTCACATTCATTAAGAGACTCTTTAGTTCTTCTTCACTTTCTGCCATAAGGGTGGTGTCATATGCGTATCTGAGGTTATTGATATTTCTCCTGTCAGTCTTGATTCCAGCTTTAGTTTCAACCAACCGGGGCATTTCTCATGATGTACTCTGCATATAAGTTAAATAAACAGGGTAACAATATACAGGCTTGACATATTCCTTTCCCGATTTGGAACCAGTCTGTTGTTCCATGTCCAGTTCTAACTGTTCCTTGGTCTGCGTACTGGTTTCTCAAGAGGCAGGTAAGATGGTCTGATAATCCCATCTGTGAGAATTTTCCACAGTTTGTTGTGATCCACACAATAAAAGGTTTTAGAGTACTCAAGCAGAAGAAATGAAGTGAAGTCACTCAGCTGTGTCTGATTCTTTGCGACCCTGTGGACTGTAGCCCACCAGGCTCCTCCGTCCATGGGATTTTCCAGGCAAGAGTACTTGACTGGGTTGCCATTTCCTTCTCCAGGGGATCTTCCTGACCCAGGGATCGAACCCAGGTCTCCTGCATTGCAGGCAGATGCTTTACCGTCTGAGCCACCAGGGAAGCCCTGGTGAATGAAGCAGAAGTAGATCTTTTTATGAAATTCTCTTGCTTTTAATATGATCCACTGGATGTTGACAATTTAATCTCTGGTTCCTCTGCCTTTGCTAAATCCAGCTTGAACACCTGGAACTTCTCAGTTCCTGTACTGTTGAAGCCTCACTTGGAGAATTTTGAGCATTACTTTGCTACTGTGTGAAATGAGTGTAATTGTGTGGTAGTTTGAACATTATTTGGCATTGCCTTTCTTTGGGATTGGAATGAAAACTGACCTTTTCCAGTCCTGTGGTCACTGCTGAGTTTTCCAAATTTGCTGGCATATTGAGTGCAACACTTTAACAGCATCATATTTTAGGAGTTGAAATAGCTAAGCTGGAATTCCATCACCTCCACTAGTTTTGTTCATAGTGATGTTTCCTAAGACCCACTTGACTTCACGCTCCTGGATGTCTGGCCCTAGGTGAGTGATCACACCATCAGTGTTATCTAGGTCATTAAGATCTCTTTTGTATAGTTCTTCTATATATTCTTGCCACCTTTTCTTAATATCTTCTACTTCTTTTAGGTCCATACTGCTTCTGTCCTTTATTGTGCCCGTCTTTGCAAGAAATGTTCCCTTGGTATGTCTAATTTATATGACTTCTGAGGTGTCTCAGTGGTAAAAGAATTGCCTGCCAATGCAGCATACTCAGGAGAAGTGGGTTCAATCCCTGGGTCAGGAAATGGCAACTCACTCTGTTATTGTTTCCTGGAATATCCCACAGAGGGGTCTGGCAGACTGCAGTCCACTGGGGCACAAAGAATCGGATGTGATGAAGTGACTGAGCACGCACACATGTATACGTGTATATATATTTATTTGAATCACTTTGCTGTACATATGACTCTACCATAGCATTGTAAATCAACTACAATTAAAAAAGAAGTAAAGACTATATGGTCAAATTACTATGCTTTAAATTCATTTGGATTAGATCCTCTTTGTATGGTGATTACATCAACTTAATATGTAGCATGTTTTCATGTTACTTTCAGTTTTTAGGAATTGCTCTTTTGAGATTTAACTTGAACTCTTAAATATATAAAATATTTACAAGGTTTCAAAATAAAATATATAAAAGAAGGTAAATTCAAAGATGTCTAGCTTCTATTCATGCTTCATCTGTAACAAACAGAACTAAAATTCAAAGCTCTGTGGATTTATCTTTACGTATCTTGGCCAATCTAGCCTGGGGACAGGCAGAAGTGGAAATACTAGATTAAAGGGTAGATACAGATACAAAGTGTTCCACAAGCTCAGTGTGTTTTAAGGTTTAACAGTATCAGAAATATAGACATTAGAAACTTACAAAAGCATGTCAGTTTATGGCTCAATTATTTTCTAATTTTAATTTTTCAATCAATATTTCGCTTATTCAGAGAGTGTAAAAAACCTAAAAAGTAAATAAAATTGCTATTTAAAATTCACAATAGTAAATGAGTATATAAGGAATATAAACAAACATTCAAATTATTTTTCAAAAGCTTGTAGCATTTATAGTTCTGACGTTAAACCTTAAAAATGCTCTAAGACTTTTGGGACACACATATAATGCTGCTAAATAGTGTATTAGTTTGCTAAGTTTGCCAAAGCAAATTATAAAAGTTGGTTGGTTTAAACAATAAAAGTTTATTTTCTCACAGTCTGAAGGTTGGAAGTCCAGGATCACTGTTTCTCCAAGTTTGGCGTCTCTCCCCTTAACTTCCAGAAGGCTGCCTTCCAGTTGTGTCCTCATGGTCTCTCCTCTGTGTATCCACATGTGTGTGTCCTACTTCCTCTTCTTTCAAGGACACCACTCGGATTAGATTAGGATGCACTCTAATGGCCTCACTTTAGCTTTATCACCCATTTAAAGTTCTATTTCTGAAACAGTCAAGTTCTGCGGTACTAGGGACTAGGGCTTCAACATATGAATTCTGAGAGCAGGCAACTCAAGCTGTGACAGCATCAAATTCTACTCAACGGGGTCATGGCATATAGCACCCCTGCCAGCAATGCCTGGAGAACAGCTTTCTTCACAGCCTCACCAGCCGAGTACATGGCCCAACTTTTGAATTGCTGACACTGAGATATGCCAATCTCAGTGCAGCTGTCTCTGTAAATTTTTTGTTGAAGTATGACATGTATGAAGTAAAATACACAAATCTAAAGGCCCCATTAATTTCTCCAAAGTGAACATGCATGTATATTCACTGCCCAAACCAAGATGGGAGATTGTTGTCCCGGAAGCCTGCCTCAAGCCCCTGTCAGTCACTTATTTCCTCCCTAGGTGACACTCATCTGACTTCTATCGCCCTAGATTCTGTGAGCCTCTTTTTTGAACTTGATATAAATAATATATTATTCTGCTGTGTCTAACTCATTTTATTCATTTCCATGAGATTCATCCATATGTTTAAACAGCAAAAAATACACATGTTCATTGTATAACATCCCATTAGGTGAACATACTAACCTTTATGTATCCATTCTATATGTTGATGATATTTGGGTTGTTTCTAGTTTGGTGCTTGCTACAAGATAAGTGTATTCAGCTTTATTTTTAAAGATTTTTCTTAATGTGGACCATTTTTAAAGTCTTTATTGAATTTGTTACAATATTGCTTCCATTTTATGTTTTTGTTTTTGACCATGAGCCATGTGGGATCTTAGTTCCTTGACCAGGGATCCAACTGGTAACAAGTGTATTGGAAGGCCCAGTCTTAACCACTAAACCACCATGGAAGTTCCTATTCAACTTTAATAGCTAATAATTAATTTTCCAAAGTAGTTGTGCCAATTTGCCTTCCCGACAGCAGCGCTTACAACTTCTGGTTGGTACACATCCCACCAACATTTAATGCTGTTAGTTTTAAAAATTATAGCCGTTCAGGTGTGTGAGAGGTGGTTTCTTATTATAGTTTTAATTTACTTTCTCCTGATGACTAATGATGCTGAACATACTTTTATATAATTATTGGCAGTCATGTGTTCTACTTTGCAAAAGACATATTTAATCACTTGGGCATTTTTGTTTTTCCTCATCAACTTTTCCTTTTCTTTATATATTCTGTATAAAAGTTTGTTCTTTATATTTTCTAAATATAAGTCCTTTTCTGAATATGTACCACAAATATTTGCCTCATTTTATGGTATAAATTATTTTAAAGATGAATTTTATTTTAGAACAGTTTTAGATTGACAGAGAATTCCTGTATATCCCATACCCAGTTCCCTCTATTATTAAATCCTACATTAGTGTGGTTCATTTGTTAAAATTAATGAACTGATACTGATACATTAATATTAACTGAAGTTCATATTTTATTCAGATTTACTTAGGTTTTAACTAATGTCCATTCTCTGTTCCAGAATTCCATCTAGGTTATCACATTATTTAGTTGTCATGTCTCCTTAGGTTCCTCTTGGTTGTGACAGTTTATTAGATTTTTCATTGTTTTTGATGATCTTGAGAGTTCTGAAGAATACTAGTGAGATATATTTTAAAGTGACCCTCTGTTGGAATGTGTCTGATGCTCTTCTTTTTTTGCATTTTCTTATCAAGGGTATATATATATATATATATATATATATACATACACACACACACACAGAGTAAATTGACAGACAGAAAAAGGCCCACAGACATGGAAAACAATCTTACAGTTACCAAGGGGAGAGTGGGGAGGGGTAAATTAGGAGTTTGGGATTAATGGATTAAACTGCATCACGGGCTTTTCAGAGGATGACTGCAGAGTGGCATTTTCACCCCATCACATCAAGAATGCACGTTATCAGCCTGATTTATTGCTGGCTGGTCACTTGGTTAGCTGACTGAGGTGATGTTCATCAGGCTTCTCCTCTGTGAAGTGTTTTCTCCTTTTGGGAGGAAGCCATCATGTGCAGGCCACCCTTCAGGAGTGAGGAGTTAAGTCAGCATGCTCCGATCCTGGAGGGCAGTCCCTATATAAATTATTCAGAAATCTGCATGGGAGATTTGTCCCTTCTCCATTTATTAACTTCTTTCATTTATACCAATATAAACTCAAAGATATTTATTTTATATTGTGTATTATAATCCACTATCATTTTGTTGCTCAAACTGTTTTGGTTTTGGTCATAGAGGTTCTATCAACTGACTCCTGTGTCCCTTTGATGTACCCCCAACATCATGGGCTATTTTCATTACAGAACACTTCCTTACTTCATAGCACTACAAATATGCTCTGGTCTCATCTTACGTATTTTGTGTTCAAGTTCTAGAATAAGTTATTCTTCAAGAATCCCTGATTCCTTTTATTAGAGAGTAGTAAAAAACATCACAGTAATCCAAGTCTATGCCCAAACCACTGAACTCAAAGAAGCTTAAGTTGACTGGCTCTATGAAGACCTACAACAACTTCTAGAACTAACACCAAAAAGGATGTCCTTTTCATCATGAGGGATTGGAATGCAAAATTAGGAAGTCAAGAGACATCCAGAACAAAAGGCAAGTTTGGCTTTGGAGAACAAAATGAAGCAGTGAAAAGGATAACAGATTTTGTCAAGACAACACACTACTAATAGCAAATATCCTTTTCCAACAACCTAAGAAATGACTCAAAAAAAAAAAAAAAAAAAAGAAATGACTCTACACAAGGCCATAACCAGATGATCATCACGAAAATCATGGATTATGTTCTTTGCAGCTGAAAGTGGAGAAGCTCTATACAGTCAGGAAAACAAAACCTGGAGCTGACTGGGGCTCAGATAATGAACTTCTTACTGCAAAATTCAGACTTAAATTGAAGAAAGTAGGAAAAACTGCTAGGTCATTCAAGTATGACATAATACAAATGCCTAATGATTGCACACTGGAGGTGACAAATAGATTCATGGGATTTTATCCAGTGGACAGAGTGCCTGAAGAACTATGAAAGTTTGTAACATTGTACAGGAGGCAGTGAACAAAACTATCCTCTCTCATAAAGAAAAAAAAAAAAAAAGTAAGATGGCGAAGTGGTTGTCTGGAGAGGCTTTACAAATAACTGAGGAAAGAAGAGAAGGAAAAGGCAAAGGAGAAAGGAAAAGATATATCCAACTGAATGCAGAGTTCCAGAGAAGAGAAAAGACAGAAAAGAAGGCCTTCTTAGGTGAACAATGCAAAGAAATAAAGGAAACTGATAGAATGAGAAAGACTGGAGATCTCTTCAAGAAACTTGGAATATCAAGGGACTATTTCATGCAAGGATGGGCACAATAAAGGACAGAAATGGTAAGGATATAACAGAAGCAGAAGAGATTAAAAAGAGTTGGCAAGAATACACATAAGAACTATATAGAAAAGGTCTTAATGACCCAGATAACCATGATAGTGTGGTCACTCACCTAGAACCAGACATCCTGGAGTGTGAAGTTAAGTGGGCCTCATGAAGCGTTATTACAAGCAAAGTTAGCATCAGTGATGAAATTTCAGCTGAGCTATTTCAAATCCTAAAGATGATGCTGTCAAAGTGCTGCACTCAGCATGTCAGCTGATTTGGAAAACTCAGCAGTGGCCCCAGGACTGGAAAATGTCAAAGAAACGCAATGCCAAAAAATGTTCAGACTAGTGTACAATTGCACTCATTTCACATGCTAGCAAGTGTATACTCAAAATCCTTCAAGCTAGGCTTCAGCAGTACATGCACCGAGAACTTCCAGATGTATTTAATACAAGCTGTGTTTTGAAGGGACAGAGGAACAAGAGATCAAATTGCCAACATTCATTGGATTATGAAGCAAACAAGGGAATTCCCAGAAAAATATTTACTTCTCTTCATTGACTATGCTAAAACCTTTGACTGTGTGGGTCACAACAAACTGAAAAATTCTTAGAGATGGGACTACTAGATCACCTTACGTATCTCTTGAGAAACCCATTTCAAGACAAGAAACAAGTTAGAATGAACATGGAATAATTGGTTCCAAATTAGGAAAAGTGCATGACAAGTTTGTATATTGTCATCCTGCTTATTTAATTTGTATGTAGAGTACATCATGTGAAATGCTGTGCTGAAATGGATGAATTCCAAACTGGAATTAAGATTGCTTGGGAGAAATAGCAACAACCTCAAATATGCAGATGATACCACTCTAATAGCAGAAAGTGAAGAGAAACTAAAGAGTCTCTCGATGGTGAAAGAGGAGAGTGAAAAAGTTGACTTAAAATTCAACATTAAGAAAAACTAAGATCATAGCACATGATTCATCACTTCATGGCACATAGAAAGTAAAAAAGTAGAAACAGTGATATATTTTAGTTTCTTAGGTTCCAGAATCACAGCAGACAGTGACTGCAGCAGTACAATTTAAAGAAGCTTGCTCCTTGGAAGAAAAGATATGACAAACCTATAAAATGTATTAAAAAGCAGAGACATCACTTTGCAGAGAAAGTTCCATATAGTCAAAGCTATGGTTTTTCCCATAAGTAATCATGTATGGATGCAAGAGTTGGAGTATAGAGAAAGCTGATCTCTAAAGAGTTGATGCTTTTGAACTGTGGTGTTGGAGAAGATTCTTGAGAGTCCCCTGGATAAAAAGGAGATCAAAGCAGTCAATCCTAAAGGAAATCAGTCCTGAATATTCATTGGAAGGGCTGATGCTGAAGCTGAAGATCCAACACTTTAGCCACCTGATGCAAAGAGCCAACTCATTGGGAAAGACCCTGATGCTGGGAAAGATTGAAGGCAAAAGGAGAAGAGGACGACAGAGGGTGAGATGGTTGGATGGCATCACTCACTCAGTGGAGATTGTTTGAGGAAACTCTGGGAGACAGTGGAAGACAGAGGAGCCTGGCATGCTGCAGTCCATGGGGTTGCAAAGAGTCAGATGCAGCTTAGCGACTGAACAGCAACAACAAAGAACCTAGCTCTGGGCATAGGTGGGCTCATTGCTACTGGAGAGTTGGTCGCTTCTTCTATGCTCTTTCAGGTGATATAGCAAGGCTGTATATGCGCATATATCAACCTATGTATATGCACATATTTATGAGTGATTCTATGTAAGCTGATCTCAGTTCCTGTATTGTTCTGCAAATGCCTGTTCCTTCAGATTTTGAGGTGGCAATTTGCCCTGCAATTGCATTCCTCTGATAGATTAAGCAAACTCATTTATATTCAGTATATTTATTTGTTTTTGTTTAAGGATGTAGATGATGACTTCCAAGTCTTTTATAAATTAGAGATTTGGTTTGATTTTTTACACTCAATGATCTTTTGATGAATTGAGGTACTTTTTAATGAAGGTTGAATTATCAAATTTTTATTCTTTTGGGGTATTACTTTTTCATCTTGCTTAAGAAATCTTTGGCTTTCCAAGGTTATAAAGCCATTTCTCTAAGTTCTTATCTAACTACTTAATTTTTTTATCTTTCACTTTGATCTATAATCCATCTGAGATTGATTTTGATGTGTGGTAGAGGTGAAGTTAGGATTCATTTTTCCCCAAGTGGATTTCCAATTGATTTAGCACCATTGGCTGAAAAGTCCTTCCTTTCTCTACTGCACTGGATTGGCACCTTGATTGAAAATTAGGTGATGATTTATTTAGACTGTTTCTAGACTCTTAATTTTGTTTCAGTGGTCTATTTGTTTATCATTGTATCAGCATCACAATGTTAAATTACAAAAGCTTTATAATACATCTGGATATTTGGTTCTGTAGTGTCAATATTTAGTAGTAGAAGTCTTTTAATTTTGTTTTTCATCAAAGTGTCTTCTCTATCCTTGTTTCTTTCAATTTCTATAAAATATTTAGAATCAGTTTGTTAAATGTCACAAAAATTTCTGCTGAAATCTTCAGTGAGACTGTGTTGAATCTAAAAGTCTAATTTCTTAAAGATATTGATTCCTTCAGTCCATGAATATGGTATATCTCTCTGTTTAGTCTTTTTTTTCAAATTTGCTTTTAGTTTTTTCATACTGGTTTTACATCTGTCTCAGTAAATTAATTCCCAGGTAGTTGATATTTTTGGCTCATTATAAAATATTTTTAAAGTTCATTTGACATTTGTTTTTGTCAGTACATAGAATAAAAGCTAATTTTTATATTTTCCTTTTAACTAGTTAACTTGCTAATATAAGTCTAATAGTTTGATCTTTAAAATTTTTCCATATATTGGAAAAATAATTGCAGTTGTTCCAAAAGTTCCTTTGGTTTCTAGTAAAAGACACATTTTTCATTTTCACTAAGAACTTTCTTGAACAATGTATTCACCATTTTGTTTCACTCTCTTCTGCCACTTTTCAGACAACTTCATAATTTCATCTTCTGAAAACTTTGTATCTTTTTGGGCAAAAAACTGTTCCAGATGCCTTTTACAGTCTTCCAGGGAATTGAAATGTTTTCCATTAAGAGAATTTTGTAAAGACCAAAATAGGTGCAATGTCTGGTGCATATGGTGGATGAATCAGAACTTCCCCCACAAGCTGTAACAGTTTTTGCCTGGTCATCAAAGAAGCATGGTTTTTGCATTATACTGATTGAAGATTATGCATTTTCTGTTGACAAATTCAGGATGGTTTCCACTGAGTACAATTTTCAGCTGGTCTAATTGGGAGTGGTACTTGCTGGAATCAATCATTTGGTTTTCTGGAAGGAGCTCATAATAGAGGACTCTCTTCCAATCCTACCATATACACAGTGTCACCTTCTTTGGAAAAAGACTGGCCTTTGGTGTGATTGGTGGTGGTTCGTATCATTTGCCCCACAGTCTATTCCATTCCATATTATTGTACAGTTTTGCTTTTCATCAGCCAACAATTTATTTGAAGAACAGAACATTTTGATTGTGTTTCAGTAGAGAATCATGCACAGAAATAAAGTCAAGAAGATTTTTTTTCATTTAACTTATTTGGAACCCAAACATCAAAGTGATTACCATAACCAAGCTGATGCGAATGATTGTCAGTGCTCGATTTGGATATTTTGAGTCTGAGAGCTATCTCCCATGTGTTGTGCTGTGTGCTTAGTCACTCAGTAGTGTCTGATTCTTTGCCACCCCGTGGACTGTAGCCTACCAGGCTCTTCTGTCCACTGGGATTCTCCAGGCAAGAATATTGGAATGGGTTGCCATGCCTCCTCCAGGGGATTTTCCCAACCCAGGGATCAAAGACATGTCTTCCACATTGTAGGCAGATTCTTTACCATCTGAGCCACCAACTATCATATGTTTGTTCTCAATTAATGTCTCGAATTTGATCCTTATCAACTTCAACTGGGTTACTTGAAGGTGGAGCTTCATCCAGGGAGAAATCTCCAGCATTATCTGTGAATAATGACAGTTATAGTTCTTCTTTTGCAGCCCTTGTTGTTTTCCTTTTGCTTTTTGCAGTGACAGACTTCTATCATGTTTAATAAAGTAGGCATTCTTATTTTATTCTCAATATCAGAGGGTAAAACACACTCAACTTTAAGACTTTACTGTGTAGTCTTTTTATAGGTAATATAATTGATTACATTATGCCAATCAATGATAAGCAATCTGTAACAAGAAATTACTTTTCATTCCTAATTTAATAAAATTATACATACATATTTATGTATTATGTATATGTATATATACATATAATGAGTTTTACACTTTTTTCTAATGTTGTTCTGTTGGTGTTTCTCCTTATTTAGTTAATGTGGTTAATTGAATTAATTGATTTCATATTTGCATTTTAAAAAAATTTACACTCATGGATTAAGTTCAAGTTAATTCACAATATTTATATTCTATAGTTTGATTTACTAACTTTTTGTAGGTGTTTCACATCTACGTTTTGGGAGAAATTTTATTGCAGTTTTCCTGTCTTGCAATATTCTTACCAAGTACTGATATCAAGGCTATGCCAGCCTCATAAAATATTTCGAAAGTATACATTCTCTTATAAGTCTCTGGAAATGTTTGCAAAAGATTGATATTAAATATTTGAAGGAATTTACAAATGAAATCATCTGGTTCTGGAGATTTCTTTGTGAAAAGGTTTCAGTTATGGACTATAGTAGACTATAGCTATAGGAGCATTTAGATTTTGTTTCTTAATTTGCCATTTCTGGAAAATTGGATTTTTAAAGAATTTTGCTCATTTAATCTTAGTATCTTTTTAATTTATGTAGGATCTCTAGGGAAGACCTTTGTTTAGTTCTTAAAATTGACAATTTATATCTTCTCTCTTTATTCATCTTGATCAAATTTTCCAGAGATTTCTTAACTTGATTAGCTTTTCCAGATATCAATTTTTGCCTTTTAAAAATTCTTAATTTTTTATTTTATATTTTATTTATTTCTGCTTATTTTTTTTTTCTCAAGTCCTCTCTTCTAATTTTTTGAATTAACTTTCTCTTTCTTTCTTCTTCTTCTTTTTCTGTTTGACTTCCTCATCTAGGTTGACAAATCAATTTTGTACACCATCAGGGGCCTAGGCTCTAATGGCCTGATAAATCACTTCTGAAATCAAACATTAAAACTGTCTTATGATCATAGTAGTGGTTACCTATAGGACATACTCATTAAAACAACCTAAAATATTAGAATTCATAATCATAATCCAATAAATTATTAGCCATAATGCATAATCACTTTTAGTTAATAATATACTCTAAGTATTTTTTCACAATACATTAACTTTTATAACACAATTTTTAATGGCTGCATCGTGTTAGTTTAAGATCAAAGTATGCTTTCTGTTACATTAATAATTAATTTTATATTGTTGGATAAGTCAGATGTTTCTAATTTTTACTACTGATTCACTAATTGTACTCTAATTTAATTATATGGATCTAATTTTTATGAATTAATGGAGAGAACAAGTATGGTAACTTATTGTATTAAAAGGAAGAATTTGTTTTCTAAAATATTTGCTCCCAAAATCTAAATGTTTACAGAATAGTTTGATTTAAAGTTGTCTGATATCTGTGATATTATGCTGTTCACTTAATTTAGCAGTTTTTTCCTCTCTCTCTAACACAACCATACGCACTACTTTATATTTTTGGATTTGGCACCTTTACCTCATGTAACAACAATTTATTAGATAACATTATCCCAAGAGGTATGGAGTAGCCACTCTATTACCTGAAATAGGCTGGCCAGGACCACTGAAGGGTTAACTACAGATTATAAAGTGCTTAAGAAATGAAAAATATTCTACAAATGCCAAGGTTATTAAGGCACTTAACAGCATATATTGGAAAGTGGAAATTTTTCTTCCAAGGCATCAAATCCTCAAATTTCAATTTAATTAACAAATAGTTATTGAATACATATAATTACAGGACTGGTAAAGGTCAGTTTTCATTCCAAGCCCAATGATGGGCAATGCCAAAAATGTTCAAACTACTGCACAATTGCACTCATTTTGCATGCTAGCAAGGTAATGCTCAAACCTTCAAGTGAGGTTTCAGCAGTCTGTGAACTGAGAAATTCCAGATGTACAAGCTGGATTTAGAAAAGGCGGAGGAACCAGAGATCAAATTGATAACATCTGCTGGATCATAGAAAAAGCAAGGGAAGTCCATAAAAATGTCTACTTCTCCTTCATTGACTACACTAAAGCCTTTGACTGTGTGGATCACAACAAATTGTGGAAAATTCTTAAAGAGGTGGGAATAACAGACCACCTTACCTGATTCTTGAGAAATCTGTATGCAGGTCAGGAAGCAACAGTTAGAACCAGACATGGAACAGGACTGGTTCAAAATTGGAAAAGGAGTGTGTCAAGGCTGTATATTGTCACTCTGCTTATTTAACTTATATGCAGAGTACATGTTGCAAAATGCTGGGCTGGATGAAGCACAAGCTGGAATCAAGATTGTTGGGAGAAATATCAACAACCTCAGATATACAGATGATACCACCCTAATGACAGAAAGCAAAGAGGAACTAAAGAGCCTCTTGATGATGGTGAAAGAGGAGAGCAAAAAAACTGACTTCAAATTCAAAATTCAAAAAACTAAGGTTATGTCATCTGAACCCATTACTTCATGGCAAATAAATGGAGAAACAGTGGAAACAGTGACAGACTTTAATTTTTGGGCTCCAAAATTACTGCAGGTGGTGACTGCAGCAATGAAGTTAAAAGACACTTGACTTTTAACCATGACCAAATTAGACAGTGCATTAGAAAGCAGACATGTTACTTTGCTGGCAAAGATTCATGTAGTCATAGCTATGGTTTTTCCAGTAGTCATGTACGGGAATGAGGTTTGGACCATAAAGAAAGATGAGCACTGAAGCACTGGTGCTTTTGAACTGTGGTGTTGGAGAAGACTCTTGAGAGTCACTTGGACTGCAAGGAGGTCAACAGTCAATCGTGAAGGAAATCCACCCTGAATATTCATTGGAAGGATTGATGCTGAAGCTCCAATACTTTAGCCACCTGATGCGAAGAGGTGAGTTATTGGAAAAGATCCTTATGCTGGGAAAGATAGAAGGTAAGAAGAGAAGGTGTTGACAGAGAATGAGATGGTTGAATGGCATCACCAACTCAGTGGACCTGAATTTCAACAAGCTCTGGGGGATAGTTCATGGGGTTCTCTAGCCAAGAATACTGAAGTGGTTTGCGATTCCCTTCTCCCGTGGATCACATTTTGTCAGAACTCTCCACTATGACTTGTCCATCTTGGGTGGCCCTACACAGCATGGCTCATAGTTTCATTGAGTTAGGCAAGGAGGTGGTCGATGTGATCCATTTGACTAGTTTTCTGTGATTGTGGTTTTCATTCTGTCTGCCCTTTGAAAGACAAGGATAAGAGGCTTATGGTTGTGGTGGTCTAGTTGCTAAGTCATGTCTGACTCTTGCGATCCCACGGACTGTAGCCTGCCAGGCTTCTCTGTCCATGAGATTCTCCAGGCAAGAATACTGGATAGGGTTGCCATTCCCTTCTCCAGGAGATCTTCTTGACCCAGAAATCAAACCCAGGTTTCCTACATTGAAGGCACATGATTTACCAACTGAGCTATAAGGGAAGTCTTATGGAATAGGCTTATGGAAGTATACTAACTGTGGGGAAATCTGGATCTTGTTTTGATGGGTGAAGCCATGCTCAGTAAATCTTTAAACCAATTTTCTGTTAATGGGCAGGGGTGTGTTCCTTCCCTATTGTTTAACACAAGACCAAACTCTGGTGAAGGTAATAAAGATAATGGCGACCTCCTTCAAAAGGTCTGTGCACCCACTGCTGCACTTAGTACCCCCGACCCTGCCGCAGGCCACCGCAGACCCACGCCTCTGCTGGAGACTCCTTGACACTCACGGGCAAGTCTGGGTCAGTCTCTTATGGGACCACTGCTCCTTTCTCCTGGGTCCTGGTGCACGCAAGGTTTTGTTTGTGCCCTCCAAGGGTCTGTTTCCCCTGTCCTGTAGGAGCTCTGTAATCAAATCCCACTGGCCTCCAAAGTCAAATTCCCTGGGGGTTCTCAGTCCCTTTGCCAGATCCCCAGGTTGGGAAATCTGTTGTGGGTCCTAGAACTTTCTTAACACTGCGAGAATTTATTTGGTTTAATTGTTCTGCAGTTTGCAGGTTGTCTGCTCGGCAGCTCTATGGAGGGCTTATTGGTGACCTCCTGCAAGAGGGCTTAAGCCACAGGCTGTGTGACCCAGGTCTCTGCACCCAGAGCCCCCGTCCCTGCAGCAGGCCACTGCTGACCCGTGCCTCCACAGGAGACTCAGACACAGTCGTGGCTCAGTCTCCGTGGGGTCTCTGGGTCCTGGTGCGCACAAGGTTGTGTTTGAGCCCTCTGGACATCTCTGGCAGTTATAGCATTTGATTCTAAATGCAACTTCATCCCTCCTACCATCTTGCTAGGGCTTCTCCTTTGCCCTTGGACGTGCGATATCTTTTATTGGTGGGATACAACATTTTCTTGTTGATAGTTGTTCAGCAACGAGTTGTAATTTGGAGTTCTCACAGGTAAAGTTGAGCACACGTCCTAATCCTCTGCCATCTTGCCAGATAATAGATGGGGAAACAATGGAAACAGTGAGAGATTTTATTTTCTTAGACTCCAAAATCACTGCAGATGGTGACTGTAGCCATGAAATTAAAAGACATTTGCTCCTTGAAAGAAAAGCTATGATCAACTTAGACAGCATATTAAAAAGCAGAGACATTGTTTTGCCAACAAAGGTCCATGTAGTCAAAACTATGGTTTTCCCAGTGGTCATGTATGGATGTGAGAGTTGGACTATAAAGAAAGCTGAGCGTGGAAGAATTGATGCTTTTGAACTGTGGGGCTGGAGAAGACTCTTGAGAGTCCCTTGGACTGCAAGAAGATCAAGCCAGTCAATTCTAAAGGAAATCAGTCCTGAATATTCATTGGAAGGACTGATGCTGAAGCTGAAACTCCAATACTTTGGCCACCTGATGTGAAGAACTGACTCCTTGAAAAAGATCCTGATGGTGGGAAATATTGGAGGCAGGAGGAGAGGGGGATGACAGAGGATGAGATGGTTGCATGGCATCACTACACGATGGACACGCGTTTGAGCAAGTGCTGGGAGTTGGTGATGGACAGGGAAGCCTGGTGTGCTGCAGTCCATGCGGTTGCAAAGAGTCAGATATGTCTGAGCAACTAAACTAAACTGAACTGGGGGATAATGAAGGACAGGGAAGCTTGGCATGATGCAGACCATGGGCAGCAAAGAGTTGGACATGACTTAGCTGCTGAGCAACAATATATGATTGTCAAAATTTGTAGCCATAAATGAACAAAACTTGCTCCTCCCCTTAATAGGTTCACTGTTTAGTGCCTGGGTAGACAGATACACAGCTCATTGTTATAGTGGGTACATCTGAAAAGTTCCTCAAAGAGGTAGCAACTGAGTGGTATAAATACCAGAGTTGGAAGGTACTTCCAACTGGAGTTAATTAGAGATTGAATCATGGTTGAGGAGGTGTTTGATCTTGTCCTTGAAGGATGGTAACATTTTGACAGAGCAAATACTGGGGAAAGGGCATTTTAAGAAGAGGGATCTATACATTTAGTGGTGGAAAAGGCATTTTATAGAAAATGAAGTTTATCAATTTGGTGAATATTGATTTCTCAGCACAATGATTGCGCTGGGAAAGTAGGAGGGGGTCAGATTATAGAAGACCTTTTTTTACTGAGCTAAGGAGGCAGTTGTGAGCTATTGACAGCTTTTGAAAGAAGCAAGTAAGGAGGCTGACACACAAGGCATGACTGGGCAGAAAAAGTAGACACTCAGTAATTCTTTGTGGAGTCATCAACAGGTTACACTTTCTTAGGAACAGCTGAATGCTGACCGTGGTTTTTTTTTAGGTGAGTTCCTCTTTGCATTCAAGTCAATGGTCAAGTTTCTGCTAAGAGCCAGAGTGTGTTAAGGACATCTGCCCTATCCTTGCAGAAATACCTCTCTTTATCCTGTCTTCACTCTCCCATCTTGGTCTCCTGCCAGACTCACTCAGCTGTCCCCTGACCCTCTCAGAATCAAAACCACTTTCCTGTTTACTCTTATGCTGGCATCTCTACTTGGGTTGCTTTCCTTGTCTTACTGATTCTGGCTTCTATTATTTCCCTCCAGATAATGGAGAGGTAGCTGTATCCCTGAATGTCTTGATTTTTTTTTTTTAAGTTCTCAAAGCTTAACATGAATCATGGTAGAGAAAAGTGAGAAGTACTAGTGAACAAAAGCAAAGCCCTGTGGGAACAGAGAGGAGAAGAGAGATTTTTAAAGCAATTTCTAAAATAGCTATTAATGAAGATAATATCTCTGCCTCAGCTTCGTCCTGTGTCACAAGGATGGGGATAATGTCTGTTGCATGGGTTTTTAAAAGCATTAAATGAGTTCATATTTTTAGAAAATGGTTAGGCAAGTGACATGTACATGGATACCACTCAGTAAAGTTTCCCTTAAACAGAAAGATGAACATTTAAGAGGTACCCTAAAATAATTTTAACATGGGAAAACAAGTTTGCTTTTTCTACATCCTTATTCTTATTGTACTTTCCCAGATTCCTCAAGAATTTGTAGCCTTGAGAAAACATACCAAAACCTCTGTGTAGAGATTTTCTTCCCTCCCAGAAACCAGCTAGTAGAAGGAAAGCCAAGTAGCAACTGAAGAGACAACCATCTAAACCAATTATGTACTGAAATCTTTCCTGCTTAACTCCAAGTATCATTAACTACTCCTCATATATGAAGAATCGGATGTAGCGCTTGTAAAAATAACTAGAGGTGAAAGACCAGCAGGGGGCGCTCTCGTGCCCTTGGATGACAGAAAACCCAAGAAGGAGAAAGACTTCTCTTTCCTCCTCAGGACTCAGCCAATGAAAGCCACGGACCCGTTGTCTACTCCAGCCTTCTCACCTTCCTTTCCCTCTACAAAGGTGTTCTCTCCATTTTTGCTGGGGACCTGCACATGGTTTGCCATGTTTGCAGACCTCAAATTGCAATTCTCTGCTGATCCTGAGTAAAATTGATTTTGCTGGAGAAATACCTGGCAACCTGTTTTAGGTCAACACTTTGCACATATTTTATCTGATAAGACTCTCATGTCTCTCACTCGGCCAATTTCACTCATAATAGTTGAGGTCAGTGGTTCTTAATCAAGAGCACTTTGTCTCCCAGGGAATATTTGGCGACATCTGCAGATGTTGTTTAGCAACACCAGGGGGTGCTACTCATAGGTATAGCGCAGAGATGCAGCTAACCATCCTACAATACACAAGACGGCCTTCCACACACACACAAGCATAGGAGCATTTGTTGTTCAGTCATCCAGTCGTGTCCAACTCTTTGTGACCCCAGGACTGCAGCATGCCAGGCCTCCCTGTCCCTCACCATCTCCCAGACTACTGAAGATAAAATGTAACTAGGGCCAAGGCTGAGAAACTCTGGGTCATATTGAGAGGGTCTACCCTTCAGTGCCAGCTGAGAGTGAAACTTTGAGGAGATGGTGCTGCAGGATGAGCAGGTAGAAAGGCAAGTTGACTACCCCACACACCTGAGTGGAGGATTCTGGACCAGGGCAGGTAGGAGGATCCTGAGATCCAGGGACAATTGCTCGCAACTGGAGTCTGCAACAAATTTTGTTTATTTGTCAATTCGGTCAGGGCAGCAGGAGCAGGATATTCAGGGGCTCACGTGGCTGTAGGGCAGGGCTTGGGTGAATATCTGCTGTGGTGTATATCCTCTGATGGGGGCCCTTCCAATGGGTATGAATAGTGACCTGGGGCAGTGGGGAGCATCCAGCCCTGATTAGTTCAGCCCTTGTGGGCACACTGTAATAAAGCGAGCAGGGACAAAAGATGACCTAGAGTCAGAATCATTTAGAATACTTGCAATAAGAAAGATATGAGTGGTGGTTTACATACGTGCAAAATTCTTTGACATTCCCTTCAACAAAGAGCCTCTTTCCCTACTCTTTGAGTTTGGGTTGGGCTTAGTGATTCACTTCTAGTGATGGGCTAAAGAAGGATTCATGGTGTATGACTTCCATGGTTGGGTTACAAGGTTCATGGTCTCTGCCTTGCCCTCTCTTTTGGGATCACTTGCTCTAGGGGAAGCCAGCTATTGTGCCATGAGGATGCTCAAGTATCCTTATGAAAAGGCTTGAGGCCAGAAACTGAGGCCAACAGCCATGTAAGCAAACCATCCTGAAGCAGGTCCTTGGTCCCACACACATGCTCAGATGACTAATGGAGAGCCCATGGGAGACCCTGGGTCAGAGTCCCCAGCTGAGCTGCTCTTAGATTCAGGGTCTGCAGGGACTTCTCTGGTGGTTAATAATCCATTCTTCTACTGCAGGGGGCTAGAGGTTTGATTTCTGGTTGGGGAACTAGGATCCCACCTAACCAAAAACAAATAAAGTATATATATATATAATTCTTTTTAAAAAATCCCTCACCTTCATAAACTGTGTAATAATACCTTCTCATTGTTTTCAGGTGGCAGACTTTGAGATAATTTATTAAGTATCAATATATAAGTAAGACGTAAATATTTAGGAGTCAGTTTTTTCATTAAGAACAGTTTGCAGGAGGTTTAGGTATAGATCTTAAGGGGAAGGGGCTTCTTTGCCTCTTCATTGCAGAGAATTTTGATTCAGAGCTGTGTGATTAGGAACATGGACTTGTGAGCAGACTGCCGTAATTCCAGCGCTGACTCTCACTGACTAGCTTGTGATCCTGGGCAACTTAACCTCTTGGGATTCAGCTTCCTTGTTAAACCCACTGCAATGTTGTGAAGTAATTAGCCTCCAACTAATAAAAATAATAAAAAAAGTAAAAGATCAAAAATAAATAAATAAATAAAACAAAGGTAATGATCAATAGCTGTAAAGTGTTTGCGTATCTGGGAAATAGTGTGAAATAAACATTAGCTGCTATTATTACTGTGTCTGTAGTTGTATCACCTTACACTCAGATGGTGATTCACATTCATAAAATACTCTGCATATGTTATTGTAAAGTTTGGAGCCTGGGTCAGAAAGGGTTCAGTGAATGAATTCTCAAATTCAGCATAATGTAGGCCTTGTCATACACAGTCCTCAAGCTGATCTTGAGGACAACACTTAAAGTCAACTGTTAGGACCATGGTGGTGGCCGCTTGTTAAATATTTTCAGAACAACTTCAAGTATATTTGTGTGAGAGGCAAATAAAATGGTCACAATACATTCATATTTTGGCAGCTTGACTCTTAGTGAATATTCTTTCTCCTGAACTCTTAAAGAAAATCTGTCTAATTTTAGTGCTAAGTAGGTTAACTTCTCAAAGAGATACAATCTCAAATGCCATGTCCCTTTACATACAATATATTTTTACCTGCTGGTTAATGTTGATAGTGATGTTAAAGAGATTTAAAGTACAAATATGATACAAATCTGGAACTTGAAATATAAAATTGTAAACTAAAATTTAAATTTACAAAACTCTTCAAAATTACCTTTCTGTTTAAATGAGGAGTGTCAGCCCCGCTCCAGGCTATTTATTATCTCTATTACTTGCACCTGTGAACTTTCAGAATAAATCCATTGTCATGCACTAAATGCTTGTGTCCCTCCCCAAATTCATATTTTGAAAACCTACCCCTCAACTAATGGTATGAGGTGGCAGGGTCTTTGGGAGGTGATGAGTGTTAGCTGGGCTCTCGTCTGAGGACACAATGAGAAGCCAGCTGTCTGCAGCTCACAAGAGGGTCCTCACCAGAACTCGACTGTACTGCTGCACTCCGATCTCAGATATCCAGCCTCCAGAGCAGCGAGGAATGAATTTCTGGTGTCAATAGTTCATTCAGTTTATGGTATTTGTCATGCAACTGACTAAGATACCAGGCATATTTACTAGACATCTTCACTCTTGGGTAAATTGTGTGTCTAACGAGGAGAGAGTAAGGCAGAACAATCAATCACTTTGACTTTTTTCTATTTTATTTTTAGCCTAACCTTGAAATAGCACAGTAAATGGAGAGAAATTTTAGAAAATTTTCTTGGAAAAGTAAAATGTGAGAAAATAGACCAAGAGCATGCCTTTCCTGCTTTGAAACAGAAATGGCAGATTTCCGTCATGTTTAATAAAAGTAGTAAGAATAAAATAAAGGCATTTGAACCGCATGTACTTTTAAAATGTAGAAAAGAACCATCTTGTGGAAGAGACATAGTAAACAAAAAAGACAACTTGGCACCTTTTATTGTGTGGGGAAGAAACTTACCTTGGCTAAAACGGATATTGCTTAGAAAATAAAAATACTACCTCTAATCACAGTGCATTTTGTATGGGTTTAACCTGTTTGCTTCAAAGATTTTACTGTAATTGTCATCAAGTCCCTGCATGACAGGCCAATGAATCCAAGAGATGAGGTGCTAAGGAAAAGAATATGACTTTATTTGGAAAGCTGGTTGACCAAGAGGATGGGATGGTAGACTCATAGTAACCATCTTGTCAGGGTCTGGATGCCAGAACCTTCGAGAGAGACAGAGAGAGAGAAGCAATGAGAAACTAAAATGAAAGGGGCTCAGTCTTGCAAAACATCTCCGGAAAAGGTCAGCCTTTGGAAGGGGTGTATTAATCTCTTTTCTTTTTTTCTGTAGCTATTCCCAGGTGGGCAGGGTCAGATACTCTCTCTCTGAGCTGAATAAAGACTCTTTAGGTTAACAGTCAGGCAGAGGGACAGGGTCCCCTGAAGCAGTCCATTATGTATAACTGCAATAACAAAAGCAAGAAAAGCAAGTCAAGGAAACAGTTTCCAATATGGAGTCAGAATTGGCTTCTCCCTGCAAAATAATCAGTTTGACTATGTTTTGTCATTTTTACTATGACAAGTCCTTAAGCAATTGCATTTCAAATCTTTTCTTGGCATAACGTGCAAAAGTGATGGAAAGAAGAGACAATACTATTTGGGGAAAAATACTCTCCATTTTGTACAAAAAATTTTTTTGAAACAAATTACTATATTTTGTTTTTCTATTAATATAAATATGGATAATAATATTGTCAGCCTTATAGGGTTGCTATAAAGATGAGTTGTCATTATGAGTTATTATCAATAAAGAATTTAGAACAGTGCCTTACTCATAATGCATGGTATATAAGATCTAGTTGAGTGTAAATAAGATAATTTTTAGGATGCAATCATTTAGGGTAGAAATAAATGTTAGTGATAGTGTGGCATGGGATAGGTCACCAGAGGTGGGATAGGAGCACACCAGGCACCTAAACATTCATTTGTATGATTACTTCTGTTTGCTTCTTATCAAAGGAAGCTGACCCTAACCATTCAGACAGATTTGCAAGGTCAGGAGAGATAAGAAAGCCTTCCTCAGCAATCAATGCAAAGAAATAGAGGGAAACAACAGAATAGGAAAGACTAGAGATCTCTTCAAGAAAATGAGAGATACCAAGGGAACATTTCATGCAAAGATGGGCTCAATAAAGGACAGAAATGTTATGGACCTAACAGAAGCAGACGATATTAAGAAGAGGTGGCAAGAATACACAGAAGAACTGTACAACAAAGATCTTCATGACCCAGATAATCACAATGGTGTGATCACTCACCTAGAGCCAGACATCCTGGAGTGCAGAGTCAAGTGGGCCTTAGAAAGCATCACTATGAACAAAGCTAGTGCGGGTTATGGAATTCCAGTTGAGCTATTTCAAATCCTGAAAGATGATGCTGTGAAAGTGCTGCACTCAATATGCCAGCAAATTTGGAAAACTCAGCAGTGGCCACAAGACTGGAAAAGGTCAGTTTTCATTCCAATCCCAAAAAAAGGCAATCCCAAAGAATGCTCAAACTACCACACAATTGCACTCATCTCACACGCTGGTAAAGTAATGCTCAAAATTCTCCAAGCCAGACTTCAGTAATATGTGAACCAAGAACTGCCAGATGTTCAAGCTGGTTTTAGAAAAGGCAGAGGAACCAGAGATCAAATTTCCAATATCCGCTGGATCATCGAAAAAGCAAGAGAGTTCCAGAAAAACATCTATTTCTGCTTTATTGACTACTCCAAAGCCTTTGACTGTGTGGATCACAATAAACTGTGGAAAATTCTGAAGGAGATGGGCATACCAGACCACCTGACCTGCCTCTTGAGAAATCTCTATGCAGGTCAGGAAGCAACAGTTAGAACTGGACATGGAACAACAGACTGGTTCCAAATAGGAAAAGGTGTACGTCAAGAATGTATCTTGTCACCCTGCTTATTTAACTTATATGCAGAGTACATCATGAGAAAGCCTGGGCTGGAAGGAGCACAAGCTGGAATCAAGATTGCCAGGAGAAATATCAATGACCTCAGATATGAAGATGACACCACCCTTATGGCAGAAAGTGAAGAGGAACTAAAAAGCCTCTTGATGAAAGGAGAGTGAAAATGTTGGCTTAAAACTCAACATGCAGAAAACTAAGATCATGGCATTTGGTCCCATCACCTCATGGGAAATAGATGTTGAGACAGTGGAAACAGCGTCAGACTTTATTTTTCTGGGCTTCAAAGTCACTGCAGATGGTGACTGCAGCCATGAAATTAAAAGACGCTTACTCCTTGGAAGGAAAGTTATGACCAACCTAGATAGCATATTAAAAAGCAGAGGCATTACTTTGCCAACAAAGGTCTGTCTGGTCAAGGCTATGGTTTTTCCAGGGGTCATGTATGGATGTGAGAGTTGGACTGTGAAGAAAGCCGAGTGCGGAAAAATTGATGCTTTTGAACTGTGGTGTTAGAGAAGAATCTCGAGAGTCCCTTGGACTGCAAAGAGATCCAACCAGTCCATCCTGAAGGAGATCAGTTCTGGGTGTTCACTGGAAGGACTGATGCTGAAGCCAAAACTCCAATACTTTGGCCATCTCATGCGAAGAGTTGACTCATTGGAAAAGACCATGATGCTGGGAGGGATTGGGGGCAAGAGGAGAAGGGGATGACAGAGGATGAGATGGCTGGATGGCATCACCGACTCGATGGGCATGAGTTCGAGTAAACTCCAGGAGTTGGTGATGGACAGAGAGGCCTGGCGTGCTGCGATTCATGGGGTCTCAAAGAGTCAGACACGACTGAGCGACTGAACTGAACTGGGCAGATGATGACAGGAGATGGTTTTTTAAGTGTTGAAAATTCTTTGATTTTCTTTCCACTATTAGAGCTTTACCCTTCCTTGCTTGGTTCTCAGAGAGTCGGTCAGATTTTTCTTTATGGCTTTCTTGTTGCATTTCTTTCATCAGAATTTTCTCTAGCCTTATTATGTTGCTCACTGGCTTAGAAGAACACAATTTTAACATAGTGTATCTCTCTGAAACACATGGTCACACTCATGCACTCACAGGAATATCCCCTTGGTTGCTTGGTTGTCGGAATTCATTTATCCTCCAGGGTGACTATTCAGTTAAGGGGAGTTGGGGCTGGGTGCTCTGATTATCTCGGAAGTAGGCTTATACTATCTGTGATGATTTCAACAGCTCACATTTGCTTCAGGCTTTACAGTTAAAAAAAAATTTTTTTTTGGAAATGGTCTCGTTTGATTCTTACAATCCTATAAATAATTATTATTATTCACTCTTTATCTGATGAGGAAACTGAGTCTCCAACATTAAATGATGTAGCCCAATTTCACCACTATATGTAGAGCTGAGAGTTTCCAGACCTAAACTTTTTTCCCAACTTGCTTTCAGTCTATTACTAAAGCCAGAATCAAGGCAAAAAGTCAAGACGGTTAGCAGTTGTTTGTTTTCTTCCTTTTCTCTCTCTTTCTTTTTATGTTTCACCCTCTCTCCCCGCTCCAGTGTTCTTGCCTGGAAAATCCCATGGATTGAGGAGCCTGGCAGACTACAGTCCATGTGGTTGCAAAGAGTCGGACACGACTGAGCGACTTCACTTTCACTTTCACTGAACAGCACTTAGCCACATGTTAATGCCTTTTGCTTTAGTATTTTAGACCTTGTGGAAGGCAGAATTCTGTATCCTATAATTCCCATTCTCTAGTTTTCCAATCAAATAGTTGACTACATACTGCTAGACAGGGGCTCTGCTGATGTAATTAAGGTTACTAATCAGTAGACTTTAAAGTAGGGAGATTATCTTGGGTTTTTGTGAGCTCATTTTGACACCTGAATCCTTTGGAAGTCAGAGAGGACATAGAAGAGAGAGTCAGAAGAATTCAAAGTGTGTTGACTCCTATGTTGCTGCTGGCTTGAAGGTGGAGGAGGCTGTGTGGGGAGTCAGAGAGGAGTACTGCCAAAGACCAGTGAGTTTGATATACGATGCCGAACCCCACATGAGAACTGCAGCCCTGCCTGGTCACTGCTGCTGCTCATTCGCTTAGTCATGTCTGACCCGTTGCAACCCCATGAACTGCAGCATGCCAGGCTTCTCTGTCCTTCACTATCTCCTGGAGTTCGTGCAAGTTCATGTCCATTGAGTCAGTGATGCCATCCAACCATCTCATCCTCTGTCACCCCCTCCTCCTCCTGCCCTCCATCATTCCCAGCATCAGGGTCTTTTCCAATGAATTTAGTACCTTGGTTTTAGCCTCGCGAAGCTCTAGACAGAGAATCCAGCCACACTGTGCTAGACCTTTGACCTACAGAATTGTGAGGTAATAAACGAGTATTGACATCTGGTCCCATCACCTCATGGGAAATAGATGGGGAGACAGTGGAAACAGTGTCAGACTTTTTTGGTATTCAAAATCACTGCAGATGGTGACTGCAGCCATGAAATTAAAAGACGCTTACTCCTTGGAAGGAAAGTTTTGACCAACCTAGATAGCATATTAAAAAGCAGAGACATTACTTTGTCAACAAAGGTCTGTCTGGTCAAGCCTGTGGTTTTTCCAGTGGTCATGTGTGGATGTGAGAGTTGGACCGTGAAGAAAGCTGAGTGCTGAAGAATTGATGCTTTTGAACTGTGGTGTTGGAGAAGACTCTTGAGAGCCCCTTGAACTGCAAGGAGATCCAACCAGTCCATCCTAAAGGAGATCAGTCCTGGGTGTTCTCTGGAAGGACTGATGCTGAAGCTGAAACTCCAGTACTTTGGCCACCTCATGTGAAGAGTTGACCAATTGGAAAAGACCTTGATGCTGGGAGGGATTGGGGGCAGGAGGAGAAGGGGACGACAGAGGATGAAATGGCTGGATGGCATCACCGACTTGATCGGCATGAGTTTGAGTAAACTCTGGGAGTTTGTGATGGACAGGGAGACCTGGCATGCTGCAATTCATGGGGTCATAAAGAGTCGGACACGACTGAGTGACTGAACTGAACCGAACTGAAACGAGTATTGCTTTAAAATGTTAAATATGTGATAACTTGTTATGTAACCATAGATAACTAACACATCTCTGCTTTTGAAGTCTATATAATTCGAAAGAGAATATGTGATATTTTTATTTGCTGCATTCTCGGTCCCACTGGACCCTGAGATGAGAGAGTGGTAACAATCTCCATTCATCATTGTCAAAAAACATATGGTTCCAGGGGATTCTAAATGATTTCTGCACATCTCATCAAGGGTACTTTACTACTGCCTAAGCATCAATAACTTTGCTCTATTTTGTGAATAAAAAAAGGCTGAATCTCTTCAGGAGTTTGTGCATTTGGGTGATTCCAATAGTGATAATGTTATCTGTCAAGATGCCTGCATGCATTTCATACCTACTGGCCAAGGCCACATAATTCTCAACATAGGAACTCTGAGGTCTTTTTTCCTTTTGTATGATTCTACTTGACCTCTTGGCAGTTGACAAATCCCTGCCTCTTTCATAGGGTTAGAAAAAAATACAACCAGGACCTATACCCCATTCATTGGGCATTTTGTGTGGACCGTGAATTTTCTTCCCAGATATTATAGACTGAACTGTGTCCCTCAGAAATTCACATGTTGAAGCCCTCAACCCTGTTACCTCAGAACGTGACCTTGTTTGAAACAGAGTCATTGAAGTGGTAATAGAGGAAAATGAGATCATGTTGGAAAAGTGTAGAACATCCCCAGGCCAATTGTCCTGGTATCCTCATTAAAAGGAAAAAATTAGAAACAGATACACACACACACACACAGGGAGAGTGCCATGTGGAAATAAAGACAGAGACTGTATTTTGCAAATACTTTTTTAGAGCAGCTTTAGGTTCACAGCAAAAAGGATAGGAAGGTACATAGATTTTTGGCAGCAGAAGTCAAAGAATATCAAGCATGCCAGAAACCCACCAAAAGCTAGAAGAGAAACCTGGAACAGATCTTCTTTCACTGTCCTTAGAAGGAACCAACTCTGCCAACACCCTGATCATTGACAACACCAGATCTTCCAGAACTCTGAGACGATATATTCCTTTTCTGTAAGCTACTTAGTTTGTGGTATTTTGTTATAGTAGCCCTAGAAAATCAATATATCAGGTGATATAGAAACTATCTCCAGACCAGCCCTACTTATGCTAAAGAGGGGCAGGGTAATCTGTCCCACAGGCTTGTATCAATCTAGTTATAATTTGACCTTAATGGCAAAACTTTTCTGATACTACCAAGAAGTTAAGCAATTTGGTGTCATCTCTAAACCTTCCAACCTTTAGAGATAGACTCTCTAAACTGTAAAATATGATCCTATATTCATCAGATACCCCGAAGCCCCATATGGAGGTTACAGCACTGAAGATAAGCACATGATTCATTGATTTGAGATGGGCCAAATGCTGAGGTCCCCTTCATAGGTCACAGTTTTGTCATCGTGAAGGGGCTTGCACAACTCAATAAAGCTATGAGGCATGTCATGCAGGGCCACCCAGGAAGGACAGGTTGTAGTGGAGAGTTCTGAGAAAATGTGGTCTATTGGGGTAGGGAATAACAAACTGCTTTAGTATTCTTGCTGTGAGAACCCCATGAACATGAATAGTATGAAAAAGCAAGAAGTTATGACACCAGAAGATGAGTGCCCCAGGTCGAAGGTGTCCAGTATGCTACTTGGTAAGAGCAGAGGGCAATCATTAATAGTTTCAGGAAGGATGAAGTGGCTGAACCAACGCAGAAATGATGCCCAGTTGTGGATGTACCTGATAGTGAAAGTAAATTCCAATGCTGTAAAGAATAACACTTCATAGAAACCTGGAATGTTAGGTCCATGAGTCAAGGTAAATTGGAGGTGGTCAAGCAGGAGATGGCAACAGTGAACACCAACATCTTTGGAATCAGTGAACTAAAATGGACAGGAAAGTGCAAAGATTTAAATCAGGTGACCATTATATCTACTGCTGTAAGCAAGAACCCCTTAGAAGAAATGGAATAGCCCTCAATAATCAACAAAAGAGTCCAAAATGCAGTAGCTGGGTGCAGTTTCAAAAATGACAGGATGATCTCAGTTCATTTGCAAGACAAACCACAACATCCAAGTCTATGCCCAAACCACTAACACCAAAGAGACTGAAGTTGACCCGTTGTATGAAGACCTGCAAGACCTCCTAGAACTGACAGCAAAAATAATGTCCTTTTCATCACAGGGGACTGGAATGCAAAAGTAGGAAGTCAAGAGATATCTGGAGTATCAAGCAAATTTGGCCTTGGAGTACAAAATGAATCAGGGCAGAGGCTAACAGTTTTGTCAAGAGAATGGGCTGGCCATAGCGAACAGCCTGGAGGTCACACAGCAAGTACAGTGGAGGGACAGATAGATTGAGGGGATTAGATCTGGTAGACAGAGCACCTGAAGAACTGTGGACAGAAATTCATAAAGTACACAGGAGACAGTGACCAAAACTGTCTCAAAGGAAAAAAAAATGCAAGAAGGCAAAGTGGCTGTCTGAGGAAGCTTTACACACAGCTGAGGAAAGAGAAGCGGAAAGCAAGGGAGAAAGGAAAAGATATACCCAACTGAATGTAGAGTTCCAGAGAATAGCAAGGAGAGGTGAGGAGACCTTCTTCAAGAAACAGTGCAAAGAAGTGGAGGAAAATAATAGAATGGGGAAGGCTAGAGATTTCTTTAAGAAAATTGTCTCTTTTCACATCCTTTATTACAAACACATGAAAAGATGCTCAACATCACTCATTATCAGAGAAATGCAAATCAAAACCACAATGAGGTACCATTACACGCCAGTCAGGATGGCTGCTATCCAAAAGTCTACAAGCAATAAATGCTGGAGAGGGTGTGGAGAAAAGGGAACCCTCTTACACTGTGGGTGGGAATGCAAACTAGTACAGCCACTATGGAAAACAGTGTGGAGATTTCTTAAAAAACTAGAAATAGAACTGCCATATGACCCAGCAATCCCACTTCTGGGCATACACACCGAGGAAACCAGATCTGAAAGAGACACGTGCACCCCAATGTTCATCGCAGCACTGTTTATAATAGCCAGGACATGGAAGCAACCTAGATGCCCATCAGCAGACGAATGGATAAGGAAGCTGTGGTACATATACACCATGGAATATTACTCAGCCATTAAAAAGAATTCATTTGAATCAGTTCTAATGAGATGGATGAAACTGGAGCCCATTATACAGAGTGAAGTAAGCCAGAAAGATAAAGAACATTACAGTATACTAATGCATATGTATGGAATTTAGAAAGATGGTAACAATAACCCTATATGCAAAACAGAAAAAGAGACACAGAAGTACAGAACAGACTTTTGAACTTTGTGGGAGAAGGTGAGGGTGGGATGTTTCGAAAGAATAGCATGTATATTATCTAGGGTGAAACAGATCACCAGCCCAGGCTGGATGCATGAGACAAGTGCTAGGGCCTGGTGCACTAGGAAGGCCCAGAGGAAGAGGGTGGAGAGGGAGGTGGGAGGGGGGATCGGGATGGGGAATACGTGTAACTCTATGGCTGATTCATATCAATGTATGACAAAACCCACTGAAATGTTGTGAAGTAATTAGCCTCCAACTAAAAAAAAAAAAAAAAAAGAAAGAAAGAAATAGACATCATGATAAAAAAAATTTTTTTTTAAAGAGATTTCTTTAAGAAAATTGAAGATACAAAGGGAACGTTTCATGCAAAGATGGGCATGATAAAGAACAGAAACAGTAAGGACCTAACAGAGGCAAAGAGATTAAAAAGATGTGGCAGGAATAAACAGAACTATATAAAAAGGGTCTTAAGACTGGGATAACCACAATAGTGTGGTCACTCACCTAGAGTCATACATCCTAGGGTGTGAAGTCAAGTGGGCCTTAGAAAGTATTACAATGAGCAAAGCTAGTGAAGGTGATGGAATTCCAGTTGAGTTATTTCAAATCCTAAAAGATGATGCTGTTAAAGTGCTGCACTCAATATGTCAGCAAATTTGGAAAACTCAACAGTGGCCACAGGACTGGAAAAGGTCAGTTTTCATATAAGTCCCAAAGAAAGGCAATGCCAAACAATGTTCTCTCTACCTGACAATTGAGCTCATTTCTCATGCTAGTACGGTTATGCTCAAAATCCTTGAAGTTAGGCTTTAGCAGTTCATGAACTGAGAACTTCCTGGTGTACAAGCTGGGTTTAGAAAAGGCAGAGAAGCTAGAGATCAAGTTGCTAACATTCATTGGATCATAGAGAAAGCAAGGAAATTCCAGAAAAAACATTCACTCTGCTTCATTGATTACACTAAAGCCTTTAACTGAGTGCATCACAACAGACTGGAAAATTCTTCCAGAGATGGGATTATCAGACCACCCTACCTGTCTCCTGAGAAACCTGTATGTGGATCAAGAAGCAACAGCTAGAACCTTGCATGGAACAATGAACTGTTTTAAAATTGGGAAAGGAGTAGGTCAAGGTTGTATGTTGTCACCCTGCTTATTTAACTTATATGCAAAATACATCATTTAAAATGTTGGGCTGGATTATCATAAACTGGAATCAAAACTGCCAGTAGAAATAGAAGCAAACTAGATATGCAGGAGACACCATTCTAATGTTAGAGAGTAAAGAGGAGCTAAAGAGTCTCTTGATTAGGTGAAAGAGAAGAGTGAAAAGATCTGACTTAAAACTCAACTTTCGAAAAACTAAGATTATGGCATCCAGTCCCATCATTTCATGGCAAATAAAAGGTGAAAAAATGGAAGCAGTGACAGATTTTATTTTCCTGGACTTCAAAATCCCTGTGGACAGTAATTGCAGCCATGAAATTAAAAGATGCTTGCTCTTTGGAAGGAAAGCTATGACAAACCTAGACAGTGTTTTAAAAAGCAGAGATATCACTTTACTGACAAAGGTCCATATGATCAAAGCTATGTTTTTTCCAGTAGCCATATACGGATGTGAGAGTTGAACCATGAAGAAGGCTGAATGCTGAAAAACTGATGCTTTTGAATTGTGCTGGAGAAGATTCTTGACAGTCTCTTGGACTGCAAGGCAATGACTCCAGTCAATCCTAAAGGAAATCCACCCTGAATATTCATTGGAAGGATTGATTCTGAAGCTCCAATACTTTGGCCACCTGATGTGAAGAGCCGACTCATTGGAAAAGACTCTGATGCTGCAAAAGATTGAAGGCAAAAGAAGAGGGCGGCAGAGGATGAGATGGTTAGATAGCATCACTGACTCAATGGACATGAATTTGAGCAAACTCTAGGAGATAGTAAAAGACAGTGAAGCCTGGTTTTCTGTAGTCCATGGGGTCACAAAGAGCCAGACACAACTTAACGACTGAATGTCAAGAAATTCTGAGAAATATTTGATTGCTTGTCATAAAAAAGCATTAAATAAGATCACCAAAAGTATTTTCAAAGACATACCATAGTTTCATCAACAAGCAATGGGAGGGAGTCTCAAAAGGGAGAGGATATATGTATACCTATGGCTGAAGCATGTTGAGGTTTGACAGAAAACAGCAAAATTCTATAAAGCAATTATCCTTCAATAAAAAGTAAATAAATTTTTAAAAATGCATTTGGTTCTGAAGGTAACAAAATCAACTTATTGTTCCTTCACATGAATGTGAACATTTAGATTAGGGAAAATGCTTAGGACTAAGCTCTTTACTAATTTTAATAGCTTTTTGTATCCAAGACAGAAAAGGTTGAGTATTGTGAAAGCATTTGTCTGTAAAACATTGCATAAATTTAGAAACAAAATGTTTTTCTTATCTATGTATTTAGTAACCCTAAGAGTTGATGTTTGATGACAGAGAGAAAAAAAGGAAAAATATAAGATTTGGGAAACATGTATTTCAGGTCCAGTTGCTGACGTTAGGGGCCAGGGTTGTAATATGCCTAGGTCCTGTATCCTCTGCCTGAGTCTTCATCTGTGATATGGAAATGGGTGGGCTGCCGCTATATTCTTTCCCAGAATGTTATCATGAGATAACTCTGGAAGTTTGTTAAGTTCTATGAAAAAAATATATTTTCCCAAAGAAATGTGAAAACTATTGACACTTCCGTATGTGTGTGAAAACTCATCTGTCACTGTGATTTCTACATCACCTGTTTACTGGCATATTTTTCTATCAAGATTTGGTTAAAAAGAGGAAAGTGTGCAGGATGTAGGATAAGGGGAAGCAGTGGGTGAGACCTGTGTCAGTTTACCAAGATGGGAAGGGGACCAGGAAAGACAGCTTGACTTTTACAAGGTCTCCATTTTGTGCTAATATTGATATTATCAATACCTATGACATTTTGCAAAAATGCTGAGGTTGGGATGATTTTATGTATGTATGTATATGCATATATATGTACCTATGTACACACACATATATTTTGAAGCTTCCTAGAAAGAAGTTTTATATAATAATCACTTTATATACAACCTGAGCTATCAGGAAGCCCATATAAATACATGTATGTTTATGTACATGAAAGTGTTAGTCACTCAGTCATGTCCAACTCTTTGAGACCCCATGGACTGTAGCCCATCAGACTCCTCTGACCATACTATATAAAGACTAAAGCAATATGGGAAAGACATACATGTGAATTTCCAGTTTAGAAAGATTTATCTCACAGTCTTCATCCTTACATTGATTAAATTGTGTTAAGATATTGAGAGCCTTAAGAAACCCCTAAATAGAGGGTTGTGATAAGAAATGCAATTGGGATAACTGGGGCAGATTGATCTGAAACAGCTCATTATAAAATCTGACTCATTCCTCCAGATATTTTTCTCTGGAGTGTTTCTGACCTCCCATTCCCCATTCTGATGCCCCCTGAGCAGAATTGATTCATTTCATGACTGTAAAGTTATCACACGGTATTAGCTCGGAAATCACTTTCAGTTTCTCTCACATAGCAAGAGGTAGAAAGGACCTTGGCAAGGACAAATCCCTATCCCTGCTCAGCACCAAGCAGAATGCAGGTGATGAGCTTATTTGATTCTATTAATACCTTGTGTTTACTCGGAACTGACCTGTGCCTGTCTTCGATCAAATTTTCACCTTTACCTGTAGTCACTGGTCCTGCCTTCATTTCTCTGCCTTTTTCTGAGTTGAACTATCATCCAGATTCTTGAGTAAGGCCTGGCAGTCAGTGTATATAATGATATGCTGATTGAGTAAGTGAACTTCTACACAATTTGATGATGTACTGTGTCTAGAAGTTCAGTTCTGTAATCAGAATTGTATTGAGCCCTATGTTGGGCACTTATTAGTTTTGTGATTATAGGTGAATCCTTCAATGTCTGTAAGGCTCATCTGTATTACGGAGGTAACAGTACTTACTTTACAGGGTTAATTGAAGACTTAATCTTATATATAAGGGTATCTTTATGGATTTTGTCTTTTTATATTTATGTCCAATAATTATAGGAATCATCTTTATTCACATTTATATCTTCAGAACCTAGTCCAAAGCACACTGCTTTAGCAGTGGGTAATTTAATGTGGAGGAATGGTAGGATCATGGCAGGACACTGGAATTTTTGCAAAGATTTTTTTGAGCAGTTTTAGGTTCACAGCAAAATGGAGAGGAAGGTACAGAGATTTTTCTTTTTTTTGTTTTGTATTTTTTTCTTTAAAAAAATTAGTTTATTAATTTCATTGCAGGCTAATTACTTTACAATATTGTGATGGTTTTTGCCATACATTGACATGAATCAGCCACAGGTATACATGTGTCCCCCATCCTGAAGCCCCCTCCCACCTCCCTCCCCCTCCCATCCCTCTGGGCCATCCCAGTGCACCAACTTTGAGTGCCCTGTTTCATGCATCAAACTTGGACTGGTGATCTGTTTCACATATGGTAATACACATGTTTCAGTGCTATTCTCTCACATCATCCCACCCTCTCCTCCCACAGAGTCCAGAAGTATTCTTTATAGCTATGTGTCGTTTGCTGTCTCACATATAGGGTCATCGTTACCATCTTTCTAAATTCCATATATATGTGTTAATATACTGTATTGGTGTTTTTCTTTCTGACTTATTTCAATCTGTATAATAGGCTCCAGTTTCATCCACCTCGGTAGAACTGATTCAAATACATTCTTTTTAATGGCTGAGTAATATTCCATTGTGTATATGTACCACAGCTTTCTTATCCATTCATCTGCTGATGGACATCTAGGTTGCTTCCATGTCCTGGCTATTATAAACAGTGCTGCAATGAACATTGGGTACACGTGTCTCTTTCAATTCTGGTTTCCTCGGTGTGTGTGCCCAGCAGTGGGATTGCTGGGTCATATGGCAGTTCTATTTCCAGTTTTTTAAGGAATCTCCACACTGTTCTCCATAGTGGCTGTACTAGTTTGCATTCCCACCAATAGTGTAAGAGGGTTCCCTTTTCTCCACACCCTCTCCAGCATTTATTGCTTGTAGACTTTTGGATAGCAGCCATCCTGACTGGCGTGTAATAGTACCTCATTGTGGTTTTGATTTGCATTTCTCTGATAATGAGTGATGTTGAGCATCTTTTCATGTGTCAGCCATCTGTATGTCCTCTTTGGTGAAATGTCCATTTAGTTCTTTGGCCCATTTTTTGATTGGGTCATTTATTTTTCTGGTATTGAGCTGCTTGTATATTTTTGAGATTAATTCTTTGTCAGTTGCTTCATCTGCTATTATTTTCTCCCATTCTGAAGGCTGTCTTTTCACCTTGCTTATAGTTTCCTTTGTTGTGCAAAAGCTTTTAAGTTTAATTAGGTCGCACTTGTTTACTTTTCCTTTTATTTCCATTACTCTGGGAGGTGGGTCATAGAGGATCCTGCTGTGATTTATGTCAGAGTGTGTTTTGCCTATGTTCTCCTCAAAGAGTTTTATAGTTTCTGGTTTCTGGTCTTACATTTAGATCTTTAATCCATTTTGAGTTTATTTTTGTGTATGGTATTAGAAAGAGTTTTAGTTTCATTCTTTTACAGGTCGTTGACCAGTTTTCCCAGCACCACTTTTAAAGAGAGTGTCTTTTCCCATTGTATATTCTTGCCTCCTTTGTCAAAGATAAGGTGTTCATAGGTTCGTGGACTTATCTCTGGACTTTCTATTCTGTTCCATTGATCTATATTTCTGTCTTTGTGCCAGTGCCATACTGTCTTGATGACTGTAGCTTTGTAGTATAGTCTGAAGTCAGGCAGGTTGATTCCTCCAGTTCCATTCTTCTTTCTCAAGGTTGCTTTGGCTATATGAGGTTTTTGTTGTTGTTGTTTTTTTTCATTTTGTATTTCCATACAAATAGTGAAATTATTTGTTCTAGTTCTGTGAAAAAATACCGTTGGTAGCTTAATATGGATTGCATTGAGTCTGTAGATTGCTTTGGGTGGTGTATTCATTCTCACTATATTGATCTTTCTAATCCACAAAATATGGCATATTTCTCCATCTATTTGTGTCATTTTTGTTTTCTTTCATCAGTGTGTTCTAGTTTTCTATATATAGGTCTTTTGTTTCTTTAGGTAGATTTATTCCTAAGTATTTTATTCTTTTTGTTGCAATGGTGAATGGAATTGTTACCTTAATTTATCTGTTTTCTCATTGTTAGTGTATAAGAATGCAAGGGATTTCTGCTTATCAATTTTGTATCTTGCAACTTTGCTATATTCATTGATTAGCTCTCATAATTTTCTGGTGGTGTCTTTAGGGCTTTTTATGTAGAGGATCATGTCATCTGCAAGCAGTGAGTTTTACTTCTTCTTTTCCAATCTGGATTCCTTTAATTTCTTTTACTTCTCTGATTGTCATGGCTAAAGCTTCCAAAACTATGTTGAATATCAGAGGTGAGAGTGTGCACCCTGTCTTGTTCCTGACTTTAGTGGAAGTGCTTTCAATTTTTCACCATTGAGGATAATATTTCTGGTGGGTTTACAATATATGCCTTTTATTATGTTGAGGTATGTTCCTTCTATGCCCACTTTCTGAAGGCTTTTTATCATAAATGGATTTTGAATTTTGTCAAAGGCTTTCTCTGCATCTCCCATATGAGATAATCATGGTTTTTATCATTCAGTTTGTTAATGTGGTGTATCATATTGATCAACTTGTGAATATTGAAGAATCCTTGCATCCCTGGGTTAAAGCACACTTGGTCATGATGTATGATCTTTTTAATATGTTGTTGGATTCTGTTTGCTAGGATTTTGTTAAGAATTTTTTCACCTATGTTCATCAGTGATATTGGCCTGTAGTTTTCTTTTTTTGTGGCATCTTTGTCTGGTTTTGGAATTAGGGTGATGGTGGCCTCATAGAATGAGTTTGGCAGTTTACCTTCCTCTGCAATTTTCTGGAAGGGTTTGAGTAGGATGTGTGTTAGCTCTTCTCTAATTTTTGATAGAATTCAGCTGTGAAGTCATCTATCTGGTCCTGGGCTTTTGTTTGTTGGAAGATTTCTGATTACAGTTTTGATTTCTGTGCTTGTGATAGGTCTGTTAAGATCTTCTATTTCTTCCTGGTTCAGTTTTGGAAGGTTATACTTTTCTAAGAATTCGTCCCTTTCTTTCAAGTTGTCCATTTTATTGGCATATAGTTGCTGATAGTAGTCTCTTATGATCCTTTGTATTTCTGTGTTGTCTGTTGTGATTTCTCCATTTTCATTTCTAATTTTGTTGATTTGATTCTCCCGTTTTTCCTTAATGAGTCTGGCTAATGGTTTGTCTATTTTATTTACCTTCTCAAAGAATCAGCTTCTCAAACCAACCAGTTTTGTTGGTTTTGGCTATGGTCTCTTTTGTTTCTTTGTCAATTATTTCTGCCCTAATTTTTATGATTTCTTTCCTTCTACTAACCCTGGGGTTCTTCATTTCTTCTTTTTCTAGTTGCTTTAGGTGTAAAGTTAGGTTATTTATTTGATTTTTCTCTTGTTTCTTGAGGTAACTAGTATTGCTATGAACCTTCCCCTTAGCACTGCTTTAACTCAGTTCCATATGTTTTGGGTTGTCTTGCTTTCATTTTCATTTGTTTCTATGCATATTTTGATTTCTTCCATGATTTGTTGGTTATTCAGAAGCGTGCTGTTTAGCCTCCATATTTTCCCCCCTGTAGTTGGCATCTAATCTTACAGTATTGTGATCAGAAAAGATGCTTGAAATGATTTCGATTTTTTTGAGTTTATCAAGGCTAGATTTATGGCCCAGTTGTGATCTATCCTGAAGAGTGTTCCATGTGCACTTAACAAAAGGGTGAAATTCATTATTTGGGGGTGAAATATCCTAAGAGATCAATTAGGTCTAACTGGTCTGTTGTATCATTTAAAGATTGTGTTTCCTTGCTAATTTCTGTTTCATCTATCCATAGGTGTAACTGGGGTATTTAAGTCTCCCACTCTTATTGTGTTACTGTTAATTTTCCCTTTCATACTTGTTAGCATTGGCCTTATATATTGCAATGCTCCTATGTTGGGTGTACACACACACACACACACACACACACACACACACATGCACACACACACATACATATATATATATAATTGCTATATCTTCTTGTTGGATTGATCTTTTGATTATTATGTAGTGTCCTTCTTTGTGTCTTTTCATGGACTTGATTTCAAAGTCTATTTTATCTGATGTGAGTATTACTGCTCCTGCTTTCTTTTCATCTCCATTTGCATATAATATCTTTTCCCAACCCTTCACTTTCAGCTTGTATGTGTCCCTTGGTTTGAGGTGGGTCTCTTGTAGACAGTATATATAGGGGTCTTGTTTTTGTATCCATTCAGCCAGTCTTTGTCTTTTGGTTGGGGCACTCAACCCATTTACATTTAAGGTAATTATTGATAAGTATGATCCCATTGCCATTTACTTTGTTGTTTTGGGTTCGAGTTTATACATCTTTTCTGTGTTTCCTGTCTAGAGAAGATCCTTTAGCATTTGTTGAAGAGTTGGTTTGGTGGTGCTGAATTCTCTCAGCTTTCAATTGTACTCATCTCACATGCTAATAAAGTGATGCTTAAAATTCTCCAAGCCAAGCTTCAGCAATACATGAACCGTGAACTTCCAGATGTTCAAGCTGGTTTTAGAAAAGGCAGAGGAACCAGAGATCAAATTGCCAACATCTGGATCATCAAAAAAGCAAGAGAGTTCCAGAAAAAAATCTATTTCTGCTTTATTGACTGTGCCGAAGCCTTTAAATATGTGGATCACAATAAACTGTGGAAAATTCTGAAAGAGATGGAAATACCAGACCACCTGACCTGCCTCTTGAGAAACCTATTGCAGGTCAGGAAGCAATAGTTAGAACTGGGCATGGAACAACAGACTGGTTCCAAATAGGAAAAGGAGTACATCAAGGCTGAATATTGTCATCCTGCTTATTTAACTTATATGCAGAGTACATCATGAGAAATGCCAGGCTGGAGGAAGCACAAGTTGAAATTAAGAGTGCCAGGAGAAATATCAATAACCTCAGATATGCAGATGACACCACCCTTATGGCAGAAAGTGAAGAAGAACTAAAAAGCCTCTTGACAAAAGTGAAAGAGGAGAGTGAAAAAGTTGGCATAAAACTCAACATTCAAAAGGCTAAGATCATAGCATCCGGTCTCATCACTTCATGGCAAATAGATAGGGAAACAGTGGAAACAGTGTCTGACTTTATTTTTCTGGGCTGCAAAATCACTGCAGATTTTGACTGCAGCCATGAAATTAAAAGACACTTACTCCTTGGAAGGAAAGTTATGAGCAACCTAGACAGAATATTAAAAAGCAGAGATATTACTTTGTCAGCAAAGGTCCGTCTAGTCAAGGCTATGGTTTTTCCAGTGGTCATGTATGGATGTGAGAGTTGGACTATAAAGAAAGCCGAGTGCTGAAGAATGGATCTTTTGAAGTGTGGTGTTGAGGGATCCAACCAGTCCATCTTAATGGAGATCAGTCCTGGGTGTTCATTGGAAGGACTGATGTTGAAGCTGAAACTCCAATACTTCAGCCACTTGATGTGACGAGCTGGACTCATTTGAAAAGACCCTGATGCTGGGAAAGATTGAGGGTAGGAGGAGAAGGGAATGACAGAAGATGAGATAGTTTGATGGCATCACCAACTCAACGGACATGGGTTTGGGTGAACTCTGGGAGTTGCTGATGGACAGGGAGGCCTGGCGTGCTGCGGTTCATGGGGTCGCAAAGTGTTGGACACGACTGAGCGACTGAACTGAACTGAAAGCTTTTGATTTCTCCTTCATATTTGAATGAGATCCTTGCTGGGTATAGTGATCTGGGTCATAGGTTTTTTTCTTTCATCACTTTAAGTATGCCCTGCTATTCCTTCTGGCCTGAAGAGTTTCTATTGAAAGATCAGATGTTATCCTTATGGGGATCCATTGTGTGTTATTTGTTGCTTTTCCCTTGCTGGTTTTAATATTTGCTCTTTGTGGTTGATCTTCGTTAATTTGATTAATATGTGTCTTGGGGTGTTTTGCCTTGGGTTTATCCTTTTTGGAGTTCTCTGGGCTTCTTGGATTTCAGGGGCTGTTTCCTTCCCCATTTTAGTGAAGTTTTCAACTATTATCTCCTCAAGTATTTTCTCATCCCCCCCCCCACTTCTTTTTTTTGGTCTTCTTCTGGGACTCCTATGATTCGAATGTTGGCGTGTTTAGCATTGTCCCAGAGGTCTGGTACAGAGATTTTCAATGTGCCACTTACCCCAAAATGTAGCACCTCCCCTGTTATTAATATCCTCCCCATTGATGAAACCATACACATCACATCACAATATGAGTTTAAATAAAATTATAACTGGAGATAGAGAAAGAGTGAGCCATGCAGGAAGGTTGCTTCTGATCTCAGATCCTGGATAAAACACGTTTTGATCTACTGACTTATTCAAGCAAGAAGCAAGGATCACAGAGATAATCTCTAAGGTATTTCCTGCCAGGACATGAGCTCTTGAAATTGGGTGAATATTTCATGTCTCAACCAAGCCACACTGACTTCTAGATACAAGTAAGACAATGTGCCCAAGGTCCATAACTGTCTCACCTGAGATAAGCTTTCTTCCTCTCAGGGAAAAAGGCAGCATCAGTCTGTGAAATCGCTTCTTGAAAATCAGATATAGACTTTGCTCTTTGGGCCAGCTCAGTGCTTCTAAAAATTTACTGAATTATTGAAAATAATGCTTCCTAAAGACAATTTTACTTTGCTATGGTATTGAAAATAGCTTATGAAATTCTCAAAAACATAAACTTAGCATTTTCATGTAATTATGAAATAATATATGTATTGTATATGAAAGTCAGAAAACATCAAAGAGCTGAGAAGATAACACAAATTTAGTATAAATATGTTGGATTTTTGGATATACATATACACACACATATCTTTGTGTGTATATACATATGTCTGTGTAAAAGTGAAAGTCACTCAGTCATGTCCAATGTTTTGCGACCCCATGGACTACAGTGGACTACTAGCATGCAGGACTCCTCTGTCCATGAAATTCTCCAGGCCAGAATGCTGGAATGAATAGCCGTTCCCTTCTCCAGGGGATCTTCCCAACCCAGGGATCAAACCAGGTCTCCTGCAATGCAGGTAGATTCTTTACAGTTTGAGCCACCTGTTGAGCTTTTGTAAGTATTCACTTAATTCTCAAAACACCCCAATGAGTTAAGGACAATTACTTTCCATTTCACAGATAAGGAAAATGAGGCTTAGAGAGATTAAATGACTTGACTTAATTCATACAGAAAATTGTAGAACCTGAATTTTAACTCAGGCACTGTGACTTACATCTCTGTTCTTCAATTTCTGCTGTGTGTGTGGGCATAGATATGTATGAAGAAATTTAGGGTCATATTGTATATACTCTATGGAAACCTGTTTTTCAACTGATTATAAATATTTGGCTTAAATTGAAGAAAGTAGAGAAAACCATTAGACCATTCAGGTATGACCTGAATCAAATCTGTTATGATTATACAGAGCAAGTGACAAATAGATTCAAGGAATTAGGTCTGATAGAGTGCCCGAAGAACAACAGACAGAGGTTCATGACATTGTACAGGAGGCAGGGATCAAGAACATCCCTAAGAGAAAAAAATTGCAAAACGGCAAAATGGTTGCCTGAGGAGGCCTTATGAATAGCTGAGAAAATAAGAGAAGAAAACGGTAAAGGAGAAAAGGAAAGATATATCCATTTGAATGCAGAGTTCCAAAGAATAGCAAGGAGAGACAAGAAAGTCTTCCTCAGTGACCAATGTAAAGAAATAGAGGGGGGGAAGGAGCCAAGATGGCGGAGGAGTAGGACAGGGAGACCACTTTCTCCCCTAGAAATTCATCAAAAGAATAACTGAACACAGAGCAAACTTCACAAAACAACTTCTGATCACTAGCTGAGGTCACCAGGTGCCAGAAAAGCAGCCCATTGTCTTCGAAATGAGGTAGGACAAAATATAAAAGATAAAAAGTGAGACAAAAGAGCTAAAGACAGAGATCCGTCCCGGGAAGGGTCTTAAAAGAGGACATTCCCAGACACTGGGAAACCCTCGCACTGGCGGGCCTGGGGGAAGTGTTTGAATCTCGGAGGGCAACCTGACTGGGAGAGAAACAATAAATAAAACCCACAGATCACAGCCTAAAAGCAACTCCCAGCAGAAAAGTACCCCAGACGCCCGCATCCGCCACCAGCAAGTGGGGGCGGAACGGAGAGGAGCGGGCGGCATTGCTTGGGGCAGGGTCCGGGCCTGAGTGCCCTGAGGACAATCGGAGGGAGCTTTTGTGAGTTCCCAGCTTGAACTGTGGGAGAGCAAAAGAGAGAGAGAAAATTAACCGGCCCGAACACACTGCCGGCTGTTCGCAGAACAAAGGGACCGAGATTCTGGATGGTCGACATCCGCCTGGAGGGTCGCGGAGAGACACAGGGCGCAGGCACCCGACCGGCGCGGGTGGGGACTGGGGCTGGGGACGCGGAGGGCAGAAGGCGCACGCACCGGACTGGCGCCGGCGGAATCTGAGACTGGGACCACGGAAGGGAGTGGGCGCGCGCACCCGGGGAGAGTGCAAGCGCCAAGCCCCTGGCTGCCTGGACCGCTCTGATGGGGAAGGCACAAAGAGCAGGCGCAGCTTTCTGTGCCGACCTTTGGCGGAACACCCGAGGGCTGGAACCGCGTGCAGTGCGTGCTCCATATAGAGCAGCCCGAGCCTGAGCAGCGCCGGCCCCGCCCGGCAGCGCCAGCCCTGCCCTGCAGCGCGACGGAACTAGCTACCTGAATAAGAGTCCACCTCCGCCCGCCTATGTCAGGGCGGAAATGAGGCCCTGAAGAGACCGGCAAACAGAAGCCAAATAAACAAAGGGAACCGCTTCAGAAGGAACTGGTGCAACAGATTAAAATCCCCGTAGGAAACACTGACCACACAGCAAGGGGCCTGTAGATATCGAGAAGTGTAAGCTGGAACGAGGAGCTATCTGAAACTGAGCCGAACCCACACTGACCACAACAGCTCCAGAGAAATTCCTGGATATATTTTTACTTTTTATTAAGTAACAAAAAAATTTTTTTTTTAATTTTATTTTATTTTTTATTTTTTCTCTTTTATTTTCCTTTAAAATTCCCCATTACTCCTTAACTTTCATTTTCATAAATTCTTACGATTTTTTTAGTTAGGGAAAATTTTTTTTTCCTCTTTTTTTTCTCTTCTTTTTCTTTTCTTTTTTTCCCTCTTCTTCTCTTCTATTTTCTATTTTTCTTTTTCTCATTTCTTTTAAAGTCCTCTAGTACTCCTCTACTACTCCTTAATTATTCATTTTCAATACACTATAACCCAACAAAGAGGAAGGGAAAAAAAAGAAGAGAAGCCCTATTTTTAAACTGAACCTCATATATATTTCTAAAATTTTTGGGGGGTGTTTTTGTTTTTGTTTTTAATATAGTATTTTTAAGAGTCTAACCTCTACTCTAGATTTTTAATTTTTGTTCTTCAGTATATGATATAAATTGTGAACATTTAAGAATCCAATATTCAGTTTCCATTTTTATTCAGGAGTGTGTTGATTACTCTCTCCCAATCTTGACTCTCTGTTTTCTACCTCAGAACACCTCTATTTCCTCCTTTCCCCTTCTCTTCCCAATCCAATTCTGTGAATCTTTGTGGGTGTCTGGGATACAGAGAACACTCTAGGAACAGACAACTGCGTAGATCTGTCTCTCTCCTCTTGAGTCCCCCTTTTTCTCCTCCTGCTCATCTCTATTTCCCTCCTCCCTGTCCTCTTCTTCATGTAACTCTGTGAACATCTCTGGGAGTCCCTAACGGGGGAGAATCTTTTCGCCATTAACCTAGAAGTTTTATTATCAGTGCTGTATAGTTGGAGAAGTCCTGAGACTACAGGAAGAATAAAACTGAAATCCAGAGGCAGGAGATTTAAGGCCAAAACCTGAGAACAACAGAAAACTCCTGACTACATGGAACTTTAAGTAATAAGAGACCGTCCAAAAGCCTCCATACCTACACTGAAACCAACCACCACCCAAGAGCCAACAAGTTTTAGAGCAAGACATACCACGCAAATTCCCCAGCAACGCAGGAACATAGCCCTGAAAGTCAACATACAGACTGCCCAAAGTCACACCTAACACATAGACCCATCTCAAAACTAATTACTGGGCACTCCATTGCTCTTCAAAGAGAAGAAATCAAGTTCCATGCTCCAGAACACTGACACAAGCTTCCCTAACCAGGAAACCTTGACAAGCCAACCGTCCAACCCCACCCACCGGGTAAAAACTCCACAATAAAAAGGAACCACAGACCTCCAGAATACAGAAAGCCCGTTCCAGACACAGCAATCTAAACAAGATGAAAAGGCAGAGAAATATCCAACAGGTAAAGGAACATGACAAGTGCCTACCAAGTCAAACAAAAGAAGAGGAGATAGGGAATCTATCTGAAAAAGAATTTAGAATAATGATAATAAAAATGATCCAAAATCTTGAAAACAAAATGGAGTTACAGATAAATAGCCTGGAGACAAAGATTGAAAAGATGCAAGAAATGTTTAATAAAGACCTAGAAGAAATAAAAGAGAGTCAATTAAAAATGAATAATGCAATGAATGAGATCAAAAACACTTTGGAGGGAACCAAGAGTAGAATAACGGAGACAGAAGATAGGATAAGTGAGGTAGAAGATAGAATGGTGGAAATAAATGAAGCAGAGAGGAAAAAAGAAAAAGGGATCAAAAGAAATGAGGACAACCTCAGGGACCTCTGGGACAATGTGAAACGCCCCAACATTCGACTCATAGGAGTCCCAGAAGAAGAAGACAAAAAGAAAGGCCATGAGAAAATACTCAAGGAGATAATAGCTGAAAACTTCCCTAAAATGGGGAAGGAAATAGCCACCCAAGTCCAAGAAACTCAGAGAGTCCCAAACAGGATAAACCCAAGGCAAAACACTCTAAGACATATTAATCAAGTTAACAAAGATCAAACACAAAGAACAAATACTAAAAGCAGCAAGGGAGAAACAACAAATAACACACAAAGGGATTCCCATAAGGATAACAACTGATCTATCAATAGAAACCCTCCAGGCCAGAAGGGAATGGCAGGACATAATGAAAGTAATGAAAGAGAATAATCTACAACCTAGATTACTGTACCCAGCAAGGATCTCATTCAGATACGAAGGAGAATTCAAAAGCTTTACAGACAAGCAAAAGCTGAGAGAATTCAGCACCACCAAACCAGCTCTTCAACAAATGCTAAAGAATCTTCTCTAGACAGGAAATACAGAAAGGTTGTATAAACGTGAACCCAAAACAACAAAGTAAATGGCAACGGAACCACACCTATCAATAATTACCTTAAATGTAAATGGGTTGAATGCCCCAACCAAAAGACAAAGATTGGCTGAATGGATACAAAAACAAGACCCCTATATATGCTGTCTACAATAGACCCACCTCAAAACCAGAGACACATACAGACTAAAAGTGAAGGGCTGGAAAAAAATATTTCATGCAAATGGAGACCAAAAGAAAGCAGGAATCACAATACTCATATCAGATAAAATAGACTTTCAAATAAAGGATGTGAAAAGAGACAAAGAAGGACACTACATAATGATCAAAGGATCAATCCAAGAAGAAGATATAACAATTATAAATATATATGCACCCAACATAGGAGCACTGCAATATGTATGGCAAACGCTAATGAGTATGAAAGAGGAAATTAATAGTAACACAATAATAGTGGGAGACTTTAATACCCCACTCACAACTATGGATAGATCAACTAAACAGAAAATCAACAAGGAAACACAAACCTTAAATGATACAATGGACCAGCTAGACCTAATTGATATCTATAGGACATTTCACCCCAAAACAATCAATTTCACCTTTTTCTCAAGTGCACACGGAACCTTCTCCAGAAGAGATCACATCCTGGGCCATAAATCTGGTCTTGGAAAATTCAGAAAAATTGAAATCATTCCAGTCATCTTTTCTGACCACAGTGAAGTGAGATTAGATCTCAATTACAGGAAAAAAATTGTTAAAATTCAAACATATGTAGGCTAAATAACACGCTTCTGAATAACCAACAAATCATAGAAGAAATCAAAAAAGAAATCAAAATATGTATAGAAATGAATGAAAATGAAAACACAACAACACAAAACCTATGGGACACTGTAAAAGCAGTGCTAAGGGGAAGGTTCATAGCATTACAGGCTTACATCAAGAAACAAGAAAAAAGTCAAATAAATAACCTAACTCTACACCTAAAGCAATTAGAGAAGGAAGAAATGAAGAACCCCAGGGTTAGCAGAAGGAAAGAAATCTTAAAAATTAGGGCAGAAATAAATGCAAAAGAAACTAAAGAGACCATAGCAAAAATCAACAAAGCTAAAAGCTGGTTTTTTGAAAAAATAAACAAAATTGACAAACCATTAGCAAGACTCATTAAGAAACAGAGAAGAACCAAATTAACAAAATAAGAAATGAAAAGGGTGAGATCACAACAGACAACAGTGAAATACAAAGGATCATAAGAGACTACTAGCAGCAACTATATGCCAATAAAATGGACAACTTGGATGAAATGGACAAATTCTTAGAAAAGTATAACTTTCCAAAACTGAACCAGGAAGAAATAGAAGATCTTAACAGAACCATCACAAGCAAGGAAATCGAAACTGTAATCAAAAATCTTCCAGGAAACAAAAACCCAGGACCAGATGGCTTCACAGCTGAATTCTACCAAAAATTCAGAGAAGAGCTAACACCTATCTTACTCAAACTCTTCCAGAAAATTGCAGAAGAAGATAAACTTCCAAACTCATTCTATGAGGCCACGATCACCCTAATTCCAAATCCAGACAAAGATGCCACAAAAAAAGAAAACTACAGGCCAATATCACTGATGAACATAGATGCAAAAATCCTTAACAAAATTCTAGCAAACAGAATCCAACAACATATTAAAAAAATCATACACCATGACCAAGTGTGCTTTAACCCAGGAATGCAAGGATTCTTTAATATCCGCAAGTCAATCAATGTAATACACCACATTAACAAATTGGAAGATAAAAACCATATGATTATCTCAATAGATGCAGAGAAAGCCTTTGACAAAATTCAACACTCATTTATGATTAAAACTCTCCAGAAAGCAGGAATAGAGGGAACATACCTCAACATAATAAAAGCTATATATGACAAACCCACAGCAAGCATCACCCTCAATGGTGAAAAACTGAAAGCATTTCCCCTGAAATCAGGAAAAAGACAAGGGTGCCCACTCTCACCACTACTATTCAACATAGTGTTGGAAGTTTTGGCCACAGCAATCAGAGCAGAAAAAGAAGTAAAAGTAATACAGATAGGCAAAGAAAAAGTGAAACTCTCGCTGTTTGCAGATGACATGATCCTCTACATAGAAAACCCTAAAGACTCTTCCAGAAAATTACTAGAGGTAATCAATGAATATAGCAAAGTTGCAGGATATAAAATTAACACACAGAAATCCCTTGCATTCCTATATACTAACAATGAAAAAACAGAAAGAGAAATTAAGGAAACAATACCATTCACCATTGCAACAAAAAGAATAAAATACTTAGGAGTATATCTACCTAAAGAGACAAAAGACCTGTACATAGAAAACTATAAAACACTGATGAAAGAAATCAAAGAGGACACAAACAGATGGAGAAACATACCCGTGTTCATGGATTGGAAGAATCAATATTGTCAACATGGCTATTCTACCCAAAGCAATCTATGGATTCAATGCAATCCCTATCAAGCTACCAACGATATTTTTCACAGAACTAGAACAAATAATTTCACAATTTGTATGGAAATACAGAAAACCATGAATAGCCAAAGTAATCTTGAGAAAGAAGAATGGAACTGGAGGAATCAACCTGCCTGACTTCAGACTCTACTACAAAGCCAGAGTCATGAAGACAGTATGGTACTGGCACAAAGACAGAAATATAGATCAATGGAACAGAATAGAAAGCCCAGAGATAAATCCACGAACCTATGGACACCTTATCTTTGACAAAAGAGGCAAGGATATACAATGGAAAAAAGACAACCTCTTTAACAATTGGTGCTGGGAAAACTGGTCAACCACTTGTAAAAGAATGAAACTAGATCACTTTCTAACACCATACACAAAAATAAACTCAAAATGGATTAAAGATCTAAATGTAAGACCAGAAACTATAAAACTCCTAGAGGAGAACATAGGCAAAACACTCTCCGACATAAATCTCAGCAGGGTCCTCTATGACCCACCTCCCAGAATATTGGAAATAAAAGCAAAACTAAACAAATGGGACCTAATGAAACTTAAAAGCTTCTGCACTACATAGGAAACTATAAGTAAGGTGAAAAGACAGCCCTCAGATTGGGAGAAAATAATAGCAAATGAAGCAACAGACAAAGGATTAATCTCAAAAATATACAAGCAACACCTGCAGCTCAATTCCAGAAAAATAAATGACCCAATCAAAAAATGGGCCAAAGAACTAAACAGACATTTCTCCAAAGAGGACATACAGATGGCTAACGAACACATGAAAAGATGCTCAACATCACTCATTATTGGAGAAATGCAAATCAAAACCACAATGAGGTACCATTACACGCCAGTCAGGATGGCTGCTATCCAAAAGTCTACAAGCAATAAATGCTGGAGAGGGTGTAGAGAAAAGGGAACCCTCTTACACTGTTGGTGGGAATGCAAACTAGTACAGCCACTATGGAAAACAGTGTGGAGATTTCTTAAAAAACTAGAAATAGAACTGCCATATGACCCAGTAGTCCCACTTCTGGGCATACACACCGAGGAAACCAGATCTGAAAGAGCACGTGCACCCCAATGTTCATCACAGCACTGTTTATAATAGCCAGGACATGGAAGCAGCCTAGATGCCCATCAGCAGATGAATGGATAAGGAAGCTGTGGTACATATACACCATGGAATATTACTCAGCCATTAAAAAGAATTCATTTGAATCAGTTCTAATGAGATGGACGAAACTGGAGCCCATTATACAGAGTGAAGTAAGCCAAAAAGATAAAGAACATTACAGCATACTAACACATATATATGGAATTTAGAAAGATGGTAACGATAACCCTATATGCAAAACAGAAAAAGAGACACAGAAGTACAGAACAGACTTTTGGAGTCTGTGGGAGAAGGTGAGAGTGGGATGTTTCAAAAGAACAGCATGTATATTATCTATGGTGAAACAGATCACTAGCCCAGGTGAGATGCATGAGACGAGTGCTCGGGCCTGGTGCACTGGGAGGACCCAGAGGAGTCGGGTGGACAGGGAGGTGGGAGGGGGGATCGGGATGGGGAATACATGTAACTCTATGGCTGATTCGTGTCAATGTATGACAAAACCTACTGAAATGTTGTGAAGTAATTGGCCTCCAACTAATAAAATAAAATTAAAAAAAAAAAAAAAAGAAAGAAAGAAATAGAGGGAAACTATAGATTGGGAATGACTGGAGATCATTCAAGAAAACTAGAGATACCAAGGGAACATTTCATGCAAAGATGGGCACAATAAAGGACAGAAATGATATGGACCTAACAGAAGCACAAGACATTAAGAAGAGGTGGCAAGAATACACAGAAGAACTACACAAAAAAATCTTCACAATCCAGATAATCATAATGGTGTGATCACTCAACTAAAGCTAGACATCCTGGAATGCGAAGTCAAGTGGGCCTAAGGAAGCATCACTATGAACAAAGCTAGTGGAGGTGATGGAATTCCAGTTGAACTATTTCAAATCCTAAAAGATGATGCTGTGAAAGTGCTGCACTCAATATGCTAGCAAATTTGGAAAACTCAGCAGTGGCCACAAGACTGGGAAATGTCAGTTTTCATTCCAATCCCAAAGAAAGGAAATGTCAAAGAATGTTCAAACTACTGCACAATTGCACTCATCTCACATGCTAGCAAAGTAATGCTCAAAATTCTCCAAGCCAGACTTCAACAGTATATGAACCATGAACTTCCAGATGTTCAAGCTGCATTGAAAAGTCAGAGGAACCAGAAATCAAATTGTCAACGTTTGTTGGATCATCAAAAAAGCAAGAGAACACCAGAAAAACATCTATTTCTGCTTTATTGACTATGCCAAAGCTTTTGACTATGTGGATCACGAGAAACTGTGGAAAATTCTTCAGTTCTTCAAGAAATGGGAATACCAGACTACCTGACCTGCTTCTTGAGAAATCTGTATGTAGGTCAAGAAGCAACAGCTAGAACTGGGCATGGAAAAACAGACTGGTTCCAAACCAGGAAAGGAGTATGTCAAGGCTGTATATGGTCACCCTGCTTTTTTAACCTCCATCCAGAGTACATCATGAGAAATGCCATGCTAGATTAATCACAAGCTGGAATCAAGATTGCCAGGAGAAATATCAATAACCTCAGATATGCAGATGCCACCACCCTTATGGCAGAAAGCAAAGAAGAACTAAAGAGCCTCTTGATGATGGTGAAAGAGGAGAGTGAGAAAGTTGGTCTATTTTATTTATTTATTTATTTTTCCATTTATTTTTATTAGTTGGAGGCTAATTACTTTACAATATTGTAGCGGTTTTTGCCATACATTGACATGAATCAGCCATGGATTTGCATGTGTTCCCCATCCTGAACCACCCTCCCACCTCCCTCCCCATCCCATCCCTCTGAGTCATCCCAGTGTACCAGCCCTGAGTACTTGTCTCATGCATCCAACCTGGACTGGCAATCTGTTTCACACAAAAAATTGATAATATATGTTTCAATGCTATTCTCTCAGATCATCCCAACCTCGCCTTCTCCCACAGAGCCCAAAGGTCTGTTCTATACATCTGTGTCTCTTTTTCTATCTTGCATATAGAGTTATCATTACCATCTTTCTAAATTCCATATATATGCATTAGTATATTGTATTGCTGTTTATCTTTCTGACTTACTTCATTCTGTATAATGGGCTCCAGTTTCATCCATCTCAATAGAACTGATTCAAATCAATTCTTTTCAATGACTGAGTAATATTCCATTGTGTATATGTACCACAGCTTTCTTATCCATTTGTCTGCTGATGGGCATCTAGGTTGCTTCCATGTCCTGGCTATTATAAACAGTGCTGTGATGAACATTGGGGTACATGTGTCTCTTTCAGATCTGGTTTCCTCAGTGTGTGTGCCCAAGTGTGGGTTTGCTGGGTCATATGGCAGCTCTATTTCCAGTTTTTTAAGGAATCTTCACACTGTTCTCCATAGTGGCTGTACTAGTTTGCATTCCCACCAACAGTGTAAGAGGGTTCCCTTTTCTCCACACCCTCTCCAGCATTTATTGCTTGTAGACTTTTGGATAGCAGCCATCCTGACTGGCGTATAATGGTACCTCATTGTGGTTCTGATTTTCATTTCTCTGATAATGAGTGATGTTGAGCGTCTTTTCATGTGTTTGTAAGCCATCTGTATGTCTTCTTTGGAGAACTGTCTGTTTAGTTCTTTGGCCCATTTTTTGATTGGGTCATTTATTTTTCTGGAATTGAGCTGCAGGAGTTGCTTGTATGTTTTTGAGATTAATCCTTTGTCAGTTGCTTCATTTGCTATTATTTTCTCCCATTCTGAAGGCTGTCTTTTCACCTTGCTTATAGTTTCCTTTGTTGTGCAAAACCTTTTAAGTTTCATTAGGTCCCATTTGTTTAGTTTTGCTTTTATTTCCAATATTCTGGGAGGTGGGTCATAGAGGATCTTGCTGTGATTTATGTCGGAGAGTGTTTTGCCTAAGTTTTCCTCTAAGAATTTTATAGTTTCTGGTCTTACATTTAGATCTTTAATCCGTTTTGAGTTTATTTTTGTGTATGGTGTTAGAATGTGTTCTAGTTTCATTCTTTTACAAGTGGTTGACCAGTTTTCCCAGCACCACTTGTTAAAGAGGTTGTCTTTTCTCCATTGTATATTCTTGCCTCCTTTGTCAAAGATAAGGTGCCCACAGGTGTGTGGATTTATCTCTGGGCTTTCTATTCTGTTCCATTGATCTATATTTCTGTCTTTGTGCCAGTACCATACTGTCTTGATGACTGTGGCTTTGTAGTAGAGCCTGAAGTCAGGCAGGCTGATTTGTCCAATTCCATTCTTCTTTCTCAAGATTGCTTTGTCTATTCGAGGTTTTTTGTATTTCCATACAAATTATGAAATTATTTGTTCTAGTTCTGTGAAAAATACCGTTGGTAGCTTGATAGGGATTGCATTGAATCTATAGATTGCTTTGGGTAGCATAGTCATTTTCACAATATTTATTCTTCCAATCCATGAACATGGTATATTTTTCCATCTGTTTGTGTCCTCTTTGATTTCTTTCATCAGTGTTTTATAGTTTTCTATATATAGGTCTTTTGTTTCTTTAGGTAGATATACTCCTAAGTATATTATTCTTTTTGTTGCAATGGTGAATGGTATTGTTTCCTTAATTTCTCTTTCTGTCTTCTCATTGTTAGTGTATAAGAATGCAAGGGATTTCCGTGTGTTAACTTTATATCCTGTAACTTTACTATATTCATTGATTAGCTCTAGTAGTTTTCTGGTAGTCTTTAGGATTTTCTATGTACAGGATCATGGCATCTGCAAACAGTGAGAGTTTTACTTCTTCTTTTCATATCTCGATTCCTTTTATTTATTTTTCTTCTCTGATTGCTGTGGCCAAAACTTCCAAGACTGTGTTGAATAGTCGTGGTGAGAGTGGGCACCCTTGTCTTGTTCCTGACTTTAGGGGAAATGCTTTCAATTTTTCATCATTGAGGATAATGTTTGCTGTGGGTTTGTCATATATAGCTTTTATTATGTTGAGGTATGTTCCTTCTATTCCTGCTTTCTGGAGAGTTTTTTTTTAAAACCATAAATCGATGTTGAATTTTGTCAAAGAAAGTTGGTTTAAAACTCAACATTCAGAAAATGAAGATCATGGCATCCGGTCTCATTAGTTCATGGCAAATCGATGGGCAAACAATGTAAACAGTGACAGACTATTTTCTTGGGCTCCAAAATCACTGCAGATGATGACAGCAGCCATGAAATTAAGACACTTTCTCCTTGGAAGAAAAATTATGACCAACCCAACAGCATATTAAAAAGTAGAGACATTACTTTGCCAAAAAAGATCCATCTAGTTAAAATTATGGTTTTTCCAGTAGTCATTTATGGATGTGAGAGTTGGGCTATAAAGAAAGCTGAGTGCTGAAGAATTGATATTTTTGAACTGTGGTGTTAGAAAAGACTCTTGGGAGTCCCTTGAACTGCAAGGGGGCCCAACCAGTCCATCCTAAAGGAGATCAGCCCTGAATATTCATTGGAAAGACTGATACTGAAGCTGAAACTCCAATATTTTGGCCACCTAATGCAAAGAACTGACTCATTGGAAGACTCTGATGCTGGGAAAGATTGAAGGCAGGAAGTGAAGGAAACAGCAGAGGATAAGATGGTTGGATGGCATCACCAACTCTATGGACATGAGTTTGGGTAAAATCTGGGAGTTGGTGATGCGCACGGAAGCCTGACATGCTGCAGTCCATGGCGTCACAAAGAGTCAGACACGACTGAGTGACTGAAGTTACTGACTGATAAATATTTGTGATGTCATTTGTTTTTTATGATATAATTTTGGGATATGGCATAGTTATCCATTGTATAGCAGGATTTACTAAAAAAGGACATCATTAGACATAAAGACATACTTTTTAAAAATAAATATCAAACTCATAAGTATAATGGGGTCTACAAAAAAGCATTCCTAGAAGGAGATTCCTTGGTCAAATGATATGCCTATTTTTAAGGCTTTCAATACATATTGACCAAGGTGTTCCAAGAATTGTTGTATTTTTTTCTCTAAAACGGAGGTCTGACTAACCATTTCTGGCCTAATGTCTGTATTTGCAAGTGAGGGTTTATCAGAACACTTGCATGCCTGTTTGTCTGTGGTCGCAATTGTGCTAGCAGAGCAGAGTTGGATAGTTGTGACAGAGATCATATGACTCACAAACCTGGAAATATTTATTATGTGACCTGTTGCGGAAAAAATTTATAACCTCCTCCCTACATATTAGAGTTAAAAATCCATTTCTCTGTTTTTCTGCCCATCTTGTATATAAAAAGGCAGGTAGACATATATATATATATATATGTAGATACATATATATGTATGTATGTATGGTCATAAATTTGGTTTGGTAGACTAAATTACTATTTCAATGTAGGAAAGAAAATTTCTTACCTTTTCTGTCCATTTGCCTGTCTTCTTTTCTGCCCATTATCTCTTTTTCTGGTGTTTTTACTCTATATGCCATTTTGTTTCTTGAGTTCTTTATAAGTTAAATATATTTGCAAATTTCCATATATGTCTATTTCACTTCGAGTCATCTATTTTGCGTTCTTTACTACGGCTCTTGATACATAGGAGGTTTTGATTGTTTTATAATTAAAATGTGTCAGTATTTTTATTTAGGATTCTATCGTTCATTTATTTATTTTTCCTTTTTAAAAAATTTATTTATTTTAGTTGGAGGCTAATTACTTTACAGTATTGTAGTGATTTTTGCCATACATTGATATGAATCAGCCATGGGTTTACATGTGTTCCCCATCCTGAACTCCCCTCCAAATTCTACTTAGGAAACCCTGTTTTTCCTTTGTGGTCTGTGCAGTTCATGTGTATTTTAACTTGGCTCTTTTATAGTTTACTCATTTATTTTTGTATTCATTTATTACTATTTCTTCTTTTTTCTTTAAGGAAAAAAACTTTTTTTTTTTTTTATTAGTTGGAGGCTAATTACTTCACAACATTTCAGTGGGTTTTGTCATACATTGACATGAATCAGCCACGGAGTTACATGTATTCCCCATCACGATCCCCCCTCCTACCTCCCTCCCCACCCCATCCCTCTGGGTCTTCCCAGTGCACCAGGCCCGAGCACTTGTCTCATGCATCCCACCTGGGCTGGTGATCTGTTTCACTATAGATAATATACATGCTGTTCCATTTATTACTATTTCTTTAAATCATCTAAGCTATATTTTGAATGAGTCTTTAAGTGAAGAACTAGCTTAAACTGTCTAGACAGGCAATTATCCATCATTATTGATGAGACTATCTTTCCCTACTGATTCACAATTCCACTGTTATGATCTGCTAAATTCTGGTTCACATGATTATCTATTTCTGACTTCTGTGATGGTCCACTCATTCTGTCTGTACTCATTTTATCCACTGAATTCATACACAGTTATAATTGATGAACATAATTCCCTCATTAATTTTTATAATTTTTCTACCTCTTCAATCCTATTTATTCTTTCAATTGAATGAGTGTTAAAATTATTTTTTCAGTTTTTTTTTTTTGGAATATAATTGCTTTACAATGTGGTGGTCTCTGTCATACATCAAGACAAATAATTCATAATCATATATATAATTCAGTTTTTAAAAAATTAATCAGAATTTAAGTTGAAATTCATTAGAACAATACATTAATTTGAGAGGGATTGAATCCTACCATATTAAATCTTTTCATTGAATCAGATTCTTTTATGTTTCTGAGAAATATTCAGTAGCTTAAACAGTATAGATCCTGCACACACTTTGGATTGCTTATTCCTACATAAACCAAATTTTCTGTGCTAATAAACTTTCATACATGACATTTTCTAATTGGATGATATTGGTATTTTAAAAAGCTATTATTTTTCTAAACAGTTACATTTGTGTCTGCTCTTAATAATGTAGATTATTCCTCAGTTGATTCATTTTAGTTTCCTAGGTGAAGTTATTATAGTTATGATTTAAGCTTTTTATTATCAGTCAGAAACTCCAGATAGTGTCAAACACTAGGAGTAACAGTAGGCATCTTATCTGTGCATCATTTCTCTCTTTAAAGTAATTTCTTGAATGTTTCTTAGTTATATATGAGGTTGGCTTCTGGGTTAAAATAAACTTTTTGTCATGTTAAGGATCTATCCTGTTATTCCTTTCTTATTAGGCAATCATTTGTTAAAAAATAAGTAGTTATTGAAATTTGGCAAGTGGCTTTAGATATTCAGTTCAGTTTAGTCACTCAGTCATGTCCAGCTCTGTGGAATCCCCATGAACCGCAGCACAACAGGCCTCCCTGTCCATCACCAACTCCCGGAGTCTTACCCAAACCCATGTCCATTGAGTCGGTGATGCCATCCAACCATCTCATCCTCTGTCGTCCCCTTCTCCTGCTGCCCTCAATCTTTCCCAGCATCAGGGTCTTTTCAAAAGAGCTCTTCGCATCATGTGGCCAAAGAACTGGAGTTTCAGCTTCAGCATCAGTCCTTCCAATGAACACCCAGGACGGATCTCCTTTAGGATGGACTGGTTGGATCTCCTTGCAGTCCAAGGGACTCTCAAGAGTCTTCTCCAACACCACAGTTCAAAGGCATCAATTCTTCTGCACTCAGCTTTCTTTATAGTCCAACTCTCACATCTATACATGACCACTGGAAAAACCATAGCCTTGACTAGACGGACCTTTGTTGGCAAAATAATGTCTCTGTTTTTTAATACGCTATCTAGGTTGGTCATAACTTTCCTTCCAAGGGGGAAGCATCTTTTAATTTCATGGCTGCAGTCACCATCTGCAGTGATTTTGGAGCCCAGAAAAATAAAGTCAGACACTGTTTCCACTGTTTCCCCGTCTAGTTGCCATGAAGTGATGGGACCAGATGCCATGATCTTAGTTATCTGAAAGTTGAGCTTTAAGCCAACTTTTTCCACTATCCTCTTTCACGTTCATCAATAGGCTCTTTAGTTCTTCACTTTCTGACATAAGGGTGGTGTCATCTGCATATCTGAGGTTATTGATATTTCTCCTGGCAATCTTGATTTCAGCTTGTGCTTCCTCCAGCCCAGTGTTTCTCATGATGTACTCTGCATATAAGTTAAATAAGCAGGGTGACAATATACAGCCTCATGTACTCCTTTCCCAGTTTGGAACCAGTATGTTGTTCCATGTCCAGTTCTGTTGTTTCCTGACCTGGAAACAGGTTTCTCAACAGGCTTTAGGTATATGTTAACCTTATTTTGTGAGTCTAAACTTTTCTAGATGGACCTTTGTTGGCAAATAACGTCTCTGCTTTTTAATATGCTGTCTAGGTTGGTAATATCTTTCCTCCCAAGGAGCAAGAATCTTTTAATTTCATTGCTGCAATCACCATCTGCAGTGATTTTGGAGCCCCCCCCCCAAAATAAAGTCAGCCACTGTTTCCACTGTTTCTCCATCTATTTGCCATGAAGTGATGGGACTGGAGGCCATGATCTTAGTTTTCTGAATGTTGAGCTTTAAGCAAACTTTTTCACTATCCTCTTTCACATTCATCAAGAGGCTCTTTAGTTCTTCACTTTTTGCCATAAGGGTGGTGTCATTAAACTTACTGATAAATACTGTGGATCTAGTGACTTTTATAAGGTTACCAGTTATGTTTTAAATTTGTTTCTCTCTAGCTAGTGATTTCTTCCAACATTTTTAAAGTTTTGGATTAGTTTCAGAAGTATGCCCAATCAGAATATGATGAACTGTCCTGGGCCCACAGGTTGAAAACGACAGTACCTGTATGCATGTATGCTTTTCTGTATCATTTGTTTTCAGTAATAACTTCTTGCTCTCAAAGTCTCTGGAATCTACAAGCCCAGACATACTCTGCTTTACCCTCTCTAGTGGGTAAAATCACTCATCTGCGAGGTGAGTGAGATGCGGTTGGTAGGCCACAATAGGGAAGGGGCTCTTTTGTTTTCAGTCTCATCCTCAGAGGCAGCTGGTACTGCCAGTGGCTGGGCCTTTGGAGGATTCTGTAGTGTACACTGGCTGGCTGTACCCACCCCTGGCTTCAGATTCACCTCTTTGAATCTGTTAAGTCAATTACTACTACTCCATCTGCTTCTCTGTTTCCCCAGTTCTATTGCTCCTGCTCATCTCTTTGTTCTTGTGGATTCATACCCTTTAAAAGTCAATTCTGGGAGGATTTTGTGAGTCAATGAAGCAACCTGCGTTATTTACTTTTGTGTTTTTCATTCTTTAAAAAAAAAACTTTTTGTATTAAAAATTTCAAGTCTATGAAAAGTTTCAAGAACATTTCCTTTATATGTATCAGTTATTATCAATTTGTTTTAAATCTCTACATATCTTTGATATATATATATATATACACACACACACACAAATAATTGGAGAGTAAATTGCAGATGTTATGATCCTTTATTCCTAAGAGCTTTAGTGTCTATTTCCTAGAAGCAGGACATTTTCTTACAGTCATGACACAATGATAACATTCAGGAAATTTGGCACTGTTGCAACACTGATGCAATGTTTGCATCTAAGAGAAAGCCTGTATTCAAACTTGGCCAGTGTTCCTAGCAGTGTCCCTCTCAGAAACTCAGGTCCTTACACTGCATCTAGTTGTCCCGTTGTTTTTGTCTCCTTGATGTGGAACAGTTCCTTTCGTTTGAAGAACTTCCTTTGTCTTTCTTCATCTTGCCTGACATTGACCTTTTGAAGAGTACCAAGCAGTTGTTTGTACAGGTTAGCATTTCTGGCAAGACTGCCTTGTAAGTGATATTGTATCTTTCTAGTCATGAAATTAAGTCAAATGTTCTCAATTTCTCCACTATTCCTGATGTTAAATTTGACCACTGTTACAGGCAGAACTGTATTTCTCCCCAACTCATATGTTGAACTTTTAGCCCTGAATATATGATTGTATTGAAAAACGGAGTCTTAGGAGGTAGCTAAGGTTAAATGAAATCAGAAAAGTGGGCCTGACTCTCCAGAATTGGTGTTCTCATAAGCAGAGGAAGGGGTGCCAGGAGTCTGTGTGCTTAGGGGAAAGACCATGTGAAGAAACAGCAAGAAGGCAGGTGCCTGCAAGCCAAGGAGAGGAACCTGGCTATAAACCAACCTGCTGTCCTTTGATCTTGGACCTACAGCCTTCAGGAATGTGAGAAAATAAGTGCCTGTTTTTTAAGCCACACAGTCTGTGGTATTCTGTTACATCAACACAAGCAAGTTAATAAAACTGCTTAAGGTTCTGTCTGCAAGAATTCTCCATTGTAAAGGAAAATTCATCTTTCTTTATAATCAACAAATAATATTTGAGGAGGTACTTTGAGGAGATATTTTATAAATATTTTAATACTCATCAAAATTTAACTAAAAGTCTATTTCATTAGTGTTCTTCCTTGAACAGTTATTCACACAGTGGCTTCAAATGGTGATTTTTTAACTCTATCATTCCTTCCACCTTTAGTAACTGGCGATCTTCTATTTATTTATTTATTTTTTACTTATTTTTATTCGTTGGAGGCTAATTACTTTACAATATTGTAGTGGTTTTTGTCATACATTGACATGAATCAGCCATGGATTTACATGTGTTCCCCATCCTGATACCCCCTCCCGCCTCCCCCTCCATCCCATCCCTCTGGGTCTTCCCAGTGCACCAGGCCTGAGCACTTGTCTCATGCATCCAACCTGGGCTGGTGATCTGTTTCACCCTTGATAGTATACTTGTTTCAATGCTGTTCTCTCTGAACATCCCACCCTCGCCTTCTCCCACAGAGTCCAAAAGTCTGTTCTGTACATCTGTGTCTCTTTTTCTGTTTTGCATATAGGGTTATCATTACCATCTTTTTAGATTCCATATATATGTGTTAGTATACTGTATTGGTCTTTATCTTTCTGGCTTACTTCACTCTGTATAATGGGCTCCAGTTTCATCCATCTCATTAGAGCTATTTATCCGTTTATTCAGCACGGTCTCCTGAATATTTTATTTTAACCCATTAGGTAGTACCTTTTACTGATCTTTTTCTTTTGGATGATCAAAATGTCCCAGATTCAGCCAGTGTCGCCTTCTTCAGGCTGACTTACTTCCCAGCACATGGTGTTCTTTCTTACTCCACCTCTTATGTCTCTCATACTTAATACTGCAAGGAGATCCAACTAGTCCATCCTAAAGGAAATCAGTCCTGAATATTCTTTGGACGGACTGATGCTGAAGCTGAAACTCTAATACATTGACCACATGATGCAAAGAGCTGACTCATTGGCAAAGACCCTGATGCTGTGAAAGATTGAAAGTGGGAGGAGAAGGGGTCGACAGAGGATGAGATGGTTGTATGGCATCACCAACTCAAGGGACATGAATTTGAGTAAACTCCAGGAGTTGACGATGGACAGGGAGGCCTGGCATGCTCCAGTCCATGGGGTCACAAAGAGTCGGACACGACTAAGTGACTGAACTGACTGATTGACTTCATACCTGGAATAGGCCGTTTCACTAAGGAGCCCTTTTTTCTCTGACTGGGGCACAGGGATGGATGTTGCAGCTGAGGTGTCATTTTTCTTTGCCATTTCAGAAGATAGCCAGGGCAAAAATTTTGAGGAAATGACTTCAGAACAATATCTGAAATTTGTGTTTTTGTCTCATCTCCCTTTATTCTAGTTCATTAAAAATTTTCCTTTTTGATTGCTTTTATTTGCTAGAAAACTAAAATATGATGTCAAATACAGCTGAGGTCAAGGAGATAAAATAAATAGTTGCAGTTTTGAGAAAAATATGTGAAATGTAATCACAGAGTAAACTGATTATAAGAATATCATAGGATTATGAGGTATACTTGAGGGCTCACTTAAGCTTTGCAGGAATAAAATGAATCTAATCTCCATATTTCTGTGTTTTTGTTTTTGTTTTTGTAGGCCAAGGTCTGTAGCTGCAGAACAAGCCAGAACTGAGCTTTATCAAGTTCAGATTTTGCTGACACCTATGATGAAGTCAAAGAAGTTGAGAATAAATGCAAGAGAGGGATTAAAATGATCATGGAGTCTAACTAGATAAGCAAGTGAGTGGGGAGATGCACAGTGAAGAAGCTGCAGGGTAAAGGACAGAGCCAGAGGGTCAAAGGAAGTTGGCTGGAAAGTTGAATGATGGTGATCAGAGATGCAGATCCTTGCAATGGGCGGTCAGGAAATGCTGCTAATGTCAGCACTGAAGTTTGATTAGGGATGCATGGTAGACTGGACCATGTGACAAGACACTGAAGGAGAAAATAAAGAAATTGAGAGGCCAGGTTTGGATGGGACTCTCCATGTTGATGTTGAAATGAAGAATCACCATAGGAGTACTGGTAACAGTGAAATGAAGCAGGACCCTATGGCCTTCCCACCCCACATCCTCCACCTGCCTTATGTCTGTAGAAGAACTTTAGCCATATGATAAGCTTTATCAGAGAAGAGAGAAAATGCAGAAGCAAAAGAAAACAGTCGAACAAGACCAAATAACACTATGGTCATTAAGCAAAGTCAAGGACCTTTAATTCCTTCTCAAGGGCTACAGGTGATGTTTTTAGGCAAATCCTTTGAGCTGTCTTGTAGATACTGAAACCTCTACCAGGTAGAAGAAGTTAACTATGTGATGACCAGATTGTAGCCATTGACATAATCTGCCACGATTCTGGGGTCTTGCCTCAAAAAAAAAAAAAAAAAAAAAAGGGAAAAAGTCAACCCTGGAACTAAAGTCTGACTGTACTTAAAGCAATCAACACTGATCAGACCACTGCATGACTGATTTTAAGATGACTGTCACACTGTTCTCCATAGCGGCTGTACTAGTTTGCATTCCCACCAACAGTGTAAGAGGGTTCCCTTTTCTCCACACCCTCTCCAGCATTTATTGCTTGTAGATTTTTGGATAGCAGCCATTCTGACTGGCATGTAATGGTACCTCATTGTGGTTTTGATTTGCATTTCTCTGATAATGAGTTATGTTGAGCATCTTTTCATGTGTTTGTTAGCCATCTGTACGTCTTCTTTGGAGAAATGTCTGTTTAGTTCTTTGACCCATTTTTTGATTGGGTCATTTATTTTTCTGGAATTGAGCTTCAGGAGTTGCTTGTATATTTTTGAGATTAATCATTTGTCTGTTGCTTCGTTTGCTATTATTTTCTCCCAATCTGAGGGCTGCCTTTTCACCTTGCTTATAGTTTCCTTTATGAAGGACAGTGTGGAGATTTCTTAAAAAACTGGAAATAGAACTGCCATATGACCCAGCAATCCCACTTCTGGGCATACACACCCAGGAAACCAGATCTGAAAGAAACACTTGCACCCCAATGTTCATCGCAGCACTGTTTATAATAGCCAGGACATGGAAGCAACCAAGATGCCCATCAACAGACGAATGGATAAGGAAGCTGTGGTACATATACACCATGGAATATTACTCAGCCATTAAAAAGAATTGATTTGAATCAGTTCTAATGAGATGGATGAACTGGAGCCCATTATACAGAGTGAAGTAAGCCAGAAAGATAAAGACCAATACAGTATACTAATGCATATATACGGAATTTAGAAAGAGGGTAATGATAACCCTATATGCCAAACAGAAGAAGAGACACAGATGTACGAACAGACTTTTAGACTCTGTGGGAGAAGGCGAGGGTGGGATGTTCAGAGAGAACAGCATCGAAACATGTATATTATCTAGGGTGAAACAGATCACCAGCCCAGGTTGGATGCATGAGACAAGTGTTCAGGCCTGGTGTACTGGGATGACCCAGAGGGATCGGGTGGAGAGGGAGGTGGGAGGGGGGTTCAGGATGGGGGATACATGTAAATCCATGGCTGATTCATGTCAATGTATGACAAAAACCACTACAATATTGTAAAGTAATTAGCCTCCAACTAATAAAAATAAAAATAAATGAAAAAAAAAAGAAAAGATGACTGTCAGATGAGATCGGGTGCATTCAAGGTGGTATGACCATAGACAGCTAATCAATGAATATAGTAAACTTGCAGGATATAAAATTAACACACAGAAATCCCTTGTATTCCTATACACTAACAATGAGAAAACAGAAAGAGAAATTAAGGAAACAATACCATTCACCATTGCAACAAAAATAATAAAATACTTAGGGGTATATCTACCTAAAGAAACAAAAGACTTATATATTGAAAAGTATAAAACACTGATGAAAGAAATCAAAGATGGAGAAATACACCATGTTCATGGATTGGAAAAATCAATACAGTGAAAATGAGTATACTACCCAAAGCAATCTATAGATTCAATGCAATACCTATCAAACTACCAACGGTATTTTTCACAGAACTAGAACAAATAATTTCACAATTTGTATGGAAATACAAAAAAAAACCTCGAATAGCCAAAGCAATCTTGAGAAAGAATAGAACTGGAGAAATCAACCTGCCTGATTTCAGGCTATATTACAAAGCTACACTCATCAAGACAGTATAGTACTGGCACAAAGACAGAAATATATATCAATGGAAAAAAACTGAAAGCCCAGAGATAAATCCACACACCTGTGGGCACCTTATCTTTGACAAAGGAGGCAAAAATATACAATGGAGAAAAGACAATTTCTTTAACAAGTTGTGCTGGGAAAACTGGTCAACCACTTGTAAAAGAATGAAACTAGAACACTTTCTGACACCATCCACAAAAATAAACTCAAAATGGATTAAAGATCTAAACTTAAAACCAGAAACTATAAAACTCCTAGAGGAGAACATAGGCAAAACACTCTCTGACATAAATCATAGCAGAATCCTCTATGACCCACCTCCCAGAGTAATGGAAACAAAAGCAAAAATAAACACGTGGGACCTAATTAAACTTAAAAACTTTTGCACAACAAAGGAAACTATAAGCAAGGTGAAAAGATAGCCTTCAGAATGGGAGAAAATAGTAGCAAATGAAGTAACTGACAAAGAATTAATTTCAAAAATATACAGGGAACTCCTGCAGCTCAATTCCAGAAAAATAAATGATCCAATCAAAAAATGGGCCAAAGAATTAAACAGACATTTCTCCAAAGACATACAGATGGCTAACAAACACATGAAAAGATGCTCAACATCACTCATTATCCGAGAAATGCAAATCAAAACCACAATGAGGCACCATCTCACACTAGTCAGAATGACTGCTATCTAAAAATCTACAAACAATAAGTGCTGGAGAGGGTGTGGAGAAAAGGGAACTCTCTTACACTGTTGGTGGGAATGCAAACTAGTACAGCCACTATGGAGAACAGTGTGGAGATTCCTTAAAAAACCTGGAAATAGAACTGCCATATGAAACAACAATCCCACTCCTGGGCATACACACCAATGAAACCAGAATAGAAAGAGACATGTGTACCCCAATGTTTATCACAGCACTGTGTATAATATCCAGGACATGGAAGAAACCTAGATGTCTATCAGCAGATGAATGGATAAGAAAGCTGTGGTACATATACACAATGGAATACTACTCAGTCATTAAAAAGAATACATTTGAATCAGTTCTAATGAGGTGGATATAACTGGAACCTATTATACAAAGTGAAGTAAGCCAGAAAGAAAAACATCAATAGAGTATACTAATGTATATATAAAGAATTTAGAAAGATGGTAACAGTGACACTATATGTGAGATAGCAAAAGAGACACAGATGTATATAGAACAGTCTTTTGGACTCTGTGGGAGAGGGTGAGGGTGGGATGATTTGAGAGAATCATATGTGTATTATATGATATTATCATATGTATATTATATGTATACATATGTATATTATCATATGTGAAACAAATCAGCAGTCCATGAGACAGGGTGCTTGGGGCTGGTGCACTGGAATGACCCAGAGGGATCGGATGGGAGGGAGGTTGGAGGGGGGTTCAGGATGGGGAACACATGTACACCCATGGTGGATTCATGTCAATGTATGGCAAAAAACCACTACCGTATTGTAAAGTAATTAGCCTCCAATTAAAATAAATAAATTAAAAAAAAAAGATGACTGCTAAAGTTGACTGTGTTGTTTCTGCATTTATCTTCCTCCCTCTGTCTATATACCCCTGAAATTCCCCTTTAAAAGCTCTTGCCCACTGATTATCAGGGGAACATTGGCTTTTGGACATAAGTCCACCTTCTCCCTCTATTGCCAGCCTCCAATATAAAACAATTTTTCCTTTCCACTGATCTTGCCTCTGGAGTATTGGCTTTCAAGCAGTGAGCCACCAGATGTGACTTCAGTAAGAACTAAGAAAGTCACAGGCAAGTCTGAATCAGTCTCTTGTGGGGTCACTGCTCCTTTCTCCTGGGTCCTGAAGTAATGCTCAAAATTCTCCATGTCAGGTTTCAACAGTATGTGATCTATGAACTTCTGGATGTTCAAGCTGGATTTAGAAAAGGCAGAGTTATCAGAGATCAAATTGCCAACATGCGTTGGATCATTGAAAAAGTGGAGAGTTCCAGAAAAACATCTACTTTTGCTTTATTGACTATACCAAAGCCTTTGTGTGGATCACAACAAAGTGTGGAAAATTCTTCAAGAGATGGGAATACCAGACCATCTCCTGACCTGTCTCCTGAGAAATCTCTATGCAGGCCAATAAGCAACAGAGCCGGACATAGAACAACAGACTGGTTCCAAATTGGGAAAGGAGTATGTCAAGCCTGTTTATTTTCGCCCTCTTATTTAATATATGCAGAGTACATCATGCAAAATGCTGGGCTTGATGAAGCACAAGATGGAATCAGGATTGCCAAGAGAAATATCAATAACCTCAGATATGCAGATGACACCACACTTATGGCAGAAAGCAAAGAAGAACTAAACAGCCTCGTGATGAAAGAGAAAGAGGAGAGTGAAAAAGCTGGCTTAAAGCTCAACATTCAGAAAACTAAGATCATGGCATCTGGTTCTATCACTTCATGGCAAATAGATGGGGAAACAAAGAAAACAGTGGCTGACTTTATTTTTTGGACTCCAAAATCACTGAAGATGGTGATTGAAGCTGTGAAATTAAACAGCACTTGCTCCTTGGAAGAAAAGTTATGACCAACCTAGACAGCATATTAAAAAGCAGAGACATTATTTTGCCAACAAAGGTTCGTCTAGTCAAAGCTATTTTTTTTTCCAGTAGTCATATATGGATGTGAGAGTTGGATTATAAAGAAAGCTGAGGGCCGAAGAATTGATGCTTTTGAACTGTGGCATTGGAGAAGACTCTTGAGAGTCCCTTGGACAGCAAGGAGATCCAATCAGTCCATCCTAAAGGAATTCTACCCTGAATATTCATTGGAAGGACTGATACTGAAGCTGAAACTTCAATACTTTGGCCACCTGATACAAAGAACTGACTCATTTGGAAAGACCCTGATGCTGGGAGGAATTGGGGGCAGGAGGAGAAGGGGATGACAGAGTATGAGATGGTTGGATGGCATCGCTTACTCAATGGACATGAGTTTGAATAAACTCGGGGAGTTGGTGGTGGACAGGGAGGCCTGGCATGCTGCAGTCCATGGGGTTGCAAAGAGTTGGACATGACTGAGTGACTGAACTGAACTGAAGAAAGTCACAAATAAGGTACTAACAAGTTACTAGCAACTGGGGATAGGTTGACTAGAGGCTCAATGGACAGTTCCCACAGGTGACATGTCCTTCAGAAAAGCTGTGATTTATGAGAAAAGAGGCAGAAAAATTATCTGAAGGTGTTAACAAGGAGCAAGAAGGACCCACTCTACCTCCAGACACTGGAAAATATGCAGCGTTGGAGGAAAAAAGGCCTCACTGAAGCAGCTATTGGCCTAGTCCTCAGAATGGAATCAGATTTCAGTTCCAGCAGAGAGTAAGGCCAAGGCTCAGTTATAAGTTTGATAGTGAAGGGTATTTTGTTGATAAAAAGCCTGCAAGTTGCAGAATTCCCAGCTTAGAAGGTCTCAGAAGGGTTAGAGGTTGGGTAGGATTAGGGGTCTGCAGAGCTGTGTATGATGATTCCAGGTTACAAAAGGTAGTTTTTAATTTGGAACTGAGGTCAACAAAGATGTAAAGCAGAAAATTAATTCTACTGTTTTTTGGGGGGTTGGAGGAACTAAATGAATCTTACCTTTTCTTATGAATATCTGTAAAATTAGAAAATCATGTATTTAACTTAATGGTCACAAAGTGAGATAGTGATAAATAAGGTCAAAACCTGAAATTAAAGCTGAATTTTGATAATATGGGATGAATGCTGGCCTCACATATTTGTGAAGAAAAGACATATAGGTATTATGTCTTAAATACTCTTGAGCACTGAACACTAAGCAGGTATAACAGAAGTAATTTGAAATAATCTTTACAAAGTAGATATTCTCTGACATTAAATGGAAGTCTTTCTTATGAGCTATTAGTTATTATTTGAAAATGCTGCTTGTTGAATTATTTCATTTAAAACGACTTGCTACAGTACAGTAGGAGAAATGATAATTAGTAAAATCAGATTATCAGGACAAAATGAAAGAATAATAGACAAAACAAAATCAAATCAGGAAACAATAGGTTTGACATTTTATTGATGGAATTGAAGAAGAATCAGAATTAACCTTTAGAAGCAGTGTGCACTTATTCACTTTGCTTTATTTTTCTTTTTTTCCTCCATTAGGAAAACACATTTGTTCTATGTCTCACACTTTCTGATCCCAGAGTCTGGTATTTTTTGTGTTTGGTAACATTCTGGCCCTCTAGCTGCATCATGGGTGAGGTTATGTCATTGGGTCCAAGAACAAGTGAGAGGAAGGTGTCACGGCGAAGACGTAGTTTCACCACCCACCAAATATAAGAGCCCAGCCCTTTGCGGATAATCCTTTATGTTATAATTAGGCTTACTCCTGTAAGTCTGATTGTCACCTGTGAATGCCAACTATGCTTCCATATCGTGTTTCACATTTTATCTCCAGAGACCGAGCGCCCAGGAAAAAAAAAAAGGCTTAAAGAATGTGCAAATTCACACCCCTGAATTGCTTAGAAATTCCTTAGCCCTAACTTAGTAGCTGTCAGAGGAGCTATATTTGCTTTCTATGACTGATGTGAAACAGCAGTTCAAGGATCACTTATTTTTCATTCCATTATTACAAATGAAACTAAAAATAGAAAACAAGGGCTTTGCTCCAAAGTTTAATAAAAAAAAATCACCCTGAGCAACACATGCCACACACCAGCACGACGGCCAGCTTGGAGACATCAGCCAGCCCTTCTTGGACTGCTGAAGGCACCCACCCTTCCTTCTCTGAGCAGGAAGGTCTGTGAGGCCATGTTTTCCTTGAGCAAATAGGACTCAGGTCCAATGTAGGTGTCCTGGAAAATTTCACCAGGACAGGCCACTCTTCTGCATGGTTTTAATGCAGTCACCATCTCCACAATATTTCTCCTGGCATTGACATTTCCTGGGAGTAATTTGCAAAAGTGGAGGCATAAGCAAGGAAATGAAATATTTCCATTTCTCTACTAACTTTAGAGCTGAGGAGGAGATAAATGCCGAGGCTGAAACCGTGAAGGAAGGCTGGCTGTTCCCAGCAGAGGGGTGGTTACCACTTGATGAGAACAAGAGGGAGAGGCTGAGGAAAGCGTCGTCTACCACAGACAGGGCACCAACTTGAGCCTGAGGTTAGCTACATCATGGTTCTCAGCACGCGACATCTACCTTGAGTTCAGATTTGTTTATTGGCATGCAGTGCAGCAAGAGGGCTTCCCTGGTGGCTCAGTGGTAAAGAATCTGCCTGCGATGCAGGAAGTCCAGGTTTGATCCCTGGGTTGGGCAGATCCCCTGGAGAAGGGAATGGCAACCCACTCCGGTGTTCTTGCCTGGAGGATCCCATGGCAGGGGAGCCTGGCGGGCTATATAGTACGTGGGGTTGCAAAGAGTCGGACACGACTGAGCGGCCGACACTTCACTTTACGGTCAGTGTGGCGAGACGTCTATCTAGGATCTAGGTGGGTGTGTTTGGAAGAGCTGGACCCTACAAGGCTACCCTCTTTAATTCTCTGACTCTGAGTATGTTGACAGCTCAGGTCAGACAAGCAGACCTCAGCCTAAGTAACAGTGGGGAAGGAGCTAGTGAAGGGGAGGTGGAAAAGGGTGAGGGGAGCAAGCATTACCTCTGAAATAAATGAGGACTTCTCAGGACAGCTACACTGAATTTGAGCTGCTGCCTTACTCATACAAATAACACTTAAAACAGCCTTCCCCCCCCCATAACTCCCTCTCTCCCCTTTCCTTCCTTCCTTTCTCTCTCTTTCACTCGCCCTTTCCTCCTTCCTACTTTCCTTTCTGTTTTCTTTTTCTTCTTTTACTTGTCAGACAAGTCGTGATTTGTATTGTGTTAGTGGCGATGTGTGTGGGTGAAGCCTTGGCATAGTATTAAATTGGGATCAGGTGGGTTTCATTTTGCTGATAAAAGATGTGAGTGTTAAGCCCACTCCCCATTCTTTCTATCCTCTCCTCTTCCAGATGCAGAATGGTCTTTGATTCTCTTTAATTCTCACCTCCCTCACAAGCTTGTTCGTTTTATTATCCGCAATGATGCTGTTGTCTAAATCAATCTCTTTAGAGCAGTGTTTTTCAAACTGACCTATACTGGGTCTTGAAATTAATTTAGTGGGGTGTAACCAGCATTTAAATTAATGAAGAAGAAAGGAATATGTGAAATTAGGATACACATTCCAAAGTATAATACAGAGTCTTGTTTTAATGAAATGGGTTTAATTATCTGGATATGGCTATACTGTGGGCTTCCCAGGAGGCTCCATGGTAAAGAATCTGCCTGCCCATGCAGGAGCCACAGGAGACACGGGTTTGGTCCCTGGGTCTGGAAGATCCCCTGGAGGAGGGAATGGCAACCCACTCCAGTATCCTTGCCTGGAAAATCCGAAGGACAGAGGAGACTGGCAGGTTACCGTCCATGGGGGCACACAGAGTCAGACATGGAGAGACTGAGCATCCAAACACTATGGCTGTACTAGAAAGCCATGCAAAATACACCCCTACATGTGGGGCGCAGATAAGGAAGACTGAAACTCCCTGCTGAGGGATGGTGAGGATTCAGTGGTGGCGAGGGATGGTGGGGGCCCCAGGAATGTGGCCACAGCAGCCCACAGACATACGGGTTGGTTACTTGAGGTGGCATCTTATTCAGATATTGTTTGTCTGTCTTCTGAGCCTCTTGGAGTTGCATTAGTTTCTGTTTTCCAAGGCTTCTCCTTTAGATAGTTTTGTAAGATCCCACCATCCTTCCGGTACATTATTTTGCAGCCTAAATGAACCAGAGTTGAACCATAGTAGCTTGGAAAATCTCTGAATTATGCCTTCATATAGAAGAGTTAAATGTTAATCCACCTGATACTGATGTTGCAAGAGTTCTCATACGGGCAAGGTCAGGTGTAACTGGTGTCACAAATCCAAAATTAATGTGGCTTACTTCCTTTCCCTTTTCTTACACCAGGAAAAGCCAAACTGAATTCACTAATTAGGGTCAAACAGATCCTCCAGTGAAGCAATATTCTGATTATTGGTGATGTCATTTAAAGTTTTAATGAAGTTTAATATGCCACATCACTCTTAATTAATGTTCACTGAGAGCCTACTGTTACACTTGGAAGTTAGACTTGGAAAGGATTGTAAAGGCTAAAATCACCAGATGAAATGATTTGAAGTATGAAAATTTGTTTCTGTCCTAACAATTCAAAAATATTAAATAAAGGGTTTAGGATCTAAGCAGAGTCCTGGGCTATAAGTAAAATACATGTTTGTGTGTGTGTGTCTGTGTGTATATATAGAGAGAGCTTCCTTTGTTTCTAATTGTACAAGATAAGATGTAATCTAAGTATTCATCAATAGGGAATTTTAAAAATTAATTGGATATTTATACAATTGACTATAATGCAATGAAAAAAATCAATTGAAAAAAGCAAAGTGTAGAGTGATGCATATAGTAAGCCCCATTTGGTTAAAAAAAATGAGAACATTACATATTTGTTTGGTTAGGCATAGAAACACCTATGGAAGGAACCATAAGAAACTGACGCCTTTGGCTAAAGAGACTGGAAGACAGGGAAGGCTACTCTCCTATATCTTATGAACATTTTGAATTTTGCTTTAAAAAAGCCAGCAAATTTAAAATTCAAAACATTTTTTTAATGTACTAATCTTTGACCCTGGCTGTTTTGGGACTTTTTTAAAGCTTCTTTTTCTCTTTTTACCCTAGCCTTGGTGTGATGAAAATTAGACTTGCAGAATTCCCCATTTGGGAGAATGTGGAATTGAGAAAAATTATTAGCCTGGATGAATCCTGAGATACCAGGGACCCTGCAGCCCGTGACCTTCCAGGGTAAAGTTTGGCTCTTGTCCCTTGGACCATGTGTGTTCTGGCATGTTTGTGGGAGCAGCAGCATCTGTTTCATTATTTTGTATAGAGTTTGATCACTTGTACATGTTTCTACAAATGGCAGGTATTTAAACATAACGCCAAATGTGCACAAAAAAAAAATGCCCCCAGTGATGAGGATTCAGTTGCTATCGTAACTCATCAGTGCTTCTGAAACTGACCATTTTATGACACCCAGGACTATCATTTGCTAAGACAGACACTTGGTACTATCCACTTCTTATCAAGGCATCACTATGAATATACATGATGACTAAAAATGTATTTTATATTTAAAGCAGGTGAAAAAGTCTGATGCAATATGCTGGTATTTAAAAAGGCACTGAATCCTACTGCATAAAGAACAATACTTAGACTGTAATCTTCTAAAGAATCCAAGAGAAAGGAAAATAATTAGACAATAAGATACTTACTTGTACATTTGTTTAATAATTTAAACACTTATGCTTCCTATAATCTCTATTTTTCCATATTCTTTGAATTTTTCTAGTACTCAAAAGGAAATAAATCTAACATGGCTCTGTATTTTTCCCTTTGAGCCTTCATTTAGATGATATTAGCATATTTGATCAATAAAAAAATATGCTGTCATATTGATAGCATATTTTAAGAACTTGACCTAAACTTCTTGACACATATTGGATAAATGGGTGCATTAAAAATATTCAAAGGTTCTATGAAGTTTTATTAGTAGAGGTATAATTTTAAGATAAAAGTTTAAACTTTCACTGTTTTGCATATAGGGTTATCATTACCATCTTTCTAAATTCCATATATATGCATTAGTATACTGTATTGGTCTTTGTCTTTCTGGCTTACTTCACTCTGTATAATGAGACAAGTGCTCGGGCCTGGTGCACTGGGAAGACCCAGAGGAATCTGGTGGAGAGGGACGTGGGAGGGGGGATCGGGATGGGGAATACATGTAAATCCATGGCTGATTCATGTCAACGTATGACAAAAACCACTACAATATTGTAAAATAATTAGCCTCTAACTAATAAAAATTTTTAAAAAAGTTTAAACTTTCAGGTTCAACTCTATAATGTTTAATTCATTGCATGCATTTTAAAAGGTGTTGTATTTTCCACTGATGCAACTTTCATACCATCTGTTTGGTGAGGGGATATTTGGAATCATGCCAGCTGGCAGCAATAGGTATTGTTGAAGCTTCAATTTGGCACTTAATACCCTCCTTTGTACCCCTAACACTCATCCATTCGTCCATGAATAAATGTACCTGAGCTAAGCTGATGGATTTAAACAATTCAGTCATCCATCCACAGGGTTTTTCTTTCTCTCAAACACAAAAGGATCATGGTAGAATCTGCAGTAAAGATGATTACCTCTTCCACTGCTGCCTATGAATTTTGGAACAGAGAATGTTTTATCTAATTATTTACCTATCTATATCACTATCTCTAGGTTTATATCTACACATAGATTAAGGTTTCTCACTATGAAGTGAGCCTCCAGAAGACAGCAATAGAGAGTATAAAGCAGCAGGATCAGGAATAATGAAAATTCTAGGCTGAAGGACACTGATGACTCTGGAGAAGATGAGGAGGAAGGAGAAGAGTCCTTTTGCAGTGTAACAGATGTCTTAAAACCAAAATAGATCTTAGGTTTGGCAAGAATTCATAAAAGCTTCAGAGATAACCTCTGCTACCAAAGTTGAAATCATCTTTCTTTATCTAGCAATCCCTTAACTTCAGCAATACTGGCACTTTGGGCTAACAACTTGGCAAGGACACTGTTTCAACTTGAAATAAAGATATTAACTTTTAAACAGAAATGCCCTTAGGTTTTATCTGATTATAAAAGTATTTTAAATGATGCAAACAAATGAAAAATTCAACTTAGATACTGAAAATGTTGTTATAATTTCAGTTTTTTCTTGATAATAATACATGCCTAGTGGTGCTCTGCCTTTGCATACTGTTGAATTGATGCTTTTGAACTGTGGTGTTGAAGACTCTTGAGAGTCCCTTGGACTGCAAGGAGATCCAACCAGTCCATCCTAAAGGAGATCAGTCCTGGGTGTTCATTGGAAGGACTGATGCTGAGGCTGAAACTCAGTACTTTGGCCACCTCATGTGAATAACTGGCTCACTGGCAAAGACCCTGATGCTGGGAAAGATTGAGGGCAGGAGAAGGGGACGACAGAGGATGAGATGGTTGGATGGCATCATTGACTTGATGGACATGAGTTTGAGTAAACTCTGGGAGTCAGTGATGGACAGGGAGGCCTGGCATGCTGCGGTTCATGGGGTCACAGAAAGTTGGACATGACTGAGCGACTGAACTGAACTGAATTGAGTAGTGCTTTTGCTACTTGTCCTCTGGCTTCCAGAAAAACTGTGCTACATACAGAGCAATATTCAACCAGAAATGCATTTGGTTATTTAGATAGAGGTATCTGCATTTGCTTTTCCAATTTTGCTTCCAAAACATAAACTCTCAAATGGATTATTCTATTGAACTGTTTCATCAGGAAACATGGCAAGTATACATTCTTGAACTGATTAGGAATACTGACCTTATTTTGAGACTAGACATAGAGAAACACTATCAGTTTATCAATCATATACATGAAACAGCGTTTCCCGTTTTGCGTTTGGTAGTGGCACACTCTTGCAACTGTATTGTGTATCTACATAGAGATATACAAAGAGATCTAGAGAGTGGGGCTTTAGGATTAAAAGCATAAACTTCGCTGTAAAATAAGTGTTGAGGTCAGATCTCAGCTCACCAGTTATTGGCTATATGACTTTGGGTGAACTACTTAATCTGAATGTCAGTTTTCATTTGTAAAATGAGGAAAATAATTATACCTACATCAGCGATAGAAATAAATGTGTTGTGGGTAATGTGTATTTTTCCTCTCTGGTCAGTTAATTTCCTTTCCTGTTTTTTTTTTTTTTTTTGTCTGACATCTTAATATTTTACTTGTTGATAATCAAGTTTTGTATTTAATGCCAATAACTTATTTGCTGTAAACAATTTTTCCCAATTCATACATAGCCTTGCATTGTTTTTGATGTTTTAAATGTGCAGTTTTAGAATTTTGATATTGGCAAAATTGCTTTGTTCTCTCTAGATTATTTCTTTCATTGTGTTCTATGTTAAGAAAGGCTTTCCTTATCTAGAGATCAGGTCCTCTCAGATACATATACAGTTGATCTTTGAACAATGCCAGGGTAAGAAGCATCAACCTACTTCATATCGTGCAGTACTATAGTACACATTTATCGAGCAAATCTGTGAGTAAGTGAACCTGTGGAGTTCACAACACACACACACACACACACACACACACACACACACACACACACACACTTGTCCCTCAGTATCCACAGGGGATGTCAGGACCTGCCCATGGGTACCAAAATCCATGAATGTTCAAGTTCCAAAGTTACTTTGTATATATGCTGATTCTGCATCCACAGATAAAGACTGACTGTATATGTATTTCATGATTTTTATGCTACACTTTACATTTATTTATTCAATTCATTTATTATTTAGTGTATAATGTCAGACGACAACTTAAATGAATGTTCTTCCAAATAATTGGACAATTTACCCAAAGGCAAAAAGCTTCCCACATTTTCAAGTTTTTAAAAAATAATACATTAAGTTCTGATTTTGCTAGGATTGACTTGAAGCTATTTTTTTCTGTTACATTGGTCTCTGTTCATTCTTCTGTCAGTTCTTTACTATTTAAAATTTTTCTATGTTTATAGCAGGCATTGCCATATGTCAGGGCCAGCCCTCCTTCTTTAGACGTTATCAGAACATAGCAGTCTTTTTTCCTCCTCTTTTTCCAGATGTGCTTTAGACTTTATGTAATGTTTTTATAATTTTAATTTTTATGTTTTTAAAAATAGTAGCTCCACAAACAATATAGTGTAGAGGAAATATTCCTATTAACTTTGACTCCCAGGTTTCCTTCTCTGAGGCAAATTATTTAGTGTTTATTAACACTGGTTCTGGAGACACACTGGCAAAATTCAAATCACCGTGTGTAGTTGCTGCATGTAGGAACTTAGGCAGATTACTTAATCTCTGCCTCAGTTTCCTCATCTGGAAATGGGGATGATAATTACAGCCAACACATTGAACTTCTTAGATGGTTAAATAAGTACATCAATGAGAACAATGTCCAGGCTATTGTAATTGCTCTATAAAACTTGACTGTTGCTATCAAGTAGAAAATGTTCTTGTAAATCCTTCTAGAGATAGACTATGCTATGAAACACATGTACTTTAATATTTTATACAAAAAAATGGAAGCGATATGTGCACATTCTTCTGCAGTTCTTTTTAGAAAAATCAAACAGATCATGGAAGTCATTTTCCATAAGTATGTGTGTGGGTGTGTGTATATATATGTGTGTGTGTGTGTGTGGTATATAGATATAAATACATATGTATTTTTAAAATTGCTTCATAATAAATTGTTGCATATATTTATTTTAAAAGTCTATTGCTAATGAATATTTAGATGGTTTCCTGCCTTTTGCTACTGTGAACAGTGTGGCAATGGGTGGCTTCACCTTTTGCACATTTATAAGTATATGTGTTGATCAATTCCTACTGGTACGATTGTGGATCAAAGCATATTTTCATATTAAGTAGTAATAAATCTTTTTAACTTGACCTCCACATATATTATATCAACTTGTTACAGACATCAGTGATGTTTGATAGGTTCTGTGTCAATACTCTATTACTAACACAAAAGATTACCAATCTTGGTCTTTGTTAGTCAAAGAGGTAAAAAGTGATGTCTCAGTGTTTTTAATTTGCATTTGTTTAACTATGATTAAGATTGATTTCCTCTAATGTGCTTACAAAATTGTATATTTTTTTATTTGAATAGCCAATAAATGTCTTTTGTCCATTTTAAAAATTAGAGTTTGGTCTTTTTTTTAATTTATTTTTTAATTGAAGGATAATTGCTTTACAGAATTTTGCTGTTTTCTGTCAAACCTCAGCATGAATCAGCCATAGGTATACATATATTCCCTCCCTTTTGAACCTCCCTCCCATCTCCACCCCCCGTCCCACCACTCTAGGTTGATACAGAGCCCCTGTTTGAGTTTCCATAGCCATACAGCAAATTCGCCTTGGCTATCTATTTTACATATGGTCATGTAAGTTTCCATGTTACTCTCTCCATACATCTCACCCTCTCCTCCCCTCTTCCCATGTCCATAAGTATATTCTCTATGTCTGTTTCTCCATCCCTGCCCTGTAAATAAATTCTTCAAGACCATTTTTTTAGATTCCATATATGTGCATTAGAATATGATATTTATCTTTCTCTTTCTGACTCACTTCACTCTGTATAAAAGGTTCTAGGTTCCTCTTATATATTGATCTGTAAGAGCTTTGGGATGTTAAGAATATTTGGTCTTTGACATATATGTGGCAAATACATTTTGTCCACCTCTTCACTTGTCTCCAACAGTCTATGACTTTTCTGAGGTGTAGACATCTAAAGTTGCTCTGTGTGTCAAGCTAATACATCTTCCTGTGACTTCTGGGTTCTGACTTTTCCTTTGAATTGGTTGTAGGTAACATCTGCTGTTCTCTATATCTTCTGGGTGCTATTTAGGAATGAGCTCAAGTGAATTAGGGATTAGGAATGAGATGCCGATGTTCTGATGGTGATTTAGCTCAGTTCAATGGGTCTGAGGGCATGCCACCAGAAGATTAAAGTCATGGATTCAGAGCAAGGCAATCACCGTCATGCTCATCTGTCATGAGAATGAGCCTGCTGTCTTCCTCCCAGACAAGGACTCCTTGCTGGTGAACTGCTCACCCAGACCATGAGATATAATATCATTTTCTCCAAATTGGTAACTCCCTTTCTTTGGGCAAGTTACTATAAGTGGAATTTTAGACCCCAAAGTTGGGATATTCTTAAGATTTTTGACGCCCATTCATATATTCTCTTCCATAATTTGTGGAAATTTTTGCCAACAGTGGAAGACAGTTCCCTTTCCTAGAGCCCTTGTTAATTTTTTAAAGTCTCTTCCAATTTTGTAGGCAAAATATGAAATCCCATTATTTGTGTAACTTGTTGTTGGTTTTTTTTGATTGCTGGTAAGGCTAAAATTATTTTTCTTGCTGTTTTTATGTTTTTTCAAAAAGATTATGTACTTAGGAAATTTCAAAATTTTTTGGTGTTTGACTTTTTATTGTTGATTTATAAGTGCTCATTATATAATAAAGTTATTAATCCTTTAACTGTCATCCAGTGCACTGATTATTCAACAATCCAAAACTTCTGGTTTTGTTAATATATATGTATATAACATACTTACACTTAATTTTTACATATCATTTTACCATCTCTCTTACATATAAGTGCGTTTATAAACATAAACCTTTATATAAATATAAATGTAAATATAAATCAATGCCCATAAATATGCATTTTATTGGATTTTAGATAACAACGACTATAAAGGGTATTAATTTACTGCAGCATATTGTTTTGAAATTTATTTTTAAAATATTATAATTATAAGCCTCTTCGTTAAAATTTTAGTGTCGGTTTTAGAAGTTCTATCCTTCTCGCATTGAGGGCTAAGGACATTTTGCTCTGCTATGTTGTTTGAGATGCTTTCTTTTACGAAGTAATCACTTCTAGAAGGAGGGACATCCCCATCATGGTGGTGTGAGACACTTATTATCACCTTCAGTTTAAAAACAGTAAAGCATTGATAAGTCAACGAAGACTCCTCTATCCAACACTCTAGGGCACCAGAGAATTCCACTCATCTGTACTCCTGAAGGTGGGTGGGTTCGAACAGACAGAAGAAGCGAAGCTGCTGGAATAACCCAGGCGGAACCCACAACCCAGGCCATCCTAGACACAGCAGAGGCAGCACTGTGGGTGTGCCCCGGATGGCGACAACAGTGACAGCCGTGGCCCGGCGACGACAAGGCGCCAGCGACCCGCTGGTCAGGGGCACCGGTGACTTCCAGCAGAGCCAGTGGAGGTCCTAACAAGGGCAGGATTTCAAATACAGCCAGAGGCCGCCGGAAAGAGAAGCCGAACTCTGGTGCTGTAGCGCCATCTACTGAAGAAGAAGAAGAGAAGGACATCTAATTATCAAGTTCTGGAATCGTTCGGGGGCTTCCCTGCTGGCTCAGATGGTAAAGAAAGTGAAAGAAGCGTCCGACTCTTTGCGACCCCATGACTACTCAGCCCATGGAATTCTCCAGGCCAGAATACTGGAGTGGGTGGCCTATCCCTTCTCCAGGGGGTCTTCCCAACCCAGGTCTTCTGAATCCAGGTCTCCAGCATTGCGGGCAGATTCTTTACCAGCTGAGCCAGCAGGGAAGCCAAAGAAGACTGGAGTGGGTATCCTATCCCGTCTCCGGGGGATCTTCCCGACCCAGGAATGGAACTGGTGTCTCCTGCATTGAAGCGGATTCTTTGAGCCTGGTAAAGAATCCGCCTGCAATGCGGGAAACCTGGGTTCAATACCTGGGTCGGGAACATTCCCTGGAGAAGGGAATGGCTACCCACTCCAGTATTTTTGCCGGGAGAATTCCATGGATGGAGAAGCCTGGTGAGCTAAAGTCCATGCGGTCTCAAAGAGTTAGACATGACTAAGCAACTATTATCTTAATCAAGTGAAAAAACAAAAACAAATCCCCTCTCTCTAAGGAAGAAAGGTGTTTCGTATTTCAAGTGCACCAAAAGACAAACAACTTATTAAGCACATGAATAAGAATAGTATCACAGTATCCTACAAAGAAATTAATAAATTCACAGAATATTGTGATACGATAGAGAATTCAAAATAGCTGTCATGAAACAACTCTGTGAAGTATTAGAAAATTCATAAAGAAAGTTCAGCGAGCTCAGAAATAAAATTAATGAACAAAAGGAATATTTACCAAAGAAATGGAAACTCTAAAAAGAACCAAGCAAAAATTTTGGAGCTGAGTAACTGAATACATGAGATCAAGAATGCATTAGAAAGCCCTTGAAACAGAACAGATTATTAACAGAGAGAAAATTAGTGAGTTCAGTGATAGAAATGATACAGGTAGAAGAAGAGGGAGAACTAAGATCTTAAAAATTCTACAAGAACTATCAAACTTCATTAGGAAGGACAGCATGAAGATAAGGGGTATCCCAGAGGGAGAAGGGAGTAGGAGTTTGTTAAACAAATGATAGCTGAGAGCACCCCAAATCTGGGAAGGAACAGGATATGCAAGTATATAAAGCAAAGAGAATACCTAGTTACCCCCATGCACAAAGACTGTTTCTAAGACACATTATATTAAAACGTCAAAAAATCAATGAAAAAGAAAGAATTTCAAAGCAGCCAAGGAACAAAGGATGGCTGTCTCAGCAGAAACTCTCCAAGCTAGGGGAGAGTGGAATGACAAACTCAAAATATTGAAGGCAAAAACTGGCAACCAAGAACACCCTGTCCAGCAAAGTTACCCCTTTAGATACGGAGAAATAAAAGCTTTCCTCGACAAATGAAAGCCGAGGGAGTCCATCACCATTAGATCTGCCTCACAGGATATTTTGAAAGGAGCTAGTCGCCCTTAAAAAGGAAAAGAAAGGGCAAAAATGCAGAAAATCTTAAGTAAGGTGATAAATAGACCGAGTCAGAAAATCGCAACTCTGTATCAGAAGAGCTTGTTAAATGCTTAATTATAGCATAAAGATTAAAAGGAGAAAAAACAGTAAAAATAACAATAGCTATTTCAATTTGGTAACAAACTTGCAACATAAAAAGGGATATGCGAGACATAAAAACATAGGAGAGGAAGAGAAAATGGATGGAATCTGTATAGGCAAATAAAGACAAATTGGTATCAGCAGAGAAATGACTATTTTAACTACGATTTTTTTTTTTTTTTTGCATAGAAGGAGTATTTATTTGTATACAAGGATTATTTTAGAAAACACAAAACATAAATCTAGCAGAGACAGGAAACATGAAAAGAGAGGGGAATCTGAAAAAAAAAAAAAAAAAGAAAACAGCCAAAGTAAAATGGCAGACAGAAACACAGGATGAAGAAACAATGGAGATACAGGACAATCAGAAAACAAAAGATAACGTGGCATGACTAAGTCTTCATCTATCAATAACCATCCTAAATGTAAAAGCATTTCATTCACCAGTCAAAAACAGAGTGGCTGGATGGATTAAACAATAAGATCCACTATATGCTGACTCTAGGAGAAACACCTCAGCTTTAAAAACAAACATAGGCTCAAAGAGAAGGAACGGAAGGTGATACTCCAAACAGGTGGCAGGCAAAATAAAGAGGGTGTAGCCACACTCACATCAAAAGAAATAGATTTCATGCCGAGAGAGGTAGCAAAACACAAATATAGACATTTTATGATAAAGGGGGTAATTTTGAAGAACATAGAATCAGTTCAGTTCAGTTGCTCAGTCCTGTCCAGCTCTTTGCGACCCCATGGACTGCAGCACGCCAGGCCTCCCTGTCCATCACCAACTCCCAGAGTTTACTCAAACTCATGTCCACTGAGTCGGTGACACCATCCAACCATCTCATCCTCTGTCATCCCCTTCTCCTCCCGCCTTCAATCTTTCCCAGCATCAGGGTCTTTTCCAAGGAGTCAGTTCTTCACATCAAGTGGCCAAAGTATTGGAGTTTCAGCTTCAACATCAGTCCTTGCAATGAATATTCAGGACTGATCTCCTTTAGGATTGACTGGTTTTATCTCCTTGCAGTCTAAGGGACTCTCAAGAGTCTTCTCCAACACCACAGATCAAAAGCAGCAATTCTTCAGTGCTCAGCTTTCTTTATAGACCAACTCTCACATCCATACATGACTACTGGAAAAAGCATAGCCTTGACTGGATGGACCTTTGTTGGCAAAGTAATGTCTCTGCTTTTTAATATGTTGTCTAGGTTGGTCATAACTTTTCTTCCAAGGAGCAAGCATCTTTTAATTTTATGACTGCAGTCACCATCTGCAGTGATTTTGGAGCCCAAGAAAATAAAGTCTATCACTGTTTCCATTGTTTCCCCACCAACTTGCCATGAAGTAATGGGCTTCCCAGTCGGTACTAGTGGTAAAGAACCTGCCTGCCAATCCAAGAGAGAGATAAGAGACACAGCTTCGATCCTTGGGTTAGGAAGATCCTCTGGAAGCAGGGTGTGGCAATCCACTCCAGTATTCTTGCCTGGAGAATCCTATGGACAGAGGAGCCTGGCATGGGGTTGCAAAGAGCTGGACATGACTGAGTGACTTCCACTTTCATTTTCACTTTCAACGGGACTGGATGCCATGATCTTCATTTTTTGGATGCTGAGTTTTAAGCCAGCTTTTTCTCTCTCCTCTTTCACTTTCATCAAGCGGCTCTTTAGTTCCTCTTCACTTTCTACTATAAGGGTGGTGTCATCTGCATATCTGAGGTTATTGATATTTCTCCCGCAGTCATGATTCCAGCTTGTGCTTCATCCAGCCTGGCATTTCACATGACGTGCTCTGCATATAAGTTAAATAAGCAGGGTGACAATATACAGCACTGACATAGTCTTTCCCTAATTTGGAACCCGTCCATTGTTCCATGTCCAGTTCTAACTGCTGCTTTTTGACCTGCATACAAATTTTTCAGGAGTCAGGTGAAAAATGATAAGGTGGTCTGGTATTCCCACCTCTTGAAGAATTTCCCACACTTTGTTGTGATCAAAGGTTTTGGCGTAGTAAATAAAGCAAAAGTAGATGTTTTTTCCTAAAACTCCCTTGCTTTTTTCTACGATCCAATGGATGTTGGCAATTGGTTCCTCTGCCTTTTCTAAATCCAGCTAGAACATCTGGAAGTTCTCAGTTCACATACTTTTGAAGTCTTGCTTGGAGAATTTTGAGCATTACTTTGTGCACGCAAGAGAATGCAACAAATGCAGCACTGAGAGGGATTTTTGTAACAATTCAGCAATTCAAAACTCAAGTAAGTAATCTAAACTTACATCTAAAGGAAGTAGGAGAAGAAGAAAAACAGAGCCCAAAGTCAGTATAAGGAAGAAAATAAAGATCATAACAGAAATAAATAAATGGAGACTAAAAAACACACCAAAGATCAATGAAACTAAGAACCGATCTTTGGAAAGAGAAATAAAGTTGACAAACATTTATCTAGACTCAAGAAAATAAAAAGAGAAAAAGGTCAGATAAATAATGTCAGAAATGAAAGAGAAGAAATTGCAACAGATAAAACAGAAATACAAAGGATTATAACAGAATATTATGATCAGCTCTCCACCAACAAATTGGTCAACATAGAAGAAATGGATAAATTCTTAGAATCATGCAACCTTTCAAGACTGAATCATAAAGAAACAGAAAATCCAATTAGACTCATCACTAGCAAGGAGATTGAGGCAGTAATTAAAAAAAAAAAAAAACTCTCAAAAAACAAAACCCCAGTACCCAATAGCTTCACAGTGAATTATACAAAACATTTTAAGAAGATTTAACCGATCCTTCTCAAGTTCTTACAAAAAATTGAATAGGAGGGAATGTTTCCTAAGTCATTTTGCAAAGCTAGCACCATCTTTATATCAATACCAGATAAATACAGCACACGCATACAAAATTACAGGTCAATATCTCTAAGGAACAGAGACGGAAATACCTCAACATAATATTAGCAAACCAAATATGACAATATATTATAGTATCATAGACCGTGATCAAGAGGGATTTAGTCCATAAATGTAGGATGGTTCAAATCTGCAAAGTAACTAGCATGATAATCAGATTAACAACATGAAATATAAAAATCAACTTATCATCTCAAGAGGTACAGAAAAAGCATTTGACAAGATACAATACTCATTCATGATAAGACTGTTAACAAACAGTATATAAGGAGTATATCCCACATACCAAAGCTCATATATGAGAAATCCACCTAACTTCATACTCAATGGTGAAAAACTGAAAACTATCCCTCTAAGATCTAGAGCAAGACAGAGATGCTCACTCTTGTCACTCTTATTCAACATAGTCTTAACCATAGTAAGTAGGCAAGGGAAAAGAAAAGCATCCAAACTTGGATGAAGAGGTAAAAGTGTCATCATTTGCAGATAACATGAATATATATATACTCATATTATGTATATATTTTATAATATATATAACATATTCATTATATATATATATATATATATATATATATATATATAATGGCTTCCCAGGTGTTGCTAGTGGTAAATAACCTGCTTGGAAATGCAGGAGATATGAGAGATGTGGATTTGATCCTTGGGTTGGGAAGATTCCTTGAAGGATACATGGCAACCCAAACCAGTATTCTTGCCTGGAGACTCCCATGGACAGAGGAGCCTGGCAGGCTGCAGTCCATAGGGTCACAAAGAGTTGGATATGAATGAAGTGACTTAGCTTGTACACACACACACACACACACACTCACGTATAACTTTAAAGTCTCCACCAAAAACTGATAGAAATGATAAATGAATACAGTAAAATTTCAGGGTAGAAAGTCAATATAAAAATCTGTCTAATTTCTATACACTAAAAACAAACTAGCAGAATGAAGAAATTAAGCATGCAATCTCTATATCTTCTTTGGAGAAATGTCTATTTTGGTGTTCTGTTCAGTTTTTGAATATTTCTCTTTTTTATTGAGCTCTATGAGCTGGTGTATATTTTGGAAATTAAGCACTTGATTGCATTATTTGCAAATATTTTCTCCCATTCCATACACTGTTTTTTCATTTTCTTTATGGTTTCCTTTTCTGGCAAAAGCTTGTGAGTTTGACTAGGTTCCATTTATTTATTTCTGCTTTTATTTCCTTCGCCTTTGGAGACTGATCTAGGAAAGCATTGATATGATTTATCACACAGAATGTTTTGCCTCTGTTCTTTTCTAGGAATTTTATGTGCTGTGTTATATTTAAGTCTTTAGACCATTTTGAGTTTATTTTTGTATATGGTGTGAGGATGTGTTCTAACTTCATTGATTTACATGAAGCCATTCAGCTTTCCCAACAACACTTGCTGAAAGGACTAGCTTTTCTCATTGTATATTCTTGCCTCTTTTGTTGAAGATTAAATGATCGTAGGTGTGTGGGTTTATTTCTGGACTCTATTCTGTTCCACTGATGAATATGTCTGCTTTTTTTGCCAGTACTGTGTTTTGATTAGTGTAGCTTTGTAGTAGTGTCTAAAGTCTGGCAAGGTTATGCCTTCAGCTTGTGTTCTTTTTCCTCAGGATTGCTTTGGCATATAGATGACCAACAGTCACCTGGAAAGATGCTCAACATCACTAATTATTAAAGAAATGTAATTCAAAACTGCAATGAGGCATCACCTCACACCAGTCAGAATTGCCATTATCAAAAGGTCTACAAATAATAAATACTCGAGAAGGTGTTCAAACTACCACACAATTTCACGCATTTCACATGCTAGCAAAGTAATGCTCAAAATTTTCCAAGCCAGGCTTCAACAGTACATGAACTGAGAAATTCCAGATGGTCTACCTGGTTTTAGAAAAGGCAGAGGAACCAGAGGTCAAATTGCCAACATCTGTTGAATCATCAAAAATGCAAGAGAGTTCCAGAAAGACATCTACTTCTGCTTTATTGACTACACCATATTCTTTTCCTGTGTGGATCACAACAAACTGTGGAAAATTCTTCAAGAGATGGGAGTACCAGAACACCTTACCTGACTCCTGAGACATCTGTATGCAGGTCAAGAAGCAACAGTTAGAACCAGACATGGAGCAATGGACGGGTTCCAAATTGGGGAAGGAGTATGTCAATGCTGTATATTGTCACCCTGTTTATTTAACTTCTATGCAGAGTACATCATGTGAAATGCCAGGCTGGATGAAGCACAAGCTAAAATCATGATTGTCAGGAGAAATATTAATAATCTCAGATATGGAGATGACACCACCCTTATGGCAGAAAGTGAAGAGAAACTAAAGAGCCTCTTGATGAAAGTGAAAGAGGAGAGTGAAAAAGTTGGCTTAAAAGTCAACATTCAAAAATCGAAGATCATGGCATGCGGTCCCATTACTTCAAGGCAAATAGATGGGGAAACAATGAAAACAGTGACATAGTTTATTTTCTTGGGCTCCAAAATCACTGCAGATAGTGACTGCCGCCATGAAATTAAAAGACACTCCTTGGAAGAAAAGTTATGATCAACCTAGACAGCATATTAGAAAGCAGCAACATTACTTTGCTGACAAAGGTCCATCTAGTCAAAGCTAAGATTTTTCTGGTAGTCATGTATGGATGTGAGAGTTGGACCATAAAGAAGGCTGAGTGCCAAAGAATTGCTGCTTTTGAACTGTAGTGTTAGAGAAGACTCTTGAGAGGCCCTTGGACTGAAAGATGATCAAATCAGTCCATCCTGAAGGAAATCAGTCCTGAATGTTCACTGGAAGGACTGATGCTGAAGTTGAAGCACCAATATTTTGGCCACCTGATGCAAAGGACTGACTCCTTGGAAAAGACCCTGATGCTGGTAAAGAATGAAAGCAAGAGGAGAAGGGGAGGACAGAGGATGAGATGGTTGGATGGCATCACCGACTCAATGGACATGAGTGTGCGCCAGCTCTGGGAGTTGGTGATGGACAGGGACTGTCCTGGAACTGTGCTGCCATCCATGGGGTCACAAAAAGCCAGACACCACTGAGTGACTGAACTGAACTGAAGAGAGGGTGTGGAGAAAAGGGAAGCCTCCTATTCTATGGAAAATAGTATAGAGATTCCTTAAAAACTAAAAATAGAGCTACTGTGTGATGCAACACTCCCACTTCTGGGCATATACTCAGACAAACCTATAATTCTAAAAGAGACATGCACCCCAATAATCACAGCAGCACTGTTTACAATAGCCAAGACATGGAAACAATCTAAGTGTCCATTAACAGATGCATGGATGAAGAAGATGTGGTCTATATATACAGTGAAATATTACTCAGACAAAAAAGTGAAATAATGCCACTTTCAGAAACATGGATGGGCCTAGAGATAATCATACTAAGTGAAGTAAGACAGAGAAAGGCAAATATTGCATGTGGAACCTAAAAAATGATACATATGTACTTATTTACAAAATAGAAACAGACTCACAGACATAGAAAACAAATATGTGGTCCCCAAAGGCGAACAGGGTGGAGAGGATAATCTAGGAACTTGGGATTAACAGATACACATGATTATATATAAAATAGATAAACAACAAGGACCCACTGTATACTACGGGGAACTGGATTCAATATTTCATAATAGTCTATGATGAAAAACCATTCAGGGGAGCGATCTGGTAGCAGTGCCAGGGCAGCAAGGGGATCCCTGATGCTTTCGGATTCTTGCAGCTGAGCAGGGATTTAACTGCTGCCATGTTGAGCAAAAGAGCAAAGACCAAGAAGCACCCCCAGTGCACAGCCTCCAGTGTGGTGTCCAAGTTCACCCAGTCACAGATTCAGGAGTTCAGGGAGGCCTTCAACAGGGTCGTTTAGAACACAAATGGCTTCATCAACAACGAAGACTTGCGTGATATGCTTGCCTCCCTGGGAAAAACTCCAACTGATGAGTATCTGGCTGCCACGATGGATGAGGCTCCAGGTTCCACAAATTTTACCATGTTTCTCACAATGTTTGGTGAAAAGTTAAATGGTGCAGATCCAGAAGATGTCATCAGAAACGCTTTTGCTTCTTACTTTGATGAAGAAGCAACTGGCACCATTCAGGAAGACTCTTGAGAGAGCAGCTGGCCACAAGGGTAAACCGGTTTGCAGAGGAGGCAGTGCAGGGGCTGTATAGAGTAGCACCTATTGACAAAAAGGGGGATTTCCATTACATCGCTTTCATGAGCATCCGTAAGCATGGAGCCAAAGACCAAGACAACTGAAAAGAACTTCAGATTCCAGTCACACGCTTCTTTTTGCCACTCTGAGTATTCCTGAGACTTTTCCCCAGAGCCTATCACATGCCCCTACCTTTACAGCTTCTGCCTTGCTTGTTGTGTTTATTCTCAGCCATTTGGGGAACATTCATCTCTATAATCAGACTGGATATGTGACTTCTTGTCATTTTCAGAATAGAAAATAGGGTAATTTAACTGACCGGCTGCCCCCTACCCTCCCTGCCCCCAATAACTGCAGTCTACAGAGGCCTCCCTATGGCTCAGTGGTAAAGAATCTGCCTTCAATGTGGGAGACCGAGGTTTGATCCTTGGGTGGGGAAGATCCCCTGGAGGAGGGCATGGCCACCCACTCCAGTGTTCTTGCCTGGAGGATCCCATGCACAGAGGAGCCTGGCGGGCTACAGTCCATGGGGTCACAGAGTCAGACACGATTGAACAACTGACACACACATAGTCAATATATTTTTTCAGAGAACGTCAGTCACTCAATTTTTTTCGAACCATAATCAGATGTTATGATAAAAAAGCATTTGAAAAAGAATACTTGTGTGTGTACACACACACACACACACATCTAAATCACTTTGTTGTTTACCTGAAACTAGCATAATACTGTAAATCAACTATATTTCAATAAAACAAGAAAAAAATCTCATTTACAATCTCCAAAAATAAAAAAAAACCAGGAATGAATTTAAACACTAAAAACAACACCAGAAATAATAATATATTGTTGAAAAATAAGACACAAAAATGGGAAAGTATTCTGTGCTCATGGATTAGAAGGATTAAACTGTTAAAAATGTCCATTTTTTCCTATAATAGTTTATAGATTCAATGCAATCTCTATTAAAAACCCAATAACATTTTTCACAGAAATAGAACAGAAAATTTTAAATTCATTTACAACCATAAAAGACTGCAAATAGCCAAAGCAATTCTGAGAAAAAAAAACAAAGCTAGAGGCATCATAACACTCTGCTTTTAAATTATAATACAAAGCTGAGTGAGTGCTAAGTCGCTTCAGTCGTGTCTAACTCTCTGCAACCCTATGGACTGAAGCCCACCAGGCTCCTCTGTCCATGGGATTCTCCAGTCAAGAATACTGGAGGGGGTTGCCATACCCTCCTCCAGGGGATCTTCCCAATCCAAGGATCAAACCTGTGTCTCTTACATCTCCTGCATTGGCAGACAGGTTCTTTACTGCTAGCACCACCTGGGAAGCCCACTACAAAGCTATATTTAACTGAAATAGCATGGTTTTGGCAGAAAATGGACACATGGATCAATGGAATAGAATAGAGAGCCCAGAAATAAATGCATACAGATACTGACAACTAATTTACAACAAAGGAGCAAAGAATATACGATGGAGATAGATAGTCTCTTTGGTAAGTGATACTGGGACAACGGGACCATCACAAACAAAAGAAAGAAACTGAAACACTATCCCACACCGTAGACAAACTCAAAATGGATTAAAGACTTGAATATAAGACCTGAAACAATAAAACTCTTAGAAGAAACATAAGCAATACGTTCTCTGATATTGGTCTTAGCAATCTTTCTGGATTTGTCTTTTCAGGCAAGGGAGACAAGGAAAAATAAATAAACGGGACTGCACCAGACTAAAAAGCTTCCACACAGAAAAAGAAACAATCAACAAGATGGAAAGACAGCCTGCCAAATGGGAGATTACTCAAATATCATATAACCAATGAAGGATTAATGTCAAAAATACACAAAGAACTCACACAACTCAAGAACATCAGCAATAACAAAACCCAGGCTAGCTAAAAATGGGCAGAGGATCTAAATAAGAATTTTTCCAAGAAGAAAAATGACTCAAGGACACGTGAAAAGATGCTCGACATCACTAATTATTAGGGAAATGCAAGTCAAAACCACAATGAGATATCATCTCACATCCATAAGAATAGCTGTTATCAAAAATATTAGAAACAGCAAGTGTTGGACAGTATGTGGAGCAAAAGGAACCTTCATAAATTGTTAATGGGAATGTATATTGGTGCAGCCAATGTGGATAACAATATGGAGAGTCCTCAAAATATTAAGAATAGAACTACTGTATGATCTAGCTGTTTCACTTCTGGGTTATTTATCTGAGGACATGAAAACCCTAATTCAGAACTGTGCATGCACCTCTGTGTTCGTTGCAACATTGTTTACAATAGCCAAGATATGGGAACAACCTCACTGTCCATCTATGGATGAACAGATTCCACACTGGAATACTGCTCAGTCATAAAAAGATGAAATCATGCCGTTTGTGACAACATAGATGGGCCTTGAGGGTTTTATACTAATGATATAAGTCAGACGGGGAAAGAAAAATACCATATGACCTCACTTGTACTTGGAATTTAAAAAAAATAAATGAACGAACAAAACCCAGGGGGCAGAACAGTGGTCACCAAAGGAAAGGAAGGAGGTGTAGTGAGTAAAAGGGGTTAACCGTATGGCAATGGATGGACACCAGACCAGGCGGTGAGTGCCCTGCAGTGTAAGGAGAAGTATAGTGTTTTACACATGAAGCACGTACTGCCATAAGCCAGCGTTGTTGTTGTGCGGTCACTAAGTAACATCCGACTCTTTGTGAACCCGTGGCCTACAGCGCAGCAGGCTTCCCTGTCCTTCACTGTCTCCTGGAGTTTGCTCATACTTATGTCCACCGAGCTGGTGATGCCATTTAGCCATCTCATCCTCTGTCCTCCCCTTCTCCTCCTGCCCTCAATCTTTCCCAGCATCAGGGTCTTTTCAAATGAGTCAGCTCTTCACATCTGGTGGCCAAAGTATTGGAGCTTCAGCTTCAGCATCAATCTTTTCAATGAATATTCAGGGTTGATTTCCTTTAGGATTGACTGGTTTGATCTCCTTGCAGTCCAACGGACTCTCAAGAGTCTTCTCCAGCAGCACAGTTTGAAAGCAACAATTCTTCAGCCCTCAACCTTCTTTTTGGTCCAACTCTCACTTTTGACCATGAACTGTATGAAAAGCTAGTGTTACCTCAATTAAAAAAAAAAAAAAAACAACAACATTCACTTGAATACTACTGACATATTTTGAAGCACGTTTTTTAGTTGCTTTCAAGGTGAATTTTATGCCTCCTTGTGATTAGTTACTTCAATGTGCACAGAATTTTGAAACTGAAGATGCTTCTAAAGGGCTTTTCATTTTGTTGAGCACATGCAAAGCTTTCTTAAAGGAAATCACTAGGTTGGAAGTCTGCATAACTCAATTGTTTCTGTATTTCACAATATACATCTTGCTGATCAGTGTACATCATTTTCCTGTGTCCTTTTCAATGCTCACCTCAAGAATTCCAAGCCTCAGTTTGTCAAATGCAGCAGCAAGTACTGTTACTACTAATGTTGTTGTTGTTTTAGTTGCTGGGTTTTGTCCTACTCTATGCGACCCCATGAACTGTACCCCACCAGGCTCCTCTGTCCCTGGGGTTTCCCAGGCAAGATACTGGAGTGGGTTGCCATTTCCTTCTCCTAGAGATCTTCCTGACCCAGGGATCGAACCCATGTCTCCTGTATTGGCAGGCGGATTGTTTACTGCTAAGCCGTCAGGGAAGCCCTAATAAAACATGTTACTACTAATACTAAATATGTGTTACATACGCTGTGTTAAGTACTGTTCCAAGTACTTTCAGTACATTGTCAATTAATCTTCAACAAAAATCTTATAAAATGAGGTATATTGTTGTTCCTGTTTAGTAGATGAGGAATTTCAGACACAGTGAGGATAACTGCACAAATCATTCAGAGAAGTCAGGGTTAGATCTACAGAACTTCAAGTGAATCAGAAAGCTCTAATTTTTTGAAAATCTTCAGGTTTGTTAACGTTGGTAACTAACTCATAAATTTTAAATATTGTGTGAATCAACAAAATCCCGGCAAAAGTCAATGTACCTGACCACTGAATGCTGTATGCGGTATGCATTCAGTTTTTTGACTTAAGACTTTTAGGATTTCTTGCTCACTTACATCTTCCGAGTATTCCTGTCTTTGCTTATCACTGCTGCCTTTTCTTCATCTTTCTATGAGTCATTTATCATACTTTGGTATCTACATTATTGAATTGAGTTTGTTCATGTTTTTCTTCTTACATTCCTGCAATTTAAAAGAACAAATAAATGCAATGAAGGAGGGGGTACTGTGGGCAATGGAAATACACTTACTTATCAAAAAAAATTTCCCATATAAGTAGGCCCATGCACATATTCAAGGGTGAACTGTACACTGAAATAGATTTTTGAAGATGACTTTAGGAAAATGAAAATATTATTCTGAGATGAATCAGGCAATCTTATAAAGAAGTTGCTCCTTGCCTCTTACCCTCTAAAAGGTTTTTTTGGGACGAATTATTGCAGTGCTATCTCATTAGTGGGTACATTGTTTATTCTAGGCTTATGCTGTCTCTTATCTTCATCCTGTTGTCTGTAACCTCCTTTTAGAGTTTGAAAACCCCTCATTTGAAGTTCTTTCCCATGCTCTTTCTTGTGTGATATTGGTCACATTTATGCTCTTTCCTTCCTTTCTTTTTTTTTTTTTTTTTTTTTTGTGCATATATGTTGCTAGTGGTACTAGCCTTCACAGTTCATCTGCACTTTAATTGGCATATTTCATTTAAATCTTTAGGCTTGTCAGTTTTATGCTGTCTTGCTCACAACATCCAGCAGAGAAATCAGTCCCATCAGTTCTTTCCTCTCCGAGTTGACATGGTTGAAGTGCTCTACAGGAAAGGTAGGCTTTTATTCCAGAAATAGAGAGCATATTCATGAACTGAAGGACTGGTGTGTGACCTGCAGAACCAAAACCAGGATTGACTAAACTGGGACATCTCTGCCTCTTCCTGCTGCACTAAAATAGAATCTATCCAGGTGACCCCGTTTGTAGTCTGCTGTTTGAGGGCTTTGTGATAAGGGCTAAATCATTTCAGGGAATACAATCTAAATGGTTGCAGGATTTAAAAGTATATATATTTATGGAATTCCTCTAAATATATAACTGATGCTACATTATAATTTTTTTTAAAAGAGATCATTATTGACTTTTTTTGTAGTTGAAACATTCCCCCTCAATTTTTGTGAACAATCCATTTCTTACCCAGTAATGTTAGCCAACCAAATATATAGAATAATACATTATATTTTATCTACATGTTCCCAATATTCTATGTATAGTTGTTTCATACTCAAGGGGGAGAAAAGACTTTTAAGGCCAAAGAAAACTGCTGGAGGCAAAGCAGAAAGGAAGCTCTTGAAGGAGCCTTCCTGCATCAGGATTTTGCAAGCAACTCGATGACAAACTGCCCAGGAGCTAAGAATGATTTTTACATTTTTAGATGGTTGAACAAAATCAAAGGAAGAATAAATTTTGTGACATGTAGGAATTATGTAAAATTCCAATTGCAGTGTCTATCATGTACTGGCTTTGTGTGTAGTTGATGGCTACTTTCATGTTACAGCAACTGAGTTCAGAAATTGCGAAAGTAACCTTGTGGCTCTCAAAGGCTAAAATATTGATCATCTGACCATTTCCAAAAAGCTTGCTGATCCCTAACCCATAGTAACTTTTTTTTGGTATAATATTTTATTCTTAATTTGCAAAAATCAGTGTATTTGATGGATTGCCAACTCAATCTCTTTTAGTCCAGCTACAAGTTTTTGTGCCACAGATCATTCATTTACATGTAGGTACTCTGCAAAATTATTTTTAGTCTTATAGCAAACTCTTTATCCCTATTTCTGTCTCTATTTGTGCAGAAAACATCTTGAGGCTGCACCCAGCCTTTGGCAAAATGGAGAGGAAGAGACAGAAGTGAGATTGGTCTTGAGGAATACTCCCAGAGTGCCTCAATACTCTCTTATTGAACCTCCACAGCCCCTGATGGAAGTCATTTAAACTGCCAGCTTGCTGCCCAGCAATAATAAACAGCACATAAGGTGATATGCAATGCAAATTCCACACTCATTATACTGGCATACAATGCCTGCTACAACCTACTCTTGTCTTGTCTTCCATATCCTTCACTTCTGTCACAGCAAGCCTCTCATTCCTCCCCATATGACTTTTGCCTTTCCACTGAGTTGACTCGAGTTTGAGCCAGCTCTGGGAGATGGTGGAGAGGGAAGCCAGCTGTGCTGCAGTCTCTGGGGTCACAAAGAGTCAGGCACGACTCAGTGACTGAAAAGCAACAACTGGACCTCACTACTCATTATCATTATCCCTGGTTTTTAATCTACTCAATATTTGAGATGCCATCACTCTGGTTCAGATCATATATCATCTTGATTCATTTCATTTCAATGGTATGAACATTTCCTTCCTTCAAGATCAGGAACTGGTTGAAGAGTTTTCATGTCCACTTAGTTCAGTTCAGTTCAGTTCTGTTCAGTTGCTCAGTCGTGTCTGACTCTTTGCGACCCCATGGACTGCAGCATGCCAGGCTTCCCTGTCCATCACCAGCTCCCAGAGTCCACCCAAACCCATGTCCATTGAGTTGGTGATGCCATCCAGCCATCTCGTCCTCTGTCGTCCCCTTCTCCTCCTGCCCTCAGTCTTTCCCAGCATCAGGGTCTTTTCCAATGAGTCAACTCTTCTCATCAGGTGGCCAAAGTATTGGAGTTTCAGCTTTAACATCAGTCCTCTCAATGGACACCAAGGACTGATCTCCTTTAGGATGGACTGGTTGGATCTCCTTGCAGCCCAAGGGACTCTCAAGAGTCTTCTCCAACACCACAGTCCAAAAGCAGCAATTCTTCAGCACTCAGCTTTCTTCATAGTCCAACTCTCACATCCATACACGACCACTGGGAAAACCATAGCCTTGACTAGACAGACTTTTGTTGGCAAAATAACGTCTCTGCTTTTCAATATGCTGTCTAGGTTGGTCATAGTTTTTCTTCCAAGGAGCAAATTTCTTTTAATTTCATGGCTGCATCACCATCTGCAGTGATTTTGGAGCCCAAGAATATCCTGTCACTGTTTCCATTGTTTCCCCATCTATTTGCCATGAAGTGATGAGACCAGATGCCATGATCTTCGATTTTTGAATGCTGAGTTTTAAGCCAAATTTTTCACTCTGCTCTTTCACTTTCATCAAGAGGCTTTTCAGTTCCTCTTCATTTTCTGCCATTAGGGTGGTGTCATATGCCTATCCGAGGTTTTTTATATTTCTCCCAGCAATTTTGATTCCAGCTTGTGCTTCATCCATCCTGGCATTTCACATGATGTACTCTGCATATAAGTTAAATAAGCAGGGTGACAATACACAGCCTCGATGTACTCCTTTCCCAGTCTGGAAAAGGAGTCTGTTGTTCCATATCTGGTTTTAACTGTTTCTTCTTGACCTGCATACAGATTTCTCAGGAGGCAGGTCAGGTGGTCTGGTATTCCCATCTCTTGTCCACTTATTCCTCATTGGATAAATGCCCAAGCCATGACCTTTATATTATTGGTCTTAGGTTTAGGGGTAGAAAACTGAACCATCTTGGGTGCCATTCTGGTTTTGTTTATGTTTGGTTCGTGGAATAAAAAATATATAAAATACAGAGAATTGCAGGCTCCCAACCCTAGCCACTGGAGATGATGTCTATTTTTAGGGGATAAAAGGGCAGAAGCTGTGGTTTCTGATGAGACTATTCACATCCTCCTTGAGTGTTAATCCCATTAATTCTTATCAAGAGGCAAAGTTTCAGGTGAATCCTTAATAGAAGGGATTAACCTGGAAAATGGAACTTTAAGAAGGAAATTTGGACTTATTAGCAGTCCTGCATTTTTGTTTGCTTTATTTTAATTTTTTTTTTGGTTTCCTGATTCATTGATTTCTGCTTTTATCTCAAATTCTGTTGTAGTTTCTCCATTTTGTTTAAATTTTTATTTATTTTTCATTTTTTGGCCACACTACATGTCACATGGGATCTCAGTTTCATGACCAAGGATCAGACTTGCATGCCGTGCATTGGAAGTGCAGAATCTTAACCATTGGAGTCCCCATTAGCCCCATCTTACAGACAAGAGTGGAAACATCTCCATATTTATTATAAGATCCGGGATATAAAACCTGGGCTTCCATACTCACAATTACTCTTTACCTGCGACTTTCTGATACATCATTTTAAAGTTACCTGATTTCACAGTGGTTCACAGTATGAGTAATACCTATAACATATAATCCTGGCAGGTTACCTCATGAGCCAACCAACTTAATTACTTCAAAATCTGGCACATTTTAAGGCATTGTTAGTACCTGCAACTCAATCTCATAGCTATGTTTATGTTACAGAAGAACCTTTTGTATCTTATTATAGTCTCCCTTTTTTAGTGAAAACATGCAAACATGTCACAGAAAAGAAATGGGTGCAGTGATCTTTGACATGCCCTGTTTCAGAATAATGGCCACATTTTGATTAATACTATTTATTACAATAAGAAAATAGTTATATAGCAGGGTGATAGCAAGTTTTGGGATTTTCTTTAAAATATTTTATAGAAAACTGCAAGTTCTACTTTTAAGTTCAGTTTTTATTATACCTTCTAACTCTGTCAGGCAGAATTAATTACTTATCTTTTCTGCTTCACAATGTTTTTTTTTAGTAATAGTAGTGTATTGCATTGTATCCTAATTTATATTTCTGTCTTCTCAGGACTATGAGCTTCTGGGAGAATATATGGTATATATCTGAGAAGAAAAGGACCTCACTCAAATGTTAGTTTTGGATAGATAGATTATTTGTGATATTTGAAAATGAATTATTTTTGTTTCTGTTTCTTTAAATGTTTTATTCTTTCTAATCAGTTCAGTTCAGTCACTTAGTCGTGTCCGACTCTTTGCGATCCCATGGACTGCAGACCCCATGGACTGCAGAAAGAAACTATTCTTTCTAATACTTTGTCTTTTGTTTTCCCCGGCAAGTATGTATTGGCTTTTTGTCAGTTATTGTTCTAGGCATGGGCTTCCCCAGTGGCTCAGCAGTAGAGAATCTGCCTGCAAGTCAAGAGTCCCAGGAGATGCAGGTTCTATCCCTTGGTTTGGAAAATCATCTGAAGGAGGGCATGACAACCCACTCCAGTATTTTTACCTCTAGAATCCATAGGCAGAGGAGCTTGGAGGCCTACAGTCCATAGAGTCATAGAGTCAGACACAACTAAAGCAACATAGCATGCATGCACACACATTGTAAGCATTAGGTAATGTATTGAGGGGAAAACAGAAAAAATCCCTGTTCTCTTAGAGCTTATATTCTCACGGGAGGAATCAGACAAAAAATATAAAAAAGAAAAAGAGGAAAGAAGAGGAAAAAAGGAGGAGGAAGAGAGAAGATGGAGAAGAAACAAAAATAACAATAGTAATAGAGATCAGTAAAGTTTGTAGATAATTTGGAGATGAAGCAAGCTAATGAATTATTTCTAATCGGGAAAACCTTGTTAAAGAGAGAAGAATGTAGAGAAGATATAACATATCTGTCTGCTGGGTCAAACTTCTAGCTGTGAAAATTTCATTTCAGAAGAAAAAAAAAAGTACCTGAAATCTCAAATCCAAAATGTGTGAAAGCCTTTCTGCTGTTGTACCGTGGTGAATAGATGGAGCACTAGCCTCTCAATCTCCCCCTGACAACTCACTGGATGCCTCTGTCCCTAAAGAAATAGTGATGTAATACACAGCATGTGACTGTAGTTAATACTATTACACTGTATATTACAAAGTTGCTAAGAGAGTAGGCCTTGAAAATTCTCATTGCAGATAAAGAAATTCTGTAACTATATATGGTGATGAATGTTAACTAGATGGATTTGGGTGTTCATTTTGCAAAATATACAAATGTCAAATCATTATGCTTTATACCTGAAACTAATATAATATCATATGTCAAATATATCTCAATAAAAAATCTATTATCTGTAGACTTGCCAGAGAAGGTGGTAGAATGTATTTAAAGGTAAATATTTAAACTATGAAAGAGTGGGTAATTCATGGGTCAATTTCTCATCTTTTGGCCAAGTCATGTGACACACAGGATCTTAGTTCCCCAGCCAGGGATTGAACCTGTGCCCCCTGTAGTGGAAGCATGGAATCTTAACCACTAGACCACCAGGTAACTCCCCATGGGTCAGATTTTTATAGAGACAGGTTAGGATGTTTAGGACACAACTTTGAAGAGGAAGCAGAACATAGTTCTTTGGCAGAGAGAAATAAATATGAAAAATAGGGAGTCTGTTGAAATGTAAGGATCATGTCAATTGGAGGAGTTTTTGCCCTGTCTCTTACTTCTAGAATTATCACCAAAGCTACAACAAGGCTGATTCATGTTGAGGTTTGACAGAAAATTCTGTAAAGCAATTATCCTTCAATAAAAAATACATTAAAAAAAAAAAAGAATCACCATCATCACCATCATCTTTAAAGTGAAGAATGCCTTTTTTATTTAAAATGTAAATAAGTGATCTTCAGAACAATTTTTGTTCATTAGTGCCAAACAAGATGATATTAAAACCAGGTACTTGCTCACAAATACAGTAAAAAAAAAAAAAAAAAAAAAGTAAAAATACAGTAAAAAAGAAAGGACCAAAGATTTGGTCCTTTGTCTTCCCTTCCAGGAAGATTGCCACGCTCCAGCTTAGAGGTCAAAGGGAAGGGGAAAGAGAGGTCACATTGGATCATTTCATCCTTCTCAAGAAAAGTAGAAGATTGACTTGGAAAAAGGAAAAAAGATATCTGGAGAGCCAATGAAAGGTGTCACATAAACAAAATGGATTTTAATAATGTAGCTTACAGACGTTCTCAATCCTTACTACTTAAAAAAAAAAAGAAAAAATCTATTTTCTTACTAATTAACAGTAACAAGTAAGTAATACTCTTGCTACATCCCTGAAAATTTACTCGTTTAATCTCAAAATACTTATTTATCTTTGGCCCTAAGTATTGCTATTATTATTGTTTGTGTTATTTTTATTTGCAAATATGTACTACTAACCACAACACTAGCAAAAGTGGTTAGTGTTGAACCACCTAGATGAATAACAGAATTCTGATGATATAAAATTTCAAATAAAAAGTAAAGATGATGGGGCCTCTTTAATACACTGGGAAAAAGTCAAAAGTTGGATGTGACAAAACATCTAATATTCCAGGAAGGTTGTTGCTCTTAGCATCGATTCTGTACTGGGATCATCATGATGATAATCTATTACCTGTCCATCCAAGGAAGGTAATTGTTATATCTAATGATTGCTTTGGGGAAGAAAAGGGTGACTATTCTTAGGTGAAATTGATGCTTCTACCCTGATGCAGATCGGGGAATAGGAATTTAGTGGATGTGACAGCTCCTTTGCTGGAGAACACTGCTTTTTAGCCCTGGAGTCAGGAAGTAGTCAAAAGGATCGATCAGGTAACATCTGAGTTCCACATCTTTCACTCTGTGAAACAGAGAATTCAATTCCTTCTGTTCGGGAAGACTATGTGATTTAGTCAAATGCAGAATAAAGAAATAATGAAACATTCAAGCCTGAAATAAGAGGACATGTGTGCATGCTAAGTAGCTTCAGACATGCTTGACTCTTTGCTACCCTATGAATTATAGGACAGCTATAAATAAAAGTGAGATCTTTCCATGTAAAATCCTCCTGTATTCAGGGATAGATATCAATCAACTGTTTCTACCTCTTGGTTTTCCCTCTTGCTCATTCCTGGGGAGATGCCCTCCTCTGTGGCCTGAGGAGCTGGACGCCTTCATGAGATGTTACCTGCAGACCTACCTTTCACAGGCTGCTTCAGACCCTATCCAATCTCTCTCCTTATCAAGATCTTCAGATTTTCTTCTCTGTCATCACGATGTCGCATTGGGTTTTATGGCCTGAGTATCTCCCCCTTACCCTCAATTCACATGTGACCTTGTTTAGAAATAACTTTGCAAAGTTTTTGCAGATAATCAGGATAAGATAAGATCATTAGGGTGGATCCTAGTCCAACATGATAGTGGCCTTATAAATTGGGGAAATTTAGACACAGAGGTGAATCACAGAGAGAACAGTGTGAAAATGCAGGAAGAAATTGAATGGTACCTCTACAAGTCAAAATAACCCAAAGATGGCCAGCAAACCACCAAAAGCTAAGAAAGAGGCATGGAACAAACATCAGACATTTGAGAAAAGCTTGTAACACGAATATAGAGACCCAAAGTTAACATCAGGAGAGCAGAATTTGTGAAATGAACTCCAGAGACAATACAGGAACAGAGGGATATATCAACAAATTCTACACTATTCATAGAAGACTCCTAGAAGATGTTGCTTTTGTAATAATGATAATAATAGCAATATCCAAGTAGCTATAAAAGTGTGTATATTATTCTGTAAAATGGAAAAAAATATAAAATACAGTAGCAGAAATAGAGCACAGCTAATAGACATAAAACATTGAAGACATTTTTCAGAAAGTAGGAACAAAGGATAAAATAGGAACAAAAATGATGGAAAATAGGAGACTATATATTTAAAAAGCAGAGGCTCAATCCAGGAGTCCTAATATTTGACAGATCAGAGCTCTGGGCAGTGAAACCAAAGTCAATGGGGCAGAAGAGATCATCAACAGATCTGCCACACAGCCTTCCTGTTGAAGAATCCACCCAATTTCACACTCAAATCACCAGCTAAATGTGAGGACAGAAGAAATACTTTTTACACATGCAGGGTCACAAAACTTTATCTTTTTTTATATTTTCTAAAGAAATGGATTGAGAAAGTGCCCCACCAAAACTAGAGAGTAAACAATAAAAGAGAAGATGCAGAGTCAGAGGACAGAGGGTCTTAACAAAGGAAATGGGCGAAGGGAATTCCAAGCCTTCTGGTGGAGGGAGGTGCCAGTCCTTCAGCTGGACAGCCCTGGGTTAGAGCAGGGCAACTGGAGGCCACCTCTTGGAAGTCTCCCCCGAAGAGCACAATGGACTGGTGAGATAACTGATGTGTTTGTACTGAGATGAATCTAAGAGTTAGGAGATTTTTTTTTTAATTGTTTATTTTTAATTGAAGGATAATTCCTTTACAATATTGGTTTGATTTATTAGTAATGAATGCACAGAAGACTAAGCAAGCAAACATAACCAAGTAAACAAATGAGCAACAGTAACAAACAAAAACATCCCAGTCAAATATAAACACTAGGAAAAGTAAATGAAAATTACATGTTACAAAGAAAGAAAATATAATTACATATGTACTATGTGAGTGAACTTTAATAATGTATATATAATCACAATTTTGTTAAAAATAAATATTGACTTAATAAAAAACTATGATATAACCATATTGTGAGAATGAAGTAACATGTACATATGTTTAAGAGGTGTGTTTTAAGAGATTTAAAACACATTTTTAAAGCATGTAATTTAAGAGATTTTAAAAATGTGCTTCTGTGTAGGATGCCAATATATATTATCTAAAAAATAAAGGTATTACCTAAATCAAATCCCTTAGGACTGTACGGTGGAAGTGAGAAAAAGATTTAAGGGACTAGATCTGATAGACAGAGTGCCTGATGAACTATGGATGGAGGTTCATGACATTGTACAGAAGACAGGGATCAACACCATCCCCATGGAAAAGAAATGCAAAAGGGCAAAATGGTTGTCTGAGGAGGCCTTACAAATAGCTGTGAGAAGAAGAGAAGTGAAAAGCAAAGAAGAAAAGGAAAGATATTCCCATTTGAATGCAGAGTTCCAAAGAATAGCAAGGAGAGATAAGAAAGCCTTCCTCAGTGATCAATGCAAAGAAATAGAGGAAAACAACAGAATGGGAAAGACTAGAGATCTCTTCAAGAAAATGAGAGATACCAAGGGACTATTTCATGCAAAGATGGGTTTGATAAAGGACAGAAATGGTATGAACCTAACAGAAGCAGAAGATATTAAGAAGAGGTGGCAAGAATACACAGAAGAACTGTACAAAAAAGATCTTCATGACCCAGATAATCACAATGGTGTGATCACTCACTTAGAGCCAGACATCCTGGAGTGTGAAGTCAAATGGGCCTTAGGAAGCATCACTACGAACAAAGCTAGAGGAGTTGATGGAATTCCAGTTGAGCTATTTCAAATCCTGAAAGATGATGCTGTGAAAGTGCTGCGTTCAATATGTCAGCAAATTTGGAAAACTCAGAAGTGGCCACAGGACTGGAAAAGGTCAGTTTTCATTCCAATCCCAAAGAAAGGCAATCCCAAAGAATGCTCAAACTACCACACAATTGCACTCATCTCATACGCTAGTAAAGTAATGCTGAAAATTCTCCAAGACAGGTTTCAGCAATACATGTACCATGAACATCCAGATGTTTGAGCTGGTTTTAGAAAAGGCAGAGGAACCAAAGATCAAATTGCCAACATCCACTGAATCATTGAAAAAGCAAGCGTGTTCCAGAAAAACATCTATTTCTGCTTTATTGACTACGCCAAAGCCTTTGACTGTGTGGATCACAATAAACTGTGGAAAATTCTGAAGGAGATGGGAATACGAGACCACCTGACCTGCCTCTTAAGAAACCTGTATGCAGGTCAGGAAGCAACAGTTGGAACTGGACATGGAAATACTCCTTTTCCTATGGAAAAGGAGTACATCAAGGCTGTATATTATCACCCTGTTTATTTAACTTATATGCAGGGCACATCATGAGAAATGCTGGGCTGGAAGAAGCACAAGCTGGAATCAAGATTGTCGGGAGAAATATCAGTAACCTCAGATATGCAGATATCACCGCCCTTATGGCAGAAAGTGAAGAAGAACTAAAAAGCTTCTTAATGAAAGTGAAAGAGGAGAGTGAAAAAGTTCGCTTAAAGCACAGCATTCAGAAAACTAAGATCATGGCATCTGGTCCCATCACTTCATGGCAAACAGATGGGGAAACAGTGTCTGACTATTTTTCTGGGCTCCAAAATCACTGCAGATGGTGATTGCAGCCATGAAGTTAAAAGATGCTTGCTCCTTGGAAGGAAAGTTATGGCCAACCTAGATAGCATATTAAAAAGCAGAGACATTACTTTGCCAACAAAGGTTCATCTAGTCAAGGCTATGGGTTTTTCCAGTGGTCATGTATGGATGTGAGATTTGGACTATATAGAAAGCTTAGCGCAGAAGAATTGCTGCTTTTGAACTGCGGCATTGGAGAAGACTCTTGAGAGTCCCTTGGACAGCAAGGAGATCCACCCAGCCCATCCTAAAGGAGATCAGTCCTGGGTGTTCATTGGAAGGACTGACGCTGAAGCTGAAACTCCAATACTTTGGCCACCTTGTGGGAAGAGTTGACTCATTGAAAAGACCCTGATGCTGGGAGGGATTGAGGGCAGGAGGAGAAGGGGATGCAGAGGATGAGATGGCTCGATGGCGTCACGGACTCGATGGACAGGAGTTTGAGTAAACTCCTGGAGTTGGTGATGGACAGGGAGTCCTGGCGTGCTGCGATTCACAAGATCGCAAAAAGTCGGACATGACTGAGAAACTGAACTGACTGAAAAAATAATGATATACTATTTATAAGCCTGCTATTTAGAAATGGGAAGCAAAAAATATTAGGATAAAGAGATGTGTTCAGTCGCTCAGTCATATCTGACTCTTTGTGACCCTATGGACTTCAGCCCTCCAGGTTCCTCCATCCATGAGATTCTCCAAGCAAGAATACAGGAGTGGGTTGCCATTTCTTCCGGATCCAGGGAATCTTCCTGACCCAGGGATCAAATCCATGTCTCCTGTATCTGCTGCATTGGCAGGCAGATTCTTCACAGCTAAGCCACCATGGAAGCCCAGAATAAAGAGATAATATAGCTTAAAATGATTACCTGTTGGTTGTGGAAATAACTGGTAAGGAAAGATGAGGCACGCCACTGATATTTTTTGTTTTAAGCCTTGCAATTGTATTTCACTTCTGAAATGTATGTTCTTGTTTAGTCGCTAAGTTGTGTCCACTTGTTTGTGACCCCCATGGACTGTAGCCCATCAGGCTCCTCTGTCCACAGGATTTCCCAGGCAAGAATACTGGAGTGGACTGCTATTTCTTTCTCCAGGGGATCTTCCTGACCCAGGGATTGAATTCACGTCTCTTGCATTGGCAGGCGGATTCTTTACCATTGAGCCACCTGGGAAGCCCTCTAAAACGTATGCAAGTGGAAATGTTAGTCGTTCAGTCCTGTCCTACTCTATGCAACACCATGGACTTTAGTCCTTCAGGCTTGTCTGTCCCTGGGATTTTCCAGGCAAAAATACTGGAGTAGGTTGCCATTCCTTTCCCCAGGGGGTCTTCCAACCCCAGGGATCGAACCCGGGTCTCCCACATTGGAGGCAGATTCTTTACTGTCTGAGTCACCTGTGTGTTATTTCGAGCAGACAAGGAGGGAAGGGAAAAAGGAAGAAAGGAAGGAAGAAGGGAGGGAGGAAGGGAGAGAGGGATGAAGTGGGAGGGCAGGAGGGGGTGAGAGAGAGAAAGAGGAAGAAAGAGAGAAGAAAAGAGAGAGAGCGACGGAGGGAATTAAAAGAAGAAAGAAGAGTTCTGAGGGGGCAGACCCTATAAATAAGAAACATATAAATGACCTAAAACTCCAACAAAAGAAGATGAACAAAAGACATGAAGAAAAGATGAGGCAGCGCAATTACAGCATGTAATAGAATGATTAAGACCTTCACCCCCGCAGAATACATCAACTACTTGTGTATGTTATGAGGATGCTGGGGTAGAGACAAAGGGGTGATCTTTTCCTCTTAGGAGCTGAAATCTCCAACTCTTCGTCATTATAGTGAGAATTCAACACCCAGCCTCACTTCCATTGACACAGGAGTACACGACCCAGGCTGATCAGGGCTACCTCGTGCTTCTGTACGAAGTGATTGGTTCAGGGATGGACACATCATTGATATAGATTGATACGGATGCTGGGGGAGGCAGTGTGTCTCTTTTTCCTTCGGTTTCCTTCGTTCTAACCTGGGGTTGCTGGGGATCATCTTTGCTGTCATGTGACTGAATCTTCCCGGAATACAGCAGAGGTAGGGGGAACTGGAGTGTAGAAACAGTCTCATATTCAGGATCATATTGTTCCTAGATTTTATCATGCTTGAACTTACATGTCAAGAATCCCTTAGTTACTTCTGCCAATGCATCTCTTTCGTGCTTTGGGTAGTTTGATCTGGCTTTTGCCCTCTGCCCCCAAGCATTCTCAGCAGCACTGAACCTCAGCCCATTTCTCCAGCCCCTGCTTCTTTGTGACTGGCTTGTTCACACCACCGACGTCAGTACCCATAATTCTCTTTCGTGAAAATCCACATTCAAAAAATCTTCAGGAACCTAGTTTTGAAAGCTAATTAATATATTATCTTATTTGGAAGTATCTGAATGTTGATATGGCATGAAATATAGGTGAACATGATGATGTCCTTTTTAGTTGTCATTTTTTATGATATTTAATTTACTTATTTATTTCCTGGAGTATAGCTGATTTACAGTATTGTATTAGTTTTAGGTGTCCAGTGATTCATATATATATATATATATTAAGATTCATTTCCCTTATAGGTTATTACAAAGCATTCAGTGTAGATTCCTATGCTGTACAGTAGATCCTTATTGGTTGCCTATTTTTTTTATGATTTATCTGTGTTTGACAGTTCTGGGTCTTCATTGCTGTGTGGGCTTTTCTCTAGTCGTGGAAAGCGGCGGCTACTCTCTAGTTGTGGTACGTGGGCGTCTCATTGTAGAGGCTTCTCTTGTTTCAGAGCACGGGCTCTAGGGCATGCAGACTTCAGTAGCTGTGACTCGTGGGCTCAGTAGTTGTAGCTCCTGGGCCCTAGAACTCAGGCTTAATAGCTGTGACGCTTGGCTCCAAAGTAAGTGGGATCTTCCCAGACCAGGGATCTTTTACATTAGCTGATGGGTTTTTCACCACTGAGCCACCAGGGAAGCCCTGGTTATCTATTTTATATAGAGTATTGCATAAATATAAATCCCATACTCCTAATTCACCCTTCCCTGCTTTGTTATTCATTTATATTTTCTTTAAAAATTTTTATATATTTAAGGTGATGGTTTGATGATTTGATCCACATATACATAATGGAATGATCACCAAAGTCAAGTGAATTAGCATATCTTCCCCCGTACCGTTTGTGTGTGTGCAGTGAAATCACCTACAATCTATCCGCATAGTAAATTTCCACCTTAAATCCACTCTTACCAACCACAGCCGTCTTGCTGTACACTGGATCTCTAGACTCTTTGATCCTTCATAAGTACAACTCTGTGCCCTTTAACCAATCTCTCCCATTTTCCTCACCCAGCTGGTAATCACTGTTCTACTCTTTCTATGCATCTGACTTTTTCAGATTCCACATATAAGTGGGACCATGCAGTTTTTTTCTTTCTATGTCTGGCTTTTTTCTCTTAGAGTATATCCAAGGATGGAAGGGATGAAATTTGTCCACTGAACTGTGGTATATAATACAATTTCTCCAACCATCCATTGATGAACACGTAGGTTATTTCCATGTCTTGGCTATTATGAGTACTGCTGCAAAAAACCTGAGGGCAGATTTTTTTTCAAGATACTGATTTAATTTTCTTTAACTATAAAGCCAGCATAGGTATTGGTGGATGAAAGTACAGCTCTATTTTTAGCTTTTAAAGAAATCGTATACTGTTCTCCATTGCAGGTGCGCCAGTTTGCGTCCCCACCAACAGTATACAGGAGTTCCCTTTTCTCCACACACTCACCAACACTCTCCTTTTTTCCATCCTTAGGATATTTTAACTGTCTGGCAACCTAGGTGATAATTTGTTAAGCTTCATAAAAGATAAAGAAAGAAGTATACTTTAATTCTTGCAAACAACCTGAAACGTTAGCAAAAGCTGAGGATACCACTGTCATTGACCTTGTGGTTGAATTAAAGAACTTATTTCAGTCAATTATTTGTATCTTTTTAGAAACAAAACCATATGTTTAAAATGTGTAAATAGTCAAATAATTGATTTTTTCTTTCCAAAATTTAGACATATGCCACTTATCAGTACTATTTGAAAAGTAACAGTATTTTTCAAATACTTCTCTCTTTGATCATTTTTTCATCCCTCTTTGTTGGTCCTTTAATGGACCAGAACCTGGTGGCCTGGAGAGTAAGAGAGAGAAAGAGGCTGATATCCCCTGGTTTACGCTGAAAGCCAATAGAGCCCTGTTCTTAATCCTCGCTCTGCTGCACATAGGCACCAGGAGCCCTCTCAAGTGGGTGAAGGCACGGTGTGCCTTCTCGAGTGGGTCTTAGAAGCCCGGGGAAGAAAGTGAGCTCAGCGGGCCTCCGTGCTCCAAGGAATTAGCCAGAAATAGAGAGAGAGAGAAAGAGAGAGAGAGAAGAAAGAAAGACACAGGGACCTTTGCTCTGATGGAGCAAAGGTGTTTTAATCAACATGGTGTGGGCATATATACTGTAGCTATTCTCAGCAAACATAAAGATTAAAATTCCAGACTTACAAAACATAAGATGATCCCTATCAAAGAGAGAATTGCAAACAATCACCTTTTACCGTATGGCTCATAAAAAGGAAGAGGGTACTTATCACCGTAATGAGAAATGCCTGGATTCCTCAGCCCTGGGAAAGGCGTGCCTCTCCTCTTAATTCCTGAATATTCAGGAATCAATAAAGGCCAGAGGGTTCCTGACAGATCCAAAACAGCACATAGGAAGCCTCTTGTTAAATGCTTCCTGACACCTCCTATCATCCTATCGTTACTAGAAATTTTAAGTCAACTGGAGATAATCTTTTTGCTGTTTCACATTTTTTCTCTACCTCCTCTTCCTCCAGGGTGAGGACCTTAACTCTGAGCTGGCCATGGTGACTAGGCATGTGTGAGATGTTTTCTTTGGATTGTTACAATGTTTGTACAGATCACTATTCTGAATGAACTTTTCTTGCTAAAAAGCAAGCAGAAACTGTAGTTAAAGGAGCATTAATATATGAGGCATTTTGTGATCTCTGGACTCATCCTGTTAATCAAAAAGAAGTCACTGAATTGAACCTCTTAAAAATTTTTAATTGGAAAGGTCTCAGAAATCAGCTGTAATATAAATTCCCAAATGGAAAAACTGAAGATCAGCAAAACTGAAAATGCACTTAACTAGATAAATGCACTGTGTTTATTTTGCACACCCTGATTATAATCATAAAATATCTGCCATGAATAGGGTGAAATTTTTGGTAACTTGGCACAATTGTACACATTTACTGCTGATGGAGTCTTTATTTAGATTTTATGAACTCTTTAAATTCTCAGTGACTTAGCCTGAGACATTTTCTTTGTGAATGAGTAGCTTTCTATTTCACCAGTACAGCATTTTTGCAGAGTACTGTTGTCACACAATCTCCTTCCTGTGCCAGATGAAGGTCAAACTCAGGAACTTCCTGTTGTGGTTGCCGATATTACTGCGGAGCCTTCATTACTGGAAAGATAAAGGTCAACTTGGAACTGAGCCAGCACACAGGCTATGTGGAAGGAAACGTCAGAACCAGATGGAGGACAGTGGAATTTATATCCATGATGTAGGGGTGACCCCATCACTCTTGAATGGTTCTGCAAATTGGCAATGAGGACATCTCTGTGTGTAATTAATGCCAGTTCTTCAGCATGCAATATTTGTGACAAGTTCAATTATGAAGCTTTCCATGTTTAAACTTTTTCAGAGTTTAAATTCAGTGGTAACTGCTCCCAACTCCTCACTCTTAGAGTTCATGCTGCATCAGAATTGACCTTCAGAATTATGAGAGAAAGAAGAAAAAGAGATGTGTTTTCTTTACAATTAACCTATAAGCATGGAAAAGTTATCCTCCCTCCTTCCTCACTGCCTCATTTTGACATCTTGCTCATTCTTTGCATCGTAGAGATTTCTAATAATCAGTATTAGTGTTTTAAAATAGTAGCCCATATACTATTGAAATAAAAAAATTGTAATTTTTAAGGAAAATATTTTCCAGAGTCACTGAAAGAAGAATCACAGAATACCAATTCTTAAGTGCAAACTGCTAGGATAGTTTTCTCTGATAACAAAGCAACCTGAGATAGATTACCATGCATCCTGCTCCTAGGCTTTCTGAGTATGGAGACTGTATAACGTCTATTGAAGCCTCTTTCTTTTGCTGGAAGATATTTGCTTTACAATGTTGTGTTGATTTCTGGCATACTACAGTGTGACTCAGCCATAGGTATTTACATATGCCCCCTCCCTCCTGAGCCTCTCTCCTACCTCCGCCTCCCACCCCTCTAGGTCATCACAGAGCACCAGGCTAGGCTTGTGCTACATAGCAGCTTCCCGTTATCCATTATGTACTTGGTGGTGTTTTTATGTCAATGATACACTCTCAATTTGTCCCACCCTTTCCTTTCCCTCCTGTGGCCACAAGACCATCCTCTATGTCTGTGTGTCTACTCCTGCTCTGCAAACAGGTTCATCGATACCATTTTTCTAGATTCCATACATATGCATTGACATGCGATATTTGTTTTTCTGACTGACTTCACTCTGTATAACAAGTTCTAGATTCATCCACCTCATTTTAACTGACTCAAATTCGTTTCTTTTCATGGTTGAATAATATTCCATTGTATACATGTACAACTTCTTTATCCATTCATCTGTTGATGGACATCTAGGTTGCTTCCATGTCCTGGCAAAGAAGACAGATAGATAGCCAACAAACACATGAAAAGATGCTCAACATCACTCATTACTAGAGAAATCCAAATCAAAACAATGATGTGGTATCACCTCAGCATTAAAAATGGCCAGCCAGAATGGCCATCATCAAAAACTTACAAGCTGTAAATGCTGGAAAGGATGTGAAGAAAAGGGAACCTTCTTGCACTGTTGGTGGGAATGTAAATTGATACAACCATGATGGAAAACAGTAAGGAGTTTTCTTTAAAAACTATTAATAAAACTACCATTGTAGTTACTGTTTTTCAGTCATTAATTCGTATCAGACTCTTTTCGACTCCATGGACTGCAGCACTCCAGATTTCTCTGTATTCCACTATCTCCCTGAGTTTGCTCAAACTCATATCCACTGAGTCGCTGATGCCATCCAACCATTTCATCTTCTGCCACCCCCTTCTCCTCTTGTCCTTAATCTTTCCCAGTCTTATCCAATGAATTGTCCATCAGCAAAAGCATTGGAGCTTCAGCTTCAGCATCAGTCCTTCTGATGACTATTCAGGGTTGATTTCCTTTAGGATGGACCGGTTTGATCTCCTTGCAGTCTGAGGGACTCTCAAGAGTCTTCTCTAGTACCACAGTTCAAAAGCATCAATTTTTGGTGCTCAGCCTTTTTTATGGTTCAACTCTCACATCCATATATGACTACTGGGAAAACCATAACTTTGACTATTTGGAACTTCATCTGCAAGGTGATATCTCTGACTTTTAATATGCTGTCTAGTTTTTAATATGCTGTCTAGCTTTCCTTCCAAGGAGCAAGCGTCTTTTAATTTTGTGGCTGCAGTCACTGTCCACACTGATTTTGGAGTCCAAGAAAATAAAATCTGTCTCTGTTTCCACTTTTCCCCCATGTATTTTCCTTGAAGTGATATGACTCAGCAATCCTACTACTGGGCATATACCCTGAGAAAATTATAATTTAAAAAGACAATGCATGACATACCCCAATGTTTATTGCAGAAGCCTGTTTTTGAATGTTATCTCTATCAACAAATCATTCTTATCTCTAAGTCTCTTCTTAATCACAATATAAGTCTACTTCCCACCTTATATAGTTCTCATAGTAGGGGCAAGCTTAAGAAGTGTCCTTTATAAAAATCTCCTACTTTTTAAAGTAGTTGCCATTCCATTACAATTTTTTTTGAAGATTTAACAATCCAAATGCTTCATTATTTCTTAATGAGCTTTATCCTCCTACTCATAATTTTTTAATTAATTTTTATTGAACTATGGTTGCTTTAAAATGTTGTGTTAGTTTCTATTGTACAGCAAAATGAATCAGCCATGCATTTACATATCTCCTCCCCTTTGCACTTCCTTCCCATTTAGGTCACGATTGCATAGCACAGAGAACTCTACCTACCCACAATTTTGATCTTCCTTTTCCAGCCTCTTTTTCAAATTACCCAAACTGCTCTTAAAATATGGAGATCAACATTAAGAGCATACAAGTATAGGGAAATCAGTGCTTACTCTCATCTGGCTGACTCCTCTAAGTAGGGGTTCTTTGATAACCTATTGCTGACTCACAATGAACTCAAGGTCTCTTACCAGTTGCCAGCATTTTTAAACTGTGGTCCTGATGCCTATCTAGTCAGTGATTTACAGAATTACAATAGTGTTTGGTTTGGGACAAAGTGTTGGGAGATACATGGTAAAAGCTTCCTTCGTTTCTAGCCTGATATTAATGATGTATTGTACCCCCCTTGTGGAAGTGTCAAATTTCTTTATCCTACATTGGTGAGTATAGCCTCATTAAGAACACAAAATGTTTAAATACTTCAGGAAGAGAAGAGCTATTTGTCAGCCAGCTTGACACTGTTGTGTAGAGATACCTCCTCAATCAATAGAAATAGACCAGTGGTTATGTTTAACAAAAACTTCCAATCTGAGATTCTCTTCGAATTTCATATGCATTTACCTGCAATTTGTACTTTATCACATCTATAACACACATGTATGTTTATTGTGTATCTTCGGTGTGCTAGGCAGTATGTAGAAAGGAAGCATAGGTCTAGTCTTTGCAAGATTTTGGGGGAAAAAAGCTTTGCAAAATTGTAGCATGTCACAAACATAATATGCATCTGTATAAATATGGTCACATGTGTTCACAATATATAAATGCTATAATTCTACTTTTCTATCTTGACACTTAAAAAATTTTTTTTTCTCATTAAATTGTTTTTGTTTAGTTGCTCAGTTGTGTCTGACTCTTTTGCAGCCCCATGGACTGTAGCCTGCCAGTCTCCTCTGTTCATGGGATTTCCCAGGCAAGAATACTGGAGTGGGTTGCCATTTCTTCTGCAGAGGATCTTCCCAACCCAGGGACTGAACCCATGTCTCCTGCCTTGGTAGGCAGATTCTTTATCACTGAGCCACCAGGGAAAGCCCACTCTTATTAAACAGATGCAGGTAGATATAAAGAACAGTATCAGACACATGAATCAAAATTTGAGACTCAGTGCTTCCCAGACTCATACTTTTTCTGAAATGAGCTTGAATTTTAAGAAGATTTTTTTAATGAAAGAGGAATGATGTTTTAACAGATGGCAGATGGGAACTTGCTCTAGGTTTTTGAAATAGCATAAACTGTCCTATAAAATATCTATAGAAAGAGAGACAGAAGGGGAATGGAGTGTTGTTTCTTGACTAGTGCACTGGAAACAGGTGGGGGAAGTGATCACGGTGATACAGGTAGCTAGCTGGGCTGCGGAGAGTGATGTGGACATCCAGACTGACCGGCAATTCAGGATAGGCCACCATCGAAACCTGTAAAGGAGGAAGATCATTCTTTTGCCCAGCAAATGAAGAACTAGCTATTTTCTAAGGGAGAAGATTAGAATACAGAAAGTGAAAAGAGGAGACTTAGCATATGGTGAACATTCAACCCCCTAGAAAGCACTGCAGCAGCCCCCTCTGACTTCTAATTATCAGCTAAGCATCAGCCTCTGAACTGAGTGCAATGAAAAGCTGGTTTAACTGAAAAGTCTCTACTTTCCACAAATACACACCCATTGGCACCCCCACACAGGCATGCTTCAAGTCCACTGTGTGGTGTTCACCGTGGTGATCAGGAGAGGCTGGCCCCAGTCCTAGGGAACTTGTAGTCTGGGGAGAGACAAGAAACTAAGTGAGCGAGCAAGCAAATATCTAATCAATTACACTATTAATAGATGGTGTGAAGAGGAGATAAAGCGTGCAGTAAGAGGCTATTGGGAAAGGTTGTGGGGGATGATAAAACTGTTTTGGACAGCATCGTATTAGTAGAAGGTGCCCTGGGGAGGAGATATTTGAGATTAGTCATGAGATCAGAGAAGTCTGCCATCAGAAGAAAGAGTGTTTCGGGTAGAAGGACCAGCCTTTGTGATGACCTTGAAGGGAAGAGTTCAGTGTGATTGAGAACCTAAAGCAGGCCAGTGTGACTGGGGCAGGAACTCAAGAAAAGGAACAGGAAAGATGAAACTGGGCCTGATCGCAGTCTTGTAGGCCTTGACAAATTGCTTTATTTTGCTCTATGTGAAGTGGGAATCATTAGAGTGCTTTTAACAGGAGTGTGACATGTTCAGACTTACATTTTTAAAAGACTGCTCTGGCTGCTGTAGTGAAAATAGCTGTAGTAAAGTAGGAAAGATTATACATAGACATTATAATAACTTAGGCAAGAGTCATTGACGCAGTGGCAGCTGAGAAGAAGAGGATCAAGATAGTGTTGTTGTTGAGTGGATAGGACTTGAAGATCGATTAGGAATGAGTGCTGAGAAAGAAAGAGGGATCAGAAACAGCCCTGGGCAAATGTTGGTGCCACACAGGAAAAATTGTGGAATATATACAGCAAAAAAAACCCGGGGGTTGAGTATTGTAGGCACTATATTTGAGAGGCTTGTAAGACAGTCAGTTGGAGCTATCAAACAGCCGTCTGATATCACAATGAACATGTGAGTCTGGACCAACATGTGTGCGATAGAGGAGACCTTCATACGGACACACACCTATTCTGTGGATGCGAAACACTCAGGGCACGTAAATGGGTATATCTTACCATAAAGCTAAATTTGCCATCTTTGCTATCTCAGGTCCCATAAACTTTGGATTTTACTCTAGAATGGGTTTTAGTACCTAACAGAATTTTGTGGAAACCTCAGGATACATTTAAAGATGGAAGGATTACTTTGTTTTGGAGTCTATGCTCTGCCAGGCAAAAGGTGAAGAATTCAATTAGTATTGTCTAACACGAAACTCCATCCTTCCTCAGTTCTGTGATTGTTACCTTGCTTCTGCTGTTGGGCCCAAAGGATTTTTTCTTTATCCCTTTCACAGATGGTTGAGGGCATCTGCATTAAGTAAGCAGTTAGAATCACTGCATTGTATTCTTCTTCTTGCCTTTTAGCTATTATGATAATAATCAAAATTAGCATTTGGAGTGATCTTTTATAGCTTCAAATTGTTTTTAAAAACATGAACTAATTATTCCTCAACACATTCTTGTGTAACAGAGTTTATGGATGTAGAGATGGGAGAGCAGGTAAATCGATACTGTTTTGACAGATGTTGTTTATTTAAACCAGCACTGAAATTGCTGGGTGAAATTTCTTAGCTGATAAGTACAATGCATTTACTTTTAAAAGAGTGACAAAGAATGAATTCATGGCCATTGGAAAGTTATATTCAGTTATTCTGAGAACTAAGACTGAATCCTAAATACATAACTATATGGATAAAATTACATATAACTACATATTCACTTAAACCTTTATAATGTTATTTTTATTATATATAACTGTACCTTTATATGGGCTTCCCAGATGGCACCAGTGGTAAAGAACCTGCCTGACAGTGGCGGAGACATAAGAGATGAGGATTTGATCACTGGGTTGGGAAGATTCCCCTGGAGGAGGATATTGCAGCCCACTGCAGAATTCTTGCCTGGAGAATCCCATGGACTGAGGAGCCTGGTCGACTGCAGTCCATGGGGACACAAAGGGTCAGATATGACTGAAGTGACTTAACATGCGCATACCTTAATATATAATATATAAAGTATAACTTTATATACAACTATATATATATATAAAATTAAAAGTTTGCCTCTTTATGAGTCTTGAAATGTCAACCATTTCACACAAAATACCTGGAATAAACCTTTACATCTTCTTAATCAGAACAAAATAAACACAATTTAATGTTTTCTAGATGACAGGATCATCACTATAAACATTCATTGTTTCACTGCCTTACACTATAAAGCCCACGTCCCAGGAGCTATAGATTTCCTTCTGGTTTCCCCACAAGAAGACAAAGAAGGGGAGGACTCTTGCCTTCATCAACTTTTGGTACTTTGCTCCATGATCCTGCCTATAACTGTTTTCCTAAATTCTCCTTCATTTAGTTATGTCTCATCAATCTCATGCTAAAGCCAATGCCCAAGGAACTCTACTGGGTAAAAATCAGTAAATTTTTGGAAAATGTAAATTTTTTTCTACATTTAAATACTCATTTTTTATTAAGTTTCTTAGTGCTGTTTAGAGAAGTGAGCTATAATCTGAATAATGGAAATGTACTGTATTTATATGTATACATGCATGAGGTATGTATCATGTATCCACAAAAAAATGATTGGTGATTACTAAATTCAGATGGTCATTTGGATTATCCTCCTGGTACCATAACCACAAGCTAAGATTTTAATATAATAACTGCCTGGAAATAGTGAGCTCCTAAGAGCCATGAACATGGTTAATGTAAAAATTTGCCTGCAAACAACATGGGTAGACCTAGAGATCACCATACTGAGTGAAGTAAGTCAGACAGAGGTAGAGAAATATCATATGATATTGCTTATATGCAGAATCTAAAAAAAATAAATAAATAAAGGATACAAATGAACTTTTTTGCAAACCAGAAACAGGCTCACAGACTTAGAGAACAAACTTGTTACCAGTAGGAAATAGTTGGGAGAGATACAGTTAGGGAATTTGGAACTGACATGTACACACTGCTATATTTAAAATGGATAACCAATAAGTCTCTACTGTTTAGCACAGGGAACTCTATTCAATGTTATGTAACAACCTAAAGAAGGGCAGAATTTGAAAAAGAATAAATATGTGTATAACTGAATTACTTTGCTGTACACTTGAAAGTATTACAACATTGTGTACCAACTATACTCCTATGTAAAATAAAAAAATAAAATTTTTGCAATATGGATTTCTTTCAGGAATGTATGATTTAATAACTTTAAAAAACTTGATAAATATTGCAGCACTGTTTACTATAGCTAGGATATGCAAGCAACCTAAATGTCCATCGGCAGGCAAATGAATAAGGAAGCTGTGGTACATATACATAATGGAATATCTCTTAGCTATAAAAAAGAACAGATTTGACTCAATTCTAATGAGATGGATGAAACTGGAACCTATTATACAAAATATAAGAAGTAAGCCAGAAAGAGAAACACCAATACAGTAGATTAACACATATATATGGAAATTAAAAACCTGGTAATTATGACCCTTTACATGAAAGACAGGAAAAGAGACACAAATGTAAACAGACTTTTGGACTATGTGGGAGAAGGTGAGGGTAGGAAGATATGACAGAATGACACTAAAACATGTATATTACCATATGTACAATATATGACCAGTGCACGCTCGAAGTATGAAGCAGGGCACTCAAAGCTGGTGCTCTGGGACAACCCAGAGGGATGGGGTGGGAAGGGAGGTGGGAGGGGGGTTCAGGATGGTGGGACACATGTGCACAGGTGGCTGATTCATATCAATGTATGGCTAAAACCACCACAATAAATAAATAAATAAGTAAAATAAAATAATATAAATAAATAAAATAAATTAATTTTAAAAATATTAATAGATAGAATTTACACCAGACCACCTTACCTGTCTCCTGAGAAACCTGTATGCAGGACAAGAAGCAATAATTAGAACTGGATGTGAAACAACAGACTGGTTCCAAATTGGGAAAGGAGTATGATCAAGGCTATATATTATCACTCTGCTTATTTAACTTATATATAGAATACATTGTACAAAATACCAGGCTGGGTGAATCACCAGCTGGAATCAAGATTGTCAGGAGAAATAACAACAACTTCAGATATACAGATGATACCACTTTAATGGCAGAAAGTGAAAAGGAACTAATGAACTCCTTGATGAGGGTGAAAGAAGAGAGTGAAAAATCTGGCTGAAAACTCAACATTCAAAAAATGAAGAAAATGGAATCCAGTCTCATTACTTCACGGCAAATAGATGGGGAAACATTGGAAAGAGTGACAGACTTTTTATTTTCCTGGGCTCCAAAATCACTGAGATGGTGAGTGCAGCCATGAAATTAAAAGACACCTGCTCCTTGAAAGGAAAGTTATGACAAACCTAGACAGCATATTGAAAAGCAGAGACATCTCTTTGCTGGCAAAGTTCAAATAGTCAAAGCTATGGTTTTTCTAGTAGTCATGTACAGATGTGAGAGTTGGTCCATAAAGAAGACTGAGTGCCGAAGAAGTGATGCTTTCAAATTTTGATGCTGGAGAAGACTCTTGAGAGTCCCTTGGACTGCAAAGAGATCAAACCAGTCAATCCTAATGGAAATCAACCTTGACTATTCCTTGGAAGGACTGATGCTAAAACTGAAACTCCAATACTTTGGCTACCTGATGCAAAGAGCCGACTCATTATTAAAGACCCTGATGATGGGGAAGATTGAGGGCAAGAGGAGAAGAGGGTAACAGAAGGTGAGATGGTTGGATGGCATCACTGACTCAATGGACATGAGATTGTGCAAACTCTGGGAGGACAGTGAAGCCTGGCACACTGCAGTTCATGGAGTTGCAAAGAGTCAGACACAGCTTAGTGACTAAACACCAACATCCACATTAATAGATAAGAGGATAAAAATAATTTTATTATCTCAATAGATACCTATAAATATCTGAAATTCAACACATCTAGATAACTAGGAATAAAGGACAAAATCTTACAAAGGTTAGCTATTAAAAACTGTACAGAAAACACACTTAATACTGAAATATTGAGGGCTTCCTCCTGAGGTTAGAAATAAGACAAAGATGTCCATTCTCACCATTTAAAAATGAAATAAGTCATTGGGAAGCCTTTTATCTGAAGGTGCATTCCATCAGAGAGGATATCACAGAAAGAAATTACAAGTTATACAACAAAGTCCATAACCAGGAGAGAAAGGATTTATTCCCAAGAACAGGAAGCTCTACAGCAGCATGAAACAAAGGTTAAAATAACCGTGTTTAAAATTAAAGGGATAAATCAAGGGTTTTTCATAGAGAATAACAAAGAAATAGAATCCATGAAACAAGACAAAATATTTTATGTATGTATGCTAGTAAGTATGTTGTTTGTACGTATGTATTTATCATCTTTCTCTGTCCCTCCATTCTTTAAGGTCTGTTTAAATCTAAAATCCATATCTTATTCCTTTGTTCCAATAAATTGCCTCTATAAATCATTAAAAAATTAGGGAAACTATTTTAATACCCATACTGTTGGTATTGAAGTATTTAAAGTTAGATTTTTGGGAAAGAATTAGTAAATGTAGACTAGAAAGTTGAACATTTGTTATTAAATCTAAGAAAAGTGAATTTATATTCACTTTTGTATTCAAATTTATCTTCACAATTAGTTATTTTCAAATATTAATAAGACATAACCATGAAATATTTTAAAATTGAAATAATTGAATCTGACTATTATAAAATTAGGTTTTTTATATTAAACCTAACCTAAAAACCTCATCGTCTTTTCGTGCAGGTTGAAAAGTGCAAGTTGAAAAGTACAGGTTGACTTTTTAATTGTACTTGTTTAAACATAAATATTAATTTTCCCCATGAAAGAAACTAATAATACAATGAACAAATTTTGTAAACATGCCCAATACAGTATTTTGCATTTTTCTGATACCTGTATCCCAAAATATTTCATCTACTTTGACATTCTACAAATCTACAAAGAAAGTTTATAGAGTTAGCACCTTTCAGTTGTTGCAAAGGAATATAAATAAAATCTTTACAAGATTCTAAGAGTTTATTATTTGTATGCTACTGCTGCTGCTGCTAAGTCACTTCAATCGTGTCCGACTCTGTGTGACCCCATAGACAGCAGCCCACCAGGCTCTGCCGTCCCTGGGATTCTCCAGGCAAGAACACTGGAGTGGGTTGCCATTTCCTTCTCCAATGCATGAAAGTGAAAACTGAAAGTGAAGCCGCTCAGTCGTGTCCAACTCTTTGTGACCCCATGGACTGCAGCCCACCAGGCTCCTCCATCCATGGGATTTTCCAGGCAAGAGCACTGGAGTGGGGTGCCATTGCCTTCTCCGATTGCTTGTATACCAGAATGCTAAACTCTGGGTCATAACAATCTAGTAAAGGTAGCTATAAAAATGAAGCAAACACTGCCCTTTTAGTCAGAAAATAAATCACTTGATAGGCTCAGCAGTATAATCAACTTACCACTCAGAAAACTCATCAGGATACATTTTTGTCTTATAATGCAGACAAGCCATAAATTCGGACTATATATTTTACTTTTTGTTTTGGAAATTGTTACTGAGGGTAATTTATGGACAATATTTAAGCTAAGTTTTTTACATTAAGTGATGGATTTTTTGACTTGAAGACACAAGTATAGTTTAGTTGCTTTATTTTGTATCCTGAAGATTTTTCTCTTGAGTAAAGCTGCTCTCAGATCCAGAAGAATAGAGCTAATCCCACGTGAGCTGACATCTATGCTGGTCTATTTCCTCCTTGACACTTCGTTTATGATTCGTGTTAACTCTTCAACCATGCAGAATTGCTTGAAAAGACAGCCAAGACTCATCCAGGAAGACACGGGGGCTGGAGTTAGCGAGGCTGGGGATATATTCCCAGGTTTGGGAAAATTAGTCCAATATTAGACTGAAGGAAGCAAAGATCTTGCATTAACAGCTGGTGTAGTCTCTGCCTGTAAAGAAAGAGAACCAATTTTAAGTTTTTACCCATTTTGGAGTGGTATCCTGGTTGGATTACTTCTAGTTGTCTAGTATCGGCTGGGAAGGAAAGGGCATTTATTTTGGATCTGAGATCTGGGGTGATAACCAATCAGAGAGCGCACACCCTTCATATTATTCAATTATCCCAAAGTTCACTGTTCACGTGTGCCAAGTTGTTTCTGTCATGTCTGACTCTTTACGACCCCTTGGTCTATAACTCATCAGGATCCTCTGTCCATGGGATTCTCCAGGCAAGAACACTGGAGCAGGTTGCCATTTCCTCCTCCAGGGGATCTTCTTGACCCAGAGATCAAACCAACATCTCCTGCAGCTTCTTCATTGCAGGCAGATTACTGCTGAGCCACTGAAGAAGCCACCCCACCCCTCACGAAGCTCACTACTTTAATAATAATAATATTAATAAAAGCTATTATTTATTGAGCCTTGACTAGGAAAACTTTGCTTAACCTAGTTGATTAAATGAAGCTATGTGGACTTATTTCAATTTAAGGTGTTTATGCTTTTATTTGGTTTTTGCATATAGTTATAAAATATATTCATATTTATGTTGCAAATATGTTTAAACATCATATTTTAAAATTAATGTACTGTAGTTGTGCTATATTTAGAAAATTTGGCCCTTTATGCTCTATGTGGGTCCAGGCCAGTGTTGTTATTTGCATTATATTTGAAATTGGTATCACTTAGGATTAGTTTTGTATTACTGGGCCCACCGCCTTATTTAATGAAGATGATAATTGTGCCAGCTATGCTGGGTTGCTATGACACATTTAGGACAATGTGTGACAAGGAGCAATACACAACAGGCAGTTGTTAAAATTCTTTTTAACATTTTAACAAGGACTTGTTTTCACAAGGAAAGTTTCCAGACATCAGGGGCAATATTCTCTTGGTAAAATTCCCAATACTGGAAAACATCCCAGAAGATTTGTGATAAATGCTGTTCAGCTTCTTGATTCTGAATGATCAGGTAAGAAGGACTCAGAATTTAGGGGCTTTCTGGTGCCACAGACAAATGAGTCAGTAGAATGTGGTGATAATAAATTGGAAGATTCCGTGGCATAATTTAGTAGCCTTTCAATGATCTGCTAGCTGTGCTTTGAAAATAGTGTTGTCCTGCCTTAACCAAATTTACTACTGACATTAAGTGGGGAAATTAAATTCCTGTGATTATCAACATCCTATTGCTTAGCATCAAAAGGCAGCTCTTTGGTGGGAGTGGGTGTTATCATAGACCTTAGGCCTTAGAGCAGGAAGGACCATCACTTGTAGAGGGGCATCATGGAAATGTTCTATTGATTATGGAAGTGTCAGTAGGTATTTATAGATATTCTTATTCCTGTCTCTTTTGCAAGACAGGCTCTCCGCCAATGGACACACAATCTCACATTTCTCAAATTTTTTAAAAAAGGAGGGAAAACACAGACCACTGGGGTGGCATAGAAGGCAATGTCACTGTCATATACTCAATTTCATCTCAGAAGAGACAGAAGACCCCCATGTTTCAATGCTGAGCGTCTTCTAATGGTTCTCTCCAGAACAAGCATTGTAGTTCCATTTTAGACCCAGCCATCAAATTCTCTTTGGAGTTCTGACCATTCTGTTAACTTAGAAATGCTAATGTTTTCTATTAGCTAATCTACAATTTATATAGGAGGTTTTTTCTTGTGACTTTTTCAGTTATATAACTGATAAACTGGGATGATCCTTTATGTTTATTTAGTTTTAAGAGTTTCTGTTATTCTCTGTGTGCCAACTTTTCTAGCATCATGTGCCTGATATAAAGTTCAACTTTTAACTTCAAAATAAAACCAAAATCCTTTCCTTTGATGATTTCATAATATGTCATTGTGAAAATGGCTCATTATCGCTAGAAAAATTATATATACATGTATCTATAATACATATATCTTTATATGTAATTTTCTATATTTATAGGTAATAATAGCATTACATATATTTACCTATAAATATAGAAAATTGTATATCTATTATTTACACATAAATATGGGAAATTACATATAAAGATATATATATTATTCATGTTTAACTGGGAGAGGGCTATGGCACCCTACTCCAGTACTCTTGCCTAGAGAATCCCATGGATGGAGGAGCCTAATAGGCTACAGTCCACGGGGTCGCCAAGAGTCGGACACGACTGAGCGACTTCACTTTCACTTTTCACTTTCATGCATTGGAGAAGGAAATGGCAACCCACTCCAGTGTTCTTGCCTGGAGAATCCCAGGGAAGGAGGAGTCTGGTGGTCTGCCATCTACGGGGTCGCACAGAGTCGGACACAACTGAAGCTACTTAGCAGCAGCATATTTATCAGCAAAATCATATGAAAAGCAAGAAATGTGTTTAATAGCAAGCATTGTATACAAATGTTAACCCCATGGGGTAGGAGACTGATTGCACTGATATTTTTAAGATACAAATTATACATTATAGGAACTCTGGCCCTCTCTATTTTATACAGGGAGAAACAGAGGAACCAGACTCTAATATTTGTATATGTACTCTCTTCCCAAGATTGATTTCAATTCCTAGGAATCCTGGAAAGAGACAAGGAAAAGAATGACATAGACCTTTAGATTTTTCTCTCCTTTTCAATTCATTTTCCTTTGAATTTATTTTTTGGGAAGTGGAAAAGACAGAGGAACCAGAGATCAAATTGCCAACATCCACTGGATCATCGAAAAAGCAAGAGAGTTTCAGAAAACATCTATTTCTGCTTTATTGAGTATGCCAAAGTCTGTGACTGTGTGAATCACAATTCACTGTGGAAAATTCTGAAAGAGATGGGAATACCAGACCACCTGACCTGCCTCTTGAGAAACCTGTATGCAGGTCAGGAAGCAACAGTTAGAACTGGACATGGAACAACAGAATGGTTCCAAATAGGAAAAGGACTACATCAAGGCTGTATATTGTTACACTGCTTATTTAACTTATATGCAGAGTACATCATGAGAAATGCTGGGCTGGAAGAAGCACAAACTGGAATCAAGATTGCCAGGAGAAATATCAATAACCTCAGATATGCAGATGACACCACCCTTATTGCAGAAAGTGAAGAGGAACTAAAGAGCCTCTTGCTAAAAGTGAAAGAGGAGAGTGAAAAAGTTGACTTAAAGCTCAACATTCAGAAAATTAAGATCATGGCATCTGGTCCCATCACTTCATGGCAAATAGATGGGGAGACAGTGGAAACAGTGTCAGACTTTATTTTGGGGGGCTCCAAAATCACTGCAGACGGTGATTGCAGCCATGAAATTAGAAGACATTCCTTGGAAGGAAAGTTATGAGCAACCTAGATAGCATATTAAAAAGCAGAGACATCACTTTGCCAACAAAGGTCCATCTAGTCAAGGCTATGGTTTTTCCAGTGGTCATGTATGGATGTGAGAGTTGGACTGTGAAGAAAGCTGAGCACAGAATTATTGATGCTTTTGAACTGTGGTGTTGGAGAAGACTCTTGAGAGTCCCTTGGACTGCAAGGAGATCCAGCCAGTCCATCCTAAAGGAGATCAGTCCTGGGTGTTCATTGGAAGGACTGATGCTGAAGCTGAAACTCCAATACTTTGGCCACCTGATGTGAAGAGCTGACTCATTTCAAAAGACCCTGATGCTGGGAAAGGTTGAGGGCAGGAGGAGAAGGGGATGACAGAGGACGAGACGGCTGGATGGCATCACTGACTCGATGGACATGAGTTCGGGTACACTCTGGTAGTTGGTGATGCACAGGGAGGCCTGGCGTGCTGAGATTCATGGGGTCGCAAAGAGTTGAACACGACTGAGTGATTGAACTGAACTGAACGGGTATGTTAGAAATTTAGCTTTGCTGATTATTGAATGCGTGACTGAGTCCTCTCTTTCCTCTCTAAAGAGTGTCAAAATAATCTTTCATTTCGGTGATTCTTTAGTTTTATCTGCATCTCCTCTTGTCACCTCCATTTTTTTCTCATGTAGATTCTTTTTGTTGTTCTACCATCATCATACTTTACAGAAACATTTAAAAGGCAGTTTTTTTTTTTTTTTTTTTGTTATCAGTGTAGTACAGTCCACTAATTGCCTATGCAAATGCCATTCCTTCCTACTTCCTTAGGAGAAAATCCCGCATTTCCTCCAAGTGGTGATGTGTATCTAGATAAAGGCTCCTGTCACAGTCCTCAGACATGGCGGCCATGAGTGTTAGTGGGCAGGACTCCTAGCAGGCTCCTCACAGCGCTTACCTTGGTATGAGGCAAGCCATTTGCCCACCCTCTTTCATCCCTGTTCCTGCCAGGAATGCAGATGGAACAGATGATAAGGTGACCCCAAGCAAGGGGCTCATGTTCTACTTGCAGAACAAAAAGATATGAAGAGCCTTGGCCACCAGTAACCTGGAGCTGCCAGACTCCAGACTCCCTACCTTCAGACCTCAGTCAAGTGAGAGAAATAAACTTTTGTCTTGCTTAGGCAATGTATTAGGATTTTCTACGGTGAGCTGCCAAATCAAATCCTGTATATGCATAAGTATATATGTATATAGGATTTGATTTGGCTGCATATCAGAGAATATGCAAATATATCTCAAGTTTTTTAAACGTCTATATTGAATAGAATGTATGTATGTGTGTATGGTGTGTGCATAACATACACCTGCATAATATATATATTCATTGTAGAAATTTGTCAGAGAATGAAAGAGCATAAAAAATTTATATAGAAATCACTAATAACTCCATCACAGAGAGACCTACATTGTTAAAAATGCTTCCTTCCTTTCTTATGTTTTAAGAAATTTTTTTACAAAACTTTATTTACTCTATATCCTTTTATAGCATGTCTTTTTTCACTTACAGTTATATCATTAAATTTTGCTCCAAAATCGGATTTTAATAATGACACAGTTGTCTATCATTTAGAGCCACTGCATTTCATTTACCTAATCTCCAACTGTTGAATATATAATTGTCTCCAACTTTTTACTAGGCTAATTTTAAATCAATCTTTCTGTACATTTATAATTATTTCTTTAGAATAAATTTATGAAAATGACATTGTTAATCATAGTTTAAAGCAACACAAGCATTTCTAAAATCCTTCACAAATTTTGTCAAATGGTCTTCTATAAAGATCATTCTCCTCACTACTACTACAAAGTACAGCCATTTAAAATATCTTGTGTAACTTGACTGATAAAAAGTCACCTCCCTTTTTAAAGTTCTGCTTATGTGATTACTAATGAAGTTAAATCTCATTTCATTCATTTCTAAAAAATCATCACATTTTGCTATCAGTTTATAAAAGTGCATTGTAGATTAAGAATTTTGACATTTTGGGTTGGATTTACATTGTATTTTCTAACACAATACTGGCACCTGGTAAGTACTAAACCGATGTTTCCTTTTCTTTTTTGAAAGAAAACTGTTCTTTGAAATTTTATTCTTACATAACCATAGTTGCTTATTAATGAATATATGAGACTGTTGGAAACTGCACAACTCCTTCCTTTTTCAGAGTATAGCTACTTTCTGGGTCTTCCCAGGTAGCACTGATGGTGAAGAACCTGCCTGCCAATGCAGGAGACGTAAGAGACGCGGGTTCCATCCCTGGATCGGGAAGATCCGAGGAGGGCATGGCACCCTCTCCGGTGTTCTCGCCTGGAGAGTCCCTTGGACGGAGGAGCCCGGCGGGCTATGGGCCACAGGGTCGCACAGAGGAGGCCACGACTGAAGCGGCCTAGCGCATATTCACTTCACAGCGTTGTGTTACTTCCTGCTGTAGGGCAAAGTGAATCAGCTCTATGTGCACAAATATCGCCCTGGAGCGGGGCATGGCAACCCACTCCGGTATCCCTGCCTGGAGAACCCCATGGACAGAGGAGCCGGGCGGGCTGCAGGTCATGGGGTCCCACAGAGGTGAACGCGTCTGAAGCCACTGAGCGCACACACATGCATATGCATATCCCCTATTGGTGGGGGGTGGGAGGGGGTGGGGGTCGGGTGGGGTGGGGTGTTCTTTCCCATTTAGGTCACCGCAGAGCTTTGAGCGGAGTTTCTGTTCTATACAATAAGTTCTCATTAACTGTCTATTTTACATATAGGATCAATAGTGTATATGGCCAATCTCAGACTTCCAACTCATCCCACCCCCCCTTTTCCCTTTGGTATCCATACATTTATTCTCTCCATCTGTGATTTGGGGCATTTTCTTTTAATAGTTAAAGATAGGAACACAGGAAAGGGGAACATTTTGGTTTGTGGCAGAATATAAAAAAGAGAAATTCTTGTGTATGGTTCTAACACCATACACAAAAATAAACTCAAAATGGATTAAAGATCTAAATGTAAGACCAGAAACTATAAAACTCCTAGAGGAGAACATAGGCAAAACACTCTCCGACATAAATCTCAGCAAGATCCTCTATGACCCACCTCCCAGAATATCGGAAATAAAAGCAAAACTAAACAAATGGGACCTAATGAAACTTAAAAGCTTCTGCAGTACAAAGGAAACTATAAGTAAGGTGAAAAGACAGCCCTCAGATTGGGAGAAAATAATAGCAAATGAAGAAACAGACAAAGGACTAATCTCAAAAATATACAAGCAACTCCTGCAGCTCAATTCCAGAAAAATAAATGACCCAATCAAAAATGGGCCAAAGAACTAAACAGACATTTTTCCAAAGAAGACATACAGATGGCTAACAAACACATGAAAAGATGCTCAACATCACTCATTATTAGAGAAATGCAAATCAAAACCACAATGAGGTACCATTACACGCCAGTCACAATGGCTGCTATCCAGAAGGCTACAGGCAATAAATGCTGGAGAGGGTGTGGAAAAGAGGGAACCCTCTTACACTGTTGGTGGGAATGCAAACTAGTACAGCCACTATGGAGAACAGTGTGGAGATTTCCTAAAAATCTGGAAATAGAACTGCCATATGACCCAGTAGTCCCACTTCTGGGCATACACACTGAGGAAACCAGATCTGAAAGAGACACGTGCACCCCAATGTTCATCACAGCACTGTTTATAATAGCCAGGGCATGGAAGCAACCTAGATACCCATCAGCAGATGAATGGATAAGGAAGTTGTGGTACATATACACCATGGAATATTACTCAGCCGTTAAAAAGAATTCATTTGAATCAGTTCTAATGAGATGGATGAAACTGGAGCCCATTATACAGAGTGAAGTAACCCAGAAAGATAAAGAACATTACAGTATACTAACACATATATATGGAATTTAGAATGATGGTAATGATAACCCTATATGCAAAACAGAAAAAGAGACACAGAAGTACAGAACAGACTTTTGAACTCTGTGGGAGAAGGTGAGGGTGGGATGTTTCAAAAGAACAGCATGTATATTATCTATGGTGAAACAGATCACCAGCCCAGGTGGGATGCATGAGACAAGTGCTCGAGCCTGGTGCACTGGGAGGACCCAGAGGAGTCGGGTGGAGAGGGAGGTGGGAGGGGGGATCGGGATGGGGAATACGTGTAACTCTATGGCTGATTCATGTCAATGTATGACAAAACCCACTGAAATATTGTGAAGTAATTAGCCTCCAACTAATAAAAAAATTTTTTTTTTTAAAAAAAGAGAAATTCTGTTTTGGGTAAACTGTTTAGGGTGGTTATAGGGCATCTAAGTTAGAGTTGTCCACTCGGCAGTCTCCAGGAAGGGATTGGGCACCACCTATGGTGTATGGAGAAAATATTGGAATCTCTGATTACATTTTATTTTTAATTTTTTATGAAAACAATTAAAATTTACTAAATGTCATCATGAATGGGCACTGGGTTTCCTGGGTTGCCCTTCTTTTTTTTTTTTTTTAACTAGGATATATTATACATAGTAAGTAAGATTCCCTGCATGTAGAATTTATTTTTGCATTGAGACTGGGCTGACAGTGGCCCCTCACAAGTCTAATCAGGGCCCTGCCACACAGTAACATTATTGGATAAATGGATTTACCAAGCCTATTACTGACTTTAATAAATATACCTCAGGGAAGAGAAAAGAGGCTTAAAATATTAGTACGGAGATTACAGTTTGAAAATGATATCTATAACATAAGCACCCAGGCACACAAGAAACTGTCAGAGTAACACTTGTGGCTGGAGCGCTGTGTCAGCCACACTCTAGGGTTAGAAACAGGGACAGTCTGCTCAGATCTAATAGAGTCTACTAAATGCATTCACATTATTCACATTGTTGTTTTTTGTTTTAATTGGAGTATAATTGTCGCACAACATTGTGATGGCCTCTGCCATCCATCAACATGAATCAGCCATAAGCATACCTATACCCCCTCTCTCCTGAACCCCTTCCCCTCCCTCCCCACCCCCACCCCTCCAGGTTGTCACAGAGCCCTGGCTTTGGGTTCCCTGCAGCATACATCAAACTCCCATGACTGTCTATTTCACATATGATCATGTACATGTTTCAATATTATTCTCTCAAATCACCCACTCTCCTTCTCCCACAGTGTCCAAAACTCTGCTCTTTATGTTTGTGTCTCCTTGGTTGCACGTAGGATCATTCAGTTCAGTCAGTTCAGACGCTCAGTCATGTCTGACTCCTTGTGACCCCATGAACTGCAGCACACCAGGCCTCCCTGTCCATCACCAACTCCCGGAGTCCACCCAAACCCATGTCCATTGAGTCGGTGATGCCATCCAGCCATCTCATCCTCTGTCATCCCCTTCTCCTCCTGCCCTCAATCTTTCCCAGCATCAGAGTCTTTTGAAATGAGTCAGCTCTTCACATGAGGTGGCCAAAGTATTGGAGTTTCAGCTTCAGCATCAGTCCTTCCAATGAATATTCAGGACTGATCTCCTTCAGGATAGACTGGTAAGATCTCCTTGGAGTCCAAGGGACTCTCAAGAGCCTTCTCCGATACCACAGTTCAAAAGCATCAATTCTTCTGCTCTCAGCATTCTTTATAGTCCAACTCTCACACTCATACATGACCACTGGAAAAACCATAGCCTTGACTAGACAGACCTTTGTCGACAAAGTAATGTCTTTGTTTTTCAATATGCTGTCTAGGTTGGTCATAACTTTCCTTCCAAGGAGTAAGCATCTTTTGATTTCATGGCTGCAATCACCATCTGCAGTGATTTTGGAGCCCCCCAAAATAAAAGTCTGTCACTGTTTCCCCATCTATTTGCCATGAAGTGAAGGACCGGATGCCATAATCTTAGTTTTCTGAATGTTGAGCTTTAAGCCAACTTTTTCACTCTCCTCTTTCACTTTCATCAGGAGGCTCTTTAGTTCTTCACTTTCTGCAATAAAGGTGGTGTCATTTGCATATCTGAGGTTATTGATATTTCTCCCGGCAATCTTGATTCCAGTTTGTGCTTCTTCCAGCCCAGCATTTCTCATGATGTACTCTGCATATAAGTTAAATATGCAGGGTGATAGTATACAGCCTTGACGTACTCCTTTTCCTATTTGAAACCAGTCTGTTGTTCCATGTCCAGTTCTAACTGTTGCTTCCTGACCTACATACAGGTTTCTCAAGAGGCAGGTCAAGTGGTCTGGTATTCCCATCTCTTTCAGAATTTTCCACAGTGTATCATGATCCACACAGTCAAAGACTTTGGCATAGTCAATAAAGCAGACATAGATGTTTTCCTGGAACTCTCTGGCTTTTTTGATGATCCAGCGGATGTTGGCAATTAACTCTCTGGTTCCTCTGCCTTTTCTAAAACCAGCTTGAATATCTGGAAGTTCATGGTTCAGATATTGCTGAAACCTGGTTTGGAGAATTTTAAGCATTACTTTACTACTGTGTGAGACGAGTGCAGTTGTGCAGTAGTTTGAGCATTCTTTGGCATTGCCTTTCTTTGGGATCAGAATGAAAACTGACCTTTGCCAGTCACATATTGAGTGCAGCACTTTCACAGCGTCATCTTTCAGTATTTGAAATAGCTCAACTGGAATTCCATTACCTCCACTAGCTTTGTTCATAGTGATGCTTCCTCAAGTCCATTTGACTTCACATTCCAGGATATCTGGCTCTAGGTGAGTGATCACACCATCGTGATTATCTGGGTCACGAAGATCTTTTTTGTACAGTTCTTCTGTGTATTCTTGCCACCTCTTCTTAATATCTTCTGCTTCTGTTCATTAGGATCATTAGTATTGTCTTTCTAGATTCCATATATATACACGAAATTTTGTAATAACATTAGGTGAGAAAATAACTGCCATTTGAACTATAGAGAAAATATAATGAAAGTGAACGTCTGATGTCTTTCAATCATTGAGCAACCTGTCCCGTTGACATACACATACATAAACACACTTACACACACACATGCACCCCACACACATATTTTTTCTCCATACACATCTAAGAAACTTGGAAATAGAATATTCTAAATTGTTTAAAAATACTTCATGCTATTTGGTATTTGAAACCACTTGTTAGAAGTATAAACAAGCTACACTGTCTAATGAGTTTCGAACACAGTCAGATGAGATCAAGAAAAAGCATATTTAACAGTTGAGTATTTGCTTTTAATGATGGCCATGGCCAAATGAAAAATGCCTCATGTAGATATAAAAATAAACGGAACTTAGAAACTGACCTGGAATCTAATTAAGCATAACAAAATATTAAGCCAAGATTTTCAAAAATAAGGCAGCATATTTAATCACATTGTACTCAATATATTTGGGCAGTTTTGATAAATAAAACTTAAAAGTATTGAAAAATATTATCTTGAAAATATTTATTTATCTCAATGTAAAATTATTCTATTTTTGGACAAGTGTTGCAATATATGCAAAAGTTGATATATTAGTATAAAGTGATCAATGTACATGTATTGGTATTGCATTGTCAAAAGCTTATGTATATATGGGAACATTAAGCTCAGAGACCGCTGATTCAGGAGAACCACTGGTGATAATGTGAGACTGTCCTTTTGAAGATAATGGGGAGATTAAAATCATCAAGGTCAGCATGTCAGACGAGAAAAGGATTAATCAGACAGCTCCTCTGTCTCATGACCATTTAGAATCAGATTCTATAGTAGAAACCTAGAGGACACACAGTCAACAGAATTGATATTAGGAACCAGAGTGAAAAGATCTCCCCACATTCAATTTTGCCTCCACCATCTCTCGTTGTATAAGTATGAGCAATGAATTCCTCAGAAATTTAGACTCCGTATTCATAAAATGTAAATGATACCTAATTCTTGGAATTACTCTGAGCATTTCTGAGATAACCTGTCAGGATACTTAGCCTCTTGCTGGGCACACTCTAGGTGCTCAACCAGCGGCAGTATTTCTCATGGCGTCTTTACAAGTACATATTCAGTAGCCTGTTTGCTCAATGTGATGTTGTTGGAGAAGTTGGATATCCTACTAATTATCAGAAAAAGCCGAATTTCATTTGAGAATAGGAGTCATTCCCATTTCTTCTGTTTTCATGACTCTAGCGAAGTGAATTGGTATTTACTCCAGTTTTGAGGTTTGGGGATGGATATGGTTCTGGCTGGTGGATAAGATTAAAAAAGGCTCATATTACCTATAGTGGGCTTCAGAAAGCATTTATGTTTAATATCATCTCTGATCCCAGTCCATCTTGCATTTAAATCCTTTTATTAGATATCACATCCCTTTGCTTTTCCCCTGTGATGTTTATTAAATCATATTGCTTTCTAAAAGCATCCCTGTACACTCTTATCTCACTGCTGCGTCTCTCCACCCATCCCACTGTGCTCAAGATCCGACTTCTAGACCATATGTTTCTGAGACAGAACGCTGTTACTGAACAGAGCTGCTTCCCTACCAGGAACTCTTGAAAACATCTTTTGTAGGCTTCGTAGTCTAAATACAGGGACTGAGAAATTCATATTATCAACCTCCAAGGGTCCAAATGGTACTCTGAAAATGCAGCCTTCAACCGATCTTTGTCCTTAATCGTTGCTGTGAGTTAACTGTCAGAAGAAATGATGCCTTCACCTTTGGCTTTTCACCATACATCTAAAGATCTGGGGACTTCCCTGATGCTTCAGGGGTTCCCTAGTGGCCCATGCTTCCACTACAGGGGGTATGGGTTCAATTCCTGCTTGGGGAACTAAGATCCCACATGCTGTACAGTGTGGCCAAAAAAATAATAAACACATAAAAAATAAAATTCAGAAAATCTGCACTTGAACAAATAAGTCTGAATGAAGGCAATCAAGAGAATGAGGTTGAGGGTAATGGTAGTGGATCTGAGTTTCCACCCATTTCTTCTTCCCTCAAGTCTTTCCCACCTCCTGGAAGCATCCTTCCCTTGTGACTCTTAGAGACCTCCGTGGTTGGTATCTCTGCCTCCTCTGAAGCCCCAGGGCCTTGGCTGACATCCACACCTCAAACCCCATGACATACAGAAGGGAAGCAGAAATCACCTGTGGGAAGAGCTCTCTATTGCATTTTATTGAAATACAATTGATGTAGAACATCGTGTAAGTTTGCAGTATACTATGTGTGGAATCAATACATTTACATATCATGATGTAGCAACCACTGTAGCATCAGCTAACACCGCATCATGTCCCATCATTGTCCTTTCTTTTTTGCGTGTGATGAAAACATTTAGGTCTAGTTTTTTAGCAACTTTGAAGTGGTTAGATACAATCCCAGTGTTGTGTACTAGATCTTCAGAACATATTTATCTTCTAACTGCAAGTTTATTCCCTCTGACCAATATTTCCCCAGTTCCTCCACGCCCAGTCCCTGGTAGCCACCATTCTACCGTGTTTCTGCAAATACACTATGGTATCACTTGTACGTGGAATCTAAAAATGCTCTATATTCTATGGTAGGAAGAAATATTTTTTAATTCTGTTTTTAAAATGTTAAATGGAAAAACCAGCTTTTAGCTTTGTTGATTTTTGCTATGGTCTGTTTAGTTTCTTTTGCATTTATTTCTGCCCTGATTTTTAAGATTTCTTTTCTTCTGTTAACCCTGGGGTTCTTCATTTCTTCCTACTCTAATTGCTTTAGGTGTAGAGTGAGGTTATTTATTTGACTTTTTTCTTGTTTCTTGATGTAAGCCTGTAATGCTATGAACCTTCCCCTTAGCACTGCTTTTACAGTGTCCCATTGGTTTTGGATTGTTGTGTTTTCATTTTCATTCATTTCTATACATATTTTGATTTCTTTTTTGATTTCTTCTATGAATATTACTCAGCCGTTAAAAAGAATTCATTTGAATCAGTTCTAATGAGATGGACGAAACTGGAGCCCATTATACAGAGTGAAGTAAGCCATAAAGATAAAGAATATTGCAGCATACTAACACATATATATGGAATTTAGAAAGATGGTAATGGTAACCCTATATGCAAAACAGAAAAAGAGACACAGAAGTACAGAACAGACTTTTGAACTCTGTGGGAGAAGGTGAGGGTGGGATGTTTCGAAAGAACAGCATGTATGTTATCTATGGTGAAACAGATCACCAACCCAGCTGGGATGCATGAGGCAAGTGCTCGGGCCTGGTGCACTGGGAGGACCCAGAGGAGTTGGGTGGAGAGGGAGGTGGGAGGGGGGATCGGGATGGGGAATACGTGTAACTCTATGGCTGATTTGTGACAATGTATGACAAAACCCACTGAAATATTGTGAAGTAATTGGACTCCAACTAATAAAATAAAATTTAAAAAAAAAAGGCAAAACAAACAAAAAAAAGTTAAATGGAATGGCCTTTGCTTATTTATCTTTTTAATATGCTACTAGTATTGTATATTTTATGTATTTATATCTATTTCTCCAAGATCTTAAGGCAAGCTGTAAGATGGACTCAAGGGAAAGATGAGAGAAATGCTCATATTGTTATACCCCTGACGCAATTGTTCTTATACCTGGCTGCATATTAATATCATTTGGAAAAGGTTTTCACCTCTTTTGCTACTAATTGATTAAGTAATAATTAAATTTTGCTGAAGTGTCATTGATTTATAGTATTAATTTCAGGTATACAATATAATGATTCAATATTTTATTGATTATACTCCATATAAAGTTATTACAAATTAATGGCTATATTTCCCTGTGCTGTGCAATATATCTTTGTTACTTACTTTATTCATAGTAGTTAGTGTCTCTCAATCTCCTACACCAATCGTGCCCCCCCCACCCCCCACATTACCTCTCCCAACTGGTAATTACTAATTTGTTCTCTACATCTGAGTTCATTTCTATTCTGTTATATTCATTCATTTGTTTTATTTCTTAGATTCTACATGTAAGTGATAACACACAGTGTTTTTTTTTTTCTGGGTCTGACATTTCACTAAGCATAACACCCTCTACGTCTATTCATGCTGTTGCAAATGACAAAATTTTATTTCTTTTTATCCTGAGTATTATTACATTATACAAATATATAGTACACCTATTTTATTCATTCCTCTGTTGATGGACACTTAAGTTGTTTCCATAGCTCAGCTATTGTAAAAAGCTGCTATGAGCACTGGGATTAATGTCAATGTACTAAAGATCCATTTGTACCACATCCTCATCAGTATTTGTTATTTGTAGACTTTTTGATGATAGCTATTTTAACAGGTTTGAGATCATATCTCACTGTGTATCTCCCTGATGATTATCAATGTTGTGCATTTTTTCATGTGCCTGATGATCACCTATATAGTTTTTTGGGAAAAAAATATCTTTGAATGGTCTTCTGCCCATTTTAAATCAGTTTTTTAGTATTAAGTGAATTAGGGAGTTTTCTATCCTCTTTATTTTATTGGAATAGATATTAGTTCTTCTTAAATATTTGTTCACATTCCCTTGTGAAGCAGTCCAGCCCTGGACTTTTGTTTGCTGGAAGTTTTTTTGGTTACAACTTCAATATCATCAGTAGTGATAGATCTGTTCAGATTCTCTATTTCCTTCTTGATGCCATCTTACAAGGTTATATGTTTCTAGAAATGTGTCGATTTCCTCTGTATTATCTAATTTGTTGGCATATAACTGTTTATAATATTCTCTTATGGCTTTTGAGACCTCTGTGGTATCAGTTGTTATTTCTCCTCCTTCATTTCTTATTTTGTTTATCTGGGACATCTCTATTTTCTTCTTGTGATCCTGGATAAAAGCTTATCAATTTTGTTTATCTTTGCAAAATACTGTTTTTTGGTTTCAATGATTTTCTGTCTGGATGATCTGTCATTGACATCAGCGGTACGTTAAAGTTCCAGACTATAATGGTTTTATTGTACGTTTCTCCCTTAATGTCTATTACTGCTTGCTTTATGTAGTTAGGTGCTCCAGTATTGGTTGCATATATGTTGGTAAGTGTAATAGCTTCTTGTTTTGATCTCTTTATCCATATATAATACCCTTCTTGTTATAGGCTTTCTTTTAAATTTACTTCGTTGGAAATGACTGTAACTATCCATGTTTTATTGTATTTTCCATTTGCATGGAATAACTTTCCCTCACTTTCAGTCTCTGTGTGTCTTTAGCTCTAAAGTGAGTCTCTGGTAAGCAGCATACAGATTTTTAAATAAATCATCCACCCTATGTCTTTTGTTTGGAGCATTTACTCAATTGACATTTAAAGTGATATTGATAGGCATGTTCAGTTCAGTTCAATTCAGTTTAGTTGCTCAGTCATGTCCGACTCTTTGTGACCACATGGACTGCAACACGCCAGTCTTCTCTGTTCATTGCCAACTCCCAGAGTTTACTCAAACTCATGTCCATTGAGTTGGTGATGCCATCCAGGCATCTCATTGAAGGAGTCTTTTGGGCCTAGAAAAGAGAACAACAGTCTCAAAGGCCCCTTGCTGAATCATCTAACTTCAGAGAAAACAAAGCATAACTTTAGTTCCATCCTGATGCTCCAGGCCAGTTGCATCTATCTGGGACTTATCACCCCCTGTCCAGAAACCTTCCACCCCCTACACCCACTCAGAAGACTTATCACCCCCTGCCCAACTACAAGTGTCATCTCAACAAAAGAATACTCAAAATATCCCACTTGATTGACGTTTCCCTTATCGCTTCCACAAACCTTCCTGTAAGTATGAAGCCTCCCTGATCCCTTTCGGCGCTCAGCCTGGTCGTTTGGCCGACTGTCGCCCCTCCTTGCCTGAATAAAGGTAACCTACTTCTGTTGAGGTCGTCTTTCCTTTTCTGCCTCGCCGAAACTATGCCTTGCACTCATCCTCTGTCATCCCCTTCTCCTCCTGCCTTCAATCTTTCCTAACATCAGGGTTTTTTCAAATGAGTCAGTTCTTCGCAGCAAGTGGCCAAAGTATTGGAGTTTCAGCTTCCGCATCAGTCCTTCCAATGAATATTCAGGACTGATCTCCTTTAGGATGGACTGTTGGATCTCCTTGCAGTCCAAGGGACTCTCAAGAGTCTTCTCCAACACCACAGTTCAAAACCATCAGTTCTTTGGCGCTCAGCTATTTTTTTTTTTCCCCCAGCTTTCTTTATAGTCCAACTCTCACATCCATACATGACCACTGGAAAAACCATAGCTTTGACTAGACAGACCTTTGTGTTTTCTTCACAAGAGGAATATAGATTTCTTACAGTTCCATATCAGTCCCACTGGATTTTAACCAGCTAAGTTAAAATCTCCTCTTCCCTGGGATTGGATCCCAGGACTGGGTTCCCAACACATGGCTCCAAGCATTCACTCTTCAGGTGGTCCCCAGCTGTGATTACCCTTTCCCTCTGAGCCCCTGCCCGTGCTCCCAGAGGCATAGCCGTGACCTTGTCACTTCTCCCTTCTTACCTGAGTCTGTTTGAATCTTTCTTACAGCCTTGATTGTACAGGAATCTTTCTGCCAGTCTCCAGTTTGCTATCATTGAGCATTGCTCCATCTCTAGATATAGATGTATTTCTGATGTCTTTGTTAGGAGAGGTGAGCTCACCATCCTCCTACACTGCCATATTGATTTCTCCAAGAAATTTTTCTCTAATTGTATGTTTTGAACCCTAAATTTAAGTTCCTAAAACTTACTGAATGCAAATGTCTGTGGTGGGTCCCAAGAGTGCACCTGATACTTCATTCAAGAGTGAAAATCAGTGCTTCTGAACTGCATTCAAGAACCATATTTTCCTCCTACCCAAGAGCAAGGTCTATGCTTCTTTTCTTCTTGGTTTCTCTCTTTTTTGTTGTTGTTGTTTAATTGTTAAGTTGTGTTGGACTCCTTGCAGTCTCATGGACTGTAGCATATCAGTCCTCCACTATCACCCAGAGTTTGCTTAAACTCATGTCCACTGAGTCAGTGATGCTATCTAATCACCTCATCCTCAGCCACTCTTCTTTTGCCCTCAATCTTTCCCAGTGTCAGGATCTTTTCCAGTGAGTCAGCTTTTCACATCAGGTGGCCAAACTATTGGAGCTCCAGCTTCAGCATCAGTCCTTCCAATGAACATTTAGGGTCGATTTCTTTTAGAATTGACTGTTTTGATCCCCTCACAGGGAAAGGGATTCTCAAAAGGCTTCTCCAGCACCACAATTCAAAAGCATTAATTCTTTAGTGCTCAGCCTTCTTTATGGTCCAACTCTCACATAGGTCGTGACTACTAGAAAAACCATAGCTTTGACTAGATGGACCTTTGTCTGCACAGTGATGACTCTATTTCTTGATATGCCACCAGAGTTTGTCACAGCTTTCCTTCTGTGGAGTAAGCATCTTAAAATCTCATGGCAGCAATCACAATCTGCAGTTATTTTGGAGCCCAGAAAATAAAACCTGTTACTGCTTCCACTTTCCCCCTTTCTGTTTGCCATGCTGTGATGGGACTGGATGCCATGATCTTAGTTTTTGTCTTAGTTTTTTTTTTTTTTTTTTTTTTTTAATGTTGAGTTTCAAACCAGCTTTTTCACTCTTCTCTTCCATCCTCATCAACAGATTTAGTTTCTCTTCATTTTTTACCATCAGAGTGGTATCATCTGCATATCTGAGGTTGTTGATATTTCTCCTGGCAAACTTGATTCCAGCTTATAATTCATCCAGCCTGGCATTTCACAGGATGTACTCCACATAGAAGATAAATAAGCAAGGTGACAATATACAGCCTTGTTGTACTCCTTTCCCAATTTTAAACCAGTCCATTTTTCCATGTCTGGTTCTAATTATTTTTTCCTGACCTGCATGCAGGTTTCTCAGGAGACAGGTAAGATGGTCTGCTACTCCCACCTCTAATAATTCTCCACTTTTTCTTGTGATCCACACAGTCAAAGGCTTTAGTGTAGTCAATGAAACAGAAGTAGATGTTTTTCTGGAACTCCCTTGCTTTCTCCATGATCCAACGAAAGTGGGCAATTTGATCCCTGGTTCCTCTGCCTTTACTAAATATAGCTGGTACATCCTGTTGTTCTCAGTTCACATACTGCTGAAGCCTAGTTTGAAGGATTTTGAGCATAACCTTGCTAACACGAGAAATGTGTGCAATTGTATGGTAGTTTGAACATTCTTTGGCATTGCCTTTCTTTGAGATTGGAAAGAAAATTGATCTTTTCCAGTCCTGTGGCCACCGCTGAGTTTTCCAAATTTGTTGACATATTGAGTGCAACACTCTAACAGCATCATCTTTTAGGATTTTAAATAGCTCAGCTGGAATTCTATCACCTCCACAAGCTTTGCTCATAGTAATGCTTCCACTTGACTTCACACTCTAGGATGTCTGGCTCTGTATGAGTGATCACATCATCGTGATTATCCGGGTCATTGAGACCTTTTTTGTATAGTTCTTCTGTGTATTATTGCCATTTATTCTTAATCTCTTCTGCTTCTGTTAGGTGTTTACCATTTTGCCCTTTAGTATGCCCATTCCTGCATGAAATGTTCCCTTGATATTTCCAATTTTCTTGAAGACAGCTTTAGTCTTACCCATTCTATTGTTTTCCTCTATTTTCTTGCATTGTTAATTGAAGAAGGCCTTTTTATTTCTCCTTTCTTTTCTCTGGAACTCTGCATTCAGCTATGTATATCTTTCCTTTTCTCCCTTGCCTTTTGCTTCTTCTTCTTCTTCTTTTTTTTTTTTTTTTTTTTGCCTTTTGCTTCTTTTCTCTCCTCAGTTATTCATAAGGCCTCCTCAGAAAACCACTTTGCCCTCTTGCATTTCTTTGGGATGCTTTTGGTCACTGACTCCTGTGCAGTGTTATGAACCTCGGCCTGTATTTTTTCAGGCACACTGTCTACCAGATCTTATCCCTTGAATCTATTTGTCACCCCCTTGTATAGTCATAAAGGATTGGATTTGACCTGTCCATCTTAGGTGGCTCTGCATGGCATGGCTCATAGCTTCATTGAATTACGCCAGCCTCTTCGCCATGACAAGGATGTGATCCATGAAGGGGTTTTCTCTCTACAGTCTCCTTTTTGGAGCTTTTCCATAAGTGGCCTTCATACCTCTGCTCCCTCACTACCCATTACTGCATTAGTTAGAACAAGAAGATTAATGTTAAGGTAAAATTGTCATGACAAATTTAAAATAAGAAGCCAAATTCTCTCTGCAGAAAATAAGGAAAGAGACGTCCCCTATCTAATTTATTTAAAGCACTTACTTTAGCAAGGCCTTTCTCCATTCTGTAAGATTTTATAAATCCTTTTGAGTGCTAGATAGGCTTTTGGTCAGTTTTATGATCCAGGAATGACTTTCTCAAGAACCATCCTTTGAAATGTAAACATCAAGAGTCATACTGCCCTGTGGGAAGGCTGGAGACTAACTTTGGGGGTGCCTGCCTCCAAGCTGCAAAACTGCCTCCTGTCACAAAGAGATGAGGAGATCATTTTTCTCCTGGATAAAGCCAATTAGCTAACACAAATGGTCACCCCAATAACCAGTTCACCCAGGATGAACTCTGTGTAACAAGCGGTGCTGTCAAGTCCTCTTACTTAAGCCCTAGTCATTGTTTGTCTTGCAAACACATGGGGCATGCTGTATCAGCACTGAGGTAAAACGGGTGAGATTGCTCTGTCTTTGCATCTATTTGAGGACTGCCTGTGATGCACATCACACTCTGGTTTGATGCTTATTCCATAAGGAAGTGGTTTCCTTTCTCCTCTTCCTCTGTGGGAAGGTTTTCTGGGTTGGGAAAAGATTTTGTTTTTAATTATATTTTCCTAACATAATCAGTGAAGGGAGGACTCATGAAGTAAGGAAGAATATTTAGAGTGAATAAGATAAATTTTACAGCTGGAGAAGTCCTTGACAAAGATGGGGGTGGAAATATGGAGAGTGGTCTATAATAAGGTATTGAGGAATGGATGGGAGCTGAAGTGTACACATGACCTAAGACACCTAAGAAGAACTCTTACCTTAAAAATAAAAGGCAGTGTGAAACTTGTTCCTGTTCCATTGGTGCTGAGGTCTCAGAATGCTCTGTGGGCTTCTGGCTTTTCTAATTTTCTAAAGTAGGCAGATCTGGGCTGAAGGTGAGAAGCCAGATGAAGGAATATGATTTCTTTCTCAAACCAAAGTTGGGGAAAGCAGTGCAAACAGTCATAACTTAATGGCATAGCTTAATGACATATGTCATTAAGTCATAATTACTTGACATTAAGTCATAACTTAATGACATATTGTCTTTAAGAAAAGAGAACTTCTGGCAAGAACTTCAAAAAAGCAACAACTAATGAAGAAATCAAGACAATTTGAACAAAATGTTCGGTTCAACTTGGAGAATAAGGCCTTGGGGGTCTGGACAGGAGCACTTTCACTACAATAAACAAAAGACTAGAGAGCTGTTCTGTTCCTGAGCCATCTGACAAACTGCTGCTTCTTCCATAATTTCACTCCCTCTACAGATAGGCGACTGTCTGTCTCCCTGGGAGGCTGGCCTTTGTGCTACCTTAAATGGTGACTGCAGAGAATTGGGAGCAAGCAGCTTCCATGTACTCAGAAATCAGTGTTCATGTGGTTTTCACTCATTTCTACCTTCAGCAGCTCCTGGCACTTAAATGTAGGTAGGCTTTTGACTGGCACTGAAATCAATTCATTTGTAAGAATGTTCTAAGGGCTCTGCTGTCAATTAATGTGAAGAGACAGACTACACAACACCATTTAAGAACTGCAGGCTGGGTTTGTATAAATGGCCCTATTCCTTGTAGATAAGCAAGCTTTACTCTACCTTCTGTAGTTCCACAGGGAAAAAACCTCCTGTGTGTTGGCTCAGGAAAGGTTTGAGCTCTGATATTCAAGTCCTTTACAAGTCAATACTTTCTGTTTTCTTCATGAGCTGGGACAGATATAAACAATGTCTCAGTAGCTTTTTGTTCCAGCATTTAAATATATCTGTTTAATGTGCAATCACCTAGGCAGAAGCTATGGCTGTGTAGCTTCCAGGGCTTCAGAGCATCTCATAAATAAATGGAAGAACTTGAACATAGAATTGACTTACTCACTTCAGTGAGAACATGACACATCTGGCCAGCTTATTATCCCTCAAGGTGATGCTCATTTTCTCATGATGCTCTTACTAGACAGCACACAACTCTGCCTAAATGTCCATCATATACATTTTCAGGATAATGACTTATCCTGGGACAGATTTTCATCTGGATGGTTTGTACATTATGATTCAAGTGTTGGAAGACATTCAGTGTTTAAAGAATGAGAGCTTGTGAGCTCATGAGTATGTATGACTCACTTTTGCCAATATTTACTCAAACAAATCCATCAAACAATCTGAGGTTATGTATGGGGACCCTGGAAATAGAGATTAAACAACAACAACAAAAATAATCCCAATCTTTCATAAGTCTACATCCTCATTGAGCACAAAAGATCAAAACACATTACTCAAAGAATGTAATGCAGTGTGTAATCTCAGTTGCCCAAATTCATTGCACTTAACTCTTAAACAGGAAAAGAGAAGAAAAATACTTTAGGATGTGGTTAGAACATCAACTGCTTTGACTACTTCATACAATGTGGTCAGATGGAGAGGAGCAAAGGACCAGTCCAGCACGAGCAAAAATATGGAGATGTAGGAGTGGGCACGGTTGATTCAGCAAGTTCTAACATCACTGGCTTGTCTTCAAGAGAAATTCCTATTGCAAAGTGTATCACTTGGGATTAGTTACAAGTGTGGAGAAATCCTAATTATTAAAGGACTTTGTTTAAAATAGAATTGCATGTCTCTTTTATGTAAAATCCCAGAGCTATGTGGTCTGAGGGTGGTGGAAACACTCTGACACCAAAACCCAGACTCTTTCTATCTTGTGGCTCTGCCATATAGTAACTCCACGTCAGAATCATCTGGTTGTGAATGCTGGATTTTCCAGTCATCTTGGTATCATTCTAGCTGGAAGGGAGGAGGCAAAGAGACAAAAAAGAAACACTTCTGTTTTTAAAGACACTTCCTTCCTTTGAGGACAGTTGCTGGAAATTGCACACAGAAGGCCACTTGATTCTCATGGATTTCATTGGGACACGAAAGAAACTAAAAAGTGTGGTCTTCATTTCAGGCTGTCATGCACTTAGCATGACAAGCACATGAAAGAAAAATGGAGATTATCTTTCTGTTAAAAGTAGAAATAAATATAGGCATCAATAAGAATAAACTAGACATCAGTGCCACAGAGAGTAATGTGGAGTAAAGTGGAGTATTTAAAGTGTAGATCAGGACTCTGCAAATGTTTTCTCTCAAGGACTAGAGAGTAAATATTTCAGGCTTTGTGATTTTCTGATGGAACTCCTCAACTCTGCCACAGAGAGTAATACAAAAGCAGCCATAGACAATAGGTAAGAAAATCACTGTGGCTGAGTTCCAAAAAAGCTTAATTTCCAAAAAGCAGGAGGAGAGCAAAACTTGGCCAGTGTACTATATATATATATATATATATATATATATTTTTTTTTTTTTTTTTATTTCTGGTCTAGATTGTAAACTTTTTTTGGAAATGCTGTGTAGAGGACAATGTGAAGAAAGAAGTTGCCATGGTGGAAGGGTCTCGGAACTGTTATTTGGAGACCTGGGGTCCAGTCCTGGTCTATCACAGGTTACAGTTGCAAATGTGAGGAAGTTGTTTTGCCAGTATGGACCTAATAGAAGGAGAAAATATAAAGCAGTGGCAAAAATACACAGAACTGTACAAAAAAATGGTCTTAATGACCCGGATAATCACAATGATGTGATCACTCACATACAGCCAGACATCCAGGAGTGTAAAAGTCAAGTGGGCCATAGGAAGCAATACTACAAACAAAACTAGTGAAGGTGATGGAATTCCAGGCAATCTATTCAAAGTCCAAAAAGATGATGCTGTTAAAGTGCTGCAATCAATATGTAAGCAAATTTGGAAAACTTAGCAGTGTCCACTGGACTGGAAAATGTCAGTTTTCATTCCAATCCCATAGAAGGGTAATGCCAAAGAATGTTCAAACTACTGCACAATTGCTCTTATTTCACATGCTAGCCAGGAAGTGCTCAAAATCCTTTATGATAGACTTCAACAGTACATGAACTAAGAACTTCCAGATGTTCAAGCTGGACTTAGAAAAGGCAGAGAAACCATAGATCAAATTGCCAACATCTGATGGATCATAGAAAAAGCAAGAGAATTTCAGAAAAACATCTACTTCTGCTTCATTGAATATGCTAAAGCCTTTGACTATGTGGGCTACAACAAACTGTGGAAAATTCCTTAAGAGATGGGAATACCAGACCACCTTATCAGCCTCCTGAGAAACCTGTATTCAGGTCAAGAAGCAACAGTTAGAACCAGACATGGATCAGCAAACTGGTTCAAAATTGGTAAAGGAGTATATCAAGGCTGTATATTGACACTCTGTTTATTTAAATTATATGCAGAGTACATCATGTGAAATGCTGGGCTGAATGAAGCACAAGATGGAATCAAGATTGCTGGGAGAAACATCAATAACCTCAGATATGCAGATGGCACCACCCTAATGGCAGAAAGCAAAGAGGAACTAAAGAGTCTCTTGATGAAAATGAAAGAGGAGCGTGAAAAAGCTGATTTGGAACTCAGTATTTAAAAAACTAAGATCGTGGCATCCAGGCCTATACCTCACGGTAAAAATAGATGGGGGAAAATGGAAACAGACAGACTTTATTTTCTTGGGGTCCAAAATCACTGTGGATGGTGACTGCAGCCATGAAACTAAAAGACATTTACTCCTTGGGAGAAAAGGTTTGAGAAACTTAGACAATGGACTAAAAAGCAGAGACATCACTCTGCTGACAAAAGTCCATATAGGCAAAACTATGGTTTTTCCAGTATTCATATACGGATGTGCAAGTTGGACGATAAAGAAGGCTGAGTGCCAAATAATTGATGCTTTTGAACTGTGGTGCTGAAGACTCTTGGGAGTCCCTTGGACAACAAGGAGATCAAAATAGTCAACCCTAAAGGAAATCAACCCTGAATTGTCATTGGAACGACTGGTGCTGGAGCTGAAGTTCCAATACTTTGGCCTCCTGATGTGAAGAGCCTCAACTTAGAAAAGACCCTGATACTAGGAAAGGTTCAGGGCAGGAGGAGAAGGGGGCCACAGAGGATAAGATGGTTGGGAGGCATCACTGAACTCAGGCGACATGAGTTTAAGCAAACTCTTGGAGATAGTGGACAGGGAAGTCTAGCGTGCTACAGGCCATGGGGTTGCAAAGAGCTGGACAAAATTGAGTGGCTGAACAAGTTTTGCCTCACAGAGTAACAGTGTCCTCGTTTTTCAAATGAAGAGATTGAGTAGAAAGTCTCTAAAGTGATTTTCAATTCCGAAAGACAAAGGAGATAGGGGAATTAAGATGTCTAATTGGAAAAGTGTTGCCCCTGCAGCAGTTTGCCTAATTGTGAAGATATGAATCTTGTAGGAAAAGTGGAAGAAGCGGAAAAAAACCCTGGTGATTAGTTAGATAAGGTGATTAAGGAAAAGCATGAAATGCCTACCAGATTTTCAGCAGTGGGGCTGAGGGTTTGGTCCCACATCAAAGACAGAAACAGAGGGAGATTCCATCTTCAGTAAAAATGTCAGGAAGAATGATTCTTCCCCACTCAGATTTGTCCCCTCTTTATCAGGGGTCAGCAAACTTCTGCAAAGAGCCAGAGAGGAAATGTTTTAGGCTTTCTGTGCCATAGAGTCTCTTTCACAGTCAACTGGGTCACTGTGCAGTGACAGTGGATGTAGACAACATGCAAACAAATGGGCATGGTTGTGTTACAAAAAAACTGTATCTATGAACTCTGAAATTTAAGCATCCTATAGTGTTCAAGGGTCAAATAATATTTTTCTTTATTTAGTTTCTTTTTGTTTTTTAAATTAAGAAAATATGATAACACATTTACAGGAGATATGGAAAATATAAAGCTTGACTATATATTACAATTATTTTTAAGTAGATGATTTAAGATTTTAGTTGAAGTTTCAATATCAAACTCTCAAAAATTTATAGAATAAATATACCAAAAAAAGTAGAAGGATAGAGTAGACCTGAAAAGCACTACAAAGCAATTTAACATAATTAAGATTTTATATAATTTCCACACAACAGCAGGATACAAATTCTATTCAAGTTCCCATAGACTTTAAACCAAAAGACACTGAAACACATCCAGGAACATAAAACAAGGGGAAAAGATGTCATGATCTGAAAGTATTGAAATCATACAGAATTTGTTCTCTTATCACTGTGGAATTATGTTAGAAATTGATATCAAAAGATATCTTAGAATAACCCACATATTTTCAAGGGCAATGTGACCTTTACCAAGAAAGATCTTTGACTTAATCATTGAAAGTCTCAATAAAGTTAAAAGACTGAAAAGACACAGAGGGTGATTGCAGAGAAGAAAGTATTTAAATGAAAAATTAATACCGAAGTGAGAAATTAATATCAAACATACTTTAAAACCCCATATTTTTGGAAATTAAATGTTCACTTCTAAATGATGGGTATTTGTTAGAATCCTTAACAAGGAAATTTAGAAAATATTTGTAACAGAATAAAAATGAAAGGAGAATTTATCAGAATTTATTGCATGCAACTGAAACTGCTCAACGCAACTAAATACAGTGTGGAATCTTGAATAAGGTACAAAAACAAATAATGGGCAGACACAAAATTTTGTGAAATTTGAACAAAATCTGTACTTTAGTTAATAATACTGCATCACATGTTAATTTTCTGTTTTTTGTTTTTGTTTTTTAATAGCAGAATATTTCTTTATATTCTCAGAATTGGGTTAGAAGTTTCAAGCCTCATTCAATTTTTTAAAAAGTAACTAAAATAATAATCTTTCTAAACTTTTAGCAGTAATAATATTGCCAGAATAAATGGAACTATATCAAAGTTTTGCGTGAGTATATATTAAAGATATAGTATTCTCTTTATACTTAGTAAAACAGTGGAATCAACATATCATAATGCTAAAATTCATACATTTTCTAAAATATATATTATGCACATATATATGTATACACACACACACAAAAGCTTTATTACTATGCTTAATAAAGGCTTGAGAAAGAACAACAAAAAAAGAGACAAAAAACTGGCAAACATAAATGAAATGGGACAACTGAATATGAAACATAAAAAGTGAGACAAGCTAGACAGAACTCAAAGATCATCATATAGTCCAGTTGTTATTAAATATGGCTACTCATCAGAATCATATCTGGAGACTTGCAGGAACAAACAATATCTGGGCATTTGTATTTTTCAAAAAATTCCAAGATAATTCTATTGTGCTGGATTTTAAAAAGTGATTACAAGTTTTTCTATTAAATGGTAGTTTTAGTGATAAAGAATTCTATTATTTTCTCTTGACCAATCATCATACAACAATAGCATTAAAAATACAAGTTACATAAAAGCAATAATAAATAATACTTAATCTGTTTTCACAATCAATATCCAGACAAAATATAAAAGATAATTACAATTGAAAGTCATAATGGAAACATGATTAACTTAACAGTGTAAAATAACTACATACAATTTGGGAACTTAAGTAGAGTGGTGTAATAAGTAGAAGTGCTTACATGCACATGTTTTCACCCACACAGCCAGTCTATATCTTTGAGTTGGTGCATTTAATCCATTTATATTTAAAGTAATTATCGATATGTATGATCCTATTACCATTTTCTTAATTATTTGGGTTTATTTTTTGTAAGTCTTTTCCTTCTCTGGTGTTTCCTGCCTAGAGAATTAGCTTTAACATTTGTCGTAAAGCTGGTTTTGTGGTGCTGAGTTATCTAAACTTTCGCTTGTCTGTAAAGCTTTTGATTTCTCTGTCAAATCTGAATGAGAGTCTTGCTGGGTATTCTTGGTTGTAGGTTCTTCCCTTTCATCACTTTAAATATTGTGTGCCATTCTCTTCTTGTTTGTAGAGTTTCTGTTGAGAAATCATCTGATAACTTTATGGGAGTTCCTGTGTGTGTTGTCATTTTCCTTTGCTGCTTTTAATATTTTATCTTTGTATTTAATTTCTGTCCGTTTGATTACTATGTGTTTCAGTGTTTTCCTCTTTGGGTTTATCCTGCGTGGGACTCTCTGTGCTTCCTGCATTTGGTCGACCATTTCCTTTTCTATGTTAGGGAAATTTTCAGCTATTATCTCTTCAGCTATTTTCTTGGGCCTTTTCTCTCTTTCTTCTCTTTCTGGGCCCCCTATCATGCAAATGTAGACATGTTTAATGTTGCTCCAGAGGGCTGTTCACTTTTTCATTCTTTTTTCTATATCCTGTCTTGGGGCACTGATTTCTACCTTTCTGTCTTCTAGGTCACTTATCTGTTCTTCAACCTCCGTTATTCTGCTATTGATTCCTTCTAGCATATTGTTCATCTCTGTCCTTTAGTTCTTGTAGGTCTTTGGTAAATATTTCTTGCATCTTCTCCATTCTTTTTCCAAGATCTTGGATGATCTTCAATATCATTATTCTAAATTTTTCTTGAAGGTTGCCTATCTCCATTTCACTTAGTTGTTTTTCTGGAATTTCATCTTGTCCCTTCATCTAGGACATAATCCTCTGCATTTTCATTTTGCTTAACTTTTTGTGATGTGGTTTTCTTTTTGGCCACGGCAGGATTGTAGATTTTCTTGCTTCTTCTGCTTGCCCTCTGGTGGATGAAGCTAGGAGGCTTCTGTAAACTTTCTGATAGGAGGAACTGGTGGTGGGAAAAACTAGGTCTTCCTCTGGTGGGCAAAGCTGAGTTCACTAAAACTTTAATCCTATTGTCTCTTGATGGGTGGCTGCACTCCCTCCTTGTTAGTTGTTTGGCCTGAGGCAACCCAGCCCCAGAATCTGTAGGCTCTTAATGGTGAACACCAAGAGGGAGTATGCCAAAGAGTACCTCCCAGGCCCGCTGCTGCCATTGCCCCTATTCCCGCATGAGCCCCTGCTAATCCACGCCTACACAGGAGAACCTCCAACACCAGCAGATCGATCTGGTTTAGTCTCCTGTGGGGTCACTGCTCCTTTCCCCTGGGTCCTGGGCTGCGCAAGACTTTGTTTGTGCCCTCCAAGAGTAGAGCCTCTGTTTCCCCTGTGGAAAGTCCTAGGGAAGTCCTGCAATCAAATCTTGCTGGCCTTAAAAGTCAGATTCCTTAAGGATTCCTGTTCCCATTGCCAGATTCCTAGGCAGGGAAATCTGACATGGGGATCAGAACCTTCACAACAATGGGAGAACTTCTTTGGTTTTATTGTTCTCCAGTTTGTGGGTTGCCTACCCAGTGAGTATGGGATTTGATCTTATTGTGATTATGCCCCTCCTGTCATCTCGGACTGGGGGCAGGAGGAGAAGGGGATGACAGAGGATGAGATGGCTGGATGGCATCACTGACTCGATGGACATGAATCTGAGTAAACTCCGGGAGTTGGTGATGGACAGGGAGGCCTGGAGTGCTGTGATTCATGGGGTCACAGAGTCAGACATGACTGAGCTACTGAACTGAACTGAACTGATCATCTCATTGCAGCTTCTCTTTTGTCTTTGGACATGAGGTATCTGTTTTTGGTGGGTTCCAGCATCCTCCTGTCATTGCTTGTCAACAATTAGTTGCAGTTTTGTTGTCCTTGCAGGAGATGAGTGCATGCCCTTCCACTCTGCCATCATGGACCAACTCCCCCACAAGATACTACTTTCTACTGATTTTTTTCAATCATTAAAAAATGGACAAGGTATTATTAGTTTGTCAGCTGTAGAAAAACATGTGATGGGCAAATTTGTTCCATGGATCATAGTTTGCTGACTCAGTCTATGTGCAAGTAATTCTCTAGCAAGCAATTCTCTCAATTTCTGATCTTTCTCAACAGCCTGGGTTTGGAGCCCTGGAAAGAGAAACTGGGCATGTGTAGCTCTAACTCTCCTGTTCTCTTTGCTTTTAGAAGCTAGGGGTGAACTCCAGTTTGCTCCCACCAAATTGGGGGTGTAATACAGCACATAATAAAGCAAACTTCTCTGGTCAAGACAAGGTGCTTCTATCTATTTCTGAAAAATTCATTTGCCTTCAGATATAAAATGCATCCTGCAACCCAGATTTACCTGAGTGGTTTCTGGCCTGCAACAAATTGATCTTGTTGGATCCAGAATTTGAACAGTAACAGGAGAGCTATTTATCAGGCAACCTCAAAGAATTTGGAAGTTGACACATGTTCTTAGAGGACAACAAATCATTGCTTCAAAGACTTGGTCATAGTGACTGGACAAGTGCCTAGGTCTTAGGAGTTACTGGGTAAATGACTGAATGTGTGAATACAAAAGTGTGGGAAGGTCCACCTTGATACTAAGAATAGGATTCTGAAATGGGGGTAGGGGACAGGGGTAGGTTGACTGTAACCAAAAAAAGAAAAGAAAAAAAACTGGAGCTATCCTCTTTCAGCTAAAACTTCCCATTAGTTGATGCACAGAATAATCAATGATTTGAGTCAAGCCATCAGAATCAATAAGGAAGCCTGGGACAATTAAGAACTAAAAGGAAATCATTAGGCTTTTCTTGTTACAGAAACATGGACTTGACTTTAGAGACATGAACATAATCAATATATTTTTTTTTAATTTGGGGAGCTATTTGATAAAAAATAAATCATTAACTCCCTTTTACTAAAAAGTACATTTTTGTACATTTCAGAGGAGTGAAAAATCTTTCAGTCATGTCAAACTCTTTGCAACCCCATGGACTATACAATCCATGGAATTCTCCATGCCAGAATATTGGAGTGGGTAACATTTCCCTTCTCCAGGAGATCTTCCCAATGGAGGGATTGAACCCAGGTCTCTTGCATTGCAGGCAGATTCTTTACCAACTGAGCCACAAGGAAAGCCTTCAGAAGGAGAGAGGGAGAAAATTCATTAAAAGAGATTTATTTAAACTCTTAAGTAATGTGTATAAATACAACAGGCAAATTGACAGCAAAGATTGGAACTTTTATGCAGATTTAAAACCAGTGCTAAAGGAGCCTGCATTTTAACTTTGTAAGCAATCTGGTCTCTTGTTTTCATTCACCTTTTCTTCAGGTTTTGCTGCTCTTTTAGAGAAGCTTGTCTAGAAAATACAGGGGCCTATGTCCCACTCCATGCAACTGTGCATGGAGTCTCCCTTACTCAGTACACACTTAACGTGGTTGGTCCAAACACAGCCCTCTCTTCAACACGAAGTCCAAGCTTCACCTCCTTTAGGATGCATTCCTTGACTACCCAACTGGCATTCATGTCTCCTTTCTCTAAACTCTTGCAGCTCAAAAAATCTATTCTCTTTGTTCAGCAAGACGGATGTTGTGAACATTCAAGACCTACCCCCATTTGGCAAACATGAATCTTGACAAAACTAGAGTGGAGTATTTTCTGAATGTGCAAGCTTATTTTGTTGCCCAGTATTTATAAAACCACTTAACATATATGAGTAACTATAAATGGCATGCTGTTAACAGTTGCTATTTGTGTGATTGTGCCTAATTAAGACAGGTTGTGACTCATATTCGTTCTTCAGGGTTTTGATGTAACTCCGTCCCTTTTTCTATTGAAGGAAGCCTAGCTGAATATGAGTGAAGTTTGGTATTATGTGGTATTCCATGTATCTACTACTGAGAAAGAAGCCAGTCCAATTTTTGTAGCTTCAAACAACAATATTGATTTTGCTCACAAATCTGCAATGTCGGCATAGCTGTTGGGATGGGTCCGGTTTGTGTCACTAGGGGTGGCTCAGCGCAGGACTGAGGGTCTGCATTCAAGCCCATGGATGGACGCTGATGGCAAGTTGTTGCTGGCAATTGTCAGAAGACTAGACCAAGCAAGGAGATGAAAACCTCACTTCCTTCCATGTGGGTCTCTCCATGTGCTGCCTGGGTTTCTCACAGGGGATAACTGATTTCCAAGAGCAAACACCCAAGGACAGAAGGCGAGGGCATAGGGCACTTGTATGACCTTGTATCAGAAGTCACATGAAGTCACATGAGGAGTCCCTTCTCCATTGGTTGACGCAGTCTCAGAAGCCTACTCGGGCCCAAGGGGAGGGAGCATAAACGTGGCCTCTTGAAAGGGAGTAGCGAGGTTCCAGAAGAAGATGTGGTATAGGAGGTATTGAGACAGTTTTCTTCGGCATGCATATCCTGTCACAATGTCTTTATTGTGAGTGAAATTTACAATGGATTGCAACTCGCTGGTATTTTAACCACATTTTTGCTGGTTTATAACCCAGTGTTCTACATTTAATTTTATATTGGCCCTAAATTATTTTCTTCTGGTCTCAGGTGTATGTGGCTTATCCCCCAAAACCAGTTTAAAGGGCAATGGCAGCATCTATAGTTTTTAACAGCTCACAAGGCTTGCTAGGGTGCTGGACACCTAGGCAACTCAAAAGTACTCATTGGATGGTGAGCAGAGTTTTGTGCCATAAATTTTGTCTAAACAAAGAACTGATGCTTTAAGCAAAACCTGAAGAAGTGGTTAAAAAAGAAAAAAAAAGACTCTCCCACAGCCTCTCCCTGACCTCACTTGCTTCACATACTTGTCTCTTATACTCAGGACAGGCAATTATAAGCAATGGTGGGGATCAAGCCCAGTGTGACTACACACCCTGAACCATTTGATAAATCCACAAAGTTGGGCAGAGGGAAGCAGTTATGAAAGTCAGATGGCTTCTATCTCTGTCCTAAGCATCACTTTTAAAATATTTTAAAGAATTGTCTTGCATTATTCTGCTCCCATCTTGGAACTCCTATATTCTAAGTCTCTCTGTCATCTGTGTGTATGTTTAATACCTTGGAATAATTGTATATTTTTGAGGAAAATTACTTTTTAAAAATTTATTATTTATTTCATCTGAGCAGGGTCTTTTTTGCAGAGCTCGGGCTCTTTGTTGTGTGGGCTTTGCTAGTTGCAATGGGTTCAGTAGTTGCAGCGTGTGGGCTTAGATGTGGCATGTGGGATCTTAGTTCCCTGACTAAGGAACAGATCTGGGTCCCCTGAATTGGGAGCACAGAGTCTTACCCACTGGACCATGAGGGAAGCCCCCAAAATTACTTTTAAAATGAAGATTAAAAATTCATAAGGCCTTGGTTTAAAAAAGAAAAAGAAAAATATTTGGTTCAAGATGGTCAACTGTAAGGACATGCACTCATTTCTTCCTGTGAGAGCACCAAAATCACAACTAGCTTTTGAACAAATATTGACAGGAGGATTCTGGAACCCATCCAAAAAAGGCACTCCACATCCAAAGATGAAGAAGAAGCCACAATGAGGTGGCAAGAGGGGACAATCATGGTAAAATCAAATCCCATCCCCACCTGGCGGGTGACCCACAAACTGGAGAACAGTAACACCAAGAAGTTCTCCCACTGTTGTGAAGGTGCTGATCCCCATGTCAGCACCTGACCCCCAGCCTGGGAGCTGGCGAAGGGACTGGGAATCCTCAGGGAATCTGACGTTGAAGGCCAGTGGGATTTGACTGCAGGACTTCCACAGGACTGGGGGAAACAGAGATGGCACCATTGTGTCATTATAGGTCAATAGAAATAGTAGACTTTTATATAACTAAAACTATCATTTAACAACAACAACAACAAAAACCCCATGTAATCACCCTTTAAAATCTAGATGCACATTAGAATTATCTTGGAGTTGTTTGAAAAATGCAAATGCCCAAGGATTATTTTTTTTCTCCAAAGCTTCAGATGTGATTCTAATGAGCCACCATGTTTAAAAACAACTGAACTGAAAAAAAAAAAAAAACAAAAAACAACTGGACTGGATGATGATCTTTTGCTTCTTTCTAGTTTGTTTCACTATTTCTGTTATATTTAGTTCTCTCATTTCATTTAGCTTACATTTTCCAATTTCTCTGTCTCTTTTTTGTTGTTGTTCTTTCTCAAGTCTTTATCAAATATAGTAAAAACTCTTGTATATAGTATATAAAATGTATATTTTAGAAAGTTTGAGAATTTTTGCCTAGCTAAAAAATTATAATATTTTTATTCCATATGTCTGACTAAGTATGAATAGAATGCTATATCTCTAATTTATGTTCACTCAAAAATTTGATATATTTCCATTTATTCTAGCATCTATTATTACTGCCAAAATTCTAGAAAGCTTATTACTTTAGTCATTTTTTTGGTAATTGAACATGATTTGAAACTTCTAATCCAATTCTGAGAATATAAAGAACACTCTGCTGTTAAAAAAAAAAAAAAAGAAAAGAAAAGAAAACAGGAAATTGACATGTGATATAGTATTATTAACTAAAGTAGAAATTTTTTCAAATTTCAAAAAATTTTATGCTAGTGCCATTATTTGCTTTCCTACCTTATTCAAGATTCCGCATAGTATTTGGTTTTATTGAGCAGCTTCAGGTGCATGCAATAAATTCTGATAAATTCTCTTTTCATTTTTATTCTGTTACAAATATGTTCTAATTTTCCTTGTTAAGGTCTTCGAGACACTTGTCATTTAAAAGTGGACATTTAATTTCCAAATACATGGGGTTTGTTAAGTATCTCTGATATTATTTTCTCACTTTGATATTAATTTCTCATTTAAATGTTTTCTTCTTGGCAATCATGCTCTATATATTTTCAGCCTTTTAACTTTATTGAGGCTTTCAATGGTTAAGTCAAAAATCTCTCTTGGTAAAGGTCACTTGCACTTGAAAATAGGTGGGTTATTCTCCAAAATCTTTTAATACTGATTTCTAACATAATTTCACAGTGAAAAGAGAACAGACTCTATGATTTCAATACTTTTAGACCATGACATTTTTGTACCTTGTTTTATGTCCCTGGATATCCCAGTGTCTTCTGGCTTATAGTCTATGGAAATGAATAGAATTTGTATTCTGCAGTTGTGTAAAAATTGTTTCAGCGTTAGTTATTTTGAGACTTTCCTGGTAGCTCAGTTGGTAAAAAAAATCTTCCTGCAATGCAGGAGACCAGGGTTCAATCCCTGGGATGGGAAGATCCCCTGGAGAAGGAAATGGCAACCCACTCTAGTATTCTTGCCTGAAAAATCTCATGGACAGAGGAGCCTGGTGGGCTACTGCCCATGAGGTCACAAGGGGCAGACAGGACTTATTGACTAAACCCCCAAAACTCAGCTGGTAAAGAATTCACTTGCAATGCAGGAGACCCCGGTTTGATTCCTGGGTCAGGAAGATCCACTGGAGAAGTGATAGGCTACCCACTCCAGTATTCTTGGGCTTCCCTGGTAGCTCAGCTTGTAAAGAATCCACCCGCAATGCTAGAGGCCTGAGTTCGATCCCTGGGTTGGGAAGACCCCATGGAGAAGGGAAAGGCTACACACTCCAGTATTCTGGCCTGGAGAATTCCATGGACCATGGAGTGGCAAAGAGTCAGACACAACTGAGTGACTTGCACTTTCACACTTAATTATTTTGAATTGGCTCTTAGTGTTTTTCAGGTCTACTATATTCTTCCACATTTTTGCCTATTCATTCTATTAATTTTTGAGAGTTTGATGTTAGAACTCCAACCGAAAATCTTAATTTAGCTACTTAAAATATAATTGTAATATATAGGTGAAGCTATATATAAATTTGTTCCATATTTTCCAAATCTCCTGTAAATATGTTATCATACTTTCGCAATTTAAAAAATAAAAAGGAGGAAAAAATAAGTACTTGACTTGTAAAAAGTATGTACAAATATCTTTGAGTTTTTGCAGACTTACTTCCAGACCACCACAATAAAAAAATATTGCAATAAAATTATTCACACAAAATTTGGGGGGGTATATAAAAATTATGTTTATACTCTACTGTAGTCTATTAAGTTTGTAGCAACTTTATGTTTAAAAAATAATGTACATATCTTAATTAGAAATACTTTATTTTGCAAAAATATTAATCTTCCTCTAAGATTTTAGCATTATGCCTAAAAAAATAATTTACAAGCCTTAATTAAAAAATATTTTATTGTGAAAGAACAGTAACCATCATCTATGCTTTCAGAGAGTAAGAATCTTTTTGTTGATGGAGGGTCTTGCTTTGATGTTGGTGGTTGCTGATTGATCAGGGTTGTGGATGCTGAAGTTTAGAGTAGCTGCAGCAATTTCTTAAAATAGGACAACAGTGAGGTTTGTCACATTGGTTGACTCTGTCTTTCATGAACAATTTCTCTGTAGCATGCAATACTGTTAGATAATATTTTACCTGCAGTAGAACTTCTTTCAAAATTGGAGTCAATCCTCTCAAACCCTGCCAGTGTCTTATCAACTAACTTTATATGGTAATCTAAATCCTTTGTCATCGTTTCAGTAATCTTCACAGTATCTCCACCAGGAGTAGATTCCCTCTCAAGGAACCACTTTCTTTTCTCATCCATAAGAAGCAACTCTTCATCCATTAAAATTTTATAATGAGATTGCAGTAATTCAGTAGCATCTTCAGACTCCATTTCTAAGTTCTCTTGTTCTTTCCACCACATCTGCAGTTACTTCCTCTACTGAAGTCTTAAACTCCTTCAAAGATTGGAATCAATTTTTTCAAACTTTTGTTAAAGCTGATAGCTTGACCATGAATCATGAATGTTCTTAATGGTATCTAGAATGGTGAATCCTTTCCAGAAGGTTTTAAATTTATTTTTCCCAGATCCATCAGAGGAATCACTGTATGTGACAGTTATAGCTTGATGAAATGCATTTCTTAAATCATAAGACTTGAAAGTCAAAATGATTCCTTGATCCATGGGCTGCCAAGCAGATGGTGTGCTAGATGGCATAAAAACAACATTCTCATTGTCCGTCTCCATCAGAGCTCTTAGGTGAGCAGCTGCATTAACAATGAGCAGGAATATTTTAAAAGAAATCTTCTTTTCTGACAAGTAGTAGACTTAAAATATTCAGTAAACCGTATTGTGGATGGATGTACCATCATCCAGGCTTTGTTGCTTCATTAATAGAGCACAGGCAGAGTAGGCTAAGCATAATTCTTAAGGGCTGTAGAACTTTCATTTGATAAATGAGCACTGGCTCCGAGTTAAAGTCACCAGTTGCATTAGCACCTAACAGGACAGTCAGCCTGTCCTTTGAAGCTTTACAACCAATCATCAACTCCTCCTTCATAGCTACAAAAGTCCTTGATGACATTTCCTTTTAGAAAGCAGTTTCATCTACATTGAAAATCTTTTATCTTTTTAAATTCCATATATATGCATTAGTATACTGTATTGGTCTTTATCTTTCTGGCTTACTTCACCCTGTATAATGGGCTCCAGTTTCATCCATCTCATTAGAACTGATTCAAATGAATTCTTTTTAATGGCTGAGTAATATTCCATAGTGTATATGTACCAGAGCTTAAGACCCAGAGGGATGGGATGGAGAGGGAGGTGGGAGGGGGGATCGGGATGGGGAACACATGTAAATCCATGGCTGATTCATGTCAATGTATGGCAAAGGCCACTACAATATTGAAAAGTAATTAGCCTCCAACTAATAAAAATAAATGAAAAAAAAAAAAAAAAGAAAGAAAATCTTTTGTCTGTGTTGTAGTCACCATTGTTAATTCTCTTAGCTACATCTTCTGGATGACTTGCTGAAGTCTCTACATTGGCACTTGTTAGTTTACCTTGCACTTTCTTTAAACTTCACTAACCAACATCTTTTTACCTTTTCATACTGTTCATGGGGTTCTTAAGGCGAGAATACTGAAGTAGCTTGTCATTCCCTTCTCTAGTGGACCACGTTTTGTCAGAACTCTCCACCATGACCTGTCCATCTTGGGTGGCCCTACATGGCATGGCTCATTGTTTCAGTGAGTTAGACAAGGCTGTGGTCCATGTGGTCCATTTGATTAGTTTTATGTGACTGTGGTTTTCATTCTGTCTGACTTCTGTCAGAATAAGGATAAGCAGCTTATGGAAGCTACCTGATGGGAGAAACTGTGAGGGAAACTGAGTCTTGTTCTGATGGGCGGGGCCATGCTCAGTAAATCTTTAATCCAATTTTCTACCTGAGACCAAACTGTGGTGGAGGTAATGAAGATAGTGGTGACCTCCTTCAAAAGGTCCCATGCCTGCACTGACGCCCTCAGTGCCCCCAACCCTGCAGCAGACCACCTTCAACCCACGCCTCTGCTGGAGACTCCTGGACACTCACAGGCAAGCCTGGCTCAGTCTCTTGTGGGGTCACTGCTCCTTTCTCCTGGGTCCTGGTGTGCACAAGGTTTTGTTTGTGCCCTCCAAGGGTCTGTTTCCCCAGTCCTGTGAAAGTTCTGTAATCAAATCCCACTGACCTCCAAATTCAAATTCCCTGGGGGTTCTCAGTCCCTCTGTCAGATCCCCAGATTGGGAAATCTGTTGTGGATCCTAAAAGTTTCTTAAAGTGGGAGAATTTATTTAGTATAATTGTTCTGCAGTTTGTGGGTCTTCTGCTCAGCAACTCTATGGTGGGGTTAATGGTGACCTTCTCCAAGAAGGTTTACACCACACTCTGTGTGACCCAGGTCAGCTACACCTAGAGCCTCTAGCCCTGTTGCAGGCCACTGCTGACCTGCCCATCTGCAGGAGACACGCAAACACTCAAAGGCAGACTGGCTCAGTTTCTGTAGGGTCTCTGGGTCCTGGTGCACACAGGTTTTGTTGGAGCCCTCCAAATATCTCTGGCAGGTATGGGATTTGATTCTAAACATGATTTTGCTCCTCCTATTGTCTTTCTGGGGCTTCTCCTTTGCCTTTGGACTTGGGGTATCTTTTTTTGGTGGGATCCAACATTCTTTTGTCAATGGTTGTTCAGCAGTGAGTTGCAACTTTGGAGTTCTCACAGAGAAGATGAGCACATATCCTTCTACTCCACTATCTTGATTCAAAAGAAGAGTCCAAAATGTCACACTTGGATGCAATCTCAAAAATGACAGAATGGCCTCTGTTCATTTTCAAGGCAAACATACAGTACCACAGTAATCCAAGTCTATGCCCCAACCACTAACGCTAAAGGAGCTGAAACTGAGTGGTTCTATGAAGACCTACAAGGCCTTCTAGAACTAACACCCCCAAAAGATGTCCTTTTCATCATAGGGGATGGGAATGCAAAAGTAGGAAGTCAAGAGTTACCTGGAGTAACAGGCAAATTTGGGATTGGAGTACAAAATGAAGCAGAGCAAAGACTAACAGAGTTTTGCCAAGAGAACACACTGGTAATAGCAAGTACCCTCTTCCAACAACACAAGAGAGGACTCTACACATGGACATCACCAGGTGGTCAATACTGAAATCAGATTGATTATGTTCTTGGCAGCCAAAGATGGAGAAGCTCTATAGAGTCAGCTAAAACAAAACTGGGAGCTGACAGTGGCTCAGATCATGAACTCCTTATTGTAAAATTCAGACTTAAATTGAAGAAAGTAGAAAAAACCACTAGACCACTCAGGTATGACCTAAATCAAATCCTTTATGGATAAACAGTGGAAGTGACAAATAGATTCAAAGGATTAGATCTGATAGACAGAGTATTTGAAGAACTATGGATGGAGGTTCATGACATTGTACAGGAAGCAGTGATCATGGCCATCTCTAAGAAAAAGAAATGCAAAAAGCAAAATGGCTGTCTGAGGAGGCCTTACAAATAACTGGGAAAAGAAGAGAAGCAAAAGGCAAAGGAGAAAAGGAAAGATATACCCATTTGAATACAGAGTTCCAAACAATAGCAAGGGGAGAAAAGAAAGCCTTCCTCAGTGATCAATGCAAAGAAACAGAGGAAAACAACAGAATGGGGAAGACTATAGACCTCTTCAAGGAAGTCAGAGATATAAAGGGAACATTTCATGCAAAGATGGGCTCAATAAAGGACAGAAGTGGTATGGACCTAACAGAAGCAGAAGATATTAAGAAGTGGCAAGAATACAAAAAGGAACTATACAAAAAATGTATTCATGACCCAGATAATCACAGTGGTGTGATCACTCACCTAGAGCCACACATTCTCAAATGTGGAGTCAAGTGGCCCTTATGAAGCATCACTATGAACATAACTAGCGGAGGTGATGGAACTCCAGCTGAGCTATTTCAAATCCTAAGAGATGATGCTATGAAAGTGATGCACTCAGTATGCCAGCAAATTTGGGAAACTCAGCAGGGACCACAGGACTAGAAAAGGTCAGTTTTCATTCCAATCCCAAATAAGGGCAATGCCAAAGAATGTTCAAACTACCACACAATTGCATTCATCTCACACTTTAGCAAAGTAATGCTCAAAATTCTCCAAGCCAGGCTTCAACAGTATGTGAACCATGAACTTCCAGTTATTCAAGTTGAATTTAGAAAAGCCAGAGGAACCAGAGATTGTATTGGCAACATCCACTGGATCATTGAAAAAGCAAGAGAGTTTCAGAAAAATATCTACCTCTGCTTTATTGACTATGCCAAAACCTTTGACTGGGTGGATCAGAACAAACTGTGGAAAATTCTTCAAGAGATAGGAATACCAGACCACTTTACCTGCCTACTCAGAAATCTGTATGCAGGTCAAAAAGCAACAGTTAGAGCTGGACATGGAACAACAGATTGGTCCCAAATTGGGAAAGGAGGACACATCAAGGCTGTATATTGTCATCCTGCTTATTTAACTTATATGCAGAATATGTCACACGAAATGCCAGGCTGGATGAAGCAAAAGCTGGAATCAAGATTGCCAGGAGAAATGGTAATAACCTCAGATATGCAGATGATACCACCCTTATGGCAGAAAGTGAAGAACTAAAGAGCCTCTTGATGAAAGTGACAGAGGAGAATGAAAAAGCTTGCTTAAAACTCAACTTTCAAAAATCAAAGTTCATGGCATCCAGTGCCATCACTTCATGGCAAATAGATGAGGAAACAATGGAAACAGTGATAGACTTTATTTTCTTGGGCTCCAGAATCATTGCAGATGGTGACTGCAATGATGTTTGCTCCTTGGAAGAAAAGCTATGACCAACCTAGACAGCATATTAAAAAGCAGAGACATTACCTTGCTGACAAAGGTCCATCTATTAAAAGCTATGGTTTTTCCAGTAGTCACGTATGGATGTGAGAGTTGGACCATAAAGAAAACTGAGTTCCAAAGAATTGATGCTTTTGAACTGAGGTGTTGGGGAATACTCTTCAGAGTCCCTTGGACTGAAAGGAGATCCAATCAGTTCATCCTAAAGAAAATCAGTCCTGAATATTTACTGGAAAGATTGATGCTGAAGCTGAAACTCCAATCCTTTGGCCACCTGATGCGAACTGAGTCATTGGAAAAAACCCTGATGCTGGGAAAGATTGAAGGCAGGAGGAGAAGGGGAAAACAGAGGATGAGATGGTGGGATGGCTTCACTGACTCGATGGACTAGAGTTTGAGCAAGCTCCGGGAGTTGGTGATGGACAGGGAAGCCTGGCTAGCTGCAGTCCTTGGGGTCACAACAGCCGGTCATGACTGAGTGACTGAACTGAACTAAAGGGAACCAACATCTGCTAGCTCCAAAAATTTTTTCCATCATTTCCTCACATTTGTCAGCCTTTAGAGATTTAAAGGGCATTAGGGCCTGGCTGTGTATCAGTCTTTGGCCCATGGGACTATTGTAGCTGTTCTGGTCTTCTATCCAGACACTAAAATTTTTTCTATATCAGCAATATGGCTGTTTCCCTGTCTTATCATCCATATTTTCACTGGAGTAGCACTTTTATCTTTCTTTCAGAACTTTCTTATGCATTCATTCCTTGGTTGTTTGGCACAAGAGGCCCAGCATTCTGTCTATCTTGACTTTCGATCTGTCTTCTTCATTAAATTAATCATTTCTGGCTTTGATTTAAAGTAAGAGATGTGTGCCTTTTCCTTTCACTTGAACACATGGAGGACAGTATAGGGTTATTAATTGACCTAATTTCACTAGTGTCTTCTCAATACTAAAGAGGGGAACAAGGAGCCCCAAGGAGAAACGAGCTGGGTGGGAGGGCTAACTTGTGAGTAGGGCAGCCAGAACACAGGAAACATTTATTGATTAAATTTGTCATCTCACATGGGCACTGTTCATGGCACTGCAAACAATTGCAGTAGTAACTTTAAAGGTCACTGATCACATATCACCATGATAAATATAATAAAAATGAGAAAGTTTGAGATATTGCTTAGATTACCAGAAACATAAAGTGAGCAAATGCTGCTGGAAAGATGGTGCCAATAGAATTGCTCCATGAAGATTTGCCGCAAACTTTCAATTTGTGAAAAGCACAGTATCTGTAAAGCACCATTAAGTGAAGTGCAGTAAAATGAGATGTGTCTATAATTGTAGGTGAGGAAAAATTTTCCCTTCTTCCTTTCTAGATTATTTGGTTGGTCTAGTGATTAAATTGACATAAAACTCATTGGAAAAGACACTGGAAAAGATTGAGGGCAGGAGGAGAAGTGGATGACAGAAGATGAGATGGTTGAATGGCATCACCAACTCAATGGATATGAATCTGAGCAAACTCCAGGAGATAGTGGAGGACAGGAAAGCCTTGCATGCTGCGGTTTATGAGGTCACAGAGAGTCAGACATGACTTAGTAATTGAATAAAAGTAACAAGGCACATTAACGGCAGGGGGAAGGGAGGGAAGCAAATTTAATTTTGTAAATGTGGGAACTCGAAAGATAGAGACTCTCAGACAGTTAATTGTGGTTTATATATCATCCTGGGGCTTCCCCAGTGTCTCAGTGGTAATGAATACATATGCCATGCAGGAATTACAGGAGACACAGGTTCAATTCCTGGCTCAGGAAGATCCTCTGGAGGAGGGCATGGCAAACTACTCCAGTATTCTTGCCTGGAAAATACACGGACAGAGGATCTTGGCTGGCCACAATCTATAGGGTCGCAAAGACTCAGACACGACTAAAGCAACTTACCATACACACACATATCATCATGAGCTACAGACAAGGGGTAGGGGTCTGGGCATTCAAAAAGAAGGAAGACAATTCACAGGAAGAGGAAGATGAAATGATCACTAAACAGATGTTTCTCATCAGGTGTTGTGGGGAGAGAGAAAATTAGCCAAGATGACTTGGTCAGGCTGTCACGTCTCACGTTTTGCAAATGATGACTATGTAACAGCTGAGATCATTTATAGCACTGCGCATGTGCATCACGAGGTACTCACGTGGATACAGGCTGCTTTTGTTTTAGGAGCTCCACCCAAAAAAGTGGTGTCATTACTGCTGCCCCACGACTGTGTCCACTGGTCAACACGAGAGGAGAGAATATAGCGGGTCTGCTGCTATGACTGCTGCGTAAGCCAGGAGAGAAGACTGTTATGGCTGCTGTGCCAGCCAGGAGAGAGGTTGTGTTGTGTTTATGCCATGGCTGTTGTCCAGAGAGAATAAACGTGTCTGCAGTTCCTACGGCTCCTCGAGTCTTCCTCCAGCTCCTTGAGTCTTCCTCCAGCCTCTTAGGTCGCACCTTGCCTACCCTGGGTTCAATGAACAGTGTGAACAGCAAAATAATTGGCATCACAAGCAGGATCAGAAATACAATTGGCATAGTCAGCCGGCTGCCCAGCGGGTAGAGGAGCCTGAGGCTCCACAGAAGAAAAGTTGGCAAGAGATGAAGCGGGTAGAAGAGCCTGAGGCTCCACCGCCTGGAGGAAGCCGGTGGCCACTGCACAGTATGTGGTACCATGTGGCCGCAATCCTCTGGGCGAGGGCTCTGGTGCAAGACTGGGAGGCAGTGGACCAGATAGCACTGAAAAGGCATGACAGGTGGTGAGTTCCTGTTTGCCAAGCAAGGTGGCACAGACTGCCGCTGGCACCGTGCAGTGGATTTTTCTGACTACCCTGAAGGCGAATATGGATAGTGCCCTATGCAATGCCACTCTGGTGCACAATATGCAGAGACTCTTGGAAGAACTAGAGCAAGGTATATTCACATCAGAGCAAGAACCCTGTGGCCCTGAAGAACCCAGCATCTTTGACGGCAAGACGATAAGTGACAGTGATGATGAAAGTTATGAGATTGCGGGTTCCTGCTTGGCAGTAAGGCCTACTCTGCCGCAGAAGTGAAGCATGAGCAGTTTCTGACCTGGGGGGGGGGGGGTATCCTCAAGGGATCCCCAATGTGACTTAGTTCACGACAGCCACCATATACTCAGGTGGAGTTGGTCGATTTGGGTAAGCAGCTTCGGCAAATGCAAGGGGAAAAGCTCTGGCAGCTTGGCTTTTGTGCCTCTGGGACACAGGGATGGGCCGGCACCCGTGGGGGGTCTTTCGGGTCCTTACTGAGGGGAGTAGAGGGTTTGCACGCAAGACGCCATTTTGACAGTGTGAAGACCCCAAAGGGGGCCCAAACTGGCAGGGGTCCCATCCGGGCTATGCGGATGCAGCCGTGGGCTGATTCGTGTGGAGGTAAGCTGTGAACACTGTGTGCTGTGATGCGCTACCGCCCTCTGACTCTCTTGCAGATTTAGAACAGTGTGAGAGCATTTGGAATCTTGTGGGCGAGATGTGAATGCCACAAAAATCCTCTCTTTGAAAGGGGTGGGTCTGGCGTCTGTGGGGAGTTTTGTGAGTCCTTAATTAAAAAAAAAAAAAAAACCCTGCAGGAGTGGAATTGCTTTTGTAGACTTGGTCATGGGCGATAAAGGCGCTCCATATATGGTGGGTGGCTCCACTAGCCTCATAGGGGCAAGGACTGCAACATGAGTTCCATGCGATACCTGGGGTTGGATTTTGCTATGTATTGGGGGTGTAACTGTTTTGTTGTTGTAGCTACTGCTGCTGCAAAAGGTAAATCCAAGAGCCAGTGTTACTCGCCAAGGTAATATTGCAGAAGATGGACTATGCACCCCGAAGGGATGGAGTGTATGGAGTGGGCAAATTAGCCAAGATGGCCTGGTCAGACCCTCTAACCTGTTACGTAAATAACAACTATGTCACAGCTGAGATCATTTACAGCACTGTGCATGCACATCACAAGGTACTCACTTGGACATGGTCTACTTTTGTTATATGGTGTTAGTAGCTCAGTTGTGTCCAACTCTTTGCAACCCCATGGACTGTAGCCCAGCAGGCTCCTCTGTCTATGGGATTCTCCAGGCAAGAATACTGGAGTGGGTTACGTGAGCTCCACCCAGAAAAGCAGTGGCATTACTGCTGCGTCACAGCTCCGTCCATTGGGTCAGCTATGAGAGGAGAGAATATAGCGTGTCTACTGTTATGGCCGCCGTGCCAGCCAGGAGAGAGGTTGTGCTGTGCTGGTTTATGCCATGGCTGTTGTCCAGAGAGAATAAACGTGTCTGCAGCTCCTACGGCTCCTCGAGTTGTCTTCCAGCCTCTTAGCTCACGCCTTGTCTACCCTTGGTTCAAGGAACAGTGTGAACAGCAATACAGTTAGCATCATGAGCAGGATCAGCAAGACAGATGTCTTTCTCACATAAAAAGTTATCTCTGGTAATAGCTCTGTTCCTGGTCTAGGCTCCCTGTGTAAACTTTCTTAGGCAGTTAAAGAGGAGGCTAAAAAAACACTTCCTGAGCGGCATATTTTAGGGTCACTTTTTCTGCTCCTGTTTGTAATACTTCTCAATCTGAGCATTTTTTAGCTCACAACTTCATGGTGGGCAGATTTCTAAGATAGTGTTCACACCTTTGGTTAATCCCCTCTTTTGAGTATGGACGGAACCTAGTGACTTGTGCCTAAAAACCAGAATGTATTAAAGTGATAGGATGTCACTTCCATGATTTTGTCACCAAAGACTGCTCGACATCATGGTGAGATGTTATCTCCCGCTAGAAGGTTCTCTCTTGAATTCTTGCATTTCTCACTTTGATGAAACAAGTTACTGCGTTGAAGCGTTTCGTATACCAAGAAGCCAAATGTGGCCTCTGCCAACAGCCAGGAAGGAAGACTTTCAGTGCAAAATCCAGAAGGAATTAATTCCTTTCGTCAAACTCACAAATGAACTTGGAAGGGGATTCTTCCCCAGGTGGGCAGCCTGGCCAACACCTTGATTAGAACCTGTGAGAAACCCTAAAGTAGGGAAAGTAGCTAAGTTTCATCTAGTTTCCTGACCTGCAGGAGCAAGAGATAATGAATTTTGTCACTGGAAGCCACTAAATTTTGGAGTAATTAGTTACATAACAATAGCTAAATAAAGATAATGAATACACTATGATGACTATAGCTAATCTTAATCCCAACTTCTATAAGAAAATGAAATGCAACTCTCTTTTGGAAACTATAACTATCCCAAATCAAGTTATTGATATGCAGCTATATATTTATTTTCTTTTTTATGACCATTATTCTTTTCTTGAAATGGTTCATCAATGAAAAGACTGGCATTGGAGTGAGAAGACAAAATATTCTAAGTTTAAAAGCACTGGTTGCCAGTGTAAATTATTCCAAATTTTTTCAGGTGCCGAGTTTTGGTAAACATTTTCAGTAGCATTTTCTTTTCACTCTACACGTAATGATACAAATTTTTGTTTGACCTCAATGATAATTCTGTCAGTAAGTCTATATCATAAACAAATGCTGGTTGACTAGAAAGCAATAAATGTAAGAACAAGAGCAGAGGTGGTTTGGGGTTTAGGTCACTCGAGCAAATGAGCCATCCTATGGGCACCAATGCAATGTGTATGATTGTAGAGTCCCTGTAGCAACAAGAATTTATATCCAGCATAAATTTCATTGCAAATCTCTTTGAAAATCCTCCTGCCAATCCCATGTTGGAGGAAAAGCAGTTAAATGAATTCATTTCCTTCATTAGGAAATAACTGTCCAGTAATATTAAAATGATGATTGTATAAAATGCCAATTAGTCATTATTTCTCTCAAAACTTTGGTCTCACAAATCAAATTTGAGTTTGTCAGGCTTACTTTGCTTCCTTTGGTGTGATGAAAGATAGCTTGTAATATGACAAGTTGCTTATGGAGGAGTGGGAAACCCTGAAAAGGCAGGAATAGGTTACTTTTCCACCAACAGTTGGCAGTAGCTTGCAGTGATCTTTGTTGTGTGTATATTTTTAATAAATATGGACCCTTTTATGGATTAGAAACATTCATCCTGTGCTATTTGTACCAGATTCATATTGTTTAACAGTCTTAGTCTATGAACTAGATGTTCCTGGCAGATACCTGTTATGAATGAGTTATTAAGATAACCCCATGGGAAAAATTAAAAAAGAATGATTGCTTTTCAATGATGACAATTTGCTTAATGGGGCAATATTTTCCTTACAGAACTTATTGCTTTCTGACTAAAGGCAAGGAGTGAACACAGGCCAAGCTGCAGCCTGAGTGGTTATTTTCAGGTTGTAAGGGGTGGAAAATTGCCCCCAACATCACCCGTAACTAACAGTGGGAATAAAGCTGCTGCTTTGGAATGGCTTACAACTTTTGGTTTTTGTTTTCACAGAAACAATTTGGACAGAAAAATATAAATCAATACAGAGAGTCTGCGCTAAGTGTCCAGAATTTAGTACAAAAATTTATGTGAAGAGGGATATGCTTTTGCAATACCAAAATAGGTTCTTTTCCTTCAACTCTTACAAGAAACATTAATATTCATCTTTATAGTTATACAATTTATGGGATTTACTAATAACTGCTCATTTTGGGATATTTGGAGAACACAAAATATACACAAATATGAAACAAAAATGATGCACACTCCCACTGCTTAGAGAGAAATACATTATTTTCTGGCATAAATGTGTGTGTGTGTGTGTGTGTGTCCAGTTTTGCCTCTTACTGTCTAATTTTAAGTGAATAACCTAATCTCCCTGAGCTTTGGCTTCTCTATCTGTAAAATGATAACAACAGGATGTTCATAAGATTATTGTGAAGATTAAATTTATACACAAATAAAAGCTAATTTCTCATGTACATAGATTTTGATTCAAATTGATATTATGTTCCACACATGATTTTTAAAGTTTTAGAAGTATGTTAGAAAAATTACTTCTAGTTCATGAAATAGCCTTTTACGATATGATTTAAAATGGCTAGATAGTATTTTGTCAAATGAATGGATCATAATTTATTTAACAAATACCTTCTTGTTAGACATGTCATTCTGTCATTATAAATAACACCCACTTCTCTTTTTACCTCCATATTTACCACAGATCTGACTCTTTAAAATAAAGAGAGGAAATTCTTTCTTAAAATTTATTTTTAATTGAAGGATAACTGCTTTATAGTATTGTGTTGGTTTCTACCAAACATCAACATGAGTCAGCCATAGAAGAGGAGAAATTATTTAATCCAATGGTATTTATTATTTTAAAGACTCTTTGTAAATATTGTCCAGTTACTCACCAACCTATACTCCCACAGGAAATCTTTGAGACTTCCTTTTCCCCAAACCCAAATGATATTTAAAAGAAAACAAAAACAAAAACAACCCCTCTTACTCTTCTAACTCCTTAAAAATCCAATGAACACCAAAACCAAAAACTTGCACAATTTTAAATGGATAAAAATGATATTTTAATTTCTATTTTTTGTTACTAGGGAAGCTGATTTTTTTCCCTATTGGTTATTTCTATTTATTATTGTTGTTTTGGTCTGAATGGTTACCCTAGAAAGCTTTATTTAGTTGCTTTAGATATTTTAGAGACACTGATAAAGAAACAAAAAGTAATTCTTTTCTATATCTTTGATTAAGGGCACACAGCCAACACCACAGCAACCTGCTACTCTGTTAAAACACAGGTAAATTAAGTTTAAGTTAATTTCAGCTTAACTGAAAATTTAGCTTAAAATTTAACTTAAAGTTAACTTTAAGTTAACTTAAAATTTAACTTAAGTTTCAGCTTAACTAACAACTGACAAAGCTTGTTAAATCAGCTTATGTCTTTACTGATCTGGTTTAAAAACCAAACTATAAGTGAGATTTACTTGACTTGTGTCCACACGAGGGCTCTCAATGCTATTAAACGTCACTTCTGGAGGAAACTCTTCTTTTTAGAGAAGATGCTTAATAGTAAATCTCATTTGATGATTAAATACCTTGGTCTTTAGGAATGTTTCACTATTCCACATGAAATAAAATGTAAAGAAAAATGTCATAGATGATGTGATTCACTGCCTAGAAAATCCAAGAGAATATACAAACTATTACAACTGGGAAGTGAGCATGACAAGTTGGCTGAATACAGAAATCACTGCGTGTATTCATGCTAAGTTGCTTCAGTCGTGTCCGACTCTTTGCGACCCCACGGACTGTAACCCACCAGGCTCCTCTGTCCATGGAATTCTCCAGGCAAGAATACAGGAGTGGGTTGCCATTTACTCCTCCAGGGGATCTTTCCAACCCAGGGACTGAACCAGCATCTCTTACCTCTCCTGCATTGGCAGGCAGCCTCTTTATTACTAGGGACAGACATCACCACAAGAAATCAAATGCATTTCTATATACCATCAAAACCAATTAGAATGTGTAATGTTAGAAGTTATTTTGATATACCAAAAAGCCCTAGGTAGTAACATTAAAATATAAACTGAGGCACATTAAACTTCTCAAGAGTTATTTCAGTATACATCAATTTGAGCTAGGAAGCTTGACTTTCCCTGGTGGTACAGTTGGTAAAGAATCTATCTGCCAATGCAAGAGACACAGGTTCCAATTCCTGGGTGAGGAATATCCCCTTGAGAAGGAAATGGTTACCCACTTCAGTATACTTGCCTAGAAAATCCCATGGACAGAGGAGCCTAGTGGGCTATAGTCCATGGTGTCGCAAGAGTCAGATCCGACTTGGTGACTAAACCAGCAACCACCACCAGCACCAAACCAGAAGTGGTTAAGAATGTTCTAACACCAGGAGCTAGGGAAGAGATTTTTACAGAGAAAATTTGGAAGTCAAGCCAGAAAATTGTTTGCTTGACTGTAGCTTAAGCAGTTACCTTATTTGGGAAAGTCTAGTTGACTGTGATTGGCTTTTATTGTTTGATTTTCTCAGACTCCAGTGTGCTGAATCTGAGGGCTTGATTGCTTATGTAGCTACCAAGGTATTGGGGCTACCTCAGTTTTACAGCCTCCTTCTTTAATTACTTTCACAGTTCAGTTCAGTTCAGTTCAGTCTCTCAGTCGTGTCCAACTCTTCTTGACCCCATGGACCACAGCACATCAGGCCTCCCTGTCTATCACCAACTTCCCAGCTTACTCAAACTCATGTCCATTGAGTCAGTGATGCCATCCAACCATCTCATCCTCTGTCATCTCCTTCTCCTTCTGCCCCCAATCCCTCACAGCATCAGGGTCTTTTCAAATGAGTCAGTTCTTCTCATCAAGTGGCCAAAGTATTGGAGTATCTAGGGCTAAATGTAACAAGTCATTTGGATCTATTATAGAGAAAATGTTAGCCCTTTACTGATGATGGGCCTTAATAAATAGAGAGAAATATCATGCTCTCCCTGATTTCACTTGTTGTTGTTGTTCAGTCACTAAACTATGTCTGACCTTTGCAGTCTCATGGACTGCAGCACACCAGGCTCCTCTGTCATCCACTATCTCCAAGAGTTTGCTGAGATTCATGCCCACAGAGTCAGTGATGCTATCTATCTCATCCTATGCCACCCCCTTTTCCTTTTGCTTTCAGTCTTTCCCAACATCAGGGTATTTTCCAATGAGTTGACCCTTCCTATCAGGTGACCAAACTATTTGAGCTTCAGCTTCAGCATCAGTCTTTCCATTGACATTTAGGGTTGATTTCCTTTAGGATTGACTGGTTTGATCTCCTTGAAGTCCAAGAAGTCTTCCCAGCACCACATTGCAGAAGCATCGATTCTTTGGTGCTCAGCCTTCCTTATTGTCCAGCTCTCATATCTGTACATGACTACTGGAAAAACTATAGCTTTGGCTATATGGATCTTTGTTTGCCAAGTGATGTCTCTGCCTTTTTGATATACTATGTATGTTTGTTATATCTTTCTTTCCAAGGAGCAAACATCTTGTAATTTCATGGCTGCGGTCATTGTCCACAGTGATTTTGGAGCCCAAGAAAATAAAATCTGTCACTGCTTCCACTTTTCCCCTTCTATTTTCCATGAAGTGATGGGACCAGATGCCATGATCTTAGTATTTCGAATGTTGAGTTTCAAGCCAGTTTTTCCACTCTCCTCTTTCACTTTCATCAAGTGGTTCTTTAGTTCCTCTTGACTTTCTGCCATTAGGGTAGTGTCATCTGCATATCTAGGGTTATTGATATCTCTCCTAACAATCTTGATTCCAGCTTGAGCTTCATTCAACCTGGTATTTTGCATGATGTACTCTGTATATAAGTTAAAAAAGCAGAGTGACAATATACAGCCTTGATGTACTCCTTTCCCAATTTTGTACCAGTTCATTGTTCCACTTCTGGCTCTAACTGTTGCTTCTTGACCTGGATACAGGTTTTGCAGGAGGCAGGTAAGGTGGTCTTGTATTCCCAACTCTTTAAGAATTTTACACAGTTTGTTGTGACCCACACAATCAAAGGCTTTAGCATAGTCAATAAAGCAGAAATGGATGTTTTTCTGGAATTCTCTTGCTTTTTCTACAATGCAGCAGATGTGGCAATGTGATCTCTGGTTCCTCTGCCTTTTCTAAATCCAGCCTGTACATCTGGAGGCTCTCAGTTCGTGAACTGCTTAAGCCTAACTTGAAGGAGTTTGAACATTACCTTGCTAGCTTGTGCAATGAGTGCAATTGTGCAGTAGTTTGAACATTCTTTGGCATTATCCTTATTTGGAATTGGAATAAAAATTTACCTTTTCCAGTCCTGTGGCCACTGCTGAGTTTTCCAAATTTGCTGACATATTGAGTACAGCACTTTAACATCATCATCTTTTAGGAGTCCATATCTTTAGCCAAGACAATTTTAAAAGAGAAGAAAGATGAGGATTGTTTATTTCTTTCAGATTAAAGAAAACTTACAGTCATCACAATTAAAACTGTGGATATTGATACTAGATAAATAGGTCAAAATGAATAGATTGTTAAAATCTAGGAATAGGCTCATGTTTATAATAATTCATTAAATGCTGAGTTTTCACTGTAAATTAATTGAGAAAGTAACTATTTAATATATGGTGCTGGAAAAAAATCACTATCTATATGAAAAATGATAGGATTCCATTTTCAACTTATACTCTTGTTTACCTCAAATTTGGAGGTATAATAAAGAATCAAATATAAAAAAATAAATTCTAAAACTTTTATTTGACAATTTTTGAGACATAAAAATAATGAAGAGTTTCTTAAATAAAACACAATGTACACAAACCATCAATGAAAATATTGATCAATTTCTCTATGTCAAAAGACATCACTGAATGTGAAAATAAGTTACAGCTTTAGTGAAGATATTTGTAAACTATAGATCTGACAAAAGATTAGTTTCCCAAATATTTAAGGAACATCTACCTTCCCCTAAGAATAGGAGCACATATATCTGTTATCTAGCTAGCTAGCTAGCTACATACCTATGATTCAGAGCAGAATACTGAAAACCCAATAACTGAAGGTTGAAAATAAGTTCAACATCAGTCATTGTAGTCAGGAGACATTATTCACACCAAACATTTGAAGAGGGAGATTAAAAAAAATTTTTAACTCTTAAAAAGTGGTTGGCTGATAACAGAAGTTAGAAAGGACTCGAAGGGCACAGAAGTTAGTAATGAAGAAAGCAGCTACCACATCCAGGCTGAGGGAAAATGAACAAGAAAGGAACTTGGGCTACTCTGCCTCCCTCCTCTCTGAAGTTGCCAGTGGGAAGAAACTTTCTGGAAAATGTGGACTGGAACTGGCCTATTAGAGTGTCCAGCCAGGCGGCTGAGGCACTTGCCTAAGAGCAAGGACAGGCTGGAGTCAGAAAACAAGCCACTGAGGTGAGCACACGCCATCAGGACTCTTGCACACCAGTGTGCGGGCTGCCGTGCCAGACAAGAAATGCACTGTGCTGAGGGAGGGCACCCTTCCTCTTGCTTTACACTCCCTCCAGGGACGTGTGCAGACAGAGCCATAGAAGGATGAAAATGTAGAGGGTGCCGCTCCAGTACCACAGAGTAGGATAAAAAGGGTGGGCTTGGAGCTGAGAACCAGTAAAACTGGTGCACTGGTCATCAGGAAAATGTGCATAAAACACGTGGTTACCACTAACAAAACTTCAAGTGGTTATCACTGACAAAACTTCAAAAGCTGTGGTCATGAGAGCAATCATACATTGCTGATGAGAATGTAATCAATGAAAATTTTTTTAAAGTTAAAAAGCTATTTGTTTATTTTGGGCTGGGCTGGGTCTTTGTTGCTTTGTGGGCTTTCTCTAGTTGTGGTGAGTGGGTGTGTTCTTTATTGTGTGGGCTTCTCATTGCAGTGGCCTCTCTTGTTGCAGAGCACAGGCTCCAGGCGCATGTTCTTCAGTAGTTGCTGCACACAGCTTCAGGGGTTGTGGCTCACAGGCTTATTAGTTATAGGTGCGTGGGCTTAGTTGCTCTGTGGCATATGGAATCTTCCCAGACCAGGGATCAAACTCACATCCCTCACATTGGCAGGTGAATTCTTATTCACTGTAGCACCAGGGAAATCCAAGATTTTTAAAAATATATATTTCTTATTGAATGAAAAATTCCTTACACTCTGTAGTGCTTTACAATTTTCAAAAGGTCCACATACATGGTTTCATATAATCCCATGATAATCTTAAAATAATCTCCTACTGTACATTGCCCCACTCCCCTTCCCTCTCCTCACTGGTAAGTACTAGTTTTCTCTATATATCTATGGATCTGTTTAATTTTTGTTTGATTCACTAGTAATGTTGTACTTTCTAGATTCCACATACAATATTTGTCTTTGTCTTCATAATATCCTGCAACTCGATCCATGTGGCTGCAAATTACAAAATGTCATTATTTTTTATGGCTATGTAATATTCCATGATATTCCATATATATATACATACACATACACACACATACAATGGAATGAAGAATATGTATTGTGTATATATCTACATATATATACACACACAATGGAATATTAATACATATAGTGGAATATATGATATTATATTCTATTGTGTGTGTGTGGAAGCAATCTAGGTTGCTTCCACATGTTTACAGTTGTAAATATTGCTGCTACAAGCACTGGGGTACATGTATCTTTTTGAATCAGTGTCCTTGGTTTTCTCAAATACCCAAGAGTGGGATTACTGGGTCATATGGCAGTTCTATGTTTAGTTTTTTTGAGAAGCCTCCACATTGTGTTCCATAGCCGCTGAACCAATTTACATTCCTACCAACAGTGTTGGAGGGTTCCTTGTTCTTCACATCCTTGTCAGCATTTGCTGTTTGTCTTCTTTATGATGATAGTCATTCTGACAGATGTGAGGTGATATCTCACTGTGGTTTTGATTTTCATTTCTCTGATGATTAGTGGTGTGGAGCATCTTTTAATGTGCCTGTGGCCATCTGCGTATGGATGGAAAAATATCTACTCAGTTTTTTTAACCATTTTCAAATGACCAGGTTTATTTGTTTATTTGCTTGTTGCTGAGGTGTCTGTTTATGTATGTTTGATGTTAACCATTTATCAATCATATTATTTGCAAATATCTTTTCCCATTGATTAGATTGTATTTTCACTTGTCAATGGTTTCCTTTGCTGTGAAAAAGCTTTTATGTTTAATTAGGTCCTATTTGTTTATTTTTGTTTTTGCTTGCTTTGCTTTAGGAGATGGATCCAAAAAAATATTGGTGCAATGTCAAAGTGTTCTGCCAATGTTTTCCTCCAGGAATTTTATAGCATTCTGGTCTTTAATACATACTGAGTTTATTTTTATATATGGTGTTAGAGAATATTCTAATTTCATTCTTAACTTATTCTTTAACATGTCGTGTTTTCCCAGCACCACTTATTGGAGACACTGTCTATTCTTTCCTCCTTTGTTTTAGACTAGTTGGTCACAGGTGCAGATTTATCTCTGAACTTTCTATCCTGTTCAGCTGATCTATATGTCTGTTTTTGTGCCGGTACTATATGTTTTGATCACTGTAGCTTTGTAGTATAGACTGAAGTCAGACAGCCGGATTCCTCCAGCTTGATTATTTCTCAAGATTGTTTTGGTGGTTCAGGTTCTTTGGTGTTTCCATAAACATTAAAAAATTTTTTGTTGTAGTTCTGTGAAAAATGCCATTGGCGATTTGCATTGAACTTGTAGATTCCTTATACAGTATGGTCATTTTAACAATATTGAATCTTTGAACCCCAAAACAGTGCATCTTACCATCTGCTTGTGTCATCTTCAATTTTTTTTTTTTGTCCCACCATGTGTCTGGCAGGATCTTAGTTCCCCCAACCAGAGACTGAACCTAGGCCACCGGCAGTGGAATTATGGAGTCTTAACTGCTGGACTGTCAGGAAATTCTCTTCAATTTCTTTCATCAACACCTCGTAGTTTTCTGACCACAGGTCTTCTACTTCCTTAGGTAGATTTCTGCCTATGTATTTTATTCTTTTTGATGCAATGGTAAATGGGATTGTTCCTTTAAATGAAGTAACTTTGAATAGTAATTGTCAGTGGAGCAAAGCTGAAGATGTGCAGATCTTATCACCTATAATTCCACTTTCAGGAACACACAATGCAGAAGACCTCCCACATATATACAAGAAGATGTGTATGATGGTATGTATTTCCAGATATATCCTTGATGATGAAAACTTGGGCAGAAAAAAATGCACACGCGGCATTGCACAATAAATTGTGGCTTTTTCAGTATTTAACTATGCAATAATTTGAAAGTATAAAATATGTCTACAGACATCGATATTGATAATTTAAAAAAAATACGAGTTTAAAAACGGAAGTCACAGAAGCCATCTTTAACATGACATCATGTATATTTTTTAATGCATATTTTAAATGCAAGCTAGT